>NC_142464.1:38825728-40075728 GCF_049115385.1 Moschus berezovskii
GCAGAATACACCTTCTTTTCAAGTGCACATGGAACATTCTCCAGGACAGACTACATCTTGGGTCACAAATCAAATCTCAGTAAATTTAAGAAAATTAAAATCGTATCAAGCATCTTCTCTGACCACAATGCCATGAGACTAGATATCAATTACAAGAAAAAAATAAACTGTAAGAAACACAAACACATGGAGATTAAACAACACGTTTCTTAATAACCAACAGGTTACTGAAGAAATCAAAAGGGAAATCAAAAAAATTTCTTGAAAACATGACATCTCAAAACCTATGGGATGCAGCAAAAGCAGTGCTAAGAGGGAAGTTAATAACAATACAATTCTACCTCAAGGAACAAGAAAAGCATTGAATAGACAACCTAACTTTACACCCAGAATAACTGGAAAAAGAAAAGCAAAAACCCAAAATTAGTAGAAGGAAAGAAATCATAAAGATCAGAGCAGAAATAAATGAAAAAGAAATGAAAGAAACAATAGTAAAGATTAATGAAACTAAAAGTTGGTTCTTTGAGAAAATAAAATTGGCAAACCTTTAGCCAGACTCATCAAGAAAAAAAGAGAGAAGAATCTAATCAACAAAATGAGAAATGGAAAAGGAGAGGTTACAGTAGACAGTGCAGAAATACAAAGGATTACAAGAGACTATTATGAACCACTATATGGCAATAAAATGGATATTGTGGAAGAAATGGACAGATTCTTAGGAAAGTTCAATCTTCCAAGACTGAACCAGGAAGAAATAGAAATTATGAACAACTGAATTGCAAACACTGAAATTGAAGCTGTGATCAAAAATCTCCCAAAACACAAAACCCCAGGGCTAGATAGCTTCACAGGAGAATTCTGTCAAACATTTAGAGAGGAGCTAATGCCTATCCTTTTAAAACTCTCAAAAATTGCAGAGGAAGGAACACTTCCAAATTCATTCTACGAGGCCACTATCCCCCTAATACCAAAACCAGAAAAAAAACAACAACACACAAAAAAGAAAACCACAGGCCAATATCACTGATGAACATAGATACAAAAGTCCTCAACAAAATTTTACTAAACAGAATTCAGCAACACATCAGAAAGCTCATACACCATGATCAAGTTGGGTTTATTCCTGGAATGCAAGGATTCTTCAGTATACACAAATCAATCAATGTGATGCACCATATTAACAAACTGAAAGATAAAAAACATGATTATCTCAATAGATGCAGAAAAAGCCTTTGACAAAATTCAGCACCCATTTATGATGAAAACTCTTCAAAAAATGGGCATAGAAGGAACCTACCTCAACATAGTAAAGGCCATATATGATAAGAGTACACCATTATTCTCAATGGTGAAAAACTGAAAGCATTCCCCCAAAGATCAGGAACAAGACAAGGGTGTCCACTTTCCCCACTATTATTCAACATAGATCTGGAAGTCCTAGCTACAGCAATCAGAGAAGAAAAAGAAATAAAGAACCCAGATCAGAAAAGATGAAGTAAGCTCTGACTGTTTGCAGATGACATGAAACTGTACATAGAAAGACCTAAAGATAGTATCACAAAGTTGCTAGAGGTAATCAGTGAATTTAGCAAAGTTTCAGGATTCAAAATCAGTACACAGAAATCAGTTGCATTTCGATATACTACAATGAATAATAAGAAAGAGAAATTAAGGATTCAATCCCAATCACCATTGCAACAAAAAGAATTAAATCTCTAGGAATAAACCTATTCTAAAGGAGATCAATCCTGGATGTTCATTGGAGGGACTGATGCTAAAGCTGAAACTCCAATACTTTGGCCACTTCATGCGACGAGTTGACTCACTGGAAAAGACTCTGATGCTGGGAAAGGTTGGGGGCGGGAGGAGAAGGGGACGACAGAGAATGAGATGGCTGGATGGCATCACCGACTCTGTGGACATGAGTTTGAGTGTACTCCGGGAGTTGGTGATGGACAGGGAGGCCTGGCGGCGTGCTGTGATTCATGGGGTCGCGGAGAGTCGGACACGACTGAGCGACTGAACTGAACTGAACTGAACTGAAGGAGACAAAAGAACTGTACCCAGAAAATTATAAGACAGTAATGAAAGAAATCAAAGACGATATAAACATTCCATGTTCCTGGGTAGAAAGAATCAATGCTGTGAAAATGACTGTATTATCATGTGCAATGTACAGATTCAATGCGATCTCTTTCAAATTCCAATAACATTTTTCAGAGAACTAGAACAAAAAATTTCATAATTCATATGGAAACGAAAAAGACTCTGAATAGCCAAAGTAGTCTTGAGAAAGAAAAATGGAATTGGAGGAATCAACCTTCCTGACTTTAGATTATACTACAAAGCTATAGTCATCAAGACAGTATGGTACTGCCACAAAAATAGAAATATAGACCAATGGAACAAGATAGAAAGTCCAGAAATAATCCCATGCACCTATGGGAATCGTATTTTTGACAAAGGAGACAATATACAATGGGGCAAAGACAGCCTCTTTAATAAATGGTGCTGGGAGAACTTGATGGCTACATGTAAAAGAATGAAATTAGAACACTTACTAACACTGTACACAAAGATAAACTCAAAATGGATTAAAGACCTAGATGTAAGACCAGAAACTATAAAATTCTTAGAGGAAAACATAGGCAGAACACTTGATGACATAAAGCAAGATTCTCTATGACACATGTCCTAGAGTAATGGAAAGATAAACAAAAAAGGAGATCAATCCTGGGTGTTCATTGGAAGGAATGATGCTAAAGCTGAAACTCCAATACTTTGGCCACCTCATGCGATGAGCTGACTCACTGGAAAAGACTCTGATGCTGGGAGGGATTGGGGGTGGGAGAAGAAGGGGACAACAGAGAATGAGATGGCTGGATGGCATCACCGACTCAATGGACATGAGTTTGAGTGAACTCCGGGAGTTGGTGATGGACAGGGAGGCCTGGCGTGCTGTGATTCATGGGGTCTCAAAGATTTGGACATGACTGAGTGACTGAACTGAACTGAACCGAAACAAATGGGACCTGATTAAACTTAAAAGCTTTTGCACAGCAAAGGAAACTATAAGCAAGGTGAAAAGACAACCCTCAGAATGGGAGAAAATAATAGCATGAAACAACTGACAAAGGATTAATTTCCAAAATATACAAGCAACTCATACAACTCAATGCCAGAAAAACAAACAACCCAATCAAAAAGTGGGGAAAAGACCTAAACAGACATTTCTCCAGAGAAGACACACAGATGGCTAACAAACACATGAAAAGATGCTCAACATCGCTCATTATTAGAGAAATACAATGAGATTGACCTCACACTGGTCAGAATGGCCATCATCAAAAAGGCCATCTACATTTGCAGGCCATCTACAAACAATAAATGCTGGAGAGGGTGTGGAGAAAAGGGAATACTCTTGCACTGTTAGTGGGAATGTAAATCGATACAACCACCAGGAAAGATGGTATGGAGATTCCTTAAAAAACTAGGAATAAAACCACCATGTGGCACAGCAATCCCACTCCTAGGCATATACCCTGAGGAAACCAAAATTGAAAAGACATATATATCCCGTTGTTCATTGCAGAACTATTTACAATAGGTAGAACATGGAGGCAAACTAGATGTTCACCAATAAATGAATGGATAAAGAAGTAGTGGTACATATACCCAATGGAATATTACTCAGCCATAAAATGGAACACATTTGAGTCAGTTCTAATGAGGTGGATGAACCTAGAACCTATTACACAGAGTCAAGTAAGTAAGAAAGAGAAAGATAAATTTCATATTCTAACCCACAGTTGGGGGTGGGAGGAGAAGGGGACGACTGAAAATGAGATGGCTGGATGGCATCACCGACTCTGTGGACATGAGTTTGAGTGTACTCCGGGAGTAGGTGATGGACAGGGAGGCCTGGCGTGCTGTGATTCATGGGGTCGCGGAGAGTCGGACACGACTGAGTGACTGAACTGAACTGAACTGAACTGAGCCCACATATACGGAATCTAGAAAAATGGTATTGAAGAATTTATTTGCAGGGCAGCAATGGAGAAACAGAAATAGAGTATAGACCTATGGACATGGGAGAGGGAAAAAAACCAAACACTATGATGTGCTGTGGTATATAAAAGTAAGATATATTTAAATGTAAAAAAGAAAATGTTCCCTACTGTAATTCATATAGACACTTCTACATGCATTTTCATCTTTGTAGTGACTGAAACACTTTCAAAATTGTCTATGCTTTGCAAAATAAGGCAAATTAGACCATGATTTGTTTTCTGTAACTGCCATAATAAATTACCACAATTTCAGCAGTTTAAACAGCATAAATTTATTCTCTCACAGTTTTAGAGAATAGATCTGAAATCAAGATGTTGTCAGGGCGCTGTTTTCTCCAAAATGTCTAGATGAGAATCTTTCTTTGCCTTTTCCAGTTTCTGGTGGTTCCGGGCAGTCCTCAGCTTGTGGCTGAGAAATTCTAATCTCTGCTTCTAAGGTCTTTACATGGCCACTCCGTCTTTGTCCTTTTCTGTCTTAAATCTCCCACCATCTTTCGAAGGATATTTATGGTCTGCCTGGATAATCCACGGTGACTTCATTTTGAAGTCCTTACATTAGTTATTTGTGCAAAAGCCTTTCTCCCAAATAAGCTCACATTCACAGGTTTCAGGGGTTAGTTCATGGACATATTTTTTTTTTTGCAGGGGTATAGGGGATGAGATGGCTGGATGGCATCACTGACTCGATGGACATGAGTTTGAGTGAACTCCGGGAGTTGGTGATGGACAGGGAGGCCTGGTGTGCTGTGATTCATGGGGTCACAAAGAGTTGGACACGACTGAGTGACTGAACTGAAGTGAACTGAGGGGATGATCATTCAGTTCAGTACAGATCATAGTTCATAAATCCTCATTTTAGTATCAAGTGTTTGCTGTTGTTGTTATTGCTTAGTTTTGGAGATTCTTGACTGATTGCTTTAAATTTCCTCAAGTTAGAATCAAGAAAGCACTTACCAAATAATGATGAGTTTGCTCTTGCCACATGTCTCAAACAACATTCCTGTAGCATTTATTATCTGGGCTAATTAATCTAGTTTTTAGTCACTGACCTGCTTATTTCCCCCAGCAGAATCATCTTTTTTACTTATAATACCTACAGCACTTTTGTATTACTAACATACAATATATAGCCAATAAATGGCTTTAATCCAAATATTTGTTTCTTTATCCTCAATACATTGCACTTGGTTTAATAAATGTATGGGCAAAGCAAGAGAAACCTCCACTGAGGAGACTTTGGTCATGGCCCTCTCCCACAATGTTCCCTCTCCCTGCCCTCAGGGGATCACTAGGCACCATACCTATAATGCCAAAAAAAAAAAAAAAAAAAGAGAGAGAGAAAGAAGCAGAACAAACAGGGTAAAAAATTCAAAGAGGCAGAACCTGAAGAATTTGTAATAGAAAAAGAACTAGACTGACATGTAGTAAATGGGAAGGTGAATCTCTTTCTGAAATGGAAGAGATTAACAGATGCAGACAATACTTAGAGCTGGAAGAAAATTTAGATTGTTCAGAGTTAATTGAAGCATTTTTTCATTCTCAGAAAGTTGGTAAAGAAGTACAAAAAGAAAATATCTGATCGTGAACCTGGTGATAGGAAATCATAGAAGAAAAGAGATCCTGCTTGAGCAAGAAGTTTTACCAGCGGTCTTGATCCAGAATAAACAATTGGTGCCACAAACAGCAGTGGAGAATTTAATGGTTTTCAAGAAATGGAAAAATTCAGATGAGGCGGAATTGGTGCCAGCAAAAGAGGCGAATACGAATTGTAATCGCTTTTCTTTGAAGACAGACTGACTTAGCATTTTGTCCAGGAGATAAAGAAATAACTACATTCTAAAGCAAATCTTGGAATGTGAAATCAAGTGGGCCTTAGAAAGCATCACTACGAACAAAGCTAGTGGAAATGATGGAATTCCAGTTGAGCTATTTCAAATCTTGAAAGATGATGCTATGAAAGTGCTGCACTCAATATGCCAGCAAATTTGGAAAACTCAGCAGTGGCCACAGGACTGGAAAAGGTCAGTCTTCATTCCAATCCCAAAGAAAGGCAATCCAAAGAATGCTCAAACTACTGCACAATTGCACTCATCTCACACGCTAGTAAAGTCATGCTTAAAATTCTCCAAGCCAGGCTTCAGCAACATGTGAACCGTGAACTCCTAGATGTTCAAGCAGGTTTTAGAAAAGGAAGAGGCACCAAGATCAAATTGCCAACATCCACTGGATCATGGTGAAAGCAAGAGAGTTCTAGAAAAACATCTATTTCTGCTTCATTGACTACGCCAAAGCTGTTGACTGTGTGGATCACAATAAACTGGAAAATTCTGAAAGAGATGGGAATACCAGACCACCTGACCTGCCTCTTGAGAAACCTGTATGCAGGTCAGGAAGCAACAGTCAGAACTGTACATGGAACAACAGACTGGTTCCAAATAGGAAAAGGAGTACGTCAAGGCTGTATATTGTCACCTTGCTTATTTAACTGATATGCAGAGAACATCATGAGGAACGCTGGGCTGGAAGAAGCACAAGCTGGAATCAAGATTGCTGGGAGAAATATCAATAACCTCAGATATGCAGATGACATCACCCTTATGGCAGAAAGTGAAGAGGAACTCAAAAGCCTCTTGATGAAAGTGAAAGAGGAGAGTGAAAAGGTTGGCTTGAAGCTCAACATTCAGAAAACAAAGATCATGGCATCTGGTCCCATCACTTCATGGCAAATAGATGGAAAAACAGTGGAGACAGTGTCAGACTTTATTTTTGGGGGCTCCAAAATCACTGCAGATGTTGATTGCAGCCATGAAATTAAAAGACGCTTACTCCTTGGAAGGAAAGTTATGACCAACCTAGATAGTATATTAAAAAGCAGAGACATTACTTTGCCAACCAAGGTCAGTCTAGTCAAGGCTATGCTTTTTCCAGTGGTCATGTATGGATGTGAGAGTTGGACTGTGAAGAAGGCTGATCGCCGAGGAATTGATGCTTTTGAACTGTGGTGCTGGAGAAGAATCTTGAGAATCCCTTGTACTGCAAGGAGATCCAACCAGTCCATTCTAAAGGAGATCAATCCTGGGTGTTCATTGGAAGGACTGATGCTAAAGCTGAAACTGCAATACTTTGGCCACCTCATGCGATGAGTTGACTCACTGGAAAAGACTCTGATGCTGGGAAAGATTGGGGGCGGGAGGAGAAGGGGATGACAGAGAATGAGATGGCTGGATGGCATCACTGACTCTGTGGACATGAGTCGAGTGAACTCCGGGAGTTGGTGATGGACAGGGAGGCCTGGCGTGCTGTGATTCATGGGGTCGCAGAGAGTCGGACACGACTGAGCGACTGAACTGAACTGAACTGAACTGAAAGAAAATCAAGTTTGATATACTCATTTTGAAGTAGTATTGCGGAAGTTGTTGGGTTTTTGTTTATTTTTGCATCTGTAGCACTTGTTACTTTATACAAATAAAACATTTTTATAGTTGCTTCCTTTAGCAGAAATGAACATTTGATACCATGGTATATTATTTCTTCTGCATTAGGGAAGAACTTTTCTAAATGTTGGGGAAATTTTTCGCAGTCATTACTCAATCAGGATTTACAATTTGCATTTACTCATATATGCCTAACCTGGAGAAGGGCATGACAACCC
Organism: Moschus berezovskii; assembly: GCF_049115385.1. Classification (NCBI taxonomy): domain Eukaryota; kingdom Metazoa; phylum Chordata; class Mammalia; order Artiodactyla; family Moschidae; genus Moschus; species Moschus berezovskii. The sequence goes on from NC_142464.1 coordinate 38,833,451, forward strand.
ACTTCAGTATTCTTGCCTGGAGAATCCCATGGACAGAGGAGCCTGGTGGGCTACAGTCCATAGGTCACAAAGAGTCAGACACAACTGAAGCAACTGAGCACGTATATGCCTAAGGGCCATTCTGGGCTTTTCATATGTGTATACATAAGTACATATATAAATAGTTTTGGGGTTTTGTTGTTGTTTAAACATGTCTGTTGTTGTTTAGTCACTAAGTCATGTCCCATTCTTTTGTGACCTCATGGACTGTAGACCTCCAGGCTCCTCTGTCCATGGGATTTCCCAGGCAAGAATACTGGAGTGGGTTGCCATTTTCTTCTCCAGGAGATCTTCCCAACTTGAGATCCAACTCATGTCTCCTGCATTGGAAGGCAAATTCTTTACCTCTGAGCTCCTAGGAAGCCCTTAAATATGTTTACTAAAACAAGAACAGCCATTCACAACCATGGATAAGCCCATATTTCTGGGATTCCATCATTTTGAGCAATATAAGAAGTCACTTCAAGTTAAGGAGAAAATTTTTTGAAGTCTTAATCTTTTCTGTTAAATAATTTTATAGTTAATTAGACAAGGTAATGCAAACAATTTAAATTGGACAATGTTTTAAAGCAGCCGTATCAGAATCTGCAACCATATCTTCAGTCATTCAAATGGAATTTTATACGCAAAGCCCCTGAAAGGAAAATTTTATCAGTATCAACAACCTTCTCAATCAAATGAAAAAGCTAGAAAAATTCTGGTATGTTTTAATTAGCCAAAGAAGCCTTAGTTAAATGGACATTCAGACGTTCCTTAGGAAAAACCATTCTTTTACAAGAAGTTGAAATCACTGTTCTTTATTTACTGAAAGGTTGTGATACATGTACTGTCTGATATTTGTTCATTGAAACCTAATCAGATGGTTAGATATGTTGACATTTTAGGATCTGCATAGCAGATATAAAAGTATATATGAAATGCATCTGGGTATGTCTTTTTAAAGCCAAAAAAGAAGGAAAAGGATAAGCTATGTGTAATTAACTGCTGTCAGACATAGAAACTAAAATCAGAGTGAATAAAAAGCACATGTAACTCAAAAATTTTTGAATAACTTTTATATTCTGTATATTTGTCACTGTGTCAATGCAGTCAACATTTTGGTTGATCTTCAATCCTTTTATATTTAAATATATAATTTGTCTTATTTATAACGGCAAGTAAAAAGAGTAAACTTTCAATGAACATTGTTTATTTATGTTATGTGCACTGAAAAACTTTTCATGACAATATAATTTTTCCATAGGTTTGCCTACCGTATACTCTATGTGAAGATTATTATATTATTTAATATATCTTTCCTTAATGTAAAGAATCAATGTTTCATTTGTGCCCTATGAATAATAAGGTCACAAGTTACTGAGGATGAAACTGTTAATCAATCTCGCTCTTCTGTACATAGTAGGAATTATTCAGGAGATAACAGAGAAAATTTTTGCAAAGAGATGCTCTATTCAACTAAGGAAATGATTTTCAGCTGGGGGCATATTCTCCCAGAAAAAAACAAATTGTAACCTTTCTCCAAAGTCAAAGCATAATGGAGTACCAGATACATAAAGGCTTCAAGCCAAAGAATAACAACACTTTTTAGTATCAGAAAATTTGGGGCGGGGGAAGGAATATAGACAGACTAAAACTGAGATTATTCTCCTAGACATACCTTTCTGAAAAATATCTCTAGCTCTTTATTAAAAGTGCGTGTAAAAATTAGTATCAGAATCCCAACACATGCCTTTGTGAGTTTTTGAACCATATAGTAAAATGTACAAAATTTTATTATACTAAAGTAATAAAATCCAGAGTAAATGAACCTGCAGGAATCTGATCAACTTATAGTAACAATTATGGAGTCCTTAATAGAAAGATATATAAGAACTTTCCTTCATATGATGTTGCTTTAAAAGGTTTATTTTTAAGGAATAGTGACTCAATGATTATTCTTAGTATTTCTGTATAATTCTCTGCTGAAATTGGAGATGTCAGCCACTTTTCTTTGAGTGAAAACAATTTTGGGGGTTTATTAAAATCTCAATTTAATTTAAACAAGTATTAATTAGGTTAAAGTAAAAAAATCCTCTCTGGATTTAAACATATTAGATTGTCTTCAAAACATAGTATAAATAAAATAGTCAGGCTTAAAATTCTCTCCTAGATATAATTTTGAAAAAAACCCCAAACATTTATAACCATCATTGTATCTATCATTTATGGAGGCTTACTGTGTATCTGAAACTGATGAGCATCGCATTTACATCCATTGTTTCATCTAATCTTAATCACAAAGTTTTCTGAGCTTTAATTTATTAAGTTAAACCTTATAATATTACTAAAATTTTATAATTTTGACCTGAACATTGAAACTACATATTCTGTAGTAAAAATGTAGAGACAGAATAATTTTGTTTTAGAGTATATTCTTGTTCATTTAATATGTAAGATCAGAAAATCACTTTTTTTTTCTTTTAGAATCCTTTTTAAATACAATGCTACTGTGGAAAGTAAAATAGAAACTATGAATTTTGACATTAATTTTGGTTCTGGTAAAGCTGTTTTCCAACCCACGGGAGAAAGATTCTTGAAACACTTCAAATATCCCAGTCGTCAAAAGTGTTATTACAATATTTTATGCAGTCAAGCTAACAGCTGGATTGGACATATTTTGAAATGTATTTGGGACAGGAAGGCATAAAATGACAAGCACCACTGTGTGAAGTCTAAATTTATTGAGCTGAACATTATCAGAGAAACATCTGGGCAGGTTACCACAGGTGACTAAAATATTGTGCTAATGAGGGTAGCATCAAAGCTTAACACTTGTATAAGGTAGTTTGTTTGGAGAGCAGAAACACTTGCTCCAACCAGAGCTTGTTCTCCGAACCTCAGCTAGCTCTCCAATGCACATAATCAAACTTACAAGGAAAACTCAGGAGACAGACAGATTGATTCATCAAAATGCATCATTATAATAGGAAAGACAACTAAAAAGATGTACCAAATACCACTTTGTGATCAATTGCTAAATTAAAAATGACAGAATAAAACTTTTCAAATTTTTATTATTAAAAATATTATAGAAATATATAAAAATATTATAAAAATACATAGAATTGAATCATGACTCTAAATATTCATCACTCTGCTTAAGCAATTATCAATGCATTTTCCAAGCTGTTTATTAATACTCCTATTCCTTTTGCCACCATACCTGTTTAATTTATTTTGAATAAATGCCAGATATTATATAATTTTATTTCTAATTATCTCAGTAAATATCTCTGAGTATTAAGAGGTTTTTAAAAACACAATCATGATGTCATTATCATGCTCCTTAAAATTTACAATTTCTTAAAATTACCAAATATGTTTGTATTCCACTTGCCCTAATTCAGATTAGGATCCATATTTCACAATAGTTTCCAGCTGAGCTATTTCAAATCCTGAAAGATGATGCTGTGAAAGTGCTGCACTCAATGTGCCAGCAAATTTGGAAAACTCAGCAGTGGCCGCAGGACTGGAAAAGGTCAGTCTTCATCCCAATTCCAAAGAAAGGCAATCCAAAGAATGCTCAAACTACTGCACAATTGCACTCATCTCACACGCTAGTAAAGTCATGCTCAAAATTCTCCAAGCCAGGCTTCAGCAATACGTGAACTGTGAAATTCCAGATGTTCAAGCTGGTTTTAGAAAAGGAAGAAGAACCAGAGATCAAATTGCCAACATCTGCTGGATCATGGAAAAAGCAAGAGTTCCAGAAAAACATCTATTTCTGTTTCAATGACTATGCCAAAGCCTTTGACTGTGTGGATCACAACAAACTGTGGAACATTCTGAAAGAGATGGGAATACCAGACCACCCGACCTGCCACTTGAGAAACCTGTATGCAGGTCAGGAAACAACAGTTAGAACTGGACATGGAACAACAGACTGGTTCCAAATAGGAAAAAGAGTATGTCAAGGTTGTATATTGTCACCCTGCTTATTTAACTTGTATGCAGAGTACATCATGAGGAACGCTGGACTGGAAGAAGCACAGGCTGGAATCAAGATTGTCGGGGGAAATATCAATCACCTCAGATATGCAGATGACACCACCCTTATGGCAGAAAGTGAAGAGGAACTAAAAAGCCTCTTGATGAAAGTGAAAGAGGAGAGTGAAAAGGTTGGCTTGAAGCTCAACATTCAGAAAACAAAGATCATGGCATCTGGTCCCATCACTTCATGGGAAATAGATGGGGAAACAGAGGAAACAATGTCAGACTTTATTTTGGGGGGCTCCAAAATCACTGCGGATGCTGATTGCAGCCATGAAATTAAAAGATGCTTACTCCTTGGAAGGAAAGTTATGACCAACCTAGACAGCATATTAAAAAGCAGAGACATTACTTTGCCAAGCAAGGTCAGTCTAGTCAAGGCTATGCTTTTTCCACTGGTCATGTATGGATGTGAGAGTTGGACTGTGAAGAAGGTTGATCGCCAAAGAATTGATTCTTTTGAACTGTGATGTTGGAGAAGACTCTTGAGAGTCCCTTGGACTGCAAGGAGATCCAACCAGTCCATTCTAAAGGAGATCAATCCTGGGTGTTCATTGGAAGGGCTGATGTTAAAGCTGAAACTCCAATACTTTGGCCACCTCATGCGAAGAGTTGACTCACTGGAAAAGACTCTGATGCTGGGAGGGATTGGGGGCAGGAGGAGAAGGGGATGACAGAGAATGAGATGGCTGGATGGCATCACCGACTCAATGGACATGAGTTTGAGTGAACTCCAGGAATTGGTGATGGACAGGGAAGCCTGGTGTGCTGTGATTCATGGGGTTGCGAAGAGTCAGTCACTTCTGAGTGACTGAACTGAATTGAAATGAACTGAATGTGTCTCTTGAGTCTTTTTGTTTAAGGATTCTCCATTGTCTACCTTCATATCTTCCTATAATCCAAGCATTAAAGAAAAACAATTATATCTTCTGTAGTTTCCTAAGGTCTGCATTGTGATGAATCCTTCCTCATGACTAAACATGTCCCTTTGCCCACTGTATTTTCTGTAAATTGGTAAACCTATAGAGTAGATCTAATTTATATAAAATTTGCAAGAATCTGGTGTTGGGTACTTCAAACATCAACAACCTCAGATATGCAGATGATACCACTTTAATAGGCCGAAAGTGAAAAGGAACTAAAGAGTCTCTTAATGATTGCGAAAGAGGACAGTGAAAAAGCTGGCTTGAAACTCAACATTCAAAAAATGAAGATCATGGCATCTGGTTCTATCACTTGATGGCAACTAGGGAAAATGTGTAAACAGGGTCAGATTTCATTTTCTTGGGCTTCAAAACCAATGTGGATGGTGACTGCATTCTCAGGATTAAAAGTTGCTTGCTCCTTGGAAGAATCAGATCAGATCAGTCGCTCAGTCTTGTCCGACTCTCCGCGACCCCATGAATCACAGCACGCCAGGCTTCCCTGTCCATCACCAACTCCCGGAGTACACTCAAACTCATGTCCACAGAGTCGGTGATGCCATCCAGCCATCTCATTCTCCGTCGTCCCCTTCTCCTCCCGCCCCCAACCTTTCCCAGCATCAGAGTCTTTTCCAGTGAGTCAACTCGTCGCATGAGGTGGCCAAAGTATTGCAGCTTCAGCTTTAGCATCAGTCCCTCCAATGAACATCCAGGATTGATCTCCTCTAAAATGGACTGGTTGGATCTCCTTGCAGTATAAGGGACTCTCAAGAGTCTTCTCCAACACCACAGTTCAAAAGCATCGATTCTTCGGCGATCAGCCTTCTTCATAGTCCAACTCTCACATCCATACATGACCACGGGAAAAACCATTGCCTTGACTAGACGGACCTTGGTTGGCAAAGTAATGTCTCTGCTTTTTAATATACTATCAAGGTTGGTCATAACTTCCCTTCCAAGGAGTAAGCGTCTTTTAATTTCATGGCTGCAATCAGCATCTGCAGTGATTTTGGAGCCCAAAAAAATAAAGTCTGACACTGTTTCCACTGTTTTTCCATCTATTTCCCATGAAGTGATGGGACCAGATGCCAAGATCTTTGTTTTCTGAATGTTGAGCTTCAAGCCAACCTTTTCACTCTCCTCTTTCACTTTCATCAAGAGGCTTTTTAGTTCCTCTTCACTTTCTGCCATAAGGGTAGTGTCATCTGCATATCTGAGGTTATTGATATTTCTAGCTATGACAAATCTAGACAATACATTAAAAAGCAGAGATATCACTTTGCCAACAAAGGTCCATATAGTCAAAGCTATGGTATTTCTAGTAGTCATGTATGGATGTGAGAGTTGAACTATAAAGAAGGCTGAGCACTGAAGAATTGATGCTTTTGAACTGTGGTGTTGGAGAAGACTATTGAGAGTCCCTTGGACGGCAAGTAGATCAAGCCAGTCAATCCTAAGGGAAGTCAATCATGAATATTCATTGGAAGGACTGATGCTGAAGCTGAAACTCCAATACTTTGGCCACCTGATACAAACAGCCAACTCTTAGGAAAAGACCCTGATGCTGGGAAAGTTTGCAGGCAGGATGAGAAAGCAGCAACAGATGGTTGGATGGCATTACTGACTCCATGCACATGAATTTGAGCAAACTCAGGGAGACAGTGATGGACAGAGAAGCCTGGCATGCTGCAGTTCAAGGGGTCACAAAGAGACAGACAAGGCTTAGAGACTAAACTACAATAACTTTAAATAAAAGCCACATAACCTCAATCTCCTTCTCTTTTAGTGATATTATCAACTACTATTTATGTTTATTAGTGTTATGTTGCCCTGAAATTCATATATTGAAACCCTAATCCCCAGTACTTCAGAATGTGACTGTATTTGGAGAAAGAGCCTCCAAAAGAGGTAATTAAAGTTAAATGAGGTCACGTGAGTTGTCCCTAATCTAATCAGACCTGTGTAATTATGGGTAGAGGATGTTATACAGAGAGACACCAGGGATACATGCGCTACAAGGAAAGACCACCTAAGGACACTGTGAGAAGGTGGCCATCTGCAAGCAAAGGAGAGAGGCCTCAGAAGAAACTGAACCAGGTGACACCTTGAACTTGGTAAGCCTCCAGAACTGTGAGCAAATAGACTGTTTAAGCCACCCAGGGTGTGGTGCTTTCTTACAGTAGCCTTAGAGAACTAATAAATTAGTAATGACAAAATGCCAAAGTTTAAATTATATCATTTCTTCTTAGATATGAGGAACATTTGAATAAAACCCCTATTTTTCTTCATTCATTCTTTGGTTAGCCTGAGGTAGGTTTTGTCTTCACACACACACACACAAATAAATTGGTTCCTTAGCACCCTTTAAAGAGGAATATATCATTATAACTCATGATTTAAACACATTTGGTGGTGAAATAATAAGTGCTCTAGCATCCTGCCCTAAGATCAAGCCTGGGGAAACTGCAGAGTGAAACATAGATTCCAGAAACCTATATAACATCACTGTGGGGACCTCCTGGGAAGGGGAGGCATATATTGAAGTGTTGTATCTGGAATATATATAGTTGCAGTCTAGGGATAGGGCAACTGAAACCAACAATGAAATCAAAGTGTTTTAAATTCAGCTCATGCCTTTTCCATGTGTTGACTTGGAATACCATTGCCTAGTTCTTCCTTGCAGAAATCTGATGCAGTAACCCATAGCACAAATCAATTTATTGGGAGTGGGTCAGTGCAAAGAAAAGCAGAACAGAACAAAAGCTTTGCTGGGATATGGAATTGAAAAATGCAGATACCGGTTGACCAGTTTTATACACTAACTAGCCCACACTTTTACCCCCCTAGACCTCTCAGTTCAGTTCAGTCACTCACTCGTGTCCGACTGTTTGTGACCCCATGAACCACAGCACGCCAGGCCTCCCTGTCCATCACCAACTCCCGGAGTCCACCCCAAACCATGTCCATTGAGTTGGTGATGCCATCCAACCATCTCATCCTGTGTCATCCCCTTCTCCTCCTGCCCTCCATCTTTCCCAGCATCAGGGTCTTTTCCAATGAGTCAGCTCTTCACATCAGGTGGCCAAAGTATTTGAGTTTCAGCTTCAAGATCAGTCCTTCCAATGAACACCCAGGACTGATCTTTAGGATGGACCAGTTGGATCTCCTTGCAGTCCAAGGGACTCTCAAGAGTCTTCTCCAACACCACAGTTCAAAAGCATCAATTCTTCAGTGCTCAGTTTTCTTTATAGTTCAACTCTCACATCCATACATGACCACTGGAAAAACCATTGGCTTGACTAGACGGACCTTTGTTGGCAAACTCTAGGACTAGGAGATCACAACCCAGTGCTAATTCCCATTTCCATAGCTGTTTCTTCCTTAAAGATTTTAACAACTTATTTTTGATGTAGTGGCTAAAAGTGATGAACTGTGCTACTGTAGTATACGGTGTTCCCTTCCCTAGGGCTCATCACTTTTCTAAGCCTCGAACCTATGAAGAAAAACAGAGACTACAGTGACTCTTTTACGTTATTAGAAAAGCATATTCTCAGATGAATATGAGTCCACAAGCCAAAACAGTTAAATATCTGAGGATTCAGAAGAAAACACAACAACCTGAACAACACATTGTCAAGACTGTAAATGGCTTCAGATTTGACCCTATTTTCAAGCTAACATTATCTTGCCACAATTTCATGATGTAATCAGAAGGCATACTCCTGGGTCAGATACTATTTCCCTTCGCAATAGCAGTATCTTCATTGGCATCTATTCCTCAAGTTCCAGGTCCTACAGGAGGGTTCAAAGAGGGCCAGGTGATGCCTACAAAAGCAGTATGTTGCCTTACAAGAGAGAAACCCTGAGCTTAGGAAACCCAAACTTTTTACAACTAGCAATAAACTTGCCTGACATTTGCTTCTGAAGGAGATATTATTTTATTATACTGGACAGCAAACAAATCTGACCTTCGCTTTGGAGAAAGACACTATTTCTATCTTCCAAGACTGTTCACTAGACAAACATTTTTGAAACAATAATTTAAAGACAGTCAGTGCCTCAGTTAATAACAGTTGCAAAAACCCTAGAGGCTCGTGAAAAACTGTCTTTCAACATACACAATGTGAAGCTTAAAGTAGAAGAATTTTGTTCCAGTATTTATAAGAGGGATATTCTAGGAGACAAACTATCAAAAAACTAAAGCTACTGATATACACATTATGTGTATACACACACGCACACAATTTATTTGTGACCAGAATGAAAACCACCTGTTTCTGGATTACGATAATCTCCAGGGATGCATATAGGCATGGCTTCATGGGCAATTTCAACTGGCTGACTCTAACAAGGAAAGGTAAAATCATGTATTTATTCCAAAGTTAAAGAAAATTGAAATATTATCTGGCAAACTCAAATCATTAGTTAGGGAATACTAACCAAATAAATATTGACCCAGCTATATTTGCACCCCTGTATTTTAGGATAGGCACACTTTCTGGCCATACTACTTCCTCAGCTTATACTTTTTTTCTAAACATTGATTGATAACATGAAGGGTTATTAAGCATGAAACAACTAGCACACTTGAGCACTCTTGCTATTACTGTTTCCACACAAGTGGTCCACTGTTATCCTGCATTGATTCTGAAATGGTGATGTGATTTAATCAAAATATGCTGCAAAGATTGGAACCTGAACTTGAAAAGATAATATGACATAGTATTCCCTTCCTTAGGCACAAAGAAAAACACATTAAAAATGATATAATTTAAAATGAATTTTCTTCATCTACATGACAACATCTGTTGGAATTATAATGACCTAACTTGACAGTGCAATCTAACTGTCCCAAGTATTTAAGTGGAAAGTGACATATAATAAATGCGTGGTGGATTTTAAACCAAGAATTGGCATGGAAACAACAACTTGCCACTTAATACATGATAGCATGAAACTATTCTAATAAGCCTTCTGTAGTATATCTAATTCTTTGAAAACCAAGCTATTGTTTCAAGCATTTCTAAATCTATTTCCTTTCAAATATTTTTATTATTTAAAAACAACAAACATTTTTAAATGCTCTAGTAGCCTTCCCCAATTGAAATTCATCATTTCAATTAGAGAACAAACAAAAGAATAATTTTAGTGACCATTTTCTCAATTTTCCCGATTGGTACATGCTATTATTAGCATCAGTCAAGACTCATAGAAGAGAAGTTAGTTAATTATATCCAATGGATGCTTTTTTATTAAGCCTAATTCTCTGTGTGAGTAACACTGCTAAGGTTAACTACTGCGGTGAAGATTCACTTAGAGAAGATTTCATACTCTTTCTGTCAATTAAGATTCTGGGGAAATAACAAGATCCATTAATGAAGAAAAAGGCCCTATAGAGTACAAAGATATATAAGACATAGTTCCTGTCCAGAGTTTATAACATCTTGTTGGTGAGATGATAAATGAGTATAAGTCAACAAATCACATTCTATGTAACTGCACCATATACTGATAAAAATAAATGATTACTGCATTATAATATGAAGAGATTAAATAGAAAGTCACATTACCATTTGCCAGCACAGAAACGACATTACAAAAAGAAAACGTTTTATCTAGGTTGTGGGGGCGGGAGGGGGAACCTTAGTAAAGGGTGTTATTTGAACTACAAGGATAGAATGAATAAGAACAAAAGATATTAGAAAATTCTATTTTGAAGCATAGCAGAAGCAGAACCCCACGTTTACATGTGATAAACATTAGCGAGTTCCGAGCTAAAGAAGAGATTAAAGAGATGATAAATGGTTCCTGTGGGGAAATGATGGAAAACGAGGTTGAATGCAGAAGGTAGGAAAGATTATTCAGGACTTTGAAGGCTAGGAGATGGGTTTAAGGTGAGGTTAGAAAGAGTGAATCTTTTCAAGTGGACACTCATGTGTTCACCACGAAGCCTAATAAGGATTATGATGGCTTTTTGGAGGGCTTGGGTAGTAATACAGGTGCTCAAAAGAGTATTATCTATTTACATATTATATACCTATCAAATTATCAGTACTGGCTGGGAGCTGCAATTGTTCAGTCACTAAGTTGTGCCTGATTCTGCAATCCCATGTACTGTAGCACGTCAAGCTTTCCTTCCTTCACTATCAGAGTTTGCTCAAACTTACGTCCTTTGAGTCAGTGATACTATCCAACCATCCCCTCTTCTGTCGCCCCCTTCTCCTCAGTCTTTCCCAGCATCAGAGTCTTTCCCAGCATCAGGGTCTTTTCCAGTGAGTCTGCTCTTCACATCAGGTGACCAAAGTACTGGAGCTTCCACTTCAGCATTAGTCCTTCCAATGAACATTCAGGACTGATTTCCTTTAGGATTGACTGACTTGATCTCCTTGCTGCCCAAGGGGCTCTCCATATTTTAAACATATTTTCATAATTATCTTACAAACTGGGTACTATTAGTGAGGCTTTCAAAGGTTACTACCTTCCTCTGCTCATGTAACCAGGTATGTATTATCTACCATTACATCACAGAAAGGTGTGTATGATTCCAATGTTATTTAAGCAAACAATATCCATGATGAAAACAATATTTATGTAAAATTAGTTTGGAAACAGTGGAAAATGCAATGAAGGAAGAAGACACTACAGGCACAAAAATCATTTAAGAGAAAATTAAATGAATTTTCCATCAATGATGAAGCGCCAAAGAGAAAAAGAAAGGGAAATCAATTGATTAAATAATTAAGATTTAGATAATAATAGAGAAAATGTAGATATGTAGTCATGGGATGTAACTGAAGATAGATCAACAAGAAAAATTTTGCAATCAGGGCAGTGGAATACAGGAAGAGGTCAGGAAAATAACAAAAATAATTTTTATAATAATTCTCATTGACAAATGTGCATGCATAGCTCCATTTTTCTGGAAAGTTCTACTCTCAGTCTTTTCCAGTTGCCACATTCCTTAAAGACAAATTCAAAATTAGTTTCCTGGTATAAAATACTCTTTAATATTTTTTGAAAGATGAATCAGTCCTGAGATCTTTCACATTTATATATTGCTATTTTATCATGTTACATTGTATTGTTACCATGGCTTACTTGTGTTTCTTTAACAGTGTACAAAGAGGGTAGTGAAGGTAGGGATCCTTTCTTATATTTATATTAGAACACAAAGTATATGGGCTTCCCTGGTGGCTCAGTGCTAAAGAATTTGCCTGCCAATACAGGAGACACATGTTCGATCCCTGGATTGGGAAGATCCCCTGCAGTAGGAAATGCCAACCCATTCTAGTATTCTTGCCTGGAAAATCCCGTGGACAGAGGAGCAAGGTGGGCTCTTCCATGGGGTGGTAAAGAGTTGGATATGACTAAGTGCCAAGACAATATCCATGACAAATATGATGCTTTAGTGCCTTTGATATTAAAGATAGCTATTTAAAAAATTATTTTGAAATTATCTGACTTTCAGTTCAGTTCAGTTCAGTTCAGTCGCTCAGTCGTATCTGACTTTACCCAGTACCAATAATGCTTCGTACTCGAATACTTTCTGAATAAACAATCCAATGTGTCTTTCTATTTAATTGTAGGTAATAGAGCACACTGACGTCCTGGTTCTGGATGCATTTTGCTTAATCCTGTAACTATGAGTATAAAACAAATACAGGTAAGTCATGTCATTTAAATGTGCCAAAGCCTTTTATTTAAATTAATGTAGTTCATAAGAGTTTTATGAGCATCTACTGTGTGTCAAGAACCATGCACACAAATGGCAGCATAAAGATAGGATCCAGTCTGCCTTCAAGGAAGTCACAGTCTAAAAGATAAATCACAGGAGACAAATCATTAAACAAAATATGACACACACAGTAACAGACTTCCATATAAAAGATACAAAGATAAAGAGTGTGGATCAGGGAGAACAAAAGAGAAGATGTAATATTTGACTTGTGCCTTAATATCTATGCAGAAAATTTTAAAGTAGAAAAGAGAGGGAAGAACACTCTGGTTTTCAGGGAATAATTCGAGCAAATTCAGTGAGATGATCAAGAAACAGTGAACAATCCCCTGTGATTTGACCATCTGAGAAGTGCGTGTGTGTGTGTGTGTGTGTGTGTGCGCGCGCACATGCAAGCGTGTGTAGTACCAAGGAGTAAGGAGAGGAATGCTAAGTGAAAACAATAGACAAAGACAGAGATTAGCCATTTATGAGAAGCCCTGCATGCTTTTAAAAGAAAACTGGTCTTCACTTATGAATCTGAAAGTTAGAGAGATTGTTAAGCAGAGAACACAGTAAGATCTGTGTTTGACAAATATATGTATATGCTGTTTATGTGAAGGTGCACAGTAGGTCAAGAATTAGAAGCAGAACATCAATTAGAAGGCAATAGCCCTAGGATAAATTATTTGGGCTTGACCTAAGGAAATTTCAGTAGAGAATTAGCAGAAAGGAGCAGCACTTGAGATTCATTTCAGAAAAAGAATCAATAGGCCTTTGTGCCAGATTGCAAAGCAGCATGAAGAGAATGTGTATTTGAGATGAATATCTGGGCTGCTAATTTAGACAAATAGGTGGATTACATTTTCATAACCTTAGTTTTCCTAAAGTGGATAATACTTTAATTCTGCTAAAGATGATCTTTGTGTTCATAGAACATCGTGAACTATTTATTCTAAGAAAAAGAGAACGGCCTTATGTATACATTAATGTGGTAATAGAAAACTAATTTTAAAATGCAAGAGCATTTTCTAGGAGGCACCTATTTTGAAAAGGTTTATTTTTATACTTGTCTATTTTTTTTTAAGTCACTCAGTCGTGTCCGACTCTTTGCGACCCCATGGACCCACCAGGTTCCTCCATCCGTGGGATTCTCCAGACAAGAATACTGGAGTGGGTTGCCATTTCCTTATCTGACTATATTAAAATATTTTTATTTATGAAACTAATTTTCAAGTATCTCTGCTGCTGCTGCTGCTAAGTCACTTCAGTCGTGTCCGACTCTGTGTGACCCTACAGACAGCAGTCCACCAGGCCCCCCGTCCCTGGGATTCTCCAGGCAAGAACACTGGACTGGGTTGCCATTCCCTTCTCCAATGTGTGAAAGTGAAAGTGAAGTCGCTCAGTCATGTCTGACTTGTAGTGACTCCATGGACTGCAGCCCATCAGGCTCCTCCGTCCATGGGATTTTCTAGGCAAGAGTACTGGAGTGGCTTGCCATTGCCTTCTCCGTCAAGTATCTCTAGTCCTATCAAAAATTGCCTATAGTTAAGAATATATTTATCTCCCCTTCCTAAAAATTCTTCCTCTTTTATTCTGCCCCAAATTTTCTAGAATCACCAGGTTTTTAGTTACATTTCATATTTCTACTAAGTAGTGGTTACAACTTTACCATACCCTCTAGCTAGCTAAGAATTCACCATCACTTTCTCATTTGGATAAATTATAGATACTACTTGGGTTGAATTGGTGTTCTCGGCTGATACATTAGTTAACCGTATGTTCTGTCTTGAGAAGTTCCAGTTTGAAGATCTTCAAGCAATGACACTTGATAGAATTCATTTTTGTGATAAAAAATATGGAATCATTAAATAAAATGGTATTCTTTTCTTTATTTTTTCTCTAAAATAACTTCATGTCTTTATTCAGTTTCTGTAATCACCTGAGTCCCCTGATAAATTATCTACTGTAATTCAATCAACCTCATGTTATTCTTTTTTCCAAAATATAATAAACCATTTAGTGGTAATTCAACCTAAGACTCACACCTATGACATTTAACTGAAGATCTCACTCAGTGCATTAGCTCATTGACATTAATCAAGACGCTTCTTTGTATGTCTTTTTAACCAGCTTACATTTCACTTAACGGTTATTCAAGCCAACTCAAATTAATTTTGCAATCAAAATTTCACATGGCATTTTCTCCAGTACTTTGCTAGAAGTCAAGATGCATTACGCCTCCTCCACTCTGTTCATTTATTAAGGCTGTAAAGCTATCAAGAAAGAAACTAGCTTTGTCTGGCACACTTTCCTCTGTACTCACTTATTCATTCTATTTATTTCTCATGGCTGTGCTTTTCTTTCAAACATGTGGTAGCATTTTCAGAATAATTTTTCAATTTTGTACTTACTTATTTCTATCAATAAGATTAATTACATCTAAGAAATTAGTCATTTTTGTTTTAAAACATGTATAGAATTCTAAAAATAAGAAGTATTAAACTTAAGGTTACAAAAAAAGAGATAACTAAACTTTTGAGATAGCATGAGTTGGTGGACTTAATTTACAGTGACATAGTCCTAGGGAGGGGAGCAGCCTCTGTTGTGGGAAAGGGGCAAAGTCTCACCCAGATCTTTGTTCTCTATACCCATATGGAACGAAAGCCTTAGCTTACTGTGAGCTGTCTCAGGCACAGGTGAAAACCCACTGAAACTGAGGAAAGGATAAAGGATAAATAATACAACTATTACAGGAGGGGTAAAATCTCTCATTAGCATCAAGCCTGCAAATACGTAAGGCAAAGTTGAGGTTTCCATGAGGAGGACAGGCAGTACCAAGGAGGAAGGCACCGACTCAGTCAAGGACACAAGGCCTGCCTAAGCCTAAGAATGGCTCCCCCACCCTCCATGACCCAGTGCAGAATAACAAGCTCTCTACCATTGAGAGACGGGCTACAGTGTAAAAATGCACTTTTGGAGTCACAGGCTCACAGGAAAATCTAATGATGGGTAATAGTGAGAAATTTTCTCTGGTGATCAATCCCCAACCTAGTATAATGTATCAACGAGAGGATTTGAAGCCTGTGGTGCGTTGAATGCAATCAATAACAACAAAGCCTAAACACAGGGAGACTGAGTCTTGACTTTGATGTCTGTTGTTGTTTAGGTTGCTAAGTCGTGTCCAACTCTTTGTGACCCCATGGACTGCAGCATACCCAGGCTTCCCTGTCCTTCACTATCTCCCTGAGTTTGCTCAAACTCATGTCCATTGAGTCAGTGATGCCATCCAACCATCTTGTCCTCTGTTGCCCCTTTTCCTCTCTCAATCTTTCCCAGCATCAGGGTCTTTTCCAAATAGTTGGCTTTGGAATCAGGCCAAAGTATTGGAGCTTCAGCTTCAGCATTGGTCCTTCCAATGAATATTCAGGGTTGTTTCCTTTAGGATTGACTGGCTTGATCTCGTGCTGTCCAAGGGACTCTCAAGTCTTCTCAAGCACCACAGTTCAAAAGTATTAATTCTTCAATGCTCAGCTTTCTTTATAGTCCAACTCTCAGATCCTTACATGTCTACTGGAAAAACCATAGCTTTGACTCTCCAGAGTTTTGTTGGCAAAGTGATGTCTCTGTTTTTTAAATATGCTGTCTAGGTTTGTCATAGCTTTTCTCCCAAGGAAAAGGCATATTTTAATTTTGTGACTGCAGTCACTGTCCACATTGATTTTTGAGCCCAAGAAAATAAAATCTGACACTGTTTCCACATTTTCCCCATCTATTTGTCATGAAGTGAAAGGACCAGATGCCATGATCTTTAGTTTTTGAATGTTCAGTTTTAAGCCAGCTTCTTCACTCTCCTTTTTCATCTTCATCAAGTGGCTCTTTAGTTCCTCTTCACGTTTTGCCATTAAAGTGTTATCATCTGCATATCTGAGGTTGTTGATATTTCTCCCAGCAATCATGATTCCAGCATGTGATTCATCCAGTCCAGTATTTTGCATGATGCACTCTGCATATAAATTATATAAGCAGGGTGACAATATACTAACACTCCACAATAGAAGCCACAGAAGGGGCATGCCCATTTCCAGACATAAAAACTATTTTCTTTAGTCTCTTTGCACAATGGTCATCTCCCAGTCAAACATTATAAGACACATAGAAAGGCAATCAAAATACCTACCCATTGTTGAGAGATAAACTGGTCACTGAACCAGATGCATATATGAACCAGATGTTGGAAGTGAAAGATAGGCTATTTAAAACAACCATGATTAATTTGATGAAGGTTTTTGCAGAAACGGTGGACAAAGTGCATGAATAGATAGAAAATTTCAGCAAAGAGATGGACTCTATTAGAAATAATCAAGTGGAAATTCTAAAAATAATAATATTCATCCACCTCATTAGAACTGATTCAAATGTATTGTTTTTAATGGCTGAATAATACTCCATTGTGTATATGTACCAAAGCTTTCTTATCCATTCGTCTGCAGATGGATGAAACTGGAGCCTATTATACAGAGTGAAATAAGCCAGAAAGAAAAACACCAATACAGTATACTAACACATATATATGGAATTTAGAAAGATGCAAATGATAATCCTGTATACGAGACAGCAAAAGAGACACAGATGTATAGAACAGTCTTTGGGACTCTATGGGAGAGGGTGAGGGTGGGATGATTTGGGAGAATGGCATTGAAACACGTATGTTGTCATATGTGAAACGAATCACTAGTTCAGGGTCAATGCATGTTATAGGATGCTCGGGGCTGGCATGCGGGGATGACCCAGAGGGAGGATAAAGGGAGGAGGGAGGTGGGAGGGGGGTTCAGGAGGGGGAACTTATGTAAACCCGGGGCAAATTCATATCAATGTATGGCAATACCAACCAATATAATATTGTAAAATAATTTGCCTCCAATAAAAAATAAATTAATTACATAAAAAAAAAGAAAAAAAAAAAAAGAAAGTGATGAGTATTCCTGGAAAAAAAAAAAAAGTAAATAGAAGAAAAAAAAAAAGAGAAAAAAAAAAAGTAAATAGAGACACAGACATAGGGAATAAACGTGTGGATACCAAGGGGGAAAGGAGGGTGGGATGAATTGGGAGATTGGGATTGATGAATATATACCACTGATACTATGTATAAAATAAATAACTAATGAGAACCTACTGTATAGCATAGGAAACTCTACTCAGTGCTCTGTGGTGACCTAAATGGGAAGGAAATCCAAAAAAGAGGAGATACATGTGTATATTTAGCTGATTCACAAACTATGCAGTAGAAACTAACACAACATTGTAAAGCAACTATACTCTAACAAAAATTAATTTAATAAATAAATGGTCCATGCTTCCAAAAAATAAATAAATAAAAATAATAATATTAATAGTAATAATAAACACAGGAATTGATATGGAAAATGTCTTTGATGGACTTCTCAGTCGATTTGACATAGCCATGTAAAGACTTAATGAACTTAAAAAGGGGGGAAATTGAAACTAAGCAGCATATAAAAAGAAGGAATGGAATATAATTTCTAAAAACTGTTTGGAGGCAGCTAGTTCGGGTTCAATTCCAACTCTGTTATTTATCAACTTTAAGACTTTGAACAGCTTACATAAATTCCCTGTCTTCCAGCTTTATACCTCAGTAAAGGGAACAATGATCATACTTACTTCAGAAGGGTTCCTGTGAGGACTCAATCAGTTGCATGTAAAATATTTAATAGCTGTTTATGTTCCCCAGTATTTATAAGTGTTGGCTACATTGTTACTGAAAAATTAAAAATAAATAATCTAGGGTAGAAGGCAATAGCAAGCCACTCCAGTACTCTTGCCTAGAAAATCCCATGGATGGAGGAGCCTGGTAGGCTCCGTGGGGTCGCGAAGGGTCGGACACGACTGAGCGACTTCACTTTCACTTTTCACTTTCACACATTGGAGAAGGAAATGGCAACCCACTCCAGTGTTCTTGCCTGGAGAATCCCAGGGAAGGGGGAGCCTGGTGGGCTTCCATCTATGGGGTCACACAGAGTCGGACACGACTGAAGTGACTTAGCAGCAGCAGCAGCAATAATTATGTCAGACAAAATGGAAATTGAGGAGTATTATTAAATATTATAAAACATTGTAAAATTATAGCCAATGAAACTTTATACATGAAAAAAGGCAGCACACATATATAAAGTAAAAATATTGGAAATACAAGATAAATAAATACATATAAAGAGAGATATGCACATATAGCTATAGACTGAAATGAATATGAAGAAGAAAAATTTAAATACCATTAGGTATCTACTAAATATAAAAATAACTACATGAAAAATTTTAGATATGGTATTATTCATATACTTCAATGACTATTTATAAAATAAACTGTACATTTCACAGAGAACAGCATATTTTTCAGTATCGATGGAACATACTTTATATTTGTCAACTGAAATAACTGCAAATATTTGAAATTTGAAGCAAGTTATAAAATAAATAGGATAGTTCACATTTTATGACAAAAATGCAATAATAGGCACTAATAAGAGATATTTTTTAAAAAATGACTAATGAAAGATTTAAATAAATATCTCTACCTAAAAACTGATATAAAAGGATGTCTCAGGAATTTAGAAAACAGGAATATTGGAATACAAATAAAAACTTACATGGTAAAGCCAAACTGATCTCAGATGAGTATTCAAGTAAGTTCTATTTTAAAGTACAGAAAAATTAAAATAAATAATAAGCATTTCACTAACGAAGCCAGAGAGAATAGTAAAATAAATTCTTTGTAAGGTAAATAATGGAACCTATAAAAGTCAGAAACTGATTATTAGAAAGAAGAACACAGTGAAACTAATACAAAGAAATTTAAGAATAGGCTCTATTAAACCATTAATAAAATGGGCATGATTCTGATAAGACCAGTTAATGATGAGGAGGGAACATAAGAATAAACAACGTTAGGAATGAAAGATTATTAAAGCCACAAAGTTTTTTCATTAAGAAAAGGTTAGGCAGGAAAATCTTTATCAAAAGAAGGTTTACGTAGTGAAAACCAGGTTAAAAAGACTAGAGAACATAAGTTGTGACATATAATCCCTACATTATTTTTTAAAAATTGTAAGGAATAAGATAGAAGAAATTCTTTGTGTTGTGGCTTGACTGTACTATTGACCCCAATTTTCACACCTCTTGGCATCTATATGCCATATGATAATGTCTTTTCATGCTAACCCTGGGCCTGGCTATGTCATTTGCTTAGCCTAGTGAACAGCAGCAAACATAATGTAAGCAGAAGTTTTCCAATGCACATGGACGAGTTGACTTTCTCTCTTTTGGCCCCCTGACACTACCATGTCTGGACTAGAGAGCTAGAAGGAGAGAGGAGTCATCCCCACAAAGAACACCTTACAGCAGTTCTCTCTGGGGTGACCCCACATGATGACCACGCTAATTAAGATGAGCAGAACCAACTGATCAGTTCATACACTCATGAGAAATACTGTGTTGGGGCTTTAAGCACTAATTTAGGGATGGTTTCTTAATTATAAGGTGATCCTAACTAATATTCTTCCCAACTGTCAAATACAGTCAAAATACCAGACATCAAAATCTGACAAAAATAACACAAAAAAGAAAATCTCCCTTGTGTAAAATTACCATATTAATAGTCATAGCCTACCGAATCCAATATTATTTTATTAAGTAATATAGTAACTAAATCTTTTTTATCCAGAGATGATTCACTACTAGATCAAAGGGGAAAGAAAACTCATTTGAGCAGATGTTGAAGTAGAATTTGATGAAATACAATCTAAACTTTTCTTAATTTTTAATAAAGTTGAAGTGCAATTTCTTAACTTAGTAAAATCACTCACCTAGAGCCAGACATCCTTGAGTGTGAAGTCAAGTGAGACTTAGGAAGCATTACTACAAACAAAGCTAGTGGAGGTGATGAATAGCAGCTGAGCTATTTCAAATCATAAAAGATGATGGTGTTAAAGTGCTGCACTCAATACACCAGCAAATTTGGAATACTCAGCAGTGACCATGGGAAGGGAAAAGATCAGTTTTCATTCCAGTCCTGAAGAAAGGCAAGGCCAAAGAATGATCAAACTACCACACAGTTGAGCCTGTTTCACATGCTAGCAAAGTAATGCTCAAAATCCTTCTAGCTAGACATCAACAGTACATGAACTTAGAACTTGCACATGTACAAGCTGGATATAGAAAAGACAGAGAAACCAGAGATCAAATTGCCAACATTTTTTGGATCATAGAAACAGCAAGGGATTCCAGAAAACCATGTATTTCTGCTTCATTGACTATGCTAAGGTCTTTGACTATGTGGATCACAACTATGGGAAATTCTTAAAGAAATGGGAATAACAGACCATCTTACCTGCCTCCTGAGAAACTGGTGTTTAGGTCAAGAAGCAACAGTTATAATCAGACATGAAACAACCGATTGGTTCAAAATTGGGAAAGGAGTACGACAAGGCTGTATATTGTCACGCTACTTATTTAACTTATATGCAGAGTACATTATATGGAATACTGGGCTGGATAATTCCCAAGCTGGAATCAAGATTGCTGGGAAAATATCAATAACCTCAGAAATGCAGATGACATCACACTAATGGCAGAAAATGAAGAGGAACTAAACAGACTCTTGATGAAGGTGAAAGAAGACAGTGAAAAAGTTAGCTTAAAATTCAACATTCAAGAAACAGATGATGGCATCTAATCCCATCACTTCATGACAAATAGATGGGGAAACAATGGAAACAGTGTGAGACTTTATTTTCTTGGGCTCCAAAAATCAGTGCAGATGGTGACTGCAGCAATGAAATAAAAGATGCTTGCTACTTGGAAGAAAAGCTATGACAACCTAGACAACATATTAAAAAGCAAAGCTATCACTTTTCTGACAAAGGTCCGTGTCGTCAAAGCTTTTTCCAATAGTCATACAGATGTGAGAGTTGGACCATAAAGATGGCTGAGCACAGAGAATTGATGCTTTCAAACTGTGGTGTTGGAGAATACTCTTGAGAATCCTGTGGACAGCAATAGGTCAAGCCAGTCAATTCTAAAGGAAATCAACACTGAATATTCATTGGAAGGACTGATGCTGAAGCTCTAATACTCTGGCCACCTGATGCAAAGAGCCAACTCACTGGGAAAGACATTAATGCTGGGAACAATTGAGGGTAGGGAGAGAAGGGACAACAGAGGATGAGATGGTTGGATGGCATCATCAACTCAGTGGACATGAGTTTGAGTAAACTCTGGGAGATAGGGAAGGACAGGGAAGTTTGGTGTGGTGCAGTCCATGAGGTTGAAGAGTTGGTCACGACTGAGTGACTGAATAACAGCAAAAACCACCTTCTCATAGATTATCACATTACAATGAACAAACCATATTATAATCAGAAATAAGACAAAAGGGTACATTTTGCTACTATTATTTAATATTGTGGATGCAACAGCTAATCAAGTTTGATAAGAACAAAACAAGAACAAATATTTAAAGAAGGAGCTCAAGTCATCATTTCTTATGAGGATATAATTGCCTGCCTGGAATACACAAAAGGTTGGTGACCTCTTCTAAATTAAAGGGAGAAATATTTTAAAGATGTTTGTTTCTTCAAAATTAATCTAAAAATCTGATCCAAGACCAGTGAAATTATCTTAAGGGCTTTTGTTGCTGTTGTTGTTAACATAATTAAAAAATTCTAAAACACCTCTAAAACTGAAAAATCAAAGTAGTTAAAGAATGCATCAGAAAATAAAAATATTATAGTGATATAACCTATCAATATTGTATTTAATATATATCATTAATTTTCTATAATAAAAACTCTATGTCTAAATAGAAAAATAAAATAAAACATGTA
Source organism: Moschus berezovskii (assembly GCF_049115385.1). Classification (NCBI taxonomy): domain Eukaryota; kingdom Metazoa; phylum Chordata; class Mammalia; order Artiodactyla; family Moschidae; genus Moschus; species Moschus berezovskii. The sequence continues at coordinate 38,856,058 of NC_142464.1, forward strand.
AGCACAAACTAAATAATTCAACAGGTGAGAATATGGGAAAGAAAAGTTTACTCAGTAAATGATATTTGAACAACTTAAATTTTGACAAAATAAAGTTAGGCTCTTCCTTCACATTTATTTTAAACATACTTCAAGTATTTTTAATAGCTAAAATATTTAAATATAACATTATATTGCTACAGAACATGTAAGATTATATTTACATAAATTTGGAGACCAAAAGGAAGACTTTTTAAAATATCAGAGCTAGATAAGGAACTCTAAAGTGCAAGATTAATGATTACATAAAAAATTGAAAGGTTTTTTATCATAAGAAACAACATATGAAAAATTTAACGATAATTGACAAGTTGAGAATAAATATTTTCAACATATAATGTATACAGCATATTTTATTTTTAATGTACAAAGGGTATTTTCAAGTTAATATGAACAAGTAATCAAACAAAGACAACTAGGGCAAAATATTCAGCAGCATTTGTAATCAAAGAAATGCATTTAAAGCAATATTAGTATAGCTTTTTATTTTTTTAAATAATTTACTTATTTGAATTGGAGGCTAATTACTGTACAATATTGTAGCAGTTCTTGTCATATATTTACATGAATCAGCCATGGGTGTACATATGTCCCCTATCCTGAATCTCCTTCCCACCTCCCTCCCCGTACCATTTCTTAGGGTTGTCTCAGTACATTGGCTTTGAGTGCTCTGTTTCATGCATCGAATTTGGACTGGTCATCTATTTCATATATGGTAATATACATGTTTCGATGCAATTCTCTCAAATCATCCCACCCTCGCCTTCTCCCACAGAGTCCAGAAGTCTGTTCTTTATACCTGTGTCTCTTTTGCTATCTAGGATATTGGGTCATCGTTACCATGTTTCTAAATTCCATATATATGCATTAGTATATTGTATTGGTGTTTTCCTTCAGACTTACTTCACTGTGTATAATAGGCTCCAGTTTCATCCACCTCATTAGAACTGATTCAAATGCATTCATGTTAATAGCCGAGTAGTATTCCATTGTGTACATGTACCACAGCTTTCTTATCCATTCATCAGCCGATGGACATCTAGGTTGCTTCCATGTCCTGGCTATTATAAACAGTGCTGCAATGAACATTGGAGTACATGTGTCTCTTTCAATTCTGGTTTCCTTGGTGTGTATGCCCAGGAGTGCGATTGCTGGGTCGTATGGCAGTTCTATTTCCAGTTTTTTAAGGAATCTCCACACTGTTCTCCATAGTGGTTGTACTAGTTTGCATTTCCACCAACAGTGTAAGAGGGTTCCCTTTTCTCCACACCCTCTCCAGCATTTATTGCATGTAGACTTTGGGAGAGCAGCCATTCTGACTGGCGTGAAATGGTATCTCATTGTGGTTTTGATTTGCATTTCTCTGATAATGAGTGATGTTGAGCATTTTTTCATGCGTTTGTTAGCTATCTGTATGTCTTCTTTGGAGAAATGCCTGCTTAGTTCTTTGGCCCATTTTTTGATTGGGTCATTTATTTTTCTGGTATTGAGCTGCATGGACTGCTTGTATATTTTTGAGATTAATTCTTTGTCAGTTGCTTTGTTTGCTATTATTTTCTCCCATTCTGAAGGCTGTCTTTTCACCTTGCTTATATTTTCTTCCATTGTGAAAAGTTTTTTAATCTACTGAAATAGCAAAAATAGACTTCTCTAAGCCATAGAGAAGTTTATTTTTACCAATTCTCTGTTGTAATCCATGGGGATTCCTAGATGGTGCAGTGGTAAATAATCCACCTGCCCATGCAAGAGATGTGAGTTTGATCCCTGGGTCATAAAGATGCCCTGGAGTAGGAAATGGCAACCCACCCCAGAATTCTTGCCTTGAGATCCTATGGACAGAGGACCTGGACAGCCTACAGTCCATGGTGTTGCAGAGTCAGACACTTCATGGCCAATAGATGGGGAAACAGTGGAAACAGTGGCTGACTATTTTTCTGGACTCCAAAATCACTTTGGATGGTGATTGCTACCATGAAGTTAAAAGACGCTTGCTCCTTGGAAGGAACGTTATGACCAACCTAGATGGCATGTTAAAAAGCAGAGACATTACTTTGCCAACAAATGTCCATCTAGTCAAAGATATGGTTTTTCCAGTAGTCACGTGCAGATATAAGTTGGACATTAAGAAGGCTGAAAACCGAAGAATTGATGCTTTCAAATTGTGGTGCTGGGAAAGACCTTTGAAAGTCCCCTGAACTGGAAGGAGATCAAATAAGGACAGGGAAGCCTGGTGTGCTGAAGTTCATGGTGTCATTAAAAGTCAGACATGACACAGCAACTGAACAACAACAGCAGCAACTACTAGGTTGAGAAAAATGAAGAAAAAGGATATGCATTCCTATTAAAGGAAGGTCATTTTTGTCCTTATCATTGTTGTTAATAAAAATAGTTTTAGTCTAGACAGTGTACAATGAAGATGTTTGGATTAAAGCTTCACTAGGTACTCTAATTCCAAGCTTGCCTCCCTGAGACTTCATCGCCATCAGTTTGTCAAAACTTGAGTGTATGTAGCAAGGATATATTGTGATTAACTGAAGCAGACAAGGACAGAAATAAAGCAGAACTGTCAAGAGCTTCCAGTGGAAGTCATGAAAACATAATAGTATCTGGTGAGGTTCAAAGGAAAGCTTCAGGGAGCTGGGTGAGTCTGAAGATCAGACTCATGTATTCTTGTTATAAAACTGACTTAGTGGTTCAGTTCAGTTCAGTTCATTTTAGTCGCTCAGTCGTGTTCGACCCTTTGCGACCCCATGAATCACAGCATGCCAGGCCTCCCTGTCCCTCACCAACTCCCAGAGTTCACTGAAACTCATGTCCATCGAGTCGGTGATGCCATCCAGCCATCTCATTCTCTGTCGTCCCCTTCTCCTCCCGGCCCCAATCCCTGCCAGCATCAGAGTCTTTTCCAGTGAGTCAACTCGTCGCATGAGGTGGCCAAAGTATTGGAGTTTCAGCTTTAGCATCAGTCCTTCCAATGAACCCCCAGGACTGATCTCCTTTAGAATGGACTGTTTGGATCTCCATGCAGTCCAAGGGACTCTCAAGAGTCTTCTCCAGTACCACAGTTCAAAAGCATCAATTCTTCGGCAATCAGCCTTCTTCTCAGTCCAACTCTCACATCCATACATGACCACTGGAAAAACCATAGCCTTGACTAGATGGACCTTTGTTGGCAAAGTAACGTCTCTGCTTTTTAATATGCTATCTAGGTTGGTCATAACTTTCCTTCCAAGGAGTAAGCGTCTTTTAATTTCATGCTGCAATCAGCAACCGCAGTGATTTTGGAGCCCCCAAAAATAAAGTCTGACACTGTTTCCACTGTTCCCCCATCTAATCCCAAAGAAAGGCAATGCCAAAGAATGCTCAAACTACCGCACAATTGCCCTCATCTCACACGCTAGTAAAGTCATGCTCAAAATTCTCCAAGCCAGGCTTCAGCAATATGTGAACCATGAACTTCTAGATGTTCAAGTAGGTTTTAGAAAAGGCAGAGGCACCAGAGATCAAATTGCCAACATCTGCTGGATCATGGAAAAAGCAAGAGAGTTCCAGAAAAACATCTATTTCTGCTTCATTGACTATGCCAAAGCCTTTGACTATGTGGATCACAATAAACTGTGGAAAATTCTGAAAGAGATGGGAATACCAGACCACCTGACCTGCCTCCTGAGAAACCTGTATGCAGGTCAGGAAGCAACAATTAGAACTGGACATGGAACAGACTGGTTCCAAATAGGAAAAGGAGTATGTCAAGGTTGTATATTGTCACCCTGCTGATTTAACTTCTATGCAGAGTACATCATGAGGAACACTGGACTGGAGGAAGCACAAGCTGGAATCAAGATTGCCAGGAGAAATATCAATCACCTCAGATATGCAGATGACACCACTCTTATGGCAGAAAGTGAAGAGGAACTAAAAAGCCTCTTGATGAAAGTGAAAGAGGAGAGTGCAAAGGTTGGCTTGAAGCTCAACATTCAGAAAACAAAGATCATGGCATCTGGTCCCATCACTTCACAGGAAATAGATGGGGAAACAGTGGAAACAGTGTCAGACTTAGTGGTAGATAATAGTTATTGGGAACTTCCACTATTTGTTCATTAGAACATTCAGCAGAAACTAGACATTTGGATCAACTCCAAATATTGTCACCCTCCTTATTTGACTTATATGCAGAGTACATCATGAGAAACGCTGGGCTGGATGAAGCACAAGCTGGAACAAAGATTGCCAGGAAAAATCTCAATAACCTCAGATATGCAGATGACACCACCCTTATGGCAGAAAGTGAAGAAGAACTAAAGAGCCTCTTGATGAAATTGAAAGAGGAGAGTGAAAACGTTGGCTTAAAGCTCAACATTCAGAAAACTAAGATCATGGTATCTGGTCCCATCACTTCATGCCAAATAGATGGGGATTCTCCAGGCAAGAAAATGAGTGGGTTGTCATGCCCTCCTCCAGTGGATCTTTCCAACCCAGGGATTGAAACCAGGTCTCCTGAACCATCTGAGCCACCAGGGAAGATCAACATACTGGAGTGGGTAGCCTATCCCTTCTCCAGGGAAACTTAACAACTCAGAAATTGAACCACTGTCTCCTGTATTGCAGGTGGATTCTTTATCAGCTGAGCTACCAGGGAAGCCATTGTGATAAGAGTACCTATATCATGACCAACCTTGATAATTTATTAAAAAGCAGAGACATTACTTTGCCAACAAAGGTCTGTCTAGTCAAGGCTATGGTTTTTCCCGTGGTCATGTATGGATGTGAGAGTTGGACTGTGAAGAAAGCTGATTGCCGAAGAATTGATCCTTTTGAACTGTGTTGTTGGAGAAGACTCTTGAGAGTCCCTTGTACTGCAAGGAGATCCAACCAGTCCATTCTAAGGGAGATCGATCCTGGGTGTTCATTGGAAGGGCTGATGCTAAAGCTGAAACTGCAATACTTTGGCCACCTCATGTGACGAGTTGACTCACTGGAAAAGACTCTGATGCTGGGAAAGTTTGGGGGCGGGAGGAGAAGGGGACGACAGAGAATGAGATGGCTGGATGGCATCACCGACTCTGTGGACATGAGTTTGGGTGAACTCTGGGAGTTGGTGATGGACAGGGAGGCCTGGCGTGCTGTGATTCATGGGGTCGCGGAGAGTCGGACACAACTGAGCGACGGAACTGAACTGAACTGAACCTATATCACAGGATTGATGTGAGAATAAGGGTGTGGCAGACCAAACTAGTCAATCCTAAAAGAATTCAACCCTGAATATTCATTGAAAGGACTAATGCAGAAGCTCTAATACTTTGGCCACCTGATGAAAAGAGCGAAATCATCGGAAAAGACCCTGATGGTGGGAAAGATTGAATGCAAAAGAAGGAGGTGGCAGAGGATGAGATGATTAGATAGCATTAGTCATCCAATAAACAAAAATTTGAGCATATTCTGGGAGATACTGAAGGACAGAGGAGCCTGGCATGCTGCAGTCTATGGGGTCATAAAGAGTCAGACACAACTTAGCAACTGAACAAGAACAGAGTAAGTATTTAAAATGTGGGACACAAACACTCCTCCATTGGAAGCTATTAATGTTTCTAAGACTCTCCCTGTTCTCACGTGTCTTTTGTCATATTTGGGAGACAACATCAGGCTGTGATTAACATCTTTGCTCTAAAGTTAGGTTTAGGTTTAAATTGTGGCTCTGATCCTTTACAGCTTGTTAACTTGGGGAAATTTCTTGAACTCTCAATCTCTCATTCCTCATCTACAACTGGATATTTACACAACATCACTGTAAGATAATAGTCAAAGCTGCGATTTTTCCAGTAGTCATGAATGGATGTGAGAGTTAGAACATAAAGAAAGCTGAGCGCTGAATAATTGATGCTTTTGAACTATGGTGTTGGAGAAGGCTCTTAGGAGTTCCTTGGACTGTAAGGAGATCAAGTCAATCAATCTTAAAGGAAATCAGTCCTGAATACTCATTGGAAGGACTGATGCTGAAGCTGAAACTCCAATACTTTGGCCACATGATACGAAGAACTGACTTATTGGAAAAGCTCTGATTCTGGGAAAGATTGAAGGCAGGAGGAGAAGAGGATGACAGAGGATGAGATGTCTGGATGGCATCAATGACTTGATGTGCATGAGTTTGACCAAGCTCTGGGAGTTGGTGATGGACAGGGAAACCTGGTGGACTTCAGTCCCATGGGGTCACAAAGAGTTGGACATGGCTGAGCAACTGAACTGACTGTAAAATAAAATGAAATAATCTAAATAAAGAGCTTAGCACAACGCCCAGAGCATCATAACTGCTCTCCCTATTATCATTATCTTTACTCCATTTTCATGAAACATATTTCTAACTATATTTTGTAGAATTGCCTACAAAAATAAAATACAGTTAATAATGGACATCAAATTTCCAGTCAGCCGGATAGTTGTATTTCTAATTGTCAATGAATAATTCAGAATTTCAGTTTCTCATGAATGTCAATAGCCACAAACAGTCCTAACAGGCTAATTCACTTTGTTTGATGACAAGTTTCAATCATAGAACCAGCAAAGCTGTGGTTTAGTTGCCAGGGTTTGGGGACAGGAGTCTGTGTACTGTCACTCTGGGAAGCCCTATGGGGTGGAGAGTTGAAGTCCGTAAAAAACTCTGTTCCAACTAAATACTTATATCAGTGAGGAAGATTTTTGGAAATAACCTAAAGAGTTATAGAAATATAAGAATATATAAGAAATAATAATAAGAAATATAGAATACTGAGACATCAGCAAAAATTTAAGATTTCTGAGGTGTGAAAAGAGTCTATGTATGAACACAACTTACATTTTAAAAAGGTTGTAAACATTAATAAATTATTATGCTTACAATTATTTCAGTAAGGAATGGAATTTGATTCCTGGTTCTGCTGGTTATTACATATGAGACTTTATACTTAGCTTCCTGGTCTTCAAAAAAAGGTGTATTAGCCCTAACATTATAGAGATATTATGAACATTAAAATATATATTATGTGAATATAGCTAGTATGTACAAGTTACCTAGTAGATACTCAAACAATATTTATTCTCAGTCTATTTTTCAATCCCTCCCTGCATTATATTATCTGGCACTCAAACTTTTTGTTGATTACTCTGAAAAATGATCCATGAAGACTTAATCCAAATCTGCTTGTCACACCCTGATTGCTGTTTACTGACTTTGTACTTTCTGTTGTTACCAGTTCTTAAGGTAATTTTATGTATCTTCCCTGGGGAATCTTCCCAACCTGGGGATCTTCCCAACCCAGGGATCGAACTCAGTTCTCCTGCATTGCAGGCAGATTCTTTACTGTCTGAGCTACCAGGCAAGCCCAAATATCTTCCCTAATAATAACATGATAATATCTTGGAAGGACATTGCTGAGAAATGCCACTGGAAGAAACATGGTGTATAATGGTAGCTTCTAGGAACTGACAGTTCTTCAGAGTTGCTAAAGCCTGGGTTGCCTAGAGGTGAATGAGGAGAAAAGCAGGTTGACAGTGGTGGTGGGAACATTGAAGGATGCTGCAGAGACAGAGCTAAGAAGTCTGTCCTTTATCTTGCAGGTCGTTGGGTGTTTTTACAGAACAATGACAGACTTCTGGAAATCTTAAAATTTCTACTGATGTCTCGGTATTCTATATTTGCCACTCTTTTCTTTTCTATAAATGAAATAAATCTATTTTATTCTGAACATGATAAAAAGTGTTCTGAGCTCTATGTATGTATAACATGGCATTAATTCCTGGTCTTCCTCAAATCAATATCAGATTATGAAGATCACCCTTTTACTCATTTTTAGAAAAAAGAAAAAAAAAAAAAGAAGCAACAATGATTTTTAATATCCCTTCCTCTGTGCTGTGCTTAGTCACTCAGTCATTTCCGACTCTTTGTGATGCAATGGACTGTAGCCCAGCAGGCTCCTCTGTCCATGGGGATTCTCCATGCAAGAATCCTGGGAGTGGGTTGCCATGCCTTCTTCCAAAACCAGGAATCAAACCCATGTCTTCTGCATTGCAGGTGGATTCTTTACCAACTGAGCCACCAGGGAAGCCCATCCCTTCTCCTACTCATATTATTTTCTTGTTGTTTATATGCTCAGTCCTATCTGACTCTGCAACCCCATGGAGTGCAGCACCTCAGGCTTCCCTGTCCTTCACTATCTCCTAAAGTTATTTTCTTACATTTATTTATTACATTACAGTTAAGGTATAGCATTAATCTACTTATCTGTGCTCAAGCCATAGATGAGACATTTTTATTGTTATTGCATTAGATTTATTAAGTTTGTTTTATGTTTAAAGCAAAGTACTGCAGTTATTACTGTTCTGAAGCATGGGGAGCTGGTGCTATTTCTAATTTGTGATTTCACATTCAGTGACCCTTAGCAAAGACATATGCTGTGTATGAGTCTCAATTTCTTCTATGTAAAATGAAAAAGAGTGACTAGAGGGTCTTTTTAGCATTCTGTTTTTCTAGTATGTTCAAAACTGTCAAATTCTGTGAGGATAGAAGAAGCTAAATTCTAGCATATATTTTTTCACCATAATCTCTTTACTTGAAAATATTACCCATATAATTTACATGAATGGAAAGGAAAAAAAGAAATATATCAAATACTAAGAAATACAGCAAAATGAGTTGTCATTTATTTCATCCAAGCATTAGCCCTGACGAAAAAAGAAAAAAAAATGCAGCTTTCTATTTCTTCTTAAGATTATTCAGTCGAAAATCAGCTTAGAGAGCCTGTTTTATAGAAAACTACAAGTAATGGGGTAAATATCAAACTACAGTAATGTATTAGCCTTTCAAAGCTACTGTGTTGGAGAGAGGTCAGATTTCATTTTCATGTGAAAATGATGATATATGTGCACATTGTGATATGTATATATGTATACATTGTGATATTTTCCTATAATTTTCACATGATAATGAAAAGCATGTATGGAAATATACTTATGTATGGAAATATACTTATGTATGAAAGAAGCTTTAATATTCTTATTGAGTTATAACAATATTCTTCATAGTGACTGCATCTCTCAAGTGAAAGTATGAATGGAATTTGCTTCAGCAGTGACAGAGTGTCCAAGCTAATAATAAACAAACAAACAAACATTTATTCACTCAGTCAACAAGACAGGTCTCTTCCTAAGTGTGATGACTGTCCATTACTGTTCATTCTGTGAAGTTTTACATGTACAGTTGATTCTTTAAAATGTTTCTGTGAGTGCACCAAATAATAAAAAAATTATATTTACTGCTTTGTAAAACCAAGAAATTTTTCATAGCTTCTTGAATTATTTTCCCACTAGATGTTTAGTTGGTCTTCTATATTCAGACTGGTAAATTTGCCAAAGATTGTGAGCAGAAGCTCCATAAAATGAGGACTGCCCCAGTGCCTAGGTGGGAGCAATCCATGAGAGACAATGGCTCAGAAACCCCAGAGGTACAGAGACTTTTCCAGGAGATGGTGTTTATCCATTTTCCAAAGTACAGGTGAAGGCTGTGAGTCCAGCAGCAGTAGGAATGATTTAAACACTTTGCTTCAGACAGTTTCATTAACTCTGTTGACACTAACTATAAATTATTCATTTTATTTGCATTTCATTGCTCTTCTAATATGTAATCATGGCTTAAAAATTTGAATCCAAATTTAAGTAGCACATCTTTACAGATATATGTTTCACTTTCAGCCCTGGTTCAAACACATGCACATGTTGTTATCTATCTTATTTAACATTTAGGGTATAGAATAGATTTAACCAAATAGTATTCTTAATTATATGTCTGTAAAATTGGTAACTATTTTCTTGTCAGTGTATTTTAACACCGTATTATATCAAATAACTTTTAAGATAGTTTTACTTAAATAAGATAAGCAATCTGGTGTATATACATATATATGATGGGAAAAATACATACATAACAACAAACCAAAATGCTAATCTTTAAAGATGCTATCTTAGCAAGTCTTCCTGCTTTCATAGAGATTTTTAATCAAACTAAGCATGCAATTTTCTGGTTTATGGATTTAAACATTTCACAACCATAAAAGGACTCAGATTATCATGGCTTGTTAAATATCAAAGAACTTTTGTGCTCCCCAAGACTGGCTGACCAGCATTTTAGAAACACAGAAACTAGAAAATGCTTTCAAATTATAAATTTTTAATACTGTCCAAAGCATAGATCAGCTTTTATTTTTAAAAAGAGAAGCATCAAAGGGTGGTATTTAAATGGCAGTCTCTGGAGCCATACTCCCTGGGACAGAATCCAGCTCCTTTAACTAACTTGGTAATTTTGGGCAAGTCCCCAGATCTATTGTATCTCAGTTTCCTCATATGTAAAATGAGAATAATAAGTAGTACCTATCGTACAGAGTTATTAGAAATAAATTAGTGAATTCGCTGAAAGTGCTTGTATCAGTACCTGCCATACAATAAAAATACCTGTTATAATCATTATTATCACAACAAGATAAATGCCAGGAACTACAATGAAAACTGACTTCAAGAGGAATAATTTGTTTTTAACCACCACATATCGGGTATAAAACTTCTTTGCTTTTTCTGCAAATCAAATAAAGTGTTAAATATGACATATCATCTGTTACTATGGTTTTCTTTTTGGTATGAATGATATTTCATCCACACAAAAAATAACATGAAAAAACATTTCAAGTGCAATAAAATTATGTTTTAATGTACTTATAAAAGGGCTTCCCTTGTGACTCATATGATAAAGAATCTGCCTGCAATGCAGGAGATAGAGGTTTGGGAAGACTTGGGAAGATCCCCTGGAGAAGACAATGGCAACCCACTCCAGTATTCTTGTCTGGAGAATCCCATGGACAGAGGAACCTGTAAAGCTACAGTTCATAGGGTTGCAAAAAGTCAGACATGACTGAAGTGATTTAACATATATGTACTTATAAATAAAGGGAAAGTAAATCAAAATTAAATTTGATGACCTGTTACAGGCTACCAAGAAAAATGAATAAAAATGCTTCAAATATTTGAAGACTATAAAAATGACTAATTAAAAAAAACAAACTTGGGACATATTCTGAGACAACATAAATAAATCAAGCTCACAGTGCAGTGTGAAAGTCACATGCTAGTCTGAGGCTATAAACCAAGATGGATGGAAGCGGTATGAAAGATGGCAGAAAGCTATTGTGTGGAAGCCAGTGAAGGCCTTCAAGGTCAGTTCCACTCCACAGACAGCTCAGAAAGTGTCGTGGTGATGGGAGGAAAAGATGGCCAGTGGAAAACAATAACTGAGAAGATGAACTCTAATAAGTACTGGGATAGGAAAGTAGGAGGGCCAGAAGCCCCAGGACATCAGCTCAGTAAGCTTGCTGCAGAGATGTTACTTATCAAAACTTAGATGATGCCTATTTCTGAATTCTTAAACAAAACAGTACAGAGGTCTAAAATAGGTTTGCAGCATTCTCAGGTTTACCAGAGGCTTATCTTAGTCTATTCAAACCTCTCTGACATTGATATTATGCTAAAAATCTGTTGAGATGAGACTCAATTAGGAAAGTTTGCTTATTTTTGGGTTTCAGATAACACCACAATGTTGACCATCACAACTTTTGAATGAGCCAGGAGAGATATTTTACTCTTAAAATAACCAATTTTCATGACTACTAAATTATAGAAAAAGATTTGATGAGTAAACTGAGTTTATGAGACAAAAATGGAAGAATTGATTTTCCCGTTTTGTACTGTTTTTTCCCCCCACACTCATCTGTCACTTTTGGGCTGTAATTAGGGTGGGGAGAAATAAAAAGAATAAAAATAAAGCAAGGTCAGAGAAGAGAAATAAAAGAATTACAAAAGAGAAAGGAGGGAACACCACTTTAGACTACTGTGCAGAAGGGGGATTGAAAAAAATCAAAGCTTCAGGAAAAATTTCCAGTATGACTCCTTTCATTTCTATGTGTAAACATCTGACCCTGACACATTCCTAAAAATATAATAGCAATGACAATAGTGATGTGAATTCAGGTGCTAGTGTAATTTTCTCTTTGATTTTCATTACACAGCTGTAAAAATATTTTGCTGTCAAGCAAATCACATTTTCCAGATTGAAATAATACCAATTTTAAATTCAAGATAACCGAGAATTTTTTGTCTAATATATCAATAATATTATTGCCCTTATTTAGGCCATGAATTATGATTTACCTGTTTCAGTCATGTTTACTCTCATGATGTCTTATTTGTATGGGATCTTGGCCATAAAAATAAGATTTATAAATATGCCATTTGTGACAGTGCTGGCAATTAACATGATTCTTCTGGTCATCATTCATGTAACAGCTATGAGGAGAATATGACCTTCCTGTAATCTCCCACATCTGAAATATACTGGAAACAAGTATAAGGCTTCTCAATCCAACAGGGAGCACTGTGTATCTTATCTATAATTAGCACTCTAGGTAGGTTCTCATTTTAGATTTCAGATCATATCACAGCTACTGCTCTGAAAGAAAAAAATATTGGTGCAAGTATTTAAAACAGAATGTAAAGCAGACTAGATATTATCAATCTAAGATATTGCTGGACCATTAATATATTTTGTAAGTTAAACACCCAAGAATATCACAAAACAAAGATACTATAGGTTAAAATAATTTCTCAGCCTACTAATTCTATAACTCTAATATTTCACATACTGTATGGTGACCTAAAATCTGAGAATAAGATAGTCACAAGCTAGAAGGGGGGATAGCATTCTGTGCAGAGGCTTTGAAACAAGGTTGAGCTTGTTTTGTTTAATAACTTGTTTTTTAAAAACCAATCAAATACTTTTTACCTTTTAGATGAAGAATTAGAATAAAATAATCAATAACAGGAGAAAAATATATCATTAGAGAAATATACATAGCAAGGTTTCTTATTACTTTATTACCCATTTAACTTTTAGTGACTATTTTCAACATGAAGGACTCTGAAAGATGACTGCATCTTATATATTTTCCAATACTGTTTTCATCATATATCTTCCTTGAACACCTTAGAAAATAAGTGTCATAGAAAGCATATGATTGACCATGGATAATAGGCTGAGGAAAGAATGGCTATCTTTCTTCCACAGGAACTACCTTACAAAAACTTGCACAATTATTAAGACATCATGCTCCATCTTTTCTTTTTCATACAAAATAAATGAAAAAATACATCTCAATTTCAAATGGAAACACGTGAATGACAATCAGAGGCTAACTCATGTAGGAATAGCCAAATCCCTATTGATCTTAATATTAATTTTCAAAATGATTATAAAGAAGCATCTGATGTGACTCAATAGGGGAACATGAACACGCACGCATGCGCGCACACACACACACACACACACACACACAGTTGGAATGGAAAGAGCTGCAAAATTCAACAGGCAAGAATCCACTTTATATGTCTTCTGCATTATCCTAAATATTTATCTTCTCTCATATTCTTCATTTTACAACTCCCATGTATAGAAATATACTGTTAAACTACCACAGAAAATCTGATATCTCTTGCACTTAAGCTTCATGAATATTTTACTTGATATTCTACCCTCAGGGGCCTTGCATCACTAGAGCATTGTACTCTTTTCTTAGTGCATAAATTATTCTAAAAATGCTTCCAATTTCAAGCAAGGTCAGCTTGGAAAATCTGAGTACAAACAGGCTTGATTAAATGTAGTTGGACTATTAAAAATACACAAGTTAAGTAAGAAACATAATTTTGTAACTAGTTTTTATTTCTTCCCATCATGGTTGATTTTACTGTGTTTAACCCATTATCACTTCTCTAAAACAAAATTTATTCCACTAACACATTTTATATAAAATTACTCATTTTAGTGTCTATTTCTCCTTCATCAAATATTTATCGGGCACTTGTTGTGTTCCAGACATGACACTAGGTATAAGGAATATAGTGCTCAACATGAGACACTTGTTTTCTATCCTCTCCAAACAAATACATCTTTAGGAACTGAGAAAAATATGATTATCAAGAAAACAATGGGGGTGGATGAATCTATTTGCAAAGCAGAAATAGAGCCACAGATATAGAGAACAAAGGTATGGACACCAAATGGGGAAAGGTGGGTAGGATGAATTGGGAGATTGGGATTGACATATATACACTACTACTATACTGTGGAAAATTCTGAAAGAGATGGGAATACCAGACCACCTATCCTGCCTCTTGAGAAACCTGTATGCAGGTCAGGAAGCAACAGTTAGAACTGGACATGGAACAACAGACTGGTTCCAAATAGGAAAAGGAGTATGTCAAGGTTGTATATTGTCACCCTGCTTATTTAACTTATATGCAGAGCACATCATGAGGAATGCTGGGCTGGAAGAAGCACAAGCTGGAATCAAGATTGCCGGGAGAAATATCAATCACCTCAGATATGCAGATGACACCACCCTTATGGCAGAAAGTGAAGAGGAACTCAAAAGCCTCTTGATGAAAGTGAAAGAGGAGAGTGAAAAGGTTGGCTTGAAGCTCAACATTCAGAAAACAAAGATCATGGCATCTGGTCCCATCACTTCATGGGAAATAGATGGGGAAACAGTTGAAACAGTGTCAGACTTTATTTTTTTGGGCTCCAAAATCACTGTGAATGCTGATTGCAGCCATGAAATTAAAAGACGCTTACTCCTTGGAAGGAAAGTTATGACCAACCTAGATAGCATATTAAAAAGCAGAGACATTACTTTGCCAACAAAGGTCCATCTAGTCAAGGCTATGGTTTTTCCCGTGGTCATGTATGGATGTGAGAGTTGGACTGTGAACAAAGCTGATCGCCTAAGAATTGATGCTTTTGAACGGTGGTGCTGGGGAAGACTCTTGAGAGTCCCTTGGACTGCAAGGATATCCAACCGGTCCATTCTAAAGGAGATCAGTCCTGGGTGTTCGCTGGAAGGACTGATGCTAAAGCTGAAACTCCAATACTTTGGCCACCTCATGCGACAAGTTGACTCACTGGAAAAGACTCTGATGCTGGGAGGGATTGGGGGCGGGAGGAGAAGTGGACGACAGAGAATGAGATGGCTGGATGGCATCACCGACTTGATGGACATGAGTTTGAGTGAACTCTGGGAGTTGGTGATAGACAGGGACGCCTTGTGTGCTGTGATTCATGGGGTTGTAAAGAGTCGGACACGACTGAATGACTGAACTGAACTGAACTGATGCATAAAATAGATAACCAACAAAAACTACTCTATAACATGGAAAAGTCTACTCAGTTTTCCCTGGTGACCCAAATAGGAAGGAAATCCAAAAACTAGAGGATATGTGTGACTGGTGCTAAAGCTGAAACTGCAATACTTTGGCCACCTCATGCGACGAGTTGACTCATTGGAAAAGACTCTGAAGCTGGGAGGGATTGGGGGTGGGAGGAGACAGGGATGACAGAGAATGAGATGGCTGGATGGCATCACCAATTCGATTGACATGAGTTTGAGTGAACTCTGGGAGTTGGTGATGGACAGGGAGGCCTGGCGTGCTGTGATTCATGGGGTCGCAAAGAGTCAGACATGACTGAGCGATTGAATTGCACTGAACTAATAGCTGATTCCCTTTGCTCTCAGCAGAAACTAGCAACATTGTGAAGCAAATATATTTTAATAATTTAGTTTAAAAGAAAACAATGGAATGAAGAAGGTATGATAAGAGGACATATTTTATAATAAAAAGGCTTTCAAGCTGAGTTCTGCAGGAGTTAGACCTGGGGAAAATGGAAGAGCACTCTCGGCAGAAAGAACAGTGGGTCCTGGTAAGAATTTGGCATATTTGAGAATATTGGCATGTTTCTAATTCCTATTAGAAAGCTCCAATAGCTTTCTAATAGGAATTCCTCCAGAATAGAAAAGAAAAAAGATAGTGAAATAAAGTTATAAAATTATCTCAGAGAATTTTCTTAAGTTGAACAGTTTTCTTGTGATAGAAACACCCAATTACAAAGTATAAAGTACAAGACATAAAAAGAAAAACTACTGTTAGACAAGCTGTAACATGGCAGAACAAAAATCAGATAAATGAATGTTCCAAATGTTCCAGAAAAAGAACAGGGTCACTGTATTAGCTTTCTAGAGCTGCTATAATGATGTACCATAGACTAGGTGACTTAAAACAACAGAAATTTATTCTCTTATAGTTTTGGAGGCTAGAAGTCTAAAATCAAGGTGTTTAAGAGCCATGCTTCCTTTGAAACCATTAAGGGAAGCCTCTCTTGCTTCTTTCTAGTGCTGATTGTTGGCTGGCAATCCTTATTCCATGATTTGCCTCTACAAAACTGCAGTCTTCACCTTCCTCATCACATGACATTCTCCCTGTGTCTCTGTCTTCACCAGGCCATTTTTATTTTAACAAAGACAATAGTTATACTGGCTTAGGGGTCCTCCCTCTTCAGTATCATCTTCTCTTAATGTAACTAATCACACCTGCAATGACTGTAGTTGCAGGTAAAGTCACATGGGTCGGGGGTAAAATTCAACTCATCGTGATCACTGACATAGAATTCGGTGCTGGTGTGTGGGGATGACCCAGAGAGAGGATAAGGAGAGGAGGGAGGTGGGAGGGGGGTTCAGAAAGGGGAACTTATATACACCCAGCGTGGATTCATGTCAATTAATGGCAAAACCAACCAATATAATATTGTAAAATAATTAGCCTCCAATTAAAAAAAAAAAAAAAGAACCAGATTGGCCTCAGCAACCTTGTCAGCAACAATAAGTTCTGATGACATAAAATAATGCCCTCAGAGTAAGTGGCATTTGTAAATATCAGGTATCAATATTTTTATTTATTTATAGTCCTGTGGAAGTCCTGTAATCACACCCTGCTGACCTTCAGTCCCAGATTCCCTGTGGATTCCCAGTCCCTTGGCCAGATCCCCAGGAGGCTGGTGTGAGGCCTACAACTTCTACAACAGCGTGAGAGCTTCTTTGATATTACTGTTTTCCAGTTTGTGGGTCACCCACCCAGCAGGTATAGGATTTGATTTTATCATGATTGTGCCCCTCCTATAGTTTTGTTGTGGTTTCTTCTTTGTACTTCCATGAAAGGTATCTTTTTTTGGTGGGTTCAAGTGTCTTCCTATTGATGACTGTTCTACAGCTGTGCTGTGCTGTGCTTAGTTGCTCAGCCTGATTCTTTGTGACCCCATGGACTGCAATCAGCCAGGCTCCTCTGCCCATGGGATTCTCCAGGCAAGAATACTGGAATGGGTTACCATGCCCTCCTCCAGGGTATCTTCCCCACTCAGGAATCAAACTCAGGTCCCCCATATTGCAGGCAGATTCTTTACCATCTGTGACACCAGGGAAGCTGAACAGCTAGTTGCCAGCTACATATTTTTTTTTTTTTGTATCATGTACATTTTTAAATTAAATACATATTTTCATTTAAAATAAAAAATGATTTACAAGTCATTACACATTTGGATCTTTCAAACTCACTAGTAACTAAAGTTATTAGTTATTACCCAATTGTTGAACTTCACCCATTATCCAATTATATTAAAATAATCCAACCTTTGAGAATAGATATAGTTTCACTGACCTTTATGTCACTACTCAGCTGGTTTTCTCAACTGTAAAATGGTAATACTATTCATCACTGAATATATAAAGTGCTTTATCTTGTAAGGTGCTCTCTAAATTAGGAGTAGACTAATACTAAAAAGCAATTTTTAATACATTACACAAAAACTTACGGTATGGGAAAAATGCTTCACTCATCAAAATATTAAGAGAAGTAATAAAATAAATACTAAAAATAACAGATGACATAAAATAGTCATGTCTTACATATGCATTTTAATGTCTGTAAAGAGCAAAAAAAAAATTCCTTCATTTGATTAATTCTTCAACCTTCTAAAAATGAACAGCAACTTCTCCTTTACTTAAACACTGCGTAGAAGAGAACATCCAAAACTCCTGTAAGAATTCTGAGATTTTTAAGTTAATATTTTCCAGCAATTGTAATTAATCAAAAATATTTCTTTTAGTTAATTCACCATACAGAATTATAAACATATATATCATCAATAGAGACCACCAAAAATACTACATGATCAATGACAGACCATAATTCCCTACAGAAAAATGTTTAATTTCTTCTCAGAAATACAAGCTTAAATCCTTGGTTAAGATGCAGAGTATTTTGACTAGCTGAGTTTTAAAAGTGAATTTGCAATGAAGCAGATGTAGAATGCATTAATATGGAACCATTTTAGGAATTATCAAAGGAAATAGGTTCAGATACTCTCCCCCCCCCCAAAAAAAAAATCTATAGATAATAGGCTAGCACAGTATTCTTGCCTGGAAAATCCCATGGGCAGAGAAGCCTAGAAGGACACAACAGAGTGGCTGAGCATATACACGCAGACATAGCATGGGAAATAGCAAGAATCCTAGGCAGTTCTGTCAGGGAAGAAATGCTAACTCACTCTACCTCATGTGCTACTGAGTAACCTGGAACCACATTAGCAGGGCTTCAAAGGAAATTTTCAATGGAAAAATGCAATTTTCTTAAGTGATAATTTCAGTTTACATTACTAACATTTTTAGAGTATCTCAGTATTATGTTTTACAGTACAGTTCTTATAATTTTTGTGATATTGCATGAAGTAGGAATACATATAGGAAAAGAGAATTTACTTACCCTATCAATTTCTATGGAGAAGGCAATGGCAACCCACTCCAGTACTCTTGCCTGGAAAATCCCATGGGCATAGGAGCCTGGTAGGCTGCAGTCCATGGGGTCGCGAAGAGTTGGACACGACTGAGAGACTTCACTTTCACTTTTCACTTTCATGCATTGGAGAAGGAAATGGCAACCCACTCCAGTGTTCTTGCCTGGAGAATCCCAGGGACGGGGGAGCCTGGTGGGCTGCCATTTATGGGGTCGCACAGAGTAGGACACAACTGAAGCGACTTAGCAGCAGCAGCAATTTCTATCCCCTGCTTAAGGTAAATGTTTTGTACATATACCTAGTTTAGAAACAATGCTAAAAAGTCAACTGCACCCACTACAAATAAATGGAAGAATGCTCATTTGAAAAGTAAAAACAGTTGCTTTACAGAATATTTTAAAAGGATATACATGCTTTTGTTATATTTGAGTAATTATGACCATTATTAAAACATATGAAATTTCTGTTTGGTTGAAATTTTGTGCAGTTTGTTTTAAAGAAAAGACAAAAAGCTAACTGGTACTTTTTACATCAACCATACATAAGTAGGCACAGAATAATTCAGTTCATTGCACAAGGCACTCACTGAGCATACATACCAGGCATTATGCTAAGTACACGCCATATGAAAATAATTAAGTTCAGTCTCTAAAATTAAAGGTCCTGGAGTCTGATTGGTAAAACAGATATATGTATATGTGTCCAGAATAATGAGGAGACTAAAATAGAAATATATTTTGCATAAGTGGGAACAAAAATCCTTGAAACCTAACTCAATTTAAAAACCACAGGTCAGAGAAGGCTTCATGGAGTTGTCAATTGATGAATGAATTGAATCTTGTAGATATGTATAAGTTATTTCAGCAAACAAGAGAAAGTAATGTTATTCCAGACAGAAGAAAGTATGATCAGACAGCAAGGCAAGAAATTATGTCATTGGTGGAAGCCATTACATCACATTTATTTCTGTCATTAAATATACTGTTAGTAAGGCAATGGTAAGACACTGCAAAATGGAAGGAGGAAGTCAGATGATGCAATGCATTATACTTCACCTTAAGGAGTCTGACTGTTATTTGCAGGTGACCTGTAGTCATTAAAAGATTTAAGCAGGCAGGAAATTGTCACAGTTGAGATTTTTAGAAATTCTTATTTTTAGTACGTTAAAAAGAAATGCCTCTGTAACATTAGTTTCATCTTTTGTCTGCTTAGCAACAGATTTTGAATAGGTAGTACAAAAATAAACTTTAGCAAATACCATACCCAAATCAGGACAAATTCCTATAGTAATTACCAACTATGAAAATAATATAATCCTGAAAATCATTACAGATGGAAGTTATTTCAGTGAAATCATATTTTTTATTTAAAATAATAATGGGAAAGAAATGATACACACATAACATACTATTTCATTACATAGAGAAAACATTTACAATATTAAGCAACTATATTTTGCCTTATATTTATAATATGTGAATGAATATGTCTAACATAGACAACTTTTTGAATTTAGAAATTTAGAAATAGTTAGGTAGAAAGATAAAGCCAGATAATAGTCTATACCCTAGTTGTAATACGAGTTTAATTTGGTAAATTATTAACATTTTTTTAAAGGATAGTTTAGCAAATTCTGCATAAAAGAAATTGAAAAATGTAAATTTCATGGGGAAAGCAATGTTGTTCCCAGAGATGAAAATATATTTTCTAGGACATATATAAGACAGTGATAGATGAAAAGTTTATCTTTTGTAAAATATTAAAATAATTATCAATAAAAATATTATAAATATTGAACAAAAAAGTGGATATGAATTGGAATGCATATTATGTGTTTGGCTAGTATATACACATGTGATAGCTAAAACTGAAACCCCACTCAGTTCAGTTCAGTTCAGTTCAGTAGCTCAGTCGTGTCCGACTCTTTGCGACCCCATGAATTACAGCACGCTAGGCCTCCCTGTCCATCACCAACTCCCGGAGTTCACTCAAACCCCACTAGTTATTATTAATTTTCTTGTTAGCAGTTTTATAAGGCAAAAGTCATAAAAGTAGAGGGATGAGAGTAACAATTCCAAGCGGAGGGTATGACAAACCAAGTTGGATACTTTAAATTCAGAATAAACATGAGAAAATCTTTAATTAGAACGAGACAGGGAAAACAATTCACCTGAGTATTTATAGTTTCTTCTATTCCCAGCTGCTCCATCTATTCCTAGGACTCTGGTTCCTTTAGCCTCCAGTTAATTAACGACTGAAAGAGGTAATTGAAAAGACCCATTAATATTGGAAGGGTCAAATGTTTCTGGAGGGAGAGAAGGTGAAAATGTGCTTGAAGCGAGGAGATAATAGTGATCAATACTTGGCTTTGAGTGGGGGAACACAGAGTGGGAAGAAAGAGAAACTTGAATGTGAAAAATAGGGAGCATGGTCAGAGGGAAAAAAGACAGTAACCGAGCTCTATCCCTGTTGGCTCAGATGGCAAAGAATATGCCTGGTAGCTCAGACAGTAAAGAATCCACCTGCTACGTGGGAGACCTGGGTGTGATCACTAGGTTGGAAAGATTCCCTGGGGCAGGACATGGCAACCCACGCCAGTGTTCATGCCTGGAGAATTTCACGGATAGAGGAGCCAGGAAGGCTACAGTCCATGGAGTTGCAAGTCGGACATGGCTGAGCGACTAACACTCACTTTCTTTGAGGAAAATAAAACTGCGCACAGAATTTTAAAAAAGTTTCACGAGTGTTATGACTTATCTCTTCATATTCAGGAAATAAGTGAAGATTTTAATTGCTTAAAATTTTTTTGGATGCCACCTCTTTTAGAAAAGCTTCCTCCTATGAGAGTTAGAAGGCTTTAACTCAAAATAATTGAGATCGAAATATAGAAACTTCAGCAAATAAAAATGAAAGACAAGTAAACAGAAAAGACTTGAAAATGGAAAGGCAACCCTAATGACTAATGAAATATGGAATGATGCTCAAAGTTCTCACTGATATTTCAGGGAAAGAGAAATGAAAACAAATGATATGTTTTACAACCATATTATCTTTTTTTAAAAAAAAAAAAACAATACCAGGAGTTGGTTAGAATGAGGCCACACAGTAAATGCTGCTGTTGGAAGTGTTAACTGGTACAAACATTTTGGAGAGTAATTTGGCAACACTTAGTAAATCTGAATATGCCCATAAATTATTGTCAGCAGCTGCACTTACAAGTCTCTATTCTATAGAAAATACTACACAGATGCCTGAGGAGACATATATTGTGATGACGTTCATTGAAGCGTTACTTGCTTTAGTAGAAAAGAGCAACAACCTAATTATTCTTCTGTAGGATCACTTTAACAGAAAGCTGTGATATATGCTGTTTATTCATCCAATGGAATGTTATATGACAGTGTAAATGAATGAAACAAAGCTATATACACGATTAATCTCAAGTATGTAATGTTGAGGGCAAAAAACCTCTAAAATACAGGATATTATTGCTTCAAATTCTTAAAATGTAAAATATGATGGTATAAATTTGGTACATTCAAATGGAATAAAAGTCCAAGAAATTGTACAAACATAATTTACATCAACTTCCTCTGTGACCAAAGACGAAAAGGAAAAGAGAGAGGTGGACTTTCACGTATCTGCAAATTTTAAATTTTCATTTAAGGTAAATATCACAAATGTAAATATCTGTTTAATCTTGGTAGCAAATGCAGGAATGTATGCTATGTTTTTTTATTATTGTATATATGTTTGAGATATTTTAGAATAAGAAATGGCCTTGAAGAGAAAGGTAGGATGCAAAGAAGCAAAACATACATCTTGTTTTTAAAATCTTAATACATGAGGATAAACTCTCAGAAATAATCAAACTAGTTTCCACTAGTTAGGGGTGGACACAAAGTTTTGTTGTTACTGTTGCTTTCCCCTTGGTATTTTTCTGTCAGATTTTTATTGCCTACCCTCAAATAAGTATGATTATTACAATGTAAAACATGTTATTGGATTTTAAAATTACGAGGATTACCTGGTTCCTTTAATTGATTAGTGTGTAACTGGGAGTGCCTAGACAGATGTATGGATTCTTCTTTCTATCCTATACTCAAGGTTTAGAAAACACAGTAAAAACACAACTACCTCCCAACTCAGGATGGGGGTAAATCCATATTCCTGCTATTAGAAAATGCACACTGCTGCTAAGATGCCTAAGGTATTAGAGAGACGCCTTTCTACTGAGGTATGTGATTCTGACACTAGATTTTTAAACTATAATTATTGCTAATAAAGCATTCTTTAGAAATCATTGCATGAGGTGATTATATTTACTGAATTACATAAATTATACATATATTGTTTACAAATGTGAATAATTGATATCACAGATGAAAATGATCAAAGTATTTGTCATTTTTTTTTATTAAATCAGTTCATAGCTATACTAGAAAACATAACATGACCAATTATTTATAAAAACAGAAGTTATTAATAGGTCAGGATTCTGGCCGAAGCTACACTACTTCAAGGGCAAGCCTGTTCATCTGTTCTAAGACCTAATGCTATTAGTGGTAGGATTAGAGTTCAGTTACTCACAAGCACCAGAGTCTTTACCTGTAATAGATGTTTATATGCGTTAAATGGGGAGAACTAATCATATGTCATGAGTTTATGATATTTTATGGCCAGTTTAGTGGTCCACATAAATTGCCCTAGAGATCTAATCATATTATTTAGAGAGCAGATGCCATGTAAGAAGTGAAATAGTTTTCCTCATAACAAGCTTCCAGTGAATCTGATTTATTGTCACTGGGCTCATCTCTAGGGAAGTCTGGCATTCAGTTTCAAAACCATTCAGACTCCCAAGGCTGCCTACAAGGGCGCTAATGATTGTGATGATTTTCATGATGTGGGTACTTGTCTCAAGTGAACTAGACTGAGACCATTCCATATTTCATATTAGTCCTACAACAGCTGTTGTTGTTAGCAGTGTTAATCACAACCAACTTGGGTTGGAGTCAAAGTGACCTAGAAGTGCTACATGCTACATCCTGTTATCAATTCCCTGGGGCAAAGGCATTGCGTGCTAACAAGTCCACATCAATAGAAAGCATGTCCTTTGACTACTCCTTATATGTACAGATTTCTGGCAGAATCTATAACAACAGGGCTGAATCTAATGTTCTAGTTAAAGTTTTCTGGGCATGTCACCTCAAAATGGAAAAGGATATTTTGCCCCACAAGAGACGGTGCCATTATTATTATAATCACTGAATCAGTGGGCTCCTACTTATATGGCTTAATTGTTTCCATAGGGGGAGAAGAAAAGGTAGAAGAAATTGTACTGGCTTATATGCAAAATTTCAGATTGGGAGAAATACAATGTGAAAGGGCAAAAACCAGAAATTAGAAATGTTTCTTTGTAATTATTTCCCATTTTCCATATTAAGGGTAAGATGAATGCAAAAGATAATGCATATTGGAAACTATGTACTATGCATTTAGAGCCACTCATAAAAAAAATCTGATTTTCTTTGCCCATCCTATTGGATATCTGATGTATATTCTTCACAAAGAATGCTCTTAGTGACATGAGAACCATGCCCATATATAGGGATTAATTAACTTATGGTCCAATTCTCAGAAGATGAAAGCAGAAAAAAGTTTTGATTTTGACACTCTATAATTTCTTTTTTAAGTGTGTGGTAGGGAGCTACTCTTCTGCAAGGGAGAGATACACTGAAAGGTTTGTGGCAGTTTGATATTACATTAGAGCACTGTACAGGACCACTAAATAAGAAATTTTCTGTAACTTTCTAATCTAAGTGCAACCTATAAAACAGCAGTGTCCATGTCACTTGGCAGAATTTCAAGCTTCATTCTACACCTTCTGAATCTGAATGTGCATTTTACGTGATTCTGGAGCAGTGCATCTGCACATTAAATTTAAAAGCATTACCCTACAATAACTTAAGGAAAATTTCAGAAGTTTTCTAGAAAGTTGTTTACTTCCCTAGAGGAACAGAGGGGCCTACCTTAAATTTGTGTCAGAAACTCCTAGGCTTAGAGCGAGTGCCCAGATGCTAACAGCAACAGATCATTATTGTTATCATCAAAAACACAGTGACTGAAGTTCCTAATATTCAGAAAGAAAGCATCTTCTATCAACAACAGTTTTGTTGGAAAACTTTCTATTACGTGTAGTTATGACGGGTGGTAAGAGCAGCACATCAAAAAGGGACTGTTTCAGGCAAAATCTTTTGAAGAGTGTGTGATTAATTACCTGGGGAGAGGAAACAGCCTCCTGAAGAAAAGGTCTCTCATTAGGAGTTCCAGTTCTAGCCCCAAGCTCCAGGAAATAATAAAGCTATAATGTGCCTAACCAGAGAAGTTTTCAAAGGATGGTATGGATGAAATCTATACCCTGGAACGTATAATCCTGTGCCTCTTAACTGATTTATATTTATCTTCTAGCGTGTTTTCTAACAATGTGATATGTTATTGGAAGGCCTTTGATTAATATAACATTAAAATGAATTTATGAACAGTTCTCTTGTAGACACTGCTGCTGCTGCTGCTAAGTCGCTTCAGTCGTGTCCTACTCTGTGCGACCTCATAGATGGCAGCCCACCAGGCTCCTCTGTCCCTGGGATTCTCCAGGCAAGAATATTGGAGTGGGTTGCCATTTCCTTCTTCAATGCATGCATGCATGCTAAGTCACTTCAGTCGTGACCGACTTTATGCGACCCCATGGACAGCAACCCACCAGTCTCCTCTGTCCACAAGATTCTCCAGGCAAGAATACTGGAGTGGGTAGCCATTTTCTTCTCCATTTGCAGATACTAAGAACATATAAATGCCTATTTCTGCTTTAATTTTAATATCCCAAGTTATAGCTAAATATATGACATAGAGTTGACGTCTTTGGTTTTAAGTTACAGAAACAAAACTTGAAATTCCTTAGGAAAAAGAAGAGCCATTTGTTGAGAGAGAGAATACAAGAAAGGTTTTAAATAACTGGTCGGTTTTCCAGGATATACCTAGAACTTGAAATCAATTGGAAGCAGGAACTCTAATATTTCCAGGACTTTCTCTAGCCTTTAATTTGTTTTGTCTTTGGGTGGGCTTTATCGCCTTTCATTACCTAAACCAAATTTTGTCTCTGGGCTCAGAAGCAAGACAGCTGATTCCTCTTAAATCTTACTTCTTTAGTTACTATTATTGAAGTGGGGTTGACAAAATAACTCATGTCTACTGAATATACACACATAGTGGATTTAAAAATAGTTATCATACATAAATTTATTCTTAAGCCAGACTGATAAATATTAGTTCAAAACATTTGAAAAATACTGTAATCTCTCACTTTAACTGTCATGCATTTTCTAAAGTATATGGAAAAATGAACAATGTTATTATCATGTCCAATTTCAGTTTTTGTTAGATTACATTTCAAGGGAAGCATATATATTAACAAAAATGACAAACAATTCAAATACATATTATTAGAAGAATGATTAAATAATTACATATAAATACTATAGAAAACTATGCAGTCATAGAAAGAGAAGGTAGAATGCAAATGCTATAAAGACACAGATAAGCACTTCAAGGCATTTATTCAATGAGTAAATGATGTCTGTATGTCCTATTTGAAAAAAAAAAAGGTATTTCACTGAGTGCAAAAATCAAGTTGCATGAATAATATATATATAGCATGGTTCCACTTTTACCTTAAAAACTACATAGAACAAAAATAAAGTACTATATACCATTAACTAAGCACTTAATATATTTCAGGTACAGTTTTGTGTTTTTTATAATTATTACCTAATTGCTAACTGAGTTCTCATGACAACCCTGTGAACTAGGTTTTCAGTTCAGTTCAGTTCAGTCTCTCAGTCGTGTCCGACTATTTGCGACCCCGTGAATCACAGCACACCAGGCCTCCCTGTCCATCACCAACTCCCAGAGTTCACTCAAACTTATGCCCATTGAGTCGGTGATGCCATCCAGCCATCTCATTCTCTGTTGTCCCCTTATCCTCCCACCCCCAAACCCTCCCAGCATCAGAGTCTTTTCCAGTGAGTCAGCTTGTCGCATGAGGTGGCCAAAGTATTGGACTTTCAGCTTTAGCATCAGTCCTTCCAATGAACACCCAGGATTGATCTCCTTTAGAATGGACTGGTTGGATTTCCTTGCAGTCCAAGGGACTCTCAAGAGTCTTCTCCAGCACCATCATTCTAAAGCATCAATTCTTCGGCGATCAGCTTTCTTCACAGTCCAACTCTCACATCCATACATGACCACGGGTAAAACCATAGCCTTGACTAGACGGACCTTTGTTGGCAAAGTAATGTCTCTGCTTTTTAATATACTATCTAGGTTGGTCATAACTTTCCTTCCAAGGAGTAAACGTCTTTTAATTCCATGGCTGTAATCAGCATCCACAGTGATTTTGGAACCCCAAAAAATAAAGTCTGAGACTGTTTCCACTGTTTCCCCATCTATTTCCCATGAAGTGATGGGACAAGATGTCATTATTCCTACTTTAGAGCAGGTAATTGATGAAGCCTACCAGGCTGACTCTGCTGCTGCTTCTGCTGAGTAATAATATCCTTCATGTCCGACTCTGTGCAACACATAGACGGCAGCCTACCAGGCTCTGCTGTCCCTGGGATTCTCCAGGCAAGAACACTGGAGTGGGTTGCCATTTCCTTCTCTGATGCATGAAAGTGAAAAGTGAAAGTGAAGTCGTTCAGTCATATCTGACTCAGCGACCCCATGGACTGCCGCCTATCAGGCTCCTCCGTCCATGGGATTTTCCAGACAAGAGTACTGGAGAGGGTTGCCATTGCCTTCTACGAGGCTGACTCTACTTAACTCCAAAATATGTGTGTAAATTCACTCATCCATCCACTTATTATTCTTAAAGTGTTCACTAAATGGTTACTATCCCTAGGCACTCTTCTAGGCTCTAGGGCTCTATGGACTGCTGTCCTCTATATGCACACTGTACATACTGGTGGGGAACAACAGATGATATACATGTAGATAAATACAGTATACAGAATCTTGCATATGATCAATGCTGCTGAAATAAACAAAAACAGAACTAGGTTGGGGAATCAGGAGTGCTATATTAAATAGGGTGTTCCAGGTAGACCTCAGCAAGAATGTAATAGCTGATCAAAGACTTGAAACAGGTCAGTGGGCCACAGGGCTATCGGGGAAAGAGCTACCCAAAGAGAGAGAACAGTCAGTGCAATTTTGTGGTGATTGCATCAATTTTCTCAGTGAAAGGTGAAGGCTGAGGTTGGATCTTGCCAGGTATATCAAGGAGCACATGTCTCTATACCCTCCAGGGTAGAGTGGCCAAGGAGGGAGCGGTATCTAATGTAGGAAAGGTAAAGAGAGAAGTTGGGGGCAGGACGTAGGGCACAGAGGGCACTGTGGCTGTTGTGTGAATACAGCTTTTACTCTTGATGAAGTGGGGGGATTTTGAAAAATTCTAAGTGAAGAAGAGATAGGATTTGACATACTTTTTAAAGAATTTTTCTGGCTACTTGTATTGAAAGTAGACTGAGAGTAGTGAGACAGACAGCTACGAGAATGTGCTTCTCATATATGTGAGAGCAGGGAGCAAAACTGACCAGTGGTCCAGCAGTGTGCTCTGAAATCTATTACCATGTATACTAGGACCACACATCTCACGGGCCTCTCCCAGCCAATGACTCAGTGCAGGGGAAAAACTCTTGGAGATCTGAGAAAAAAGACATGGAACAGATCTCCAAGAGTGGCCTATATGAATGAAAGGTCTTCATAGAGGTGTGTATGTGATTAGGCATATATAGGCACACACACACACACACACACACACACACATATATAGGCATGTAGAAGATAAAACCCAGAGCATTAACAGTGATTTCCAGGGAGAGTGATGTTGAAGAGTAGGGGAGCCTGAGAGAGGTTTCTTAGTTTGCATTTTGTAAATTTTCACTTTGTTCGATATTTATAAGCTGGCATTATTTTTATAATTAATATATTTTAAAACAGTAACTATAATATTTCAATTAAGAAATTAAAGTGTTTGTTTCAATGTGTGTATGTAGCAACTAATTAAAGCTATAATCAGTGCAGATGTGCTTTCTGTAATCTAAAACAACCCAGACATCTCTCCTGGTAATTGTCCAGGTAAAAGGATGGACAGGTTTGAAGCAGATTGGAACCTCTGTTTCTGTTCTCATTTCTGAAGCTGTATGGGTCTTTCCTCTGCTGAGTTCAGTTTCAGAACTAGAAGAAACAGTGTTTGTAAATATTCCCTTAAACAGAAGCACATGAACTGCTAGTGTACATTTTTTAGGATAGTTGTTGAAAGCCTAGGTCTAAAGGTGCAGTGATACAACCAACATTTGGCTCTTATCCCCAGCAGAATTCTACCTTTAGAAAGATTGCAGCAGCTGTGTTCTGTTGTGGACTCAGTTACCCAGAGAAAATCTTGTCAATATCATTGCATCAGAGTCAGCTCTAAGTAGCCAGCTAATTTCTGTTAAGTCCTGTGTCCCTGATTAAACATATAACAGTTGTACCTATTGATCTCATGAGATTCCTTAGCTCACCTAAAATTATGCATTTTACTGTGACTGTTGCAGAGACATTTGGGACTTACTTGCAAATTTTCCATTCTTTGACATTCAGTAGTAACAGGCTCATCTCCTCATTAATTTGCAAATGGTTATTTCATACTGCCTTTCCAAACGTTTAATTAGGATCTTGATAAATTGTTATTAGTTTTATGATAGCATGGCATCAATGTATTCATGATATGACTCAGAGCATGAATCCAAAAGAAAATCTTAGACATGTCATTATCAAAAATGTATTAAAAACAGAGTGATGTCCTTGAAAACTAGGAAATAGCCAGCAAGCCATGAAGGAAACATTTTCATACTATACACTGAAGTTGTTTGAAGAAAGTGAAAGTCACTCAGTCGTGTCCGACTCTTTGTGACCCCATGGACCTAGTCCATGGAATTCTCCACTCCAGAATACTGGAGTGGGTAGCCTTTCCCTTCTCTAGGGGATCTTCCCAACCCAGGGATTGAACCCAGGTCTCCCACGTTGCAGGCAGATTCTTTACCAGCTGAGCCACAAGGGAAACCCCTGATAGATATACAATATATTAAATATAGAGATAAATCTTCTCTAGTTGTTATTTGTGTCAGTGACATGTATTGCCATTTTTCTTGATGAATACAATGAATTATTCTGAGACCAGATGTTATTTGACTGTTATTTGAAATTCCTGCTGCTTCTGCTTTCCATCGACACACTTCCTTGGTCCTCCTCTTAAACCTCTTATTACTGCTTCCTATTCCCTTGTATGGTATTTTCTTCCAAATTTTAGTTATTTCATTCATTTATTAGATCGTTTAAGTTTATTGAACATCTATGTGAGAGACTACATTAGGTACTGGGACTACAGTAAGGGGGAAAGAAAAGGTCCTATCTTTAGGGAGTATATAGGTAAGCAAAGTGTATAGGTCTATTCCATGTCTTGTTTGGGGTCCTATCCTAACCACACTATCCTTGGATGCTTTTATTGGGGCCAATGATTCGTGTATCCATGGCTTTCAATCTGTAAATCTAACCCAGGTGCTCCTCCTGACATATCATTCACTTATGACCCACTAGTTCTGAGCACCTTCACCTGAGTATTCTATCGGACTGCCTGTCCATTCATTCAACATGCATATGTACATCATCTACTCTTAGGTTATAGTGGTAAACAAAATTAGACAAAGACCTCTCCCTTATGGTGTCTGGAATAAGTATGATGATGTAGGCTATAAAGAAGTAAACAAATGTGTAATAGCTTTAGGTTGTGATAAATGCCAAAAAGAAATCATAGGTATGAGATACTAGAGAACTGTGTGTGAAGGGTGATTATTTTAGATAGTGTCATGAAAAGAAGGCCTCTAAAAGATGGCTTTTACTTAAGACTAGTATGGAGTTCTGGAGTGGGAAAATCAAAGGACTGGTAAAGAGTGTTTCAGAAGAAATGGACTCTTTTTCACACAACAGAGAGAATGTCAGTGCAGCTAAAATAGAATGTGCAGACGGGAAATTTACAAGATACATCATAGAGCAAATAAACCAACATAAACAGGGGTCATGTCATATAAGAGTCTGTATTTCATTCTAAGTAAGATGGAGAGACCCTGGGGGTTGTAGCCCAGGGTTGATACAATTTAAAGAGACACAGTAAAATAGAAACTAGTTAGGATTCTTCAGTTACCTACTTGGATTCTTTGTTCACTTAGTATTGAAGCACAGTTAAGATTTGATGGTGTCTTAGTATGATAGTGGGAGAAGCTTGAAAAGTGGTTATGCTCAAGATAGAACTGACAGGGCTTGCTCATGGACTAGAAATTGGGGATCATGGAAAGGAAATAAGAAAGATAATTATTTTGCTTTTTCTCATGAGTAACTGGATGAATTGTTGTATTGTTTACTGAAGCGTGAAGTAAGAGAAAATCTGATTTGAGTGTGAGTTGAGGGATTAAGGTTTATATTTGGAACTTTTATGTTTGCGATGTCTTGTCGACTTCCAGATAGGAAGAGCAGGTAGCAATTGGATAGATGAATCTGGAACCAAAGGGAAAAGTCTAATCTGAATATATTAATTTGGAAGGCACAAGCAAATAGGTGACATTTAAAAGAGAGTATCAGATAAAACCATTTAGAAGAAGTATATAAATGTAAAACAGAAGAAACCTGAAAACTGATTTCAAGAAGATCTCAACACTTAGAGACTGGGAAGAAAAGTAAAAATCAGCAAAGGGGACTAAGAAAGATTGAACATTAGGGGATTAAAAAATATATTTTAAAAGGGCCAAAGAAATATCCTAGGTCATCTCTCTGTATTTGGCAAGCAGATGTCACAGAAACTACTTCCATCTATCACAAGTAAAACTATCAGATAAAATATTTTAAAATATCTTTTTAATACATGATTTGGTTTGCAGAAACATAAAGGAATTTCCAAAAATCTAGATTTGATTAATAGAAAATCAAATTCACAAGGATAAATGAACGCTTTACCAGTGACATCCTTGGGTGTATATGTCAACCTTACAGATTTAACTGCTTATGAAAGGACAGACGAAAAGCATGGGATGAAGCATAGAACGTAGTAGTGACAGCAGGTGAAGTACCGAGAGCACATCTCATTTTCAAGAAGGACACAGTGGGTACACATGCTTGTCTCTGCTTTGGTTTTACAAAGAAGGAAAACATTTTTAAAAAAGTAATAAAAAATTGAGTTGGCTTTCTCGACCTTCAGTTTGTCCTCTTTCTATTGGAAAGGTGGAAAATTCAGAATCAACATAAAAAAAAAAAAAAGATTTCCTTGCAGATATCCTCTGAGTGTCAATTCACACAAAGTCTGGAAGGCAGAAATGAAGCAGGAACCTCTTCCTATTGCAGACATAACTATCCCAGGAGACACAGGTATTTGCAGCAGCTGGAGTCCATGTGTAAATGTCTAGGAACCAGCTTCTTGGGAATAAGGCAGCTGTGACAGCACAGTGGAGGTGGCAGTAAAATCGATGATCGGGACCTCTGTTTTATAGCTACGATGATGTGAATTTAAAAATCTAAAGTCTAGGCCTGTCCCCTGATTTCCACTTCTATGACTCTTCCAATCATGTTTTAAAAGCACATAATTTCATTTAATATATTCTCTTCTGCCTGAAATACACAGAGTATTTCCTGTTTCCTCCACTAAATTCTGGCTGTTAAAGTCTGTCTTGGAAATTTCTACCAGTAAGTCTGAATTCCCTCTGGTCTGCAGCTGGACTTCACATTATCTCTGTGCATCAAAAAAATACCAAACCAAAATTATTTAAAGGTTTCTTGATTTACAGTGACCCCCACTCCTGCTCAGGTGACTAATAGAAGGAAACAAAATTTCTCTCTCTACCAATTCACTTAACTTCAGGCTTCAAATAAATCCACCAAAATGTTCAAAGAGATAAAAAAAAAAAACCTCTAAACAAACAAGAAAATAAGTGATTATGAGTGAAAACCAGCAAAAAAGAAAAATTAAACAAAAGATTACAGCATAAAAACAAGAAGGAATGCTAATACTTGTCTCAGCAAATACTGATCATATAAAGAGCACATTTAACATTATATAGAAAGAAATGAAGAAATTGAGGTATGACTAAGGAATACTATAAAAATTTATCAGGCAGATGGGAAACAAAAGAAGGAACTTTTAGAAATTAAGTTTATAATTAGAAATTATAGTTTATATTACACACTATATAAAACAGAACAGAAAATTAATCAACTATATTGTAAAACCAAATAAATTACCTGCAAAACAAAAGAGATAAGAGATGAAAAATATGAGGTTAGGAGATGTGTAGAACAAAATGAGTAGTCCAACACAGAACTAATTGTATTTCCAGAATGAGAGACTAGATCTAATGAGTTTGAAGTAATATAATTTTTAGATTTGATGTAAAACACAAATCCCTAGAATCAGGAATCATAGTAAATCTTAAGCAAAAAAAGAGCCACATAAGAAAATACGATGGTCAAATTTCAGAACACTAAAGACAAAAGGAAGATTTAAAAATCAACAGTTAAAACTAGACTAATATGTTCAATATGCAAGCAAAAATTATTATTAAATTAAGAATTCTATACAAAGTTGTGTATCTTTCAGGAACAAACACAATATAAATACAATTTTAGATATCAGTGATTGAGAGGGTTACTACCACAAACCCTCGCAAAGGAACTTCTAAAGGTTATAGTTTAGGAATAAGGAAAATAACCTAGAAAACACAGAAACATTAAAAATTTAAAAATTAACTTATAGATAAATATAAATAATTGATAATATTGATTATATCAAAACAATTAAATTAATGCATAATTTGTTAAGTAAAAATTAAAATAAAATAGCTGTATAAAACACTGTATAAAGATAGCCTAAAAAATGATGGGGTAATTGGAATTAAAATAGTATAAGGTCCTTTTACTATTCGGGAAGAGAGTACAGAGGATAGCAATAGAAAGAAGTAAAACATAAATGTGATATTTCTAGACTAACAGCATAGAAAGAATCCATCACTTTGCAAAACCCACTGGAGGAAAGAAATTTGAAAAGAAAGAAATAAAAATTTGGAGATTGAAGTACCAGAGAAGTTTAAAAATTTTCTTTTAATATTTCAATTGTGCTCACTTGAGCTCTCTAGCTAAATAAATTAAGAAATCAGTGACAAGGAACAGTGGTCTCTTTCTTTTTTGTTTCTGAGATAAGATACAATAGTAGTTTCAAACATAGCCATACACTAATTCTTATCTACTGAGTCATATACTAATGTATTAAAGAATATATTGAGTGCTTCTGTTTAAGGTCAATAACATCTGCACTAAATATCTGAATATACGTTTTACTTATTTATTTATGCATTTATTGACTACCTAGAATTCACTGCCCTTCCTTGAAAGCACCCATAGTTCATGGTTGGGGTGAAGCTAGCTCTTTCCAGCTCACAAGATGGTATTATCAGCATTTCTCCCAAAGTTTGTTATCACATTGGTTGTTTCCAATTATGCCTTATAGTTGGAATATGTAAGCCATGGAAATCTGTAAATGCTAAAATCTAGGAATTCTTTTTCCTATAAAGCAAATTTTTAAACATTTATAGCATGGCTACTGCAAATAATTTCTGCCTGATCATTTATATCTCACTTATTGGAAGAGTAAATCCAGACATGAAATGAATGACTATTTCATGCACCCATCCATAACCCCAGCCACCGTAATCCTCACCATCTCTGACACCAGCAGAGAGAACACCTGTGGCATAAACCTGGCCAACTAGATGCTTCTCAGGACTTGGACTTTTAAGTGAGAAACACAAGGATAGAAGGAATGGTTGAGACATTCTATACGTATATTTTAAATGGTGAATTTTATGCTATGTGAATTGTATCTCCATAAAGCTGTTAAATAGCATTTTAAATGACCACTCCTGTCATCCCTACTTTCAACTCTTCAAGAGCAATTATGCTCCTTTCTGCTTACAAGCTTAATTCCTGAGACTTCTATTAAAGAGCTGAGCATACGTTCATTAAATTTTCTTTCCTTTTTTTTTCTTGCTTGCAAGTTATAAACTATAACATACATAATATTAATTTCATGTATGTTAGTAACAATGCAAACATTTCCTTATTTGGAATTGACTTATTTTCAACATAATATAGATTAATTCAGCATATATTTGATTATCTATAATTCTTATATTTAATTATCTATAGTTTTGCCAATAATTATTTTTATAGGGTTCTACTCATAATTATTTTTTCCAGATCACCAGGTATTTTAGAAATGATACTACTTGAATTCTCTGAAAGCTGATTACTAACAGCAACAAAGCATACACATTCCCTTGCAAAAAAAGGAAAAAAGTCACATTTTTATTTGGTTCACCATAGTTATCAGAAGTTTATAAGGTTCAGAAAAAATAAGTACATTATAAATCACATTTTCCCATTAAGCTTGATCTTTCCCAGACTCAGATTAAATGTTCTTTGCCAACTGCTCTAAGAAAATAGTAACAACTTGAAAAACAATAGAGCATTCATTTTTTAAAAGACGGGTAATTAAAATTGACTGGTGCCTAGAGTTTAAAATAGAGTTTCAAATACCCATTCTTCCAACAGTCCAAATAAATATTTATTTATTTAGAGGAAATTGTGCATTTGACATCAGTATAGGAAACATACACATAACCTCTACGTGCTATTTGAGGAAAAAGAATCAGATGGTAACTGTCACACAATATATGTCACCTAGGGTGACATACACTCCCTATATGAAGAGATAACTCACAGAAAACATAATTCTGCTCATTC
The DNA here is from genome assembly GCF_049115385.1 of Moschus berezovskii. Taxonomy (NCBI): domain Eukaryota; kingdom Metazoa; phylum Chordata; class Mammalia; order Artiodactyla; family Moschidae; genus Moschus; species Moschus berezovskii. The sequence continues at coordinate 38,891,774 of NC_142464.1, forward strand.
ACAGAGAAAACAAAATGGAATGTTATAGAAGATGTGTAGAAATTCCTATTCCTTAATTGATGTGATTTAAAAATGGTAATAGGAAATGAAATATAGCATCTCTATTTGCGGATAGCCTCCTAAAAGAAATTCTGTTTCTCCAAATTTCAGTATTATCAGAACTGGGCTAGACAATTCAAATTGTATGTGGCATAAAACCATAACATTCTCTCCTATAAGCTGTCCCTTGTCTGTTTGCTCTTTAAACAGCTGTCGATTGTTCTGTATCATCAATTCTGGTAGTTCAGGATTAATTCTCACCATTATCCGTGGCAGAACATGATGGTACAATAAGCCAAAATGATTAAATGTACTGTAAGGAAAAAAAAAAAACCGAGGAAAATAGAAGAGAATCTTTTCATAAAAGCTAATCCCTTATGAACAGCATATTTAGGAACTGTCTGCAGGTAATTACATTCAGGTAACCTGATCTGAAAATGCCAAGTTCATACAATGGTTCATTTAATTCCATCTGGTGTACAATAATACTTTCCTTAATGGACATATTGGTTTAAAGGAAAAAAAAATATCACCTCAGATATTAAAAGCCCATATTCCCTTAGTAATTATAAAAAATTACATCCAAAATAAGAATCTTAAAGATGATCTTGCAATGCTTAATCTTCTTTTAAGAGGAAATTAAGGTAATGAGCTTTAGACTTCTCACTACCTAAGTTCCTTCTTAGTTACAATCTATTTTCTTAATATCAAGAAATATATAGGTTACTATTATGAACTGGATCAGGACTTCTGATATCTTGAGAGGAAAAAATAAACTGATTTGGAGTGTATATGAAACAGTAAATGCATCAGAAGTATTTTTAAGGTAAATATTTAATTCTTGAAAAGTTGCCACCTGTTATTAGGATAGAAGTGGAATAAAACATGCATATATTTAACACAATCATTTTTTCTCTCCTTTCAGTTCATTAAAATGGCCAGAGAAATGGACTTCTTATAATAAAGAAACACATAGGACTCAAAGCACCTTGGTGAGTGACTTGCGGGAGAAAAGACCTATATTTGGTCTTCTGAGGAAAGTGAACTCTGCCTTTCAATGCTTTTTCCATCAGATCTCAATCTTGATACCTACTAAATCCCCCATTTTTCTTAATTATTTCTTTATTTACAGAAAGGGACAGAGTTAACATACTTCCTATTTGTGTGCATTTTTTCCCTTTACTGGAGACATGTATTTCCAAACTTTCTAATAAAACAATGAATACCAAAGGCTTTCCGCAAAGACTTGTTGAAATGCCACAAGTTAGACTGGCCTTGGTAAAACTATAAAAAAGAGAATAGAGTTTTCTGTTTTTCCTTTCTCTGTTGGAGATATTTCCGCCCCCCACCCCCATTCATGTATATTCCACTTCCTAAAATCAAAGTTCACTCAGCCCTCTACTCTTTCCTTCCGGATGTGCACTGGAATAACCAGCTTCAGAAAACTTTCTTTTTAAGTCCCATCAAAAACTAGGTTCTTAGTCTGATTCTTTCAGATCTCTGTGACTTTAAATACAAGTTAGGTAATCTGATAAACTCAATATGCAAATAGTTACTAGTGAGTTTGTCAACCTTCTTTTTTCATTGCAGATATCAAAATGCATGTCTTTAAGGACCTCCTGGTGTCATAGCATAAACCTAAAGAAGGGTCTCTATTAATAGGAAATCAAGTGACTAGGTTAGTTACTTTTAAAACTTTGAATAGGGGAGTATGTAGCTAGTGCCTTCCAGGGTAATGAGAATATAAGATGGTTCGGGCGATTTGTTCATTCATTCATTCAGGAAATACTTATTAAATGCCTACAATGTGTCAGACACAGTCTCAACACTTGGGATGCAATTATGACCAAAACAAAGAGCCATAATCATGGAGATTACATGGGGTGAAGGGTGTCTTGTGCAGGGAATGAAACAGACAATGAAAAATAAGCATAATAAATGCAGAAACATTCAGTTCAGTTCAGTTCAGTTCAGTCGCTCAGTCGTGTCCGACTCTCCGCGACCCCATGAATCACAGCACGCCCGGCCTCCCTGTCCATCACCAACTCCCGGAGTTCACTCAAACTCATGTCCACTGAGTCGGTGATGCCATCCAGCCATCTCATTCTCGGTTGTCCCCTTCTCCTCCCGCCCCCAACCTTTCCCAGCATCAGAGTCTTTTCCAGTGAGTCAACTCGTCGCATGAGGTGGCCAAAGTATTGGAGTTTCAGCTTTAGCATCAGTCCCTCCAATGAACATCCAGGATTGATCTCCTTTAGAATGGACTGGTTGGATCTCCTTGCAGTATAAGGGACTCTCAAGAGTCTTCTCCAACACCACAGTTCAAAAGCATCTATTCTTTGTTAATTAGTGATAAAATCTATGAAAAAACATTAGAGCAGGCTAAAGGGAGAGTTGGGGCAAGAGCAGTCACTCAATTCAGTAAAACAATCAGAGTATACTCCATAGGAAGGGAAACTTGTAGGAAACCCTGAGGGAGGTAATAGAGGTAGCCAAGCAATTTGGTGGAGGAACAACTGTTCAGGCAAAAGGTATTAGATGAGACTATAAAAAGAGTGTTCCAGTGAACAGCAAAGACAGCCTATGCCTGCAGAGGAATGATCTAGGAAGGGAGCTACAACGTGAGGTGGGGGAGGCAGGCAGGGGTTTATTTATTTGAGTCTTGTATGGAGCTGGAAGGACTTGGACTTTTATTCTTATATAGTTCCAAGATGGCAAGCCACTCCAGTACTCTTGCCTGGAAAATCCCATGGACAGAGGAGCCTGGTGGGCTACAGTCCATGGGGTCGCTACTAGTCGGACAAGACTGAGCGACTTCACTTTCACTTTTCACTTTCACACATTGGAGAAGGAAATGGCAACCCACTCCAGTATTCTTGCCTGGAGAATCCCAGGGACGGGGGAGCCTGGTGGGCTTCCATCTATGGGGTCACACAGAGTTGGACACAACTGAAGTGACTTAGCAGCAGCAGACTTTTTTCACATAGCAGTTGTTTATGTCTTTACAGCCTCAATTTCATCAACTACCTCTGATAGGAATTCTACACCAATCCACTTACTAAAATTGCATCAACTTAATCTCTGTTTTGGTTTAAAGACTCCTTCTGTTTCCTTACATAAAAGCTTTGGGGGTATCTAGTGACATCTTATAAGTGATTATCATATTATTCTAAAAATGTATCTTCTCAGTAAACTTAATCTTGAATGCAATCTCCACGTTAATCTTTAGCATGAAACAACATTTGAGTCAGAACTTATCCTAAGAATAGAAATCTGAATATGCCTGTTAGGTGTTAAGTCCCTGGTAGCTTTCCTCTTGTTGCTAAAAGAGTAAGTCACACAGAGTATCTTGATTTAGTGCAGTTGGTGACAGTGAACTCTATCCTCTCTTTTAGAACCTAGAAGACACTAGGTAAGCATCCTTGTGGATGTATAGCAAAGATATATTGTGCCATTTCAACAGGCTTTATTCCAGAGAGTTTTGTTCTATGGCAGACCGCTGTGAGGGACTGGCGATTGTTACTTCAAGCCATTCCTCTGCAGAAGGGCCCATTTGAAGCTCGACTGCTGAAGAAGAAAAGAGCCACAGCTCTAGAGTGACAGCTTTCTCTGCTTCATTATGTCCCCTTTGAAGGCTGCATAGCTCAGAATCTGCAGAATAGAAGGCATTTCAGGTGATGTCAGTATCTTTTCCCTGTAGATACTTTTTTCTTAGGCTGTTTCTAAATAGCCCTGCATGAAAAAAACAGTGGTATATAGCTGATGGAGAACAATGATTTTAAGATAAAAATCATACCTTTTTCTCAATGAACAATAAATGACAGTATATCTTAGCAGGGAAACATAAGTTCATTTCCTGCTGAATTTTTTTTTTTTTTAACATTTATGAGCCATAAAGTAAGTTTTTGTGACTCCAATTAAACTCTCTATTTAAACATTTGTCTTTGGCATATATTCTTTTATACAAATTATAGTTATTAATGAAATTTCTTTGGCTGTCTATACAGTTGAGGCTTAAATGCAGATTTAAATATTAATGAGGCTCTGATTAAAGTGCAGAAACATGGGTAGTGAAGGTAAGAGAAATGCTATGCTCTTGTCTTGCTTTTGATATTCATCAAAATTCTAATTAGCAAATGAAAATGCAGCATGACTTCCTATGTGTATTTTGGCTTATGGATTGCACCTTTGGTTTAAGGGGAAAATAAATATTTTTAGGATTGAAATAGAGGCAGGTTTGACAATAACATTCAGGTGAACTCTAAAGAGTACAAGGCCTTAACAGACTGAGATCTTATTCTCCCACCCTCAACTCAGTCTTTTACAATTAACTTAAAAAATAATGTTCTTGTTTTCTTATGTTTGTACCTTGATTATTTAATTGTTTTAAGGAGCTCCAGGTCACAAGTTTTATCCCTGTAGCAGCCAGTTATGTTTGGAGGAAATTCGGTTCAGAGCCTTCAAAACACAATTTAATCCAACTTAATATTACATTGTAAGGCAATGTAAACTCATCACCTTGGACTATAATTTAAAAAACCCTTAAAGCACATTTATACTAATGATGCAATAAAAGGAATAGGATGTTTATACACATACTCTCATCTTCTCTCAATGTATTGCTCTTCTATGAGATCCTAAGTCCCTTAGGGCCAAGGTCTCTGTCTGTTCTTCGCTGGATAAAATGAGAGAATGAGTCAGTACATTAAAGGAAGTAAGGAAAGATGGAAGAAAGGATGAATTTATTTTTACACAATTATGAAGTGATAATAGAAGCAGAGAATATGCAGTTTTAAATGTATTCAAATCTTTCCCGCCTGAAAAAAATCAACTTCTTAACAGTTACCAGCTTATCTTTCTCTTGCTCAGTCAAAAATTTTGCAATTCCTTCAATTTCCAATGTAGTCATTTCCTTTTCCATCTTTTTGTTTGTTTGCCTTTATAAATTCACCAAAATAACTCACAGTAAGATTAACAATGACCTTCAGGTGACTAAGTGGACATTTCCAAGTCCTCATATCACCTGAGCTTTTGGTAGCATCTGTCCTTGTCAATCACTTGTCACCTTTTGAAATCCCTCGTTGCATTGTCTTGTTCACTCTCATTCACTTCTGACCATTCCCCTATATCCTTTCAGTGCTCACCTCCAATAATAGATTATAAAATGTTATTGCATTTAATGCTTCTCAACCCTAGATTCATCTCCGGGTCTTTATTATAATTTATATATTTATTAACCCTAAATTTTATACTGTCTCTTTGAGTCCCAACTGTTGATTCAACAGGTGCACTGGGATGTCTCAAAAGCTACCTCTGAGAACTGAGACCATATGTGGGAAACTGTCCGAGTTGTTTGTTTCAGTAAACCTTTACATGGAAAAGATAAAACAATAATTCTGTGAATAACTCTACTCTTCCCTTCAGAAAATTCTTACAGATCAGTTTAGAGACAGGAATCTGCTCACCTGAGAAGGTTTATTTATCAAGACTGACTTCAAAAACCTTGACTTGCAGCACCGAACAATCCTAAACTATTATTTCATAAGTTTTGCCCAATTCCAATTAATTCTCTATCTTGAAAAACCTACCCCAAATGTCTTGATTCCAGACCCCAAAGGTAAAAAATCTCTCCCTTTTGAGACAATAGGGCTTCCCTTGTGGCTCAGCTGGTAAAGAATCTGCCTGCAATATGGGAGACCTGGGATTGATCCCTAGGTTGGGAAGATCCCCTGTAGAAGGGAACAACTACACACTCCAGTAGTCTGGCCTGGAGAATTCCATGGACTGTATAGTCCATGAAGTCACAAAGAATTGGACACAACTGAGCAACTTTCACTTCACTTAACTTTGAGACACTATGACTCTTCAAAAGTAGTTACTGCAGTAAGTTCCAATACAATTAACTTCGTTTTTTAACAGATGGTATAGCAATAATTTGGGGAATTAGACATCTCTAAATCAACTTGTCCAAGAACAGCTTAGGACTTTCCACACAAAACAGCTCATCTTTCAGCATTCTCTACTTTAATAAACCCTATAAATCACTATATCAGACTTGACAAACTAAAAACATGTAGGTCCCTCCCCTTACCATCTTTGAATCCAACAAATTGTATTGTTTTATCTCCCAAATATTAGTTGAATAAGTAAAGAATATTGTTAATGCATGCATTATCTTATTCCTCTCCTTTCAGTGGAGTAAAGGGGATATGTAAGTGGGTAGCTATGCACTCTGTGCAGGCAGTAAGGATATAGTCTCTGCTGCTGCTGCTGCTGCTAAGTTGCTTCAGTCGTGTCCGACTCTGTGTGACCCCATAGACGGCAGGCCACCAGGCTCCCTGGTCCGTGGGATTCTCCAGGCAAGAATACTGGAGTGGGTTGCCATTTCCTTCTCCAATCCATGAAAATGAAAAGTGAAAGTGAAGTTGCTCAGTCGTGTCTGAATTGTAATGACCCCATGGACTGTAGCCCACCAGGCTCCTCCATTCATGGGATTTTCCAGGCCAGAGTACTGGAGTGGGGTGCCATTGCCTTCTCCGATAGTCTCTGCAGAATATTTATAAATGATAAAACAAGTCAAAGTCCATCAGTTTTATTATCAATATATCACAACACCTGTATACAACTTCAATAATAAATACTCTTGCCACCAGGATGAAGTCCTTTTCCTCTTCTCACACTTACTCTGTCGTTATGTAACTTGACCTGAAGGAATCTATTTACTGAACCCTTGTGACCACTATTGTCACTAGCAGGAAAGCTGCCCCAGGTACACTGAATTGCCTTGATCCCAAAGCTAGTGCCTCACTCAAGAAGTAATGGGCATTTTTCATTCTTTGGAACAAGAGAAAGACTTCCCTTTGCAGCATAACTTCAGTTTTAATCATTCAATAAATATTGGTTGAGAATAACTATATGCAAGGCTCCATATAGACCTGAGGAAACGACAGTGAATTCAAAGGAAAAGATTGTCTTCTAGGAACTTACAGTGCATTGGGAAATTCAGACTATAAACATGATTAAAAACATATGTACTTGCATACACACACACACACACACAAACAAACACACACCACCCATTGTTCGGTAGCTAAAACACAAAATATGCTAAAGTAAAATAAAATAAATGCAGAGAAGAGGGACAGGAGGTAATTATGTGGCAGGGTGAGATGAGGGATGGACATTTAGTTAGAATGATAATTGAAAATCATGTCATGCAAAGATGGGCTCAATAAAGGACAGAAATGGTAGGGACCTAACAGAAGCAGAAGATATTAAGAAGAGGTGGCAAGAATACACAGAAGAACTGTACAAAAAAGATCTTCATGACCCAGATAATCATGATGGTGTGACCACTCACCTAGAGCCAGACATCCTGGAATGTGAAGTCAAGTGGGCCTTAGGAAGCATCACTATGAACAAAGACAGTGGAGGTGATGGAATTCCAGTTGAGCTATTTCAAATCCTAAAAGATGATGCTGTGAAAGTGCTGCACTCAATATTCCAGCAAATTTGGAAAACTCAGCAGTGGCCACAGGACTGGAAAAGGTCAGTTTTCATTCCAATCCCAAAGAAAGGCAATGCCAAAGAATGCTCAAACTACCGCACAATTGCACTCATCTCACACGCTAGTAAAGTCATGCTCATAATTCTCCAAGCCAGGCTTCAGCAATACGTGAACTGTAAACTTCCAGATGTTCAAGCTGGATTTAGAAAAGGCAGAGGCACCAGAGATCAAATTGCCAACATCCACTGGATCATGGAAAAAGCAAGAGAGTTCCAGGAAAACATCTATTTCTGCTTTATTGACTATGCCAAAGCCTTTGACTGTGTGGATCACAATAAACTGTGGAAAATTCTGAAGGAGATGGGAACACCAGACCACCTGACCTGCCTCTTGAGAAACCTGTATGCAGGTCAGGAAGCAACAGTCAGAACTGTACATGGAACAACAGACTGGTTCCAACGTCAAGGCTGTATATTGTCACCCTGCTTATTTAACTTATATGCGGAGTACATCATGAGAAATGCTGGGCCGGAGGAAGCACAAGCTGGAATCAAGATTGCTGGTAGAAATATCAATAACCTCAGATATGCAGATGATACCACCCTTATGGCAGAAAGTGAAGAAGAACTAAAGAACCTCTTGATGAAAGTGAAAGAGAGTGGAAAAGTTGGCTTAAAGCTCAGCTTTCAGAAGACTAAGATCATGGCTTCCAGTCCCATCACTTCATGGCAAATAGATGGGGAAACAGTGGCTGACTTTATTTTTCTGGGCTCCAAAATCACTGCAGATGGTGATTGCAGCCATGGAATTAAAAGACGCTTACTCCTTGGAAGGAAAGTTATGACCAACCTAGACAGCATATGAAAAAGCAGAGACATTACTTTGTCAACAAAGGTCTGTCTAGTCAAGGCTATGGTTTTTCCAGTGGTCATGTATGGATGTGAAAGTTGGACTATAAAGTCGATTGCCTAAGAATTGATGCCTTTTAACTGTGTTGTTGGAGAAGACCCTTGAGAGTCCCTTGGACTGCAAGGAGATCCAGCCAATCCATCCAAAAGGAGATCAGTCCAGGGTGTTCATTGGAAGGACTGATGTTGAAACTGAAACTCCAATATTTTGGCCACCTGATGCAAAGAGCTGACTCATTTGAAAAGACCCTGATATTGGGAAAGATTGAAGGCAGGAGGAGAAGGGGATGACAGAGGATGAGATGATTGGATGGCATCACAGACTCAATGGACATGTGTTTGGGTGGACTCTGGGAGTTGGCAATGGACAGGGAGGCCTGGCGTGCTGTGGTTCATGAGGTCGCAGAGTCGGACATGATTGAAAGACTGAACTGAACTGAACTGAACTGATATACCTCAGTAACCATTTCTCTGTTCAGATATGAACTATTTCTCACAACTATTACTCCACATCTCCCAGTAAAAAGGATATTTTGTACTGAGTTATTTATCATTACAGAAAGTAATCAGGGAAGGAACACGTCAACTGCTTATAATTGTGAGAACCATTTTGGCAAAGTTATTTCATTGGTGACAGCCATTTCCATACCTTGTAAGAAAGTCTGGTTTCTAATAGGTCCTCCAAAATATTCACAAAGCCCTAATTCCATATTTCTTCTTTTCCTTTCTCATCACTGCCTTTCTCAATTATGCAAATTTGTTCAAATCTGTTTTTAAGCTTTGGATCCCTTTAGTGCTATGTGGAAATAGAAACTCTTTCCTTTCTTCATTAAATAGGAAGTGTTGAAACTGCCCCCAAAGCCCAATTCTCTGGAGTTTACAATTTGCGTAATAAGGAGCAGTGGCTTGTTCCTGGAGATGTTTCAATCAGCTAGGATCAACACTAAGAGGAAAAAAAATGCTGTTCTATCAAGCCGTTAATTCTCATGGAAATGAATGTGAACCAGGGAAACAGAACAGAATTGATTTAGAGCTGTAATCTGTTCACCAGCCATGCTGGCCATTCTGGTAACCACAAAACACAGCTTAGGTGAAACAATAAAGCCGGCTGCAGGTGGGTTTTGTCAAAGGACTTGAAATCAAAGCAGCACTTCTGGTCAGATCCTCTTCCTAGAGGAGGAGGCTTATAGAGGCACTAATTGGCTTCCCACAGATGAGTGGGGCAACCTAGAGGAAAAAAAATTCCATTTTTGGTGTAATGGCTAATTACATTATATTGTCTGATAAGTAAGCTGTGAAATTTAGGAAGTTGTCCAAGGTTTTGCCTCTTAATGGAACAGTTATTTTTTGGCAGAACTCAGTCAAATTACTGTGTTGAATTGTGGGTGAGATGGGCATGTGTAATGAGAACAGGTCTCTGACAGAAACGTAAAAAGTCAGAAAGTAATTCATATTATGGGGTTTGTATTTGTCTGTATAAAATTAATTTGAAAAAATCAAAATACATCTGGAAATACAAGTGGTGGTAAAGTCATGCAGTTTCCCCTTTTCCTTACAAATGTTCTTTATCATGTGACTTTTAAAGAAATATAGAAATATTTAAAACACTTTTAGCTGGTCACAAAATTTGATTTGCAATTTGGAAAGTTGATCATTATATTTATGGTAAATTGTATTTTTTTCTTTTTCTTTTTGAGAATCAAATGTTCTGTGGTACTTTAGTTAAACAAATAAAGAATAAAATATCAGGAAGAAAAATCCTACCTTTAAAGAGGTTTCCAACCATATTTTACAAACATGTACATAAGCAAGTAACAATTTATGTTGACTTAAATTAATTGTTGAAGTGGAAATCAAATAGAAGTTTTATGGGAAAGTAAAATAAGGATTAAATCTAGATGAGGGAGCTTGAAGATGCGTGTGGCCCTTGGATACTGTGAGCCTGGCATCACGGATAGCTTATTAACGTGTGATTCAGATTTTTGACTCTGGAAGTAATGTTATGAATGGATTATGGGTGTGGTATATCAAAGTGAAGCTTATTAAAATAAAACATGCACAAAGCAATAAAGGACTGATCCACAATCAATGATATTAAGTAAGATATTATGCTGGTAGCTTCTGGTCCATCACTTTGGTTTGACCTACCCTTGCTTGGACCTCAGATTGGGATTCCCATTTTATTGACAATATAAGTTCCAACAATTCTTGCATTACTCCCTTTTCTATCCAAAATTATACCTTTTCCAAATAATTACATTATCCATAGGAAATTTTTCTCACTTTCCCACTAGTGAGGTTTTGTCCTTTCTTCAATTAAAATTTCCTCAGCGTTGGAAGAACCTTATAAACAATTCCCGCTCTACCCCTAGAATCATCAACAATCCTAACCCTTCACCGAAAGGTTCCCATCCCCTCCCTCCTGAATTTAGCATCTCTTCCCATTGGTCCACACACATGGACATATTAAATTCACCCAGAAATTCTGGATATTGACTCTCTTGAAATATTTTAAATATTTAAGTTCACTTTCATATGTTGCTAGTTATTTCCCTGTCTATTAAATCTGCAGCTACATTCATAGCTGCTTTGCCATCACTTTCAGGGGAGAAGGTGCTCTTGTTACAACTGTCATTTCTATAGCACTGCCCCAAGACTTCCTCCCTTATATCAGGGAGCAGCCATCCTGTTTCTTGCATCTCTCAGAGCTCTATTATGTCCACATCTCTCAGTTACATTAAAGCCCTTAGGTCAGACTGCTGTAAACGCAAATATCATTTTTAGTACATTTCTTAAAGGCTTAATGCAACTGAGAGATATGGACAAAGACTCAAGAGATGCATGTTTGTTCCTGGGTTGGAAAGATCCCCTGGAGTAGGAAATGGCACCCTCCTCCAGTATTCTTACCTGGAAAATTCCATGGACAGAGGAACCTGGCAGGCTACAGTCCATGAGGCTGCAAAGTCTGATATGACTGAGTACACAGCACACACATACCATAGTATGAATATGGACACTTTATCAAAGCTGTCAAATTCTGCATTCAAATAAAAGCTCCCTAGAACAGTTCAGTATCACCTTTTCTGATGTCATTGTTTAAACTGAGCAAAACATCTCCTTTTGCCTAATGTCTACCCACACCAAACTGTATTCTCTCTGTTCACTAAAGTGACACATTTCTACTATAAGGGCAAATGCTTGGCTGTAAATTACATTCTCTATGTGGCTCATTTACTATACAACTTAAAAAATTATTCACTACCTGCTATATACAAAGCAATTTGTATGCTGCATTATTTTAGTTATTATTTTCATATTGTGACTTGTTTGTGTTCAAATAATATAACTTTAGTAATGAAAAGGCCTCTTTACATTCTGGGTAATGTGTGGCAAAGTACATAAAACAATGCCTTTTTGCTGAAACTGGAATTATTTTCTTGATTCTTTTTGCAAAAGCAACATCCTTTTTTCTTTCTTATTGAACATCAAAGCACTTATCAGAAACTCTGAAGTGTGACCAAATCTCAATTTCCCCAAAGAGAAGCTGTAGTTTTCCTAAGGAAAAAAAGTATTTCTAGCAAAGATACTTATATATGTGGTGCTGTCTGGTGTGTTTGATTAGTGTTTTAACTCTCTCTACACATCATCCTTTTTCTACAGTTTCTCTGATATATTAAATTTCCGTTTACTATAGAACAGATAACAGGGTTCTGTCTTACAGGCATATTTTAAACCATTATTTTCAAGGTTCTGTCCTGAAGCAGAAAATGTTTCTAATTTTCTTATGGATCAGTTGAGAAATTAAATTTTGCCTTTTTTTTGGGTAAAAATAAGTACACATGTATAATTTTAAGCAGCATAATATAAATATAAATGATATTTAATGTTCTTCCTTTAAAGCATACTTTAGAAACACTATTTTGCCATATGTGATAATCATTTTGAAATCACTGAGTGTGAATGGAATATAAACATTGAAGGAGGAGGAATATAACATCTAATGCACTTAACTTGAAATATTGTTTTAAAAACTTTAAAATTACTAAAACTTAAAAAGCAATATTTTATTTCTGAAACTAGAATACTATTTCAGTTGCCATCGATAACGTAAAGCTAGGAAGGAAGGAAAGAATGTCATAAGATTGCTAAATAATCTAAACCAGTACTCTGAGTGCTCGTTGATAAGTTCAGACAGCTAGATGGATGGATAAATAGACAGACAGATAGTCATAGACAGACAGACAGACATTCAGACAGGAAACACGAGTCTGTGGATCAGAGAGCAGATCAAGCATTGCTCACATTGCATTTTAGTGCTGGTTCCTTAGCCCTGATCCCTGTGGGGTGATGTGGGGAGAGTCTAACATTACACTGTGCATGCAGGGGTGTTGAACAAGAGAGACCTACAAGACTCAGGATTCACAAAGGGTGCCTGGGCACATTGGACCAACCTGCCCCCAGACTGAGAGACTCTTACTCTGGAATGGAAAGATATTTCTGGGGAGCGGAGGAGACATTATTTTCACCACACTGGAGCATAAACAAATGACTCTGGGAAGGATGGATTTGTAAATTCCTCTGAAGCAACACAATTTTTAGCTTCTTGAATGTTTCCTATTCAATCATCCTTTATCCAAGTTTTGCCAGCTTTTTTTTTCTTCAGTAAGCCCAGATTACAGTAACATGAAATATTCATGTAGAACTTTCTCTCAACAATAGTAGTCATCATAATTAAACTAATCATAATTAGTTTGTCTTTAAAATACTGTGGGGATATTCTTGGTGGTCCAGTGGTCCAGTGGTTATACTCCACACTTCCACTGCAGAGGGCATGGGTTTAATCCCTGGTTGAGGAACTAGGATCCTTTATGCTATGTGTTACAGCCAGAAAAAAACTGAAGTTGGATAAATTGTTGGTTTTATTTAGAAATAGCCATAAGTTTCAAAAGTGGCTTATTAAACTGCCACTGAGATGTTAGGTTTATATTTATATTCATAAACATATAGAAGATGAATATACACAAATAGTCAAATTACTTGAAAATAAAGTTTACCTGCAATTCCAAATTTTTTGATCTGTGTGGAAAATAAAAATTAAATATTGTAAATGAGGGCAAGTGGACACTGTATTTGCTTTGCTTCATTAGACTTACTCTGCAAAGTATGATGAAACAGAACTGGAACACGGGATCTCCTGAGATCCCTGAATGCTTTATTTATGAAGTCAATGGACAATTTATTCCAAATAAATGGTATAAAATTTTGGCTTTACTCACTTAACTGCCTATGTTTATCTCCTACAGAGAAAATAGCATTACAACTGTTTCAGATGCTTAAACCCTATTTCAGCATATATTTGGAAGTCTACACTGTATTTTATAACTTTATAATACTTTGGATAGCACATATAAAGTGTTTTATGATGAAAGATATAAGAATTGAAGCGATCTAACAGTTGAACCATGCTTGACAACTAAAAACATAAGAACAAACTTGGTTATTTCTGAGTAAAACACACTTTTCCAATTCACAAGTAATTTTTCCCTCCTCTTGAACTCCAGATTTTATCAGTTTCATGGTCCCTATCATCTATTTCACTCTGAGACATATCTTTACTAGGTTCTAGGTTACTTGGTAACATTTTTATACTTGTTATGGCTTTTAACAAATGACCTTATGTAGATGACCCTCAGTATATAGTCCTTGAATTAATGAGTTTTATTTTTATTTTACTATCCTTTGTTTTCTCATTGACAATTGATGAAGTGGTCTGATTTTTAATGAAAAATGTGTCATAACAAAACTGAAAATTGACTGTAATCACTCCAATATTAAACAGATAACCTGAGATATAGTAAAATTATCAAATAATTGTGGTGATATTATAAGCACTGAAAACTACATATTGTATGACTAAGAATACAAAACAGCTATGTGGTACTTTGATAAACCACGAAATGGAGTCTTCAAATTAGACACTGTTGCTCTTTCTAATAAGCTGATCATCATTCCTCTTTTGGATTCTACATTATCATTTTTCAATGTATAATTTTCCTAAGGGAAACTATGATCCTAAAAATCATTCAGTGTGTATGGAACATTTACATAATTATTTTTAATGTATGCAATTATTTGTAATATGCTATTCTTTCTATTAAAATTTTAATAAACCTCAGTTTAAACTTAAAAGTAGAACAAATCAGAGAATAACCGAACCCCTTAATTTAGAAAGTCGAATGATGTATATGCTAGTGACCACCCAAATAATGAAAGGTTAAATATATAAAAATTATCTAAATAGTTGAGATTCATTATTAAATTGTACATTCAAAAGGTGATTTGAGAAGTTAGGACAGTTAAGGGTTAAGCACTTAACAAAAGAATAACCTATGTTTTCTACCATGGAATACTTTGTGTATATGTTCAGTAAAGATTGTATTTACAGGCCAGCAATTCTCAAAGTGTGATCCCCAAACCTTTTCAAACAGTTCTTCAAGGCCAAAATGACTCACAACGATCCAAGGGTGCATTTGTCTTGTTTGCTGTGTTGATGCTGGTGCTGATGGAGCACAAACAATATTTTCAGGGTAAAAGAGCTGCACCTTAGCTCAGATCATGGCCAGGCATCAGCCGTGCTGGTGGACATCATACTCTCCACTGAGGAGAACTCCCAGTTTAAAAGAAATTTTTTAAAAATTCAAGAATGTCTTTGATGAAACATTGACTATTATTTGATTTAACTTGACCCTTGAGTGTATATCCTTTAATATTCTGGGTATACATAAAGTAATTCTGCTACCTACAAATATGACAGCTGTCTTAAGAGAAAAGCACCTATGCAGGTGGCAGGCTACACTAGTTACTTTTCTTATGGTGGTGCTTTAGTCGCTGAGTCATGTCTGACTCTTGGGACCCCCTGGATTGCAGCCTGCCAGGCTCCTGTGTTCATGGGATTCTCTAGGCCAGAACACTGGAGTGGGTTGCATTTCCTTTTCCAAGGGATCTTCCCAACCCAGGGATCGAGCCCAGGTCTCCCGTATTGTAGGCAGATTCTTTACCTAATGAGCTATGAGATTCTACTTTTCTCATAGAATACTTTTTTTTTGAGAGAGAGATCTACTCACAGCTATATGGGTTATTTCAACTTGCAGACTTAGCATTTTCTTAAAAATTAACATCTAACAAATATTTACTTGGGGTTTATGATACTGGGGTGTTTTAAGTCTTTATGTTCTTTATTGTCTTTGGGGAATAATAAGGTTTTTAAGAATTTTGTTATTCATATTTAAAGTGAAAATGTTAGTCCCTCAGTCATGTCCAACTCTCTGTGACCCCTTGGACTGTAGCCCACCAGGATCCTCTGTCTATGGGATTCTCCAGGCAAGAATACTGGAGTGGGTTGCCATTTCCTTTTCCAGGGGATCTTCCCAACCTAGGGACTGAACCCAGGTTTTCAGAATTGCAATTGCAGGCAGATTCTTTACTGTCTGAGCCACCAGGGAAGCCTATTTAAAGTTACAGTAAACAATATTTTGCATGCACAAATGGCTAATTTATTCTAAATATTTTCTTCTCCAGATTTGATTATTAATACAGACTAACATTTACTGAAAGCTTACTATGGAGCAGGCAGTGTTTCATAAGCACTTTTCATATATGATCTCATATAATCCTCAGTGCCATTTTGAGTTTGATGGCATTGTCTCTTATGTAGAAATAAAGTAAAAGAGATACAGAAGTGCTGACTAAGCTATCCACACTTCAGAGTTCCAAGTGGTGGAGCTTGGATTCCTATTCATATAAGATGGTCCTAACATTACTGCCCACATTTTTACCCAATTTATCCAATTTATAATATATTCTGCCTAAATTCTAATCCATAATGTTTTTGCTAGCTTCAAAATTAACTTACTTATAGTTGAGAGGCATCCCTTTTTTTTGGGGGAGTTTGATTCTATGTGGGATTCTGTAGCATGTCATTTTTGATTGTGTGTGAGATTACAGAATACTGATGAAACCATGTGCTTTGGAATCAGACAAGCCTGGGTTTGAGTTTTGATCTCATTATTTGCACTATTCCCCAGGTGGTGCTAGTGGTAAAGAACCTGCCTGTCAATACAGGAGACATGAAAGACATGGATTCGATTCCTGGGATGAAAAGATCCCCGGGAGGAGGAAATGGCAAACTATTCCAGTATTCATGCCTGGAGAATCCCACGGACAGAGGAACCTGGTGGGCTATGGTCCATGGGATCACAAAGGGTCAGATACGACTGAAACAACTTAGTTGGCACACGTAGCTCATTATTTATTACCTCTGAAATATGGAGCAATTTTTTTCAATTTTTCACCCTCAATTTCTTTATCTACAAACAAGGAAAATGAGTGTAAGGACTTCATAGTATTAGGATTAAGTAAGGTTATTTGTGTAAATCTATGAACAGTCACTGGCACATAATAAGAAATTCAACAAATATTAGCTATACTTGTTCATACCCATATTTGTATTCCTATGCCTTAAAGACAGAAAAATTGGAGTAATGAAAGCAATTAGAAAACTTGAAAGTAATTCAATAACATAAAAACAGAGATTGCAAGAGGAGAAGGTTAAAGAAGTGAACACTGAATTGCTATATTGGAGAAAGACAAAGAAAAGATAATCTTTTTCAGTTTCAAACAATAGTATAATATACTCACACCCTCAATTAAATTGAATTAATATGTGAAGTCTAGGACACTCAATACACTCTAAGTCTTCTGAGGCCCTGTACCCACCCGCTCCCCTTAGAATGGCTTTACCTTTCTAATGTACTCAGATATGGATAATGCCAACATCTGCAAATCTACATCAGGACTTTGACCACCTGCAGGGCACGACACAAGTGTCTAAGAGTTATGCTTGCATGGGAACAGCCCACATGAAAGTGACAATTATCAGGAAGAATAACTGAGATCACTTCTATGCTGCTTCTCAGAGCTCCCAGCAGGATTAACTTCCAGTTCTTCATAGAGGTAGCTTGCTTGAAAATGAATTCCTTATTGGGTGCCTTCCTTTTCTAATCTTCCTTCCTTCCCCACTTACTGTCAATGATTCTTGGGGTTAGCTCTCAAATAAATTATCTGCACTTGAATCCTTGCCTCTGGGTCAGAGACACAAAGACTATATTTTTCATCATTGTATTATTCAGACGTTAACATAGTTCATGGGACATAAAAAGTACTCAACAGGTATTTGTGGAGTTAATCGATCAGTTTTCAAAAGTAAGTGCTCCTTGAACTGATCATATCATTTTAGCACACCCAGGTCCTGGCAGAATGCCTGGCATGAAGTCGGGACCCAATTAATGTGTGTGGAATGTATGAGTGCATAAAGTTGCCAATATTGTTTAAAAAGGAAACACTCTGACTGCTAAAAAAGAATATAATAATACTGATTAAAGCAATAGTGGGAATTGAATAAAACTTTAATATAATATTATACAAAATATTAATAACAATGTTGAACTGTTCAGCTACTAAAGAACCATTTTTATATTTATTGAATGGACTAGTATTAAAGTAGAAACTTTTGCTTGAGAATCTTGTGCATTAATAATATTTTTTTCAAAAACATATATAGAAGTATGCCACCTTACTGCAAACTCTATTCATGAGTCCATAGCCTAATGTGACAAAATTGAATGATAAAAGGAGAAGAAAAAGGCATTAACTGATTGACTGATGGAACAAATAACTATTGAATGTCTACTAGATGTCAATTTTCTACATCCATGGCTTTATCAATTTTGGCTGTGACTTACAATAGGAAATATATTTTACCTCAAGACATACACACAAATGTATAATGTATGAGTACATAGATATGGTCAAAGCTAAAAAAAAGAAGCCCTGCAGCATATAATATGTATGTTTAATACACTTTATTCACTCTGAAAAACCTTTTATTCTACTCTATTTTATTAAAAAATACTCCGTGATTCTCAGTATGATTTTTCTACTCACTAACAGGTTACAAGTGACATTTTGAAAAACACTCAATTCTAAAGATAAAATGATAAGCTAGATAGACCCTATGTTTCCTTGAAATATCTTAGATAAACTTAAATACTTTTAAAAGAATGCAAAAATAACCATTGTGATCACTGCAAAATAAAGGCACACAGAATGAAGAAGAGTATTTGTCAAGAACATCTGCACTGGTATTGAGGAAGGGAAGGGGGAACAGTAAGGGAGGGCTCCTCCAGAAGTGACTGCTGAGCTGAGATTGGAGGAAAGGTGGGAGTAAAATCTGAGAAGCTTAGTTAGAGTGAATATCAGCGGTCTTTGTGAGAGGATGGATAAGGAGAGCAAGGGAAAAGGAGATATCAAAAATAACTGCTAGTCAGCCACTGGAGAGTGAAAAGTTGGCTTAAAATTCAACATTCAGAAAACGAAGATCATGGCATCTGGTCCCATCACTTCATGGAAAATAGATGGGGAAACAGTGGAAACAGTGGTAGACTATTTTTTTGGGCTCCGAAATCACTGCAGATAGTGACTGGAGCCAAGAAATTAAAAGACACTTGCTCCTTGGAAGAAAAGTTATGACCAACCTAGACAGTATATTCAGAAGCAGAGACATTACTTTGTCAGGAAAGGTCCACTTAGTCAAAGCTATGATTTTTCCAGTAGTCATGTATGGATGTGAGACTTGGACTATAAAGAAAGCTGAACACCGAAAAAATAATGCTTTGGAACTGTGGTGCTGGAGAAGACTCTTGAGAGTCCCTTGGACTGCAAGGAGATCTAACCAGTCCATCCTAAAGGAAATCAGTCCTGAATATTCATTAGAAGGACTGATGCTGAAGCTGAAACTCCAATACTTTGGTCACCTGATGCAAAGAACTGACTCTTTTGAAAACACTCTGAGCCTGGGAAAGATTGAAGGCAGGAGGAGAAGGGGACAACAGAGGATGAGATGGTTGAATGGCATCACCAACTAAATGGGCATGAGTTTGAGTAAACTCTGGGAGTTGGTGATGGACAGGGAGGCCTGGCATGCTGCAGTCCATGGGGTTGCAAAGTGTTGGACACGAATGAGCAACTGAAATGAACTGAACTGAACTGAATAAATCAATTAGCCCAAGGTCACAAATCTGAAAAAAAGAAAAAAATTAAATATATTTAAAATGGGTAAGTTTGTTTCATCTTAGAGACTAACTTCTTTCTTCACTCCTATTTGTACTGTGTCTGAGTATAACATTATACAACCAAATGCTTCCCTCAAAAGAAATATTCTCTTTTAAGTTATATTGGTCATGTAGGTAATTAACTCTTTAATTTTGCTCAAATGTTTTCTAAATGTGTACACATCATTTAAAAACCTATGCTGCTTATAAATTGCTTTAATAAAAATATAATAATAATATAGAATATAATAATAATATAATAAATGATAATAAACAGAATATTTCTCAAGTATAATTTTGCTGTTTATTTACTCATTCATTCATCAATATTTATTAAGCACTTACTTATGTATTAGGTACTGTTCTTGAGTAGGTGCTATATGGCGGACAGTCCATGTATAATATAATGGGTATTCAGAATATATTAAAGTTTCCTGGACCTTGCTATAAATTATGAAAAAAGAAAAAGACTTTCTTTTCATATCAGCTCCTTTTTCCTCCAGATATCCCTAAGCCACAGACAGAACAGGGTTCAAATGATTTTGAAAGCAAATAAAGAGACAAGTACATGGGAATTTATTTTTTAATTCATAACTTCAGTATACATATTCTTAAAGTGCAAGAATAAAGTATTCAAAGTTCTGGAATACAATATAGAGGAAGCATAATCAGAGATGATAAGAGATATGAATTTACAAACCAAACTGGACAAATATATGCAGTGCTTTCAAAATGTATTAACTGCAATTTTTAAGAACAGAGATTTATCCATTTAAGGCAAAACTGAAAAAAAATACAAAAGCTGTAAAATACTATTTAGGCTCATGAAAGCTATCTTTTTTCTACAAAGGTACGTTCAAGTATTTTTCAGTTATCAATAATGATATTAACCTACCACGGGAGCTTTTGTTAAACACATAAAAGAGATGAATGGACATGCATGACTAGAAGGTGAAATGCATACAACTGGAGTCATGTATGCTTGTTTGGAAGATATTTGTATGCAAAGAAGAAAAGCTCTATGAGCATGACTGGGGGTTGGTTACAACTCCTATTCTTCCCTCAGCTATTGCCCCACGTCTGTGCTCCCCTTTACAGACACATTCCGAAACTGGTCACTGTCCTGGTCCACTTCAATCACACTTTGTAAGTAGGCTGAATAATAGCCACCCAAAGATGGCAGGTGAAACCTGTAAAAGTTACCTTATAAGGAAAAAGAGACTTTGCAGATGCGATAAAAATAAGGATCCTGAGGAGGAGCGATTATAGTGGATTGACTAGGGAGGGGGCATCTAAATCCAATCACATTTCCTTGTCAATGAGGAGAAAGGGTATTTGGGCCACACAGAAGGGAAAGCAATGAGTGGGGATGAAGGCGGGGTGCTGCCACCACAAGCAAATAAATGCCAGCAGCCACCTGAAGAGGCAACTTAGAGATCCTGAGGAAGCATGGTCTGCTGTCATCTTATTTTAGTTTGTTGGAACCAATGCTGAACTTCTGGTCTTCAAAAGAAGACTTTTCCATTATTTGAAGTCATCTACTTTGTGTTGTTTTGTCATATCAACCATAGAAACAAATACCATTCCATTCCAAAAATACCTACAGTAGTCAAATTCACAAATGGCCTCCTAGATGCTGAACCCAATAGTTACTGCACTCAAGTTCCCCACACTACGGGACAC
The DNA here is from genome assembly GCF_049115385.1 of Moschus berezovskii. Lineage (NCBI taxonomy): Eukaryota > Metazoa > Chordata > Mammalia > Artiodactyla > Moschidae > Moschus > Moschus berezovskii. The sequence continues at coordinate 38,913,079 of NC_142464.1, forward strand.
AGTTGATCACTCCCTACTTTTTATTTTTTAGGTGGTATAATGGTCAGTTTTATAAGTTAACGGCTAGGATACAGTCCCAGTTATTCAATAAAAAACTAATCTAGGTTTTTGTGTGTTTTTTAAAGAGGTGATTAAAGTCTAAAACTGACATTAATGAGGAAGATTATCCAGATCATCTGGGTGGGCCGGTTTCAATCAGTTGAAAGACTTTAAAATGAAAAGAAAGGAGAAGGAGGAGGATAGGGACAAGGATGAGGATGCACATGAGAGGGAGAGGAAGGAAGACAGGGAGAACAAGGAGAGAAACAATTCCAGCCATGGATAGCATCCAGAGCTCCTGCCTGCCCTTCCTGACAGCCTGCTTTGCAGATTTCAGACGTGCCATGCCAGCTCCCACAACTACGTAAGTCAATTCCTTGCAATAAATATCATAATATATATTTCCTACAGGTTCTGTTTCTTGTGTTCAAAGCTGACTGATACATTTGGCTTCAAAAGTATCACACACTCTTGGTTTCACTCCTATTTCACCGGCTGCTTCTTTTAGTCTCCTTTGCTCTTTCCTCCATATTTCTTACTGCTGAATGCTGGAAGGCCCAGGGCTCAGTATTTGGGCCTCTTTTCTCTGTTTTACTCACTAAGAAAATGATTTTAAATATTAAGTGCTGATCCCTTGCATTTATTTTTAATCTACAGCCCGGACCTCTTCCCTAAACCTTAGTCTTAAATCACCCATCTTGTATGTGCACCTCAAGTTTTTCATAAGCATTTTAACATAACATGTGTAAATTTTCCATTATCTCCACAAAAGCTACTCCTCCTGTAGCCTTCCCTTCTCAGTAAACAGTATCAATTTTTCCCATGGCTCAGACCAGAATTTTGAAATCGGACTTCTTTCTCTGTTTCTTTCACACTCATGTTGATGTATCAACAAATGAAGTGGACTCTATTTTTCAAATTTATCCCAAATAAGGCTGCTTTCTTTTGTCTTGCTTTAAAATAATAATCATAATCTTTTGCTTGTATTATTGCATTAGGCCCCTACATGTTTTTTTATTCTGTCCTTATTACCAGCCATGTGTATACCACATACATGCACCCTATTCTCAGTAGATTAGCTAGCAATCTAAGATATTCTAAAATATAAATCCCATCAAATCACTGCTCTGCTCCAAACTCTCTGCTAACTTTCAGAGTAAAAGCCAAAGTTCTTTCAATGGCTTTCCAGGTTTCATATGGGTTAACTCCTGCTGATCTCTAATCCCACTAGTATTTTCCTCCTTCCCTTGGACCAAATCATACTAGTCTTTTCCATTTCCTTGTTACAAACAAGGAAAACTTCTGCCTCAGGAGTTTTGCATTTGTTCACTCTTTGCTTTGTCTGCTCTTGCCCTGTGCCCACATGGCTTGCTCCATTACCTTCACCTCAGTCTTCTACTCAAACATCACTTCATTAGCAACACCATTCATGTTCATTCTAAATTACTCTTTCTGAATCTACACTCTATCCATTTTTCCTTCTTTATTTTCTTCCCTAGCACTGATCAATATTTGATAATGGTATGGACCTAACAGAAGCAGAAGATATTAAGAAGAGGTGGCAGGAATACACAGAAGAACTGTACAAAAAAGATCTTCACGACCAAGATAGTCACGATAATGTGATCACTGACCTAGAGCCAGACATCTTGGAATGTGAAGTCAAGTGGGCCTTAGAAAGCATCACTACGAACAAAGCTAGTGGTGGTGATGGAATTCCAGTTGAGCTATTTCAAGTCTTGAAAGATGATGCTGTGAAAGTGCTGCACTCAATATGCCAGCAGATTTGGAAAACTCAGCAGTGGCCACAGGACTGGAAGAGGTCAGTCTTCATTCCAATCCCAAAGAAAGGCAATGCCAAAGAATGCTCAAACTACCGCACAATTGCACTCATCTCACACGCTAGTAAAGTCATGCTCAAAATTCTCCAAGCCAGGCTTCAGAAGTATGTAAACCGTGAACTCCCAGATGTTCAAGCAGGTTTTAGAAAAGGCAGAGGCACCAGAGATCAAATTGCCAACATCCGCTGGATCATGGAGAAAGCAAGAGAGTTTCAGAAAAACATCTATTTCTGCTTCATTGACTATGCCAAAGCCTTTGACTGTGTGGATCACAATAAACTGTGGAACATTCTGAAAGAGATGGGAATCCCAGACCACCTGACCTGCCTCTTGAGAAACCTGTATGCAGGTCAGGAAGCAACAGTTAGAACCGGTCATGGAACAACAGACTGGTTCCAAATAGGAAAAGGAGTGCGTCAAGGTTGTATATTGTCACCTTGCTTATTTAACTTCTATGCAGAGTACATCATGAGGAACGCTGGGCTGGAAGAAGCACAAGCTGGAATCAAGATTGCTGGGAGAAATATCAATAACCTCAGATATGCAGATGACACTACCCTTATGGCAGAAAGTGAAGAGGAACTCAAAAGCCTCTTGATGAAAGTGAAAGAGGAGAGTGAAAAGGTTGGCTTGAAGCTCAACATTCAGAAAACAAAGATCATGGCATCTGGTCCCATCACTTCATGGGAAATAGATGGAAAAACAGTGGAAACAGTGTCAGACTTTGTTTTTTTGGGCTCCAAAATCACTGCAGATGCTGATTGCAGCCATGAAATTAAAAGACGCTTGCTCCTTGGAAGGAAAGTTATGACCAACCTTGATAGTATATTAAAAAGCAGAGACATTACTTTGCCGACCAAGGTCCGTCTAGTCAAGGCAATGGTTTTTCCCGTGGTCATGTATGGATGTGAGAGTTGGACTGTGAAGAAAGCTGATCGCCGAAGAATCGATGCTTTTGAACTGTGGTGTTGGAGAAGACTCTTGAGAGTCCCTTATACTGCAAGGAGATCCAACCAGTCCATTCTAAAGGAGATCAATCCTGGATGTTCATTGGAGGGACTGATGCTAAAGCTGAAACTCCAATACTTTGGCCACCTCATGAGACGAGTTGACTCACTGGAAAAGACTCTGATGCTGGGAAAGGTTGGGGGCGGGAGGAGAAGGGGACGACGGAGAATGAGATGGCTGGATGGCATCACCGACTCTGTGGACATGAGTTTGAGTGTACTCCGGGAGTTGGTGATGGACAGGGAGGCCTGGCGTGCTGTGATTCATGGGGTCGCGGAGAGTCGGACACGACTGAGCGACTGAACTGAACTGAACTGAACTGAACTGAATATATTTTACTTATTTATTTCCGTCTCCCAGGTCAAGAATCTTTATTTTGTTCACTACCATATTTTGGGGCGTTTAATACAGTGCTTGGCACATAGTAGGTATTCAGTAAATACTTCATCAGTAAATGAGTGAACGCACGCGTGAATGAACTTCTGCTTATGATTGGGTGGATCCACAAACCAATGTGAACAAATATAAGGACATTTAAGAGGTCAATCACAAAATCTTTACCAGGCTGTCATTTTCTAACTTATTTTTGTAATGTTGCTTATTGGGTTGATTTTCCCCAAAATTATTTCAGCGGAAATTATTTTGTGTGCTTTTGTCAATAGTGATTCTGTCAGGATGTAATTTTACCTATTCCATCTGTTTTAATTTGCTTGAAGTTTAAGGCTTAAGGATGGGAGCAGGTTTGGAAAAAAATAAAGAAAGGACAGAGAGCTTAGAACAATAAAACAATGCATGATTTTAGTTAGAGATCCAGGACAGAAGAATCAGGGCCTACTCTAGGTGTATTGTCAGAATTAACGTAATTGAACTTCCTTTATTCTGTAAATTTGTTTTTACAGATTTGTATGGAATGTGCCACAATTAGACTTGGCAATATATATCTATTTTAGAGCATGACGTAGAAGCAGTAGTCCATAGCAAGATGAATGCTCCCAAGCTTTGTTGCAGAGAAACACCAGTACAGCAGTGACTTAGTGACTCCAGTGTTAACTGAATGAGTATTTTACCTCAAAAATTTTTTTGACTTGGAGGCACAATAGTATAACTGTAATAGAAGAACATGCCATGTGCCTGGAGAGAAGGGACGATTTAAGAGCACTCTACGGGTTTGCACTGATTGTACTCAGGAGTGCAGAAGCACTGATTTACCTCACACGGATGAATAAGTTGACACCTTGTTGCTTAAAAATTGCTTATGTTTAAAGTACGCTCCACAGCTAAAGGGCCATGCAGATGTCACATTGCTGAATAGCATATGGACATCTCCAGGACTGTTAAAAATGATCACACCGACCGTCTGTTTTTACTGGGGCTCACTGTATTTATATGGTTCTGAGAGAGAAGTTTACACCTTTCAATGTAGCTCAGGGGACCTATTTCTAGAAGGGAAGGAGGCAGGGAAGGCACTTGTGAACTTGGCAGAGAAACTTTATGTTTCCGTAATGGTCTCTTTCTTAACAATGTGGCAGTTCTGAATCTAAGAATGGACAAAACTATTTTAAGATAAAGATCATCATTTTAAAAACTTGTAACTTAAGTCTTTAGAGAGCCAACTAAGTTCAGTTTGGTAGGTAAGGCTAAAGTGACTGTGGCATTTTCTGCTTGGATTTAAAAACTCGCTAGTTGCCAGCACAAATTTATCTGAGTTCAAAAATTGTTCCCAAGTTTGTTATGACTTCAGAAGCCTATATGGGAAAGGAAAGGGCTTGAAAGAATAACTGTTCTTTTCAGCAAGTAATACAACTAATGGTTTACCTTCTGTGACTCACTACTTCCAAGGTCTGCTCATAGCCCATATCTTCTTCCATTAACTTATCTTTAATTTTCCCCCTAGCATTTGAATTCTTCAATGTTGAGCACCATGTTCAGCATGTAGAATATCCTCAGTGCCTGGTGAGTGACACTGTATTTACAGATCATGGATAGAGTGTAAGGTACAGGGGTGTGTGTCATGGGAAAGACCATGTTCCTGCTCCTTATACTTTTGCCCCAAGGATATGGGGAGAAGGACCAAAGCTGTTCCTCCAGAAATATACACTACAGCAAAAAAAAACTATAGAAGTTGTAAAACATGTTTCATTCTTATTTTCCTGTTAGTATGTAAAATTACAACAAATTTAATTACTAAAGCGAAGAAAATTAGGAGCACCATCTTGTGAAAGGCCCTATCACTAACATGTCAGATGGTGCTCCATGCTATGAATAACAATGAAAATTTACAAAGCCTGCCTTGAAACGGGAGAGAATGAACAAAATTCATGCATTTGTCACATTAATAAAAGAAGCATACTCTTTGAAAAGAGTTAAAGAAGCAAATAATAGACATCAGTATTTTACATGCTTTTCAGTCTTAACATTTCTAAATCAACTGAAAATTCAAATTATTTTTATTAGTGTTGAAAAGCCTACCAGAAGTTTGCCTGCATTACCACTAAATGACATGCTTGCTGTTTGTTGCCTATTGAATCCAGTCTTTGGATATTATAACAGAATTAATATTTAATGCAGAGTTTATGGTATGCCAGCGAAGGAAAGTTATGACCAACCTAGATAGTATATTAAAAAGCAGAGATATTACTTTGCCAACCAAGGTCTGTCTAGTCAAGGCTATGGTTTTTCCAGTGGTCATGTATGGATGTGAGAGTTGGACTGTGAAGGAAGCTGATCGCCGAAGAATTGATGCTTTTGAACTGTGGTGCTGGAGAAGACTTGGACTACAAGGAGATCCAACCAGTCCATTCTAAAGGAGATCAGTCCTGGGTGTTCATTGGAAGGACTGATGCTAAAGCTGAAACTCCAGTACTTTGGCCACCTCATGCGACAAGTTGACTCACTGGAAAAGACTCTGATGCTGAAAAGGATTGGGGGTGGGAGGAGAAGGGGATGACAGAGAATGAGATGGTTGGATGGTATCACCGCCTTGATGGACATGAGTTTGGGTGAACTCCGGGAGTTGGTGATGGAGAGGGAGGCCTGGCGTGCAGTGATTCATGGGGTCGCAGAGAGTCGGACACGACTGAGCGACTGAACTGAGCCATTGTGAGGGCTACTTAAGCTTGCTAAGTCACTTCAGTTGTGTCCGACTCTGGACTTCAGCCTATCAGGCTCCTCCATCCATGGGATTTTCCAGGCAAGAGTACCGGAGTGGCTTGCCAGCTTAGGAAAATCCAATACAAGGTCTTCCTGTTTTCTTCATTTCACACATTACAGAGTGCTATGTAAATAATTTGCCCAAACTAACTTGTTTATCATATGGCAGACCCAAAATTGTGACCATGGCCTCTTGACCTTCAAACCTGTGCTCTTAACCACAGCCTGCTGCTTTTTGACATGAGAAAAAATGAGAAAAGAGATTGATGAAACAATTCAGTGTCTTGGAGCTTTTAGTTGCATATGTATAAAATAACTAAAAAGTGCCTTGCATACTTTTGAATTCTTGGTAAGATGTAAATGAAATATCTTAGTTTGTGTTCAGAGTATGTTGTTGTTCAGTCGCTCTGTCGTGTCTGACTTTTTGCAACCCCGTGGACTGCAGCAGGCCAGGCTTCCCTGTCCTTCACTGTCTCTCAGAGTTTGCTCAAATTCATGTCCATTGAGTCAATGATACCATCCAACCATCTCATCCTTTGTTGCCCCCTTCTCCTCCTGCCCTCAATCTTTCCCAGCATCGGGGTCTTTTCCAGTGAGTTGGCTGTTTATATCATCAGATGGCCAAAGTAAAAGAATTGTAAAAGCATAATTAGTATATGATTTGAAAATGTTGCCATGAGCAGAAATGACTGTAAGGTCAGTTTTACTGACTACTCACCTTGGTTGAATTTCTCTAAAATGATTGTAAAGTCTACCATCAGCACCACAGCCTCATACACATGTGGGATTATGCTTATTTTTAAGACAATATAAAATTCACACCTATCATGATACCAAAAAAAAAATAAATGTGACAGATTCCTGATGTCTTCTAAGGCCTGGAGCTGCTACTTGTTCCAGTTTAACAACACTGATCTCTCTAGGGCACTAGAGTGCATCAGAAAAGCCTGGAATCACACCTAGACAGAGCAGAAATGATTATTAATGCATGGCCAACTTTTAACTTGGAGTGTTCTAAGTATGACTACTTGGTATTGAAAACATGGCTAGAGAGGAGAATTAGTAAGAATCAGTTACATGAGAACTTTGGTTTCTTTGGATCACATCCATTTCCCACCTTTATAACCCATCCATACCCTACCCTCACAGTCATTGTAGTCAGCATAATGAAATTGGGAAGTCAAGCTCTTGTTAACGAACAGGCAATAGATTGCTGTGTTTGGGTGCACTAACTCTAGAATGACATCATCTAGCTCAAATCTACATCTGCTGCTTGCTGCACCTTGGATGAGTTTGTTTCTCTCTCCGTGCCCCCCTGTACCTATGTAAGAACTCCATATTTTGTCTAAGAATTAACTCAATGCATATAAAGCACCTAAAGTAGTATCTGACATACAGTAAGTATGCCTTATATGAGTGTAGTGTTATTATATTATTACTAATAATATTACTTTTATTAGTTATAAAAAAGATAATGCTCAAGGAATTGTTTTTTCAAAATATTTTATTCCTTTGGTAATGATGATATTAGTTTAATGTTCTTGATTTGCATAAAATATGATATATAATAATGAAAAATTGAATAAATAAATCCATGGGATTTACCAAGTAAGAATGGCAAGTGGGTTTCTATTTCCTTCTCCAGGGGATCTTCCTGATCCAGTGACTGAACCCACATGTTCTTTTTTGCAGGCAAATTCTTTTTTTTTTTTTATTTTATTTTATTTTATTTATTTATTTTTTTTACATGTAAAACTGACAAAATTTTAATATTAGATGTTTCTACATAGTGGAATTACATGAATTTTTTTTTTTTACAGTTCATAACTTTTATAAATAAAATAAATTAAATGTACAGTGAATAAGTTCTCTGAAATATTTCAATATTTCTGCAGGTTTAGTAAAATCGTAAAATACATTTCAACTAAAATTCACAAATCTAAAAACCTGTTAGGCATTTTTAGGCGTTTTAAGATGGAAATGAAGACCAATGTTACATCGTAATATGCCAATTACAAATAGTACTTCAAATAGCAAATACTACAGTTTGTCCCAAACTTTAAAAACTATTCATGAACTCAACACTGAACTATTGATGGCTATGAGAATTGTTTCCTAGCCTTTTTGAAAATTTCAACCCATTTACGTTTAAGGTAATTATTGATAAGTACGATCCCGTAGCCATTTTCTTTATTGCTTTGGGTTCAAGTTTATACACTCTTTCTGTGTATCCTGTCTATAGAAGATCCTTTAGCATTCGTTGGAGAGCTGGTTTGGTGATGCTGAATTCCCTCAGCTTTTGCTTGTCTGTAAAGCTTTTGATTTCTCCTTCATGTTTGAATGAGATCCTTGCTGGGTATAGTAATCTGGGCTGTAGGGTATTTTCTTTCATCACTTTAAGTATGTCTTGCCACTCCCTTCTGGCCTGAAGAGTTTCTGTTGAAAGATCAGCTGTTATCCTTATGGGAATCCCCTTATGTGTTATTTGCTGCTTTTCCCTTGCTGCTTTTAATATTTGTTCTTTGTGTTTGATCTTTGTTAATTTGATTAATATGTGTCTTGGAGTATTTCGCCTTGGGTTTATCCTGTTGGGGACTCTCTGGGTTTCTTGGACTTGGGTGATTATTTCTTTCCCCATTTTAGGGAAGTTTTCAACTATTATCTCCTCAAGTATTCTCTCATGGTCTTTCTTTTTGTCTTCTTCTTCTGGGACTCCTATGATTCAAATGTTGGAGCGTTTAACATTGTCCCAGAGGTCTCTAATATTGTCCTCATTTCTTTTAATTCGTTTTTCTTTTTTCCTCTCTGTTTCATTTATTTCTACAATTCTATCTTCTAGTTCGCTTATCCTGCCTTCTGCCTCTGTTATTCTACTGTTTGTTCCCTCCAGAGTGTTTCTGATCTCATCTATTGCATTATTCATTGTATATTGACTCTTTTTTATTTCTTCTAAGTCCTTATTAAACCTTTCTTCCATCTTCTCAATCCTTTTCTCCAGGTTATTTATCTGTAACTCTATTTTGCTTTCAAGATTTTGAATCATTTTCACCATCAAAATTTGAAATTCTTTATCAGATAAATTCCCTATATCTTCTTCTTTTGTTTGTGTTGGTGGGCAATTATCTCGTTCCTTTACTTGCTGGGTATTTCTCTGCCTCTTCATCCTGCTTATATTGCTTTGCTTGGGGTGGCCTTTCCCTCTTCTTGCAGTTTGTGGAGTTCTCTTTATTACGTAGTTTCTTCGCTGTGTGTGGGGTTGGACGGGTGACTTGTCCGGGTTCCCTGGTTAGGGAAGCATGTGTTGGTGTTCTGGTGGGTGGAGCTGGATGTCTTCTCTCTCCTTTAGAAGACAATGGGCTGCTTTTCTGGGAGCCTGATGTCCTCTGCCAGTATTCAGAAGTTGTTTTGTGGACTTTACTCCGCGTTCAAATGTTCTTTTGATGAATTTGTGGGGGAGAAAGTGGTCTCGCCATCTTATCCCTCCGCCATCTTGTTCCTTCCTCCCCAGAACACTGGATTCTTATATTCCACTTGGTCGTGGAGTATCTCTTCCCAGCTGCTCCAGCAAGGCGCAGCCGCTGTACCTTACCTTGGACGAGGGGTATCTCCTCAAGGCCGCGCCTCCTGCTTTGAATGTAGATCAGCTCCTCTCGGCCCTCCGGTGCCCAAGCAGCCACCGCCTCCTGAATGTGGTACAGCTCCTCTCGGCCACCGCCCTAACCCTGGGCGCGGGGTAGCTCATCTCAGCCACAATTCTCCACGTGGTCGGTTGCGCCGGAGCCGGGCGTCTCCCGCGTCTGCCTGCAGGCAAATTCTTAACCCCTGAGCCATCAGGAAAGCCCCCAAAATAGAATAAATAAATAACATTAAAAGTCAATACACATATTATAGATAAATACTATTTTATGAAACAAATACCTGTGTGTGTTCTCAGTTGCAGTGTATTTCTTAATGTAATTATGGTCTCAAACATTGGAAAACACTGTGCTTAGGCGCTCAGTTGTGTTCAACTCTTTGTGACTCCATGGCCTGCAGCCCACTAGGCTCCTCTGTCCATGGGGATTCTACAGCCAAGAATACTAGAGTAGGTTGCCATGCCCTCCCCCAGGCGATCTTCCCAATCCAGGGATCAAACCCAGGTCTGCTGCATTGCAGGCAGATTCTTTACCATCTGAACCACCAGCTAAGCCCAAGAATACTGGAGTGGGTAGCCATTCCCTTCTCCAGGGGATGTTCCTGACCCAGGAATTGAACCAGGGTCTCCTGCATTGTAGGCAGATTCTTTGTCAGCTGAGCTACCAGGGAAACCCTGTAAATGCAGGAGACACTAGAGACGTGGGTTCGATCCCTGTGTTGGGAAGATCCCCTGGAGAAGGGCATGACAATCTACTCCAGTATTCTTGTCTGGAGAATCCCATGGAAACTTCTAAGTATTATTATACAGAAATTATGACAGCTTCATATTGTGCAAAGGGAATTTTAAATTTTTGTTGTACTTCTTATGTCAAACATTTAATTTATTCATAAATTCAACATTTGCTCATGGAACATTTTCTATTGCAGGCACTCCACTTTGATCTGGAGGTAAAAATGACTGAAAAATTTTACAAAACCCTTGCCCTATGAACCTTACAACTTAAATGGAAAACACTCTTTATCAAATAAGAAAATGGCACCCCACTCCAGTACTCTTGCCTGGAGAATCCCTCGGACGGAGAAGCCTGGTAGGCTATAGTCCAGGGGTGGCAAAGAGTCGGACATGACTCAGCTACTTCACTTTCACTTTCAACCACCAATTATGAGATACATTTTTCTAACTTCTTACAAATACAAAGAGCTGAGATGATCTGCAGAAATAAACTAAGGATAAATTGTAAAGGAATAGAAAATAATCTTACCAAAAATTAAGAGTAAGAAACAATACTTAAAGATCCATACAAAAGCAGGTCACACCTTATAATGCTCTTTAATTAACTGAAGGAGTTGGGCAAATGTGCCTATGTGGTTTGGGATATTTGTTTTTAACTATAAATTTCTATTTTAACTTATTATTTCTACCATCCAATATTCATTAAAGTCCTACTAATCTGGAGAGTCAGTCAGTAGCTTCTTCAGCATAGTTACTATATCTTTAGTAAAATCAATTAATAGCGCAGTATCAATATACATATATTTAATGTAATGAATAAAAATCATAGTAGTGTCTTTTCAGAAACTGAATGCTTTTGCTGGAGGAATAAAAGGTAATATTATACATTTTAAACCGAAATGTGGAGTGTTACAGCCTTTAGGCATGTGATTATCAACATCTGGGCTTCCCAGGTGGTGTTAGTGGTAAAGAACCCATCTGCCAAATCAATAAAAAAGTTGTGGTACATATAGACAATAAAATATTACTCAGTTATTAAAAAGAACCCATTTGAATCAGTTCTAATGAGGTGGATGAAACTGGAGCTTATTATACAGAGTGAAGTAAGTCAGAAAGAAAAACACCAATACAGTATATTAACACACATATATGGAATTTAGAAAGATGGTAACGACAACTCTATATGCAAGACAGCAAAAGAGACACAGATACAAAGAACAGACTTTTGGACTCTGTGGGAGAAGGTGAGGGTGGGATGATTTAAGAGAATAGCACTGAAACGTGTATATTACCATATGTGACATAGATGACCAGTCCAAGTGCGATGCATGAAATAAGGCACTCAAAGCCAGTGCACTGGGACAACCCAGAGGGATGGGATGGGGAGGGAGGTGGGAGGAGGTTTTGGGATGGGGGACACATGCACACCTGTGACTGATTCATGTCAATGTATGGCAAAACCCATCACAATACTGTAAAGTAATTAGCCTCCAATTAAATAAATAAATAAAAAGAACCCATCTGCCAATGAAGGAGACATAAGAGACACAGGTTTGATCCCTGGGTCAGGAAGATCCCCTGGAGAAGGAAACGGCAACCCACTCCACTCCAATGTTCTTGCATGGAGAATCCCTGGACAGAGGAACCTGGCTGGCTATAGTCCATAGGGTCACAGAGTCTGACACAACTGAAGTGACTAAGCATGCAGCATGCATGCAATGGTTCAGTTCAGTTCAGTTGCTCAGTCGTGTCCGACTCTCTGCGACCCCATGAAACACAGCATGCCAGGCCTCCCTGTCCCTCACCAACTCCCGGAGTACACTCAAACTCACGTCCACAGAGTCGGTGATGCCATCCAGCCATCTCATTCTCTGTCGTCCCCTTCTCCTCCCGCCCCCAACCTTTCCCAGCATCAGAGTCTTTTCCAGTGAGTCAACTCGTCGCATGAGGTGGCCAAAGTATTGCAGTTTCAGCTTCAGCATCAGTCCCTCCAATGAACATCCAGGATTGATCTCCTTTAGAATGGACTGGTTGGATCTCCTTGCAGTATAAGGGACTCTCAAGAGTCTTCTCCAACACCACAGTTCAAAAGCATCGATTCTTCGGCGATCAGCTTTCTTCACAGTCCAACTTTCACATCCATACATGACCACGGGAAAAACCATAGCCTTGACTAGACGGACCTTGGTTGGCAAAGTAATGTCTCTGCTTTTTAATATACTATCAAGGTTGGTCATAACTTTCCTTCCAAGGAGCAAGCGTCTTTTAATTTCATGGCTGCAATCAGCATCTGCAGTGACTTTGGAGCCCAAAAAAATAAAGTCTGACACTGTTTCCACTGTTTTTCCATCTATTTCCCATGAAGTGATGGGACTAGATGCCATGATCTTTGTTTTCTGAATGTTGAGCTTCAAGCCAACCTTTTCACTCTCCTCTTTCACTTTCATCAAGAGGCTTTTGAGTTCCTCTTTATGTAGTAGTAATATAATGGGTGTCAACATCTACTAAAATTAAAATCATGCATATCTCTGATTGAGCAATTTCATATTGGGGAATCTATTCCAATTTATTCCAATATTAAAGGTAAATGATATTTACTGCAGCATTTTGAAGTTTCCAATAATTGTAAATAAAGTCATTACCTATTGATAGGGGCATGAGTGAACAGAACCTGAAAAATTCCTCCCATCACTTTATTATATAGTCATTTCAAAGAGGAATCTAAAAAAGGATACAAGTGAACTTATTTACAAATCAGATGCTTCTGATTCATAGACTTAGACTCTGAATCATAGACTTCTGATTCATAGACTCATAGACTTAGAGAATGAATTTATGTTTACCATAGGGGAAGGGTGTAAGAGGGAGGGATAGACTGGGAGTTTGGAATTGACATATACACACTGATATACATAACAGATAATCAACAAGGACCTACTGTATCATACAGGGAACTTTATTCAATGCTCTGCAATAACCTATATGAGAAAAGAGTCTGAAAAAGAATAGATATGTATTGGTATAACTGAATCACTCTGGTGTAGATATGAAAATAAGACAACAAGTAAATAATCTATATCCAATATAAAATAAAATAAAAATAAATAAATAATATTATAGTTCCAAAAATGCACACATAGATAACTGTTAACAAAATGTTAAAGAAATATAAGAGCAAAGTAAGAAAACAATGTCAGTTGATATTGATGTCTGTCAATAAAAATTAAATTTGAACATATGCATAAGTGAAGATTAAAATTTTTCACATTCTCTAGATAACATAGCTACTTTTCTTAAATTACATCACAAATATTTGTTACTGGACTGGATTTGTAATGTCCCTTTGCCTTGAGCATCCCTTTCCCCAATCCCTTCTCTTATCACACACACACACACTACAAAAACACAAGCAATCACAAGCCACAGAATTGCTCCTGTGAAACCAGACTTTAGTATCAGACCATAAGCAACCTTGAGAAACTTTAACATGAAATTCATTGCTAACGTACTACAAAGCTATTGCCATTTTTATGAACTATTGGGCAGTTTTGTTAGATTTTAAACCTTTAAGTGAGTCAATGCCTTACACAATGTGTCCTTTATGAAGATAAAAAGGAACACATTTCTCTCAGTGCCAAGAATAACTGTGTCCCTAAGCACTTTAATATACACTGAGAATCACATAACTGATCTGAACTTCTCTTGGCTGCTAAAAAGAGTGGTGTTAAACTTTACTCTTGGCTTCACATATTTTTATGACGTTATTGGCTTTTTACTCTAATTTTCTCACTTATCTTTAGTTGTTTTAATGTGGCAATATTTTAAAGCCATATTAAATGATTTAGGATCAATACAGGTTACTCATACATATATACAAATAACAATAAGGTCCTTGAAACAAGAAACAGACACTCCAACACCGACTTGAGGGTCACCCAGAAGAAAATAGGTCTTAGCAACACAGAGCAAGGGTGACTACTGTTCCTTAACAAGGAGAAATTTTAAATCATAACCCATATTATATTAGTTGTATATCTTTATCTAAAAGAAACTAAATATATGTTTTTGTCATAGAAACAAATCCAATTCCTATGTTTTTAAGTTCTCAGAATGAAGAATTTCTATAATATATGTGTACCAACATGTGTGGATATCTGAACGTCAGGAAGCCAACCTGACTGTTACAGAGTGGGCAAAATTAGGTACCTAGTATCCCTTAAAGAATTCTATGGAAATCTAATATGTCTGTCTTTGCCACATGTTCCAGTCCATGCCAGAAAGCTACTTTATAGCACAATAGATGGATTAGGTATCAGCATTTTAAAATTGTATTGAATCCAGTCATTAAAAAAAAAAAAAGTAGAGGTGGAAGAGTTAGCCCTATTTTCTGTTTCTACTAACATTTTTCTTCTATAAGTTTATTTGACTTTGTCAGCCTGATAATAAAAGCCAAAAAGGTTCATTATGTTCTCATTCAAAGAAAATGACTAACAGTTAATCATCTACCTATGGAGCTTCTTTTCTCTGCACAAAATTTACCACAGTTTTGTACAAAACATTATAGGATCATAAATGATCATTTATAACTGACATATAAATATAATGAATTTATCATTTTAAAAATAGATTTACTCAATTTTCTAAAAAAGTGTTTTGTTCTATTACAGCCTTTTTGGCAAAAGAATGCATGTTGTTTCACACTTAATCAAACAAATACTATATCTGTCTTGAAAGAAAATTATAGGAAAGAATTTAGATCACTGAGAACAACCCAGGCAAGGAACAGAAAATCAATCACATATTTTAAGAAAGCAAAACTACTTCTCATTTTAACAAGCCTGTTATTCACACAACATGGCAGGGGAGGGGACATAAAAATTAAGCATAGGAAACACAATTACTAGGAAAAATTCAAGAAAACAAATAAATTTGGGAATGTCATGTGAAGAGACATCTTTAAATCTTCACAATAAGTCAAAATTTTTATTATAAAAACAAACATTTACTTTGACACAAATATCAATATATGGTTAACAGTTCAATGCAAACAGAATACGTAAAAGGAGAGTCTCGTTTCTTTACATGTGTGATAAACAGGATGTAGACAAGGAAACTCAGAATTATGTGGTAACTAACTCTCTTTGGACAGATGGAGCAACTGAGTCAGAGAGACTCCATTTCTCCTGCAAAATTGTGGCCATATAAGGGCAAGGCTGGTGCTGCACAAGGGGTAGGGTACCACCTGTCTATCACCGTTAGCATCAGGAATGCACTCAGTACAAGTTCTAAAGTCTTGGACCCTCAACAGCTGATACCTGGTATGAACAGAACACTGTTTGAAGGTGACTCAAATACACAGTAGAGTCCCGAGTCTGATGATAATTTTGACAACATTTTTATTATTTTGAAATTTTCTGATGCTTATATCAATACATTTGCTGGAACAACTCAACAGTACTGTACTGGAAACAATGCATTCACTGTTGCCTGTATCCCTGTCTCCAATGTGAGAGGCAGTCAATGAAAAGATTAACATCGTTTGAGAACACTGTCAATAAGATACGCTATGAAAATATACCAAATCTATATGAAAAATATATTTCTTGACAGAAAACATGCATGTTAAAAAAAAACTTGGGGAAATTTATTCAGTTCAGTTCAGTTCAGTCGCTTAGTCGTGTCCGACTCTTTGCGACCCCATGAATCACAGCATGCCAGGCCTCCCTGTCCATCACCAACTCCCGGAATTCACTCAAACTCATGCCAATCAAGTCGGTGATGCCATCCAGCCATCTCATTCTCTGTCGTCCCCTTCTTCTCCTGCCCCCAATCCTTCCCAGCATCAGAGTCTTTTCCAGTGAGTCAACGCGTCGCATGAGGTGGCCAAAGTATTGGAGTTTCAGCTTTAGCATCAGTCCTTCCAATGAACACCCAGGACTGATCTCCTTTAGAATGGACTGGTTGGATCTCCTTGCAGTCCAAGGGACTCTCAAGAGTCTTCTCCAGCACCACCATTCAAAAGCATCAATTCTTCGGAGCTCAGCTTTCTTCACAGTCCAACTCTCACATCCATACATGACCATGGGAAAAACCATAGCCTTGACTATACGGACCTTGGTTGGCAAAGTAATGTCTCTGCTTTTTAATATGCTATCTAGGTTGGTCATAACTTTCCTTCCAAGGAGTAAGCGTCTTTTAATTTCATGGCTGCAATCAGCATCTGCAGTGACTTTGGAGCCCAAAAAAATAAAGTCTGACACTGCTTCCACTGTTTCCCCATCTATTTCCCATGAAGTGATGGGACCAGATGCCATGATCTTTGTTTTCTGAATGTTGAGCTTCAAGCCAACCTTTTCACCCTCCTCTTTCACTTTCATCAAGAGGCTTTTGAGTTCCTCTTCACTCTCTGCCATAAGGGTGGTGTCATCTGCATATCTGAGGTTATTGATATTTCTCCCGGCAATCTTGATTCCAGCTTGTGCTTCTTCCAGGCCAGCGTTGCTCATGATGTACTCTGCATATAAGTTAAATAAGCAGGGTGACAATATACAACCTTGACGTACTCCTTTTCCTATTTGGAACCAGTCTGTTGTTCCATGTCCAGTTCTAACTGTTGCTTCCTGACCTGCATACAGGTTTCTCAGGAGGCAGGTCAGGTGGTCTGGTATTCTCATCTCTTTCAGAATTTTCCACAGTTGATTGTGATCCACACAGTCAAAGGCTTTGGCATAGTCAATGAAGCAGAAATAGATGTTTTTCTGGAACTCTCTTGCTTTCTCCATGATCCAGCGGATGTTGGGAATTTGATCTCTGGTGCCTCTGCCTTTTCTAAAACCTGCTTGAACATCTGGAAGTTCACGGTTAACATATTGCTGAAGCCTGGCTTGGAGAATTTTGAGCATGTTTTTACCAGCGTGAGATGAGTGCAACTGTGCGGTAGTTTGAGCATTCTTTGGCATTGCCTTTCTTTGGCAGCGCAGACGTGAGAGACGCCGGCTCCGGCGGCAAAATTTATTACACAGATTCAATTCATCAGAATTGGTAACTTTAGTTATGTCATTTAAATTCAATTATTAGGGAGGGTAAAGTTGAGAAAGAAAGGGAGAATTAGGGTCCTCTCATTCATTAGTGAGTGAATTAGTGAAAGTCACTCAGTTGTGTCTGATTCTTTGCGACTCCATGGACTGTCGGCTACCAGGCTCCTCAGCAGACAGTCCATGGAGTTTTTCAGGCAAGAGTACTGGAGTGGGTTGCCATTTCCTTCTCCTGGGGATCTTCCCCACCCAGGGATCGAACCTGGGTCTCCCGCATTGCGGGCAGACCCTTTACCATCTGAGCCACAGGGAAGCCCATTCATACTCTCAGCTATTCACTCAAAGCACATTATGAGATTTTATACCTGTAATTCTGACAGATTGCTATTGGTGAAACTAGTCTAATGAAGAAATTTCAACTGAGTTTTGCTTCCAAAATTGGTCATACAATATTAGACCAACCATTATGAACTACAGTGAATACAGGCATTCCATTAAACGAATTTTGCCTCTTTTAGTAACAACAAGTATATTGATACATCATTTGGCTAATATCCTGATATCACGTTTATATGGTAGTAAAAATATTTGTAACACCATTTAAAGCTAAATAAAAAGAAGCAAATGCTAAACTCTTAATCTCTTAGTTCAATGTAACTTTTCTGAATTCCTCTTTGCCATGAGAAATGTTCCAAAGGCATATCCTCTGATTTCAGAGGCTATGAAGCAACTGAAAGTTAATGAGTGGTGTTTCAAATAAGCTTCTGAGGTTCTGTCTGCCTTGCCTTAGGACAGCACTGTGAACACCTCCTCCTCTTAAGTTTTCTGCTTGCTTGAAGTGAGGCATCTGGGCTCTTCTCTCACTGTAATATCGGTGCCCTGTAGTTCATCTCAATAAACAGGTAATTCAGGTAAAACCTGATACTTCTTCCTTCCCATAGGTCTATTCCAGAGTCTTTTCTTTCATAAACAGTACAGTAATGAGCCAGAAAAAAACAATGTGTATTTTCAACATCTTCATAAGCCTATTCAACTTTATGGTGATATTTCTTTCTCAATAGGCGATTGATTACTTGGGTGTCTAAATAACAATACCAGTTCACTTCTTTTCATTTTTCTCTTACTTAAATTATACATAATGTGGAAAAAAATATATAACTTTTTTTTTTTTTGCCAAGTATCTAGTGTCAGGTATTTTATTTAACTTTTTTCTTTTTTAAATTTCACAATAATCCTATAATTATTTTGCTCACCTTAAGAGTAAGAAAATTTCTGCTAGAGTTAAGTCTTAGGAAAACATTGATTTTCTATGTTATCAACTTTTACTTAATGGAATTTAATTCTCTATTAATTTCAGAGGATTGATAAACTTTATGTAAAAGATCTATTAAGTCAAAGGATAATCTTGTGGGAGTGACTCATCTAATCACTGTAAATCATACTGGTTGGGTTAAGATAAATTTTACAACCAACATTCAAAGTCCTTTGTAAATTAATACAAAACAAAACAGAAACAGAGAAAAACAAAAATAGGAAAATGTTTCCTGATTGGAGGGATCAGAAAAGTTCCAAGGAGGGGATGGTCTTTGGGATGGCTCTTGAATGATCGATTTTTGTGTCTATTGGAGGTTGAGACTAGGGGAAGGGATTTTGAGGAGACTACCAGGTAAAGTCAATGGCACAAGCACAGACAGATTTATTAACTAAAGAGGAGCATGTAGTTCTCAGAACTTTAGATTTAGGCTACCAAATAAAGGAAGATGAATTTGAAAATAGTACTGAGTTTGGGCATGGGAAAAAATTAAGTTGTCTGATACTTCTAGGAGATAGTCCCTAGTTCTAGTATAGATTTCACTGGTATAATCTAACCTTTTTGGCTACTCCATCCTCCTAATAAACTCTACTTGGTGCCACAACTCATTCATTATCGCCGAGCCAACATTCCAATAACCTTGACTTACAAGAGATGGCTTCAACTTGCATGGTACTCAGAGTCTTATTTTATAGCGTACTCAAGACTTTTGCTTATATAATAGTTCTTTTTTGTTTTTTTTTTCACATCAGTCACAATTTATTGCAGTATTTTATGTAAATTCAAGGGCACATCCACAAAATGCAGGCAGAAAAAGGTTTTGCTTCTGACATTTATTGCTATTTTAAATTTAAATACACTTAGGCATAAATTACAGTTTCACTCCAAAGAAACTACAGTTTATTGACATGTAAAGACTATTAAAGTCTTAACATAAAATGATTTAAACAGACTAAAAATCGTTTATACTGGATTTAGAAAAAAAATGTTTAGTCTTTGTAGATCCAATTCAGTGTGCAGAATTTTACTTTAGAATAACATAAATTGCCTTGATTACCAATTATGCAATCTTATTCCTACAGCAGTAGGAAGAATTACACTGCCACTGTCAACTCTTGACTTTCATAGCGCTCCAAAGCTTATTTAGAAAGTATGATTTTAATTCATATTTTAGGATTTGCAGTATAATGATCGTGCTAAATTTAAACAGGTTTTCAAATTTGTTTTTCCCATTAAGTTATTTACGTGTTCTTAGACATATCAGAAGCTTATAGTTAATTTCCTTCTCTCATACAAAATCTTTTATAAGATGTAAATACAGAAAAAAATATATAAAATCACTCATGTTTGAAATATCATTGGAAATTTGAAATGTCAGCTACTTAGTACTATTTTTAATATACCCAGATTAAAAAGGCAAATTTGTGTTGACTTCATACTTAAACTTATATTTCCTGATATTTTTCTTCTTATAATATACATTTTATTTTCCTTTTCCCATGATAGACATTTACATATAGAAGACTGACTATCCTCCTTATATAAAAATGTAAAATAATAAGTTTCATTGAAACATGTTTGGCCAAAGGAAAAGTATCAGGATAGATAGGATTTCTTAGCCATGCAGAATTCTAATATCCTATGAGACTGGATCTTTCAAGGCAATTAAGGTGCTCAGGCTCATGCAACAACATAAAACTACCACAGTTCTTCCACAAAAATTTACTTGGATAATATTTATAATACAATTTGCTTTCTAGGGAAGTAAGTATACAATTTTTACAGAGTGTTTTTGATTACACAATTCTGCCGGTGATTGCTGGTACAGCAGATGAAGTCAGAAGACAGATTAAGAAATTGAAAAGTTTCTGTGGTTTAAAAAAAAAAACAAACCTCAAACAACATTGTCATATCCTGTTTCTGCTATGCAGTTAAGTTAGAGGACGTGATGTGTAAGATATCAATTAATTCAATCACCCACCCATTCCCTTCCTCCTTCATTCACCCAATATTTATAGAGCATCTATTATGTGGGCCAAGTGTTATAGATACAATGACTGGTTTACCTTCAGTTTTAAAGAACATGACCTCTTATGAACACAAAACTCTACCAATGGATAACAATATATTCTTTACATTCTAATATTCTAAATATATTATTATTCACAGATTTTAGAAAACATATAATTGTACTATTTCTTCAATTCGAAATATATAACTATGTGTATAAAGTCTGTTCAGTTCAGTTCAGTCGTTCAGTCATGTCCAGCTCTTTGCGACCCCTGGACAGCAGCACATCAGGCTTCTCTGTCCATCACCAACTCAGGGAGCTTACTCAAACTCATGTCCTTTGAGTTGGTGATGCCATTCAACCATTTCATCCTCTGTTGTCCCCTTCTCCTCCTGCATTCAATCTTTCCCAGCATCAGCATCTTTTCCAATTAGTCAGTTCTTTGCATCAGGTGGCCAAAGTATTGGAGATTCACCTTCAGCATCAGTCCTTCCAATGAATATTCAGGACTGATTTCCTTTAGGATGGACTGGTTGGATATCCCTACAGTCCAAGGGACTCTCAAGAGTCTTCTCCAATACCATACAGAAAAAGCATCAATTCTTTGGTGCTCAGCTGTCTTTAGAGTCCAAGTCTCACATCCATACATGACTACTGGAAAAACCATAGCTTTGACTAGATGGACCCTTGTTGACAAAGTAATGTCTCTGCTTTTTAATAAGCTGTCAAGGTTGGTCATAGCTTTTCTTTCAAGGAGCAAGCGTCTTTTAATTTCATGGCTGCAGTCACAATCTGCAGTGATTTTGGAGCCCCTCAAAATAAAGTCTCTCACTGTTTCCATTGTTTCCCCATCTATTTGCCACGAAGTGATGGGACCAGATGCCATGATCTTAGTTTTCTGAATGTTGAGTTTTAAGCCAGCTTTTTCACTCTCCTCTTTCACTTTTATCAAGAGCCTCTTTAGTTCCTCTTCGCTTTCTGCCATAAGGGTGGAGTCATCAGCATATCTGAGGTTATTGATATTTCTCCCTGCAATCTTGATTCCAGCTTGTGCTTCATCCAGCACAGCATTTCTCATGATGTATTCTGAGTATAAATTAAATAAGCAGGGTGACAATATAAAGCCTTGACGTACTCCTTTCCTGATTTGGAACCAGTCTCTTGTTCCATGTCCAGTTCTAACTGCTGCTTCTTGACCTGCATACAGGTTTCTCAGGAGGCAGATAAGGTGGTCTGGTATTCCCATCTCTTTAAGAATTTTTCACAGTTTGTTGCGATCCACACAGTCAAATGTTAGTCAATGAAGCAGAAGCAGATTTTTTTTTTTGTTCTGAAATTCTGCTTCTTCTGTGATCCAACGGATGTTGGCAACTTGAAGAGATCCCCATAGGAAACATCAATTATTTCCTTTCTAGAGCAGTTCAAACTTTATAGCCTAGCCAAAGTAGTAGAATCAGTCTCAAGATCCCATATTAAAAATAAAGGTAATGAACACTTCCTTCTGCTTTCTTCACTTCAGCAGTCAACAACAGAATGAAAATGTAAGAATATATTTTATTTGATCATCCTATTTTAATTGTATGATAAATCTAGTGAAGATGAGATTAGTTTTGTTTATTTGCTTTTTAACACTCTTATTTTTAAATAATAACACTTTTAGTGATATTATTAATAATGCTATAATATATACTCTTTTTTTCATATACAAAAGTTGTTTAATACCATTTTACAAAACCACCACAATATTGTAATTAGCCTCCAATTAAAATTTAAAAAAAATCAAACTTGTATAATATATACTCTAAGAAAAAATTCCTGTCTAGTAGCAATTCCATTTTATTTATTTTTATTTTATTTTATTTTTTAAATTAACAGACTTTATATTTTAAAGCAGTTTAGGTTTACAGATACTGGAGCATGTAGTACAGAGTTCCCTCTCGCCCCTGTTGAGAGTGCACCCTCTTGTTAATATCTTGCATTAGTGTAGTATATTTGTTACAACTGAACCAATATTGGTATATTATTATGAACTAAGGTCTATACATTAGAGTTCATTTTTGTGTCAAAAAATTCTATCAGTTTTGATAAATGCATAGCCTTGTGCCCATTATTTTAACATCCTGAAGAATAGTTCCACTGATGTAGAAACATCCTCTATGGTTCCCCTGTTCATCCCATTCCCACTCTCGGCAATTGATCTTTTTATTGTCATTACAGTTTTAGCTTTTCCAGTGTGTCATATAATTGTAATCATTTTATAGACTCAATTCTGTGAATTTTCTAGAAGGTTTGTACTTATTATTATTTTATAATACCATAAAAAAAAGTGAATCATAAGTTTTCCCTGTAGGAGAAAGAGTATATGATTCCCAGCTTCCTTTATATGTGGTTTGATGTTTTGAGAATGCAGAATGAGGAGTTTAAAGCAAAAAGGACCTTCAGATATTTCCTATTTATTTTACCTGGAACAGTGGGTATTGGTATAGCTCAAAACTGTTGAGCTCGGTGGTAGAAAGAGACTAGGGTCCGTATCTCTCCAATTTCCAATTCCCCACAACCTCTTCACTGAATTATGCTGACACTGTTGACAAACTTGAAGAAAGATACGTGGTTTCAAGTTCCAGCTTCTCCACTTACTTTATATCTTAGATTCTCTTAAAAATGTACAAATCAGATTATGTCATTCCTATTTTCAAAAATGTCCACAGCTTACCATCTCACTCAGAATAAAAGCCAAACTCCTGAAAAGTCCTGTGTGTCCTTAAAGAACTTCTCTCTTCCTCATACTGTTCCCCACTTTCCCTCTTGCTCTCTTTCCGGACGCAGCCATATTAGCCTTCTTGCTTTTGTTCCTCAAGGACACTTGGCCTAGCACACCTCTGAACTTGGCCTTTGCTGTTTCCTCTGTCCCTGAGATATTTTTCTCTATCTCCCAATCAACTCCAGTTTTCCCCAAATATCAGTATCTTTCCTCTGAGGCCTCCTCTGGTGCCCTAATTATAATGTGACCCATAGCTCTCAACACTCCCTTCCCATCATCCTCATTTATGATTCCCCTCTCCTGTTTTATTTTCTTTCCTAAAGCAGTTTTCATCAACTAAGTATCATACATGTGTGTGTGTGTATGTGTGTGTGTGTGTACACATACACCTAATATATATAATCTAACTATACAGGAATGTAAACCTCTCCCCACCCACTCCCAGGGTAGAAAATATTTGTTTTTATGTTTCCACTTTCACAAATCCACCACTGTGTTCTCCATGCCTAGAACAAGTGTTTAGCACATAACAGACTGAATTATTTGTTAATTGTTGAATGCCATACATAATTTTCCCAAATCAACCAACTACAAAAGAAAAAAAAAAATGAGCCAATGTAGTCTGTTTGTTCCAGCTAATACCTTGGAATCCAGCCTCACTCAAAGCTTTAATTTATACTGTTATTACATTTGAATAACTATTCGTACCTTTGAAACTCAGATTTTCTGCAAGATCTTTAAGAGGTGAGTAGGAGTTCTGACTGGTATATAATCTATGTCTCCCATAGTCAAAGTTAACTAGATAATAAAAATCCTGCTCCCCATTTAAACCACAAAAATACAAAACACCTACTCAAAAAGGAGGAAATAAATCAAGGAACCAAGAGAATACAGAAACATAAACCAAGATTTATGAAAACCAAGAGAGTACAGTATCATAAAGTAGAGATAAAGAAAATTTCCCCAGGGGAATTTATTTAATATTAAGTTCACTATTTTATAGCTTATCAGTTTCATAATTCAACAGAATTCTCGAAGATAGAAAGTAACAGAGATTGGATTCATATGTGAGGAACTATTTCTGATGTGAATGCAGCTGACCCTTGAACAACTTGAGGGTTAATCGGAGTATAATTTATAGTGGCCCCTGTATCTCTGGTTCCTCCACATCCTTGGATTCAATCAGCTACTGTATAGCCCATGTAGTATTGTAGGATTTACTATTGAAAAATTTCTTCAGTTAAGTTGACCAGCACAGCTCATACCCTTCTTGTTCAAGGGTCAATTGTATTTGAAATATATGGTTTATAAAACATGTATATTTTAGCAATTACACACACACACACACCCAAAACACATGAGATAAAGTCCCAACCGTACTTTGGTATACAGTATCCTTTCAAAACTTGAGCTAATTTCTCAGTCATATTTCTACTCTTGCCTTACTCAAACGAAGGTTCTGACAAAGAAAGTTTCACAGAGCCCTGGATATAGTGTGACACTTTATTTTCTGAATATATAGGTTCAATGAAATGTATTTAGAATTAACTTGGCTATCTGTTTTAATCCATAATAATTGAGTGAATTTAGAGGATATGAAAAAATAAAGGATTCCATCAAATTCAAAGGTCTTTGAAGTTAAATGGAAAAAGCATTTCTGGGAGTCAAAAAAAAAATCTAAAATCCAATCAAGTCCTATAAAAGGTTGGGAGGTTTTCAAACAATATAATTAGCTTAGGGACCCATATTACATTAATTATTCCAACTTATAAAGTTATGTTAAAGATTATTCCTAGAAGTCAGTATATTTAATATACTCTTAAAAGCTTGTTAATATCTTTGCTGAGTATCCCTCAAATTGGTTAGAATTACTTTATTATTACTTTAATGGATAAAATTTTTTCAAATCTAGAAAAAGAGCAAATTATTTAAAAAAATATTTAAGAGAATAAAATTCTACATAGTCAAATATTATTAATGCAAGATATATATGTACTAGTAAGTTCAATATTTATGTACTTACAATGTGCCTAATTTGAGTAATATGTATTGATTATTTATACATTAAAGTGGAAATTTTATTAAGTTTTTACATAGTTCTGGAGATTCAAAGCAAAGTTCATTTATTCATAAATTTATTAGAATAACCAAACACTGGGTTATTTTATTAATGATGTAACTAATGTAGACTACTTTAAAAAGGTGAGCAAATATAACTTACAATTGCTGTTTATAATATTTAAAGATGTTTAATTAATTTTTTAAATGACAGCATATATTTTATAAAGATTTAAAAGTGACCGATAAAACAAAGGAGGGTGGGAAGAATGAGTAGAGAAAGAGGCTGACCAACTAAAGACTTAAGAAGTTAACGTCTTAATAAGAGAGGAGATTTTTTTTTTACAATAAAAGAACATTTCTAATCTGGCAGTACCTTGAAGAATACAGTAGCAGTACTGTCTACATCACCACTGTGTTTACGCTTACTTTCAGACAGCAGAGGCTTGAAATACAAGTACTGTACAAGTGTACTCCATACAGTTCTGGTACAGCAAAGTACACAAAAGCACAGTCAGTGTCAGGGAGCTACCCACAACAATGTATGCCAGACCTGTGAACCAACTGATGTGACTGGACATGTGAATACACTTTTCAGTTCAGTTCAGTCGCTAAGTAGTGTCTGACTCTTTGTGACCGCAAAAACTGCCGCACGCCAGGCCTCCCTGTCCATCACCAACTCCCGGAGTCCACCCAAACCCATGTCCATTGTGTCGGTGATGCCATCCAACCATCTCATCCTCTGTTGTCCCCTTCTCCTCCTGCCCTCAATCTTTCCCAGCATCAGGGTCTTTTCAAATGAGTCAGCTCACCACATCAGGTGACCAAAGTATTGGAGTTTCAGCTTCAACATCAGTCCCTCCAATGAACACCCAGGATTGATCTCCTTTCGGATGGACTGGTTGGATCTCCTTGCAGTCCAAGGGACTCTCAAGAGTCTTCTCCAGCACCACAGTTCAAAAGAGTCAATTCTTCAGCGCTTAGCTTTCTTTATAGTTCAACTCTCACATCCATACATGACCACGGGAAAAACCATAGCCTTGACTAGACAGACCTTTGTTGGCAAAGTAATGTCTCTGCTTTTTAATATGCTGTCTAGGTTGGTCATAACTTTCCTTCCAAGGAGCAAGCGTCTTTTAATTTCATTGTTGCAATCACCATCCACAGTGATTTTGAAGCCCAGAAAAATAAAGTCAGCCATTGTTTCCCCATCTATTTCCCATGAAGTGATGGGACTGGATGCCATGATCTTTGTTTTCTGAATGTTGAGCTTCGAGCCAACCTTTTCACTCTCCTCTTTCACTTTCATCAAGAGGCTTTTTAGTTCCTCTTCACTTTCTACCATAAGAGTGGTGTCATCTGCATATCTGAGGTTATTGAGATTTCTCCTAGCAATCTTGATTCCAGCTTGTGCTTCTTCCAGCCCAGAGTTTCTCATGATGTACTCTATATATAAGTTAAATAAGCAGGGTGACAATATACAGCCTTGACATACTTCTTTTCCTATTTGGAACCTGTTGTTCCACATCCATTTCTAACTGTTGCTTCCTGACCTGTATACAGGTTTCTCAGGAGGCAGGTCAGGTGGTCTGGTATTCCCATCTCTTTCAGAATTTTCCACAGTTTATTGTGATCCATCTTTGAAATTTCTCAGTATGTGACAGACTCGCTACACAGATATTCAGTGAATGTATATGGAGTGAATGAACAAGAGGAGAGCAAAGGAG
Organism: Moschus berezovskii; assembly: GCF_049115385.1. NCBI lineage: Eukaryota > Metazoa > Chordata > Mammalia > Artiodactyla > Moschidae > Moschus > Moschus berezovskii. The sequence continues at coordinate 38,940,389 of NC_142464.1, forward strand.
CTTCCTGCTCTCTTTTTGCAAGTATCAGGGCCACTTTGAATAGGAATGACACCAGGTATAATTGAGGCCTGGTGTATGGGAACATAGCTGCAAGTGACAAAGGGCCAGGACCCAAGGAGGTGGCACAAGAACCAGGGTTGGCTGTAAAGAACCAGAAACAGAAAATAGAGGGAGATTTAAACATTTTTAACTTTAATTTGCAACTGTTAGAACCCTGTATGGAACAACTGAGTGGTTCAGGATTGAGAAAGGAATATGACAGGGGTCTTCTCCAGTAGCATATTGGGCACCTACTGACCTGGGGAATTCATCTTTCAGTGTCCTATCTTTTTGCCTTTACATACTGTTCATAGTGTTCTCAAGGCAAGAATATTGAAGTGGTTTGCAATTCCCTTCTCCAGTGGACCACTTTGTCAGAATCTCCACCATGACACGTCCATCTTGGGTGGCCATACAAGGCCTGGCTTGTAGTTTCACCGAGTTAGATAAGGTTGCAGTCCATAGGATCAGTTGATTAGTTCTCTGTTACTGTGGATTTCATTCTGTCTTCCTTCTGACAGATAAGGACAAGAGGCTTTTGGAAGCTGACTGATAGGAGAGACTGACTGTGGGAGAAACTGTCTTATTCTGATGGCCATGCTCAGTAAATCTTTAATTAAATTTTCTGTTGATGGGTGGAGCTGTGACCCTTCACTGTTGTTTGGCCTGAGACCAAGGATGGTGGAGGTAAAGAAGAAAGGACCTTCAAAAGTTCCTGTGCACGCATAGCCGCACTCATTGCCCCTGACCCTTTAGCAGTACACCACCAACCCACGCCTCTGCCAGAGACTCCTGGACATTCACAGGCAAGTCAACTAATTCTCTTCTGGGGTCATTGCTCCTTTCTCCTGGGTCCTGGTACACATAAGGTTTTGTAGAAGAATGGAGAAATGACTCCACAAAGAATGAAGAGACAGAGCCAAAGCAAAAACAATGCTCAGTTGTTGATGTGACTTGTGATGGAACTAAAGTCAAATGCTTCAAATAACAATATTGCTTAGGAAGCTTGAATGTTAGGTCCATGAATCATGGTAAATTGAAAATGGTCAAACAGAAGATGGCAAGAGTGAACACTGACATTTTAGGAATCAGTGAACTAAAATGGACTGGAATGAGCAAAATGTATTCAGATGACCATTATATCTAAAATTGTGGGCAAGAAACCCTTACAGGAAAAGGAGTAGCCCTCAAAGATAACAAAAGAGTCTGAAATGCAGGTCTTGGGTGCAGTCTCAAAAATGACAGAATGATCTCTGTTCATTTCCAAGGTAAACCATTCAATATCACAGTAATCCAAGTTTATGCCTCGACCAATAATGCTGAAGAAGCTGAAGTTGAGCAGTTCTATGAAGACCTACAAGATCTTCCAGAACTAACACCCAAAAAAGATGGCCATTTAATTATGAAGGACTAGAATGCTAAATCATCTTTCAGGATTTTAAATAGCTCAACTGGAATTCCATCAACTCCACTAGCTTTGTTCGTAGTGATGCTTTCTAAGGCCCACTTGACTTCACATTCCAAGATGTCTGGCTCTAGGTCAGTGATCACACCATCGTGATTATCTTGGTTATGAAGATCTTTTTTGTACAGTTCTTCTATGTATTCTTGCCACCTCTTCTTAATATTTTCTGCTTCTGTTAGGTCCACACCATTTCTGTCCTTTATCGAGCCCATCTTTGCATGAAATGTTCCCTTGGTATCTCTAATTTTCTTGAGGAGATCTCTTGTCTTTCCTATTCTGTTGCTTTCCTCTATGTCTTTGCATTGATCGCTGAGGAAGGCTTTCTTATCTCTCCTTTCTATTCTTTGGAACTCTGCCTTCAGATGCTTATATCTTTCCTTTTCTCCTTTGCTTTTCACTTCCCTTCTTTTCACAGCTATTTGTAAGGCCTCCTCAGACAGCCATTTTGCTTTTTTGCATTTCTTTTCCATGGGTATGGTCTTGGTTCCTGTCTCCTGTACAATGTCACGAACCTCCGTCCATAGTTCATCAGGCACTCTATCTATCAGATCTAGTCCCTTAAATCTATTTCTCACTTCCATTGTATAATCATAATGGATTTTATTTCGGTCATACCTGAATGGTCTAGTGGTTTTCCCTACTTTCTTCAACTTAAGTCTGAATTTGGCAATAAGGAGCTCATGATCTGAGCCACAGACAGCTTCCGGTCTTGTTTTTGCTAACTGTATAGAGCTTCTCCGCCTTTGGCTGCAAAGAATATAGTTAATCTGATTTCGATGTTGACCATCTGGTGATGTCCATGTGTAGAGTCTTCTCTTGTGTTGTTGAAAGAGGGTGTTTACTATGACCAGTGCATTTTCTTGGCAAAACTCTATTAGCCTTTGCCCTGCTTCATTCCGTGCTCCAAGGCCAAATTTGCCTGTTACTCCAGGTGTTTCTTAACTTCCTACTTTTGCATTCCAGTCCCCTAAAATGAAAAGGACATCTTTTTTGGGTGTTAGTTCTAAAAGGTCTTGTAGGTCTTCATAGAACCGTTGCCGAAGAATTGATGCTTTCGAACTGTGGTGTTGGAGAAGACTCTTGGAGTCTCTTGGACTGCAAGGAGATCCAACCAGTCCATTCTAAAGGAGATCAGTCCTGGGTGTTCATTGGAAGGACTGATGCTAAAGCTGAAACTCCAATACTTTGGCCACCTCATGGGACAAGTTGACTCACTGGAAAAGACTCTGATGCTGGGAGGGATTGGGGGCAGGAGGAGACGGGGACGACAGAGAATGAGATGGCTGGATGGCCAGTTGAGATATTTCAAATCCTAAAAAATGATGCTGTGAAAGTGCTGCGTTCAATATGCCAGCAAATTTAGAAAACTCAGCAGTGGCCACTGGACCGCAAAAGATTGGTTTTCATTCCAATCCCAAAGAAAGTCAATGCCAAATAATGCTCAAACTATCGCAGAATTGTGCCATCTCACATGCTAGTAAAGTAATGCTCAAAATCACCAAACCAGGCTTGAACAGTACGTGAACCATGAACTTCCAGATGTTCAAGCTGGATTTAGAAAAGGCAGAGGAACCAGAGATCAGATTTCCAACATGCATTGGATCTTTGAAAATGTAAGACAGTTCCAGAAAAACATCTGCTTCTGCTTTACTGACTATGCCAAAGCTGCTGACTGTGTGGATCACAATAAACTGTGGAAAATTCTGAAAGAGATTGGAATACCAGACCACCTGATCTGCCTCCTGAGAAATCTGTATGCAGGTCAAGAAGCACCAGTTAGAATTGGACACAGATCAATGGACTGGTTCCAAATCAGGAAAGGAGTACGTCAAGGCTGTATATTGTCACTCTGTTTATTTAACTTATATGCAGAGTATATCATGCAAAATGCAAGGCTTGATGAATCACAAGCTGGAATGAAGATTGCTGGGAGAACTATCAATAGCCTCAGATATGCAGTACCCCCCTTATGGCAGAAAACGAAGAGCAAAGAGCCTCTTGATGAAAGCAAAAGAGGAGAGTGAAAAAGCTGGCTGAAAACTCAACATCCAGAAAACTAAGATCATGGCATCTTGTCCCATCACTTCATGGCAAATAGATGGGGAAACAATGAAAACAGTATGAGACTCTATTTTGAGGGGCTCAAAAATCACTGCAGAATGTGACTGCAGCCATGAAATTAAAAGACACTTGCTCCTTGGAAGAAAAGCTATGACAACCTAGACAGTATATTAGGAAACAGAGATGTTATTTTGTCAAAAAAGGTCCATCTATTCAAAGCTGGACAGGAAGGCCTGGTGTGCTGTGATTCATGGGGTCGCGGAGAGTCGGACATGACTGAGCAACTGAACTGAACTGAACTGAACTGAACTGAACTGATTCAAAGCTATGGTTTTTCCAGTAGTCATGTATCGATGTGAGAGTTGGACTATAAAGAAAGCTGAGCGCCAAATATTGATGCTTTTGCACTGTGGTATTGGAGGACTCTTGAGAGCCCCTTCCATTGCAAGGAGACCCAACCAGTCCATCCTAAAGGAAATCAGTCCTGAATATTCATTGGAAGGACTGATGCTAAAGCTGAAGCTCCAATACTTAGGCCACCTGATGCGAAGAACTGATTCATTGGAAAAGATGCTAATGCTGGGAAAGATTGAAGGTGGGAGGAGAAGGGGATGAGACAGGATGAGCTGTTTGGATGGCATCACCGACATGAGTTTGAGCAAGCTCTGGGAATTTGTGAAGGCCTGGAAGCCTGGTGTGCTGCAGTACATGTGGTCGCAAAGAGTCGGACACAACTGAGCATTTGAACTGTCTGACTGATAAAGGGCTGTCTGTTGTCACCCTGTTTAACTTATACAATGAGCATGTCTTGAGACATGCCAGGCTCGATGAATGACAAGCAGGGATCAAGATAGGCAAGCGAAACATCAACAATCTCAGATATTTGGATGATAACACTGTTATTGCAGAAAGTGAAGAGGAACTAAAGAATCTCTTGATGAGTGTGAAAGAGGAAAGTGAGAAAAGCTGGCTTGAAACTCAGAATTAAAAAAATGAAGATCATGGCTTTCTACCCTATAATTCAAGGCAAATAGAAGGGGGATACATGGAAGCAATAAAAGATTTCCTCTTCTTGGGCTCTAAAATCACTGCAGATTTGTCAGGAAAGCTATGACAAACCTAGACAGTGTGTTGAAAGCAGAGACATCACTCTCCCAACAAAAGGTCCATATAGTCAAGGCTATAGTCTTCCCAGTGATCATGTACAGTTGTGAGAGCTGGACTAGAAAGAAAGCAGAGCAACAAAGAATCGATGCCTTTGAACTGTGGTGCTGGATAAGACTCCTGAGAGTTCCTTGGACAGTGAGGAGATCAAGCCAGGCAATCTTAAGGAAATCAACTCTGAATACTCATTGGAAGGACTGATGCTAAAGCTGAAGTTCTGGTATTTTGGTCACCTGATACAAACAGCCAACTTATTGGAAAAGTCCCTAATGCTGGGAAAGATTGAGGGCAGAAGGGGATGAGGGCCTCAGAGGCTGAGATGGCTGGATGGCATCACCAATGAAATGGACATGAATTTTGACAAACTCCGGGAGACAGTGAGGGACAGGGAGGCCTGGCGTGCTGCAGTCCATGGAATCATAAAGAGTCGGACGTGACTGGGTGACTGAACAACAGCAACATCAACCTTAATATATTGTATGGTTATTTTACAACTGAAGCGACTCTTTTATGGTCTTTTCTGCCCACAAAAACCACCTTTAAAGATGCCAACAATGAGTATTATGAATCAACCTTTATCCTCTTAATGCAAAGTTATTTCTCTTTTTCTATGATCTGATAATAAGGTTTTAACAATATCTATAAGAATCCTTCTCTTTTTCTGTTCAAAATTCTGTTCTCTTTAGAGGATTATAAGCTGCTTATATCCTGCTTTGTATATTCAGTCTACACTCAAACAAAACATACCTGAATGAAGTTCATCTTTCATCCTTGAACTCTTTTCTGGATAAGGTGATGCTATGCTCTATCTGTAAAACTCTTTTTTTTTTCTTTTGTGACTTTATTCTTTTTTTTTTTTATTGGAGGCAAATTACTTTACATTAATATATTGGTTGATTTTGCCATACATTGACACAAATCCGCCCTGGGTGTATATGTGTTCCCCTTCTTGAACACCCCCCCACTTCCCTCTTCCCTATATCCTCCCTCCAAGTCATCCCCGTGCACCAGCCCCAAGCATCCCGTATCATGCGTCGAACCTGATTCATTTCACATATGATACAATTTGCTGTGTCACCATTATTTCCTATGCCCAATAGAAGTGAGCATTGAAAGAAAGAAAGCAAAAGTGAAAGTTGCTTCCTCAAGTCCAACTCTTTTTGACCCCATGGACTGTAGTCTGTGGAATTCTCCAGGCCAGAATACTGGAGGGGGTAGCTTTTCTCTTCTCAGGGGATCTTCCCAACCCAGGGATCAAACCCACGTCTCCCGCATTGCAGGTGGACTCTTTACCGGCTGAGCCACCAGGGAAGCCTAAGAATACTGCAGTGGGTAGCCTATCCCTTTTCAAGTGGACCTTCCTGACCCAGGAATAGAATGGGGGTCTCCTGCATGGCAGGAGGATTCTTTACCCACTGAGCTATCAGGGAAGTCCAGAAGTGAGCACTCCCTAAGGCTGAAACTTATTCCTCCATTCTGTGCCTTACCATTACCAGTTCTCCCTCAGAGAGCTCATTTACCCTCAGTTTTACAGAAAAACTTGAATGAAATTTTTGGCCAACCAGATACATAGCAAATGGATCTGGCTATGTTCTGTTAAAACTTAACAAAGCAGGTGGCAGGGGTGCTAGGTTTATTTATCAGGAGTACCATAGAGAACCCACATCTGTGTCTAATCTAACCAAATGTTGAACATAGAGTTACCATTTGAATGATCAACTCCACTTCAAGGTATATATGAAGAGAAATGGAAAAGATATGATCAAATTAAAATTTGTATGCAGAATTTAATAGCAACATAATCTATAATAGTAAAAAAATGGAAACAACCAAAATGTCTATAAACCGATTAATTGATAACAAATGAGGTATATCAGGCAAGGGGTTATTCCCCAACAAAACTGAAGTACCAAAGTACTAATTCATGCCACAGCAAGAATAAATCTTGAAAAGATAATGGTAGATGAAAAATGTCAATCACAAAAGATCATGTATTGTATATTTCCATTTATGTTAAATGTTTAGAATAGGCAAATCCACAGAAAGAAAAAAATAGATTAATGTTTGCCAAAGTCTGGGAAAACAAAGACATGGGGATCGACTGCTATTGGGTACAAAGTTTCTTTGGGGGTTGATGTACTTAAAATAGATAATGGTGAGGGTAGAATACTCTCTGAATATACTAAAATCACTGAATTTTATACTTAAAAGGGTAAATGTTATGGTATTTGAATTACAATTCAATATAGCTATTATAGAGACTTCCCTGGTGGTCCAGTGGTGCATAATCTGCCTTCCAATGAATGGAACACGGGTTCTATTTCTGGTTGGAGAACTAAGATCCCACAAGCCACAGGGCAACTAAGCCTACGTGCTGCAACTACAGAGCCTGCGTGCAGCAAATACAGAGCCCACATGCTGCAACTAAGACCTGACACAGCCAAAAATGAATAAATGATTTTAAAATAAATATACTGTATTGTTAAAATCTGCACTTGCTTCAGGAAGAGAAATAGGCTTGTTTTTCAACAAATAACAAAGTAGCATTTCAAAGACTGCATTTTGTGGCATATACATAATATCTGTTTCTGAAAAGCTAACTTATTTCTCCAGCTTCTGTAATCCTGCAGCAGAACTGCACAGCCAGACTTCCTTCCAAACAAATATAATTATTTGAATATGCTTTAAGCTCCCTAGTTCCAACTGGTACACAGAAGAGAAAAGTACTAGTCACTCTCTCTCAGGAGAATGTTAGCTGTCTCTGACCATTCCTAAAATTCCACAGCATGTGTAAAACCTTATAAAAATGAGAAGTGACATAAAATGAAATTCATGGATTATCCTTGTTCTCATTTTTGTCAAGACTATTTACTTCTTTTCTCTTAAACCTGCCAGTCATCCTTGAAGTATCTATAGTGTTGAACAGATTCAAGTTGCCTTTCAACTTTCCTCATTTCCTCAAATCAAAACGTATAGCTCTGAGTAATAATTGTAGGACTGAAAATATAAAATAAAGCCCTAACAATAAAACAACAGTAAAAACACCAAGAAGGCAATAGGAGGTGTTAGAAAAAATGCCTTGTTAGTAAACAAATGGCATAATTAAGATTTAACGCTATCTAGAACATTCTTTAAATTTTGCTATCAATGTTACTCCAGGTTTTAAGAATATTAGTGTTCTTATAAGAATATAAGGAAAATATTCAAAGTAAAAATACATTCCGGTAATGTCAGCCATTATGTTACATAACAATTATATTAATAAAAATACATGAAGTTAAAAAAAAAAACCTAACAAGGAAGACAGCTAAATGAATACCAGTCCAAGAAATTCTATTAAGTTTTATTGCTGGTATAACAAATTATGACTGATTTAGTTGTGCAAAATAACATGAATCTATTTTAGAGTTCTCTAGGTCAGAAGCCCAGCATGTTTCCCACAAGACTAAAATCAAAGTGTACATATCTCTGTATTCCTTGGGAGTGTAGCGAAGAATTTATTTCCTGCTTCTATGAGTTGTTGGCAGAATTAAGTTTCTTGCAGTTGTAGCGTCAGGTCCCCATTCTTTTGCAGGCTCTAAATTGAGATGGTCCCAGATTCTAAAAAGTATTCACATTTCTTAGTTTATGGTCCATTTTCTCCCTTTTCAAAGTCAACAACCTCAGTCACAGTTCTCTGACCTCCTCTAGGGCTCTCTCTTTCCCTTTTAGAGTTCAAGCCTTTCCACTGGGCTCACTTGGATAATCTAAGTGAATCTCCTCACTGTAAGGTCAGTGTAATTAGCAACCTTAATTCCATCTGCTACCTTACATCCTCTTTTCCCATTAATTCTCCTTTCCCTATCACGTTCTTCATACAATGTAACATATTCAAAGTTCTGAGGGTTAGGGTGTGGTCGTGTCTGAGTGGCTATCATTCTGCCCACCACAAATATATAATTAATATAGTTGGAAATTACTGGGGGCAGGGCAAGATGTTCTCTTTTACCTTAAAGGAATTTTTTAAATGGAAATCAGATATTTTCCTTACCTTTGTGATACAAATAGAAACAAGAAAAAGATGACTGGGAAACCTTAGAATGAAAATATAAGGTGATATTATTTTATTCATCAATTAAAAATATATTTTTGAGGAACTGTTCTGTGTAAGCTGTAGACTAGGTGCTCAGTATGCAAAAATGAACAAAACACAAATAGATCCTGCCTTCTAAGGGCTTAACCTCTAGTGAAAGAAATGAACAATGGTCACATAAACACATAAATAAATGTACAATCACAATTTTTTATAAGAAGTATAAAGGAAATAACATAAATTATATAAAGTACCATTCAGTGACATCTATTGACAGATGCAGGTACAAAGATAAGCTACAAGGGATTGTCAAAGAATAGTTTAAACAGCAATGACCTTAAGGATTTCATATTTCACAACAGAGGGATCCTTGGAGCGAAGAATCCTTAGGCACAGAGGGCACACTTTTTGTCATAGGCTTTTTTTTTTTTAATAAATTGTACAAATGTGACCCAAGAAAATGCAGCCTGAGGACTGCTTGCTGAATCAAAATCGGAGACAGTTAACAACACTTCCCCACTCCTCCACCACCATGCTAGTTAGCTATTGCCTGGACTATTATTATAGTTGCATTTATACTGGCCATCTTACCCCTACCAGCCCCACCACTGCCTGTTAAGAGTTTGATAAAAGTGAAAGAGGAGAGTGAAAAAGTTCCCTTAAAACTCAACATTCAAAACAGGAAGATCATGGTATCCATTCCCATCGCTTCATGGAAAATAGATGGGGAAACAATGGAAACAGTGAAGGACTTTATCTTCTTGGGCCCTATGATCACTGCAGATGATGAGTGAAGCCATGAAATTAAATGACGCTCCTTGGAAGAAAAGCTATGACCAACCTAGACGGCATATTAAAAAGCAGAAATATTGCCAACAAAGGTCCATCTAGTCAAAGCTTTGGTTTCCAGTAGTACAGATGTGAGAGTTGGACTATAAAGAAATCTGAGTGCCAAAGAATTGATGCTTTTGAACTGTGGTGTTGGAGAAGACTCTTGAGAGTCCCTTGGACTGCAAGGAGACCCAGTCAGTCCATCCTAAAGGAAATCAGTCCTGAATATTCATTGGAAGGACTGATGCTAAAGCTGAAGCTCCAATACTTTGGCCACCCTATGTGAAGAACTGACTCACTAGAAAAGACCCTGATGCTGGGAAAGATTGAAGGCGAGATGAGAAGGGGATGACAGAGGATGAGATGGTTGGATGACATCATCGACTCAGTGGACAAAAGTAAACTCCGGGAGTTGGTGATGGACAGGGAGGCCTTTCATTCCATGGGATTGTAAAGAGTTGGACACGACTGAGTGACTAAACTGAACTGAACTGATTCCTGGGCCCACGTGTGCAACTTCCATGGGTCTGCGGAAACCATGACACTTATCCTTCTTCATCCAAATTCATGGATTTCATGGATCTTCCTGTCACGGAGTTCATATCTACTCTCGCTGGTTGCTAGCTTCTTCCCTAATTGCTGGAATCTAGTTGTACTTCCAGATACTCTGGAGAATTCTCTCAAGTGAGGTTTGTGTTCCTCCTGTTGGCCTTTAGAATAGGACCTCAGATGACTCAGATCTTCTGTCTGGTTTATATCTACTCCATAGGACACATGTATAATTTGTCCTATAAACTCCGAGAATTCACAACAATTTCTCCTTCGGTCATCTTATAAATAGTCAGTCACTCATGTGGCATAGCCATTAGGCCTCCATATATTCCAACCTGCAGGAACTATTGGTACATATTGCATTTTCTAATTAGACTTCCCTCCTTCCTTCCTTTCTTCCTTCCCCTCTCTCTCTTGGCTGAGGTGAAGGCTGTAACTTCTTCAACTCCTCTTGGTGGGAGTAGGGTTGCTGGGGTGCTTTAGAAGAAGGACTTATGACACAACAGCTCTATCCAAATAAATCTCCAAACTCCCTCTAACTTCCAACATGCTCCTATAATATCTTCTATGTGCGTGTGCATTTAAGAATAGTATAAGCAGTGACTGTACCCTCCTCTCACAATTTATCATTTTTGGCATTGTATCCATTTTGTGATGTCATCTGTATTGTATCATCATGCCACAAAAAGAATTTTCAATTTACCAGCCTGTTACATTTGTATTAAAAAAAAAAAAATCCTGGAGCCTCCACTGTGTACATTTGTGTGTTTAAAGTTTAAGTCCTTACTGCCTCAGAATTGTTATTAGCAGATTTTCTAGCTGATTGCTTTGCTTATTCTTTCTCCTTCTTCAAGTGCATCTTGGTATAGAGGCAAGTTTCCTTAGATGCTGATGTGCTCAGTCGTGGCCAACTCTTTGCCACCACATGGACTGTAGCCTGCCAGGTTTCTCTGTCCACAGAATTTTCCAGGCACGAATACTGGAGTGGGTTTCTATTTCCTTCTCCATTCCTTAGATGCTGCTGCTGCTAAGTCACTTCAGTCGTGTCCGACTCTGTGCGACCCCATAGACGCCAGCCCGCCAGGCTCCCCCATCCCTGGGATTCTCCAGGCAAGAACACTGGAGTGGGTTGCCATTTCCTTCTCCAATGTTTGAAAGTGAAGTTGCTCAGTCATGTCTGACTTGTAGCGACCCCATGGACTGCAGCCTACCAGGCTCCTCCGTCCATGGGATTTTCTAGGCGAGTACTGGAGTGGCGTGCCATTGCCTTCTCCCCCTTAGATGCTACTGTGAGCATATAACTTACTTGCTCAGAGGGATTTAATGGCTCCACTTGCTTACTGGCAAAAGCAAGCAAGCAAAGAAACCCTGAACTCTTCAGCATCCTGCTGTGCTACCTTATAATTGAACAGAAGCTGATTATGGAAGAGTCATTCCTAAAGGGTCACAGAAATCATAGACAAATCTCAGAATGCTTGGAAATCAGGAAAATAAGTCATCCACTTCAAACAGTAACAACAAAGTTTCCTCTGTTTGTAGCAATGTGCTGAGATGCAGCCTGAGATGTGATCCTCTTCACCACTGTCCATCTGCCCAAGAGAAAATAGGACTTCCTTTTCTATAGACTTGAGTCCCTGAAGGGAAACTTGATTCTAAAGGTTCTAAATTGCAACAAATTTCCTCCCTGCATGCAGGTTATGATTAAATCCACCAATTATCTTTTCAAAGAGGACTTAGTAAGATTTGTCTCCTCAGTAGTGCTTACAAATAGAAAGCCACATTGAATGTCCTTAAACACTATTTGGTCCCAGAAAATAACACTTTCCTAAGCCTCTTCCCAGAGAAGGCACTGGTGACCCACTCCAGTACTCTTGCCTGGAAAATCCCATGGACGGAGGAGTCTAGTAGGCTGCAGTCCATGGGGTCGTGAAGAGTCGGACACAACTGAGCAACTTCACTTTCACTTTTCCCTTTCATGCACTGGAGAAGGAAATGGCACCCCACTCCAGTGTTCTTGCCTGGAGAATCCCAGGGACGGGGGAAACTGGTGGGCTGCTGTCTATGGTATCGCACAGAGTTGAACATGACTAAAGCGACTTAGCAGCAGCAGCAGCAAGCTCCTTCCCAACTGTGGGCTTCTATCTTCAGTTGCCATTAAACAATGTTTGACTTCATTTGACTAGTGATTGGTTGTGATGACTCTGCAGTGAGCTGTGCCATTTTATGTGAAATTTCTACACCCAAGTATTGACTAATAAGGATACCTTGGTCTATACAGGCTGGGCTTTTAGACCAAGAAATTTAACTGGCTGCTGCTATCTTTGGTCATGGCTTCTCAACATTAGGCTAGTTGTTCTCTACACAGCAAAATATTCCAGGAAGCTTTTTAAAATGCCAGGTTCTTTCCCCAGAGACTCTGATTTATTTGCTTTGGGCAGGGGGGAGGGGAGGCACTGGGTGTTTTTAACAGCTCCTCAGGTGACTGTAACATGCAAAAAGCTTAATAATGGCTTCATTAGGTTGACCATAATCTTATTCATTCTAGAGTCCTTCCAGCATTGACTAAAATTATCCTGAATTATGTCTGGATATGACCCAGAATTAAAAGATACTGACATGCTAATCTTTCTTCTTTATTTCAAAATTTTATATCTTTACAGACATGATTTCAGGAAATAGATTCCACCATTATCATAATTTTATGATGTTCAGTCATAAAACTTGCATTTCTCCTCATCAGTTGGGAATAGGTACAGGAAAGGAAGAACCAATCACTCCATCAATTTAACAGAGCACAAGATTCCAGGATCATGCAAGGGCCTTTATTTTTTCTTGTTCTAATTCAGCTCTCTGAGAAGATGGATGTGCTTTGGCTCAGTGCTTTTATATTTTTCCAGGCAAGGTACCAGCATCAATTTAGAGATCTGGCTATAATTTAGTAAGTTGTTGTGTGTGCTTGTGTGCTAAGTCACTTCAGTCATATCTGACTCTTTTTGACCCTATGCACTGTAGTCCACCAGGCTCCTCTATAAGTTGCTGATCCTTAGTTATTCTATGTATTCATTTGTATAATTACATCTTCTGTGATTCTCCTAGCCTGAGCTCAGTAAAATGTAACATGCAGGACATGGCAGACACTTATGAAATCTGTACTCGTATCCAAATCTATTTTCATGTCACCAAAATCATTGTGGGAGGTCTTATTTAAGCTTATGATGTAGTCTTACAAAGTCTTGGGTTTACCCTACCCTTTAGGTGAATTTGCTTTTCCCCTTTTTCAATGAACTGAATGTTTGTATTTCCCCAAAACTCATATGGTGAACCTAAAGTCCAAATGTGACTATATTTTGAGATAGATTCTGGCAGGATTTGATGGAAGTTAAGTGAAATCATAAGAGTGGGGCCTTGATCTGACAGAATTAGTGTCCTTATAAGAAGAGACACCAGAGAGCTCTCTTTCTCCCTCTTTTTTGAAGAGACTGAAAAGGCAGTTTTTCCAAAAAGGGTGTTGGGAAAACTGGACAACTACATGCAAAATAATCAAACTGGACCCCTTTCTCACATAACATACAAAAATTAACTTAAAGTGAATTAAAGACTTAAATGTAAGGCCTAAAACCACAAGCCTGTAGAAGAAAACACAGGCAGTACCCTCTTTACATCAATCTCAGCAGTATATTTTTGGATCTGTCTCCGCAGGCAAGGGCAACAAAAGCAAAAATAAACAAATGAGACTACATCAAACAAAAAAGCTTCTGCACAGCAAGGGAAATCGTCAACCCAATAAAAAGGCAAATTACTGAATGGAGAAGATACTTCTAAATGATATATCTAATAAGGGATTCACGTTCAAAAATATAAAGAACTCATTCAAATCAATATCAAAAAACAAGCAATTTGATTAAAAAATGGTACAGGATCTGAACAGACATTTTTCCGAGGAAGATATAGAAATGGCCAACAGACACATGAAAAGATGCTCAGCATCACTAATCATCAGGGAAATGCAAATCAAAACCACAATGAGATATCATGTCACAGCGGCTATTATCAAAAATTAAAAAAAAAAAAATACAAGTGTTGGTGAGGATATGGAGAAAGGAGAACTCTTGTGGACTGTTAGTGAGAATTTAAATTGGTGAGCCACTATGGAAAACAGATGGAAATTCGTCAAAAAATTTAAAATAGAACTATCATATGATCCATCTTTCCACTTCTGGGTATTTTTCCAAAGAAAGCAAAAAATACTAACTCAAAAGATATATGCACTTCTATGTTCACTGCAGCATTATTTACAATAGCTAATGGAAGCAACTTAAGTACCCAAGGATAAATGAATGAATGAAGATGTGAGGTAAATATTACCTAGTCACAAGAAAGAATGAAATTTTGCCAATTACAACAACATGGATGGGCCTAAAGTGTATTATGCTAAATGAAATGTCAGACAGAGAAAGACAAATACCATACATTTTCATTTATGAAAGCAATAAAAAAAACAAAGCAAACAAATGAAACAGACTCATAGATACAGAGAACAAACTGGTGGTCACCAGAGGGAAGGAAGGTAGTGGGTGGGATAAAATAAGTATAAGGGATTAAGAGGTATAAACATCCAGTTATAAAACAAATAAGCTGCAGGGTTGTAATGTACAGAGTAGAAAATACAGTCAATAATATTGCAATAACTTTTTATGGTGACAGATAGTTACTAGACTTATCATAGTGATCAATTTGTATTCCATTTAAATGCTGAATCACAATGTTCTACACCTGAAACTAATATAAAATGTATGTCAACTATATTTCAATTAAAAAATAAAAGAAAGATACTTCATGGGATCAAAATTATAAGACAAAAAGAATAGCATTTTGTTGATTACTCACATTTGTTGAAATAATCACATTTCAATGATTATTCTAGGGCCTTTGAATCTGTGAATGAAAACCCTTTCTGTGCTAAATGAGTTCCAGATAGAACCCTTATCATTAGCTGCCTGAATGGAAGCTGAATTTTAATACATTGCAAAAGATAAGTTCAGCAAGAATGATCATCACATATCAGAAAATAATTTCAAGTGACACAACACAGTACTCTTTTCTGAACTGCCTTAAAACCAAATCATTTAATGCCTTGAATCTACTTTCAGTTGACTTTTTATGCTCCCATTCCACAGCAATTAAAAAGATAAGTCTATTTTTATATAGTGATGTAGAGTCACTGTCACACTGGGAATAGCCTGCCTTTGAAGGACACAGAATGTTGTTGTTGGGATATTTTTTTGGTTGTTTATCTAGGTAGTTGTTTCTGACACTGCCTTTTCAAATTGCCCACTCCAACACCTAAAAAGAAAGATTAAAAAAATGAAAATCTGCAAGACTTAAAAATCAAGACTCTTAGCTAGACTTTGGGAAGCTGATCCACTAACTATAAGGCTGAGAAACACACACATAAAAGCAGGCCATGTAATCCTAATGACAAACTAGGATTCAAGCATATTGGAAATGTAGTATGTAGTTATTTATGGGCTGTGCTAAGTCGCTTCAGTCATGTCCAACTCTGTGAGACCCTATGAACTGCAGCCGGCCAGGCTCCTCGGTCCATGGATTCTTCAGGCAAGAATACTGCAGTGGATTGCTGGGCCCGCCCCGAGGTGATCTTCCTAACTCAAAATGGAACCTGCCTCTCTTATGTCTCCTGCATTGGCGGGACGGTTCTTTACAATTAGCACCACCTGGGAAGCCCAATGATTTAAAAAATCACAGATCAATGAAAAAAGGAGGATTTTTCACTATACTGAAGTTGTATGAAACAAAATATTCATTTAGTTCTTCATCGAATATCATACTAAAAGAGAAAAAAAAGATACCAAACCTCAGATGGATTGCAAAGATAATTATAAATGTTCAAATCATAAAAGATATGGCATGGAGAGAGGGCAAGACAGTATAAGTCTGATTTCTTACTAGAGAATACCTACATTTATGTAAGTTAGTAGATGAAATCTTAAGGAAAGTGATCTGACTGCACTAATGTTACAACTTTCTGTAAGTCAAAACAAAATAATTGAAAAGCAAATCATCCATTAGAGAAAAATATTACAAAGAAATATGGCAGAGGGTAAAAAGACAACATTAGAAAGATCTCATAAATATTGATAAAAATACTGTTTACAAAATATAATAAGAGAATTATGTACACCTAAAACAGAGAATGCTCAAACTACCGCACAATTGCACTCATCTCACACGCTAGTAAAGTCATGCTCAAAATTCTCCAAGCTAGGCTTCAGCAATATGTGAATCGTGAACCTCCAGATGTTCAAGCAGGTTTTAGAAAAGGCAGAGGCACCAGAGATCAAATTGCCAACATCCGCTGGATCATGGAGAAAGCAAGAGAGTTCCAGAAAAACATCTATTTCTGCTTCATTGACTATGCCAAAACCTTTGACTGTGTGGATCACAATCAACTGTGGAAAATTCTGAAAGAGATGGGAATCCCAGACCTCCTGACCTGCCTCTTGAGAAACCTGTATGCAGGTCAGGAAGCAACAGTTACAACTGGACATGGAACAACAGACTGGTTCCAAGTAGGAAAAGGAGTATGTCAAGGCTGTATATTGTCACCCTGCTTATTTCTTATATGCAGAGTACATCATGAGGAACGCTGGGCTGGAAGAAGCGCAAGCTGGAATCAAGATTGCCAGGAGAAATATCAATAACCTCAGATATGCAGATGACACCACCCTTATGGCAGAAAGGGAAGTGGAACTCAAAGGCCTCTTGAAAGTGAAAGAGGAGAGTGAAAACGTTGGCTTAAAGCTCAACATTCAGAAAACGAAGATCATGGCATGTGGTCCCACCACTTCATGGGAAATAGATGGGGAAACAGTGGAAACAGTGTCAGACTATTTTTTTGGGCTCCAAAATCACTGTGGATGCTGATTGCAGCCATGAAATTAAAAGATGCTTACTCCTTGGAAGGAAAGTTATGACCAGCCTAGATAGCATATTAAAAAGCAGAGACATTACTTTGCCAACCAAGGTCCATCTAGTCAAGGCTATGGTTTTACCCGTGGTCATGTATGGATGTGAGAGTTGGACTGTGAAGAAAGCTGATCGCCGAAGAATTGATGCTTTTGAACAGTGGTGCTGGGGAAGATTCTTGAGAGTCCCTTGGACTGCAAGGAGATCCAACCAGTCCTTTCTAAGGGAGATCGATCCTGGGTGTTCACTGGAAGGACTGATGCTAAAGCTGAAATTGCAATAAATTGGTCACCTCATGTGACGAGTTGACTCACTGGAAAAGAGTCTGATGCTAGGCGGGATTGGGGGTAGAAGGAGATGGGGACGACAGAGAATTAGATGGCTGGATGGCATCACCGATTCGATGGACATGAGTTTGAGTGAACTCCAGGAGTTGGTGATGGACAGGGAGGCCTGGCGTCCTGTGATTCATGGGGTCGCAAACAGTCGGACACGACTAAGCGACTGAACTGAACTAAAAGAAAATAAAAACAAATGCTTGCTTTACGCTAATAATGGAAATGCAAATTGATCCTTTTTTTCCTATAGTCATCAAGGGTTTACCATAATGTGACTCGTTAGTACTGACAAGGAACCAAAGGGTTATAGTTTATTATTTTAGTAAATAGACACTCTCTAACTATTGGTGGAATGTAAAAACATTTTGAAGAAAAAAAAAATAACTGGAAACAGAGAGTGCTATATATTTTAGGTTAGCAATTTCAGTTTTTAGAAATCTATTCATATTCATTATAACATATTAACAGGTAAAAATGAAGAAAATGTTAAAAATAGAGAGCTATTTGATAATATATGACCATAAAATACATCTGAACAGTTCGTAAAATATAATAAGGAAAAATTCACTAAAGTGCTAACACTAATATTATTCAGGGGATGGACATGAGTTTGAGTGAACTCCGGGAGTTGGTGATGGACAGGGAGGCCTGAGTGCTGTGATTCATGGGGTTGCAAAGAGTCGGACACAACTGACTGACTGAACTGAACTGAAGATTACATATGATTTTTTATTTTCTAAGTTTCCTATAAGAAATAAGTACTTCTCATGTAATTAGATAAAAACAAATAATTTAAAATTTCCTGTAATTTGAAGTGGGATATATATGTGTATCAGCTCAGTTCAGCCACTCAGTTGTGTCTGACTATTTGTGACCCCAAGGACAGAAGCGCCAGGCTTCCCTGTCCATCACCAACTCCCGGAGCTTACTCAAACTCATGTCCATTGAGTTGGTGATGACAACCCACCATCTCATCCACTGTCGTCCCCTTCTCCTTCCACCTTCAATCTTTCCCAATATCAGGGTCTTTTCAAATGAGTCAGTTCTTCGCATCAGGTGGCCAAAGTATTGGAGTTTCAGCTTCAGCATCAGCCCTTCCAATGAATAATCAGGACTGATTTCCTTTAGGATGGACTAGTTGGATCTCCTTGAAGTTCAAGGGATTCTCAAGTGTCTTTTCCAACACCACAGTTCAAAAGCATCAATTCTTTGGTGCTCAGCTTTCTTTATAGTCCAACTCTCACATCCATACATGACCACTGGAAAAACCATAGCTTTGACTAGATGGACCTTAGTTAGCATGACTACTTGAAAAACATCTAATTCCAAGGTATTTTATGTTTTCCTCTTGAATAGGTTTGGCATTATAGAAAACCATATATTTGGGTGACAGTTTCTAACAGCCTCTAGAATTGACTTTTGGGTAATTCATAGTTATGTTCTCAGCTTTTATGAAGAGATTATTTCAAAACAGCCATATTTAATCTGGTTTACAGAAGCTATTGAAGAGAAAAACATCCTTTATGAGAAACTGTTTTGGGAAAGAATGCTAAGAAGAGAGTTGGTCTGTTTTATCATTTCAATAATGATAAGATCTGTACTGAACCCTGCCTTTTGAGGACTTTTAAGAGAATGGAACCAAATTCTTAAGCTCAAGTATCTTAAATACTCTATTTGACTTTAGTATACTTTGTTATTACTGTTAGTTTTTATTTACTAGGCATTGACTTAGTTCTGATATTTATTTTCTGGTCCTTTATTTTATATATATATATATATATATATATATATATATATATATATATATATATATATATATATGTATTCTTTCACTTTATCCTTGAACCTTCGTAGAAGAAGTCAAATCTGCAGAAATAAGACCAGGGGTCAGCAAACTATGGTTTAGCCCTTAGCATGTTTTCTGTGCAATCTTTGAGCTAAACTATTTCAAATGTTTTAAGAACTGAAAAAAATATATGCATACATATATTATAAAAAAGGATATGCAATAGTTACCATAATAGACTCAAAAAGCCTGAGATATTTACAGAAAAAGTTTGCCAACCTCTGGGTTATATAGATAGCTAGATGACTAATCAGTGACATCTTTAGAATCTCTTAAAGATCCTCCACAATACAAATATGTACTACAGTTTAAGCTCTTCTGCTAATATAAGCATTCAGTTCAGTCCCTCAGTTGTGTCCAACTCTTTGCGACCCCATGAATCACAGCACGCCAGGCCTCCTTGTCCATCACCAACTCCCGGAGTTCACACAAACTCATGTCCATCGAGTCAGTGATGCCATCCAGCCATCTCATTCTCTGTCGTCCCCGTCTCCTCCTACCCCCAATCCCTCCTAGCACCAGAGTCTTTTCCAGTGAGTCAACTCGTCTCATGAAGTGGCCAAAGTATTGGAGTTTCAGCTTTAACATCAGTCCTTCCAATGAACACCCAGGATTGATCTCCTCCAGAATGGACTGGTTGGATCTCCTTGCAGTCCAATGGACTCTCAAGAGTCTTCTCCAACACCACAGTTCAAAAGCATCAATTCTTCAGCGATCAGCTTTCTTCACAGTCCAACTCTCACATCCATACATGACCACTGGATAAACCATAGCCTTGACTAGATGGACCTTGGTTGGCAAAGTAATGTCTCTGCTTTGTAATATGCTATCTAGGTTGGTCATAACTTTCCTTCCAAGAAGTAAGCGTCTTTTAATTTCATGGCTGCAATCAGCATCTGCAGTGATTTTGGAGCCCAAAAAAATAAAGTCTGACACTGTTCCACTGTTTTTCCATCTATTTCCCATGAAGTGATGGGACCAGATGCCATGATCTTCGTTTTCTGAATGTTGAGCTTCAAGCCAACCTTTTCACTCTCCTCTTTCACTTTCATCAAGAGGCTTTTGAGTTCCTCTTCCCTTTCTGCCATAAGGGTGGTGTCATCTGCATATCTGAGGTTATTGATATTTCTCCTGGCAATCTTGATTCCAGCTTGCACTTCTTCCAGCCCAGCATTCCTCATGATGTTCTCTGCATATAAGTTAAATAAGCAGGGTGACAATATACAGCCTTGATGTACTCCTTTTCCTATTTGGAACCAGTCTGTTGTTCCATGTACAGTTCTAACTGTTGCTTCCTGACCTGCATACAGGTTTCTCAAGAGGCAGGTCAGGAGGTCTGGGATTCCCATCTCTTTCAGAATTTTCCACAGTTATTGTGATCCACACAGTCAAAGGTTTTGGCATAGTCAATGAAGCAGAAATAGATGTTTTTCTGGAACTCTCTTGCTTTCTCCATGATCCAGCGGATGTTGGCTATTTGATCTCTGGTTCCTCTGCCTTTTCTAAAACCTGCTTAAGCATTACAATCAGTCAATTCAATCTATTCAAGACTTGGTTCCCCTCTTATTTTGCAATCTGAGTATATAGGTTGTTCCATTTGGAATTTTCTTTACCCTTTCCTCCATTATCTCCTGAAACCCCTGGCAATTCCAGTTGAAGTGATTGCTAAATTATAGATAATCTCAAATAGAAATCACATCCTCTAATACGACACTTATAAGACCCTCTCACCAACACTATCTTGTGCACATGTCTTGTCCCCAAAAGAGGCTGAAAAATCAGTGGGAAGCAAGCATCACATTTTATTCCTTCAGTAGTTCCCAATATAACCTGATACTTTGCAAGCTTCTTAGAAAACAGTAGTTCCTAGAGGGTGGTGGGTATGTAGATACCAGCTGGTTAAAAATACAGATTCTAGTACTGATCATTCATAACTCTCAAGAACAATGTCTTAAGTGACAGAACAGCAGTGCTGGTTAGACCTTGGCACTGATCATTTTGCTTCTATAGGACATTTCATTTAGGACCAGTTGGTATGTCAACCACTGAGCACAGTTAAGATTTCTGCAGTGCAGTTCTTGGTACACAAGTCTCTTCTATTTAAATATTTACATTGAGAGGATTTCAGGGAATATAGTTTATATTCTAATTTACCCAAGCCCTGAAACATAAACCCTAATATAATCTTGTACAACAGATCTCCTAACCTCAAGAACAAACCACTATTGATGACTGCCACACCAAAGGGCTGATTATTAGGTTACAGGCAATGATTTATATTTTTAATGTTCTGCAATGACCAAGTGCCAGAAAATAATACAGATTTTTAGTATAAATAACAGTTGATGCTTCAATGCCCCTTTCCTTTTGTTTTACTTAAATTTATTTAAATTGTTTCAACTCAGTGCTATGCAAAGCCAGTCACTGTGTTAAGTTGAAAATTTCTAGAAGCTTTCTGATAAAGAAATATCTAGATAATGTTTCTTATGTTATTTTAATATTGCTTTGTTTCTATTCATTATAGGGTTTTCTCATTGTTTTGAAATAATATTATAGGTAATGCACTTAAAGATGTGTTCTGATAATTAAAATTTGATATCATATATTAGATTTCATCAGTTCCTCTTATATAGATAATATATATAGAAAAAACTTTATTATTTAAAGTATAAATAAATTTTTGTTTCCAAAATAACATAATACAAAATTGATTTTATAATAAATTTCATGGAATTTTACAGTTGATCAGATATGCTAGTAAGAACAATCCATTCAAGTGTGACAAAGTATTAAAACTTTGTCTTAATATAATTCTAAAGTATGCATGCATTTTATGTAAGACAATGAGGAGTAAAGCTAGAATAATTTAATAGCTAACTTACAGTTTGTAGAGGTACATCCTACATTAAAAAAAAATTCACCTAAGTCTTCCCACATAAACCTATACAAACTACCATAAACTTTAATATTTCATTGGTAGTGTGCTATGTTTGAAAAAAATCTATTGCCTTTGTTTAACCCTCCTTTACTAATGAAAATGGTAGTAGGAACATACACATTTTAAAAACACATTCTGAATTACTAAAACACTATGAAATATAGTTACTTCAGAGAATTAAGGAAACAACTAGAATCCCAGGAGAGTGATGATATGTACAGTTAAAAGTACTAATCTAGGGAGATGAAAGAGGTAGGGATCTGTGTCTACAAATAGCTGATTCACGTCATTGTACAGCATAAACTAAAACAAAGTTGTAAAGTAATTATACTCATAAAAAAGATTTTTATGACCCACATAATCACAATGTTGTGATCACTCATCTGGAGCCAGACATCCTGGAATGTGAAGTCAAGTGGGCCCTAGGAAGGATCACTATGAACAAAGCTAGTGGAGATGATGGAATTCCAATTGAGCTATTTCAAATCCTAAAAGATGATGCTGTGAAAGTACTGCACTCAATATGCCAGCAAATTTGGAAAACTCAGCAGTGGCCACAGGACTGGAAAAGGTCAGTTTTCATTCCAATCCCTAAGAAAGGCAATGCCAAAGAATGCTCAAACTACTGCACAACTGCACTTATCTCACACACTATTAAAGTAATGCTCCAAATTCTCCAAGGCAGGCTTCAAACAATAGCTGAACCGTGAATTTTCAGATGTTCAAGCTGGATTTAGAAGAGCAGAGGAACCAGAGATCAATTTGCCAACATCTGCTGGATCAATGAAAAATCAAGAGAGTTCCAGAAAAACATCTATTTCTGCTTTATTCACTATGCCAAAGCCTTTGACTATGTGATCACAATAAACAGTAGAAAATTTTTCAAGAGATAGGAATACCAGACCACCTGACCTGTCTCTTGAGAAACCTGCATGCAGGTCAGGAAGCAACAGTTAGAACTGGGCATGGAACAACAGACTGGTTCCAAATAGGAAAAGGAGTACGTAAAGGCTGTATACTGTCACCCTGCTTATTTAACTTATGTGCAGAGTACATCCTGACAAATGCTGGGCTCGAGGAAGCACAAGATGGAATCAATAATGCCGGGAGAAATATCAATAACCTCAGATATACAGATGGCACTACCCTTATGGCAGAAAGTGAAGAAGAACTAAAGAGCCTCTTGATGAAGATGAAAGAGGGGAGTGAAAAAGTTGGCTTAAAGCTCAACATTCAGAAAACTAAGATCATGGCATCTGATCCCATCACTTCATGGAGAATAGATGGGGAAACAGTAACAGACTTTATATTTTGGGGCTCCTAAATCACTGCGACGAATTGACTCACTGGAAAAGACTCTGATGCTGGGAAGGATTGGGGGCGGGAGGAGAAGGGGACGACAGAGAATGAGATGGCTGGATGGCATCACCGACTCTGTGGACATGAGTTTGAGTGTACTCCGGGAGTTGGTGATGGACAGGGAGGCCTGGCGTGCTGTGATTCATGGGGTCGCGGAGAGTCGGACACGACTGAACGACTGAACTGACTGAAATCACTGCAGATGGTGACTGCAGCCATGAAATTAAAAGACATTTCCCCCTTGGGAGAAAAGCTATGACCAAACTAAACAGTATATTCAAAAGCAGAGACGTTACTTTGCCAACAAAGGTCCATCTAGTCAAGGCTACGGTTTTTCCAGTAGTCATGTATGGATGTGAGAGTTGGACTATAAAGAAAGCTCAGTGCTGAAGAATTGAAGCTTTTGAACTACGGTGTTGGAGAAGAGTCCTTTGGAGTGCAAGGAGATCCAGCCAGTGCACCCTAAAGGAAATTAGTCCTAAATATTAATAGGAAGGACTC
The DNA here is from genome assembly GCF_049115385.1 of Moschus berezovskii. NCBI lineage: Eukaryota > Metazoa > Chordata > Mammalia > Artiodactyla > Moschidae > Moschus > Moschus berezovskii. The sequence continues at coordinate 38,964,542 of NC_142464.1, forward strand.
ATGCTGAAGATGAAACTCCAATACTCCAATACTCTGGCCACTTGATGCTCATTTGAAAATACCCTGATCCTGGGAAAGAATGAAGCAGGAGGAGAAGGGGACGACAGAGGATGAGATAGCTGGATGGCATTACTGACTCGATGGACGTAAGTTTGAGTTAACTCTGGGAGTTTGTGATGGACAGGGAGGTCTGGCGTGCTACAGTCCATGGGGTCTCAGAGAGTCAGACATGACTGAGTGACTGAACTAAACTGAAAAATAAAAAATAAAAAAATAAGTAAAATCTTAATGGCAAGCCACTCCAGTACTCTTGCCTAGAAAATCCCATGGATGGAGGAGCCTGGTAGGCTGCAGTCCGTGGGTTCGCTAAGGGTCGGACATGACTGAGCTACTTCACTTTCACTTTTCACTTTCACACATTGGAGAAGGAAATGGCAACCCACTCCAGTGTTCTTGCCTGGAGAATCCCAGGGAAGGGGGACCCTGGTGGGCTTCTGTCTATGGGGTCACACAGAGTCGGAAACGACTGAAGTGACGCAGCAGCAGCAACCAAATTATACTCAAGAGTACTGAAAGAGCAGGCAGATGCAGTTGTAGAAATACTGAAAGTAAAATGTTTAAAATCATTTATAATTAGAAAAATACCAAAGTTTCAAGATAGATTAATGTTCCATTTTTATAGAGAAATGTAATCTCTCAAAACTATGAGATCTGATTAAGCATTAATACTCATAAATATTTCAAAAGGTATTCTTAATAAAAATTAGTATGGATTTATTCATAAATAAATTTATAAATAATTCTTAAAAAGAACTACTCTTGTTTCCATTATAAAATAATTAACAAAATTTTTGAATATCACATATCATTTAAGTCAAATTTTTGTGACATATGTGGTAAAACATAAACTGTCTTAGCTCCTTAATGTGTTTATATATATTTGGATAATCAAAGATTTTGCATAAAAATTAAAAATATATACTTTGATGATCAAATAATTTTACTATTAATTTAATTAGCTCTGCAGTGGCTTTTCTATACTCTTCATCAAACTATAACTGACACAGTATATATTTCATATAGGTAAAATGTACATTTTGATGAAATTTTATACTCTATATTCTTATGTGCAACTATTTAAAAAAATCAAGATATTGAGCATTATTCAAAGTATTTTTAAAAGAAATACTGATTTCTTCTGTAGGGTAATGAAACCCAGCCAATGAGAAATCAGATACTATAGGATTTTCTGTGCTTAATTATGACTAATATAGAGCTGTATATGTATTAATAGCAATACCGTTAGTTGATTATCTATTGATATCTGAACCTATTCACCGTTTTGTTTGTTTATTCCCTGTTTTGAATCTTAATTCTGTATGGTATTGTTAGGCTCTACAAAGCCAACTCACTTGACTTCCAGGTACGTGTCCCTATTTTCAGTCACTTTTTCATTTACTGATAAAAGATTAATTGAGCAAATATTTACAGTCTGAGAATGTAACCAAACTCAACTTGAAACAGAAGGGTAAAGAGGCAAAACTTATCTATTATATGCTTCTCCCTTTGATCTTCTCTCCCTTTCTCTGAAGAATGTATCTTGCCTGGCTACACTGCCATTCTGTTACTTCAGTTAGTGTACTAGCCCTTAGTAATATTTCTCACCTGGGCTAACTTCTTCCAGGGGAGCTCTAAGATCTAATTCTTCCCTCGGACTCTATTTCCACATTCACAGAGGACAATAAGTAAATCCATGTTCTAGCTACAGGTTATTTACAGCTTGAGATGGTAATCCCTTCTGTTCAAATCATTTTAATGTTGCCCTGCATAATTAACATTGAAGTATCAGGTATCTTCATGGATAATTAAAGATATTTTGACTGAAATTGAGTATCATCCTGCTGCTTTTCAAATTTCATCATGCAGGAGCCATGCACAAACCTACACTTGTCTGCCTATAACTGAGTCTTTGATTCACAATATGAACCTGAATTAATATAAAATATGCCCAGTATGCTACTGGAGATCAGTGGAAAATAACTCTAGAAGGAATGAAGGGATGGAGCCAAAGCAAAACCAATACCCAGTTGGGGATGTGACTGGTGATAGAAGCAAGGTCCAATGCTGTAATGAGCAATATTGCATAGGAACCTGGAATGTTAGGTCCATGAATCAAGGCAAATTGGAAGTGGTCAAACAGGAGATGGCAAGAGTGAACATAGACATTCTAGGAATCAGTGAATTAAAATGGATTGGAATGGGTGAATTTAACTCAGATGACCATTATATTTACTACTGTGGGCAGGAATCCCTTAGAAGAAATGGAGTAGCCATCATGGTCAACAAAAGAGTCCAAAATGCAGTACTTGGATGCAATCTTAAAAACGACAGAATGATTTCTGTTAGTTTCCAAGGCAAACCATTCAATATTACAGTAATCCAGGCCTATGCCCCAACCAGTAACGCTGAAGAAGCCAAAGTTGAACGGTTCTATGAAAACCTACAAGACCTTTTAGAACTAACCCAAAAAAGACGTCCTTTTCATTTTAGGGGACTGGAATGCAAAAGTAGGAAGTCAAAAAACACCTGGAGTAACAGACAAATTTGACCTTGGAGCACAGAATGAAGCAGGGCAAAGGCTAATAGAGTTTTGCCAAGAGACTTCACTGGTCATAGCAAACACCCTCTTCCAACAACACAAGAGAAGACTCTAAACATGGACATCACCAGATGGTCAACACCAAAATCAGATTGATCATATTCTTTGCAGCCAAAGATGGAAAAGCTGTATACAGTTAGCAAAAACAAGACCAGGAGCTGACTGTGACTCAGATCATGAACTCCTTATTGCCAAATTCAGACTTAAATTGAAGAAAGTAGGGAAAACCACTAGACCATTCAGATATGACCAAAATAAAATCCCTTATGATTATACAGTGGAAGTGAGAAATAGATTTAAGGGACTAGATCTGATAGATAGAGTGCCTGATGAACTCTGGATGGAGGTTCATGACATTGTACAGGAGACAGGGACCAAGACCATCCCCATGGAAAAGAAATGCAAAAAAGCAAAATGGCTGTCTGAGGAGGCCTTACAAATAGCTGTGAAAAGAAGAGAGGCGAAAAGCAAAGGAGAAAAGGAAAGATATAAGCATCTGAATGCAGAGTTCCAAAGAATAGCAAGGACAGATAAGAAAGCCTTCCTCAGTGATCAATGCAAAGAAATAGAGGAAAACAACACAATAGGAAAAACAAGAGATCTCTTCAAGAAAATTAGAGATTTCATGGGAACATTTCATGCAAAGATGGGCTCGATAAAGGACAGAAATGGTATGGACCTAACAGAAGCAGAAGATATTAAGAAGAGGTGGCAAGAATACACAGAAGAACTGTACAAAAAAGATCTTCACAACCAATATAATCACAATAACGTGATCACTGACTTAGAGCCAGACATCTTGGAATGTAAAGTCAAGTGGGCATTAGAAAGCATCACTACGAACAAAGCTAGTGGAGGCGATGGAATTCCAGTTGAGCTATTTCAAATTGTGAAAGATGATGCTGTGAAAGTGCTGCACTCAATATGCCAGCAAATTTGGAAAACTCAGCAGTGGCCACAGGACTGCAAAAGGTCAGTTTTCATTCCAATCCCAAAGAAAGGCAATGCCAAAGAATGCTCAAACTACCGCACAATTGCACTCATCTCACATGCTAGTAAAGTCATGCTCAAAATTCTCCAAGCCAGGCCTCAGCAATATGTGAACCGTGAACTCCCAGATGTTCAAGCAGGTTTTAGAAAAGGCAGAGGCACCAGAGATCAAATTGCCAACATCCGCTGGATCATGGAAAAAGCAAGAGTTCCAGAAAAACATCTATTTCTGCTTCATTGACTATGCCAAAACCTTTGACTGTGTGGATCACAATAAACTGTGGAACATTCTGAAAGAGATGGGCATACCAGACCATACCTGACCTGCCTCTTGAGAAACCTGTATGCAGGTCGGGAAGCAACAGTCAGAACTGTACATGGAACAACAGACTGGTTCCAAATAGGAAAAGGAGTACATCAAGGCTGTATATTGCCACCTTGCTTATTTAACTTATATGCAGAGTACATCATGAGGAACACTGGGCTGGAAGAAGCACAAGCTGGAATCAAGATTGCAAGGAGAAATATCAATTACCTCAGATATGCAGATGACACCACCCTTATGGCAGAAAGTGAAGAGGAACTCAAAAGCCTCTTGATGAAAGTGAAAGAGGAGAGTGAAAAGGTTGGCTTGAAGCTCAACATTCAGAAAACAAAGATCATGGCATCTGGTCCCATCACTTCATGGGAAATAGATGGAAAAACAGTGGAAACAGTGTCAGACTTCATTTTTTTGGGCTCCAAGATCACTGCAGATGCTGATTGCAGCCATGAAATTAAGAGATGCTTACTCCTTGGAAGGAAAGTTATGACCAACCTAGATAGTATATTAAAAAGCAGAGATATTACTTTGCCAACAAAGGTCGGTCTAGTCAAGGCTATGGTTTCCAGTGTTCATGTATGGATGTGAGAGTTGGACTGTGAAGAAAGCTGAACGCCAAAGAATTGATGCTTTTGAACTGTGGTGCTGGAGAAGACTCTTGAGAGTCCCTTGGACTGCAAGGAAATCCAACCAGTCCATTCTAAAGGAGATCAGTCCTGGGTGTTCATTGGAAGGACTGATGCTAAAGCTGAAACTCCAATACTTTGGCCACCTCATGGGACGAGTTGACTCACTGGAAAAGACTCTGATGCTGGGAAGGATTGGGACAGGTGGAGAAGGGGACGATAGAGAATGGATGGCATCACCGACACGATGGACATGAGTTTGTGTGAACTCCGGGAGTTGGTGATGGACAGGGAGGCCTGGCGTGCTGTGATTCATGGCGTCGCAAAGAGTCGGACTTGACTGAGTGACTGAACTGAACTGATCATCATTTCTCTTTGTACATTATATATGGAAAATATTAGTGATATGCTTTATATTTATATTTAAGATCTTTAATTCCTTCATAGATTTCTCCTACAATGTAGCTTTCTTAATGACTTGAGTAAATTTTGTTAGCTTTTTGGCAGATTCAAAACATTGTTGTTTTACCTGACCTTATTTATGGTTTCAACTAAAATCTTTGGTTCAATTTCACCTGAACTTCTATTAAGAAATACCTTTGCACGTTTTTATCATTGCCATTGTTTTTTTTTTTTTAATTTCAAGTGAAAGTTTGGCCTTTATCTCTATCCAGGTTATTTTTTAGTTAAGGCCAACTAGCTGTCTTTTCATTAACAGAGGAGATTTCACTATCCAAATACAGTCAAATTTCGTTTTAATCAAGAATTATGTGCTTCTCAACCTAGATGTCCATCATCAGATGAATGGATAAAGAAGCTGTGGTACATATATACAATGGAAAATTACTCAGCCACAAAATGGAGTCAATGGTAATGAGGTGGATGAACCAATAGCTTGTTATACAGAGTGAAGTAAGTCAGAAAGAGATGAACCTATTTGCAGGGCAGCAGTGGAGACCCTGACATAGAGAACAGATTCGTGGACACAAGTTTGGTGGGGTGGGAAAGAGAGGGAGGGAAAAATGGAGAGATTAGCATGGAAACATATACACTAACACATGTACAATAGATAGCCAGTGAGAATTTCCTTTATGACTCAGGGAACTCAAACCAGGACTCTGTGACACCACAGAGGGGTGGGATAGGGTGGGAGGGAGGCTCCAGAGGGAGGGGGCATATACATACCTATGGCTGAGCCATGTTGATGTATGGTAGAAACCAACACAATATTATAATTATCCTTCAATTAAAAATAAATAAATTATGGAAAAAAAGAAAATGAAAAAGAGATTTATGTGCTTCCATGAGAACAGTATTTTTTAAAAGTGTGGTCTATAATTAATTGCAGTATTATTGAAACTGTGTGTATATATATTTTATAATAAACCAAACATTTTAAATAATTTATAACTTTTCTCAGCAATAAGTAATATATTTTGTTTCTATGCCATGCTAAAGTTAGGGGAGAAAATTGGGAAATGGGAAAATAATGAGTGGATATTACCAGGTAGGGTCACTTACATACCATGTTATCATTCAAAATGTGCATTCTGTTATATTGATATAATGCAGCTAAGATAATTCATAAAATTTGATATCAAAGTAAAAGATGGGCTTTTATATTAAAATGAAAAATACCTTAAAATATTTTAACACTCCCTTTCAGTAAGTGGTTAATATTAACAGAATCCTTAATTATGATAAAAATATGAAATACATTCTTAGTTTAGTCCTTGCAGGTATAAGGTCCTTCTATCCATGGAAACAATTTTTAGTATTTGTAAAGTTACAATTCTATAAATAAAAATGATTAGAATATTTCCTAAATCATAACATTAAAAATTATTATCAGAAGACTTGTTGATAATTACTGATTTCATTTCTGAACACCACCCTAAATACAATGTGATTGTATCACACTGAATTGCATTGCTGATTAAAATATGTAAAGAGGCTACATAATTCCTTTTCTTCAATAGTTTCTAAATTTAATTAATTATAACCAAGTTCAGGCATCAGAAACTCAAAACTTTTGTTAGTATTTTGATATCTCTTATGTTTGGATAATTTCCCTTATTGATATTAAGTAAATCAGATAAATCTGATTAGAATGCTAGACAGTATATACAATGTTATTTTCTAAGAACAATGCTATTTTCTACTAATAATAACTATTTAATATTATCCATAATAAACTTCAAGCCTACTTACTAATGAATTGAATATTTACTTGCTAAATTAGTTGCAAATCTTCTGCTACTACTATTTCCTTTTTGTTCTATACACATCCCTGGCCCCAGGCAAATAAGCAAATTATTTTCAAATCAGTTGTTTTAATAAAGCTGTACAGTCAACAGGTAAGCATGGCACAATCTCTAATGTTCTGAATGACTTTATATTTCTATATCCTACACTATCCTATTACTCGAGCATTTCCATATCTTATACTATCATACTACTTGAGTAATTCTATGTCTTATACTATCATACTATTTGAGTATTTCTATATCTTATGCTATCATACTACTTGAGCAAGATCTGAAGCAGCATCAGAACTATTTCTGTGTGTATATGTTATGAACCTATAATGTACAGTATAAAGATAATTTCCCTGGTGTGTCTGATGGTAAAGAATCTGCCTTCAATGCAGGAGATTGTGGCTCGATCCCTGGGTTGGGAAGATCCCCTGGAGAAGGAAATGGCTACCCACTCCAGTATTCTTGCCTGGAGAATGTCATGGGCAGAGCCTGGTGAGTTATAGTCCATTGGGTCATGAAGAGTCAGGTATAATTGAGTGACTAACACTTTCACAAAATATCTTACTTCTTCCTCTCTCTGTACATGTTATTAATATAGTGTGTCTTTGGTCTATGTTGCTTTTTATGTTTATTTGGATATCTATATCCATACCATTTATCATATTTCTATTACATGCATTCTCAGGCACTCAGTCATATCTAACTCTTTGCAACGCCATGGACTGTAGTCCTCTAGGCTTCCCTGTCCATAGAATTTTTCAAGAGAGAATATTCTATTATGTATCTATCATCTGTTTTATCTATCTATCTTTCTATCTATCTATCATCTATGTTTATATTCTCACTAAAAAGATAACCCTACCAATAGCAAGTACTCATAATTCTCTGTTGATATATGGTCTGGAAGAGACCTGTGATTCTATCCTTCAGTTTAGGGCTATCCTTGCTGTGATATGTTTCACTCAAACCTTGTTCTATTGAAAGATGTTTGGCAGAATAACCCTAACATATTTTTGTCTGACTACATTGTGGTAAAAACACTCTTGCTAGAAAAATCTAGTTTGGATTATGTTTAACTAAAAATTATTTATGAAAAAGATCTCTTAGAAATGTAAATCAGCCTTATCTGCACTCATTTATTTTTAGTCAAAATGTGTTTCCATTAACAACAATAAGGCAAAATTGAATGTCAATTGATAGTGAGGAAAAATGTGGCTACCATTGTAAAAAAGAAAAATAAGGCTTTAAAGAAATGAAATGGAAATATCACCTCTACTTTTAAAAATAAATTGTAAACAGAGAAAGAACAAAAACGAAACACTCAATATTACATTAAACACTGTCATTCAGTTCAGTCACTCAATCGTATCTGACTCTTGAGTTCCCATGGACTGCAGCATGCCAGACTTCCCATTACCAACTCCAGGAGTTTACTCAAACTCACGTTGATAGAGCCAGTGATTCCATCCAGCCATCTCATCCTCTGTTGTCTTCTTCTCCTCATGGCTTCAAACTTTCCCAGCATCAGGGTCTTTTCAAATGAGTCACTTCTTCCCATCAGGTGGCCAAAGTATTGGAGTTTCATCTTCTGCATCAGTTCTTCCTATGAATATTCAGGACTGATTTCCTTTAGGATGGACTGGTTGGATCTCCTTGCAGTCCAAGGACCTCTCAAGAGTCTTCTCCAACACCACAGTGCAAAAGCATCAATTCTTCGGCACTCAGCTTTCTTTATAGTCCAACTCTCCCATCCATACATGACCACTGGAAAAACCATAGCTTTGACTAGACGGACCTTTGTTGGCCAAGTAATGTCTCTGCTTTTTAATATGCTCTTTAAGTTGGTCATAACTTTGCTTCCAAGGAGTAAGCATCTTTTAATTTCATGGCTGCAGGCACCATCTGCAGTGGTTTTGGAGCCCCCAAAATAAAGTCTCACACTGTTTCCATTGTTTCCCCATCTGTTCGCCATTAAGTGTTGGGACCGGATGCCATGATCTTAGTTTTCTGAATGTTGAATTTTAAGCCAACTTTTTCAGTCTCCTCTTTTACTTTCATCAGGAGGTTCTTTAGTTCTACTTCACTTTCTGCTAAAAGGGAGGTGTCATCTACATCTCTGAGGTTATTGATATTTCTCCTGGCAATCTTGATTCAATCTTGTGCTTCATCCAGTCCAACATTTCTCATGATGTACTCTGCATATAAGTTACATAAGCAGGGTGACAATATACAGCCCTGAGGTACTCCTTTCCCTATTTAGAACCAGTTCATTGTTCCATGTCCAGTTCTAACTGTTGCTTTTTGACCTGCATACAGTTTTCTCAGGAGGCAGGTCAGATAGTCTGGTATTCCCATGTCTTGAAGAATATTTCACAGTTTATTATGATCCACACAGTCAAAGGCTTTGACATGGTCAATAGAGCAGAAATAGATGATTTTCTGAAACTCTCTTTCCTTTTCAATGATCGAGCAGATGTTGATAATTTGATTTCTGGTTCCTCTGCCTTTTCTAAATCCAGCTTGAACATCAGGAAATTCATGGTTCACGTACTGTTGAAGCCTGGCTTGGAGAATTTTGAGCATCACTTTGCTAGCGTGTGAGATGGCACAATTGTGAGGCAGTTTGAACATTTTTGGCATTCCCTTTCCTGGGGATTGTTATGAAAACTGACCTTTTGCAGTCCTGTGTCTACTGCTGAGTTTTCCAAATTTGCTGGCATATGGAGTGCAGCACTTTTATAACATCATCTTTCAGGATTTGAAATAACTCAACTGGAATTCCATCACCTCTTTGTTCACAGTGATGCTTCCTAAGGCCCACTTGACGTCGCATTCCAGGATGTCTGGCTCTAGGTGAGCATCACACCATCGTGGTTATCTGGGTAATGAAGATCTTTTTGTGCAGTTTTTCAGTGTATTCTTGCCACCTCTTCTTAATATCTTCTGCTTCTGTTAGGTCCATATCGTTTCTTTCCTTTATTGTGCCCATCTTTGCATGAAATGTTCCCTTGGAATCTCTAATTTTCCTGAAGAGATCTCTAGTCTTTCCTATTCTATTGTTTTCCTCTATTTTTTGTATTGATCACTGAGAAGGGTTTTCTTATCTTTCTTGCCATTCTTTGGAACTCTGCATTCAGATGGATATATCTTTCCTTTTATTCTTTGCCTTTTGTGTCTTTTCTTAGCTATTTGTAAGGCCTTCTCAGACAACCATTTTGCCTTCTTGCATTTCTTTTTCTTGGGGATGGTCTTGATCACTGCCTCCTGTACAATGTCACGAACCTCAGTCCATATTTCTTCAGGCACTCTATCAGATCTTATCCCTTGAATATATTTGTCACTCCCACTGTATAATTGTAAGGGATTTGATTTAGGTCATACCTGAATGGTCTAGTGGTTTTCCCTAATTTCTTCAATTTAAGTTCTGAATTTGGCAATAAGGAGTTCATGGTCTGAGCCACAGTCAGCTCCCAATCTTGTTTTTGCTGACTGTGTAAAGCTTCTCCATCTTTGGCTGCAAAAATATAACCAATCTGATTTCGGTATTGACCATCTGGTGATGTCCATGTGTAGACATGGACATCTTGTGTTATTGGAAGAAGGTGTTTACTATGACCAGTGCATTCTCTTGGCAAAACTCTGTTTTGATTTACTGAGCATGGCCCCGCCCATCAGAACAAGACCCAGTTTCCCCCTCAGTCAGTCTCTCCCATCAGGAAAACGTCCACAAGCCTCTTATCCTTCCTTATCAGAAGGCAGACAGAATGAAAACCACAATCAAAGTAATTAAACACTGTAGAATAAAGAGTACAACATTACTTGGGAAGAGCTTTAAAGTCACTAAGACTAAAAAGGAAAAAATGAGTATAGACAAAATTATTTCCTTATTTCAATAACCAGGGGTTTTAAGAGGTAAGACTGAGAATTTGCTATTTTCTAAAAAAAAAAAAAAAATGTGTGAAGTTCTATTACTGAGATATTAAATACAATTGATTTTTCTCCTTAGGATTTATAACTATAAAATAACCAGGAATATACTTAAAGATTGGTTCTATACTTACACTTCAGGGCTTCCCCGGTGGCATTGGGCTTCTCTGGTGACTCAGATGGTAGAGATTCTGTCCACAATTGGGGAGACCCAGGTTCAATCCCTGGGTCAGGAAGATCCCCCGCAGAAGGGAATGACAACCCACTCCAGTATTGTTGCCTGGAGAATTTCATGGACAGAGAGCCTGGCGGGCTACAGTCCACAGGGTCACAAAGAGTCAGACATGACTGAGAGACTAACAATCTTCTGTATTTACAGTGAGGAAATAAACAAAAGACAGAACAGATCTCTTTACTTCTAACAGGTTTAGGTTTTGAAATTGTGGAAAGAACTTTTAATATAGTGGAAAAAACATTGAACTAGAAATCTAGGCTTGGTTTTTATAGCAAAATAATGATTTTTAAGAATGTCTCCAACCCACAAAACTCAGGACTACATATGTAACATAGAGATGTTTCACTAAATGATTGCTAAGTGCATGTGTGCTCGGTCACTCAGTCCTGGCTGACTCTTTGCGACTCCGTGGACTGTAGCATGCCAGGCTTCTATGTCCATGAGATTTTCCAAGCAAGAATATTGAAGTGGGTTGCCATTTCCTATTCCAGTGGATCTTTTCCACCCAGGGATCAAACCTGTGTTTCCTGCATTGGCAGGTGGATTATTTACCACTGAGAAACCTGGGAAGTCCAAATGATTGCTAAATTGTCCCTAATTTTGTGATCCCTCAGAAATGTTTGGGATGAACCAAAATAATGTGCCTACTTGGAGAAACTTGAATATGTTTAAGAATGGATAAGAACCCAGTTCCTGAACTGTTATTAATTTGTTTGTGCCAAGAATACTCCTTCAGTTTCCAATTTTCTTTGGAAGGGAGAAGTATCTATTAGTACAACAGTTCCTATATGAGGCAGAAATATGACTTTTTCTTCACAATCTAAAAGACACTGTCTCCTATTTAATGAAAGTACATTCATTCAGATCATATTATTGCTCCAAATGGTGACAATCAGACATTGTGAAATGCATGAGTCTGAACCTGAAAGATTTCTGAACCCGAAAGATTTCTCATCTCCATTTGGGATATAGATTCATATCAAACTTGAATGAATCAAAAGAAGAAATTTTCAAGCAAAACATTTCAAATGCTTTTCCATTTAAACCCACAAAAACTACTTTTATTCAAGCACTCCAAGGTAATAAAACTTTCCATAGCTTCTGATTAAGAATTGCTTGAAAACATTTTAAGCAGATAAGTACTTTTCTCCTCATGAGCATCAAGTGACTTTCTCAGAGTGATTATATTCAGCTAGATGCATTCATCTTATTAATTAGATATTTCAAGGTCTAACCTATATTAATTCAAGATATTTTAAAATTATTTTTTAAAGTGAGATTCATTTCTCACTTTTGATTATAAAAAAGAATTCCAGAAATGCTATTTTACCATTATAATGGAGTTTAATAACCCTGATAAATATACTTATTGAATAATTTTAAATCAAATTTCACTGCCAATAAACATAAAAGCCCTTTATTGTACCCAAATTACTGTGATTAATAAAAATGCCTCAAATTGCTAAAAAGCATCTCCATTTCCAAACATTTACTTTTCATATTGGAAAGAATGCTATGCAAACTTAGTTTTCCATCCACAGACAATTTACTGGAAAGACATTTAGGCCCTGATGAAAATGCTCACAGTTTATGGTAAAAACAAAACAAAAACAACAATTCCTCAAAATAGAATTTGTAGCCTTGAAAAGAACACACATACCAGCAACATCAAGTTCCATAAACTTACTAATGAAAATAATACTACTATGCATCAGAATAAAAAAGCTCTATTTCTGGATAAAAACATTTAACCATCATCTTAAAAATTCATTCAAATATGGCAAAATTTGAGATAATACATATTTGATGATCAAAGCTCTTATAAAAACTGCAGACCAGGGAAAGAATAAGATATAGATTTTTTAACTTTTAAAAAGCTTATTTATTATATTTGCAATCATTTATATACTTTTTTAATGATTAGTAAACACGGGATTCAGCATGGGCTACAAGTTTCAGGATACAAAATAACAATGTGAACTTTTATATTTTAATAAGAACTTACTGATAAAATGAAAATTTTTAACTATAAATAAATTTACATTAATTATTGATTAATAAAAAATTAAGCAACCTGTTTTCTAAAACAAAGTATGAATATTAATTTTTTAAGTTAGAACAAATAAATCTATAATTCTTAGGGATTCCACTTCGCAATTCTTACTTTCAAATCTTCACCATAGGAAATCAAATGAAGACACATTTCATATATTAAAAATGTGGGTTATGGCAAGAATTTTGAAGTTTATTATTATATGCAAAATTGCAATAAAGGACAGAATGGTATGGACCTAACAGAAGCAGAAGATATTAAGAAGAGGTGGCAAGAATACACAAAAGAACTATACAAAAAAGATCTTCATTACCCAGATAACCACGATGGTGTGATCACTTACCCAGAGCCAGACATCCTGGAATGTCAAGTAAAGTGGGCCTCAGGAAACATCACTATGAACAAAGCTACTGGAGGTGATGGAATTCCAGTTGAGCTATTTCAAATCCTAAAAGATGATGCTGTGAAAGTGATGTGATGTGATGTGATGCTGCACTCCATATGACAGCAAATTTAGAAAACTCAGCAGTGGCTACAGGACTGGAAAAGGTCAGTTTTCATTCCAATCCCAAAGAAAGGCAATGCCAAAGAATGTTCAAACTACTGCACAATTGTACTCATCTCACACACTAGCAAAGTAATGCTCAAAATTCTCCAAGCCAGGATTCAACAGTATGTGAACCGTGAACTTCCAGATGTACAGCTGGATTTAGAAAAGGCAGAGGAACCAGAGATCGAATTGCCAACATCCATTGGATCATAACAAACTGTGGAAAATTCTTAAACAGATGGGAATACCAGACCATCTTACCCACCTCCTGATAACTCTCTATGCAGGTCAAGAGCAACAGTTAGAACCAGACATGGAACAACAGACTGGTTCCAAATTGGGAAAGGAGTATGTCAAGGCTGTATATTGTCACCCTGATTATTTAACTTATATCCAGCATACATCTTGTGAAATGCTGGGCAGGATGAAGCACAAGCTGGAATCAAGATTGCTGGGAGAAATATCCATCACCTCAGATATACAGATGACACCACTCTTATGGCAGATAAGCAGATGACACCACTTTTATGGCAGAAAGCAAAGAGGAACTAAACAGTCTCTTGATGAAAGTGAAAGAATAGAGTCGCACTCTGTGGCAGAAGGCGAGGGTGGGATGGTTTAAGAGAATAGCATTGAAAGATGTATATTACCATATGTGAAATAGATGACCAGTCCAAGTTCAATGCATGAAGCAGTGTACTCAAACCAGGTGCACTGGGACCCCCAGTTGGATGAGATGGGAAGCGAGGTGGGAGGGGGTTTCAGGATGGGGGACACATGTACAACTGTGGCTGATTCATGCCAATGTATGGCAAAAACCACCACAATATTGTAAAGTAATTAGCCTCCAATTAAAATAACTAAATAAATTTTTTTAAAAAGTGAAAAAGCTGGCTTAACTCAACATTCAAAAAACTAGGATCATGGCATCTGGTCACATCATTTCGTGGCAAATAGATGGGGAAATGATGGAAACAGTGAGAGACTTTAATTTTGGAGGCTCCAAAATCACTGCAGATGGTGATTGCAGCCATGAAATTAAAAGACGCTTGCCCCTTGGAAGGAAAGTTATGACCAACCTAGACAGCATATTAAAAAGCAGAGATATTTCTTTGCCAACAAAGGTCCATCTAATCAAAGCTATGTTTTTTCCAGTAGTCATGTATGGATGGGAGTGTTGGACTATAAAGAAAGCTGAGTGCCGAAGAATTGATGCTGTTGAACTGTGGCGTTGGAGAAGACTTAAGAGTCCCTTGATCTGCAAGGAGATCAAACCAGTTAATCCTAAAGGATATCAATCCTGAGTATTCATTGGAAGCTTGATGCTGAAACTCCAATACTTTGGGTGCATGATGGGAAGAAGTGCCTCATTGGAAAAGACCTGATGCTGGGAAAGATTGAAAGCAGGAGATGGAACGATAGAGGATAAGATGGTTGGATGGCATCACTGACTCAATGGACATGGGTCTAAGCAAGCTCTGGGAGTTGGTGATGGACAGGGAAGCCTGGCATGCTGCAGTCCATGGGGTCTCAAAGAGTTGGACATGACTGAGTGACTTAACTGAACTGAATAAAACTACATTAGATATTTTTATCTTAATCAAAAATTGGAATGCTCAATAAATAAGGCCACAAATTGATTTAATATATATAGTCCTGCTTACAGTAATATGATATATAAAAATGTATATTTTAGCTTCATAGAAAGTATCTAGAAATAAATTGCTTTGCTATTTTTCCTAGGTGGCTCAATGTATAAAGAATCTGCCTGCAATGCAGGAGATGCCTGAGATGTGGGTTCAATTCCTGAGTTGGAAAGATCCCCTGGAAGAGGGCATGGCAATTCAGTCCAGTTTTCTTGCCTGGAGAATCTCACCGATAGAGGAGCCCAGTGGGCTACAGTCCATAGGTTCGCAAAGAGTCGGATATGACCAAAGCGACTGAACACAAACACACATTTTAAAAATATTGCTTCAGAATGCTTTATGGATAGAATATAATATTAGAATGAAAGAATCACAAAATGCTATGTCTAGAGAGCAACTCTATTCCAGATGAGATTGGGCATGTTCAGGGTGTTACGGCCATAGACCAAACTCTACTTCAAACTGCAAGCAAGAAAACTGTTGCCCTAAAATTCTAAATTACTTGATACTTCTGATGAACTTTCAGAAATAGTTTGCTCCTCTAAACACAAAGAGAAGTTTTTAATTATTTTTAACTTTTAAAACAAGTTTTTTCTTCCTGGTTATAATAGTGTTGTAGGCCTGGAAAATTCCTGTCTTTAGCAAAGTCATTATGTTGCTTTTAGCATACAAATCAAATGTTTCAAATTTTAAAAATGCAAAAAAAAAATTGTGTTTCTTGTTTTTATTGCAACATACCATCTTTTTATCAAAAAGAAAATCTTGGCAGAAACAGAATACAAATTAATAGCAGAAACTTTAAAAGGGATGTTTGAACATCCAAGCCATCTCGAAGTCTCTAAAAAATGTTTTTTAATAACATAGCTTCTATTCAGAACAAATTAGCAAACATCAATCCCTTCATTTTCCAGTCACCACCAAACAGCTTATTTGAGTTGAAAGTCTTAATGGTGCCTGACTAGCTTTAGTGTGTCAAGTCTTCTGATCATAAAAGAAAATAAAATTACTGGAGGGCTGGGAAAGGCAGAAAGGATGCAATACAGTCAGCAGTGACCAAAAGCCATGACTACAATTTAAATTATCATCACTGATATGAACATAGTATTTCGTTAGTTTGAATGAAGAATCCCGAAACAATTGAGTTGTTGAAATTCTTATTAGCAAATTTAGTGAGATTGTGTGCCTAGACTATGAAAACTTTTTCCAGTGGTAAAAATCCAGTTTCTGTGGAAGGAGAATTTATAATCCCCTGAAGGAGTAAAGACAGTTCTGGGAGAATAAGAGAGATATATAATCAAATATTTTAACAGATTACTGAGAAATTCAGAAGTGAACACAACAGATAATTTGAGGCATAATAATACACTCTTGGGATTATGCCTCAACTGAACCTACCATACCAGGAATATCACTATATAACACATTAGTCTGTTGTGAATTTCCAACATATGTGGACAAATGACTCACATGCAATGTGACACCTTCTTGCCACTGTTTGCTGATTCATATAACCTCTTTGAAATAGATCTTGGTATCTGCCACTTAAATTCAATGACGATGAGACCTTGTCAAAGGAAAACATATGAGCAGAGGTTTCTCAGTTCTCTGTATTCTTGGACATGAATCACCATTTGTGGCTAAAATCACGTTGTGTAGTTGAATTTGAGCTGGACTGAAGCTTCACTGGTAGGGGTGGTCGTGGTGGTGTGTACGTGTGTGTGAGAAAGACAGAGGGGAAGATTGGGGTGAGGCAGATTCCATTATGTCTTACTGTGGGTGCTGTCCAATAGAGTAGGAAGGAAACTGAACATTGCTTCCTTTGTACCAAGTACGGTCTAAACTCTTAACTGAGTCAGTTTTTAACATGTGTACCCATGAATCAGATTCTCTGGGTTTCTTTGAGCACATCAGTTCAGTTCAGTTCAGTTCAGTCGCTCAGTCGTGTCCGACTCTCCGCGACCCCATGAATCACAGCACGCCAGGCCTCCCTGTCCATCACCAACTCCCGGATACACTCAAACTCATGTCCACAGAATCGGTGACGCCATCCAGCCATCTCATTCTCCGTCGTCCCCTTCTCCTCCCGCCCCCAACCTTTCCCAGCATCAGAGTCTTTTCCAGTGAGTCAACTCGTCGCATGAGGTGGCCAAAGTATTGCAGTTTCAGCTTCAGCATCAGTCCCTCCAATGAACATCCAGGATTGATCTCCTTTAGAATGGACTGGTTGGATCTCCTTGCAGTATAAGGGACTCTCAAGAGTCTTCTCCAACACCACAGTTCAAAAGCATCGATTCTTCGGCGATCAGCCTTCTTCACAGTCCAACTCTCACATCCATACATGACCACAGGAAAAACCATTGCCTTGACTAGACGGACCTTGGTTGGCAAAGTAATGTCTCTGCTTTTTAATATACTATCAAGGTTGGTCATAACTTTCCTTCCAAGGAGCAAGCGTCTTTTAATTTCCTGGCTGCAATCAGCATCTGCAGTGATTTTGGAGCCCAAAAAAACAAAGTCTGACACTGTTTCCACTGTTTTTCCATCTATTTCCCATGAAGTGATGGGACCAGAGGCCATGATCTTTGTTTTGTGAATGTTGAGCTTCAAGCCAACCTTTTCACTCTCCTCTTTCACTTTCATCAAGAGGCTTTTGAGTTCCTCTTCACTTTCTGCCATAAGGGTAGTGTCATCTGCATATCTGAGGTTATTGATATTTCTCCCAGCAATCTTGATTCCAGCTTGTGCTTCTTCCAGCCCAGCGTTCCTCATGATGTACTCTGCATATAAGTTAAATAAGCAAGGTGACAATATACAACCTTGACGTACACCTTTTCCTATTTGGAACCAGTCTGTTGTTCCATGTCCAGTTCTAACAGTTGCTTCCTGACCTATTTACAGGTTTCTCAAGAGGCAGGTCAGGTGGTCTGGGATTCCCATCTCTTTCAGAATGTTCCACAGTTTATTGTGATCGACACAGTCAAAGGCTTTGGCATAGTCAATGAAGCAGAAATAGATGTTTTTCTGAAACTCTCTTGCTTTCTCCATGATCCAGCGGATGTTGGCAATTTGATCTCTGGTGCCTCTGCCTTTTCTAAAACCTGCTTGAACATCTGGGAGTTCACGGTTTACATATTGCTGAAGCCTGGCTTAGAGAATTTTGAGCATGACTTTACTAGCGTGTGAGATGAGTGCAATTGTGCGGTAGTTTGAGCATTCTTTGGCATTGCCTTTCTTTGGGATTGGAATGAAGACTGACCTCTTCCAGTCCTGTGGCCACTGCTGAGTTTTCCAAATCTGCTGGCATATTGAGTGCAACACTTTCACAGCATCATCTTTTGTCTGTAAACATTTACAAAGAGTCTGCATGCCTACAGCAACTAGTTGCCTCATTATAAGCCTTTTTCTGTGCTCTGTTAATCACACCTAAAATGAAATTAATCCCCCACTTCACATAGCAATTTCTTTTGAGAATAGAAACTAGACTTTGCATTTCTTGCATTGGCTCACATAGATTACTGTCCATAGAAGAAGAACAACAACAACAAACAGTTGTAAAGTAATCCATACTGAGCACACGATCCAGATTTCGTAGTCTTTTGAAAAATATCATTGGTTCTTTATCCACACATACAAAAAGTTTAACTGGAATCAGACATCTTTTCCCCATATTGGAGAAGTCAGCATCATACCATCCACCAAAAGAGAGTGCTCCTGTTCTCCCTGAGAGGCTGTGAGTGCTGCTTGCCTGAAGCAGGACACCTTCAGAAGTCACCTCTATCCAAAGAACAGCTCACTCTAAACATCACTGGATACAACTATCTCTTCTGTGTCTGATTCTTATCATGGGTTCCCTTTGAAGCAGAAACAATCCCGTCCATACTGTATACTTTTCAAGAGTGCAGAATTCCTTTTATACATCAGGAAACTGCTGGGGTCAGTAATTTTGAAGGTTCAACAGATTGGAAACTTTATGAGATACTGGCTTGAATATCACATGACTCTGAGGTACAAAATATTTTCTTGAAGACACATCAAATAAAAACTCATGAAAGGAAGTCTGTTATGTGTATTATATATAAAGTAGGGTGGGAGAAAAAAAGGTGGAACATTCAGAATAGATTGCCAATTCACAGCCACTTCTAGATTCTCTCCATTATATACACTTTCCAAGAGATAAATTTACTGTTGGAAATATGGCAGTAAATAAGAATGGCAAATTTTCTAATAATGAGTTTAATTATAAACACTGGGTTTATGCAGGCTATGCTGGCTACTTGACTCTCTGCTGTTAGCTTCCCATTGAACTGTAGATGCTCCCAAGTTTGATTAACAAACTTACAGAATTTTAGATCCAGAAATAACATTAAAGAAAACAAAAAGTTTAATGCTAATGGTATCACTGTGATTGCCATTCATAATGCTCTGTCAATCACACCTAAAATGAAATTATTCCCCCACCTCACATAGCAATTTCATGTGACAATAGCAACTAGATTTGCATTTCTTGAACTGGCTCACACAGGTTAGTGTTCATATTCGAATTGGCATTATTTTAGTTATCTTTTACTATGTAACCTTACAAACATAAATTCACTTAACCTTACAATATTAAAAAATAGATAATATCAGTCATAGTCTACAGATAAAGAAATTGAGACTTACTAGGTTTAGTAGTCCTAAAAATCACAAAGTCATTGACAGAATTTCAACCTTGTTATATCTGTCAGCAAAACTGTACTTTTTTTCCCATTCAGTTCAGTTCAGTTCAGTTCAGTTGCTCAGTCGTGTCCGACTCTCTGCGACCCCATGAATCATAGCACGCCAGGCCTCCCTGACCATCACCAACTCCCGGAGTTCGCTCAAACTCATGTCCATCGAGTTGGCGATGCCATCCAGCCATCTCATTCTCTGTCGTCCCCTTCTCCTCCTGCCCCCAATCCTTCCCAGCATCAGAGTCTTTCCATTACACCATATTAAATCTAGCCTAGTTGTTTAAAAATGACCTTGGATTACAAATATCGGCAATTTCTGACAAGACTGCACTTCTCTGAGCCCTTCCATTTTGCTTAGAATAATCAATCTATTCGCTTAAAAGCAATCTACTATTTCCATACTGTCTATGAATCACTGCAAACAAATTATACATCTTACTTAAGAATCACTAAAATAATTTATTGTATTTTTGGTGATCAAAAGACTAACTCTACTAGGTATTAAGGATACAATGAAGGGAATGATGTATACACATACTTTCTAGCGTGGCATGTCAACAGTAATTTATGTGCACATATTATTTTTCACTTGAACAAAGGGAAAACATGTTTATCATGTTTGTAGATTCATAGAAGAATCTTATACATTCTATGTCAGTATACACATGTAACCACTAGTTCATTCCTTAAATAATTAATGAACATCTATTATATGCCATGCATTGGGGGATCACACTGTAATGTGAGTCATTACACAGTGTGAGTCACACTATAATGGGAAACACAGAATATAAACAAGTAAACTGACTATATTGACATGTGTATATATATATGTACACACACACATATATATACATATGTGAGGATTGTACATATAACTACATATATGTGTATAATTTCAGTTTACAAAAAATGCTAGAGAGAAACATAAAGCAGGGTAATACAAAAAGGAAAATGTTATTTTATATATTGCAGAATCAGAATACAAATACAACACTGAAGAATACCAGTACTCTATTAAATAACTGGCCACTTTAAGGCAAGGCTGCTTTTTCTAAACACTAGGCAGGAAAACATTTTATTAAAAATGGAACAATGGCAATCTATATAAAATACCTTTTGCAAAAATGGTACATTAAGTTTTCCCAAGAATGCAGAGCTGTAGGTTTTACATTTCTGGATTTAATGTTGGAGAACCTGAGTAAAGATTCTAAACAGACCTAAAAAATGATTATACCTGGGAGCTAGAATATCACTGCTGTACCATTTGATTTCATCTGCTTACATGAGGAAACAATTTTATGAAGAAAATAAGCATTATTGTACAATTAAGATTGGTTGTGAAGCCAGTTTTAATCTATTTCCCTGGCCCTGTTTTCCTGTTAGTGATAAAGTTCAAAAACATTAAATCTACAGTATTAAATTTTAATGCTGAAGCTCAGTCTTCACAATAAAAAGTGAAGCATTAGCAAAACCAAACCAGACTTCAGATACACAAGTAAAATAAAAGCACCACAAACAAAAAATATTGTGTACAATTCATCTTCTAAGGGGAAAAAAAAACACAAATTGATCCTTTAAATTAACTACTTAATTTAATTTGTACTTTAATGTCTTCTAATAAACTTAGCATTTTTGGCATTGCCTTTCTTTGGGATTGGAATGAAAACTGACCTTTTCCATTCCTGTGGCCACCGCTGAGTTTTCCAAATTTGCTGGAATATTGAGTGAAGCATTTTCACAGCATCATCTTTCAGGATTTGAAATAGCTCAACTGGGATTCCATCACCTCCACTAGCTTTGTTCGTAGTGATGCTTCCTATGGCCCACTTGACTTCACATTCCAGGATGTCTGGCTCTAGGTGAGTGATCACACCATCGTGATTATCTGGGTCGTAAGATCTTTTTTGTACAGTTCTTCTGTGTATTCTTGCCACCTCTTCTTAATATCTTCTGTTTCTGTTAGGTCCCTACCATTTCTATCCTTTATTGAGCCCATCTTTGCATGAAATGTTCCCTTGGTATCTCTAATTTTCTTGAAGAGATCTCTAGTCTTTCCCATTTTATTGTTTCCCTCTATTTCTTTGCACTGATCGCTGAGGAAGGCTTTCTTATCTCTCCTTGCTATTCGTTGGAACTCTGCATTCAAATGGGTAGATCTTTCCTTTTCTCCTTTGCTTTTCACTTCCCTTCTTTTCTCAGCTATTTGTAAGGCCTCCTCAGACAACAATTTTGCTTTTCTGCATTTCTTTTTCTTGGGGATGATCTTGATTTCTGTCTCCTGTACAATGTCATGAACTTCCATCCATAGTTCATCGGGCACTGTATCAGATATAGTCCCTTAAAACTATTTCTCACTTCCACTGTATAAGGGATTTGTATCAGATATAGTCCCTTAAAACTATTTCTCACTTCCACTGTTTAAGGGATTTGATGTAGGTCATACCTGAATGGTCTAGTGTTTTTCTCCACTTTCTTGAATTTCAGTCTGAGTTTGGCAATAAGGAGTTCATGATCTGAGCCACAGTCAGCTCCTGGTCTTGTTTTTGCTGACTGTATAGAGCTTCTCCATCTTTGGCTGCAAAGAATATAATCAATCTGATTTCAGTGTTGACCATCTGGTGATGTCCATGTGTAGAGTCTTCTCTTGTGTTGTTGGAAGAGGGTGTTTGCTATGACCAGTGCGTTCTCTTGGCAAAACTCTATTAGCCTTTGCCCTGCTTCATTCTGTACTCCAAGGTCAAATTTGCCTGTTACTCCAGGTGTTTCTTGACTTCCTACTTTTGCATTCCAGTCCCCTATAATGAAAAGGACATCTTTTTTGGGTGTCAGTTCTAGGAGGTCTTGTAGGTCTTAATAGAACTGTTCAACTTCAGCTTCTTCAGCGTTACTGGTTGGGGCATAGACTTGGATTACCGTGATACTGAAGCAATCTTTTTTTTTCATTTTTCTTTTTTTTTTTAATTGGAGGCTAATTAATTTACAATATTATATTGGTTGGTTTTGCCATACAGTGACATGAATCCGCACCGGGTGTACATGAGTTCTCCTTCCTGAACCCCCCTCCCACCTCCCTCCTCCCCTTATCCTCCCTCTGGGTCATCCCCATGCTCCAGCCCCGAGCATACTGTATCATGTGTCGAACCTGGACTGGTGATTTGTTTCACATATGATAACATACATGTTTCAATGCCATTCTCCTAAATCATGCCACTCTCGCCCTCTCCACAGAGTCCAAAAGACTGTTCTATACACCTGAGTCTCTTTTGCTGTCTCGTATACAGGGTTATCATTACCATCTTTCTAAATTCCATATATATGGGTTAGTATACTGTATTGGTGTTTTTCTTTCTGGCTTACCTCACTCTGTATAATAGGCTCCAGTTTCATCCACCTCATTAGAACTGATTCAAATGTATTCTTTTTAATGGCGGAGTAATACTCCATTCTGTATATGTACCACAGCTTTCTTATCCATTCGTCTGCAGATGGACATCTAAGTTGCTTCCATGTTGAGATTGCATCCAATTACTGCATTTCAGACTCTTTTGTTGACTATGATGGCTACTCCATTTCTTTCAAGGGATTCATGCCCACAGTAGTAGATATAATGGTCATCTGAGTTAAATTCACTCATTCCAGTCCATCTTAGTTCACTGATTCCTAGAATGTTGATTTTCACTCTTGTTATCTCCTGTTTGACCACTTCCAATTTGCCTTGATTCATGGACCTAACATTCCACGTGCCTATGCAATTTTGCTCTTTACAGCATCAGACCTTGCTTTTGTCACCAGTCCCATCCACAACTGGGTGTTGTTTTTGCCTTGGCTTCATCTCTTCATTCTTTCTGGACTTATTTCTCTACTGATCTCCAGTAGCATATTGGGCACCTACTGACATGGGGAATTCATCTTCCAGTGTCCTATCTTATTGCCTTTTCATGGTGTTCTCAAGGCAAAAATAGTGCAGTGGTTTGCCATTCCTTTCTCCAGTGGATCACATTCTGTCAGACTTCTCCACCATGACCTGTCCATCTTGGGTGGCCCCACATGGCATGATTTAGTTTCACTGAGTTAGACAAGCTGTGGTCCATGTGATCAGATTGATAGTTGTCTGCAAGGAGATCCAACCAGTCCATCCTAAAGGAGATAAGTCCTGGGTGTTCACTGGAAGGACTGATGTTGAAGCTGAAACTAATACTTTGACCACCTGATGTGAAGAGCTGACTCTTTTGAAAAGACCCTGATGCTGGGAAGATTGAGGACAGGAGGAGAAGGGGACGACAGAGGATGAGATGGTTGGATGGCATCACCGACTCAATGGACATGGGTTTGGGTGGACTTCAGGAGTTGGAGATGGACAGGGAGGCCTGGCATGCTGCAGTTCATGGGGTCACAAAGATATGACTGAGGGACTGAACTGAACTGAAAAAACTTAGTTTTAGAAGACTGACTAAGATATTACTCCTTAAATTATTCTTCTTCTTGGAAATTTTGTATTGTGATGAAAAGAAACAGGAACAACCATACTCTTGGAGAAAGCTTAAGGATACAGAAAACTTTGATAATTTCAAAATTTGGCTTGAGGCTCTCCTAATTTATCTTTAAGGATACACAGTGTCTAACACCTTGAATACACCATCTACTGTGTGAATCACCACCTGACGTCAAAGTAAAAGAACGTGTAGAAAATATCAAATCAGGAAAACCCTTCATTTTATCAGCATGAGTAAAAATTAAATAATCCTTTTTATACTCTTACGAAACTAAAAAAACAAAAAACCTCTAGTCATACAAGAGGACCAAGACTTGTCCAAAATTTGGAAAATGGTCAACCTCACACTCAAATTCTACACAGAAACAACCCTTGTTAGCTTATGAAAACTGACAGTACCCCTGCTCAAGGTGATAAGACTGCAGGCATTGTATACGCTTAGCCGCTGGCAGCAGCACAAACACTGACAGCTTGACAGTTCATCGTTTGGAAAGCCATTCACTCTTTTTAAGACATGGAGATACTGGTGGTGGAACCTTAATTTTAGAGACATGTCTAGTAAATCTATACCATAATTATTTGCTTGGCAATGCTTTCTCTTGATAAGTATCTTCGATGATATTATACATGTATTTAGGTCCATGTGAAGGAATTGCTCCTTTTATAAATAAAGCTAGCAATTCACAAAAAAATTCATAAAACTCTCAAAGTTACTTGAGAGCTAGATTTGAAGTTTTACAAATTCAGTAATTAATTTTAAAAAATTGCAGCTTGATAGAAAAACAATTTAGTTATAAAAACAAATAAATATTTTAAAATTAAGAATGCTTAAATAATTTAAGTGTCAACAATGTAAAAGGCACTGTAAATATTTATGGTCTCTTTCACATAATATTTATATAATGTCAATATACTGGAATGTTTCAATACAATTTGGGAGTCAAAATATAGAAATATAAACAGGAGTTCTCTAATATTATTTAGGAATAAAGTACATTTAATTTGAAGTACATGACTCATTTCAATTGAATGGCATAGATAACATAATACAGACTAAATTCATAGTATGGGGAAGCAACTACACTGATCTTGGAAGTATACTGATCTTAGAAGGTGAAATGAAGCCCACTTCTGCCAACTTTACAATTATGAATTTTTCATTGTCTAGAAGGCATCCCCAAGAAAAAGAAATGCAAAAAGGCAAAATGGTTGAAGAGGCCTTACAAATAATAAGAGAAGCAAGAGGCAAAGGAAAAAAGGAAAGATAAACTCATCTAAATTTAGAATTCCACTGAATTGCAAGGAAAGATAAGAAAGCTTTCCTAAGTCAACAATTCAAAAAATAAATAAATAAAGGAAAACAACAGAATGGGAAAGACTAGAGATACCTTCAAGAAAATTAGAGATATCAAGGGAATATTTCATGTAAAGATGGGCACAATAAGGGACAGAAACAGTATGAACCTAACAGAAGCAGAAAATATTAGGAAGAGGTGGCAAGAATACACAGAAGAATTATACAAAAAAAAAAAAGATCTTAATGATGCAGATAACTATGATGGTGAGATCACTCACCTGGAGCCAGATATCCTGGAATGCAAAGTCAAGTGGGCCTTAAGAAGTATCACTATGAACAAAGCTAGTGGAGGTGATGGAATTCCAAGTGAGCTATTTCAAATTATAAAAGATGATGCTGTGAAAGTGCCACACTCAATATGCCAACAAATTTGGAAAACTCAGCAGTGGCCACAGGACTGGAAAAGGTCATTCCAGTCCTAGAATGCTATTCTTTGGGATTTTCATTCCAATCCCCAAAAAAGGCAATGCCAAAGAATGTACAAACCACTGTACAATTGCACTCATCTCACACACTAGCAGAGTACTGCTCAAAATTCTCCAAGCTAGGCTTCAGCAGTACATGAACTGAGAACTTCCAGATGTTCAAGCTGGATTTAGAAAAGGCAGAGGAACCAGAGATCAAATTGCCAACATCCATTGGTTCACTGAAAAAGCAAGAGAGTTCCAGAAAAACATCTACTTCTGCTTTATTGACTATGCCAAAGTCTTTGATTGTGTGGATCACAACAAACTGTGGAACATTCTTAAACATATGGAAATACCAGAACACCTTACCTGCCTCCTAAGAAATCTGTATGCAGGTCCAGAAGCAAAAGTTAGAACTGGACATGGAAGAACAAACTGGTTCCAAATTGGGAAAAGAGTACATCAATGCTGTATACTGTCACCTTGCTTATTTAACTTATATGCAGAGTACATAATGAGGAATTCTGGGCTGGAGGAAGCACAAGCTGGAATCAAGACTGCCGGGAAAAATATCAATAACCTCAGATATGCAGATGACACCATTCTTATGTCAGAAAGCAAAGAGGAACTAAGGAGCCTCTAGATGAAATGAAAGAGGAGAGTGAAAAAGTTGACTTAAAATTCAACATTCCAAAAAGTAAGATCGTGGCATCTGGTCCCATCACTTCATGGCAAATATTAGGGAAACAAAGGAAACATTGACAGACTTCATTTTCTTGGGCTTCAAAATCACTGCAGATGGTGACTCCAGCCTTGAAATCAAAAGATGCTTGCTCCTTGGAAGAAAAGATATGAAAAACTTAGTGTATTAAAATAGCAGAGACATTACTTTACCGATAAAGGTTCACATAGTCAAAGCTATGGTTTTTATGTACGGGTGTGAGAGCTGGACCATAAAGAAGGCTGAGTGCCAAAAAATTGATGCTTTTGAAATGTGGTGTTGGAGAAGACTCTTGAGAGTCTCTTGGTCTGCAAAGAGATCAAACCAGTCAATCCTAAAGAAATCAATCCTGAATATTCATGGAAGGAAGTATGCTGAAGCTGAAGTTCCAATATTTGGCCACCTGATGCAAAGAGCCAACTCATTAGAAAAGACCCTGATGCTGGGAAAGATTGAATGCAGGAGGAAAAGGGGATGACAGAGGACAAGCTGGTTAGAAGACATCACCAACTCAGTGGCCATGAGTTTTAGCAAGTTCTGGGAGATGGTGAAGGACAGGGAAGCCTGTGATGTTGCAGTTCATGGGGTCACAAAGAGTGACACAAGTGAGTGACTGAACAACAACAAAGAAGCTATTCATACTTCCAATTATGAATTTAGATGTCTCTCTCCTCAAATAAAGCTTCCTGGCCCCGAAGCTCTTTCAACTTAATCCAATCAGCATCAGTTTCTTCAGACTTGCTGTGGGCTCTACTCTCCTTTTTTTTTTTTTTATTTTTTTTATTGGAGGCTAATTATTTTACAATATTATATTGGTTGGTTTTGCCATACATTGACATGAATTCGCCCCAGGTGTACATGAGTTCCCCCTCCTGAACCCTCCTCCCACCTCCCTCCTCCCTTTATCCTCCCTCTGGGTCATCCCCGCACACCAGCCCCGAGCATCCTGTAACATGCATCAACCCTGAACTGGTAATTCGTTTCACATATGACAACATACGTGTTTCAATGCCATTCTCCCAAATCATCCCACCCTCACCCTCTCCCTCAGAGTCCCAAAGACTGTTCTATACATAAGCTATGCTTTCTCCCTGTTGTTGAGACTCCTCCTGCCCTCAGTAGATACATGTCCAAGTAAGATTTCATGCTTTGCCACCTCAGCCGTTCTCCTGCCAACGTTCTTACCCTCACCACCTGACTTTACTGCAATCGGAAACAATAAAACAAAACAAAACCTTTCTGATGAAATCCTATCCCTACATTAATGCAAATTCATTCTGTCCACTGAAAGCTGCTGCATAAAACATATACAGCCATGTAGATTAATGCTACAATGGATTTCTGGTCTCTAACTTCATATGGACCAATAGTTCTCTCTGGCAATTCTTCCATGTTCTCTAATTACCTCTCTCTGTTTTGCCACCACAGCTCTTTCAAAATTTATTCACTGTTTATAAACTTCCAACCTCATTATCTTTAATGTTTTCTGGTATACTTTCTATCTTAGCAGATAATCTCACCACCCTTTTCTCAAAAAAAAAAAAGAACATATTTCTTAACAATTCCCTTAACTTCTTGATAGCACACATGTTAACTTGCTTGTAAATACACCATTCTCTCTTACTTCCTTCTCCCATCACTAAGGAAAATTATATTCTTGGTGCCTAAGATTAAACATTCCACCTAATTCTGGATCCAATTGTCTCTCTTTCTATTGGACATCTATCAGTGATCAACTGACTTTCCTTTATCGTGTTTCTCTTACTCCCTACAGCCTTGATCTGTAAGCATTTAAGCATACTCATCTCTCTTATATTCTGAAAGTTATTCCCCTCCATTTCACGAAGTCATTTAATGATTGATCTCTTACCCAAACAGGGTTAATATGGTTACCCTTATCTCTTCTACTTATTACCTTCCTTTTCATTGTTCAACTTGTTACAATTTAAACGTATGGTATTACTGCTCCACTGATATTTTCCTAATAAATTGCAATTATTTGCAACATTTTTTTATGTGCCAGACATGGTTCTGGATGTATCACATTACTAAATCATTTTGGTAATACCTATCTCTGAGTTAGTAACATGTTCAATGTCACTTGGTTTTAGGTTATACCTATCTATGAGTTAGTAACATGTTCAACGTCACTTGGTTTTAAGTAACACCACAAAAATATGAGCAGTGCAACATTAGTGGCCACATTCCTAACACATTGCTTTACTGCCTCTCCTTAGTTACTAATGAATCCTGAGTTCCTAAATTCAACAGGACTCTCTTCAGTTTTTATATTATTGCTATTTAGCTACATTGCCAACCTGTCTTTATTTCTTAAAACTCTTTCTTCTTAGGTTCTATTAGTATAAGACATCAACGATCATCCTTGCACATACATACTTAACTACTGAATTGGGATAAGTATTTTTGTAAAATGGAATAGTATTAGGATCACAAGATTTTAGGAAAATTAATAGTAACATTACGTGTGATAGTTTACACAAAAGATTTTGGAAGAAAGAAGAAACTTGATGCACAATGTCTATACATAAACTTGGGGATAACAGTAGGGAGCAGATATTTTCTCCCATCCTGTGGGAATAGAGAGGAGGGAAAAGACATGAAGGTTTGTAAGGAATTAAGCAATACTTACATAAGGAGCTTTTATTTGTATCTGTATAGATTTTACTTGTAAATGAAATAATTTATATATGTATACCTTAATGTGTACAAGTTTTTTCTTTTTCTTCAAATTAGGTAACATTCCACAGCAATCCTGATTTCTCAATTGTAATGAGGTCTAAAGATGTTTTCTGATATCATTCTGCAAGTAATTAAGTAACAAAACCTCTGAAGAAAGACACACGACTTTCTGCTACAGAATCATGAATATTTTCATTTTCCGAATCTCAATTATTTTTATACTAAACTTATTTTATGATTCTAGGTTAATTATTTTGTTTCCATCTGACTAGATTTGTCAGACTCTTTGTGACCCCATGGACTATAACCTACCAGGATCCTCCATCCATGGGGTTTTCCAGGCAAGAATACTAGAGTGGGTTACCATTCCCTTCTCCAGGGGATCTTCCCAACCCAGGGATCGGAACCTGGTCTCCTGCATTGCAGGCAGACTCTTTACCCTCTGAGCCATTTGGAAAGCAAGATAAATGTAACTTATTTCTTATTACCAAATAAATACATTTGAAGACAGAGAATTGCCTCTAAGACAGATTTTTCACTCACAGTTTTGAAATTCTCTATGATTCAATGGCAATTTTTGATGCGAAATTCTTCCAGGTTCATAAATTTACTCTAGCACCAGGTACTTAGCATTATGTAGTTCCTTGGTCACCATAAATGCTACATTGATAACCACAGGTTTTGCCATCATAAATCTGCTATACCCATGCACATTAGAGTGAGATTCACACTGAGACAACTGTGAAAATGCAGAGGCTGAAAAACAAAGACAAACCTTAAATCAGGCAGAGAAGTTAAGGTAAGATGATTGGCAGTGAGACCGCAGTTCTCAACCACAGACCTGAAGGCAGAACCCATGCAATGATATCATCAATATGGTGAAAGAGTAAAACTGCTAGCACTTTGAAATTCTGTGTCTAGGGAAAATATGTTTGAAGGAAGAAGATGAAATAAAGATATGTTCACAGAAATAAAAAATGAGAAATATAGCCACAAGAAAACCATCAAAAGCAATTCTAGATAAAGACGCAGGAAGGAAAAACAAGGAAAAAAAGTAGAATATATATGGGTATATATAAAATAAATATTTATTGCACATGATAGTAATGGTAAGACTTTTTAGAATAAAAAGAATAATATTAAAAACTTGAACAATAATAATCCATCATGTGAGAGGTGGATATATTGAGTAAATGGAGTTAAAATATTATGTTTGCTAAGAGGAGGTTTAAGACATTGATTAACATTAGATGCTGACAAAGTATGCCTGTTGTAAATTCTAGAGGAACTATTAAATAAAAGCAGAGTATATAACTTGTAAATTAGTACAAGAGAAAAGAGGGAGTTGAAAAATAAAATATATATTAATCCAAAAGAAGGCAAGAAAGGACAAAAAAGGAACCTAGATTAGGCAAGGCAAATAGAATGTACCATAATGGTTGAATGTATAAGATGGCAGACCTAACTCTAAATGTATTATCAAATATATTTCATTTAAATACATGAATATTCTCATCAGTTCAGTTCAGTTCAGTTCAGTCGCTCAGTCGTCTCCGACTCTTTGTGACCCCATGAATCACAGCACGCCAGGCCTCCCTGTCCATTACCAACTCCCGGAGTTCACTCAAACTCATGTCCACCGAGTCGGTGATGCCATCCAGCCATCTCATTCTTGGTCGTCCCCTTCTCCTCCCGCCCCCAATCCCTCCCAGCATCAGAATCCTTGCCAGTGAGTCAACTCGTCGCATGAGGTGGCCAAAGTATTGGAGTTTCAGCTTTAGCATCAGTCCTTCCAATGAACACCCAGGATCGATCTCCTTTAGAATGGACTGGATTTAGGCATAAATAGTCCAATTGGTATCAAATAATGAATTGTATAGTTTCTTAAGAGTTAGAAGTGGAATGAAAGGATACAGGAAACATTGTAAGTAAAGGGTAGTAAAAAGAAATTTCACCAAATATATTAATGGAAGGGTAATTGCTTTGCTCTATTCATAGAAAAAAATAATAATGCTATGTCATAAATACATAATGAAATAATACATAATAAAATAATAATACTTTAGGGAAGAAGGTATTATTAGAAGTAGAAGCTTTATAATAATAATTTAAGAATGTTATTTACAAAGAAAACTATTCAGAAATAAAAAAGTTCAGATCTTGAAACATTTCAGATATTTAAAAGGATATAACTAGCAGTTTTATCCCAATACATATAGAAAAGAAAAAAAAACTTTAAAATATCATAAAGATAAACTTCTCAAGTTTATAAAAAGAATTAGAAAATATGACTTTTACTTTTTATCGACTATGGAAAAATAGAATCAATAACTTAAAAATTCCCACAAGGAAAATTCTAGTCCACATTGGCTTCATAAGACCATCTATCAAACATGTAAGGAAAAATTCTTCCAGTTTTATATAACTAATAGAGAATATAAAAAGAAGAAATCCTCTCCACCACATTTCCTGAGGCTAACTTAATCTTAGTATCAAATTACAACAGAGAAAATTTCAGGTAACTTTAGTCAAGAACATCAATGTAAAAACCTTAAACAAGTGGTAGTAAATAAAAAATATATACATAAATATGGAAACATTAATGAAATTATGTTTGTAAAAATATAAAAATCAGGTTTGTCCCAGGATTACATGAAGTTGCCTATATCTGATTAAAGTTAATGAACGAAAAAGAGAAACTTTATATTTAGTAGTGTAAAGTTTGCATCTTTTTCTGTGATATTGATAATAATCAAGGATGCTTATTACTGTTATTTAACACTTTCATTTAACATTGTCCTAGAGGACCTAGTCAGTGTACTAGACAAATAGAAATAAAATATATTAAAATTAGAAAGGAAGAGACAAAAATCATTATTCACAGATTATATGCAAAGAATTAAGAATTTACAGATAAAGTATCAGAATTAAAGAGTGGAGCAAGAGTGTTGGCTATTAAATCAATATAAAATATCAGTGCCATTCCCATATATCAGCAACCAACAGAAAATGGTGTTTTAAAAGATACTATGTTACTTTCATACATTATAATACCACTCAGCTATATAAATGAAAAAATAAAAAATTACTGACATACAAATAAGAATGTACCTAAAATATGTTGAGAGAAATAAGATAGATATTACTACAATATCTATTTATATGAACACTAAACCAGGTAAACTATCTGTGTAAAGAAGAATGATGGAACTTTTAGGATAATGAAAAAAACTATATAACTTGAGAGCAGTGATTACACTGGTGAATTCAATCACTGACAGCCTTGTGGACTTAACATTTGTGCATTTTATTGTATTTAAGTTAAATTTCAATAAAAAATAAACAACATACTATATAAAAAAATAAATTTGTACTTTTTGTTCACATGTATTAAAAAAAAAATTTTGCAGGGAATTCCCTGGAGACCTAGTGGTTAAGACTCTGTGTTTCCAATGCAAGGGGCATAGGTTTGATCCCTAGTTGGTCAATCCTTAAGGAAGTCAGTCCTGAATGTTCATTGGAAGGTTTGACGCTGAAGCTCCAACAGTTCAGCCACGCGATGCAAACTAACTCATTAGAAAAGACCCTGATGCTGGTAAAGATTGAAGGTAGGAGGAGAAGGGGATGACAGAGGATGAGATGGTTGGATGGCATGACCGACTCAGTGGACATGAGTTTGAGCAAGCTCCAGGAGATGGTGAAGGACAGGGGAGCCTGGCATGTTGCAGTCCACGGGGTCACAAAGAGTCAGACATGACTGAGCGACTTAACTGAACTCACTGAGGCACTAAGATCCCACATGCCCTGCAGCACAACCAGAAAAACAAAAAATAAAATAACAGTGAGAAGAAGAAAATAATTTTTAAAAATAAACACTTTTTAAAAAGCCACAAAAAATTCCAGATAGACAAAACACTTCAATTTAGAAGACAGAATTGTAAATCCTTCAGAGTATTATTGAGCATAATATTTTTATGAATCTAGTAGTATGGAATGATTCTTGAGTAAGACTTAACAGCAATAATCACGAGAGAAAACTCATAATTCTACTAAATTTAAAGGTACTGTATCTAATGAAAATTAAATACAAGGAGAGGAAATGATTTGTAATATAAATAACAGAAGATTAATATTCAAAATATGCACAGAGCTCTTAGACTGAATTATATAAACAAAGATAACCCAATAGAAAATGGCCAAAGGACTTGAATAGGCAATTAAGTCAACAAAACAAAACAAAACATGAAGAGCAAAAGAATGCAGGGAAAGATGCAGAATCTTTATAATCAGGGATATTCAAGTTGAAACAAAAAGATATATCATTATACACTGAATAACCTAATAAAAATTTAAAATCTAACAAAACCAACATTTGGTGCAATGCTAATTCAAAGCGCTACTGGAGGTATGTGAATTGGTAAATATTTAGGCAAGTAGGTTTGAGATTATGTTTCCTTGTGTTGCAGCAATTCTACTTCTGGATACAAACCCTATAGAAACACACACACAAGTACAATATTATATATCCAAGATGCATGTCTTTCATAACTTTATTACTTATGACTGCCTAAAAGTGGAAACAGTAGACTGTGACACATATATACAATAGAAACAGGCCACTGTAGATCATGACCCATGTATACAATAGATAATGATGCAGCAATATAAACAAATAAGCAATAACTATATGTAACAACAAGAATAAATAACAGAAAATGAAGAATACAAAAAGAAGAAAGTATATGCAAAATGTGTTCATTCATAAATTGAATACTGGAAAAATGAATATTTAGGGATGTACCCTTAGATGATAAAATTGTATTCAAAATGCAAAGAAATGAATATCATAAAATTCAGACTAATGGTGATACCACTGAGAAAAGATGTCAGGGATATGAACAAGAAATAATATAATATAGCTTTTAGGATGCTTGATATGTTCTATTTCTTTACCATAGAGTGGTTGTTTGATTTATAATAATTCAATAAACTATCCTTGGATGAATCAAGGCAAATTGGAGGTGCTTTATGCAGTTTTCTATTAATATATGTTTGCTATGCTTCATTATAAATCAAATAAAAACACAATGATAGTTTCAACTTCTCTAGCATAAATTTACCAAAAGGTTTTTTACTGCTAATTAGAATAACTCTAAATTTCAATTTGTCTAAATTTTCTGCATCCTATACCTCAGGACTGGAATGAAACACCTACTGAAGAAATTACTGTCCATGCAGTTAGAGATTTATAGCTATGAACTTAGTCTGCACATTCAGTTACCTTAAGTTTTTCCCTACCAAAAATATCTAAAAATGGTGTATTGAAACTATAGAAAAGTCATTTCTCCAGGGGTTTTTACATCTCTTGTTGAGAAAGTTACTGTCCCGGCAATTCATGAAAAATCCTTTATAGGCACTCAACTTCTTACAAGTGATCTGAAGTATATAAAAGAGTTCATTTCCAGCAAACCATTTTCTTTCTACTTATTACATGCCATAGATAGTGAGATACTGTAATGTCACTTTTTATAGACTTTCCCTCTTATTATATGAAATTTATCAAAGGTCTTATTCTGATTTTGTGTACCTTACAAGCTAAAAACCAAGTAGCTAGGCATTGTGTAAATATTAAATTCACTACTGTATAAAATTATTATAGTGAATAGAAGATTATGCTAGTTCCCTAGGCAACAATAGGTTTATTCTTTTCCTTTATTTTAAGGCACAGAAAAAATTTATTGCTTAATACTTCTAGTGAGTATGTAAGGTCCTGTAATTCTCTCGCCTCTTCATTTCTCTCAAACTATAATACAGACTTTAATGTATGCTGTGACTATAATGCATGGAAAACAATCCAACAAAACCATATCACTATAGGAAGAAGCAGATTTATCAATGTGTTTGTTCTTACTTTGCGAACACCTCGGCCAAGCTCTTCTCCATAGTTGGTTCCAAGAATTTCAAAATGGACATTGGGATTGCCTCCATTTTCTCCAAATTCTAGCTCTCCAGTCAATCCACTGACTCCACCCTAGAAGAGAGGAAAGAAACTCATGTAAGATTTTTGAAGATGTAAAATAATAAAAAGAGGATGTCATAGGAACGTGATTTTCATCTATAAAATAAATATTTTCTCAAGCATGCAATTATTAACAGACTATTCTTTAATAGATGAACAGCATTAATAGGAGTGCAATTGAAAACAACCTTAAGTATCACTTAGTCCAACTGGTGGCTCAGAGGTTAAAGCTTCTGCCTCCAATGCGGGAGACCCGGGTTCAATCCCTGGGTCGGGAAGATCCTCTGGAGAAGGAAACGGTAACCCACTCCAGTATTCTTGCCTGGAGAATCCCATGGATGGAGAAGCCTGGTAGGCTACAGTCCACGGGGTCGCATATAGTCGGACACGACTGAGCGACGGAACAGAACAGAACAGAACACCATCCAATCTACTGAAAAGGAAATTCTGACCCAAAGAGTCAAATTGGTACTCAAAATGACGTGTTTGCATTGATACTAAATTCCAGGCTAGGATTTTTGCCAACATATATTGAACACGCATGGATCCATTAGTCAAAATACAAGATACTTCCAGAGAGCTTAGAATCTACTCCAGAAACAAGTTTTGACAATACTCTTTCTCCAGTGCAATTCCATTCTAATTTGAACTAGAATTACACTGGAAATCCTCAAAGCCATGGTTTCCAACTTTTA
Organism: Moschus berezovskii; assembly: GCF_049115385.1. Taxonomy (NCBI): domain Eukaryota; kingdom Metazoa; phylum Chordata; class Mammalia; order Artiodactyla; family Moschidae; genus Moschus; species Moschus berezovskii. Next base: position 39,000,914 of record NC_142464.1, read on the forward strand.
GAGTTTTGCATTTTCTCCTTTAAATATCTTTTTTCAAATTGAAAAAAAAAAATCTAAATTAATCTTGAACGCTGTTTTTGCTCTTAAACAGTAGTTCTAGCTATTGTGATTCACTGGGAATTTCCAAGCTTCATCTTTCATTCAACATAACAGATGTTCACTTTTCCAACAGATGGCAATGTAGGTCAGACTTCTCTTTCTTGTTTACCATTCTTTTCTCAGTTGAGTTTATCAGGCTTCACATTATTTAGGATTTTACAAATGAATATAACATTCTGAGTCACCTCTAAACTATTTCTAACATAGAATTTTGGTCTGATAATCATATATATTTGGACAAATTATCATAATTTGTACATTGCTTCAATTTTCACCTGAGTAATCAGTTCAGTTGCTCAGTCATGTCCAACTCTTTGTGACCCCATGGACTGCAGCATGCCAGGCTTCCCTGTCCATCACCAACTCCCAAATCTTACTCAAACTCATGTCCATTGTGTCAGTGATGACATCCAACCATCTAATCCTCTGTCATCGCCTTCTCATGACTTCAATCTTTCCCAGCATCAGGTCTTTTCAAATGAGTCAGTTCTTCGCATCAGGTGGCCAAAGTATTGGAGTTTTAGCTTCAGTATCAGTCCTTCCAATGAATATTCAGGACTGATTTCCTTTAGGATGGACTGATTGGATCTCCTTGCAGTCCAAGGGACTCTCAAGAGTCTCCTCCAACACCACAGTTCAAAAGCATCAGTTTCTCACTGCTCAGCTTTTTTATAGTCTAACTCTCAAATCCATATATGACTGCTGAAAAAACCATAGCTTTGACTAGATGGACCTTGTTGGCAAAGTCTCTGCTTTTTTTATACGCTGTCTAGGTTGGTCATAACTTTTCTTCCAAGAAACAAGTGTCTTTTAATTTCATGGCTGTAATCACCATCTGCAGTGATTTTGGAGCCCCCCCCAAAAAAAGTCTCTCACTGTACCCACAGTTTCTGCATCTATTTGCTGTGAAGCGATGAAACCAGATGCCATGATCTTAGTTTTCTGAATATTGAGTTTTAAGCCAAATTTTTATTCTTCTCTTTCACTTTCATCAGAGGCTCTTTAGTTCTTCTTTGCTTAGTACCATAAGGATGGTGTCATCTGCATATCTGAGGTTATTGATATTTCCCCCAGCAATCTTGATTCTAGCGTCTGTTTCATCCAACCCAGATTTCTCATGATGTACTCTGAATATAAGTTAAATGAGCAGGTTGAAAATATACAGCCCTGAGGTACTCCTTTCCCTATTTAGAACCAGTTTGTTGTTTCATGTCTGATTCTAACTGTTGCTTCTTGAACTGCATACAGTTTTCTCAGGAGGCAGGTGGTCTGGTGTTCCAATATCTTTAAGAATTTTACATAGTTTCTTGTGACCCACAAAGTCAAAGGCTTTGGCATAGTCAACAAAGCATATGTTTCTATGGAACTCTCTTGCTTATTTGATGATCCAACGGATATTAGCAATTTGATATCTGGTCCCTCTGCCTTTTCTAAATCCAACTTGAACATCTGAAAATTCACAGGTCACATCCTGTTAAAGCCTGGCTTGGAGAATTTTGATCATTACGTTACTAGTGTGTAAAATGAGCACAATTTTGCAGTAGTTTGAGCATCCTTTGGCATTGACTTTCTTTGGGACTGGAGTGAAAACTGATCTTTTCCAGTCCTATGGCTACTGATGATTTTTCCAAATTTGCTGGCATATTGAGTGCAGCACTTTCTCCGTATCATCTTTTAGAATTTGAAATAGCTCAACTGGAATTCCATCACTTCTACTAGCTTTGTTCATAGTGATGCTTCATAAGGCCCACTTGACTTTGCATTCCAGGATGTCTGGCTCTAGGTGAGTGATCATACCACTGTGGTTGTCTGGGTCAAGATCTTTTTGGTACAGTTCCTCTGTGTACTGTTGCCACGTCTTCTTAATATCTTCTGCTTCTGTTAGGTCCACACCATTTCTGTCCTTTATTGTGCCCATTTTGCATGAAATGTTCCCTTGGTATCACTAATTTTCTTGAAGAGATCTCTAGTCTTTCCCATTCTGTTGTTTTCCTCTATTTCTTTGCACTGATCAATGAGGAAGGCTTTCTTAACTCTCTTTGCTATTCTTTGGAACTTTGAATTCAAATGGGTATATCTTCCTTTTCTCCTTTGCCTTTCACTTCTTTTCTTTTCTCAGATATTTGTAAGGCTTCCTCAGACAACAATTTTGCCTTTCTACGTTTCTTTTTCTTGGGAAAGGTCTTGATCACTGCCTCCTGTACAATGTCACGAACCTCCGTCCTTAGTTCTTCAGGCACTCTGTCTATCAGATCTTATCCCTTGAATCTATTTGCCACTTCCATTGTATAATCATAAGGGATTTGATTTAGGTCATACCTGGATGCTGATTGCAGCCATGAAATTAAAAGACGCTTGCTCCTTGGAAGGAAAGTTATGACCAACCTTGATAGTATATTGAAAAGCAGAGACATTACTTTGCCGACCAAGGTCCGTCTAGTCAAGGCAATGGTTTTTCCCGTGGTCATGTATGGATGTGAGAGTTGGACTGTGAAGAAAGCTGATCGCCGAAGAATCGATGCTTTTGAACTGTGGTGTTGGAGAAGACTCTTGAGAGTCCGTTATACTGCAAGGAGATCCAACCAGTCCATTCTAAAGGAGATCAATCCTGGATGTTCATTGGAGGGACTGATGCTAAAGCTGAAACTCCAATACTTTGGCCACCTCATGAGACGAGTTGACTCACTGGAAAAGACTCTGATGCTGGGAAAGGTTGGGGGCGGGAGGAGAAGGGGACGACGGAGAATGAGATGGCTGGATGGCATCACCGATTCTGTGGACATAAGTTTGAGTGTACTCCGGGAGTTGGTGATGGACAGGGAGGCCTGGCGTGCTGTGATTCATGGGGTCGCGGAGAGTCGGACACGACTGAGCGACTGAACTGAACTGAACTGAACTGAACTGAACTGAATGGTCTAGTGGTTTTCCCTACTTTCTTCAATTTACGTCTCAATTTGGCAATAAGGAATTCATGATCTGAGCCACGGTCAGCTCCTAGTCTTGTTTTTGCTGACTGTATAAAGCTTCTCTCTCTTTGGCTGCAAAGATTATTATCCATCTGATTTCAGTATTGACCACCTGATGATGTCCATGTGTAGAGTCTCTTGTGTTGTTGGAAGAGGGTGTTTGCTATGACCAGTGCGTTCTCTTGGCAAAATTCTGTTAGCCTTTGATCTGCTTTGTTTTGACCTCTGTAATGTTGGTACTTAAAAATATCTCATTTGCCATAATCTCAAACTCAACTTCTAGTCTGTTTGGCAGGTTTTATGCTGTCTGCTGTATCTCCTGCTTCATCTGTGTCTTATAGCCCGTCACATGACACTGAGCTTACAGCAGTCATTCAAACAAATTATTCCTCACGCATTCATTTCAATACGAATCTCATTTTTCCAACAGAAATAATGAATAAAACTGATCTTTCACTGTTATTTTTGAATAGCTTATCTCTTATTATCCATTTTTATTAATAAAAATTATAAATTAAAATTATCTGTGCTCTTCTCATATTTGATTAAACAGTCAATAGCATGAATTTTGATGTCAGATTTCCTGGATGTCAGATTTAAAGTCATATTTCAAATCCTAAAAGATGATGCTGTGAAAGTGCTGCACTCAATATGCCAGCAAATTTGGAAAACTCAGCAGTGGCCATAGGGCTGGAAAAAGTCAGTTTTCATTCCAATCCCAAAGAAAGGAAATTCCAAAGAATGCTGAAACTACTGCACAATTGCACTCATCTCACACACCAGCAAAGTAATGCTTAAAATTCTCAAAGCCAGGCTTCAACAGTATATGAACTGTGAACTTCCAGATATTCAAGCTGGATTTAGCAAAGGCAGAGGAACCCAAGATCAAATTACCAACAACCACTGGATCATCGAAAAAGCAAGAGAGTTCCAGATAAACATCTATTTCTCCTCTGTTGACTATGCCAAAACCTTTGACTATGTGGATCAGAACAAACTATGAAAATTCTTCAAGAGATGGCAATATCAGACCCACCTAACCTGCCTCTTGAGAAACATGTATGCAGGTCTGGAAGCAACAGTTAGAACTGGACATGGAACAACAGACTGGTTCCAAATAGGAAAAGGAGTACATCAAGGTTGTATATTGTCACCCTGATTAATTAACTTATATGCAGAGTATATCATGAGAAACTGGGCTGGATGAAGCACAAGCTGGAATCAATATTGCCGGGAGAAATATCAATAACCTCAGATATGCAGATGACACCACCCTTATGGCAGAAAGCGAAGAACTATGGAGCGTCCCGATGAAAGTGAAAGAGAAGAGTGAAAAAGTTGGCTTAAAACTCAGTATTCAGAAAACTAAGATTATGGCATCTGGTTTCATCACTTCATGGCAAATAGATGCAAAAACTGTGGGAACAGTGAGAGACTATTTTTTTGAGCTCCAAAATCACTGCAGATGGTGACTAGAGCCATGAAATTAAAAGACACTTGCTCCCTGGAAGAAATGTTATGACCAACCTAGACAGCAAATTATAAAGCAGACATTACTTTGCCAACAAAGGTCCATCTAGTCAAAACTATGGTTTTTCCAGTAGTCGTTTATGGATGTGAGAGTTGGATTATAAAGAAAGCTGAGTGCTGAAGAATTGATGCTTTTGAAGTGTGGTGTTGGAGGAGACTCTTGAGAGTCCCTTGGACTGCAAGAAGATCCATCCAGTCCATCCTAAAGGAAATCAGTCCTGCATATTCATTGGAAAGACTGATGCTGAAGCTGAAACTCCAATACTTTGGCCACCTGATGTGAAGAACTGACTCATTTGAAAAGACCCTGATGCTGGAAAAGATTGAAGTCATGAGGAAAAGGCGATGACAGAAGATGAGATGGTTGGATGGCATCACCGACTCAACGGACATGAGTTTGAGTAAACTCTGGGAGTTGGTGATGGACAGGGAGGTGTATCCTGCTGGAGTCCATAGGGTCACAAAGAGTCGGACACGACTGAGTGACTGAATTGAACTGAACTGAATTCCTGGATTTTATCAATGGTAGCAGAATCTACTAGCTGTATAAACCTGGCTAAGTCATTTAAATTTCTCTATGCCCCAGTTTCTACATCTGTTAAATGCAAAATAATAGTATGTACCTGAGAAGATTACTACGTGAATAATATAGAAGTGTTTTTGATAAATTATGAGAGCTTAATTAGCACGATCATCATCATTATCGCCATGATTATTTAATTTTTTTGGTTTTAATTCATCTAGAAATTATAATCATGCTCCTGTTTTTTTTTCAACTAAAGTTTATGAGGGTTGCAAAACTCATATGCTTGAAGATTTACATAGCTTTGGAAAATGCTTTTGTTAACTGATTCAGTTATATTTCATTGCATGGCAACCTACTCCAGTATTCTTGCCTGGAGAATCCCCATGGACAGAGCTGCCCGGTGGTCTACAGTCCATAGCATAACAAAGAGTTGGAAACGACTGAACAACTAAGCACAGCACATATTTCTTTGACTAGTATTTGGGGAGTAAAGAGTTAAAGCAGCTGGTCTAGGTTCTGTCTACCCTTTTTTGATATGTATATTTGTGTATGTGCTCATGGAGAGGCCCGGAGGGGAGATAAAAGGAGGTAAATGAGTCTAATGCCCTTGTCAACTGCAACTCCAGGTAAAGGGACGAGTGATATTTACTAGGAAGAAATGTCTTATCTATAAAAGCCGTTAGCAAGATGTTCCAGTCTAAAGAATTATTATAGTAAACAAACTCCGAATCTTCGGACTAATAGTTTATGGTTCCCTGGAAAATGTCTTAAAGCTTTATACTTTCTAGGGCAAAAACAGAGATATTTCATAATGTAAATACTCCCTATTGTGTGACATAGGTTTCAAAGCTTTTTTTTGGATACAGAACATACATGTATGTCCGATGTGGGAAGAAAGGACTTGCGGAGCCATGCAGAATTTCAAATGAGCTCTCACTCCTTTGTCAGTGTCTCTTGATTGCCTTTATCCTTGATACAGGTAAACTATCCTATTCTGATAAGGGAATCTGATACTGTATATTCACTCAGTACTAATATTTCAAGGAGTCCAATTATCACTCAAGGTTTTAAAGACTGGGGTTTAAGGACAATGGATCTTATTATCATAAATATCTCCAAATGAGAAACACTGTAGGAATTTGATTGATGAATATAGCTTGTATTACTAAATGTAATTCAAACTAGTGGTATTCAGAAATCTTTTTATAAGTGCTTTTTATGCTTTCAATCACACATCTACTTCAGTAATATTTCCAATTTTATCAGAATCTTACATTTCTGACAGCACTTTATTTCCAGGAAAAGGAGGGTATCAATACACATATCAATATGATTGCTACATTGCAAAAATGCTATCCTCCTAAAAATTTAAACTTTGGATAACCAGACTGCCCTGGCAATGGTTATCAATACTCATAGCCACTCTGGGCCAGTCTCTTCTCTGGCTCATAGCTGGTACTGAGCAATAAAGGCCACTTTAGTGCAAATTGCACACATTACAAAATTCCATAAATCAGTGAACCCACATTTAATTTACTATGGCCTCCACTTATCTTTTTTCACCTTTTGACTTCATAATTTACCTGCTTTATGTTATATTCTTAATGAGCTGTTAGCGTGTGTAATGAATAAAACTTTCCTTCACGTAGTATAAAGGATGTTTGAGAGGTTAATATTTCAAGCAAATAAACCCTTTAACTGAAGCCCCTGCTTAACTGACTCAAACTTGAACTCTCTACTATTTGGTTGCCTAAGATTATTCTCATATTTTTGAGCTTCTTTTTTTTTCATCTATCCCCAGATCAACATTGAAATTAGAGCACTGGTAAAAATGTGTGCTGGCCAGGTGGTAATGAGCAGTCAGTATCTTTGTGCATGCATAGTTGCGGTCTTTTAATCTCTTGATACAGCTGATTCTAAACAAAATAAGCTAATGGGACATTAATAGTATGAATAACGCATACAGATAATTTCTAAATGTCCATTAAACTGACAGTAATAATTGCCTCCAGAGTAAACCTTTGGAAAAATATCAAGTAAAATCAGTTTGGATTTCATCATACACATTATATAGAAATACCAGTGTGCATCAAATATAAAAAGCAGAAGAGAAGAGGAAAGAGTAGATCAAAGGTTGGGAATAATTTACCACTGGATAATCAGTTCTTGAAAAGACTCAAGTTTGATGCTCCCTTATGGAGAGGATAAGTTGGAAAAAAGAAGAAAAAAAAATCTACTAAGTATTTATTTCACTCTCCTTATGAGGCTGAAGGGTGTATCCCTATTTTTGAAACTGGAAAGTAACAGAGAGATACTTTTGGAAGGTCATAAGAACCATCAAATATTTATGACACTTGTCTAATCTCCTTATACACATTTCTAGGTTCCTTGGAACCTGCTTATGTTATGCTTAATAACTAAAGACATGTGTTTAATAACTATGCTTAATAACTATGCTCAATAACATATGCTTAATAACTAAAGACACCCTGGTCAATAAACTAGCCCAGCAAGGCAATGAACACACTGGGAGATTCCAAACTCAGCAGTGTGCCCTGATGCCCTCATGTTTCTTCAGTTAATTTCAGTAAGGAAAGATCCCTGAGAGAAAGAAAATACTATATTTTATACTCAGAAAAGAGATAGAATTTATATATAAGTACTAGAATACAATATACCAAAAATAAATAAATAAATAATAAAACATGTGCAAATAAAAAACTTGTGCAAAATGGTTAGGAAAAGTTGAGTTGCCATATAACATTTATGCATATGTATATGTGTATATAGATATAGATACATACATTGACCACTTCTGATGGCTCAGTGGGTAAAGAATTCGCTGGCAATGCAGAAGTTCCAGGATCAATCCCTGGCCTAGGAAGATCCCCTGGAGAAGGAAATAGCAACCCACTCCAGTGTTCTTGCCTAGAGAATTCCTCGGACAGAAGAGCCTGGTGGGCTACAATCCAAAGGGTCACCAAGAGTCGAACACGACTAAGTGACTAAGCATATATATTCATGCCTATAAGCGTACATATACACTCAAGTATTCCTTCATAATAGAAACTTGAAGCAAACTGAGCAGGAAATAGGAACCTACTAACATTCTGGTCATACTGCCTACATCAGAGAGAAGAAACCAATGCCCAGACAACTAGGTATGTGAGGAACCTGAACTAAAGCCTTCCAATTGTGCCTGATATTCTTCCTCTAGATCATGTAAGCTGTGTGTCCAATATAACATATGCAAATCACACTGTTTGCTCAAAAGATGTCTGTTGAACTAAATTAAATCAGAACAGGTACTGTTTTATCCACTTTATGATTCAAATGTCCTGAAGTTGCAGGGAACATTGATGGGTCCACAAGAAGATTATTCTAAGAATACTGATTTGCATTTTTCAAAGCTCTTGTGGCAAAAAGTTTATTTGTACCCATTTCTGTCAAAAGGCTATCTCATATTCCAAGTCAGTACTGTTTCTGGTAAGTCACATTATGTTTTCCTAAATTCTCTCTCTCTCTCCTTCAGGTTTATAATTTTAAATGGTACACAGTGCTTAACACAAAAAGCAAATAATATATTTATGTTACTCTAAATATACAGATTTTAAAAATCAACAAGGGTAGATCAATCAGGACAAAGGAGGAAGACAATACAGAAGTAAGACAGAATACGGAAGAAGTAAGAAAGACTTACTTCTTACAAAACTTCCCTTAGGAGCACATCAAAAATATATTTACATGTGGAACTACTCTTACTGAAAACTAACTGGAAAATGACAGACAGACTCATAAAACCAAGGCAGTAAGAAAGAATTCACATGTAATCAGGTAGGAAGAAAAGAGAAACAATCAAGTTAGGACCTGTGACCCTGGGAAGGGACTCAAAGGAAAAGAGAGATCACAAGGGCAGACATCCTCCCTGGAGCGTGAGCAATTTACATCACATATTGGGCTCCCCAGGCCTGCGGTCTGACAAAGGGCAGACCTGCACCCTGGGTGAAGGGCTGCTGAGGAAGAGGGCTATGGGAAGCCTGGACTGAGCCTGTGAAGAGTGTGCATGCTCTGGCTTGCTCCCAAGGCAGGGCAGAGAGGGCAGTGTGAGACTATCAGCAGCTGTCTAGTTTTCTGCTACCGACCTAGCACACGCCCCAGCCTGAGCCTATCGAATGTTTCAACACTGCTTATTTAATGACTCAGTTCTGAACCGGATCGAGGACTGACATGACTGAGGAAAGAGCTAGGCCTTGGAACACAGAGGAGACTCAGACCTGGGGCAGCATCTAGGCAGGGAGGGGGCAGCCTTTGTTGGCACTCACACAGGTGTCACATCAGAGGCAGCCTGGATCTCTGTCTACAGCCAGCTTTTTGTAACCCATGCCCTACAATGCTCTGAGAGCCCACATGGGCCCCTGTTGCTCTGGCACAGCAGTGGGAAGGGAGAACACTGACTTACAGGGAAAGGAGTCATCTCGGACCCAGACTTCAGGGTTTCTGCTCCGGCAACTTCGGATCTGACCCTATACCAAGTAGGGCGTATCAAATAAAGCTTAGGAACTTTACTATGGTCTACAAAACCTTTCATAAGCTTTCCCCTGTCTGTTTTAGCTAATGAAGAGCCATGATCCTGTTGTGTTTCTATTCCAGCTCCCTCAGTCTTTTTTCAGATGCTTAAATATGCCAAACTCTTTCTTCCTCCAAACCTACTTACATTATATTGCTCTTGCATCAGATATTCTCCCCTATATCCCTGCAATATATGCAATACACTCCTCTTTCCTTTTCTGGATAATGCCTATTCATCGTAAATGTTTCCGCTTATCTACCACTCTTATGCCTAAGTAGGTCCTCCAGTCACATAGTTCCAGAACAGTTGGTTTTTCCCCTTTTGTCGAAATGATCACACTTATAATTATTTTTGATATTTCTATTTTTCTTCCTTTTTCTGTGATCTCACAGTATAGCATATGGTAGTGGTACTCAATAAATATTTGAATGAATATATTACCATGTATTGAACTGAAGAATTATTTTTAAAGAATACTCTTTTAGACATCAATATGTATCAGTGTATCTCTTTGAGGATAATATGTATCAACATGTATCAAGTTGATACTAAAAGATCTGAGATACAGACACACATGTTGATATATTCTATTTTCCCACATTAGGTACTGAAAATAACTACCACAAAGGATTTAGTAGAAATTGATCAATTAAACCAATGTGGAAGTATTTGATTTAAGGATCTATCAAATCTTGTTAGGCTTACTTGTATTGAATACATGCAAAATGTCAGTGCTTTTATATGTAATCACATATATCGAGTGTAATAGTTTTCTTAGTTTGTTCTTTAATTAAACAAAAGATGTAAGCATATTCTTTCTAAAACTCAGCTCTGATCTGCCACTTATCTATGCCCCCAAATTCTTTAAGATCTTTCATTTACCTCCAAAATTAATTCCTTTCCTCAATCTTTTTCCAGTCTCAACTACTCTATGTGTTCTGTGCACTCTGGTAAATTAATCAGTCTTTGTCAGTGTCTATGTGATTTATTGCAATAGATAGCTCAGCTACAGTGCTTCTACCACCCGAAATATGTGCCTCTCCATAACTTTACATTCATTGTTGTTTAGTCACTAAGTCCTGCCTGACTCTTTGCAACCTCATGGACTGATTTTCAAGTTAAGAGGCTACCAGTTCCATGCCATTTTTTCTAATTTTTTTCTTGGTTTGGGGTCAGGTTCCTTAGGAAACAGCTCTGAGACAGAGATTTGCTGGCGTCTAGGAGGGTTCCTTGAAGTGCTCTTATGAAAAGTATATGCAAGGGAATGCGACAAGGGGGAATGCACAGAGGTAAAGGTTTAAGTGCAGCACAACTTCTACAGCAGCTCAGGTGATCCCATGAGCCAGTCTGTAGGTGCAGTATCTCTTCATAGTTATCCCAGATGGAGGCCAGGCACTCAGACCTTCATAGTTCTGCAACGACCAGTCAATGTGCACATGCTCTTCCAGAAAAGTAGAGCAGAACCCCTCTGCCCAGGGAAGTCCTAGATGGACTCAGCTGTGTGTCCTCCCTAAAAGGAGTACCTGAGCCATGGAGCATGGATCCGATGTGCATCACCCATAGTGGACTCTGCTAAGATTCCATAGAATTCTATTTTTACCACATTTGAGGCCCCTTATTATCTCTCACCTTAGAATATACCTTTGTGTATACTTATTAGCCATTATTCACAACTCGGTTCTAAATAGCTTTTTGGAAAATCACACAAAATCATTGAATGATAGAGTCCATGTTACAGGCATTTGATAAATATCTGTTAAAAGAATGATGAACGTATGAATGAACAAAGTGTACTCTTGGAAACTATTACAAAATTAACCGTAAGAAAAAAATAGAAAATACCATTTAATCATAGAGCAAGTCTGTAAATAAAAATAACACACCCATGTTGCATGGTTGTAATGCTATTCCACAACCTGTGAGAAAGACAGTACAGCTATATAGATAACGGATTAAATTGACTTCTAAATATTCCAGGGAACTGATTTTCAGACTGTGATTCTGAGAACTGATCGTGGTGGGAGTCCATCTGGAGACTCTCTCCCACTCTCTTCCAGAGCAGTCCTGCTTGTATTTGCTTTACTTATTTTGTTTAAAATGTTTGAAAGCTTGCTGTAGGGTAAGTAACATCAACAAACTTAAATTACACAGTATGAAAATGCCTTACCAAAATATACATTTAAATGTAGCATCTTATAATAAAGAATTCATACATGTGAAAATAAACTTTTCACCCAAAGAGCTGTTAAAAACTGCAGTCAAGGGTTTTGGAATAGTCTTTTACAGACTCATCAATGTACACACCAACTTCAGGGAATTTTAAAGGGCCGTATTAAAGATAAAGTATTGTTTATATAATCTCAGTATGTGGTGCCTGTACCCCTGAGTTCTTGCAGTGTGTGTGTATTTTCTTTGTTGAGCTTGTGCTCAGTCGTGTCTGACTCTTTGCAACTCCCTGGATGGTAGCCCTCCAAGCTCCTCTGTCCATGGAATTTTCCAGGCAAGCAAACTGGAGTGGGTTGCCAATTCCTACTTCAAGGAATCTTCCCAACCCAGTGATCAATCTTGCATCTCTTGTGCCTCCTGCATTGGCAGGGGAATTCTTTACCATTGTGCCAGCTGGGAAGATTCAATAATTTTGATTTGTAGTAAACAGACACAACTGCCAAGAACGACAAAACAGATAAATTGTATGGTACCTGGAACATAAAATTGGAAACCGGAAATCTTGATATTTAAAACTTATTTGCTGCATCAGTTCAGTTCAGTTCAGTCGCTCAGTCATGTCATTCTCTTTGCGACCCCATGAATCACAGCATGCCAGGCCTCCCTGTCCATCACCAACTCCCGGAGTTCACTCAAACTCATGTCCACAGAGTCAGTGATGCCATCCAGCCATCTCATTCTCTGTCGTCCCCTTCTCCTCCTGCCCTCAATCCCTCCCAGCATCAGAGTCTTTTCCAGTGAGTCAACTCGTCGCGTGAGGTGGCCAAAGTATTGGACTTTCAGCTTTAGCATCAGTCCTTCCAATGAACACCCAGGATTGATCTCCTTTAGAATGGACTGGTTGGATCTCCTTGCAGTCCAAGGGACTCTCAAGAGTCTTCTCCAACACCACAGTTCAAAAGCATCAATTCTTCGGCAATCAGCTTTCTTCACAGTCCAACTCTCACATCCATAATAACCAATGGAAAAACCATAGCTTTGGTGGCTCAGAGGTTAAAGCGTCTGCCTCCAATGCGGGAGACCTGGGTTTGATCCCTGGGTCGGGAAGATCCCCTAGAGAAGGAAATGGTAACCCACTCCAGTATTCTTGCCTGGAGAATCCCATGGACGGAGAAGCCTCGTAGGCTACAGTCCATGGGGTCGCAAAGAGTAGGACATGACTGAACTGAACTGAACTGACTAGATGGACCTTTGTTGGCAAAGTAATGTCTCTACTTTTTAATATACTGTCTAGGTTGGTCATAAATTTCCTTCCAAGGAGTAAGCGCATAACCAACCCTTAATAATTCATTTACTTTTTCTGAGACTCAGTTTTCTCTACCTTAAAATTGCAGAAAATAGGTTAGGTTAAGTTTATTTTATCTTGCTAGTCTAAAATTGAATGAGTTACTAATAAAAGTTTTAAGTGTAAAAAGAGGATACAGTCTTTACACAATTCAAAAAATCTCTTTTCAAATTATGCCCTTGATATATTTAGCAGCAGAACACTGTAGCATTTTATTAAACCAAGATGGTGTTTATCACCAAAATTATACAAGTTTGGAACTGGAAACTAATTAGCCAATAAAAGTTTTCTTTTATTGTTATTTTAAAATTCTATCATTTATTTGGGGAAAAGCTTTATATCTTAGGATAAAATGGCAGAAATTAACCCAGAACGTAATCATTTCCTATCATTTAATTCTGATTTTATAGTAGCCATGAGTACAAGCCTCTGGAAGAAATTACAGTGAGTGCTTTAACAGGGAAAATGACTCTGTCTAAGCCTTATCTCATATTATAAAAACCCCAAGCACATGGATGATTGCTGTTAGGAAGTTAAGCACAAAAGCTATGACCCAGGCTGCCATCTTCAAAAAAGATTGATATCCCACTCTCTATAGATTCAAAGTCCTGTTGCTAACAAAAGGCACTTCAAGAAAATTATCTCGACTGTATATATTGTAAATTGGAACCATGTTTTTACTTATTACAAAATGTGGGAAAAAACAACAAAAAAGAAAACACATTTTACTAAGAAAAACTGAACCCAGGCTAGAAAAATTTTATGAAACCAAACAGAGACTAAGAATATCTTTCTGTTGGCCCCTCTACCACAAATATATGGCAGCAAGGGCAGTGACCAAGTGCAGCAGAGCTGAACACACTGCACTGCTCACAAGATCTCCAGAGCAAGCAAACAACTTTTTCAATCACCATCAAAAAATCAGCAGCAGCCAAGGCACACCATGCTTTGTCAAACATAATATCTTTGGTAATTGCTGTGTCAGATTGTCCCCCAACATCTTCCAAAAGTTATGAGTGTCTTGGCCTGGTGTTTTAGTCTTAGATAAAATAAATTTTCTCGGTACTTCAGCTCTTTTGTCCATTTAGGACAAATGACGCTCATTTCTGTAGTAACAATAGATATGTCCACAATGCAAGTCTAGGGGTTAACAGCATACTGCTAACAGCCTCTTTATGGAGGTCTGTGTCTTTACTTCAACTTTATTTGAAAAGCATACTTGGGTTGCCATTTCCTTCTCCAGTGCGTTGGGGGGAGGGGTGGGGGTGGGGTCGCTCAGTCGTGTCTGGCTCTTGGCAACCCCATGGACTGCGGCCTGACAGGCTCCTCCATCCATGGGATTTTCTGGGCAGGAGCGCTGGAGTGGACTGCCATTGCCTTCTCCATAGTACACCTATGTATGTGTTAAAATAAATTATTAATAACATAAAAAAAAGAAAAGCATACTTTGGCATGGGCTTTGGCTAAGCCATTTTAATGATTTCTGCTGTTGAGGGTATGCAGAAACCATCCCTCCACTCCTGGAGCTTCAGTGACAGCCTGACTGGCTTCCTGAGTCAACCTCGGCATGCAGTGCTATGACAGCATGGCCCTTCAGCATGGCTGTATCCATGCACTCTTCTGCTTGCTTCCTGCTCTGGTGGTTCAGAGTCATGCGGTAGAGAGCCAGATGCCTGCCACAGACCCTAACATGAGGTCTAACACAAGGAAGATAAAACTGAACTTTGATAATAATGTATGCAGTCACTGGATATTTCTAAATGTGTGTTTTATTTATTTATTTTTATCACTACACTGAGAGTCAATGGGCTTCCCTGGTGGCTCAGATGGTAAACAATCTGCCTGCAGTGCAGGAGATCTGGGTTGGATCCCTGGGTTGGGAAGATCTGCTGGAGAAGGGAATGTCCACCCACTTCAGTATTCCTGCCTGGAGAATCCCATGGATAGAGAAGTCTGGCCAGCTTCTCTATTGGACGCAACTGAACAACTAAAATACACACTGAGACTCAGTAGAATTTGCTACTTCCAGGATACATGTTCGTGCCTTGAGCTGGCAAATAACCCCAAGCTTTTAGGTGAGGAGAGTAAGCTGTTCCCTGACTTTGAGCAGTACTGGTCTTATACTTTGATTCATCTTCTTAAGTATCAATACAGCATATGGCATTGTCACTCAGGAAAAGGGCACCAGTCTGCAGTACCAGCCATCCCCTCTCAGGGTCTTTCACTACATATACTGTCAGGCCGACATCACTGAAACCCTTCCCAGGTGTGCACTGGTCCCAGGGGGCCAGGCTGTACCCATACTGCAGCAGCTGGGATTGCTGGCCCCAGGGTCACCACACAGCAGGAGGTTGATCTCAGCATGAAATCTGCTTCTTCCTGTGTGACTAAAACCCTTCCCTATTTCCCGGAAAAGCTGGAGTGATTTCCTTTTTGAAATCTTTCTGTTCTTAATTGCTTGGACCTGAGGCTGAAGCAAATCTCTCATAAATGCTTGTTTTTCTGAAAAGTTTTTTAAGCAATTTCACATGCTTCTCTGAAAAAGTTTCTGTTCTGCTTCTTTATCTCCTTCATGCAGACACTGCATCCGTTTTCTGATAATGAATGATACCAATGAGGGTTCTGTCAGCAGATTTCACATGACTCACTCCTGGATTGATTCAATAGGAACAGCTGGATAGATGCTTGTAATGTTCACTCTGTCCCCAAGATGAACCTTTTCAACAATATCATTGTGAGCAAAAGGGTGTCACCATGAGGCATCTGCCCTGCAAGCATATTTTCAGGAGACTCTCGGAGTCTGATCATCTACCTGTCAGGGAACACGAGGCAGTCGTGGGTCAGCACCACACTGTGGTGGGGCAGCAGGCACATTTGCAGGCTCGGTGGTCTGACCTGGTCCATCTCTACTAGGGCAGTGTGGGTACACCAGACACTGGAAGGAGGCCCCATACATCTCTGGAATCAGCTAGGACATCCTCATCATCATGACATGGATGGTGATAAGCTGACTGATGTCTTCCGGATTCAGTTTCTCATATTCCACACACTGAATGGACCTACCTGAATCTGATGTTCTAAGACTGAGTCAGGTTAACTGTCAAAGATCTCATTGATAGCCATGTTAAAAGTTAGGATAACTTGTAGTGGGAGGCAGGTGAGCTGTCTGTATGGATTTTGGTCAAATGATTTTAAGTGTTCACAGTTTACATTTAAAAATGGCTCCCTATTAATAATTGTTTTCCCAAGTAAGTGTATGTATAGAGGTTCAACAGTATCGATGGCAATATTTTCATCTTTCCCTTCCGTCACTCAGTCGTGTCCAACTCTTTGCGACCCCGTGGACTGTAGCCTACCAGGCTTCTCTGTCCATGGGATTCTCCAGGCAAGAATACTGGAGTGGGTTACCGTTTCCTTCTCCAGGGGATCTTCCCGTCCAGGGATCGAACCCGGGTCTCCCGCATTGGAGGCAAACGCTTTAACCTCTGAGCCACCAGGGAAGCCCATGTTTTCATCTTTAGCCAGGTCAATAAAATCTTAAAAATTTGCTTTGCAGGTTTCCAGATTTACATCTGTTCCTCAAATCACATATTTCTGTCCTAGAAACTGCTCACTGGCCATTCTTTTTCTGTTGTTGGCCCATACTGCAAAACCACCTACAGACACTTTTGTGCAGACCCCAGGTCAGGCCTCTGCCTCATGTGTGTGCCCGTAACACCACTGCTTGGGGTTTCCTCTATCTAAGAGCTGAGAGGAACATATGTTGTTTGGTGAACCAAGAACAAAACCAGGAGGAATCCCTGAAGAGTGCATCAGAGGAGAGCTGGAAAGTACTATGTCCTGTGCAATAGGGTTCTGCCAGCCAGTTCCAGGCCTGGCCAGCCTCATCTGCAGCTCTTTTATATGGGGAGAATCCTGGCATCATTGTCTCTGACACAGACACAGCCTGGCTCCCTCACTTGCAAGAAGGGAAGTTTACTGCTCCAAAGCCTGAAGGACTCCAAGAGTACCTGGTAGATTGTGTTCCCAAATGTCCCAAGAAAATATTTTTTCAAAGCTTTAAAAAAATTTAAAGTATTAGAATTCAGTACTGAGGAATTTTTGAAGATAATATCAATATGTATTTAAAAGCATAAGGGAATAAACTACAAAGAAAGAAGTAAGAATTCAGAGTTATGTATCTAAAGTTGGCCAGGTCAGTTCATTGTATCTACAATGACTAGTTTAAAAATATAATGGAAACATATCCAATCCATGATAGTATGTGCATACACACACATACACACAGGTGAGCATATTAAAAACCCTGTAAAATTTCAGGAATAAAAACAATGAAAATACATATGAATAATACTATAAATCTTTACTGAGGGTTATAAGAAGATGACTATATAGACAGATACCATGTCTATGAATGAAAGGTTCATTCTTTTAAAAATAATAAGTTTCTCAAAAATAATCTATAAAATCCATATAAATAACAATGGCTTGGGGGTGATGATATTCTCTGAAAGAAATGATCACTTGAAAATTAATCTCTTATTATTGAAAAAAGAAGATAAATATGGAGGCACCTACTCTACCAATTCACAAAATTGCTGCAGATGGGGACTGCAGCCATGAAATTAAGAGGCCTGCTCCTTGGAAGAAAAGCTATGACTAACCTAGACAGCATATTAAAAAGTAGAGACATTACTTTGCTGACAAAGGTTCATATAGTCAAAGCAATGATTTTTCCAGGAGTCATGTATGGATGTGAGAGTTGGACCATAAAGAAGGCTGAGCGCTGAAGAATTGATTCTTTTGAACTGTGGTGCTGGAGAAGACTTGAGAGTTCCTTGGACTCCAAAGAGGTCCAACTAGCCAATCCTAAAGGAAATCAGTCCTGAGTATTCATTGGAAGAACTGATTGCTGAAGCTGAAACTCCAATACTTTGGCCACCTGATGCAAAGATCTGACTCATTAGAAAAGACCCTGATACTGGGAAAGCTTGAAGGCAGGAGAAGGGGATGACAGAAGGTGAGACAGTTGAGAGAAAAGATGGGATAGATGAGATAGTGATGGCATCACTGACTCAAGGGACATGAGTTCGAGCAGGCTATAGGAGATGGTGAGGACAGGGAAGACAGGTGTGCTGTAGTCCACGGGGTCTCAAAAAGTCAGACATGACTGAGTGACAGAACAACAACAACAACAAAATAAATTATAAAGCTGCAACTCAAGAGTTTCCTGGAAACCACCACCTCCTTCTTACTGGACATTACAGTGCTCATGTTAACTGCATTGTTTTTTTTTTTTAATTCTTATCTCATCCACACAATGAGAATCCAAATTAATTAAGGGACAGACATTCACTCTTTTAATTCTTTGTACTCCTTGCATTGGAAATCCCCGATGACTCAGCAATAAAGAATCTGTCTTTTGATCCCTGGGTCCAGAAGATCCTCTGGAGTAGGAAATGGTAACCTGCTCCAGTATTCTTGCCTGAAAAACCCCATGGACAGAGGAGCCTGGCAGGCTACAATACAAAGGGTTGCAAAGAGTCGGACAAGACTGAGCAACTGAAAATGCACCGCTCACATCAGTACATAGGCTTTGTAAAGTGTACAGCACATGGTCAGATTATAGGCATGCAGTGGCTACTTGAATGCAATGAAGAATTTTTTCACTAGAATACTCCCATTTTAATAAAGAGCCTGACCTCATCTGTGATGTTTAGCAGCTGACTTCTTTTTAAGCTGCCTGTCTTATTAGGCCCTACATATGGACAGGCTGATCAAGAAAGCCCATCATGGATCTCCTTCTTTGAAACCCCTGGACAATTTAAGCCTATAAAATCTCCAGCCCGAGTAAATGGAAACTATTCTTAGCTTGTCCCTTAACTACTACAACTGTCCCGCCTATTTACAGCACTCTGTTCCAGCCAGCCTGGGCCTGCATGGGCCCACTCTGCTTTCTTCAGGAGGTCCTGTGCAAGTAGAAAATTATCTTGTTTTGTGAAGTGTCATAAGCCTGGACATCTAAATGGGATAACCAAAACACTCAGGTGAGGCAAAGTAATATGATTGGAAAAACATGACTCTGTTTTCAAGGCCAGTTCAAATTGTGAGAAAAAAATAAGGAAACAGAACTTTTTTTATCATTTATCATTCAAACTTAGCCTTTAGATATAGAATATAGATATATTCCTTTAAAAAATGCTACTGGCTTGAAAGTTTACAGGAAAAAACATTCTCCCAAACAAAACTTCATAATTGTCATACAAAATCATTGTTTTGATTATAAATTTTCTAACAGAAACATTTCACACATTGAATAGTTCCAAAGAAATACCTACATATTCAGTTCAGTTCAGTCGCTCAGTCGTGTCCGACTCTCCACGACCCCATAAATCACAGCACGCCAGGCCTCCCTGTCCATTACCAACTCCCGGAGTTCACTCAAACTCATGTCCACAGAGTCGGTGATGCCATCCAGCCATCTCATTCTCGGCCGTCCCCTTCTCCTCCCGCCCCCAACCTTTCCCAGCATCAGAGTCTTTTCCAGTGAGTCAACTCGTCGCATGAGGTGGCCAAAGTATTGGAGTTTCAGCTTTAGCATCAGTCCTTCCAATGAACACCCAGGATCGATCTCCCTTAGAATGGACTGGTTGGATCTCCTTGCGGTACAAGGGACTCTCAAGAGTCTTCTCCAACACCACAGTTCAAAAGCATCAATTCTTCCGCGATCAGCTTTCTTCACAGTCCAACTCTCACATCCATACATGACCACAGGAAAAACCATAGCCTTGACTAGACGGACCTTTGTTGGCAAAGTAATATATTATTTAATATATTACTGCTTTTTAATATATTATCAAGGTTGGTCATAACCTACATATTATAGTGTCTCTTTTTCCCTCCTACGGATACTTCCACTAAATAAGTGTCTCCTAAGCAACATCCCAAACTATTATTCTGCCTTTGTGTGACAGCTTCCAAAGAATGAATATATTCAGGTTCCTGCATCCAAGCCAAGCCATGAATTAATAAATTGGCAGGATCGGAACCATGTTTAACAACCTCCCTTGGATTCATACCTGCCAACTCTCCGTAGAAATAGAGCTGGGGGATTTTGGCAACACCTTGAGTTTAGATTTGACTTATTCATTTTTCACTTAAAAAATCCTCCTCTGCCAATGTATTCAATGAATTTAATTCTCAAGCACTTCAGTTGATAAGAGCCTAAATTCTCATTAAAGTGATTCTTCTGCAAAGAGGATATAGCACCACGAGGAAAATGCAGGCTTTTCTCTACGAGAAACATATTTTTCCCTCCACTTCCTGGTTTTTGTACATCTAGTTCCCTTTTAATGTTAATTCTTAGATTTTTCTCTGGCATCTCTAAACACTTCATATTTCATTTGACTAGCTATTTCTCTTACTATTTCAGGAAAAAAGGCAAATGCTTGCAGTAAGAAAAAGGATGCATAAAATGAAGAATATAAACTTCCAAATGACTGTCTCCTTTGTGTAATGCGTACAGGGGAAATTTGTTTGTTTTATTAATCATTTCATTTTAAATCCAAGAAGCTGTGTGAGACAAATGGAAAATGCCAGCAAGGATGACATGACAAAGAGGCTAATAAACTGCTGGATGCTTAGAACTGTGAGAGGAGCTAAGCAACATAAACTGCCTTCTGGGAACGGAGCGGGTAGCTGAGCTAAAGCAGGTCACAGGCAGGCTAAATACCACACTGACAGTGAAGAAGAATGCCATCAAGTACCCCCAAATAGCTCACAAATGCATCAAAATACTGTTTATGACTTATATTTTTATTGTAAGGCAAATTAAAGATCACATCCCATGTATCGTCTAACTAAAAAATACCTAGATCTAGTGTTTACTTTTTTCAGGGGATGATGGTTAGAGAAAAAAATGACTTTCTGTACTTTGTGTCAGATGCTGAATAATTTGAGCATCTCTGACAGTTATGATGCATGAAGGTGAATTAAAACATTTCAATGATTAATTTTTATCTGCATAAAATTTCCTTATGAAAAAATAAGGGCTCCCTACTTCATAGACATGTGATTTTCTGACCTTGGAATTTTTTAATATTTATTCCAATTTTATTTATTTTTGGCTGTGCTCGGTCTTCGTTGCTGTGTGGGTGTTTTTCTATAGTTACAGAGAGCAGGGGTTACTCTCTGGTTGTATGCTCAGTAGTTGTGGCTCGAAGACTCTAAAGCACAGGTTCAGTAGTTGAGGGACACAGGCTTAATTGCTCCATGGCATGTGGGATCTTCCTGAACTATGGAGCAAACCTGTGTCCCCTACATTGCAAGGCAGATTCTTAACCACTGAGCCACTGGGGAAGCTCTTGATTTTTTTTTTTTTAATATTTAATTTATCCATTACACTATTTTGTGCTCTGAATAGGCAGCCATATCAGTGAAGAAAAAAAAACCCTAAAATATATCTTATCAACGACTTATAAAAATCAGGAAGACCGAAATGCTAGTCAGACACATGGTTGCCAAGGGGGACGAGATGTGGGAGAGGCATGGATTGGGAATTTGGGATTAGCAGATGTAAACTATTATATATAGGATGGATAGAAAACTGTATGGCATAGGAAACTATATTCAGTATCCTGTGATAAACCATAATGGAAAAGAATATTAAAGAAAGAAATGTCTATATATGTATAGCTGTGTCATTTTGCTGTACAGCAGAGATTGGCACAACATTGTAAAATCAACTACACTTCAAAAAAAAAATAAAATCAACAACAACGACAACAAACTAATGGATGAATTTTGAAAAAAGAAATGCTAGTTAGAAGTTACCTTCTTGATGGTTTCCAGCATGGAGCGCCCTCCCTGCCAGGGCTTGGAGTTCTTTCTGATACATGACAGACTAGCCATGCTGTGCCACTTCCGGTCCTCCAGCTTCTTATGAAAAGCATTAGCAAGCAAAAGCACTGTGTCATATATGTAAAGGTTTGAAATCTGAAAAGACATTAGACAGTAATCATTAGAATCATTGATGCCAACCATCAAGAATAAGGAGAAATGTATCAGCTCAGTTGCTTCTGTTCATGTCACAGATAGCTGGTTTACTGGGTTATTTATTAAGCAGAAGGTTTCTTTTTTTCATTTCCTGGACAATTTTGCTATTGAGAATGAAGTCTTGTCTGATTGTATGCCTCAACTGCTTTTTCAGCTTATTTAGGTGTGAGAGAGATGATAAAAAAAGAGGAGTTTTGACAGAGGCAAGGCTGTTAGTGTCAGACCTTAGAAAATCACTGGTCCTTATTTCTTTCTAAGGAAGTAAGGATCTAAGGGTTTAAGATTGGAAGGGAAAATGAATAATACATTTTCTGAAGATGTTAAATTTTTGCATTCTGGTTTTTCAGATGGAGAAATATCAACTTGATTTTACATGGAAGATGAGTGTCATAGGTGCTGGATGCCACCATCTGCCTATATGTTTGTATCTATGGAGATTCAGCAATGAAAAAGTGAGAGGAAACAGCACCATTCATAAACATTACAATGATCAAGGGTCTATACAAAATTATACACAGGTGCATTGCAATTAACATGACAAATACCATAAACTGCTGTTTGTGAATGTGTGTTTACATTAATGATTTCTTCTTCTAAGGTAATCATATTAACTTCCCTCTACAAAGATTTTAAAATAAATTATACAAATATCCGATATAATGTATTGCACTCTTACTGTTTGCCAGAATCACTACCCTCACTGTTAATTACCAATGTTGTCTGTTTTTTAAATAATTTAGAAATAACACTTTAAAAATATAGACACCATGAGATATCCAAGATCAACAACAGCGGTTAAATGTTATATTACTTCCTCTCTGAAGAAAAAAAATCAATATAAAATAAAAAATGAGAACTCAACATAGCTATTAAAAATAAACCCATTTAAGCATGTAAATCTTCTCAGATTTTTTAGAGTCCTGTTATCACATTTTTTTCTTGAAAATAAAGGGGACAGTACTTTGATTACCCTTTACTTATAATTAATCATGAAGGAATCTTATGAAATTTTCTGCCCACATCACAGCATGCTACTAAACTTCAGCTATTAGGATGATGAGAATTTGAACTGTTAATAAGCACTTCCTAACAGTGTCTTTGAATTGTCTAACTAGGTAAATCTTTAACCATTTGTGTTTGTAGACTTTCCTTTAAAGAGACTTTCAACACTCTTATGCACCACATGAAGTATCAGTTTGTTCTTTATAAGGAAATATTTGGATAGGCCATTCTCATCTTCCCCCCACCCCACCAGATAATTCTTAGAGAGATGGCTGTAACTGGCTTTGAACGAAGAGTAATGCTTGAAGTTAAGAGTAGCTGATGAAATGAACTTCATCTGAATTAGACTGAAGACCCAAAAGGTAAACCTAGAAGAAACGTGAAGGATGAATGAGTTGTATCCAAAAGTCTGGGGCAAATATTTGGATATTTCTCAATAATCTACAATAATTTGACCTTTTCTAACCTCTTATGACTCCTCTGCCTCAAACTCTCTTGCTCTAAGCAATCTAGCTTTATTTTGTTTCACCCTCTGACTGATTGCTTCAAGTGTGTAGATGAGATAGTTGTGGGAACATCCTCTGATGTCTCTTCATCTGTCTCTAACTAGTTAACTTCCTCTCGTACTCAATTCATGGGTCACAGGCTGGGTGAATCCTACCCTGACAACTTCTCAGGATTCTCCCCACTCCCAGGCTAGGTGGGCAGTTCTTGTTTTATCTCTCGGAATACTCAGTGCATATCTCTACTGAAGCATGTCAGAATGCTAAGATTTCTTTTAAATTGCTTTTCACACAGAATATAAGTTCCTTCTGGACAGGGGCTCATCTTGCAATATTTTTGCCTTTTGCACTTTCTGTTTCCCTTATTTTTTGTTTCCTCTTGACTTAGCCCAGAGTCTAGCACATATTTGGTTTTTGATATATAGTTGTCAAAGAAAAGAAAGTCTAGTTTTACATCAGTTAGGTTTAACAGAAGTCAAGATGTGAGCGATCTGACAACTGATGACACTTCTTATGGCATAGTCTCCTTTGCATATCTAGAGGCATGCACTTTAGCATCCATGTTGGACTAAAAGGTCAGTGATTTGTAGTCGATATGTGACAAGTGTTTTTGACAAATGACTGCCTCTCTTTGTTTGCTCACATCCCAAACTGCAGAATCAAAAGGGGGTGATGACATTCTCTGAGCTTTACATTATCTCTTCTTTTATTTCTTTCTTAGCAAATTCCTATTCTCTTTTGAGGTCTGTGCTCTTTACCATGGCACACATTACAGCCCCTCTCTGTCATTACCTACTGATCTACCTACATTACCTACTTTTTATTCAGATGACCTTTGCTTCTACTCTGGCCATGACCAGAACAAGTTACTATTTATTAGATACAAATGAACAACTCCTCTAACATCTTAAACATCAGCATCCCACCATTTGACCAATCATTTCTATCTACTCTAACATTTGTTTTCTGACTTTACTGAACCATCAGCACCAACCTCCTCTACATGCCAACTTTCCAATACCTGACACCTTTGACTTGCTCTGAAACATTCTCTTTCCTTTAATAGTTGATTACCTGGTATAATTTCTAGGCAGCTCATCATATCAGCATTCCTCCTCTGTCTTTCTCTTATTTTTCAGTGTTTCTGTTTAAAGTTTAATACTCAGAACTAACTTTATTTGCAGATGTGAACTGACTAGGAGAGATTTGGATAAAATGTTATCTCTCTTGATCTTAACCAAATGCTTCTGACACAGAGACTGAGATAACAGAATGGTTTGGAGCAACTATTACTTCTGCTATGTTCAAAACAAGTTTGCCTTCATTTTAACAGCCTTAAACTGTCAAACCAGGTCTCCTCCATCTAGACATCAGGTAACTGACTTTGAATTTACACTATATCTATCATATTTTAAATTTTAGGCATATTATTCAGTGACTATTAACAATCTGAATATTGATAATGTAAGAAAATATAAGCTTTCTCATCTAGTTTTATGTCATTTACAAATCTGATACATGTATTTTATTCATTTTAATTTGTGTAGTTTAAAAATTTTGAAAATACTAGGTCTGAGTGAAGTCAAAGTTGCTCAGTCATCTCCAACTATTTGGGACCCCCAAGGACTATACAGTCCATAGAATTCTCCAGGACAGAATACTGGACTGGGTAACCTTTCCCTTCTCCAGGGGATCTTCCCAACCCAGGGATCAAAGCCAGATCTCCCTCATTGCAGGCGGATTCTTTACCAGTTGAGCCACAAGGGAAGGTCCAAAGACAGACTCTGTGGATAACCATAGAGAATTCTTTGCACTTCAAGAATAAAATATATATCAGTGTGGTTTTACTATTCCACTAGTTCCATACTTCCCAAACTGAGGGTAAGAGAAACTCTGGTGATAATCTGTAAATATTAAAGGTACTCAAAACTACATAATAGATCAGGGCCATGTTCCAGGCTTATCAATTTTGCCTGAAGATTTGGAGACAAAACAAAGTAGTTTAGCTGAGTCCTATTTGAAATGTTGCTGTTGTTGTTCAATCACTCAGTTGTGTCTGACTGTGACCCCATGGACTGAAGCATGTCAGGCGTCCCTGTCCTTCACCATCTCCCGGAGCTTGCTCAAATTCATGTCCATTGAGTCGGTGATGCCATCCAACCATCTCATCCTCTGTCATCCCCTTCTTTTCCTTCCT
Source organism: Moschus berezovskii (assembly GCF_049115385.1). Classification (NCBI taxonomy): domain Eukaryota; kingdom Metazoa; phylum Chordata; class Mammalia; order Artiodactyla; family Moschidae; genus Moschus; species Moschus berezovskii. Next base: position 39,026,872 of record NC_142464.1, read on the forward strand.
TTAATCTTTTCCAGTATCAGGGTCTTTTCTAATAAGTCAGATCTGCGCATCAGATGGCCAAAATATTGGAGATTCAGCTTTAGCATCAGTTCTTCCAATTCAGGATTGATTTCCTTTCAGATTGACTGGTTTGATCTCCTTGCAGTCCAAGGGACACGCAAGAGTCTTCTCCAGCAATCACAGTTCAAAAGCATCAATTCGTCACCACTCAGTTTTCCTTATAGTCCAACTCTCACATCCATACATGACTACTGGTAAAACCATAGCTTTGACTATAGAGACTTTTGCTGGCAAAGTAATGTTTCTGTTTTTAATATGCTGTCTAGTTTTGTCATAGCTTTTCTTCCAAGGAGCAAGCATCTTTTAATTTCATGGCTGCAGTTACCATCTACTGTGATTTTGGAGCCCAAGAAAATAAAGTCTTACACTGTTTCCATTGTTTTCCCATCTATTTTCCATGATGTGATGAAAGCGGATGCCATGATCTTAGTTTTCTGAATACTGAGTTTTAAGCCAGCCTTTTCATTCCCCTCCTTCACCTTCATCAAGAAGCTCTTTAGTTCCTTTCTGCCATTAAGTTGGTGTCATCTGCATATCTGAGGTTACTGATATTTCTCCCAGAAATCTTGATTCAAATTATATTACTTTTAATTTTAAAGAAACCCATATATTGTATAATTTTTAAAGACAATAAGATGACTATGTTTTGAACTTTTAAAAAAGTCTGAAGTCAAAATGTTTACTATCTTTTATTCTTAGTAGTCTTTGGTGAAAATGCTTGAATGATATCAATTTATGTAGACTTTTTAATGTTTTCCTAAAAGGAAAATTTTTCAAATATTACATTAAATTCAACAAAGAATAAAAAATTTACCACATTATCTAAATCTAAAAAGAAAATATTAAGTAGGCTTCGGTGATGTCTGTTCTTAAGGAAGTCCTATTATTTAAAGTTTCTCAACGCATGTATTTAATACAGGGGTTGTATTTGTATCTATTTATATTCTTCTGGGAGATGGTGAAGGACTAGGAAGCCTGACATGCTGCACTGCATGGGGTAACAAAGAATCAGACAGGACTGAGCAACTGAACAACAGCAATGTATCTGAATATTAATTTTACTGTGTTAAACACTTGTTGTCAGAATCTTTCTACCTGCCTTTTGAAAACTGGAACAATATACCAATGCTTTGTACTTGGGTTTTCTTCCTCTGTATTTCTCTAATATTTCTAACTTACAACATTGTGATCATATCTACAGCTTTATTAACTGCTCTGAGAAATTATTTTTCAGGCCTCATTTTAGAAGAGTAAGGCATACTCTAACTACCTCCCAACACCTGCTCCTTCTAATCTAATGATTTGCTGCTGCTGCTAAGTCACTTCAGTCGTGTCCGACTCTGTGCAACCCCATGGACGGCAGCCCACTAGGCTCCGCCATCCCTGGGATTCTCCAGGCAAGAACACTGGAGTGGGTTGCCATTTCCTTCTCCAATGTGTGAAAGTGAAAAGTGAAAGTGAAGTTGCTCAGTCTTGTCCAACTAGTAGCGACCCCATGGACTGTAGCCCACCAGGCTCCTCTGTCCATGGGATTTTCTAGGCAAGAGTACTGGAGTGGCTTGCCATTGCCTTCTCCGATCTAATGATTTACTTTTCTTTAAATGACTTATCCTAATCTTTCCAGTTTTAAGACGGAGAAACAGAAACAAAAGGATTTGAATATTTCTATTTTCTCTCCATTAGCAGCCAAACTAACATTAGTTTTGTTGTGTGTGCTCAGTTGTGTCTGACTCTTTGCGACCCCATGGACTGTAGTCCACCAGGCTCCTCTGTCCATGGGCTTTCCCAGGCAAGTATTCTGGAAGAAGTTGCCATTTCCTACTTCAAGGGATTTTCCTGACCCCTGGACTGAAGTCACATCTCTTGCATCTCTGCATTGGTAGAGGGATTCTTTACCACCAAGCCACCTGGGAAGACAACATTAGTTTCATCAAGCAATAAATGGCTTACTTCTTTCTTGTTTCATATATTACTAAAAACTCTGTTTCTAGCTGAAAGGTATCTTTGACATTTATTTTGCAACTTCAGCTAATTCTGAATTTTAGTCTTTTTGGCACTAATTTAAAGATTGAGGAAACTTGGCTTTTGTTCTTTCTAAATATTACTTAGGCTTCCCCAGTAGAAGGACAGTTGTTGAAGCTGAAGCTCCAATACTTTGGCCACCTGATGCATAGAACCACTTCATTTTATGATGGTTGGGTAAATTAATTAAATATACGTACACATATCCTGATGCTGGTAAAGACTGAAGGCAGGAAGAGGGGATGACAGAGGATGACATGGTTGGATGGCATTACTGACTCAGTGGACATGAGTTTGAGCAAATACTGGGAAACAGTGAAGGACAGGGAAGCCTGGCGTGCTGCAGTCCATGGGGTCACAAAGAGTCAGATGATTGAACGATTGAACAACAACAAAATATTACTTCCCTTTCTGTGTACACTAAAACATGCAACAGGCCAGAGATCTCTAGATGCTCACCCTCTTCTCTAGATGTTACCTCTTCTCTGTTGCAGATTATTGTGACTGCTGGGTTTCTATTTTTAGAGGTCACAAGAATCATATTTTCATAACTTTTTTTCTGAGTTTTTCTTTAAGTTGGATCCTGCTGATAAGATATATGTCTACCTGTGATCCTTTTTATCTGCACTGTGGACTCCAAGTTGAGAGGGGGTTGTTTCTCCCAGGGAACCCCTTACTCTCAATTTTTAAAGTACTTTTCTTGTTATTTTCTTAAACTTCAGTGAGACAAAGCATACACCAAGGCCAGACTTTTTATCAAATGCTCCGCTTTTAGTGGAACATTTTAAATTCAAGAGCCCAGTATTTAGGCACTTCATTATATAAATTTTCACATATAAAATTTCTGTCAGTTCTCCTTTTACATATTAAGCATTTAATCAAATTCTATTACATATAATAGGGATATTAATACACAATAAACGCACAAAGAAAAGTAATCTTCTAGCTTTCTTCAATCTATAGCTTTGAGGGGTATATGATGAAGGTATGGGGCAGGAGGAGTGTTACTTCCAGTACATCCTTAATTCATTAGATATGTCTGGGAATACAAAGATAAATAAAATATTTGTTTCCTGATTTTAAGGAACTCAACTGAATCAGAAGGATTGTGCTGTTAGGCGAATATGCTTTGAAATACTGTGCAGTACCTTTCTGCTTTCCCAATCTGTACATTTCCTACTACTTCTTTCCACAGAAACAGCCTTTAATATCTCATGATTTTCTAAATCAAAGTTCTTTCATGTTTCTATTTAAAATTTTATCATTTCCACATCAATTATACTGAGAACCAATTAAAATCAGAAGGTAGGTCATTAGAAGTAGAAAACTTAAACCCTGTTTAGGCTTGAGTGGCTCACTTTGACTTCTGTTTTCTTATCAATTACTTTCAAATCCAAATTTTTACAAAGGTTCAAAGCACCGTGGTAGGTATGATGGGAAAAAGAAAGAAAGACAAATAATGAGAATTTATGATGCTTGGAGGGAACTTATTCTAAAGGATCTTAAAAATCTACTAGCAAAGTTCTGTGGGCAATAATTCCAGAGCCAGCTGTTGGATAAATACACACTGCTCATTACAATGGTGGAGAAGGAAATGGCAAACCACTCCGGTATTCTTGCCTGGAGAATCCCATGGACAGAGGAGCCTAGTGGGCTGTCTATGGGGTCACAAAGAGTCGGACATAACTGAAGCGACTTAGCAGCAGCAGCAGCATTACAAGGGTAATAAGTATGATGAAATGGTTAGACAAATGTCAATTTATCAAAAATATTCAAAGCTGACTAAAAATAGGGAAACTGTTATCTTTCAAACAAGGAAGTAGTTTTGCCAATTCACCTTATTTATCTAGTATTATTAGGAATGAACTAGTTCTCCTAGAATTATTTTTCCAGCCTTTTCAAACTGAACATCTCTAAGTACTAAAATACTATTTCTATTAAACATTTTGAAGGAATAGGTTTCTAAAATAGATCCTATGCTTTATCCTACTTATGAAATTGACCATGACTTTAATTTTTCTTGGTATCTAGGGTTACTATTTAAATATTAACAAATAAACTAGCTATATACTATAGTGATACACTTGGAACTGTATTATAGAGTTATTTTATAGAGAAGGTCCTGTTCTGATAGGATATTTGAATTAGCATATCTCTTTGATTTCTCTTTTTATCTTTCTTGCCTTGTTACAGGACTTCCTATGCCCTATTCTTGTTGATGTGCCTACCTTTGTCAAACCTCCTTCAAAATGACATATTGAGATGGCCAGTGCAAAGAGAAATAACACAAAAAATTCTGATAGGAGTTTCCTTAAGAAAAAGAAATAGGATCCGATGAGTAAAAGGGCATTCTTATGTGTAAGCTACAGGGACTTGATGTTCTTTTTTCTTTTTTTATTCGTTTTGCTGCTCAGAGATTGTATTCACTTACTTTCAAATTCTTTATTGTATTCTGAATAGCAAAGGTTTCAGCTATCTCCCATCTGAGTTGGATATAACTTTATATAACACTATAGCATTTTCGGATTTCTAAATATTTTTCTGGTGAACTCCTTCTGACCAGAAATTAATCTTTAAAAAGGAATAAGCTTCTATATCCTTGTTATGTCAGAAAAGGCATACAAATTTATTAGCTTAATAATTTGGAGTTTAGCATTAAGGAGTATAAATCACAAATTCTACCATGAGAAATGCTATTGATCTACTTGCTAAAAAGAGAATAACCCTTACTGATTATATTTTTATCAAATAGATATTTTGTTGTAATGAAATTTAGAACAATCAAAGACAGATTCTTAGCACTCTTCCCAAGTAGACTTATGAAACTGATGGACCAAAAATGGAAACATGTAGAATTCTGAATGCAAAGCCACCAGAAAATGTCTCTCTAAAACTGACCCCAAAAAAATCCTTAAAGAAATATCTGGGTACTTAGAATATACCTCCATATTTTGAGCAAATGGATCCTTTGGATCACACAATGTTGAAGATATTCGATGGTTGCCACGGAAACATCGCTGACTTATATTCTGGGGAACTGGAAATGTCTGTCGAATGATGGTTAACCTTCCAATTGATCTTCTTACAAGTTCCTGTACATCCACATCATTTATTTCCTATAAGATAAGAAATGGAAGAGTTAGAAATGTTATAGTACATAACAGAAACACAAAACTATTAATGAGTTGTTATCAGGAAATGCTAAGAGATTCTGTTACTGTAATACATTTGCTTAATGCTTAGCCTACATCCAAGTGAAAACAACACCACATGTTCATTAAAATAATCAACTCATTTGTAGTTGCTGCCTGTGCTTTAAATTATATGCATTTATGTATATAATTAATGAATGCCTAAATAATTTCAAATGGAGTGATGGACTTAAATACTTTATATTTATAATAAGTTTATAATATGTTGAATACTTTAGAAAACTATGTGTTATCTAAACACTGGAAAATGTCACAAAGTAAGCTGTTATTACACTTAATTATTCATTAATGGATTTCAAGGTACTTTAACGAAGATAGCTGTGATGTAAGAGTAATATATATTGTTATTAGCAATGAAAAGGGGGTTCTTAAGACAGTAGAGAGAGGCATCATTTTTTAAGACTTTTCCCAATTATTTCTTAGAACTTTTGGTGTTAACTCATGGACTTGTTTTGATAAGGAATGGATAAAATGCTTATTAACTGCTGAAATATTAGTATATAATTGTGTTCTTAACATAAAGATAAAAAATTCTATTGATTAATATAAAATGAACTCGTGATGTTTATCCAAATTACTACTAGTTTTCATATAAGCCTTTGAGAACTCAAAGAAAAGCATTTTCTTCTTCCTTTTCCCAGTCACCATCCAACTCTAGACTTATACTTTAAGATGTGACTCAACTATGGATGTGAAAATAAAATCATAAAATAATATTTTTAACATACATCTGTTCTAATTGAACATTATTCTAACTGGAATTAGAATAGATGTGATCAAAATAAATTTTAGTTTTAATGAAGCCTTTACTTAGGTAGTTTGTAATTCATGGTATCCATCTGAAATCTTTTAAACTGATGAAGTCTTTTAATTAACATATTATTGCTTTCAACAGATTCTTACAGCAACAGAAATAAAAGATTTGACATAGGATACATATTGGAAAGCAGTGAGTATTTCTCAGGTTTGTTTCAAAGAATTATTACAGAATAATGAAAGAGAAAAAGACGATTTACTAGTGTAAATTTTCTTTGTCATAGAACGTTAGCTTTAAAATCCATCCTTTATTTATGATCTTTATGAAATAAAGACTTTTCTGAAAATAAAATAACATCTGCCATCATCCATATCTTGTATAATATCCTGGATTTCCAGTCAATTAATAAAGATGATAATTCTCAGCTTAAAATGCCGTCTTTTTCCTTTAGTGTGTATCATTTCACTGGCTACCAAAATTTCTGTCTGGTAAAAGCAGGTCAGTTTTTAATTCTCTGCCATCTACTCACAAAGTAAAATTAAACAGTGTCTACAGTGTCTATCAACTTCATTTTAGGAGTGAATTTTAAACAGGAAATATTTAAAATCAATTTTTATTGTTATTCAATGTTATTATACGCTTAACATTTTTTCATATTATGCAGATAGGCATCTCGATTTTTAAAAAGCAGTGAAAAATTCTACCACTCTCTTATAATATTAAGTTGTGTTATATATGTGGTCTTTTTTCTTTAGCAATATAAGATTTATCAATATTTTGTCAAATACCACTATTTCTACATGCTCCACCTGTGCTGAACTACAAATCAGTATATTAGAACAAAAACTTACATTTATTAAGATCCTACTATATTTTGGGAAAAATACTAAGTACTTAACACATTATTTCATTTTCTGCTAAAAACTACATTCTGATTCAGATGTTGTTAATTCTCATTTACAAATAAAGAAGTAGGGAGATTCCAAGTTCTTCATCAACATACCCTTTATTCATAATGGGATTTTATAGATGTCATCAAAAGACACTTTCTGAAGTTATCATGTAAGGAATCCATTTTTCCTTATAGGAATTATTTAGATTAATATTCATGTGTGATGGGAATTAAAACAATAAAGATATATTATTCTAGAATTTAATAGCCTAATGATTCTATAAGGAATGGTACAGTCATCTATCAGGAGCCAAAGTCTTTGAGAGGACCATTTTTACATCCACAAAAAAGGATGGTTATCATTTACAAGTTCTAAAAGCTGAAGTCCTCAGATGTCTAAATGACATATATATCTGAGAAAATGTCAATTTGAATTGAATATATTTTGCCTATTATTATGTGAGGAAGGGAAAAGAAAGTAATTTTCTGGTAGGAAAGAATCTGCCATTCTGAATGAAGCTAACAGACAGTCTGTCTCAAAAAATTCACTTGCAGTTTTAGTTTTGACACCTGATCTCAAAAATAGTTTGATAGTGATATGAAAAATTGATTAGGTAGCTATTTTATATCTACAGAACTTCGGAATTCCAGAGGATGCATTTCAAAAGTGGCAAATACAATGTCATGTAAACAGTGGAAGCCAAGTGAATACTTAGTCTATTAAGAAATATTTTTAAAAGAAAAAGAAATTGTTAGGTAAACTGCTTTATTAAAATATGAAGCTGATGAATAATCTATTGGAATCTACACTGTTGAAATGTGCAGACTTTTAAAAATGTTAAAATAACTGATTTAAAAAATAATCATATGAAGAACTAGTTTACCACACACTCAACTGAGTCCCCTGTACTACCTAAATATGCTACTAAGTTATATAGACATTTCCTGAGTTTGATGGAATTTAAAGAAAATAAATAAAAAATTATTTGTTTTTTTGAATTATTTATTTTAGTGACAATATTTGTGAAATAAGAATTAATATTGCAATGAAAACAAACAAATATGTTTTATTGTACTTAATTTTTCTCGTGTTCTTCTTTAAGAGCAAAGCATTCAGCCTTTTTTTCTCCAAAAATTATTTACATGGATAATCAAAAATTATCAAGAGTCAAATCAATATATCCAAGAAAAGATTCTTATTCACTTTACTGCAATAGTTTAACATAGGGTGAACTCTGAATGGAGTCAAAGCCAAGGAAGGGAAAAGCTAAAATATCAGGTAGGGCTATAACTCCACCAGAAACAGTCAATTTCCAGAACAAATCTTTTAGGAGAATTGGATCACTCCTGAATCCTTGTAGGATATCAGCTTTAAGCTTAAGTTAATAGAATTCTGGGGAAGGAAAGACTCTCAAAATCTATTAGATCAGATGCCAATCTATATTATATAAACTATTTCAGAATAGGATCCCTTCCTCCTTTTCTATTCTTTTATCTCTTTATATCTAATGAAGTTCTTGGCTTATAGTAGGTATTCATTAAATGTATTGTCAAGTAAAAAACTGAATGAATGGCAAGATTTCAGCAAACCATCTTCAAAAGATAGATCCCTGAAACTTTAAGTAGAGACACTGGGGTGCTTTAATAACTTTATCTATTATAGATGAAGCAGATTTTAGTGATGATATTAAACAGTGTGATATGTAGTGTAATTTGAAAAGATTATGCTGATTGTTGTGTTGATGGTATGTTTATGCTCTCCATACTTTAACAAAAAAGATCCTTTGATGCTTCCATAAAGTTTAACAGTAATGTGAAATTATTATACAAATACCATGAAACATGGACAAAACCAACTGCAGACTGTAAGAGTGGAAAGAGGAACAGAATGTCAACTTTCTGCTTGACAGATTAGTAGAAAGCAGTTCAGTTAATCACCAAACTAGAAAAATGAAAAATATTCGTTACACATATTCAAATCTCAACAATAAAAACAACTTCTTCACTGCAGAACTAAGCAGTGACTAGCAGAGAATAATGGCTTAAACTAAAAAACTAGTATTTAAATAAGAAGTCAGGACACCAAGGGTCAGGGGTCAGGTTTAATATCATCAGGAAATAGGACTACATATAGCATTATGCTTCTTGCTGCTCTAAACAGTGTGAGTGTGTTTATATACTAAATGGTATCGAAACACTAAGCGATATTGACTTGCTCTGCCTAAAATTACATCTCTGCTCAAGGACTAGTAAGGAGGGCTGTGGGTAAAAAAGAGCTAAGGGTTTCAGTAACAGTAAAAGTGAAGTTACATTTATAACAATTTACAGTAGGAAACTAACATGTGAATGAGAAAAGAACTGAGGTTTCTATACTGTGTTCTATACTTCTAATATGTATTTATGTGCATATATCTTCCTATCTGAATTTCTGACTTGTAAAACTTAAATAAAGCGCTCGGCCATCTGCTTCAGGACCCTGAAGGGATGACAATACTTGTAAGGAAAGGCTGTTCTCTGCTGGATCACCTGATTGCAGGGAAAAGATAAATACCATTTCCAACTACTAGCATATGATTGATTATACCTTATGAACTAGCATGGCCTCTCATTATTATAGCACAGTTGATGCAAATGAAACAAATATACTGTTTTCAAGCTTTAGCATCAATCTGTATCATGATGCACAATGCCAACTTTGATTTATAGTTTCTCTCTGAGAAATTGTTGGTGCAATAAGATTAAGTAAATGCTTGCAACCCATTTTAAAATTAGCAACAAAATTGTAGCTACACAAACCAAACTAATCAGATTCACAATTTCCGTGTTCAAACAAAATAGGCATGTGCAAGTTGCTGGACTTTGTTGTTGTTGCTCCTTTTAGAGTTTATTATTTTCCTAGGAAACTTGAGGAATTCATGTTTCTTATTTTATGGAAATTAAGGTAAATTTTGATTCAGTCAGTATAAACAGACCTATAAAAAAATAAAGGTAGTGAGACTCAAGTTTCCTGAGGCATATTTCAGAGAGAATGAGGTTGCTGGATGGAATCATGTAGAATTAAGAGGGCTGAGCACAGATACATATATGGATGGTATTTCTTAGGGATGAAAGTACAGAAAATATGCTTGATCTCTGATTTTTTTAACCTAGTTTAGGGAAAAAATATAATAACCAATGTAAACAGTGTGGGCTGTGACCATGAGATTTTTCAAAGACTAAGTTGGAGGAGGACATGGCAGCCCACTCCAGTGTTCTTGCCTGGAGAATCCCAGGGATGGCGGAGCCTGGTGGGCTGCCGTCTATGGGGTCGCACAGAGTCGGACACGACTGAAGTGACTTAGCAGCAGCAGCAGCAGCAAGTGGCATTGACCTGCTCTGCATAAAATTACATCTCTGCTCAAGAACTAGTAGGAGGACTGTGAGTAAAAAGGAGATAAGGGTTTCAGTAATGGTAAAAGTGAAGCTATGGTTATAACAATTTACAGTGGGAAACTAACATGTTGAGAAAATAACCGAGGTTTTCTAAACCATGTTCTATACTTCTAATATTTATTGAGTTATTAGTCAGATTGTTTTTTGTGTGGATTTTTTTTTAAAATAGGGACTCAAATTATGAAACAATTGTTGAAAGACATCATCTGCCCTAATATCTTATGCAATAAAACTTAATGAGAAGTTTAACAGAATGAGTTACAATCTTTAAGAAAGATATAGTAAAATATAAGCTATTGCTCTTTCCATTAATGAAACACATACTACTCAAACTTACTCTTTATAATATGAAAAAGCAATTTCTTCCATAGCACAAATTGACAAGCAAGCAGTAGACAGATGGTTATTGGTGTCATGGGAAGCTTTCTCTACCTGGGTCCACATTTTCAAGATGCAAGGATAACATTAGAAGTTAAGTTGAATATGGGAAAAACGTTAATTCAGGGGTCCTTTCTGAAATCTTACCAAAGAATAGAAAAGAATGGGCATTTCCATTTATCAATTTTAAGTGTTAATTTGTTTGATTAATCCATGTCTCTAAAGAGGCAAGAAATCACTTTTCCCCCCTAGTCATCGATATTGACACAGACAGGTAAAACAGCTCCAATTTGTTTCATATCAAAAAAGCTGTGTGGCCTGTTCCCCATCAGAAGGTGGGTGTGAAACAAAAACAAGAAATTAGGAGGGTTCTCTGTTTCAAAAAATACTAATCCAGAAAATATTAAAATAAAGACAAAAAGTTAACAGAAAACTTACTGGCTCCTATAAGATTGAAATTTAGAAGCATAAATTTCAAAAATATAATCTATAAGGAAAATTATCAAATAAAACACAACAACAACCAAAACTTTAGACTGGAAAAAACTAAGTTTTAAATCCCATTATTACCACTTAATAGTTGTGTAATATTTGACAAACCATTTGATTTATTTGAAACTTAGATTCTTTCGGAAAAAAAGAGATGAAAATACCTAGAAAAGGTATTCTATGTGGTTGGTTCGTTGTCTCCCTTTCCCTTAATCCATCCTGATGTTTAGTCATTCTAGATTGACTTAAAAACTTCATTGAAAAGCAGATTTGACATACACACGTTATCTGTGGGTATCTCTGAAGAACAAATATTAATCTGACATAAGAAATACACTGACAAATCATGTAGACTCAAACTCTGGCAGGCCATAAACAGGTTTGTAAAATGTTTCCAGTGCCTTTAAACTGAACAAAAAAGAACCATCAAGAGAGCTAAAATTCATCAATGAAGGGTGTTGCAGGAGAAACAACTCGAAACTAAGAATCATTTTTATTTCTCTGTACAAGGAAAGGCAAGGGGGGAGGGGCTCAATACTTCATAACACTATTTATCATTCAACAAAATAATATGTGAGTAAGTGATCTGTGAACTTTTAATATACTCTGATCATTATTGCAGTACCATTTACTGAGTGTCATTTGTCAGGCACCATGTTAACAGCATTCAATAATATTTCACTTAATTTTCATTAAGAACTGGTAAAGTAAATTTTGTTATACCTACAGTACAAACTAACAAATAACCCCTGAGGCACAGGATGTTTTATTATATATCCATAGTAACACAGCTATGAACCAATTTCAAAGTCAGGATTGAGCCTATCTTGCTGAATTCAAGACTAGAATTCTTGCCAAAAATGCTACTTTGCTCCTGAGATAAAATTTATTATTCTATAATTCAACATTAGTATCATTTGATAAACAACACATTATTTTTTCCATAAGTAATAGATACACTGAATACTAGATCTTTATCTCATTATTTGTCCCTGACTGATCTACTCATTTTCCTTTCTAACTCTGACTGGCAGGTGCTAATGGAACAACTTATTTCACAGGGCTCTCGTGTTGTAATACTGTATTTTTAATGTTAGGCATTGTTTTTGCAAAAAAAAAAAAATCTTTCACAAGAAATTTGACAAGTTGGTGGATTTTAAAACAGTTGTGTTTCTTTATGAAAAGCAAAACAATCTGCTCTTATTTATTCATATTCATGTGAGGAACTATTTAATCCACTTGTAAGGGGGTGGGATATAAAAGTTCTAGAAACAACAGTAAAATGGAACACAGGCCCTCCACTGGGAGGGATTCACTTTGCTTACAAAGAAGAATTGTACTTTTTATAAAAATGATCTCTGATGTAAGCAGTGTGTGCCAACGGAAAAAGCTAAAAGATACTCAGTGGGGAAGACGTTCTGTATTTATTTTATTCATACAAAGCCCTTTATAATTTGCAAAAACTCCTTATTCTATTTTATTTAACAGCATCCCTTCAGTGAGCTGAAAGTTAACTCTGTGTTCTGTTTCCTGTTAGAAATTCAATGCTGTAGCTGTGACTATACATATGAAAACAGGACTCAGAGTTGACAGTAAGGTTTAGTTAGATTTACCTCATTTATAATGATCCAGTGACAGTCAAAAGCAACCAAATTAGTCTCCACAACCTGGAACAGAAAACAAACCAGCTATCAGTCAGCATTAATTGTGAAAAACAAACCAAACTAAAAAGATATACTTGACAAGTGACAAAAATATATCACATATTGGAAAGGTCCTTTTTAGTCAACTGAAAACCCCGTTACAGTAAAACAAGGTAGAAGCATTTGTGTTCATCTTGTAAGTGTGGTGTAGACTCTCTAAGTTTGAAAATAAAGTTAATTAAAAGTCTAGAAATACAAAGGCTTCAAATAAAAAAATAATACAAATAATACTGTTTTCATGATTTAACTGAGTAGAATTTGCATTGAATTTCCTAGTCCAAATAAAGCTTTGGTGACCTTGTATCATCTACCTAATAAATATCTAAGTACATATCCGTCCATAATCTGGCTCTAACCTAACATTCTTATCTGTTACTTCCCTGTGTATATGTTTTGTCATTGTCTTGACAAAGTAAAATGTCCATGTTCTGAAAACTTTTGAGTATGTGTATCGAGGAGATCCAATTGTAAAATTACCTGAATGAAAAGACTAAAAGTGATGGACATTATATTAGCACAAGTTATAGTTGGCTAATTTCAGTAGTTTTGCTAATAATATGAGCAGAAATAAAACTTACATAAAAGAAAAAGCAAACTATGTATAGGTAGCAATCTTGACTGAATAGCTTTAAATAAATTGATTTTAAATTAGCCTTGGCTTAGGCCAAAAAAGTAACCCTATTGCAGAGCGTTTCTATTCTATTCAACTGTATCATGAACATCCTAAGAATTGTTCTTATGATTCATGCCATAGAACATATAGATAAAAGTTAGGTTAGATTGTTTTATAAGAGATTGCTGTGCTATTTTCAGCAGAAACACCAAAAGATCAGGTTTTAAGTGAAGATGCTTTCTAATAACTTGCAAGGAATTGTTATAAAGTATGAATTACTTTTGGAGAGGAAAATGGCAATCCACTCCAGTATTCTTGCCTGGAGAATCCCATGGACAGAGAAGCTGGTGGGCTATACTCCATGGGGTCGCAGGGAGCTGGACACAACTGAGTGACTAACACATAAACAATGCATAAATTACTTTTGGGGGTTAGTCTTTGTCCCACTGAGAAATGCTTACTGAAAGATCCATTGAATCATGAGAAACAAAACTTGAATTACATTTATGTGAGTCAATACTTTCTCAATTATATAATTATTTGGAGAATATTTTTTAAATTTTGGTATAAATTTTACACTATTTCCATATATATCATCACATAGATTCCTATGACCTTACTAAGGTGCCTTGATAATAGCTTATCATAGAAGTGAGGATATGTGATCTATTTTTAAGCTATACTATTATTATTGCTTTTGAAATACATACATGTTCATATTTAGGTGAAACAATGTAGAAAGTATGACCAATGGCAGTTTTCAATTTTAGTTTAAAAAGTCATTTTATACCAATAATGGCATCCATTGTTTCTAATTTAATAATTATTTTACTTTAATGATCTTAGATAAACTATCATCAGTAATTTATTAGCAATAAAAAGTGTTATGCAAAAAAAGTAATATAAAAGCTACACATCTATTTATATTAAGTGTATATTTATATATTATGTTGATATCTATATATGACCTACTATTATATCTATACTAGTGTGTAACCAGAGAAATAAATTTTACAGTAGAGTTAAAAGAAAAGGTAAAAAGGAGTGATAATAATATTGTTTATGTTTTTCCCAATCAAATGGAGCTAAGGTGAACACTCTTAGGAAATACATGTTTACATAAAAAGATATTCTCAGTTATTTTTGTAGATAACAAATATCAAACAACTATTATAAATACTAAATCAATACATCTATCTGATAATTAAACTTTTTATTCATATTAATCACTTTCCATTTGATATATTTTAGCCTAAGTAATGTATTGAACTAACAGAATTACCAGCTTGAAGGGCTGAATTAGTAATACATCTGGACAATGGATTAAGAAGATATGTAAGACATTCTAGAATATTTTACGTTTTCATATATATTTACACTTATACTAGGGGCTTTCCCAGTGGCTTAGTGGTAAAGAGTCTGTCTGTAATGCAGGAGACTTGCAGGAGACACAGGTTTGATCCCTGGGCCAGGAAGATTCCCCTGGAATAGTAAATGGCAACTGGCTGCATTATATTCTTGCCTGGAAAATCCCATAGACAGAGGAACCTGGCCAGCTACAGGATCATGAGGTCGCAAAAGAGTCAGACACGGCTGAGCAACTAAACAACATAGCAGAACTCAGAACAAAGAAATTGTTGCTTTTTCTTATCTTCCTTAAGCAGTACATTTCCTATTTCAGCAGTAAACATATTTGAAGCCAATGAAAAGGATTAAGCAATTTGATTGAAATATTTATTTCCTTTTATTTTTCTAGTGGGAACCTATTTTATACCTAATTCCATCACTGTTACAGTTGTTTGGGTTCATTCTGTGGACTTGTATAAATGTCCGGCAAGTTAGTACAACCTAACTATACTATTTAATCCCCAATTTCAATTTTTGTTGATTGTTATGAAATAATAAATGTCCTAAAACTAATGTATACTGTATTACCATATAATAATAAGCACTGCCCAAAAGATCATGTGATGCTTGGGCTATGAAAGACAATGGCAGTAAGAAAAGATTAACCAATGGTTTAACTAGTAGGTTTGGTTACAATATAACAGGAATAAAGGAAGTAGGGGTTTTCCTTGGTTATCTGTTTCTCTCCCCTCGTGTCCCATGCTTCTCACTTCTATACACATGTATACATTAATAACATGGAGCCAGGTTCATATTCATATAGCGTTGCTTCCACATCAACATAGAGTAACACAGTTATGACAAATGAGACTACCCTACTTCCCAAGCAGCTTAGCTTACTTTAAGAAAATTGAACAAAAAAGGGGGAAAAAAATCAAGTCCTGTCAGGAAGACGAGCGATGAGTAAGGACAGACCATCTGTCACTGGCAGGAACTTTAGAACTTCTGAATCTTTGGAAAAGCCTGACAATTTATCACCATGTCTTCCATCATCCGTTCTCAGATCTTTAGATGTGCTAAATATAAGACAATCCGAAGCAAAGAAACTGCCGGAGCGTATATCTCACTGGTAATAAATGTGGAACAATTCCTATGAGCACAGAGGACAATTTAATTGACTCAACAATAACAGCAGCATGCTGTTTTTCACTCAACCTTGTAGCTTAACTAAATTAAGCTCACTCCCTTTGCAGGATATACTACATAATCCACATGTGTGCTAAGGGTTCCCGTGCTCTGCGCATCTGCAGCAGCAAACATATCAGGTGTTTGCTTGCTACTACTGCCCATTCCAAATTGTCAAGTGGAATCCTTGAGTGATAGTCTGCCTCAGGAAAGGCACTCGCAGTTATTTGGAGCAAGTGGCCAGAGAAATACTGAAAAGTTACTCCCATCCTGGCTCCTCATCTACTGCGATACTATAGCTTATATCTGCATTTCTCGAACTGTATTCTGTAGGACACTATTTTCACTGAAATTTGTAAGCCTTCTGTAGCCAAACCCGATTTAGAAATGTTGAGTTAAGCCAAGTTAAAGAGATGCATTACTGCATCAATCCTCAAAACTTTTAACAGGTTAGTATCAATATTGAGATATAACTAACATAAAAGTCACGTTAATGTGTAATATTGTTCCATACATTCTTATTTTGAGCACATGGCTTCAGACTTAAGAGCATGAGCTCTGAAGTCAGAGAGTCTTTTCCATTATCTTACAGTGTGACTTTGAACATATGACCAGTTCTGTGGCCTCAGTTTCCTTCTTTGTCATTAGGGATAATGACAGTACCCGCAACTAAACTGCCACAGAGAGAGTCATGATGAAGGTTGAATGCAATAATTCATGCACTAAACTCGCAGTGAACACCAACACCGCACAGTTTAATAAATGCGCTTTACAGATCTCCAAGGCACTTGGAATTCAGCATACTCCAAAAGATGTTGATCATGGAAACCATTCTTCCCCATTACAAATCTCATGGGATTAGTACTTTTGGGGAGATGTAGACTGGAACCTATACTAATTCAGTCACAGATATTTAAGAGTTCTAAAATTGTACTGAAGCACCACGAGAAAATTCATAATTTCAAAAGCATGACCTTATAATAATCCTAGAGAGAGTTTTCCAACGAATAAAGGACATTTTTTTTCACAAAACAAAATCTTATACAAAAAGTTGAATCAACACACTTTATGTAAAACCCAAATGCATATGTAATAGTTCTAACAAAATAGTAATACTTGTTCTTCTTTTCATTTTTTATTAAAGCTTTTAATTTTTTATCCAATTCTAGTGAAAATAAGATAAAGCCAAATCAAATCACTATTTCTTTTTCAATAAAATATAGAAAGGTATGTATCAAGTATAAAATTTATAGTACATAATAGATTATTAGCAAGGAATTCATGGATTTACAGTACAAACTCAATATCCAGTTGCCTGAGTGTCATATATGGGTCAATTGTACTATTAATACAATAGAGCTCTGCTATAAAACACAATACTATTAAATACTATAATTTTCTGAAATACAGAGTCATAATACAAAACTCCAGACTTCAGGTACACTAAACATGCACATGACTTTACTCTGTTTTTGCTTTTAGCTTATTTGGGCTTCTTCTAACTAGAAGAAGTGACTTCAGTTCAGTTCAGTCCCTCAGTCATGTAAAACTCTTTGCGACCCCATGGACTTCAGCACACCAGGATTCCCTGTCCATTACCAACTCCCGGACTTTACTCAAACTCATGTCCACTGAGTCAGCGATGCCATCCAACCACCTCATCTTCAGTCAGCCCCTTCTCCCACATTCAATCTTTCCCAGCATCAGGGTCTTTTCAAATGAGTCAGTTCTTCACATCAGGTGGCCAAAGTACTGGAGTTTCAGCTTCAGCATCAGCCTTTCCATGAATATTCAGGACTGATTTCCTTTAGGATGGACTAGTTGGATCTCCTTTCAGTCCAAGGGACTCTCAAGAGTCTTCTCCAACACCATAGTACAAAGCATCAATTCTTTGGCGCTCAGCTTTCTTTCCAGTCCAACTCTCACTTCCATACATGACTATTGGAAAAAAAATGTAGCTTTCTCTAGATGGACCTTTATTGTCAAATAATGTCTCTTCTTTTAAATACGCCGTCTAGGTTGGTCATAACTATTTTTCCAAGGAGCAGGCGGCTTTTAATTTCCTGGCTGCAGTCACAATCTGCAGTGATTTTGGAACCCCTCAAAATAAATTTCCACTGTTTCCCCATCTATTTGCCATGAAGTGATGGGACCAGATGCCATGATCTTAGTTTTCTGAATGTTGAGTTCCCTTCCGTTCCGTTTAGTCGCTCAGTCGTGTCCGACTCTTTGCGACCCCGTGGACTGTAGCCTACCAGGCTTCTCCGTCCATGGGATTCTCCAGGCAAGAATACTGGAGTGGGTTACCATTTCCTAAGCCTACTATTTCACTCTCCTCTTTCACTTTCATCAGGCAACTCTTTAGTTCTCCGCTTTCTGCCATAAGGGTGGTGTCATCCTTATGACACCTGTCTCTAACGCTAGCAAAGCAATGCTCAAAATTCTCCAGGTCAGTCTTCAACAGTATGCAAACCACTGGATTTAGAAAAGGCAGAGGAACCAGAGATCAAATTGCCATGATCTTAGTTATCTGAGGTTAAGTTTTCTAAAATTAGTTTTTCAAATATTTTCTTAGTATTTCTAAGGTTTTCTAAGGTTTTTCTAAATTTTTTCTTTGTTTTTCTAAGGCTTTCTAAGAAAACTTAGTTTTCTTAGCATATCTGAGGTTATTGATATTTCTCCTGGCAATCTTGATTGTAGCTTGTGCTTCATCCAGTCCAGCATTTCTCATGATGTACTCTGAATATAAGTTAAATAAGCAGGGTGACAATATATAGCCTGGACGTACTCCTTTCTCAGGGAACCAGTCTGTTGTTCCGTGTCCATTTCTAACTGTTGCTTCTTGACCTACATACAGATTTCTCATGAGGCAGATCAGGTGGTCTGGTATTCCCATCTCTTGAAGAATTTTCCAGTTTGTGGTGATCCACACAGTCAAAGCTTTTGGCATGGTCAATAAAGCAGAAGTAGATGTTTTTCTGGAACTCTCTTGCTTTTTCAATGATCCAGCTGATGTTGGTAATTTGATCTCTGGTTCCTCTGCCTTTTCTTAAACCAGAGGTTCACATACTGTGGAAGACTGGCGGGAGAATTTTGAGCATTCCTTTGCTAGCATATGAGAAGAGTACAATTGTGTGGTAGTTTGAGCATTCTTTGGCATTGCCTTTCTTTGGGATTGAAATGAAAACTGATCTTTTCGTGTTCTGTGGCCACTGCTGAGTTTTCCACGTTTGCTGGCATAGTGAGTGCAGCACTTTCACAGCATCATCTTTCAGGATTTGAAATAGTCAACTGGAATTTCATCAACTCTACTAGCTTTGTTCATAGTGATGCTTCCTAAGGTCCAGTTGACTTCGCCTTCCAGGATGTCTGGCTCTAGGGAAGTGATCACACCATCATGATTATCTGGGTCACGAAGATCTTTTTTGTATAGTTCTTCTGTGTATTCTTGCCACTTCTTGTTAATATTCTGCTTCTGTTAGGTCCACACCATTTCTGTCCTTTATTGTGCCCATCTTTGCATGAAATATTCCCTTGGTATCTCTAATTTTCTTGAAGAGATCTCTAGTCTTTCCCATTCTATTGTTTTCCTCTATTTCTTGCATTGATCACTGAGGAAGGCTTTCTTCTCTCTCCTTGCTATCCTTTGGAACTCTGCATTCAAATGGGTATATCTTTCCTTTCCTTCTTTGCCTTTTGCTTCTCTTCATTTCATAGCTGTTTGTAAGGTCTCCTCAGTCAACCATTTTGCCTTTTTTGCATTTCTTTTTCTTGAGCAATGTCTTGACCACTGTCTTCTGTACAATGACATGAACTTCTGTCCATAGTTGTTCAGGCATTCTGTCTATCACTTCTAATCCCTTGAATCTATTTCTCACTTCCACGTATAATCGTAAGGGATTTGATTTAGGTCATACCTGAATTATCTAGTGGTTTTCCCTACTTTCTTCAATTTAAGTCTGAATTTGGCAATAAGGAGTTCATGATCTGAGCCACAGTCAGCTTCTAGTCTTGTTTTTGCTGACTGTATAGAGTTTTTCCATCTTTGGCTGCAAAGAATATAATCAATTTGATTTCAGTATTGACTATCTGGTGATGTTCATATGTAGAGTTCAAGTGGGGAGTTCATGTGGTTAGGTGTCTGGTATGCTACTGGAGATCAGTGGAGAAATAACTCCAGAAAGAATGAAGGGACAGAGCCAAAGCAAAAACTCCACCCAGTTGTGAATGTGACTGGTGATGGAAGTAAAGTCCATTGGTGTAAAGAGCAATATTGCATATTAACCTGGAATGTTAGGTCCTTCAATTAAAGCAAATTGGAAGTGGTCAAACAGGAGATGGCAAGTGTGAACATCAACATTTTAGGAATCAGCAAACTAAAATGGACTGGAATGGGTGAATTTAACTCAGATGACCATTATATCAACTACTGTGGGCAAGAATCCCTTAGAAGAAATGGAGTAGCCATTATAGTGAGCAGAAAAAAAAATGCAATTCTTGGGTGCAATCTCAAAATGACAGAATGATCTCTGTTCGTTTCCAAGGAAAACCATTCAGTATCACAGTAATCCAAGTCTATGCGCCAACCAATAATGCTGAAGAAGCTGAAGTTGAATGGTTCTATGAAGACCTACAAGACCTTTTAGAACTAACGCCCAAAAAAGATGTCCTTTTCTCTATAGGGGCCTAGAATGCAAAAGTAGGAAGTCAAGAAATACCTGGAGTCACAGGCAAATTTGGCCTTGGAGTACAGACTGAAGCAGGTCAAAGGCTAACAGAGTTTTGCCAAGAGAATGCACTGGTCATAGCAAACACCCTCTTCCAACAACACAAGAGAAGACTCTACACATGGACATCACCAGATGGTCAATACAGAAATCAGAACTGAAGCCACCATGTAAAAAGACACTGGGGTATCATTTCCCTGGATTCCATTTTTAAATCCCAAGTATGTCCAGCAGATGGCATTAGTAATCTCTTGCACTGATAGTGGGCAGCAAGAGAATATTCTGAAAAGACTGCCTTGTTTGCATTTCCGCTGGAGCTCAGCATGGATCCCCAACTCTCTTGTGTTCTTATCCAAGCAGCCACTATCTGCCATCCCACTCTGTGCTTTTTGCTTTAGAATCTCTGCTCTGATCTTCCAGCTGGAAGACCACAAATACACTTTCATCCAAATCCTCTTGTCATTACTGCCAAAGTTATTTCATAAATGGATATGCTAGAATTATTGTTACTGCTGTGCAGTTGGGTCTTCCCACATCCCCTGGGAGATGGAAATATGCCACCGCTGAGATTTGGCCAACATTATGCTACCTGCTATGATTCTTAATGTGGAAAGATGGGTTCTAAAGAAAGAAACTAGGGAATCTCTGTTTCTCATATGGCACTGACCACTTTCCTGTGTCCTATATTACTGAGTGGTGATTAAAAGTGAATTCATGATTTTAATACCTTGCCTGATGAGAAGATAAATAAATATTTGACAAGTATTTCTAGTGAAGGGGACCACCAAGCTACTGTTTTTGTTTGGGCTTGCATTGGTGTTTTTTTTTAGATGTCAGCCATAGTGATGAAACATACATCATTCCAAAACAACTAGGAAAAGCAATGTTTCCTGAAAGATCACTCACCCTTTGCCTTGTCCCTTTTTTTAAAATCATATTCTAATATGTTAACTTTTAGCACAAGAAATGAATTACATTAAAAATATTTATTTTATTTATTTTTAAAAGTTAAATGACCCTTGGCAGAGTATATTAATTCTTCAGTATAACTGGATAAAAAAATAAATATAAGTTTTTACTTGGATTTTGATCAGAAGCTTAAAATGATGATTTGGGCATACATTTGCACTTAATTCCTGGGTTTTATGAAGTAAGGCTTTCTTGGTATCTTGAAGCAAATAAAAAAATCTTAGAGAAATCTACTGATCACATCAAAAGGCAACATACAGGCCCTTCTCAACTGTGAACTTTCATGCCTTTGCTCTATTCCTTTTGATCTCTTCTCTATCCTCTCTCCCTGACAAAGCATTTCTCAAAAATTCAAAGACTGAAACAAATGTCAAATCCTTTCCCACTCCTACCTCCCTAACCTTGGGCACTATTGTTCCCCTCTTGCGCTCTCTAACACTGTACCTTTCCTCCAGCCTTAATTAAGCAGTGTGTAGCTCTGTAACTGGCTGTGAGGGCACCTTACTCCCTGTGCTTCAGCTCAGCTGGCTTTCTTGCTGGTCCTCAGTGTAGTCAATCTTTGCCCTTGCTTGACCTCCTGGATTGTTCTTTCACTCAAGACATGCACTTGGTCCCTCCTTCCCTTCATCTAGCTTTCTGTCTTAATGTCAGTCCAGCAGGCATGCCTTCTATGATAACCCCCCATGCACTATCCCCCACATGACACACACACACACACACACACACTTATTTACTGTCTCTTTCTGTGCATCAAAATATAAGCTTCAAAAAAGACAGAATTTCATTTTCATCACTGGTCTGTACCTTTAGAATAATCACTGAGAGATCATAATGTTTCAATAAAACTTTTTGCCAGGCACAAGCCAGATTTTCACTACATGCTGTTTGTGAATAAAAGAACATTATATAGTCCTAACTCATGTATATACATCTGTGGATCCCTATTTCACCTAGGACTAAACCATTTGATAAACTTGTAATGAAAGGAAGTCATCGGATGAAAATTGAGTTTCAGAAAATTAAATAATCAGAAACTGACTCAGTTCATATTTTATCTACTGCAGAGACCTTTACTATTTTTGTGGTAGTGAGGTATAGGAATACCATATTTCAAATGTCAAAAGTCAAATACCTCAGAATTTGGAGACTATGTGGTATTAGAAAAAGAACACAAAATTTGAATAGTTAGATACGAGTTGAAATGCTTGGTCTTTTTATTGACAGTCAGATATGTTACTTATCCTGAGTCACAGTTTCCTGATTATCTGAAATACAGTATTTTTACAGGCGTATAGTAAGGATTAAATAGGTTGGTATAATGTTTATTGAATGCCATTTATAGCATATCAATAATAATAATAATAAAAGCTAACACTTGAGTGCTTACTATTTGCCAGGCACTTAGTGATTTTATAATTTATTCAATGCTCACAATATCCTTATGATGTGAGCATTACAATTATCTCCACCTTACGTATGAAGAAATTGAAGTAAATCAACCAAATCATAAAGCCAGGGGTGAAAGCCAGAGTCAATAACTAGTAAATGTCCTTTTGATGTAATATTTTCATAGCCCTCTTTCCCCAGGTTTCAGAAACAATGCTTTCTTCAAAGTTACATTAAACAGAATATTTCATAATACTATATGGTATACACTGGAGTTTTATAGATTTGAACTCTGTTGAACTTATTATTGAATCTACTAATCACTTTTGAGAAAGAGAGAATGGTCCATAGTAGAACTTGAGAAATGCAGATGATTTCATCCACGACTCTACAATGGTGAATTGTCTTAAAGTGGTATATGAAAATTAGCTTTTCTTTTAGTGTGTCTTACTTCCCATATTCCATATTCTCTTCAGAATGTGAGTAACTTGCTATACTTGCTAACTGATAATGTGTGTGTGTGTGTGTGTATTTGTGCATGTACTCAGTTGTGTCTGCTCTTTGTGACCCCATGGACTGTAGCCCGCCAGGCTCCTCTGCCCATGGTTTTTTCCAGGAAAGAATATTGGAGTGGGTTGCCATTTCCTACTCCAGGGATATACCTGTGTGTGTGTGTGTGTGTGTCTGTGTATGTGTGTGTACACAGTCTGATTGTTTTACATCACAGGCCAAAGTGACAAAAGCTTCTAGAGGAGAAAATGGACAACGATTCTTGGGTATTGTTGCAATAAGGCGTTAGAGTCTAGTTTCTGCAGTTAGTTAATCAGCTTTTTATTGTTCTTGCATAACTTGGTCATACTGTGGGTTTTCAGTAGCACATCATTGACGAAAGCCACTATGGAAGCCGACTGTTACTTCTTAAAAGACATTCCTAGTTTGGTATTTCTGCTATCTCTGGGCTCTTTCAGTATTTCACAGGGACTCTGATTTCTAATTTCATGGCTTCAGTCACCATCTGCAGTGATTTTGGAGCCCCCCAAAATAAAGTCTCTCACCGTCATGAAATTAAAAGATGCTTGCTCCTTGGAAGAAAAGCTACGACCAATCTAGACAGCATATTAAAAAGCAGAAACATTACTTTGCCGACAAAGGTCCATCTAGTTACAGCTATGGTTTTTCCAGTGGTCATGTATGGATGTGAGAGTTGGACCATAAAGAAAGCTGAGTGCTGAAGTATTGATGTTTTTGAACTGTGGTGTTGGAGAAGACTCTTGAGAGTCCCTTGGACTGCAAGGAGACCCAACCAGTCTATCCTAAAGGAATTCAGTCCTGAATATTCATTGAAAGGACTGATGCTGAAGCTGCAACTCCAATATTTTGACCACCTGATGTGAAGAACTGACTCATTAGAAAAGACCCTGATGCTAGGAAGGATTGAGGGCAGGAGGAGAAGGGGACAACAGAGGATGAAATGGTTGGATGGCATCACTAACTCTACGAACATGAGTTTGAGCAAGTCTGGGAGTTGGTGACGGACAGGGAAGCTGGCATGCTGCAGTCCATGGGGTTGCAAAGAGTTGGACACAACTGAGTGACTGAACTGAACTGAACTGCTTTCTAAAATAGTATAATGGTATAAAATGCTGATGATTCTAGAATCAAAAGACTTTACGGAGAAAAAATATTTGAAAAGGTCTTATGCATTTTGATACACAAAGTATCCATAAGAAAAAAGAAAGAAATGAAAAATGTAAATTTCCATGGCCATATTCCTAAAGTGACTGTGTTATTCACATTCAAGATATTCAAGCTCATTGAATGATATGATCCTTGAACTTTTTACAGAATCAAAACAATGCCTTCAAGCTTTCTGATGTTTCTAAGTTTTTTCATAGTTTTTACAGTTAAAAGTATACCTTTTATCCTAGTGTAAAAAAATGTTTTCAACGGTATTGGACTTGACAGCATGGACATTTCCAGAATTCCAAGCAATTGACTCTTCCTTCTGTGCTATTTCACTATAGTGAAATATAAGCCATTTTTTTCTTACCACTGACAAATCACCTTATGGTGTTAGAACTGTGTTTAGTAACAACATGTCAGTTGAAACTGAGGCACCAACTGCTAACTGCTCAAACAAAATGTCATTTGTAGAAGAGAATTACAGAGTCTGACAAAGAAATGTGGGCTATGATCACAGATATAAGAATATTCAAAATCATCTTATACATTGTAAAATTTTCATTAAAAGTCTTGAGAAATTTTTTCAAGTATTTTTTGTAAACTGTTTATACATATGCATATTTGTCACTGTTTATACTGCATAATTTCTGTTAAATAACTAGTTCTACCCTGAATGCTGTTTACATGCCTTAGAACACATTGCTCTACCGTTCCTAGAAATGAATTACCCAACTGTTTGGCTTAATGTCACTGCAAAAACATGACTCCCAACCTTTACTGGACACTAGATTCCAACTAGCAATTCTTCTGTGTATCTGTATTGTTAGTTCTGCCTTCCCCATTTCCCATGGCAGTCACATTCAACCTTCAACCAATTCCCCCAGCCCATTTCCTAACAACTTCACAACTATTTCCTATTCAAAGCAATAATGAATAAAGATCAATGCATAGACATGGTTTCAAGCCCTTGCATTTCTGCATCTCTAAAATCCAAAACAAAGCAAGCAGAGTTCTTATTTGAATAATACTAGCTGACATTTTGGGGCTTCCCAGGTGGCTCAAGGGTAAAGAATCCGTCTGCAATGTAGGAGACTTGGGTTCAATCCGTGGGTTGACAAAATTCCCTGGAGAAGGGAATGGCTTGCCTGAAGAATTCCATGGACAGAGGAGCCTGGCAGGTTACAGTCCATAGGGCCGCACAGAGTTGGAAACTACTGAGACTATTAAGCAGCAGCAGCTAACATTTTGGGGTTTATATTACCCATGAGAAGCAAGGACAATGATTTTAGTGTCTTTCATCAGTTAGGTCTCCTCACAGTCCTTAGAAGTTAGTTACTATTATTTTCTCTATTTTACAAATGAATGCACATCCTCTTAACTTCATTTCTCCCCTCTCTTCACAGTAAAATAGGCATTCCTCCTCCTGCTGCTGCTGCTGCTAAGTCACTTCAGTCGTGTCCGACTCTGTGTGACCCCAAAGACGGAAACCCACCAGACTCCCCCATCCCTGGGATTCTCCAGGCAAGAACACTGGAGTGGGTTGCCATTTCCTTCTCCAATGTGTGAAAGTGAAAAGGGAAAGTGAAGTCGCTCAGTCGTGTCCAACCCTTAGCGACCCCACGGCCTGCAGCCTACCAGGCTCCTCCATCCATGGGACTCTCCAGGCAAGAGTACTGGAGTGGCTTGCCATTGCCTTCTCCGTTCCTCCTCCTAAAAAGGGCCTAATCAATCCAATAGAACTTTGGGTCCATTTGTCTTTCCTCCTTAGGGAATTTGCAACATCAGTTACCCACACATTCTTGTGCTTTCCGTATCTTTCCTTTTATCACCTGTGGGATGCCAGACTTCCTTCCATCTAACAGATGAATTTTCAACCAACTTGCACAGACAGTCTTCTTAAATATGGCCTAGGATTGTTTCCTCTCTCTTTTTTTTTTTACACCTCCCATTTACATCTCAATCATTCTGGTTTCTGTCCATAAACACATCCCCAAAGCTTTTTCTAAGTGTCTTTCAGCACTTCCCTCCACCATGATTATCATCATCACCTCTAAGAAGTCTTCCATGACCACTACACCGTCCCCCCTACAAATTCTTCTTATACATGGAGAAATTTATCACTGTCACTGAGCATATCTAATTTTCTCTTTTTATTTGTCTACTCTTCTACTACAATTAAAATCTTCTTGAGGCAGAATGATGTTTTATCTAGTTTTACATTCCTAGCCACTAGCCTGAATTGTCTTGTAATAGATATTAAATGATTCTTGTGAACTGGGTGAGAATTACCACATTAGAGCTTTCTTTGGCCCATTGGCCCTCAGCCTATGTGAGATGCCTGTAACTGTAGGCAAAGACAATTTCCAGCATACTGTCAAGACCCATCTCAAGAGTTTGTGTCTTATCTTCTCTACTTGAGGAACTTCTCCAGCTTATTTGGCTACACACAATCATAACCTAGATGTGGAGATATGTTGGCATCACTTCAGGTCAACCTTCAACCAATGGCGATGGGAGAAATTAGATAAAGTCTTCTGTCACCCCTCTCTTCAGTAGGCTGATCCTGAGGTATATGCCACACACAGTTTCCAAGAAGATTCACTGTAGGATTGAACCCCATGTACTCACATTTGTAATCCATTTTTGTAGCACATTCTTTTCCATTTCAATTTTTTTATTGAAGTAACTTGATTTACAATGTTGCATCTTGTACAACAAAGTGAATCAGTTATACACATGTATACATTTTTAAAATATTCTTTCCCATTACTGTTTATCGCAGAATAGTGAATAGTTCCTTGTGCTATATATTAGGACTTTGTTGTTTACCCACTCTAAATGTAATAGGTTGCATCTACCAAGACTGCAAGGAGATCCAATCAATCCATTCTAAAGGAGATCAGTCCGGAGTGTTCATTGGAAGGACTGATGCTAAAGCTGAAACTCCAATACTTTGGCCACCTCATGAGACGAGTTGACTCACTGGAAAAGACTCTGATGCTGGGAGGGATTGGGGGCAGGAGGAGAAGGGGACGACAGAGAATGAGATGGCTGGATGGCATCACCAACTCGATGGACAAGAGTTTGACTGGACTCCAGGAGTTGGTGATGGACAGGGAGGCCTGGCATGCTGTGATTCATAGGGTCACAAAGAGTCGAACACGACTGCGCAACTGAACTGAACTGAACTGAACCAAGCCCAAACTCCCAGTCTATAACACTCCCTCCCCTGCTTACCCCTGGCAACCACAAGTCTGTTTTCTATGTCTGTGAGTCTGCTTCTGTTTTGTAGTCAGGTTCATTTGTGCCATATTTTAGATTCTATATATAAGTACACCATATGGTATTTGTCTTTTTTCTGATTTATTTCAGTTAATATGATAATCTCTAGTTGTACACATGTTGCTACAAATGGTCTTATTTCATCCTTTTTTATGGCTGAGCAGTATTCCATTGTATATATGTACCATACCTTCTTTATCCATTCATCTGTCAATCAACATTTAGGTTGTTTCTATGTTTTGGCTAGTGAATAGTGCTGCTGTGAATGCAGGGGTGAATATAGGGGTGAAATACAGTTTTGTCTAGGTATATTCCCAGGAATGGGATTGCTGAATCATATGGTAATTTTAGTTTTCTGAGGAGCCTCCATACTGTTTTCCATAGTGGCTGCACCAATTTGTATTCCCACCAACAGGCATTTTTGCAACACATTCTCAACTGGCTTTTCTCTATACTCTCTCCTGCTCATCATTTCCTCACTTGTGCTTTTTGGAACCATTTTCTGCACCCACGTCCTTGTCTCATGATATGTACCGGTAACTCCAACTAAGTCAGCCTTCCTACCCAGAATACACAATTTGCTACACATGAATAGGGAATACTTCCTCTAGTTAAAATGAATTTTCAAGAAGTAAAAAAAAAAAGTTCTTGAGAAATTAAAATTATACACAATCTGTCCATAGGGGTTGTCTTTCTAAAATAGACTGTTGAGACACTCTCATAATTCTGAAAAGCTTTGATGTGTAGACTGTATTTGAAGTTTCTTTACCTTGGTGATTCTCAAGTTAGCACACACTACAATTGCAACCCACTCCAGTACTCTTGCCTAGAAACTCCCATGGACGGAGGAGCCTGGTGGGCTGCAGTCCATGGGGTCGCTATGAGTCTGACATGACTGAGCGACTTCACTTTCACTTTTACACATTGGAGAAGGAAATGGCAACCCACTCCAGTGTTCTTGCCTGGAGAATCCCAGGGACGGGGGAGCCTGGTGGGTTGCCGTCTATGGGGTCACACAGAGTCGGACACGACTGAAGTGACTTAGCAGCAGCAGCAGAATTACCTGGAGGGCTTTTTAAACACAAATTGCTGGACCTACCCATGTAGTCTCTGATTTTCAAGATCTGTCAAGGAGTCTGAGAATTTGCATTTCTAAGAAGTTTCTAGTTGCTGCCTATGCTGCAGGTTTAGTGAATCATTTTGAAATCCACTGCTTTATAAAAAGCCCTGGTTAGGGACAGAGTGTGATTACTTGGCATGATTCTATGCCCATTCAATCAATTTAACAAAATGTTTCAACCTTTTTGAGCACCTGAAATATACTAGCCACATTGCCGCGACTGGAGTTGTTCCACTGAGCAAGATAGGCCTGGTGTTTGTTCTAAGTGAGCTTTCAGCCTAGCTCCACAGGAAGCTTATGAAGAATATGAAAAACAAAAACATAATAAAGACTGTCTGCTACCGTCCAAGGCCCAGGTAGTAGTCTAGCAGAAATAACTAAAGCTATACACCTTTGCATAGCAGAAAAGAAAAAAACAAAGAATACAGTCATAGTAAGCCTACTGATTGAAAATAGCTTGTTATTTGAAGCAAACTTCTGTATACATATTAAAATATTGCTCTTTATACTACATTTATTGTGGCATAAATCATAGCCTTACACAAAGTATTCTGATCACACAATTTTCCATTTGGAGTGATGGTTTATTATTAAAAACAATTGAATGTGGGAGAGTGGTAAACATAAATATTATTTTTATTTTATTACCATATTTTTTTTAGCATCCCCAAGTAATAAGGGAGGCTTGAATACAGGCTACCAATTATATCTTGAAATATATCATTGGATTTGTCTGTTTTTTATTTCTTATATGCCATCTCAGGTTCATCAGTAAGATGAACTTCCTGTTTCATCAGTAAGATGAATTTCCTAAGTTGTTAAATACATGATGTTCAAGATTTGTTTTAACTAACTCTGGGAATATCTGGTGACACAAGTGGTAAAGTACATACCTGCCAATGCAGGAGACAAAAGAGATGTGGGTTCAGTCCCTGAGTTGGGAAGATCTCCTAGAGAAGGAAATGACAACCCACTCCAGTATTCCTGCCTGGAAAAACCTATGGACCAAGGAACCTGGTGGGCTACAGTCCATGGGGTTGCAAAGAGTTGGACATGCCTGAAATGACTTAGCCTGCATTCCCAGGCAGATAAAAAGAAAAAAAATGTCCTGAAAATCACTGTATTTCTTCTTTTTAGTCATTTTCTTGAGAATCAAATTTTTTTTATTATGAATCAAACGGTAGGATTAAGCTGTGTTTCTGTCATTAGCATTGAGGCCATAGGTGCTGTGTGGCACAAATGTGGTTCATCATTCAAGAAACTGCTTGGGAATATGTACTAGGACTTTCTTGGTCCATATTAAAGAGTTACAAATTGATTTAGTATCTTGCATATGTTTCACAGTTTACTTTAAATACTTAGCACTGTTTCACAGAATGTTTTCATATTTAGCTTAATTTGACAGGTTACTCAGGTCAGAATACAAAAGTCAGACAGCAAAGAAGATTATTAGATAATAGTTCCCTGGTCCCCCTTTTACCCAAGAGATACACTAATGGCTGCAATTTGAAGGCTGCCTGTTTTACTCCCTAGAGAAATTTGAAAACGGTCATAATCCAGGCTGGTTGATAAGCTTCAAAAGCCTTTCTTCCAAGATGCCTTGAAGACTTCAAGAGTATTCTGATAGTACTTATTCTTGTAAGAATTAAGGACAAGGACATAGTTAAAGTAAATATTCTCTGATCTGCTCACTACAATTGTTAAAATGGAGAGATCTGGTTTTATCTTGTATGATTGCTTTATTTTACAGTCATTGGTATAACACAGAGCTTTAAAATTTATATATATATATATTAATACATTCCCCCACCATAGACTAAGCAGTTATTGTCTAATGAAGAAAGAACCTATGGTAGCTAAGTTGAGTATGCTTATTCCTCTAGACACGGTTCACTTTGACTTTCAATATGATTTACAGTGCACTTAGCTAAATGTTAATAAAGTTATGGATCCAGCTCCAGTGTAGGTAAATTACTATTCTGTTCTTCCAAAATCATGGTTATATCCGTAAGACACTAGCACCAACAAAAATAACTGTACAGTATCCTATTATCATTGAGCCTTCAAATGTGGACTGTAAAGGGCATACTGATGCTATTATAGAGAGAACTGGGAAAGCATAAAAAGAATGCTGAATGGTAATGCAGAAATGTATAGAAGACATTCTGAGTTTAATAAGCAAATTCTAGCTGGCATTTTCCAGAATATAGTGGATGGAGATAAACTCTTATTGAAATATTATTGATAAATAAAATATTCTTAAAGTTAACTTTGAAAAATGGAAAGCTGAGATTGATACTTTTATGAAGATTGTGACATGTGCCTTGACACAAAGAATTGATATGCCAGCACATATTGGACTTAGAAACAGGGACACACAGAGGACAACCAGATAAATTTGGATGTGACAAAAAATATGAATAATACTTTCACAGTCATTTTTAAAATAAGGTTGTTTAAATACTTTTTAAAGTTGAAATAGAAAATTTAGAATAACTACCATATGTACAATTAATAATTTGTAAAAGTATTCATACTGACATTTAAAAAAGAATTTGTTAAAATTATAAATTGCATATTAAAAATAATCACATGGGCTCAACTATATTCGGGGCTTCTCAGGTGGCGCTAGTGGTAAAGAACACACCTGCCAATGCAGGAGACAAGAGATGCAGGTTTGATCCCTGGGTTGGGAAGATCCCCTGGAGGAGGGCATGGTAATCCACTCCAGTATTCTTGCCTGGAGAACCCCATGGACAGAGGAACCTGGTGGGCTATGATCCATAGGGTCACACAGAGTTGGACACAGCTGAAGCAATTTAGCCTGCACAATTATATTCAACAAATTGATGCTTCTAATTATAAAAGCTATGTTAGAAGAATCTCTCTCAACGTTAGACAGGTAGGTATGCAGGATACTAGGAAGACAACTTGCTAACACAGTTAAGAGTCTGCTGTACAGAGTGGGAAGACACAGATAAACAATATTTCTTACTAACTGATCTTTAAATAGAACTGACTTTTTCTAGGATTTTTTTTTATCATAGAATAATACCATTATATTATTGTATTTAATGGAGAGACTTTTCCATTTCAATGTTTTTTTCTTAAAACAAAAACATAAAAACATCCATTTAAAAATAATTGCTAGATGGCTAATCAAAATGTCAAAGACCATCTAGTCTACCAAATAAAGTTGCTGCTACTGCTGCTGCTAAGTCACTTCAGTCGTGTCCAACTCTGTGTGACCCCATAGACGGAAGCCCACCAGGCTCCCCCGTCCCTGGGATTCTTCAGGCAAGAACACTGGAGTGGGTTGCCATTTCCTTCTCCAATGTGTGAAAGTGAAAAGTGAAAGTGAAGTCACTCAGTCATGTCTGACTTGTGGCGACCCCATGGACTGCAGCCTACATGGCTCCTCTGTCCATGGGATTTTCTAGGCAAGAGTACTGGAGTGGCTTGCCATTGCCTTCTCCAGAAAATAAAGTTGAGGGGACAGCAAATCTTGAGTAAAGAATATACTTTTCCTTGAGAGCAGAATTCAGCACTTTATTAAGTCAATGGTGGTTCCAATTTATAGAAATCAATACAGTAGTAACTTTTGATATATAGTTTAATAAAATATATAAATCTAAATTAAATTCTAAAAATATTGAGGATATGAACAAAAAGTGCATGTAAAGACACTAGAGTTTATTGTTGTTTTAATAAAGTAAAACAGAAGTGCCATATTATTCCCTTCCTTAAGACACTTTATTTTGAGAAACAAATTATGACATAAAGAAAATGAGCTTTCCAAACTATGAAAGTGTAAAATATTGTACAAAAAAAGAGATGTAAAGATAATTTAACAAGTGTGAGATTTAGTACTTGTAAATATGGTCATCCAAAGAGGGCAACGCTAATCAACACTGAGAGTGGTATCATTGTCTGAGTTCAAGGAGAAAAATATATCACTATATGAGGAGGCAAGAAAATCCGCTTATTGAGTTTTTCTATTCCATTAGGTTAGGTAGGAGAAGGCAATGGCAACCCACTGCAGTACTCTCGCCTGGAATATCCCTTGGACAGAGGAGTCTGATAGGCTGCAGTCCATGGGGTCGCAGAGAGTTGGACACGACTGAGTGACTTCACTTTCACTTTTCCTTTCATGCATTGGAGAAGGAAATGGCAACCCACTCCAGTGTTCTTGCCTGGAGAATCCCAGGGACGGGGGAGCCTGGTGGGCTGCCGTCTATGGGGTCTCACAGAGTCAGACACGACTGAAGTGACTTAATAGTAGTAGTAGTAGGTAAGGTAAGGTGAAGTTGCTCAGTCGTGTCCGACTCTGTGCAACCCCACGACTGTAGCCTACCAGGCTTTCCAGGCAAGAGTACTGGAGTGGGTTGCTATTTCCTTCTCCAGAGGATCTTTCCGACCCAGGGATCGAACCCAGGTCTCCCACATTGTAAGCAGACGCTTTACTGTCTGAGCCACCAGGGAAGTCTTTTTCTCTGTTCCATTAGTTATTTTAAAAACTTACTGCTTGTCAGCGGTCAGTAATGTGAACATTTACACAGGTTTTAAAGATTGAAGGTAAGTGGTTATACTGGAAAAACGCCAAAAGAAAAACTTAAAGTCAAAATATGATTGTATGTCATGTATGCCACTTATATGTCACTTTTGTAACTAAATTAAAAGCAAAAGTTATTGAAAGCTGAGGCAACAAGAACTTTTTTTTTTTTTTTTTAAGAAAACTTATATATGGGTGGTTTAGTGAGGAAAAGAACAAAAGTAATTCAATGAAAGGGCACACACTGAATGAACAATCTGGGCCTCCCTGGAAGCATAAAAAAACATTCACATAGTCCCATTAATGATAATACTGAATAGGGATTTACTTATAAATGTGTTAAAACTATATTGAGGGGAAAGTGTTACTGTGTGAAATAATGTATATAAGCTCAATGTCATGTTAGTGTGTCAATAGATATTTCAAGAACTGAAAAATCAAGGAAAAGTAGTGTGAAATGTTATTTTAAGTATCTAGCTTCCAGAAGTAGCTAAAACAAAACAGGTATTTGAGAAAATGTGAAATTTAGATAAAAAATAAAAAAAATTAAATTGAGTGTAGATTCTTTGATTATACCAACATAGAAAAGGAATTATTTTCTTAAAAAAATAATCTTATAGAAATAACCTAAGAAAATACCTTCTAAATAATTTTTGTTAAAATACTGCTCAAAATTCATA
Organism: Moschus berezovskii; assembly: GCF_049115385.1. NCBI lineage: Eukaryota > Metazoa > Chordata > Mammalia > Artiodactyla > Moschidae > Moschus > Moschus berezovskii. The sequence goes on from NC_142464.1 coordinate 39,061,361, forward strand.
AAAGTATAATTGATATCTACAGATTTAAAGTCTATCTTTTCTTTTTTAATTGAATAAATTTGATGTATACCATTGTATAAGTTTAATATACAGCTTGTTACTTTGATAACTTTATAAATTGTAATATGACTGCCAATGTAGTACTATTTATCACATAATTACAGTATAATATTATCTATATTTATTAAACTGTGCATTAGATCTCTATAGTTCATTTACTATTTATCACAAGCTTGAATATTAAACGTCATTGCTCTTATTCTCCAACCCTGGTAATCACCATTTTACTCTCAGTGTTTTTATAAGTTTAATTTTCTAAGTTCCACATATAAGTGATATCAAACAGTATTTCTCCTACTGTGTCTGACTTATTCTGAGTAGCATAATATGCTCAAGGTTCAACCATGTTATTGCATAATGTAGAATATCTTTCTCTAGCTGAATAATATTCCATTGTGTATAAGAACTACATCTTTTTTATCTATTCGTCAGTCTGGGCATTTGGGTTGTTTCTGTATCTTGGCTATTGTGAATTGTGCTGAAATAAATATAGAAGTGCATGTATCTTATAGAGATCTTATATTTATTTCCTTTGGGTATACATCTAGAAGTGGAATTGCTGGATTACATAGTAGATCTATTTTTATTTTTTGAGCAGCCTTAATATGGTTAATATTTAATATTCTAAAAGATGATGCTGTGAAAGTGCTGTACTCAATATGCCAGCAAATTTGGAAAACTCAGCAGTGGCCACAAGACTGGAAAAGCTCAGTTTTCATTCCAATCCCAAAGAAAGGCAATGCCAAAGAATGTTCAAACTACCACACAATCACACTCATCTCACACGCTAGCAAAGTGATGCTTAAAATTCTCCAAGTCAGGCTTCAGCAATACATGAACTGTGAACTTCCGGATGTTCAAGCTGATTTTAGAAAAGGCAGAGGAACCAGAGATCAAATTGCCAACATTCGCTGGATCATCAAAAAAGCAAGAGAGTTCCAGAAAAAACATCTATTTCTGGTTTATTGACTATGCCAAAGCCTTTGACTGTGTGAATCACAATAAACCATGGAAAATTCTGAAAGAGATGGGAATATCAGACCACCTGACCTGCCTCTTGAGAAACGTGTATGCAGGTCAGGAAGCAACAGTTAGAACTGGACATGGAACAACAGACTGGTTCCAAATAGGAAAAGGGTATGTCAAGGCTGTATATTGTCACCCTGCTTATTTAACTTACATGCAGAGTACATCATGAGAAATGCTGGGCTGGGTGAAGCACAAGCTGGAATCAAGATTGCCAGGAGAAATATCAATAACCTTAGATATGCAGATGACACCACCCTTATGGCAGAAAGTGAAGAAGAACTAAAGAGCCTCTTGATGAAAGTCAAAGAGGAGAGTGAAAAGTTGGTTTAAAGCTCAACATTGAGAAAACTAAGATCCCAGCATCCAGTCCCATCACTTCATGGCAAATAGATGGGCAAACAGTGGAGACAGTGTCAGACTTTATGTTGAGGGGACTCCAAAATCACTACACATGGTGACTGCAGCCATGAAATTAAAAGACGCTTACTCCTTAGAAGGAAAGTTATGACCAACCTAGACAGCATATTAAAAAGCGGACATTGCTTTGCCAACAAATGTCCGTCTAGTCAAGGCTATGGTTTTTCCAGTAGTCATGCATGGATGTGAGAGTTGGACTATAAAGAAAGCTGAGCGCCGAAGAATTGATGCTTTTGAACTGTGGTGCTGGAGAAGACTCTTGAGAGTCCTTTGGTCTGCAAGGAGATCCAACCAGTCCATCCTAAAGGACATTGGTCCTGGGTGTTCATTGGAAGGACTGATGTTGAAGCTGAAACTCCGATACTTTGGCCATCTGATGCAAAGAGCTGACTCATTGGAAAAGACCCTGATGCTGGGAAAGATTGAGGGCAGGAGAAGAAGGGGACGACAGAAGATGAGATGGTTGGATGGCATCACCGACTCAATGGACATGGGTTTGGGTGGACTCCGGGAGTTGGTGATGGACAGGGAGGCCTGGCATGCTGCGGTTCATGGGGTTGCAAAGAGTCAGACATAACTGAGTGACTGAACTGAATCAAATACTCTTTTCTACAGTGGTTAGAAAAACTTATATTCCCATCAACAGTGTATAAGGGCTACCCCTTTTTTACCACATTCTCACCAGAACCTATTGTCTCTTGTCCTCTTGAACATACTCATTCTAACAGATGTGAAGTAATATCTCATAGTTTTGATTTACATTTCCCTGATGATTAGTGATACTGGAGTATCTTCATGTGTCAGCCATTTTGATGCTGTCTTTGGATAAATCTCTGTTTAGTTCTTTTATGCATTTTTAAAATCAGACTGTTTTATAATTTTGTTTGATAATTTTGATAATTTTGTTTGATAATTTTGTTATTGTTGTTATTGAGTTACCTGAATTTATACATTTTGAACATTAACCCCTTATCTGAAATATGGTTCACAAAATTTTCTCTAATTCTGTAGGGTTTTTTTTTTTTTTTAACTTTGTTGTTTCTTTTACTATGCAGAAGCTTTTGAGTTTTATGTCGCCCCTTTGTTGATTTTTTTTTTGTTGTTTGTGCCTTTGGTCCCAAAATCTTAGTCCCCAAGTTTTCTTCTAGGAGTTTTATGGTATCAAGTCTTATGTTCAAGACTTTGATCAACTTCAAGTTAATTTATGAGTAGTATGAGATATAGGTCCAGTTTCATTGTCCTGTATGTCTCTCTCCAGTTTTCCCAGCACTTTTGTTAAAGACATTATCCTTTTCCCACTGGGTATTCTTGGTATTCTTGTTGAATATTAGCTGACTATATATGACTGTATATGCTTTCTAGTATGTTCCATTATTCAGTGTATCTAGTTTTGTGCCAGTACCATACTACTTTTAATACTATTTTAGTATAGTTTGTAATTCAGAAGTGTGATACCTCCAGTTTTCTAATTCTTATACAGTGTTGCTGTGGCCTTCTCATACCTTTACTAGCTCCAAACAAATTCCAGAATTGTTTCTTCTATTTCTGTGAAGAATTGCTTTGGTATTTTAATAGGGACTACATCAGGTCTGTACATGGCTTTGGGTAGTATGGTCATTTTAACAATATTACTTCTTCAGCTCCATGAACATGGGATACCTTTCCATTTGATTGTGTCTTCCTCAGTTTATTTCAGTAAAGTTTTGAAGTTTTCATTGTACAGATTTTTCACTTCCTTGGTTAAAATTATTCCTAAATATTTTATTGTTTTCAATGTTATTACGAATTAAGTGATTTTCTTTGTTTTTCAGATGCTTATTTATTAGTTTGTTTGTGTGCTTAGTCATATCTGACTTTTTGAAGGCTCTTCTGTTCATGGGATTTTCCAGGCAAGAATACTGGAGTGGGTTGCCATTTCCAACTCGAGGGGATCTTCCTGACCCAGGGATCAGATGTGTGTCTCTTGAGTCTCCTGCATTGACAGGTGGATTCTTTACTGCTAGCTTCATCTTAGTATAAAGGAAGGTAATTGATTTTTGTATACTGTATCAAAAATGAAGGCAATTGTTTTTTTTATATAGGATCATATGATCAGAAAATAACAATTTTACTTCTTCCTTTCTGAATTGGATGACTTTTTTATTCTTCTTTGTCTTGACTATTTGTTCCTGATCTTTGGAAAAATAATTTCCGTTTCCCTACATTTAGTAGACTATTAGAGGTGGGTTTGCCATACACAGTCTGTATTATGTTGAGGTATATTACTCCTATACCTAATCTATGAACAGTTATCATTATGTTTCTGTCTACTATTACAGTTGTTGGTTTTCCATGGTGACTTTGTGTGTGTGTGTGTGTGTGTGGCTTTTCTAATGCAGTCAGATAGTTTTTGATAACATTTCTTCTCTTTTATAAAATCTTACTTCTCTTTCCTCTTCCACCTAAATCATTTTATATTTCTACGCCTGAGCTTGCTTATTCTCTCTTTCATCTGATCTATTTCCAATGCTTTCTAATGCATTCTTTATCTCACTGATTGAGTTCTTCAGCTCCAGGATTTTTGTTTGCTTGTTTTTAGAATTTCTTTCCCTGTGGTAAACTATTCCTTCTGTTCATTAATTTTATACCTGAGAAGGCTGTATTGCCTTTCTGAGTTTTCTTGTAGCTTGTTGATTTTTTTTCATGACAGTTACTTTAAATTATCAGATAGGTTCCAATATTTTATGTTGTTGATTTTAGTTGCTAGGAAATTATCCTTTTGTGATGCTATTAACATAGTATATTAGCACGCTTTTTATAGGGTTTGATAAGAAGTGTCTCTGCTCTTATCGGCCACCTCATGCGACGAGTTGACTCACTGGAAAAGACTCTGATGCTGGGAGGGATTGGGGGCGAGACGAGACAGGGACGACAGAGAATGAGATGGCTGGATGGCATGACCCACTCGATGGACATGAGTTTGAGTGAACTCTGGGAGTTGGTGATGGGCAGGGAGGCCTGGCGTGCTGTGATTCATGGGGTTGCAAAGAGTCGGACACGACTGAGCGACTGAACTGAACACCTTTCTTAATTTAGCCAGCTCTTTGGTTCCAAATAGGAAAAGGTGTACGTCAAGGTTGTATATTGTCACCTTGCTTATTTAACTTATATGCAGAGTACATCATGAGTAACGCTGGGCTGGAAGAAGCACAAGCTGGAATCAAGATTGCTGGGAGAAATATCAATAACCTCAGATATGCAGATGACACTACCCTTATGGCAGAAAGTGAAGAGGAACTCAAAAGCCTCTTGATGAAAGTGAAAGAGGAGAGTGAAAAGGTTGGCTTGAAGCTCAACATTCAGAAAACAAAGATCATGGCATCTGGTCCCATCACTTCATGGGAAATAGATGGAAAAACAGTGGAAACAGTGTCAGACTTTGTTTTTTTGGGCTCCAAAATCACTGCAGATGCTGATTGCAGTCATGAAATTAAAAGACGCTTGCTCCTTGGAAGGAAAGTTATGACCAACCTTGATAGTATATTAAAAAGCAGAGACATTACTTTGCCAACCAAGGTCCGTCTAGTCAAGGCAATGGTTTTTTCTGTGGTCATGTATGGATGTGAGAGTTGGACTGTGAAGAAGGCTGATCGCCGAAGAATCGATGCTTTTGAACTGTGGTGTTGGAGAAGACTCTTGAAAGTCCCTTGGACTGCAAGGAGATCCAACCAGTCCATTCTAAAGGAGATCAATCCTGGATGTTCATTGGAGGGACTGATGCTAAAGCTGAAACTGCAATACTTTGGCCACCTCATGCGACGAGTTGACTCACTGGAAAAGACTCTGATGCTGGGAAAGGTTGGGGGCGGGAGGAGAAGGGGACGACGGAGAATGAGATGGCTGGATGGCATCACCGACTCTGTGGACATGAGTTTGGGTGTACTCCGGGAGTTGGTGATGGACAGGGAGGCCTGGCGTGCTGTGATTCATGGGGTCGCGGAGAGTCGGACACGACTGAGCGACTGAACTGAACTGAACTGACCTTGATTACTTTGTGTCTAACAATTCAACAGGTTGGTAGTTGAGAGCTTTCCTTTTGTTTTCCAGAAGGTGGCGCTATAGAACAGGTTTTTGGTTTATCTTATCTCACCCACCACTAAGGTTGGGAGTGCACTAGTTAAATATGCAAAAGGTGGAAGCAGAGTAGGGGGAGGTGTGCACTTAGCTCTTGGGGCTTTGGGTGTGCCCACAGTTCTGTAGGGGAACCTTCAAAAGGGGAGGGGTGTCCCCAGAGGTCTATCGGCCTTCCTAGGTCAGATAACAGGAGACACTTTCCTTCAGTCCTTTTTGTCTGCGTATTTTCCTTTCCTTTCCTTCTCCCTAGTCAGTAAGGTCTCTCTTCAGAGAGAGAAACTGGTCCCTCCAGCTGCAGCACAAGTGGCCAGGCAGAACTACACCTACCACCTTCAACTCTACCTCCTCTGCCAGAAAGATCATGCTGGCTCACTGCTGGACTGTCCTCCATTACTCTCTTTGCCAAAACTTCCTTGCTCTGCAACCTCCTTGGGGTCCAATCTACTCACTTTGACTGCATGGATGGATGATTTCAGGTGTTCTGGTATGGTGGGTAGATAATTTTTTTTTTTAGTTTTAGATGTTCAATTTGTTGTAAATCAAAGAGGAAAGAAAGAGGGAACCACTTATGCCACCTTGATGCTGACATTACTCCTTAACTATCTTTCAAAGCTCCATATTTCATTTTTGCACTCCAGTCTTTTCAAAGTACCACACATCATGCTGTGTTTCAAATCTTAAATGCATCCCTCATTATACAAAAGTAAAACATGATCAACTCCTCTGTTGCTAACCTTGTTGTGTGTCTGTAGATTAAAAATTGACTTGAGTGTCTGTAGTCAATTCTGTGATATCCTAAAGAGAATGTTTATTATTTTCTTGCTGCTTTTAATACCTTCTTTGGGAACAATGACATTTCTCATAGTAGATCAAAGATCTTTGGGGAATGACTATTCAGTTATAGCAGATCTTTTGAAATTCACAGTGACCAAATGACAAAATATGTCTTACACAGAGAGGGCTTTTAAAAGAGTAAAACAAAGGCTCTTTTGAAATTTCTCCTTGAAATCTCCTACTTCTATATGGGGACTTTTGACTCAAAATAAATACAGAGGCACGTAAAAATCCACTGAAATTAGTATAATAGACCAAAAAATGAATCTTTTCTTCAGAAATGCTTTACTTCCTATAATTATCTAAGAATATTTCCTTAACATTAAGTTGAATGAAAATTGGATTACTCAATGTAATACTGAGTTTTTCTGGCATCAGTTCAGTTCAGTTCAGTTCATTTCAGTCGCTCAGTCGTGTCCGACTTTTTGCGACCCCATGAATCACAGCACGCCAGGAGAAGCATCTGCAAACAAATACCTAGGAGATTTGATATTTTTAGGAATATGTTCAGCTCCAAGGACTTGAGAAAATTATGGAAATGTACCTGTAGGGTTTTTTTTTTTTTTTTTGAGAGACAATATGACTAACATGAATGGATCCTGTTGGCTACAGAGAAGAGAAAAATTATCACTTACATAAGAAAAGATAATAGACATCCAAAGTTAAAGCTGAAAGCCTCAAATCCTTGGCTGAATGTACAAGGACACAGACAGTAGATATGCCACTTAAGTGAATGTAAGTGAAGCTATTCACTGCTGTCCTTTAATCATTACAGAGTGTGCTTTCATACATAGCTGGAGTCAAGCAAAGTCATTCTATATCATTTACTGGGCCCTTAAAATGTGCTGAGCTGATTTCATCACTGTATCAGAACTTGCCTTTTTTATTCCTGCCTATGCCATTCTGTTTCACAGTGTCTCCCTTCTGGAATACTTTTAACCCTTTCTTCTACTATTCAAGCCATGAACATTTTTCTTTCAATGAACATCTATGTTGAACTTTTTTGGGAAGTCTTCACTTCCCCATCCACAATTACTACTCCTTTTGTAATTCTCTTCCTGGAGAGGATTACATCATATATTTAGGTACTTACTGAGCATACATCTAAGAACTGCTGCTTGTGTTTTGTAAGAAAAATGGTATAGAGGAAAGGACATGGTCTTAAAAATCAGTTTTGATTTTAAATTTCATCTTAATCAATTCTTTATCTGATGAATTTGACCAAATTCTCAGCATCCCTCAGACGGTGTTCTTTGTTTGAACTGAGAATAATGTCACTTCCTTCAGTGGTTACATGGATTAACTGGTAAGGTTTATGTATCCTGCTCTGTTCAGGGATTCAATGCCTGGCACATGGTAGAATGAGACAAATGTTCGGTGCTTTTCCTTTCCTTTCAATTCCTCACTAAATTATAAAATCCTGGAAGACAGACGATTGCCTTGCTTTCCTTTGTATCTTGTTCCATATTTGGCAGTAGTTAAATACCTTGTGGGAACGTACTAAGTACTTGTTTGAGGAAGCCATAATGGGCCTTCTTGGAGAAGGCAATGGCAACCCACTCCAGTACTCTTGCCTGGATAATCCCATGGATGGAGGAGCGTTGTAGGCTGCAGTCCATGGGGTCGCGAAGAGTCTGACACAACTGAGCGACTTCACTTTCCCTTTTCACTTTCATGCATTGGAGAAGGAAATGGCAACCCACTTCAGTGTTCTTGTCTGGAGAATCCCAGGGACAGGGGAACCTGGTGGGCTGCCATCTATGGGGTCGCACAGAGTCAGATACTACTGAAGTGACTTAGCAGCAAATTAGCAGCAATGGGCCTTCTAGCCAATGCTTTCAGCAGCTACAGTGACCCTTTAGGTGTATTAGAACAAATCTATCATAAAGGAAACATCTATTAATTGAGGGTAAGTACTACTTTTTTTTTTTGTACTGAGGAAAACATGTTTATGTCTTTAAAAGGGGCAATAAAATCATTATTTTGACCTTCATGATACATTGTCTGGTACTATGTTGATATAAACTTGACAGACATAGATAAAAGGGAAAAACAAAACTGTAAATGAAATGTGCAAACATTTTTCCAGGTTAGAGATCTTCCTTTGCTAATTTTTCTCAAATGGAGCACCAGTTTCCTTATTAATAAATTGGAAATTTACCTATTTTAAATATATGCAGCTGTATCTCAGGCAACTAACTTTCAGAAATTTGTGTTCTTTACAGAAAGGCCCCCAGTTCCCCTTATTTTTCTTCCTTTCTCATTGTGGTTTAATTCTATTCAGTTAATGACCAGAAGACCCTGTGAAATATAAGCAATTCACTGGGCTAGTGTGGTGCTCCTTGAACTTCAGCATGCTTCAGAATTGCCTGGTTTGTTGTTATTTAGTTGCTAAGTTGTCATGTCCTATGCCTGTGACCCTATGGACTGTAGCCCACTAGGCTCTTCTGTCTATGGGATTTTCCAGGCAAGTATACTGGAGTGGATTACCATTTCCTTCTCCAAAATCGCCTGGAGAACTTAGCAAATACATATTGTAGGGCCCCATGCCCAGAGTTTCTGATTCAGCAGAGTTGAGTGGAACCCAAAAATTTGTATTTCTAACACTTTCCCAGGAGATGCTAACGCTGCTGATTCAGGAATCACACTTTGAGAACCATTGCAATTTTTTTAAAAAAGATAAAGATGAAAACAAACCTTGCTCTCTAGAAGGGGTTACATTTTGGCAATGAATCTGAGGTGCAAAGCTGTTTGTTTATAGGGATGTGCTAAGTTGTTTCAGTCATGTCTGACTTTTTGTGACCCAATGGACTGTAGTTCACCAGGCTCCTCTGTCCATGGGCTTCTCCAGGCAGAAATACTGGAGTGGGGTTGCCATTTCCTTCTCTGGAGGTTTATAAGGACAGTGTCATCTAGATGGAGCAATCTGGAGCTTCTGATAGTCTGAGTATTTGAAAATCCAGATATAAGTAACCATTACTTCAGTATAGTCAGATTTGAGTAAACTTGGAACATATGCCTTCAGGCATATTTTTAAAACTGTTTTGACTTCTGATAATGTAGCATTAGCTTCAAATTCCTGTCTCTTTCTACATAAGTGAGTACAGAGAAAGTTAAATTTAAGGCTAATTAATAGTTGCCTAGATGACTATTTTTAATCACCCTCTTCTAATTTGATCAGTTATACATTTGAATTGATAATACAGTCTATTTTAAGGATAACAGAATATAGCTTTTCTAAGTAAGAATCTTTTCACACACAAAAATCACACATTTAGAATTTTAAATTAGTTTTTTTTTAAGTTCATGGGGTGTGCAATAGAGGCACAACATCATTAGATATTTTCAGAAAAAAAAAGCTGTTAAAAGTGATCTACATAGAAAATTCAATTAAAAAAATAGATTTTTGACAATTTAAGAGGAATCTACATGAGGTGGTTTAATTAGTCCACATTTTTTAAAGCCACATTTTAGATATCAGATACATGACATCTTAAATATAGAGAATACAAAGCTCACTTTGAAGTTGAATGGGAATTGATTTGCCATTTGAACTCTAAAATGACAGATCAAATAGTAAGTTTATTTTGACAAGGTTTTGAAATACTTGTGGTGAAATTTACTAAACCCCTTTTCTCTAAGCTTACTTCTTGATAATCTCATGGGCAATCATGTTGTGTAACTATTGGAAATAACTGTGTTCTATCACAGGCTTTGTTAAGATGAACAACGGTTTCTTAAAATATATTAACCAATCACTTCATTAATTCCCCAGATGTTCATTGAGCATCTTCACATGTGCAAAATACTCTTCTAGGCACTGCAGACACAACAACGTGTGTGCATGCTCAGTAGTGTCTGACTCTTTACGAACTTTCTGATTGTGCCCACCCGGCTCCTCTGTCCACGGGATTTTCCAAGCAAGAATACTGGAGTGGGTTGCCATTTCCTTCTCCAGGGGATCTTCTTCAGGGATCAAACCCACGGCTCCTGCACTGCAGGTGGATTCTTGAACCACTGAGCCATTAGGGAAGTCCATATATAAAACAAAGATTCAGATAAATTCAGACCTCATGCATTTGTTTCCTATTGCTCTCAGAACAAAGTACCCACAGATTCAGTAGCATAAACAGAAAAAAATCTTAGAATTTTGTAGGTTGAAAATCCAAGATAGTTGTCACAAGGACAAAGTCAGGAAGTTTGTAGGGTGCTAGGGAGGGTCAGTTTCCTCCTCCTTCTGATTATTGGTAAAATTCAGTTCCTTATAGGTTTAGGACTAAGAGCCTCATTTTCTTGATGACTGTCAGTTGAACACTGTTCCCAGGTTCTCCTGGCTGACTGCTCTCTATTTAGCCTGTGGCGCCCTTCTTCCATTTTCAGAGTCGAGTCAGTAATGACAGATCAAAATTCTCTCTAGCCTCTTATCTCTCCTGTCTTTTTCGGTCACATCTCTCTGACCCAGTCAAGAAAGCTTCTCTGCCTTTAAAACCTCATAAGGTTATACTGGACTCATGCAAACAATCCAGGATAATCTCCCCATCCCCATGTCTGTATCCGTAATCACACCTGCAAAGTCTGTCTTGCCATGTAAGGTAACACGTTCATAGGTTCAGGGAATAGGGCAGGTGCATCTCGGCAGGGGTGAGGGAGTTATTCTGTTTACTTATATTCTGATGGCAAATTTAGGCAATAAAAAACAAGTAAATATGACTTATTCAAGTAATGGGGAGGAAAGTTAAATCATCTGGATTTCAGGCAAGATAGATGGCAATGCGTTTAACTGAAGAGAGCTAGCAAAGGGACTATACAGAAATACGGACAGAGGTAAAGAAACCAACAGAGGATGATGAAGCACCCAGAAACCAGCAATAGTGGGAAATTATAACCATTCTTAGCCAGATAGGCAAGTAAAGAGAACTGTGTTCCTAGAAGAGAATAAGAACTTGAGCTGTAGGGAGGGTACTACCAGACAGGACCCAGATGAGCGGCATCATGGCTAAAACAAACTCCAGACGTAAAGGAAGCAAGGGATAAGAAACACCGTGGTCTGTCACTTTTTCTACCCTCTGATCTGCCAGTACTCCCAATGGCCAGTCATAACCAGTGACAAAGGGACAACAAAACACAGAGGAAGCAACCCACAAAATCAGCCTCCAGAGGCACAGAACTTACAGAAGAGATCAGAAAGTGGATTTACAGAGGAGGAAACAAAGAAAATGACTAGCACTGAAGTGCTATGTAAAGAAAAGGTAGGGGAGGAGGGGAAAGAAAATAAGGGGTTGGGAATGGAATTGAGATACATTAGAGAAAACAGTTGGGAAAATCTCTCTGAAGAGCAATAAGTGAGCAGGGGCCAGAAAGAAGTGAGGAAGTCAGCCATGTAGATGTCTCAGGAAAAGGAATGTCAAGTGCAAAGGTCCTAAATGTAGGACAGGTTTGTGAGGAACAGAGAGGAGGCCAGGATACTTGGAATAGTGTAAATAAAGGGAAGAAGGGAGGAGGTAAGCTCAAATTGGTGTCAGATCATGTAGAGACTGAAACATTTCAATTCCAATGGGACGACAAACCATTGGACTGTTTTTATCAGGAGAAAGAAATGATATTTTTTAAAGATCATTCTAGGTTTAGAGAATTAACTAGAGGGGCCAAGAGTGAAAGCCAAAAATGCCATTCAGGAAGTCACTTAAACAGGTTGTGAAAAAGATTGCTGTGGCTTAGGCTAAAGTGGCAGCAAGGTATGTTATAGGTAGTTATAATATTCAGAATGTATGTGATGATAGAAAAGCCCTGAACTTACTGATGGATCAGATAATACAGTATGAAGGCAAGAGGAACATCAAAGATACTGTCTGAGTTGTGGCCTGAGCAAATGAGAGAATGATGGTTGTGGTGGGTTTGTGTCTTCCTTTAAAATAATTTTAATTGATGCTTGATATGGAGAGTAGTGGGCTTCCCAGTTGCACTCAGTCAACCACTTGGAATGTAAAGTTCAGATATTTTTAATACACTAGAGATGAGGGTCCTTAGAATTTCCTTAGGAAATAATGTGAGGGTCAAAAAGGAGGTCTGGCCAGTAGCATCCAAAATCTTACTTACTGTCATGGCTTCTTAGTTATTACATGCTTAATTCCTTTAACTTTCAGCTTTCTAGCCTATTATAATAATTAGGCACCATAATTATTCTTATCCTATTAGGTTGTTTCCATGATTAAATGAGATAATACGTACAAAGTTCTAAGGAAAGCCCTAGCTCACTGTAAGTATATAATGGAACTTACGTTTTTATATTTGACATACTGGAGTTCTATGATTTTCTTTGAAATAAATAATTCACCAGTGGGTACTTAAATATACTGGACACCATTAGCCCACAATCATACAAATAATTTTCAAAAACCATATTTCTCACTTTCCAAGACACTGAGGCAAACATGAACAGGGAAAAATGACATTTTAGATCTCATTTTTTTTTTTTTTTGCCTTCTATATTATAGGCTGAAAGTGAAATTGCTATTACTGACCTTTGTAGAAAAGATACAGTTATCATGAAGGAAAAAAAAATACTAGGTTTAACAGGTTTAACTTCCATCTTTCTGGCTTCAATTGCTCTGCTGCACATCAGTGTCTGTGAATTAAATATCAAATTGATTCATGCCAAAAAAGTATTACAAATCCAACAATTTAAAACTGAACAAAAGATTTGTTTCCTCTAACTATCTGCCTCAACAGGATTCCCAGCTCAGCTGTGGCTCTTCCCAAGCCCCTGCTAATGTGCTGAATTTTACTAAATCTATTAAGTTTTCTCACTATTTTGTTTTACAAAGTGCCCTGCCCTCAATTCAGTTTCATATATCTAAAGAATCAAAAAGTGCTTCCTGCTTCTGTGTTAATGGAGAAAAAAAAGAATAAAACATGATGTCATAAAGTTCTAGATAGGTAGTGTTTACTAAGTAAAAACATGAAGAAGCTTTAAAAAAAGATTTCATATAATAACCCCAACACACACACAACTCTCTTTCCCCACCCTCTCTTTTAACAAATAGAAGTTAAATTTTAGCTTGAGATTTTTAAAAGGGAAACAATGTCAGTATCAAACAGAAAATAGCCCTCAATACTGAGTATTAGAGAAAGTTGGATAAGATGAGGGCTTAAATTAATAATGGCAACCCTGCAATAGGTTGAAAAATGAATGAGAAGTACAAGGAGGAGATGGCAGCTTTCCCTTTAAGGCTAATTACCAACATGGAGGAGCTACGATGGAAGCTTTGGAAGGACATAGCTTTAAGGAAGGGTTATTTGTTCATTTATTTATACTTTTATATTTCAAAATGAAAAAACCCTGAATGTGTCTATACATTTAAAGGAACCCATAAAGAGACAGAATTAAAGGTACATGATTTTAACAAAGAGTTGAATGACCAAGGTTTAAAAATGATGGAGTAGTAGTTTTGATCCCTGGGTTGGGAAGATCCCCTGAAAAGGAAATGGAAACCCACTCCAATATTCTTGCCTGGCAAATCTCAAAGTCAGAGGAGCACGGTGGGCTAGAGTCTATAGGGTCTCAAAGAGTCAGACACGACTGAGCAACTAAACAACGACAACAACATTAGTGTTCTTTATATTTTGTGATTTCTTCTATTTTGGCAACCACCCCCCCTAACATACCTATTAACTTAATTGTGACTTTTGTTTAAAGAATAGACAAGGATATTTGAAAGCTAGGTCAAAAGAGTGTACTGGATTGACTGAAAATGGATAGCCTCTGTTAAGTGACTTCATAATAGAAGATTTGGTATTTGAAATAACAAACATCTTTAAAGCAAAATTATTATCTTTTATAAACACTTTAAGGAAAATGACTGATATGGTAGTCATTAAAAAAAAAAAATACAAACAATTGGACATTTAAAGTGCTGCCAGTTGCTAAAAACTGGAGGTTAGTTGTTGCTGAGAAAAAAAAAAAAATCCCCTTTTATTATAAAGTACCAAGGATAATTTGAAATGGATAACATGGTAAAACTTCAAAAGAAAAATAATTTGACCACCTAGGTTAAATTTGACCGATTCTATGTACCTGCTGGCTGGTGATGAAATATGCTCTAGAATTAATTTTTCCCTGAGGTTATTTATATGCTGAATCTACAGTACTCAATGAATGCTTTTCTATTAATATTTAGAGTCTTGTTTCTGAAGTACGGTGAAAAACTAATATGACAAAATGAGGAACACCTTTGCTCCAGAATCAGATAAGCTTGGGTTTGAATGTTGACATCTTTGCTCTGTGACTTTTGGCAATGACTCTAAACCTTGATTTCTTCATCCACAGACTGTTTCTCAAGGGTGGTTGTGAGGATCAAAGGATTAATCTACCACATGAAAAGGACTGCAAGCAGACCCCAGGGCCAGGCTAGGCTATCCACAAGCATTAGTTATTTTTGCTGTTGTCATTGTTGACTCGATTCACACACAAATGAGATATTTCTAATTCAGAGATAACAGAGAAAATGTTAAAATATTTTTAATGAGTGGAGAAGTCTGGGTTCGATGGGGCTTCTTCAGAGACATTCTATGCACATCAATGAAGAGAAAGTGATATTTAAAACACGTACCACTGTCCCTCAAGTATCAAACACAGTGCTCAGAAATGCTTAATTCTTCTCTGAAATGTTACCTTCAAACTATCAGTGACACTGTTAGCTTTACTCCACACTATGTTAGCTATACTACACAGCGTGCCACGTTGCTTCAGTTGTGTCCGACTCTTTGAGACCCTATGGACTGTAGACCTCCAGGCTCCTCTGTCCATGGGATTCTCCAGGCAAGAATATTGGAATGGGTTGCCATGCCCTTCTCCAGGGGATCTTCCCAACCCAGGGATCGAACTCCTGTCTCTTTACGTTTCCTGCATTGGTAGACTGAGTACTCTTGCCTGGAGAATCCCAGGGATGGGGGAGCCTGGTGGGCTGCCGTCTATGGGGTCACCCAAAGTCGGACATGACTGAAGCGACTTAGCGGCAGCAGCAGCATCATCACCACCACCTAGGAAGACCTAGGTGTACAACTGTTACACCCTAAATGTGCTGGAAAGTTTAATGGACTCCCAGCCCTATTTTCTGCCTCTAGGAGCCTATACTGATAGAACACACACTATTGCCACCATGCTACTATTACAAATATGAAATGATATACTTTAAACTTGGGTTTTATTTTCATCTGAAAAACTTTGTTTGCTGGTGAGTCAGAATGAACTAGCATTCTTACAAAAACTTAAGCAATTCTTTTCATTGTGCTGTAGGACATTGTTTTACTTTAGGCTTAACACATAACAGGAGGTAAACAAAATGAGATTAGTGAGGAAAAATCTCTTATCATTAGCAATCCCTAATTATCCAATTTGCAGCTTATTTGGAAAATATTTCTTTCAAGTTAACTGACAGTGTTTAGATTATTCTCTTTAATTAAGGTTGTGGTTATCAATTTTCCTTATTGGCAGCATATATTCAACTGGAATACTCATTTGCTTATTAATTGCTGATTATTTAGTAATTAATTACAGCTTACTTCTATGCAAATAATTATTATGGCTGCTATTAACACTTACTTTTCAGGAACCTAGGAAGATATTTGAAAGTCAAAGCCATAATTCAGGGCTTCTGGGAGCTGAGAAGAAAAGTCCCTTCCTAATGCAGATGCTGAGTGTCAGTCTAAAAAGCTACTTGCCCTTTGCAGGTTTGGTGCTGGAGCAGTTTCCCACCTCCTAAAGAGAAAGCTTCACGGGATGTCAAATGCATGAGCTAAACTGTTACACTGATGACATTTTCTCAGAAACATAAAAAGTGACTCCAAAGCCAAATAAAAGTAATTAATGACATCCACAATCTCAAGTGTCTATTCTGTTTTCTATGAATCTAAAAAAATTTAGGTTTTAATTTCATGGAGTTTTATGGATGAAAATTGAATTTTGAAAGAGTAAAAATGTTTTCCCTTATAACATAAATACCTTGACCAAAATTTTTGTTGTTGAGATCATGTCTTTGACAAAAAAATCCATAGGGTTTTATTTATTTATTTATTTTTGTTTTTTGTTTGTTTTAATTGGAGGCTAATTACTTTACATTATTGTGTTTGTTTTGCCATACATCAACATGAATCTGCCCCGGGTGTACACGTGTTCCCCATCTTGAACCCCCCTCCCACCTCCCTCTCCATCCCATCCCTCTGGTTCATCCCAGTACACCAGCCCCGAGCATCCTGTTTCATGCATTGAACCTGGACTGGCGATTCATTTCACATATGATAGTATACATGTTTCAATGCCATTCTCCCAAATCTTCCCACCCTCGCCCTCTCCCACAGAATCCAAAAGACTGTTCCATACATCTGTCTCTTTTGCTGTCTCATATACAGGGTTATCATTATCATTTTTCTAAACTCCATATATATGTGTTAGTATACTGTATTGGTGTTTTACTTTCTGGCTTACTTCACTCTGTATAATAGGCTCCAGTTTCATCCACCTCATTAGAACTGATTCAAATGTATTCTTTTTAATTGCTGAGTAATACTCCATTGTGTATATGTACCAAAGCTTTCTTATCCATTCTGCAGATGGACATCTAGGTTGCTTCCATGTCCTGACTGTTATAAACAGTGCTGCGATGAACATTGGAGCACATGTATCTCTTTCAATTCTGGTTTCCTTGGTGTGTAGGGTTTTAAAAATATATTTCAATATAGTTTTTAAAAATCTAGTTCAGTTCAGTTCAGTCGCTCAGTCATGTCCGACTCTCTGCGACCCCATGAATCACAGCATCCCAGGCCTCCCTGTCCATCACCAACTCCTGGAGTTCACTCAAACTCATGTCCACAGAGTCGGTGATGCCATCCAGCCATCTCATTCTCGGTCATCCCCTTCTCCTCCCGCCCCCAACCTTTCCTAGCATCAGACTCTTTTCCAGTGAGTCAACTCATTGCATGAGGTGGCCAAAGTATTGCAGTTTCAGCTTTACATTCAGTCCTTCCAATGAACACCCAGGATTGATCTCCTCTAGAATGGACTGGTTAAAGTATGTTCAACATCATTAGCCATATATTAGCCATTTCTCACCTTGGAAGTCCCTATAAGGCCACAGATCTACTGAATTAGAGCTTCACCCTCATAACCTAATTTACCCTTGCATGCTTGCTGCATTCTGAGTTGCTTCAGTCTGTCTGATGCTTTGCGACCCCAGGGGCTATACCTCACCAGGCTCCTCTGTCCATGGGACTCTCCAGGCAAGAACACTAGATGAGTTGCCATGCCCTCCTCCAGAGGATATTCTCAACCCAGGGATTGAACCTGCTTCTCTTACGTCTCCTGCGTTGATGGTGGGTTCTTTACCTCCAATTTACACTTAATGCTCTTATAAAAGACCATATTTACAGATACAGTCACATGGGAGATTAGAACTTCAACATATGAATTTGGTGGGGGGACAAAATTCAGTCCACACCACCATGAATTCTATTCGGCCACAGAACAACTTGGATGGTACTTCAGATCACCATGCTGAATAAAGAAAAACAATCTCAGAAGACTGCATATTTTATGATTCCATTTATATAATATTCTTGAAATGACAGAATTATAAAGATGAAGAACCAAGTAGTGATTGCCAAGGGTTAGGGTGGTATGTGGGAAGGAATGTCTGGATATAATAGGGTAGCAAAAAGGATCATTTTAAAGAACTCTTCTCTCTTGACTTTCTTGGCGGTCACATGAATCTATGCATGTGATAAATGCACTGATAAGATATATACACAGACACATACACAAATGAGTGCATGTGAAACCAGTGAAATCTGAATAAGACGTAGATTGTATCAGTGTCCATACTTTTAGTTGTAATATTTTGCTGGGAAAGATTGAGGGCAGGAGGAGAAGGGGATGACAGAGGATGAGATGGTTGGATGGCATCACCGACTCGATGGACATGAGTTTGCGTGAACTCCGGGAGTTGTTGATGGACAGGGAGGCCTGGCATGCTGTGGTTCATGGGGTTGCAAAAGTCGGACACAATTGAGCAACTGAACTGGAACTATAGTTATGTAAAGTGCTATCACTGGGGGAAACTGGGTGAAGGATATACTCTGTAGTATTTCTTCCAATTATATGTGAATATAAAATTAAATTTTATTTTAAAAATTTCTAGAAAAATTCTAATAAGGAACATTTTAATTTCAAGTTATGCAATAGAATGGTTGCAGTTTTTATATAAGGTCTTATGATTATAGCTCCATATTTTTATCATCAGTTCTAAACTTTTTAAAGTTTAAAATCTGTAAGTAAGTATGGGCTCTGCCTTTCTTGATTGCCATGTCTATTTTTCCTTCCTTTTTTCCTGGAGAAAGGATTGGAGGAAAGGAGAGATGTTAAGATAAAATGAGCTATATATTCCAGCTCCTAAGAAAGATGAGAAAGGCCCCTCAACTTTTAATCTACTATAGTCCCAATATGTTCTGAAATAATTCTCAGTTCCAAACACATAGTATGTGCTTTAAAGTAAGAACAGGTCTTTTTTTTTTTTTCACTGTAATATAAATGGACAGGGCTTTCTTGAATCTGACCTTAAATTTTGGTAATAAAAATTTATAGGATTAATTTTATAAGTAGTCTCTTAAATACATCAAGAAAATCAATGGTTCTAACCAGGTTACCTACCCGTACTTATATATGTGTATAAACACGCACACACATTCATATATATAAATTATGCTTTAATTTTTAGACAATAAAATTCTCCTTCTAACTCTTTAACAGAGCCATGGCTATAAAAAATGAACTGTTTTTAAGAATAGAAAAATATTCTCTGCTTGAAATATACCTTATTTATAATTAGTGATGTTTTCTTACAAGAGAGAAATTTGGCAGAGCAGTATTGAATCACTGAACTGAAAAAAATATGAATACAATGTATTTTTTTAAACGCAATTCAAATCTTCAATCTAATTTTCAGTTAACTTTATTTTTCTTAAACTTAAGCAGTTTGGATTAATCTTTCTGGGACTCATTTGGTCCTGGAGCAGTTAAAGCTTGTCTTTTCTCTTAACTTAGTTTCTTTAAAATATCAGTCTGTATCAATATAGCTACAAATCTTTATTTATTTGTTTTGGAATTAATTTGTTCCCAAGTCTATGAGTCCATTTATGTCATAACACTTTTGTTTTAATTTTTAAAATTAGATATTACTTCTCCAAAAGTAACTCTCATTATTTTCATGAGAAATGTCCCCTATAGTAAATATCACCAACCTGACCGCCTCATCCTATCAATATCAATGACAATGACAACAGGCTTCTGGTATTAAACACCACAAATTTTTCAGAGATGGCAGCAGCAATTTAAACTTTGGGAGAATTTAAGTTGAAAGTCTCATATGACATACGTTTTTAAACTTCTAAGATGAAAGAAAGGCTGTTGACCAGAGGTCATGAAGAGATATCACAGCTCAATTTGACCCAAATCTGTGTAATAGCGTCATTAAGCAGACAGAAAATATATATTACCCTAAATAGTCTGCTGGAAGGTAAGTCACCAAGACATAATTGAGTAAGAATCTAGTAATTTTCCAATTAATAAATCAATTTCAGAGCTGTATAAAACGAGATAACTTAGAATTCTTTACTAACACCTCAGGTCATGTGAAGTTATGGTTATGTGACCACTGAAAGAACTGTGGAATATATTGTGAAGTACTTAAATTCAATTCCCTTTTACTACTAATCAATTATGTAATCCTGAGCAAGGCACTGGGAGGTTTTGAGAATTGCTTAGTTTATGTGAGATACTGTTTTCTTCCCCCCGACCTCCCTGTCGTCATAAACCTGCTCTTTCATAGTCTTCCACTGAGAAAGTGTTGATTGATGGGATCTGAGGTGGAGAGTATAATCATTCAACAAATATTTATTTACCAGGCAGTGTTTTAGGACAAAACTGACAAAATACATGTGTTAACAGAGCTTACAGTCAAGTGATGTCAAGAAGATGGATAATATAAACACATAAAAATTTTGTATAAACTTATAGAAAAACATATACAGTGTCAGATGAGGGTAAGTGCTATGAAGAAATTTAACCCATAGAACAAGCTTAGGAACCTTGGGAGAAAAACTGCCATTTTAAATATGGTAGTCAGGAAAGTCCTCGCTGAGAATATGACATTTAAGCAAAGACTGGAAGGAAGCAACAGAGTGAGTTGCTTCTTCTCAGGGTAGAACATTTAAGTCAAGAGGAAGAACCACAAACTAAGAATGCATCCAACATGTGTAATAAACAGCAGAAAGTTAGTGTGGCTGGACCCAAGTGAACAAGATAAAGAATAAAGGTTTTATGATTAGAAAGGTGATAGGTGGGCTATATATATACAGAATTTTGTAGAACATTGTAAATAATCTCAATTTTAATAGACGTGAGATAGGAAAACTGACCAGAGAAATGACACGATCTGACTTAAAATTTTAAAAGATGATTGTGTTTTCTATACAGAGAACAGGCTGTAGGATACAGAGATATGGATAATCCAGGCAAGCGAAAATGGCAGTTTGACTTAGATAATAGTGATTGAAAGACTGAACAGCCATCACATTCTATATGTTGTTGGGAAGTAAAGCTACGTAGAATTATTGGACTGGATATGGGTGTATAGGATGGAGATGTTAGAGGTGGCCTTCATAAAGTCATGCCAAGAACAGAGATAAATCAAACATGACTTTGAATCAAAGACTTCAAAGTGAAGGTAAACAATAGGCAATTAAACATGTAAGTAATTCAGAGGAGGAATGTGAGATGAAAATAATTGCCCAAAGCTGAGTCAATCATATTCTTTTTCCTGCGAACAGGATTTATGACACGGGAACTGATCCTGGTTGACACTAGAGTTTGAAATATAGAGCTTGGGTCAGAATAAAAGCAGTGAAAGTGTTACTTGCTCAGTCATTTCCGACTCTTTGCGACCCCGTGGACTATAAACCTCCAGGCTCCTCTGTCCTTGAATTGTCCAGGCAAGAACAGTGGATTAGGTAACCATTCTCTTTTCCAAAGAATCTTCCCAACTCAGGGATCAAACCTGGGTCAATAAGAATATGCATTGCAGGCACATTCTTTACCATCTGAGCCACTAAGGAAGCCCTTGGGTCAAAATCAGTTCAGTTCAGTTCAGTTCAGTCGCTCAGTCGTGTCCGACTCTCCGCGACCCCATGTATCACAGCACGCCAGGCCTCCCTATCCATCACCAACTCCCGGAATTCACTCAAACTCATGTCCATTGAGTCGGTGATGCCATCCAGCCATCTCATTCTCTGCCGTGCCCTTCTCGTCCTGCCCACAATCCTTCCCAGCATCAGACTCTTTTCCAGTGAGTCAGCTCGTCGCATGAGGTGGCCAAAGTATTGGAGTTTCAGCTTTAGCATCAGTCCTTCCAATGAACACCCAGCACTGATCTCCTTTAGAATGGACTGGCTGGATCTCCCTGCAGTCCAAGGGACTCTCAAGAGTCTTCTCCAACACCACAGTTCAAAAGCATCAATTCTTCGGCGATCAGCTTTCTTCACAGTCCAACTCTCACATCCATACATGACCACGGGAAAAACCATAGCCTTGACTAGACGGATCTTTGTTGGCAAAGTAATGTCTCTGCCTTCTAATATGCTGTCTAGGTTGGTCATAACTGTCCTTCCGAGGAGTAAGCATCTTTTAATTTCATGGCTGCAATCAGCATCCGTAGTGATTTTGGAGCCCCAAAACATAAAGTCTGACACTGTTTCCACTGTTTTTCCATCTATTTCCCATGAAGTGATGGGACCAGATGCCATGATCTTTGTTTTCTGAATGTTGAGCTTCAAGCCAACCTTTTCACTCTCCTCTTTCACTTTCATCAAGAGGCTTTTGAGTTCCTCTTCACTTTCTGCCATAAGGGTGGTGTCATCTGCATATCTGAGATTATTGATATTTCTCCAAGCAATCTTGATTCCAGCTCTTGCTTCCAGCTCTTGCTTCTTCCAGCCCAGCGTTCCTCATGATGTACTCTGCATAAAAGTTAAATAAGCAGGGTGACAATATACAACCTTGACGTACTTTTCCTATTTGGAACCAATCTGTTGTTACATGTCCAGTTCTGACTGTTGCTTCCCGACCTGCATACAGGTTTCTCAAGAGGCAGGTCAGGTGGTCTGGGATTCCCATCTCTTTCAGAATTTTCCAGTTTATTGTGATCCACACAGTCAAAGGTTTTGGCATAGTCAATGAAGCAGAAATAGATGTTTTTCTGGAACTCTCTTGCTTTCTCCATGATTCAGCAGATGTTGGCAATTTGATCTCTGGTGCCTCTGCATTTTCTAAAACCTGCTTGAACATCTGGGAGTTCACGGTTCACATATTGCTGAAGCCTGGCTTGGAGAATTTTGAGCATGACTTTACTAGCGTGTGAGATGAGTGCAATTGTGGGGTAGTTGGAGCATTCTTTGGCATTGCCTTTCTTTGGGATTGGAATGAAGACTGACCTTTTCCAGTCCTGTGGCCACTGCTGAGTTTTCCAAATTTGCTGGCATATTGATTGCAGCATTTTCACAGCATCATCTTTCAAGATTTGAAATAGCTCAACTGGAATTCTATCACCTCCACTAGCTTTGTTCATAGTGATGCTTTTTAAGGCCCATTTGACTTCACATTCCAGGATGTCTGGCTTTAGGTCAATGATCACATTATCGTGATTATCTTGGTCATGAAGATCTTTTTTGTACAGTTCTTCTGTGTATTCTTGCCACCTCTTCTTAATATCTTCTGCTTCTGTTAGGTCCATACCATTTCTGTCCTTTATTGAGCCCATCTTTGCATGAAATGTTCCCTTGGAATCTCTAATTTTCCTGAAGAGATCTCTTGTTTTTCCTATTCTGTTGTCTTCCTCTGTTTCTTTGCATTGATCGCTGAGGAAGGCTTTCTTATCTCTCCTTGCTATTCTTTGTTACTCTGCATTCAGATGCTTATATCTTTCCTTTTCTCCTTTGCTTTTCGCTTCTCTTCTTTTCACAGCTATCTGTAAGGCCTCCTCAGACAGCCATTTTGCTTTTTTGCATTTCTTTTCCACGGGGATGGTCTTGGTCCCTGTCTCCTTTACAATGTAACGAACCTCTGTCCAGAGTTCATCAGGCACTCTATCAGATCTAGTCCCTTAAATCTATTTCTCACTTCCACTGTATAATCATAAGGGATTTGGGTCAGAATAATTGCCTTCAAAACACAAAACAAACAAACAAAAAAACAAAACTACCAATAGAAAGAAGAAAAACAGATGCACAGGTATGATGTAAATAAAACTCCAGAGGCATGCCAAATGACCAGTGATCTGACAGACTTTCTTATAATTAGATTCCATGACTCATGGTAATAATAATTAGGTCATGTGAAGTTTTCTTTCCTTTAAACCGAATATTACAAATAAATAAACACTATACAACAATTCAATGAGGATTAAATTAGACAATGCAAGTTAAAACCTTTAAACTTAAAAAAAAAAAACCACGAACTTGTAATATATACTATTTAAAAGTAGCTGGAAAATGCTGAGAAGTAAAACCGGCTTGCAGGATTATATGTGCCATTTAAAATAAAGAAATAGAAAGTCATTGCTTTCTTTTTCATGTTTAACTTATGTTATAACACAGACTTTTAAATATGGTGAGATATTATGTACTTACAAAAACATTTAAAGTCATTTGCATCCTTCAGTGAGAATTGTTATAGATAAATCAGGAACAGCCTGGATTGTTTTCTTGATCCCTGTGATTATATTTAACTGAAATTTGCCTGTAGATGTGAAGTAACAGAACCCGTTTTTCTTCGAAAATGTCTGAGAAGCTCAAGCAACAATAAACTATTGGATACAAATGGGTACATGGACCTTTTACCATAAAAGAGGCTTTATCAACTTAAATCTTATACTGACTATTTCTAACCACTGAAAAATAACTTCTCCTCTACTTCTGTGATATACAAAATGCTTTAAGAGTGGTTTTCTCTTAATACAGACGATATACACATATTGATAAAATATTGTTTTTAGGAATAAATTATAACAAAATAAATCAGTAATTTAAAAGTCCACTAAAAACTCTTATCACCTGAAGAAGGTGTGCTACAGTCCATGGGGTCGCAAAGAGTCAGACACGACTGAGTGACTGAACTGAACATTATATTTTTAGTGTTGTTGTCTATAATATCCCTACATTAGCTCTTGTCTATATTTGATTATTTCTGAGAAAATATAAAGCAATTAAATATTGTATACATTGGAGTTAATTTTTTATATAAATAAGAAACTTAGGAATTATGACACTAAGATAAAATCTTGGTAAAACTGAATATCATACCTATGAGCCTTATTTGTCTGTTAAGTTATACATAGCTATCTTTACATGCATTTCAGAGGAATGTTGGTAGTATTAGTAATAGTTTTCAAAATAATTGACATATTTCAACTGGGAATAAAATTATAATAAAGACATTTCTTTTTATTGTGTTCAAAAAGACAATAAATCTTTTACTACTTTTTTTTTCATTTGCAGGCACAACAACGAATTTTATAGTGTGTGTGTATCTATTTTTCCTTGTAAAAAAGAAAATGATTCTGGAAAACAATATAACTTGAAAGAACAAATACAATACACATTTTTGTATTCATGTGTTTTACAGAAAGTAGCCCTTAGGCCACTGAATGATACACTTGGCATTATCAGAAATATATAAGTAACACTCTGGCTTTTACAGATTGAAAACTGACCTAGCACCAAAAAGATAAATGAAATAATATGGGTCTTTTATTTTCTTAATTGTTATCATCCAGTGTCCTTCTGCGCTCAGTGCTCAGTCTCGTCCGTTGACTCTTTGCGATCCTATGGACTGCAGCCTGCCAGGCTCCTCTGTCCACGGGATTCTTCAGGCAAGAATACTGGAGTGGGTAGCCATTTCCTACTCCAGGGAATCTTCCCTACCCAGGGATTGAAATCCTGTGCTCCCTGCACTGCAGGTGAATTCTTTACCCTTGAATCACCAGGAAGCCCCCAGTGTCCTTTTACTCAGAGTCCAACTGAAGCAGCTTTCACAGGGTACAACAGAACACATTAATACAATAAAATCTGTTGACCTAAGAAATAACCATGGTGATCATATTTATACAAACATGTACATAAAATCTGACTTCTTTAAAGATGAGTATATTCAGTCATAGCTTTCTCTCCTCCTAGCCTCCACTTAACCTGTGAGATCCAAAGTTAAAGATGAAGATTCTATTTTTCTATTCAAATGGCAAAGAAGTAGTTAAAATAGTCACTGTAATTGCCTGTATTTAAGATTAATATTTAAAAGAAATACCTGTTACTACTTATGTAAATAAACTAGCTTGAGAAACAAACTGTTTCATGAAACTAAATTTACCTATGAAACTTTTGAATCATGCTTTTTTATGGTGAATTTAAAATATTTACAAAGGTTGACTGAATATGAACTAAACCGCCATATACCCTCAACTCAACTTCACCAAATACCTACTCAAGGCAGTCTTGATCATGTGAATATACTCATGTACTCACCACTGTGAATTACTTAGAAACAAGGCTCAAAAATCATATAATTTCATTCATAAAATTTTCAAGAAGCACTTCTTAAATATTAGGGCTTCTAAAAATAATCCCAATACAAAAGTCATACCTAGAAATAATAATTCCTTCAAATCATCAAATTTTGAGTAAATATTCAAATTTTCACATAACTCATCACACACATAATTGTTATAGTTCATTTGTTTGAAACAGTATCCAAAAAATCTACATGCTCTGCTCTATGTTAGATTTTTAAAAATCTGTTATAATCTATAGACTTATCCTCCATCTCTGTTTTGTTTATTCCCTCCCTTTGCATTTACTGTTGATGCTGGTGGTGGTGTCACAGAAAAACCTGGATCTATTTTCAAAGAGGAACACTAAGTTAAACATATTCAGCGAAGATCACTCAAGATGGAAAATGAATTTTTTAAACAATGTTATGAGAATGATTAAAACAACTTAAAAAAACAAAAACCAAGATATTAGCAGACTTAGATGGATTTGATGGCTGTCTTCAAACACTTTAAATTCAAAATAAAAACTAGTGCCATGGAATAGGGCAATGAAGGGAATCTGGAGACTGATCTATATCAGTATACATGTGTTAGCCATTCAGTTGTGTCTGACTCTCTGTGAGCCCATGGACTGTAGCCTGCCATGCTTCTCTGTCCATGGAATTCTCCAGGCAAGAATACTGGAATGGGTTGCCATTTCCTTCTCCAGGGGATCTTCCCAAACCAGGGATTGAACTCGGGTTTCCTGCATTGCAGGCAGATTCTTTTATCACTGAGCTACCAGGGAAGCCCCTATCACTATAACCATTTAACAATTGTACCCATCAAAAGAGGAATCAAGTGCCTCTAAAGTATCAATCTTTATCACCGAAGCAATACCAGTATGTCATAGAATTTCTTTAAAATAATGAAAAACAATAATTGTTGGGTGTGTCTCAGACACATAAAGTTAGAATCCAGGCAAATTTTATGTTCCCTTTTTAACATTATTGATACTTTCTTTTCTTGCTCTTATTTTTGTGCCTCTTACAAAATGCATCCATGACTTATGCCCCTACCATGCACATGCATATATACACAATGGTCAAATTAGTTGCAGTGGTAAATGGATAGTGTTAAAGCTCTTCCCCTCTATTGATTTATGCATTTCAGATTCGAGTCTCATAAAATAACATCTGGTTAGTGGAATCCAAATTATCTAGCACCCAATACGTTAACGAAGTGGTTTGAATTGTCAAATCAGACTCACATGAATAAGAGACACTACTCAGTGGTTAACAGATACAATTTTAAGGATACAGGCAGTGAAAAGCCTGAGACCATGCAGACAGAGAGAACCAGACATCAAGGGCCGCTCCCCAGGTCTTTGCTTCCCATGACAGACAAGCACCTCTGGTAAGAGTAGATAAGGTCTCTAAGGTCTCTAAGGAAAGGCTCCCACAGCAGTGAGTGTGTAAGTTCTGAAATACCTTCTTTTTATACTTCAGATAGTTCTGTTTCTTACAGATTGCCATGGTGTGCAGATGCAGGGTTATATTTACTGAAGTTATAGAATCCTTAGCTAGGGCATCATGCTGATAGCATTTCAGATGTAGGCGAGGGTGTGGAGGAAAGTGAACCCTTGTGTCTTGTTGGTGGGAATGTAAACTGGTGCCTGTATAAAACAGTATGGTAGGTCCTCAAATAACTGAAAATAAAACTACCATATGATCCACCTAGTCCACTCTTGGGTATATGCTAGAGAAAACAAAAACTGATTTGAAAATAGGTATGTACAACAATGTTCAAAGCAGCATTATTTATCATAGCCAAGATATGGAAACAGCCTAAATGTCCATCAATAGGTGAATGGATTAAGAAGATGCATGTGCACACACACACACACACACACACACACACAAACACACACACATACATACAATGGGATACTACTCAGCCATAAAATAGAATGAACTCTTGCTTTGCAACAACATGGATGAACTTGGAGGGTATTATGCTTACTGAAATAACTCAGAGGAACAATGTATACTATCACTTATATGTGGAATCTAAAAATTAAAACAAATAAAGGTATATAGCAAAAAAGAATTGGACTCAAATGAAAAGGAGTACGTCAAGGCTATATATTGTCACCCTGCTTATTTAACTTATATGTGGAGTACATCATAAGAAATGCTGGAATGGATGAATCACAAGCTGGAATCAAGATTGCCAGGAGAAATATCAATAACCTCAGATATGTAGATGACACCACCCTTATGGCAGAAAGTGAAGAACTAAAGAGCCTCTTGACAAAAGGGAAAGAGGAGAGTGAAAAAGTTGGCTTAAAGCTCAACATTCAGAAAACTAAGATCATGGCTTCTGGTCCCATCACTTCATGACAAACAGATGGAGAAATAGTGGGAACAGTGGCTGACTTTATTTTTTTTGGCTCCAAAATGACTGCAGATGGTGATTGCAGCCATGAAATTAAAAGACACTTACTCCTTGGAAGGAAAGTTATGACCGACCTAGACAGCATATTGAAAAGCAGAGACATTACTTTGTCAGCAAAAGTCCGTCTAGACAAAGCTATGGTTTTTCCAGTAGTTGTGAATGGATGTGAGAGTTGGACTATAAAGAAAGCTGAATGCCGAAGTATTGATGCTTTTGAACTGTGGTGTTGAGGAAGACTCTTGAGAGTCCCTTGGGCGGCAAGGAGATCCAACCAGTCCATCCTAAAGGATATCAGTCCTGGGTGAAGGACTGATGTTGAAGCTGAAACTCCAATACTTTGGCCACCTGATTCGAAGAGCTGACTCATTGGAAAAGACCCTGATGCTGGGAAAGATTGAGGGCAGGAGGGGAAGGGGATGACAGAGGATGAGATGGTTGGATGGCATCACCGACTCAATGGACATGGGTTTGGGTGGACTCCGGGAGTTGGTGATGGAGACGGAGGTCTGGTGTGCTGCAGTTCATGGGGTCACAAAGAGTCAGACACGACTGAGTGACTGAACTGAACTGAACTGATAGAAAACAAATTAGTGATTTCCAGTGTGAAAATGAAGAGTTGGGGGCAAGATGGAGGTAGGTGATTAAGAGGTACAAAGTACTATGTATAAAATAAATAAGCTACAAGAATACATAGTATAACAGAGGGAATAAAGCCAATATTTTAAAATAACTATAAATGAAGTATAACCTTTAAAAACTGTGAGTCACTATGTTGTACATCTGAAACTCTATATAATGTTGTATATCAACTATACCTCAATAAAAATAAATGACAAGAATATTAAGAAGAAACACTGCAGATTGACATCAAAATGTTTAGGTAGTATATTACACTCCACTATATTTTTTCTGTTTATTTTTATTTATCTAGGTTAGTGTTTAAAGCTCTAATTCTGTCTCCTTCGATCTGGGCAATCAGGAAGGCAGCAACCTGTATGCATCATATTCACCTTTCATTTCTTCTCAATCTCTGGGTCGGGAAGATCCCCTGGAGAAGGAAATGGCAACCCACTCCAGTATTCTTGCCTGGGAAATCCCATGGATGGAGGAGCCTGGTGGGCTACAGTCCACCGGGTGGCAAAGAGTCAGACATGACTGAGTGACTTCACTTTCACTTTCATACCATATGCTTTACAATTTTACCATAAAAGCACCTCTATTTTGCTAGTATCCTCCACTTTTAGTATTGTAACAGTATAGACATCCAATGCAATATTTGTTGCACAAAAGCAAGTGACATTCCTCTAGATTTAAGTGCTTAAGGTTCTGCTTCCTTTTTATGGTTCTAAAAGGTGTTTTGGAGCATCCATCAATCTTCCAAGTTTTAATAAATGCCTCTGGCCTACACAATACTTTTAATTAAAGAGAGCAATTTTAATTGTAGCATATTCACTATATCAGGCTGCTACCGATTGTTAATAAGGTGCAGCTCTGACAGGAAAGAGCAGACAGCAAGAGAGAGGGACTTTGCACAAATTTAAAATAATCTTCATGCCTTCTCCACTGGGGCTGTGCTCTTAGACCAGCTTCTTTGGAAATCATTTAATAGGCAAAGTTTCCCAGTTCTCTTTCTCTGTCACCAACAGTTCTTTCTTCATCATGTACTTTCCCCAGATTCACTGCTGCAACACACTCCAAAGAAAAGTGGGGAGAAGTAAATGCTGCAGAAGATTCTAAGAACTCTTCTACCCTTAGTCTCAGATCATTTTATAGCCTTTGAGGTCCTTTACTTAAAAAGCCTGTCATTGACTATATTCAGTACTTCTTCCTATGTTCCTGGCCTTATCATCTCTTTGCAATGAGGATTTATAGGGAAAGATCACAACTTACTAAGATGTGACTCTCTCTTTTTCCTCTCTGCTTCTGACTGTAGTAAGTTGTGGGGCCCTAGGACTCAGTTAATGCAGATCTGCATGATCAGTATCCTCCTGCTGCTGCTGCTGAGTCACTTCAGTCGTGTCCGACTCTGTGTGACCCCTTAGACGGAAGCCCAACAGGCTCCCCCGTCCCTGGGATTCTCCAAGCAAGAACACTGGAGTGGGTTGCCATTTCCTTCTCCAAGTATCCTCCTAGGTAATAATAAAAAAGTAACAAAAACAGAGTACCTTTTATTTCACTGCACTTGCTATGTATCAGGCACAGTGTGAAGTCCTTTTCTAGGAATTACCTCATTTAGTCATTCCAACAATTATGTGAGGAAGTTATTATCTCTATTTTCCAGATGAAGAAAGAGCCTTCAGAGAAATTAAAAAAAAATAAAAACCAAAAACACTTTTTCAGGGTCTTCTGATAAGCAAAGATTTGAACAATGGTGTGTGAAGTAATGCTACCCACATTCTCAGCTTGTATCATTTTTGCCTCTCTGGAAAAAAGGTCTATATCTACTTTCTATATACATTACTTTCCTGAACACAGCAGTATCAGAGGCTCATGTGAATTAGAGAACAGCAGTCAAAGCTACCTTATCTCTTCCAACTGTGATATAAGTCTTTGTGTTTTGACAATGGAAACAAAAGTCACTCTGTCTTTTCTAAGTGTTTTCTCTAAAACTAAAACTGAAAACTCAATGGAAAAAATAAAGCAGTTTTTCATCACTTTCCTTCCAAAGCTAGAGTCTTCAATCAAGGATAACCAATATTTTCTTTTTTCCCCTACAGTCCTTTTGACATGATTAAAGTCAACATAGAGTATAATAAAATCTGACTTCTCTCTAACCTTATTTCTAGACTATTTTAGGGTGGGCAAAATCAGAGGAGCATAAATTTTTAAAGGTCCTAATTTTGCTTTTAAATTAAAAAAAAAACCTGTATATTTTATGATTATCTCAGCTATATTAAAAAAAAAGTATTCCCAAGAGTAAGCCTTGTTATATTCTGAGTTTAATTTGTCTTATTATAAAGCTTAGAGACTTTTCTCATGCCACTACCTAGTGCTGCAATTCTTAATAAACTTACTGATTAGATTTGATCTTCTCTCTCATGGGGAGTAGAATCATATCAGGGTTCAGTTCAGTTCAGTTCAGTTCAGTCGCTCAGTCGTGTCCGACTCTCCGCGACCCCATGAATCACAGCACGCCAGGCCTCCCTGTCCATCACCAACTCCCGGAGTTCACTCAAACTCATGTCCACAGAGTCGGTGATGCCATCCAGCCATCTCATTCTCTGTCATCCCCTTCTCCTCCCGCCCCCAACCTCTGTCCAAAAGTCATGCCCTTAAAACCTATTTATGTTCCTCATTATAATTCCTGTTTAGCCATCCATATTGTTTAATTTTTTCCATTTACCTTCTTTTCTAGATTTCCCTCCTTGTTCTGAGCTTGGTTTTCATCTCTCATTTACCTCTCATTTAGTCAGAATATACAGAGCCCCTATTATATGTCACGTACAGTAAACAACTGATGCTAAAGCTGAAGCTGCAATACTTTGGCCACCTCATGCAACGAGTTGACTCACTGGAAAAGACTCTGATGTTGGGAAAGGTTGGGGGCAGGAGGAGAAGGGGACGACCGAGAATGAGATGGCTGGATGGCATCACCGACTCTGTGGACATGAGTTTGGGTGAACTCTGGGAGTTGGTGATGGACAGGGAGGCCTGGCGTGCTGTGATTCATGGGGTCGCGGAGAGTCAGACACGACTGAGCAACTGAACTGAACTGAACTGAACAGTAAACAAATCCAAATTCCTGCCTGACAAGCGTATAGTCTACAGGCAAATACAAATAACTAAGCAATGGTGAACCAATGTGTAGTGAGCAGTAGTAGAGAGAATATTACTTAAGGAGAGATCCGGATTCCATAGCGTAACATCTACATCCATCTATGGTGGTGGTGATTTAGTCACTAAGTCATGTCCGACCCTTGTGACCCCGAGCAGTAGCCCACCAGGATCCTCTGTCCCATGAGGTTTCCCAGGCAAGAACACTGGAGTTGGTTGCCATTTCCTTCTCTAGGGGAATCTTCCCAACCCAGGGATTGAGCGCATGTCTCCCACGTTGCAGGCAGAGTTCTTTACTGCTGATCAACCTTGGAAGGGCCACTTCAATTATAAATCTGCATCATTCACTTTGAGCATCCTTACTGGTCATGTCAAACTCAATTCTTACATTATTTCCAGTACCAGACATGTTAAAGGCACATTTGCAAATTTCTGAGCTATTTAGTCATAGTCTATTCTTTCTCCCCAAATATATTTTCCAGAGCTACTCTAGAGGAATAAATGGCTTCTGCTAGTGAAGTTTGCATGACATCCTTTCAGGCAATTAAAATGTCATACGGTTTTACTTCTTTTGGCCAATAATTGAATGGATAGCTTCTCTCATTGAAAACAAAGCCGTAAGAAATATATTTTTTGATTGCTTCTATTTCTCTTTTTCAAAATAACATATATTGAATTTTTGTTTATTAAACACTTTTTAAAGTAAAGCAAAAGAGTAAAATAAAAAAGCTGTTCATAATCCTACTACCTGGAGACAACCACTATTGATATTTGGGTCTATATACTTCCAGCATATTTTTAGATGAATACATGTAAAATAATTAACAGAGAAAATGCAGTCACACTGTTGAGCCTATACATTCACACATATTCTGCATACAAATTTAGATTAAACATCTTGATTGAAAAATGCTAATGCTAATCCTAAAATATGTGTTTACAACATAGAAGTCAGGACTATGTATTTTCCAAAAATCTGACATTTTGATGAAAGAGAAAGAACACTTCGAGATGATATTAAAGTGAATTCATATAACAGAAAGCATTAGCTTGCAAAGAGTTGCTAAAAGTCTTGTGTTCCAGAGAAGGCAATGAGTAGCTTTTTATCCCTGTGTGGGCCAGTATGAATGAATCCTAGCTCTTTTCTTTTCTGTCCATTTAATCTTTGCTGGCATTCAATATTGTGTCTTGAGCTGTCTCATATTGTCTCTTGGATGCTCTGTCAGTTTTTTTTTTTTTTTATCTGACCATGATGAAGATGGAAATCCTTGTATGTCCTTCAAATTCTTGTTTATTCCAAATAACAGGTAAAGTTATCATTCTTTCTTGTGTATTCTTTTCCAGACAGTGAGTGTTAAATGTGAGAACATTTTAAGAAATTCTAGAGGCAAGGTTTATGTGTCAGAGACAAAATGATATAAGATTGAGGATGCACCCATAAAATAAATTCATTAATCCAGATGCATAATGATAAACTATGGGTTTCTATGTCTACAGGCAATATTTCTACAGACCATAAAAATAACTTAAAAGAATATATAAACCCACACAACTTAAAGAAAACAAGCAGAAAGTTCATAAGCTGAAGCATGGAATTTCTATTCTTCTAACACGTGCTACCTTGCTTAAATTTCAACAAGTTGAAAAAACTACTGCCTGGTAAGTGGGGATGGTTCTTATTATTTTAAAGGGGTTCCTGTGTCACCAAGAGAAAAGATATAAAGTTGTTCCTGATTTAGTTAACTAAAACTTCCAAAAGAAATACATGTAAATAAATAAAATTTCAGTAAATACTGACTTTATAGTCAATATTTATATATGGTAAAATGGTTACTTTACAGTACTGATAAAATTGTTCCTTCATTAGTCTGCCTAATATCTTTTTTTTATTAATATTATTCTGTGGTATTTAGAGATCAAATTTTTGAAATCGACAAAAAATAAGGAGGGCTTGCCTGAAATAAGTTGTTTTCTATCATGTGGGTGCTTACATGGTGACTATGAGAACAATACCAACAGGCCTGTTGCAGAGAAAACAATGTATTGTAAATCTTCCCTAGAAATGCTAGGAAGATCACTCCACCAAAATACATTCGAAGTTGGTTAAACTGTGGTGATAAGCAAAATAAAAACTGAAATGTCTTAAAAACTAAAATTAAGAGCGATTTTAAAAAATAATTTAAAAGAATTACAAATAACTATAGGTATAAATGAGAAAAACTTGAAGGAAAAATTGGTTAATAATCTCAATCTCAATAAGTATAATTTATCCTGCTAACATTGCATAAAGGAGGAATTTATTACAACAACTTTAAAAATAAAACCTATAAGGTAAACTGGCACTGGAGACAGAAAGCAAAGTTTCAGTAACATTAAAAAAAAAATGACTTACACATTTTTTGTTTTGTTTTGTTTTTTACTCCTCCCAGAGTTTGGGACGGAGAAGGCAATGGCAAGCCACTCCAGTACTCTTGCCTAGAAAATTGCATGGATGGAGGAGCCTGCTAGGCTGCAGTCCGTGGGGGGTCGGACACGACTGAGCGACTTCACTTTCACTTTTCACTTTCACACATTGGAGAAGGAAATGGCAACCCACTCCAGTGTTCTTTCCTGGAGAATCCCAGGGATGGGGGACCCTCGTGGGCTTCCGTCTATGGGGTCACACAGAGTCGGACACGACTGAAGTGACGCAGCAGCAGCAGAGTTTGGGAATGAATCTAGTGATTAGTTTTCAGTCTTTCATGGTGTATAGTCCAAGGATCAAAAGAGTCTTAATCACCTGGTAAGTTATTAAATATATAAATTCCCATATGTAGCAAATTATTTAACAATGATTTACAACAGCTATAATAAAAATAAGGCATAATTCAGTAATTGGGAACTCAAATTTCTTCCGAAGGGCAAATTTCTTTGTTAAGAAAGCAGAGAGCTATGCCTATTTCCAAACTCCAATAATGATGAAAGATGTGAAGAAATTCAGCAAAAGTCAAAGAAATGATTAAAGGTTGAAACATTAGGTTTCTGCTCTAACCATGAAATTTAAAGACAAGTCATACCTATGTTACATGATTTCTAAGAGGTCAGAAGTTCTGCTGTGCTTTTAAAAAGTTCTCTCTCACTGCTTCCTACCCTCGCTCCCTCAAGAGCAAAATGATTGTACTACTTTTTTTTTTTTTAACTTTTACCTTGCCGTGTGAACTTTCCCCATTAAAATAAGGAGAAATTTTTGTTAAGACTTAAAAAAAAAATCTATTCCATATGCTAGTGCTGCAGTTCCCCAAATAGCCATTAGCCTTACCTGCTGCAGAATATTTCCCCTGTGGACTGTCCTGGTATGGAGCCTGATACTCCTAGCATAGGAATCCTTTGCTTAGACTGAGATCACTTTTTACAGCTTGGGGATTTTCTTCTTGGCCATTTAGCAGTGTTACTATTTTGGAGCAGCCCAGTAGTATTTCTCAAACCTTAATGTGTATAGATATTACCTGGGAATCTTGTTCACAGCTCAATAAATCAAGTTGGAGCCCAAAGACATGCATCTCCTGTTAGTTTCCAGCTGAGGCTGATAGCTGATCCACAGTCCACACTAATGTACATTCACTTATCAGCTCACAGTTTATTAACAACAGCTTCTATTGGAGAAGACATCCCTACAGGATCAAGGATAAGTTCTTATTTTATTCCATTAAAGAGGGCTAACAAATACCCTAATCAGAGACAATTAAACGGAGTCACCCTAAAGGGGTGACTTTAATGAAAGTACGTGAACTGAGAACTTCCAGATGTTCAAGATGGATTTAGAAAAGGCAGAGGAACCAGAGATCAAACTGCCAACATCCATTGGATTATAGAAAAAGAAAGAGAGTCCCAGAAAAACATCTACTTCTGCTTTATTGACTATGCCAAGGCCTTTGACTATGTGGATCACAACAAATTATGGAAAATTCTTCAAGAGATGGGAATACCAGACCACTTTACCTGCCTCCTGAGAAATGTGCATGCAGGTCAAGAACCAACAGTTAGAACTGGACATGGAATAACTTACTTGTTCCAAATTGGTAAAGGAGTACGACAAGGCTGTATATTGTCACCCTGCTTATTTACCTTATATGCAGAGTACATCATGGGAAATGCCAGGCAAAATGAAGCACAAGCTGGAACCAAGATTGCTGGGAGAAATATCGACAACCTCAGATATGCAGATGATACTACCATTATGGCAGAAAGCGAAGAACTAAAGAGCCTCTTGAGGAAAGTGAAAGAGGAGAGTGAAAAAGCTAGCTTAAAACTCAACGTTCAAAAAAACTAAGATCATGGCATCTGATCCCATTACTTCATGGCAAATAGATGGAGAAACTATGGAAACAGTGAGAGACTTTATTATATTCTTGATTTCAAAAATCACTGCAGATGGTGACTGCAGCCATGAAATCAAAAGACACTTTCTCCTTGGAAGAAGCTATGACCAACATAGACAGCGTATTAAAAAGCAGAGACATTACTTTGCCAACAAAGGTCGATCTAGTCAAATCTATAGTTTTTCTAGTAGTCATGTATAGATGTGAGAGTTGGACCATAAAGAAAGCTGAGTGCCAAAGAATTAATTCTTTTGAACTGTGGTGTTGCAGAAGATTCTTGAGAGTCCTGTGGACTGCAAGGAAATCAAACCAGTCAATCTGAAAGGAAATCAGTCCTGACTATCATTGGAAGGACGGATGTTGAAGCTGAAGTTCTAATACTTTGGTCAGCTGATGTGAAGAACTGACTCACTGGAAAAGATGCTGATACTGGAAAGATAGAAGGTGGGAGGAGAAGGGGATGACAGAGGATGAGATGGTTGGATGGCATGATACTTGATGGACATGAGTTTGAGCAAGCTCCAGCAGTTGGTGACAGACAGGGAAGCCTGGCTGTCCATGGGGTCGCAAACAGTTGGACACAACTGAATGACTGAATTCACTGACTGACTGACTGACTGGTGGCTTCCTAGAGAAGAGGTAGGGTATACTTTAATACAATGCAGGGGTAAAAGGGGAGTTGAAAGTCATAAAACACTAATTTCCCTCACAGCACAATTTTCTACCATTATCATCATTCAGAAAAATTGGATTCAGGATGGTAAAGGGAACACTAACAAAATTACAGTAGAGTCAGGTATTGGGTTTTGCTTTTGTATTTTAAAGTAAACAAGCTATTTTTTTTAAGACTTAAGATAACCTTAAGAATTTCTTTCTTTTTCACTTGGGATTTTTCTAATTCAATTTTCCATTACATATTCAATGATTTTAACCTCATTAATAGTTATTAAACAAAATGACTCATTTTATACTTTTTGATTCCTTACTTGTCACCCCAAATAGGAATGGTCATAGTTTCCCCACATGGAACAAGAATATGTATTTTAACAGTCAGTGCTTACCGTTGGCAATGTGTGACAAAGATTATCTATATAGACTCTCAGCTACCAAGGGAACATTTCATGCAAAGATGGGCTCAATAAAAGACAGAAATAGTATGGAACTAACAGAAGCATAAGATATTAAGAAGAGGTGAGAAGAATACACGGAAGAACTATAGGAAAAAGATCTTCATGACCCAGATGATCACAATTGTGTGATCACTCACATTCACCTAGAGCCAGACATCCTGGAATGTGAAGTCAAGTGGGCCTTAGGAAGAATCACTATGAACAAAGCTAGTGGAGATGATGGAATTCCAGTGGAGCTATTTCAAATCCTAAAAGATGATGCTGTGAAAGTGCTGCACTTAATATGCCAGCAAATTTGGAAAACTCAGCAGTGGCTACAGGACTGGAAAAGGTCAGTTTTCATTTCAATCCCAAAGAAAGGCAAGGCCAAAGAATGCTCAAACTACCACACAATCGCACTCATCTCACATGCTAGGAAAGTAATGCTCAAAATTCTCCAAGTCAGGCTTCAGCAATACGTGAACCGTGAACTTCCAGATGTTCAAGCTGGTTTTAGAAAAGGCAGAGGAACCAGAGATCAAATTGCCAACATCCACTGGATCATCGAAAAAGCAAGAGAGTTCCAGAAAATCATCTATTTCTGTTTTATTAACTATGGGAAATCCTTTGACTGTGTGGATCACAATAAACTGAGGAGAATTCTGAAAGAGATGGGAATACCAGACCACCTGACCTGCCTCTTGAGAAACCTGTATGCAGGTCAGGAAGCAACAGTTAGAACTGGACATGGAACAACAGACCTGTTCCAAATAAGAAAAGGAGTATATCAAGGCTGTATATTGTCACCCTGCTTATTTAACTTATATGCAGAGTACATCATGAGAAACTCTGGGCTGGAAGAAGCAGAAGCTGGAATCAAGATTGCTGGGAGAAATATCAATAACCTCAGATATGCAGATGACACCACCCTTATGGCAGAAAGTGAAGAAGAACTAAAGAGCCTCTTGATGAAAGTCAAAGAGGAGAGTGAAAAAGTTGGCTTAAAGCTCAACATTTGAAACCTAAGATCATGGCATCCAGTCCCATTAATTCATGGCCAATACATGGGGAAACAGTGGCTGAAATTATACTTAATATATCATTATTTCTTCTCAGTAGCTTTTATCACGTTATTGAAACTTTTCGTACATAGTATTAATATTCGGAGCTGAAATTTATAGAGGTAATGCCAAGTGAAAGAGGTGAGTGAAAAAGCTGGCTTAAAACTCAACATTCAAAAAACAAAGATCATGGCATCTGGTCCCATCACTTCATGGCCAATAGATGGGGTAACACTGGAAACAGTAACAGACTTTATTTTCTTGGGCTCCAAAATGACTGCAGATGGTGACTGCAGCCATGAAATTAAAAGACCTTGCTCCTTGGAAGAAAAGTTATGACTGACCTAGACGACATATTAAAAAGCAGAGACATTATTTTGTCAACCCAGGTCCATCTAGTCAAAGTTATGGTTTTTCCAGTAGTCATGCATGGATGTGAAAGTTGGACTATAAAGAAAGCTGATCACCGAAGAAATGATGCTTTTGAACTGTGGTGTTGGAAAAGACTCTTGAGAGTCCCTTGGACTGCAAGGAGATCCAACCAGTCCATTCTAAAGGAGCTCAGTCCTGGGTGTTCATTGGAAGGACAGATGTTGCAGCTGAAACTCCAATATTTTGGCCACCTGATATGAAGAACTGACTCATTGGAAAAGACCCTGATGCTGGGAAAGATTGAGGGCAGGAGGAGAAGGGGATGACAGAGGATGAGATGGTTGGACGGCATCACTGACTCAATGGACATGGGTTTGGGTGGACTCCGGGAGTTGGTGATGGACAGGGAGGCCTGGCGTGCTGCGGTTCACGAGTCACAAAGAGTCCGACATGACTGAGCGACTGTACTGAACTGAACTCTCAGCTACAAAACATTCATTATATTCTCTTCCTACAGTGAATAATTTAGATCAAACACATTCTACTGACTGGAAAAACAACTGAATTATGACTAATTACTATGAAAATGAGATACCAAATTGAACGATTTTTAAAAATTTTAATAATAAAAGTCT
Source organism: Moschus berezovskii (assembly GCF_049115385.1). Lineage (NCBI taxonomy): Eukaryota > Metazoa > Chordata > Mammalia > Artiodactyla > Moschidae > Moschus > Moschus berezovskii. Next base: position 39,101,205 of record NC_142464.1, read on the forward strand.
ATAGCAATTCACTCTATTAGTTAAATCACTTTATCATTTAAAGTAATAATATAACTTATTCTACTTTTTTGTACAATTATCCAGTTTTCCCCCTCAGGTCATTTTGTTTTTGTAACTCAAATTCAATTTTATCAGTAGCACCTAGTTATTTGCACTAACAATGCCAAATAAAAGATGCCTGCGCTAAGAATTTAATTCCTAGGTGACTCATTAAAGCACAGAGAGCAGAACAAAACAAATAGTCATTTTAAGTATTTAGAATAAAAAAAAATTTAAATTAAAAATAATTAGTCTTCAAGTCTCAAAGTGACTAAGTCTCTTCTGTATTAGTAGTCTTTCTTTTCCCATATCTACCTGCTATAAATTGGTAAGTAAGATAAATTAAGGTGCAGAGGAAAGGGCAAATTGCTCATACTGAAAGCCTTTCCAAAAGCAGCAAAGATAGATTAGACACGAAAGGGTATGCATGTGCGTGGGGAGGTGCTAAGTCATTTCAGTTGTATCTGACTCTTTGAGACCTGATGGGCTGTAGCCCTCCATACTCCTCTGTCCACAGGATTCTCCAACCTTTAATACAATGAAAATGACCAATGTGTTTGAAAACAATCAACTGTGATAGAATAATCCTGTGTTACTTTCCTTACCACTAAAAGTGTACTTAGGTTCTGCAGTTAGTCCTGTGTCTAGTATTCCTTGAAACACTGGCAAGAAGAAACCTTATGAACCCAGATGAGCCTACTAGTCAATAACCTTACAGGATAGCCTTATAGTTTATTTATTTTTATTTTTATTGGAGGCTAAATATTTTACAATATTATATTTGTTGGTTTTGCCATACATTGACATGAATCTGCCCCGGGTGTACATGAGTTCCCCTCCCAAACCCCCCTCCCACCTCCCTCCTCCCCTTATCCTCCCTCTGGGTCATCCCCGCATACCAGCCCTGAGTATCCTGTAACATGCATCGACCCTGAACTGGCGATTCGTTTCATATATGATAATATACATGTTTCAATGCCATTCTCCCAAACCATCCCACCCTCACCCTCTCCCACAGAGTCCCAAAGACTGTTCTATACATCTGTGTCTCTTTGCTGTCTCATATACAGGGTTATCATTTGCATCTTTCTAAATTCCATATATATGCGTTAGTATACTGTATTGGTGTTTTTCTTTCTGGCTTACTTCACTCTGTATAATAGGCTCTAGTTTCATCCACCTCATTAGAACTGGTTCAAATGCATTCTTTTTAATGGCTGAGTAATACTCCATTGTGTATATGTACCAAAGTTTTCTTATCCATTCGTCTGCAGATGGACATCTAGGTTGCTTCCATGTCCTGGCTATTATAAACAGTGCTGCGATGAACATTGGAGTACATGTGTCTCTTTCAATTCTGGTTTCCTCGGTGTGTATGCCCAGGAGTGCGATTGCTGGATCATATGGCGGTTCTATTTCCAGTTTTTTGAGGAATCTCCACACTGTTCTCCATAGTGGCTGTACTAGTTTGCATTCCCACCAACAGTGTAAGAGGGTTCCCTTCTCTCCACACCCTCTCCAGAATTTATTGCATGTAGACTTTTGGATAGCAGTTTCTTTAGTAATTTGACCAGTTCAAGTGCAAATATCCACTTCCTCCACCATTTCATTTTTCTCTTCTGTGCAGGTGGAGACCAAGCAAATGACAGAAAATGAAGCACAGCTTGTAAAGAGTGACTTCATTTATTTATGGACCCAGCCACGAGTGTAGGGAAGGTGGGGTGCTGACCACAAACATGTGGTATCATTAAAATATTGTTGCCAGGTAATTATATAATTCAATCCTTTCAGGAGAGAGTAACAGCCAATCAATCTTTGTACCAAAGCAAAACAGGAGAGTGATTTTTGAATGTAACATTTGAAATAAGTCTAGAATGATATCTAAGCTCAACTTCATAGCACCATTATCTTGGACATTCCTAGGACGTCTCAGGCTTCTCATAAGTGGTGATAAAAATAATCCTATCTTATAATATTTGAAAATCAAACAAGATAATTTCTGAAAAATATATCACATGCAATGCCTAAATCAAGTAAATTCACTTTTAGGTCACAGCTATTATTGTAGTCCCTAAATTTTCAGAAACTATTGCTTGTAAAACACATAATTCATTTAATAAAAGCTTTTCAAGAAAATACACTCTTCAGTTCAGTTCGGTTGCTCAGTCGTGTTCGACTCTCCGCGACCCCATGAATCACAGCACGCCAGGCCTCCCTGTCCATCACCAACTCCCGGAGTTCACTCAAACCCATGTCCACAGAGTCAGTGATGCCATCCAGCCATCTCATTCTCTGTCGTCCCCTTCTCCTCCCACCCCCAACCTTTCCCTGCATCAGAGTCTTTTCTAGTGAGTCACCTCGTTGCGTGAGGTGGCCAAAGTATTGGAGTTTCAGCTTTAGCATCAGTCCTTCCATTGAACACCCAGGCAAAATGTGTTCCAATTTCTGAGAAAAATTTTTCTATTGGAAAAGTCTTAGGATGAAAAAAATCTGCAGTTATCATTTGGAGTGCTCACTTCTGTTTTGATTTGATGTTTCCAGGAAAGTCACTAAAATGTGTGTGAGTGTGTGTGTGTTTATCTATATTTATATTAATTACAAAAAATAGTTATATAAAATAAGAGTAGCAATATTAAAGAATGTCTTTATGTCTCACTAGAGAATAAAAAAAGGAAAATACCTAATGATGTCTTTTTCAAAGATATACATATTAAGGTCTCATTCACTACTACTGTATTGATAGTTTAAAAATTGCTCATATTCACTTCTTAATTTAAATTCACACACAGTCTTCAGGTCATCTGTTGGTTGGAAAATCTGTGTGTCTAAATCTCTTCATTCAGTTTATACCAAATTTATGTCTAGTCTAAGACACAGAGTAAGACAGTTTTACACTTCATAAAATAAACTACATGTATCTCTACATTCAGGCTTCCCTGGTGGCTTACCAGTAAAGAATCTGCCTGTCAATGGAGGAGGCACAGGTTTGATCTTTGGGTTGGGAAGATCCCCTGGAGAAGGAAAGGGAAACCTACTCCAGTATTCTTGCCTGGGAAATCCATGGACAGAGGAGCCTGCAGGCTACAGTCCATCCGGTCGCAAAAAATTCAGATATGATTTACCAATTAAACAATAAATATATCCCTACATTCCATCAAAGATGATTGAGGAACAAACATTTCCTTTGCCAAATTATAACTCTAGAGCTGGTAGATGGCTATATTCATAGATGTTTATTTAACAAGTGACTAAAAGTTCAGAATTAAAATAATACAAATATGACTTAGATATGAAAATATCTTTTCTGCAAGGTATCAGTAACATAGTACAGTAGGAAGTCTGAAAGATTTATAAAAGCCACATATGCTCCTGGCCCTAAGAAATTGATTCAACCTTCTCCTTTTTCTTTCCTCAGCATCCTAGTAAATGAAAAACTATTATGTCACAATGACAGAAGCAAATAGAGATTTAGATAATAGTACTGTTGGAGCCTTCATATATTTCAATAAGTCCCATGTACAAAAAGGCACATATCAGGGATAAATCTAAAATGATAAAATTTCTCATGAAGGAGCACTTACCCCTTCATCTCTCTACACAAACATACATTATTCTCTAACTCTCTCTGGCCCCTGTATAATGAGTTGCACAAAATACAAATTATTTTTCCTTCTAGTGGTAGAAAATCCCACATAAGGAACATGATTCATAAAAGGTGAATCAAAGGTAAAAAAAAATTATCAAAACAAAACTGGCTCACTTCAATGCCACATTAAAGAAAATGCTTGGTGAATGACAAAGATGTGTAACTATTTTATAAATATATACAGTTCTTTATGGCCAGAGATAACACAAAAAACAACCAAAAAGACAAGTAAGAGGGGTGATATTTTTTCCACACCATAATTTAACATGTATCTTTATAATTATTGCCATTTCTCCTAATGGTAAACATTTATCTGCCAAAGGACCTCTAAGCTGATGCACTGTTATAGGATAAAGCCATGTGACTACAGATTATATATTAGGTCAGTTTCAGCTGAATATATACTGGCAGTCTCATGTGTCCCCACACTCAGAAAAGGCCTATGCTTGATGTCTGATGTGACAACGAAGCATGAGCTGGAGCAAAGCATAAATGTGTAGTATATGTATTCATCACTCCTGTTTCCCTGATCTCAGGTAACATTTGCCATATTCCCTGAGCACAGGGGGCTTCCCAGATGGTGCTAGTGGTAAAGAACCTGCCTGCCAATGCAGGAGACATAAGAGACGCAGGTTCAGTCCCTGGGTTGGGAAGATCCTCTGAAGGAGGAAATGGCAATCCACTCCAGTATTCTTGCCTGGAAAATCCCATGGACAGAGGAGCCTGGCGGGCTATGGTCCACAGGGTCATAAGGAGTCAGACATGAATGAAGTGACTTAGCACAGCACTTCCTGGGCACGGGAATTCTGGTGTACTCAGGGAATATGGGACTTCAGCAAGTCACAAAGTAGGTACAAGGTAAGAGTATTACATCCATGACTGAATAAGCAGGGGTACTGACGGCCCTGAGAGGCTTTCCATTTGAACCTGAATTTGCTTCAAATGCAGAAAGAAAGCATTCTAAGAAACCCAGATGACTAAAGATGACTTAAGAACTCTATCAGATAATCTTCTTTGCGTTATTTCCTTCACTAGCCAACTACTTGTGCTGAAAATCAAGACACAGAAACAAAGGGTAAGTAGGATGACCATAGTTCCTTTTCCTTTCATCCATCCTTAGTAATCAGTCAGGCAAAGATAGAGTATTGCTTTAACTACCACTGATAGGCTGACACGATTCAAATCTATCTATTCAGACCATGTTTAAAGTTTATACATTCAATTAACTACTGCAAATCTCTGCTAGCGTCTTCTGCATACTTCTCTCAAAATTATTAGATGGAAATCAGAATAATTACCCACGGACTACGCAACCTTGTCAAAATATTTTTTCTCTGTTTTTCCCATTTTAGTGAATAGCTTTGTTAGATCCAGTCATCTAATCCAGAATTTCAACACCAATCAAACACCATGTTTTGTCAATACTAACTCCTAAAATCCTTCAAGTCTCCTTTCTAGTCTCCATTTTTGCGCGCAGACCCATCCACTTGACCTGGATTATCGTTCTTTGCTCCTGTTATCACGCCCCTCCGATATATTCCAACACTGCACTCGCTGCCTGAGTGATACTTCTAGAAGGCAGAGAGGATCTGACCACTTTCTTGCTAACAAAACATATTAATGATTCCTTATGCAGATGACACCACCCTTATGGCAGAAAGTGAAGAGGAACTCAAAGGCCTCTTGATGAAAGTGAAAGAGGAGAGTGAAAAGGTTGGCTTGAAGCTCAACATTCAGAAAACGAAGATCATGGCATCTGGTCCCATCACTTCATGGGAAATAGATGGGGAAACAGTGGAAACATTGTCAGACTTTATTGTTTTGGACTCCAAAATCACTGCAGATGCTGATTGCAGCCAGGAAATTAAAAGACGCTTACTCCTTGGAAGGAAAGTTGTGACCAACCTAGATAGCATATTAAAAAGCAGAGACATTACTTTGCCAACCAAGGTCCGTATAGTCAAGGCTATGGTTTTTCCCGTGGTCATGTATGGATGTGAGAGTTGGACTGTGAAGAAAGCTGATAGCCGAAGAATTGATGCTTTTGAACTGTGGTGCTGGAGAGGACTCTTGAGAGTCCCTTGGACTGCAAGGAGATCCAACCAGTCCATTCTAAAGATCAATCCTGGGTGTTCATTGGAAGGACTGATGCTAAAGCTGAAACTCCAATACTTTGGCCACCTCATGCATTGAGTTGACTCACTGGAAAAGACTCTGATGCTGGGAGTGATTGGGGGCGGGAGGAGAAGGGGACAGCAGAGAATGAGATGACTGGATGGCATCACCGACTCGATGGACATGAGTTTGAGTGAACTCCGGGAGTTGGTGATGGACAGGGAGGCCTGGCGTGCTGTGATTCATGGGGTCGCAAAGAGTCAGACACGACTGAGCGACTGAACTGAACTGAACTCTTTCAGATACAAAGTCCAGCATCTTTAATGATACTTACAGGCAACTTCAGCTGAAGCATCTGTGTTTTTCTCCACACTTACATTTTACATTTCCCCTGTGTATCCTAGGCTCTGACTACATGAAGCTACTTAAATTTCCTAAACAGGCTCACTGCTTTCTTCTGTATTGTTGATATACACATCTAGTATTTTCTAGCTATCATTATTCAAACTAATACCTATATCACCTTATTGGCCTATATGAATACCTGAATGAATTGTTGGCAAACAGTTAATTTTCACTATTATTACAGTAGAAGAGGAGCAAAAGGCAAAGGAGAAAAGGAAAGATATACCAATCTGAATGCAGAGTTCCAAAGAATAGCAAGGAGAGATAAGAAAGACTTCCTCAGTGATCAATGCAAAGAAATAGAGGAAAACAACAGAATGGGAAAGACTAGAGGTCTCTTCAAGAAAATTAGAGATACCAAGGGAACATTTCATGCAAAGATAGGAATAAGGGACAGAAATATTATGGTCCTAAGAGAAGCAGAAGATATTAAGAAGCGGTGGCAAGAATACACAGAACTATACAAAAAAAAAAAGTCTTCATGACCAATAACAATGACAGTATATTCACTCACCTAGAGCCAGACATCCTGGAATGTGAAGTCAAGTGGGCCTAAGAAAGCATAACTATGAACAAAGCTAGTGGAGGTGATGAAATTCCAGTTGAACTATTTCAAATCCTGAGAGATGATGCTGTGAAAGTTCTGCACTCAATATGCCAGTAAATTTGGAAAACTCAGCAGTGGCTATAGGACTGGAAAAGGTCAGCTTTCATTCCAGTTCCAAAGAACAGAAAGCCATAGAATGTTCAAACTACTGCACAATTGCTTTCATCTCACATGCTAGCAAACTAATGCTCAAAATTCTCCAAGACAGGCTTCAACAGTATGTGAATCAGGACCTTCCAGATGCTCAAGCTGGATTTAGAAAAGGTAGAGGAACCAGAGATCAAATTGCCAACATCTGCTGGACCATCAAAAAAGCAAGAGAGTTCCAGAAATACATCTACTTCTGCTTTATTGACCATGCCAAAGCCTTTGACTGTGTGGATCACAATAAACTGTGGAACATTCTTCAAAAGTTGGGAATACCAGACCACTTTATCTGCCTCCTGAGAAATATATGCAGGTCAAGAAGCAACAGTTAGAACTGGATATGGAACAACAGACTTGTTCCAAATTGGGAAAGGAGAATGTCAAGGCTGTATATGGTCACCCTGCTTCTTTAACTTATATGCAGAGTACATAATACGAAATGCTGGGCTGGATGAAGCACAAGCTCGAATCAACATTGCCAGGACAAATATCAACAAACTCAGATACACAGATGACTCCACCCTTATGGCAGAAAGCGAAGAGGAACTAAAGAGCCTCTTGATGAAAGGGAAATAGGAGAGTGAAAAAGCTGGCTTAAAACTCAACGTTCAAAAAACTAAGATCATGGCATCTGGTCCCATTACTTCATGGCAAATAGATGGGGACACAATGGAAACAGTGACAGATTTTATGTTTTTGTTCTCCAAAATCACTGCAGGTGGTGACTGCAGCCATGAAATTAAAAGACACTTGCTCCTTGGAAGAAAAGCTATGGCCAACCTAGACAGCATATTAAAAAGCAGAGACATTACTTTGCTGGCAAAGGTTAATCTAGTCAAAGCTATGGTTTTCCAGTAGTCATGTATGGATGTGAGATTTGGACCATAAAGAAAGCTGAGCATCAAAGAATTGACGATTTTGCACTGTGGTGTTGGAGAAGACTCTTGAAAGTCCCTTAGACTACAAGGAAATCAAACCAGTCAATCCTATGGGAAATCAGTCCTGAATATTCATTGAAAGCACTGATGCTGAAGCTCCAATACTTTGGTCACCTGAAATGAGGAACTGACTCTTTGGAAAAGATGCTGATGCAGGGAAAGATTGAAGGCGGGAGAGGAAGGGGACGACAGAGGATAAGATGGTTCGATGGCATCACTGACTCAATGGACATGAGTTTTAGAAAGCTCTGGGGTTTGGTGATGGACAGGGAAGCCTGGCATGCTGCCGCCCATGTGGTCACAAACAGTCGGACATGACTGAGTAACTGAACTGAACTAACAGTAAGACTTTTTGATAAACTGGCCTGAAGACTGGAATATTTTAGCTCTTTTTGGAATGCATAATGAAAATTTCGCTAAGTGCAATAACACAAATGTAGTAGCATAGGACTGGCTCCGGGGGAAAGCAGGAGTCAGAGTAGATCCATAAAAGGGTGACTGATGAATGGAGTGTAAAATAAGTAAGGGACATCTGTTAAAAAAAATAAAAAGTGTTGAGGCTGATAAAGGCATTCTATGAAGAGATATAGAATATGCAGAGGCATGAGAAAACGGGATTTTGGGGATTTTGTTCAGTTCAGAATGACTGTGGGAATGAAAAAAGAGATCTAGTTTAAGAAATTTTTAAGAAACCAAATAAAGAGTCTTTAATGAATAATAGAATACAGGAAATCAGAGACAAAAGTAGTTGACCGTAATATACAAACTCAAGTTTAGTCTGAGATCATTAGGCCCATCATTGAGACTACATGGCTATTGAGAAATAGTGAAAAATTAGAATGGTAAAGTTTTTGGAGCCTGTAGAAACCCAGGAAAAGATGGTCAATAAGTTGTGAGGGTAGGAATACTGGAGGGTTTGGAGCTTCAGATATTTATGAAATGTTATGAGAATTTTCAATACTTGAACAACTTGTGTAAGTGATTCCAACACACGGCAATTAATATCAATCTGCCTATAGGGTTCAAGTCATTATTCTGAATGTAAATTTGTTTAATGTGTATTTTTTCTCAAAACTTGTACCTTAGTAAGATGGCAACACTGAAAGAATATAATTTTGACCAAAAGTAAGGATAGTTGCTATAAAGTACACTTTCCGGGAAAAGTAGTTTTGGAATCATTTGTTCATTGATTCTTTCAAAATATATCAAGTGCCTATTTTATGCCAGATGTCAAGGTAGTTTACACATTAGTATGAAATAAAACAACATTCCTATCTTCAAATTCTTCATATTGTGTTTAGAAAACAAAAAACTTTAGGTCTGGAAGAACCTTCAGCTCAGTTCAGTTCAGTTCAGTTCGGTCGCTCAGTCGTGTCCGAATCTGCAACCCCATGAATCACAGCACAACAGGCCTCCCTGTCCAGCACCAACTCCTGGAGTTCACTCAAACTCATGTCCATCGAGTCGGTGATGCCATCCAGCCATTTCATTCTCTGTCGTCCCCTTCTGCTCCTGCCCCCAATCCCTCCCAGCATCAGTCTTTTCCAGTGAGAACCTTAGGGAATCTGAATCTCAGTTACATCACATTAAAAGTGAGAACATCAAAATCAGATATTTAAGAATGTAATAAGGGGAATCACAGTACTCCTGGGTGGCTCTTTCCCTGCATTGAGTCAATGATCCAGTTACATTCTAAACTGTGATTACTGATTCGTGAACACATCAACACAGTGTCTGTTGAAAGAAGAAGAACCATATTACAGCCTGGTCTACAAAGAAAATATGACACTGTCATTCACATCACATTGGCCAGAACTCAGCAGCATGACTACCTAACTCAGCAGAGGTGGGGAAATACTGTCTTCCATTGTGATTAAAAAAAAAAAAAGAAAATTGGTGAGCAAACAGCTCAGCTCTGTAACTTTTCTAGTAGGAAGAGCATTTTCTGGGTTTTTTTCTTTATCCTCTGAAGGCTGAAAATCTATAAAAACCAATGTTCAGATTTACTTGGCTTGACATATGCCCTCAAAATGAAAGCCAGCTTCAGTTCTCCACCAGCTTTTCTGGGTGGTTTTGCCATCTTATACAAGCATTTATGAAGATATTTTCAACAATTTACATGCCATTTTTAGCTATTTTAACTGGACTATTACTCCAGTTACCTAGTGCATCATGCTGGAAACAGGAGGCCAGCTTTTCACATTTATTTCTGTCAATTTTACTTCTAGTCCTTTTTGAGTCTTTAATTCCATCTATCTTAATAAATTAGACATTGATTAATATTCAATCATTTTCAGGCACTATCTCCTAATTTCATATTTATGCTTTTTCTATCCTCATCAAAACCACCAATAAAAATGTCCAACAGGACAGATTCAGGACAAAAGAACATTACAGGCCTTTGTAGAACAGAATGCCTAGCACTTGTTCCCAATGCTAACTACATGGAGGATAGCAAAGATCACCAGTATGCCAAGCACCAGGAACACAAGTCCACTACTGCCCCCTGCATCTTGGTATCAGACTCACCAAGGAAAACGCAACATAGTCAAGCACTGGATGGAGCAATGCTTTTAGAGACTGAGCAAGATCAATTCTAGTAATGGGTGTTGATTCCCCATGGCTAGTGGGTCCCCACAGCTGACTCCCAGCAGCCTGTATGCACACCTCTTGTGATGTAGCAGGATGACTCCAAGCAGTGGAGTATGACATTCTGAGAGACATTCTGTGACACAACAGTTGGGGGCCACTGACACACATGCTTAAGCAGAACAAATGAATACACATTGTATGAGACTGAAACAAGGAAAGATCTTCCCACACAAGGCAATCAGCTTGACACAGGCAGTGTGGGCTCTTTAGTTCTTGGTAAGGGACTGTTCAGATCCAAGGAGCATTCTCTTGTGGCAGAGAGGAGGTCAAAAGACTACACGTGAGACTGCCATTCCCAGCAGTTTTTCAGCAGGTAAATGTTGAAAAATGTGGACAACTGTTGGTTTATTTGATCATGTTACTCTTTAATCTTCATCACGTGTTTCCAAGTACACTTTCAGAGTTTTATTTTCCAACTGCCCAACATTCTTGAGTCATTTACTTGCTGGCCATAATCATTCTTTCTCCTTCTCTGAAACATCGAAAATATTTTCTAAACTATAGGTCAACATCTAAATTAGATCTTTACTATTTGTCATTCTGAGACAGCATTTCTTCTACCAGAATAACCCACACAAAGGGAGTTTTAATCTGTTACTATTACATGGGTGAAAATGAATAGCTGGTATTGAACACCATTTGGTTCCAGACATGGGCCTGAAGCACCAATAAATAGTTTAGCAAACTTGAAATATATAATGATCTCACATGCCAACCAGTATATGTCCACCTGTTCAATTAAGTTGTGAATAATTATACATATTCTATCTTTTTATTCACTTCTAGTGAAATTATATCTCATTTGTTTCATCTCGTGCTTTTCTTCAAAAAGCAGTTTTGAAATTTTTGTCTTCAGCTTTTTCAATCAAGGCCTAATGACCACCACTGTTTATCATCGCCAAATAATTTTTAAAGGCGATTTCTCTCTCTCTCTCTTTTGACCTTCTTATTTTCCCACTCTAGTTTACAAAGTAGAATATCAAACCTGAAAGTCTGCTTTAAAATTGGAAAACAATGAAATTACATATTTCATTCATAAAATGCTCATAAGGTTTTAAGATTAAATTGTGAGGACTTAATTTATTATTTTGGATGTACTTCATTCCAAATCTATAACCTGAAACAAAGAGAACTGCTTTTGTGAAGTCACTTGTCCTATTCCGTGAAATATTGTTCCTCTCACACTTAGAAATTAGTATTCATCTCTCTATTTTACTAGGTAAAATTTAAGCATTACAAAATAAATTAAATGGCTTGCATTCCATATGAAGTCTGTTTACACTGAAGCTGATTCATATCTATTAAAATCTGATGTATACTTTGTCAAACTTAAGTCGAGATTTCAGAACTCAAACACACATTTTTATTTTACTGTACCTTAAGGCATGTAAACGGAGAAGGCAATGGCAAGCCACTCCAGTACTCTTGCCTAGAAAATCCCATGGATGGAGGAGCCTGGTGGGCTGCAGTCTTTGGGGTCGCTAAGGGTCGGACACGACTGAGCGACTTCACTTTCACTTTTCACTTTCACACATTGGAGAAGGAAATGGCAACCCACTCCAGTGTTCTTGCCTGGAGAATCCCAGGGAAGGGGGAGCCTGGTGGGCTTCCATCTATGGGGTCACACAGAGTCGGACATGACTGAAGTGACTTAGCAGCAGCAGCAGAGGCATGTAAAACAAGTCCATTTAATGTGATTATCAGACTGAAATATCATCTTGAGATGAAGACTATTCTTTCTACAGAAATAATATCGTCCCCTGACATTGTAGCTTTCACATTTAAAATATAGAAGTGAGATGTTTATTTTTTTTAACAGTGATATATTTCATAGGATTCAGATTATGAAATTAAATGTGTATATGCCACACATGTTCCAATCTTTTGTTCTCAACATAGTTTATGGGTATCTTAACTATAATACTTGGGGGATGCTGTTTTACTATAATCTTTGTTAACCTTATTAAGATCAGGGCCTGGCTGACTTGATCACAGGATTCAAAACCAAGAAGGCAATGACTCATTTCTGCCTTGTTGGCGAGAAGACTGAGATCATTGTAGGAGGTGATATCAAAGTTACATGTCTTCTTATTTCTCCTCTTGAGGTGGAATCCCAAGGCTGTGAAAGTAGGAAAGGATGGGAAAGCCAAGAGAAACACTTGTATTAGTACGTTGGATCTGAGATTCTTGAGATACTCTTTGCAGGCATACCAGACCTCAGATTCAAGCCTCTATATAAAGTTCTATGTCCACCTTGTAGACTTCAAGTACAGTGATGGTGGCACAGAGGGCAGAAATGAAGATGAGCCTGAGGGAATGCTTCTGGCCATGATCCATGGGTAACATTCAGAGTTTCAACAAACATTGAAAGTTTCTGTAGATTTTCTAACAAGACACAAAGCTTCTGAGAGAGCCAGAGGTCCAAGGTTCAAAACAAAGAGACTGCCGTTTACAGGAACTTCCTAAATAAGGGCAGATGAGCACAAACTTCAGAGTCATGGACAAACACCAAGAAACAGCCAGATGGAACCTGCTGCATGTCTGTGGTCTCTAAGGGTAGAACAGCCAGACATCTGGTTCCTTAGATCTTCCTACCTGTCAAGTTAAATGAGTAAGTCCATGCTTATATGTGGTGTTCTTCAGAGGGGTGAGGGGTGGTGGTAGTGAGTATTTATAAGGAAAGAGACTACTACATCAACCAGAAGCACTTATAATGGCAAATTTAGAGAGACTCACTCCCCATCTTTTCCCTACTCCTACTTTTTATGATATGTCCTAGCTAAAGAGTATCAATTATATCAGTCATCTTTGTTTTGTGTAAAGTATGGTGTGAAACATTTACAACTTCATTAATAAATAATAGGTGGTTGTTTTGTGCATGCTGCTCAGTCATGTCTGACACTTTGCAACCCTATTGACTGTAGCCCTCTAGGTTCTTCTGTCCATGGGATTCTCTAGGCAAGAATACTGGAGAGGGTTGCCAGTTCCTCCCCCAGGGGATCTCTTCAAGCCAGGGACTGAACTGGAATCTCCTACAACTCTTGCATTAGCAGGCAGATTCTTTTACCACTGAGCCACGTGGAGAGTAGCTCTACTAATAAATAATAGGTATATATAGGTCATTTTGGGGCTTCCCTGGTGGCTCAGAGGTTAAAGCGTCTGCCTCCAATGCGGGAGACCCGGGTTCGATCCCTGGGTCGGGAAGATCCCCTAGAGAAGGAAACGGTAACCCACTCCAGTATTCTTGCCTGGAGAATCCCATGGACGGAGAAGCCTTGTAGGCTACAGTCCACGGGGTCGCATAGAGTCGGACACGACTGAGCGACAGAATGGAATGGATAGGTCATTTTATCCACACTATAGCAAGATACAACCCTTTTAAAAAAATGTAACCTAATGTCATCATTTTCAACTCTCCACTCAAAACACCCCACAATATTTGAATAGGTGCAACAGTTTCTCCCTAAAAGCCTCCACACAGAGAATTAACTAGCACATTAACTAACCAGGTAGATTACTCAATTTTGGGCAATTTATGCTCTTAAAAATATTTTTCTATAACTAAGTTGAAAATTACTTAAGGAATTCTTGTCCATAATCCTTGCTTTGTAACAGTGCAAAAATTATCTAACTGACATTTCTCTTGATAGGGTATCAATATCTAACAAATATTATTACATCTATAAAAGCTCTTCTCTGAGTTAAACATTCAGATTGTTACTTATAAGACAATCATCAGATTCATTGATATCCTAGGTTCTCTTTTGGCTATTATGGATCCAAGGAAGGAAATGAAGATTTTGAATTGTTGATCCTAAAGCCTGGCATAAGTACTGTGTGTATGTTCCTCTGTGTGCACAAGACCCTCGTACAGGGTCTGGGCTGAGGAGCCTCAAGCTAATGGCTGCATTTCCTTGGGTCTATATAGAATTGGCAGCCAAGGCAATGAAACACTGAAAAGAACAACTGTTTCCTCTACTTCTTACTAAGATTTAAATTGATGGTGCCATTCATCCAAGCAAATGATGTGGGAACAGAATACTCTGTTATCATGGCATTGCATGAGGTTGACTTACACCAGCAGTGTCAAAATTATTTCAAAAGACCTAAATATATATGTAAAATGCTACCACATTTATTGCTTCAGTCAACAAATATTTATTATACATTGACTATGTTTAGGATGTACCCTAGAAGACAAAACCTGCTGAATTTGTGGAGCTTACATTCAAGCCATCATATGTAAGTTTATTTATAACTACAAATATTGACAGATGAAACTGGCCCATTGAGGCTCACATTAGGTCACTAAACACACAGGAATGCTTCTTGATGTATTTTAAATAATCTTCACTTAAAGTCATTCTTCAATAATATAGTAAATCTGAAAATATATTAATATGCTATAATAGACATGTAGAATTTACATTCATAAAATATATAAAGGATGAGATTTGTAAGTTGATTATTCTGTGTAAAGCATTTTGAAATTTTTCTTTCCTACAAGATCTCTTCCACTTTCTTTTCATTATTTTTTCTTTTCTTTATATGTATGTTACATCACTGAAAAAATGATACTGATATTTAAGACCTATATTGAGGTCTTAATGTGTGATTGACATTATTACGTTTGTAATTTGTGTAGTTTCTAGGCAGTGTTATTTCTTTTTGCAATAGAGAAAACTTAGAGATGTTAATTCATTTATCAGAGGCACATGATTAGTAAATATCAGAGCTGGGATTAAAACCATGGTAGATAATTTGCAAATGAAGCAACCAACCAATTTGCAAATGAAGCAACCAATTTGGAATTAATCTCCAAAATATACAAACAGCTCATGCAGCTCAATTAAAAAAAAAAAACAATCAGAAAAATAGGTGGAAGATGTAAATAGACATTTCTCCAAAGAAGGCAAATGAATAATTTAAAATCACATGAAAAGAGGCTCGATTCTCTAATTATCAGAGAAATGAAGATCTAAAGTACAATGAGGTATCACCTCACACTACTCAAAATGGCCATTATCAAAAAATCGACAAACAATAAATGTTGATGAATGTGTGGAGAAAAGGGAACTCTCTCACACTGTTGGTAGTAATGGAAACTGGTACAGCCACTATGGAGAATAGTATGGAGATTTCTTAAAAAACTAAAAAGATAGTTACCATATAAGCCAGCAATCCAACTCCTGGGCAAATATCCAGAGAAAACCATAATTCAAAATGATACATGTACACCAATGTTCATTGCAGCACTATTAACAATATCCAGGGCATGGAACCAAGCTAAATGTTCTTCAACAGAGGATGGATAAAGAAGATGTGATATATTACACAATGGAATATTACTTAGGTATAAAAAAGAATGGAATAAGCCATTTGCAGCAACATGGATGGACCTAGAGTTTGTCATATTGAGTGAAGTGAGACACAGAAAGACAAGTACCATATGATGTCACTTATATGTGGAATCTTTTAAAAGAAAAAGGTGAAATTGAACTTGTCCACAAACAAATATGAAATTACAGACAGGAAATAAACATGGTTATTGGGGGCAAGGAGGGAGAAGGATAAATTGGAAGATTGAGACTAACATATACACACTAATGTCTATAAAACAGATAACCATTAAGACATTACTTTGCCAACAAAGGTCCATCTAGTCAAGGCTATGCTTTCTCCAGCGGTCATGTATGGTTGTGAGAGTTGGACTGTGAAGAAAGCTGATCGCCGAAGAATTGATGGTTTTGAACTGTGGTGCTGGAGAAGACTCTTGAGAGTCCCTTGGACTGCAAGGAGATCCAACCAGTCCATTCTAAAGGAGATCAATCCTGGGTGTTCATTGGAAGGACTGATGCTAAAGCTGAAACTCCAATACTTTGGCCACCTCATGTGACGAGCTGACTCACTGGAAAAGACTCTGATGCTGGGAGGGATTGCGGGCAGGAAGAGAAGGGGACACCAGAGAATAAGATGGCTGGATGGCATCACCGACTCGATGGACATGAGTTTGAGTGAACTCCGGGAGTTGGTGATGGACAGGGAGGCCTGGCGTGCTGTGATTCATGGGGTCGCAAAGAGTCAGACACGACTGAGCGACTGAACTGAACTGAACTGAACTGAACTGAAAGGATCTACTGTATAGCACAGGGAACTCTACTCAATACTCTGTAACATCCTACATGGAAAAAGAATCTAAAAAGAGTGACTACATGGATATGTAGTCAGATTCACTTTGCTGTTTATGTGAAACAAAACATTGTAAATCAACTATACGCCCATAAAAATTTTTTTAAATGGTATGTATGAGTATGATTTATGTATCTGGGTCTTGAGCAACTACACTCTTCATTTTATACTCTGCAAAATATTCTGCATAAATGGCTTCCATCCTTCCATACTATTTGTCACAAACAAAAGATAACTACTATTCATTCAGGTAACATATGTGCTGAGCACTAACACTGCTACATTTTATAAGTACTAGAAATGTATTCAGTAGTAGAACAGACTCATAAAATCACTCTTTGGAGAAATCCAGCTCCCAGGACTTTGTCTTTTGGAAGCTATACTTAAAATTCATAAGTAAAATATGATAAACACTTAAAGCTTTTTAAAATAATTTTTCATGTCCAAATAAAAACAGCCTTGCATTTTTTCAGACTGCAAAGAATACAAAGAATAAAGTGTTAAGAAACTTATTTAATGTCTTTATAAAAGAGCACTAGAGAAGAATGGAAATAGGATCCTATAGAGAAGACAATAAATCTGCCATTTTTCTTTCCTCCCTTGCATCCAAGCCACCCCCCTTTCTGCTCCACTGTGGGTAGCAGAGCCTGGAGCAGTCAGCTAATGGCTCCCAGCATGAAGCTGGCACTCTTAATGTCCTCTCTTCTCTCCCCACATGTCTTAGCAAGTCCTAGCAGCAGCACCTCAAGAAGTGATCAGTATTGTGTCTTGCACTTCTAGTTTCACTGTTTCTGTTTTTCCATGATCATTAAATTGCAAAGGGAATTACATTTTCTTTTCCAAAACTCTGACATTAAAAGGATTGCTCTGAGATTATATTTGATCTGGGTACAAATTTTTCTCATAGAAGTGTCAAGTATCATGTAGGTAGAAGAGAAAATATTTGATGAGCATAAATTACTCCACAGGTGATCTTTCAGAATATACATATTCCCTGTATGAGAACAGGGCTTTCTTTTACACTCTATATAACAATCCATTAGCCATTTTTTTCTAGAATGAAATACATTACATCTATAGCTCACTTATAGATTATATCTTTTTCCTGCAAATAAAAAGTATGTTATTAGCAATACTTCTCCATATGAAGCCTATAAACTTCATTTCCTGTCACATTGATAACACCAATAAGTCTCAATACAAATGTGCAAACCTCCGGCCACTTTTCTTGTAGCTCTGCTGCTACTGCTGCTGCTAAGTCACTTCAGTCCTGTCCGACTCTGTGTGACCCGGTAGATGGCAGCCCACCAGCCTCCCCCGTCCCGGGGATTCTCCAGGCAAGAACACTGGAGTGGGTTGCCATTTCCTTCTCCAATGCACGAAAGTGAAAAGTGAAAGTGAAGACGCTCAGCTGTGTCTGACTCTTAGCGACCCCACGGACTGCAGCCTGCCTACCTACCAGGCTCCTCCATCCATGGGATTTTCCAGGCAAGAGTACTGGAGTGGGTTGCCATTGCGTTCTCCACTTATAACTTTATTCTTTAGTATAAGGTTGCTTTTCAAAATTATATTTTAAAAAAAGCTACCTGATTCTTTTATATTTTTTAAAGTCATCAAATTTCATTATAATAAGATGCTAAACTGAAGAAATATGGCATAGACCCTTACAGCCGGGTCCCCAGTGCCAGGGCCATGGAACAGTACCTGTTAAGAACTGGGCTGCAAAGCTGGAAGTGATCAGACAGCAAGCAGGTGAAGCGTCATCTCTGTTTATAGCAGGTCCCCATCACTCACATTACCACCTGAGCTCCACCTCCTGTCAGATTAGGGGCAGCATTAGATTCTCACAGAAGCTCAGACCCTACTGCGAACTGTGCATGTGAGGGACCTAGGTTGTGTGTTCCTTATGAGAATCATGCCCAAACCATTCCTCCTCAACCTTGTCCATGGAAAAACTGTCTTCCGTGAAACCAGTGCCTGGTGCCAAAAAGGTTGGGGACCGCTGCTTTACAAATACAATTCTATTCAGTCTCATTATATGTTCAGTCATCCTACATTCAAGGACCAGAATCCAAGAACTAAAAAGAATCATCTTTTTAGTTTAGAAAATTACATAGTTAGAAAGCTAGACTCGTGAGTAGCATGTGGCAGACAGTCAATAAATATTTTAACAGTGTAACTAAATGAGCTAAAAGCCACGAGTGAGCATTATCCTTATTATCAATGAAAAATCAAAGTAGCTAAGCAAGTTTTACAAAACACATTCTATTTATATAGTAAGCCTAAAGCATAATATTTATAAATCTACAATCACTTCTGAAAAGATATGATTCCTTAGGTACGTGTAATGGCTCTTTTCTTGGTAGTTTTCTCTCTCTCTCTGTCTCACACACACTCAATAATCTAGAAATAATCTTGGGATTCATTACAACTCTTTATGCACAAGAATCCATGCAGTTTTAACATAAATTCTGTTTTAAGATCACACACACAAAGTTTTCACTCTTTGGAGCATCTTCAAGTACCACACATGCGAAAGGGAGCATAATATGTGACTCCAAAATATGCCACATTGTCTTATTTTGAACTGAAGCAATCAAGATCCAGCAGAGGAAAGACTTTTACCTTTCTTTTAACTACCTAAAAGAATTTAGTATGGAACCTGACTCAGAGAGACAGAGATATCACCAGAGAGAAACTTTATATGAAGGACCTACCTGTATGGCAGGGCAAACATCTAATCAAAAAATATATGTTATTATTATCCTGTCAATTACCCTCTATCTCTTTGAAGTCCCCTACCCCATTCCATTCAGTTCAGGATGATGTATAAGCCTCAACTGCCTGACTTGCCCTTGTGTGTCATATTTTTATGGGGCTCCCATATGTATGAAATTAAATTTTTTTTTATCCTGTTAATCTGTCTTATGTCAATTTAATTATTAGGCCAGTCAAAAAATCTAGAAGAGAAGAAGGAAAAGCTTTCCTCCCCAACACATGCAAAGACTGGGTTTATACTCGCGCTTATAGGATGCTGTTTTCATCTTTGACTCAATTTTTATCGGAATTGAATTGCCCTCTTTATTTCCAAATCCCTTGATTTAAATTCCATAACAAATGGAAATCCAAATATATTACCAAACTGAGTTAACTCTTTTCACTATTAGTTTAAATATGACTTCATGAATAAAATTAGTTTGCAATTGATTACAAGAACATAAACATGCAGTTGGGCTTTTAAGGAGTTTTCCTGACAAAGAGGAAAAGCAGAATTAAAATATTTTGTTTTGTGTCTCCTACATAATTCATAATACTTCTGGAGCTAAGTGAATTATTTTTCAAGTGATTCAATCTAATTAAAAATTGATCATATTTTTGAACTGGGGATTTGTTTGCAGCTTTCAGGGTTGTTATGCGTATGTATACTCCTTTGTCTATCTTGAGCGTTAAGGGAAAAGGAGTGGAGGAAAAATCAAAGAGACTATAATCACATAACTACATTACATTAGCTCATCACTGAAGACTGAAGACCATAAAGGGAAAAGTGTGGAAAGCTGCTAGCTTAGGAACTCAGGGCAGATTTCAGGCATGAACATTCTGTGATTAATCCACTGAGAGTTCAAGTACTGAAATATCTGTACTTTCCTTATTCCTCTCTTTCCTCTTTCCCTTCATTCTTTTATTCAAAGAATTAGCAATTATGAAAAACTTAATATGTGCTGGACACAGTTTATATGCTAAAAGTATAGTAGTAATAAAAAAGGCAGAAATGCCCTTTTTAACAAAGCTTCATTATAGTGGTTGGAGAGAAAGCTAATTCACAAACAAATGACTAAAATATACACTGAAATATATGTGCATAAGTTCTATGGATGTGGACGGTTGGGAATGCATCCCCTTGAGGTTGCAATATTTGAGATTTGAATAGCAGGAAGGACCCAGTCATGTGGAAATCAGAAAAATGAGCATTCTTGGAAGGGAAACAGCTATTCCAATAACTGTAAGAGAAACAAGAAAAGTAAAGGTAGGAGAGGCTCTGACATTTTTGTTTTGGCCTGTGGTTCAGGTTTTAAGACTTATCCACCAAGTTTCCACTTCCCCCTGATATTCTGTCTTTGCCCTTGTCACTGCAACCAGATGATTAATGGTGCCTTTTATGGGTACTCTGGCAAATACATCATTTCAGACTTTTATTGGGCTTGAAGCACAGAGAGTATGCCATTTCAGTCTCCAGGATTTTGATGAAGAAATATTGTTATTTACTCTAAGTAACAGAAGCCATTTATTTATAAATATGAAAACTATGAAAAAACCCTAGCTTGACCTGATTTGGTGTTTATCTTTCCCCTTGTCAATTGCAGGTTGCTTGTGAGTGTCTCATGACCTTGAGTGGTCTCTGCCTCATTAAAGGAGTGAAATTCCAAGTGCTAATTCCCACACAGGAAATTTCTCTCCAGCTCTTATCAGAAGCCACAGGTTGTACCTGGCTCTCCTGAGTGATGATGCCTCTCTCACATCTACTTTTTAGAGCCATGGGCCTTCACAGACTATAGTTATTTCTCCTCCTGTTGTGACAATTTATTTCTCTTCTGTGAGTACTTTTTCTACTCTCTGTGAAGGAGATGAAGTCAGATAGGCTTTAGCATAAGACTATACTTTTCAACCTTGTGATCTTGGGCCATTTATTTAACTTCCTTAAGGTTCAGTTTTCTCATTAAGGAAAAATAATCATAAGACTTAATGAGTTTACATATGTAAAGTGAAAGTTGCCCAGCTGTGTCCAGCTCTTTGAGAACTCATGGACTATACAGTCCATGGAATTCTCTAGGCCAGAATACTAGAGTGGGTAGCTGTTCCCTTCTCCAGGGTATCTTCCCAATCCAGGGATCAAACCTAGGTCTCCTGCATTGCAGGTGGATTCTTTACCAGCTGAGCCTCTAGAGAAGCCCTTATATATGTAAAGAATTTAGCAGATGTCCAAGCACCAGGACAACAGTATTATGCATTTTTTACTGCCCTTATCTTTATCATCTTCATTTCCATCATTCAAATACCTTTTTTTTTGGAGCAATGATTCCCAAAGTACGGTCCCTGGATCAGCAGTGAGCATCTCCAGGTAATGAAAATTATCTGGCATCACTGAATCGAAAATTGTGGGGTGAGACCCAGGTTATTTGGTTATTTGAACCTGGTTATTTGGATGCAAGCTAATATCACATTAGAGGAAATTTATTGCATTATTATGTTCATCCCCAGTTGTTCATAATTAAATTCCTCAGTTTTCCTGGAGTAACTCAGAAATGTGCAATATCCTTAAAAAAAACAAACAAAAAACTTCCCAAACAGTTATTTCAAACAAAATTAACTATATTTAGGACAAAGCTTATATGCAACGCAAATAAAAGAAACAAGACAAAAATGTATATTTTGTTCTCCCAGAGATAACTCTAGTTGTATCCAGATGTTAGAATGCTCCTCTGAAAACTTTCAA
This sequence comes from Moschus berezovskii, assembly GCF_049115385.1. Lineage (NCBI taxonomy): Eukaryota > Metazoa > Chordata > Mammalia > Artiodactyla > Moschidae > Moschus > Moschus berezovskii. The sequence continues at coordinate 39,123,434 of NC_142464.1, forward strand.
AGCAGTCAAAGAAGGCATAATAGCTTTTAAAAAGTCTTCATACTGGCTTCAAGTCTTACAAAAATGAAAACTTAGCAGTAAAATGAAATCGTAGAATTTAATGATACACATGCTTTTTTTTATAAACTCAGAAATTAAATATAATACTTGAAAGTGCAATGCAATAGTAAATATATGAAACTCAGCTTTATCAAAAGTTCAAAGTTGGCTGAAGAAGCAACTAGGATTTACATGAAAAATAGCAGAATTCCACTTAATATGTGCAGTTTATATCCTCTATTACATGTCATATTTCCTTCCTCTATAAGGACAGTAACATAAGCTGAATCAGCAGAACATAGTCTGGGAATATCAGTAGAATGTTTAATTTTTGTGCAAACCTGGTATATTCATGAAATAATTAATGAGAGATGTGACAATTAAGAGTAAAATCTGCAGTCATAATGTGGGATAAATTGATCTAAGTAGCTCCTCCTTGTGTTAAACCAGTTATGTTAACATGTTTTTAAAGCAGGAGAACAGTTTTTTACCTAACTCAATCTCATAAGGAACAAAAGTATACAAGATTGATTCAACCAATATTAGCATACATTTATTTCATGTACAGTTCAAATGCATATCTATTCTTACTTTAAATTCAATCAAAGCGAATCAGTTTTCCTTGGATAAGAATGAAAAAGTTGAAATTGAATTTCACATTGTCAGAGAAAATTCTCCATGGGTTTGCTTGAATTTTTGCATGTCTTATGAGCAAGATACCCACTGTCCTTTTGCTTCAAACTATCTCTGCAAGGATGTTTATTTAGCAAACAGTCTTGGGAGATAAAGGTAACAAAGGGCATATTGGTTTATTATCGATATAACAAATATAAATTCATTCCCTGGGGCCAAGGGCATGCCTTCTTACAGCCTATTATAAAAGACCAGGGTCCTTAAGTGTAGGCTCGTCAGCCATGATGCAAACCCTATGTAAACCAGGGACACATAAGACCAATGCAAATGCTAATATCATGGCTATTGCCACTGCTGTAATTAAATCCTCTGCCTCTGACCCAGGAGAGTTGTATTTTCTGCTTTTGTCGGTGAAATAGTTCATGTTAAATTTTCAGCCTGCATACTGATCCTTTGCAGTTCTTAATATACATTTGACAAACACAATCATATTTCAGCCTCATAAGTCTTTCAATCTGCTTATGCATTTTGATGTAGTTGGATATTTTTTTATCTGATCTACACAGGTACATATCGGCCTGTGGTGACCACATTATAGTGACTCTCATAGAAATTTAAGTTTCTCCCATGCAGTGATAGGGAAACTTGGAAAAAAGAAGGAGTAGGTATTTTGCTTTAAATATTGAATCACAAATATTGTTTACCAACTGTCTAAATTCCTTGTTAAAGGCATGAAATTCAAAAAAATGCTTCCTGAAACTTGTAATAAACACTAAGCCTATTCATGATATAGTGCAATGCGATAGAAAGCCTGTTAAATCTCCATTGCACAAAATTTTGCCAAAGCTATTGTTTTTATAACCAGTCATGTGTTAGCTTGACAGCACTATGTATTGTATATAGATTTTTGGGTAATAATTTAAACACACATATTTCAGATAAAAAAGGAATAATTTGTTTGCAAAAACCATTAAGAATATCTTCTGTATATTAGTTTTCTATTTCAAATCTGCAGTAACACTGCTTGCAACTTGTCTTTCATGAAGGTACTTCAGGGACTTGAAAATGCAGGTTGGTCATATTTCCTTACTATCTGAGTTCAATCAACTGCCAGAATATCAAGATATAGGACCCACTGCAGCAGGCCTTAAAGCTACAGCACAAAACTAAAGATCTTTGGTTCATGAGAGTTCATACATAACTTGTTTAAATAAATTTCATCTCAAGATTAAAAAAGAAATGGAAACACTATACGTGTAGCTTTAAATCTAAAACCAGTTTTGTATACCTATTAATATGATCTTCCCTGGTGGCTCAGATGGTAAAGAATCCATCTGCAATGCAGGAGACCTGGCTTTGATCCTTGGGTTGATAAGATCTCCTGGAGAAGACAACAGCTACTCACTCCAGTATTCTGGCCTGGAGAATTCCAGGGACAGAGGAGCCTGACAGTGTACAGTCCATGGTGTTGCAAAGAGTCAGACATGACTGAGTGACTTTTTTTTTTAATACCTATTAATTGAAATAAATTAAAAATACAATGGAAACCAAAAGTAAAGAAAATAAATAGAACTATAAGATAGTAGAAAATAAGGGAAACCTATCAACATAAAAATCTGAATATGAAATCAAACTTTACTTCAAAAAACTGAGTTGTGGAAAATAAAATTTAAATGCATTTTCTCCAGCAGAAGTTAAAAAACTCTAAATAAAACAAGCAGACAGTTCTCCAGAGACTAAAGCAATTTGTCAAAATGTGACACAGATATAATTTTATATTTGAGGTCAGTTTTTTTCTGTGACCTTACTGAAATACCAGAATCACTAGGAGTAGAAAGAGGTTTCAGTGCAAAAGTGAATAGTACACTAATATTTTCTAATATTTTAGCCATAAAATTTTATCTACTCTGGAAATCTAGACCAACTGAGCTATCAGGGAAGCCCAGCAAAACCATGATTTTATTGTATTTAAATAAAATGTGTTAATTGACTTAGACCCTTAAATTTCAACATTTTGAAATTTGCTTCCAGTTCTAGAAAATTTGGCTCAGAGAAGACATGTAACATCAAGTTGACATGGCTATTACATCAAGTTAACATGGTTATGCAAAATTCTATGATATTTATCTTCATTGTATCCTGACTTTTTTTTTGTTTGTAATTTATCGGTTATATTTGTAATGGTAGCTTCAGAATCCATGACAGACGGTACATGAAGATAAGTGGTAGTATATGGGTTGAGGAGATGTATGAGGGTGCATTTTTATTGAATTTACACAAAATTGAGCAAATGTCAATTGCCTGTATCAAATATAGCATGGACTCTTATAGAGATTAAGGGATGGTAGAGCTCATCAAGCCCCTACTTGACATTTTTTCTTGTCTTAATTTCTGTTTCATAACTTATGTCTGCGTAGTTCAACTTTATTACAGATGAAGAATCTGCTGCTTAATTTTCCCCTTTATAGTCAGTACACAGTTACTTAGAATATTATTGCACTCATTCTTGGTCACCCAAGAAGGATCCAGACATAGTTTATGTACATCCATTTTCATAACACTATTTTCTCCTGATGTTTGGTTTCCCATCTTTCCCATCATATAAATGGTTTGTGAAATTTTATATTCTATATGTGACACCAGTAAATTTAGAACTAAAGTAATAAGCTGGAAAGACCTGTCATCCCCTTCTCCTGCCCCCAATCCCTCCCAGCATCAGACTTTTTTCCAGTGAGTCAGCTCGTCGCATGAGATGGCCAAAGTATTGCAGTTTCAGCTTTAGCATCAGTCCTTCCAATGAACACCCAGGATTGATCTCCTTTAGAATGGACTGGTTGGATCTCCTTGCAGTCCAAGGGACTCTCAAGAGTCTTCTCCAGCACCACAGTTCAAAACCATAAATTCTTTGGCGATCAGTTTTCTTCACAGTCCAACTCTCACATCCATACATGACCACTGGAAAAACCATAGCCTTGACTAGACGGAACTTTGTTGGCAAAGTAATGTCTCTGCTTTTTAATATACTATCTAGGTTGGTCATAACACTCCTTCCAAGGAGTAAGCGTCTTTTAATTTCATGGCTGCAATCAGCATGGTTCAATTAAAAGTAGTGAACATAAGTAATAGAATATAAAGGGCATAATTTATCAAAAAGTGTTTACTGGAAAGCAAATAAGAGTAAGATGTATAAAATTGTTATCTATGAGAGTTCAAGCATAACAAATTCAGAGAACCTTGAGTTGCAATGAATAGGTTCACTTGAGATATTCTTAGAGGTACTGAAACTCTAATTTATCTTGTGTTTCTGACACTGAACCAAGAGTCCAACAAAAGCTTATAATGACTTAATAGTATTTTAAACTGTGGTTAATATTAATCATATGCAAACATAGTGAAAAGAACAAAAATAGTGCATATCTGAGTTTTAGGGTAGCGGACATTATTTTCTGTTTTACATAGATTTAATGATTTATTCCTGTTTATAATTACAAGATATTGGCAAGTATTGCTAAGAACTCTATTTTGCCAGCGAGGAAATTAAGGCTCAGACAGGCTCAAGGTCACACCCAAAATGTGTGTGGCTCCTAGGAAGTCGACTACAGAGCAATAAATTACAGGGCTGAAAGGAGGTCAGGTGGCACTAGTGGTCAAGAACCCACTGCTGATGCAGGAGACATAAGAGACGCAGGTTCAATACCTGGGTTGGGAAGATCTCCTGGAGAAAGAAATGGCAACCCACTCCAGTATTCTTGCCTGGAGAATCCCATGGACGGAGGGGACTGTCAGGTTACAGTCCATAGGATCGCAAAGAGTCGGACATGACTGAAGTGAGTTAGCACTCACACAAGGAGATCAAACTGGTCAATCCTAAAGGAAATAAACCCTGAATATTCGTTGGAAGGACTGATGCTGAAGCTGAAGCTCCAATACTTTGGCCACCTGATACGAAGGAGCTGACTCATTGGAAAAGGCCCTAATGCTGGGAAAGATTGAAAGCAAAAGAAAAAGGGGGCGGCAGAGAATGAGACAGTTAGATAGCATCACTGACTCAATAGACATTAATTTGATCTAATTCCAGGAGACTGTGGAGGACAGAGGAACCTGGTGTGCTGCAATCCATGAGGTCGCAAAGAGCTGGACACGACTTACCAACTGAACAACAACAAATGGTTTTGGCAAATGTTCTTAATAGCTAAGAGGAACATTGTAGGATATTGTGATATATATTAGGTACAACTCTTTGTGACCTCATGATTGTACCCTGCCAGGCTCCTCTGTCCACTGGAGTGGGTTGCCATTCCTTTTTCCATGGGATCTTTCTGATCCAGGGATTGAACCTGGGTCTCCTGCATTGCAGGCATATTTTCTACAGTCACCAGGGAAGCCCAGGTAAAAAATAAATAAGCTTCTTGGAAAGAAATTCCCCACTATCTCATTTCATTACAACATTTACTAATATAAAAATTTTTGTTACTATATTTACATCTGCTTGCTTCCCTGGTGGCTCAGAGGTTAAAGCGTCTGCCTGCAATGCAGGAGACCCGGGTTTGATCCCTGGGTCGGGAAGATCCCCTGGAGAAGGAAATGGTAACCCACTCCCGTATTCTTGCCTGGAGAATCCCATGGACGGAGAAGCCTGGTACGCTACAGTCCACGGGGTCGCAAAGAGTCGGACACAACTGACCAACTTCACTAATCATTAATCATACATTAGAAAATAAATGAAAGAATTAAGTCTGTCTCTTTTAACTACCATAGTATCCTTAATGCTATGGATGATGTCAGGCACAAATTAGGGGTATGTGTGTGTGTGCGTGTGCATGCACGTGAGTATGTGTTCAGTGAGATAGGATTTGAAGTGGTTGTTCATTCATTGACTAACCATGTGATTTTTATGTTAGCAATCTGACTCCCCTGGGCTTAGATTCCTCTTCCAAAAAGGATATATACCTTTTATTTCCCTCTATCTTACCTTTCTTACAAGTCTTCATGGCCACCACTGTTAATCCACTGTCAATGTTTTTCCAGTTTTGAGTTCATCTTACCTGTTCCTCAAACACGTACATGACTATTCTTCATAGACATTCTGCGTCTAGGCAAAATACTGTTGGGAGTGTGGATTATGATCTAAAAGTAGTACAGAAACAAAACAAATGCCTTTATGTGCTAAATTAAGAAGAAATTCTTGGTATACTCTCATATTCATTATCAAAAGGGTAACACTCTGCGAATTATAAAGTAGGTGAATGGTTTCAGAAAAATCACTTAGTTTTCTAATTATATTAAATTTGTGTTTCAATTTTTAAAATGTTACTCTTTAGGTAGATAAATATAAAGTAGAGTGAGTCTTTGGTGGTCCCATATGTTTTTGTTTCCTGATAAAATATTAGAGATGATATAATTAAAACAGCCCCATATTTTCTGTCTCCTAGAGATGAAACATTTGTTTCAAGTACATTTCATAACTATGAAATAATATACAAAATAGAGCAAGATAGCTTATATTGCATGTCTCACTGCCATCTCAAACCTTTTCCCAGCCTCATCTGTGCATCCGTTCACTATTTCTATCTATCATGAAACCCTCTTTACTCTGTTTACTTGCTCTACTAAACAGGTTTGACATTATTTGTCACTTGCATGAATGATACTGACAGAGCAGCTCCATGGTTCCTTCTAGGCCTAAAGGACAAACTGCCTGTCGTATATCTATGTCAGTTCAAGCAGCAGTCTTATAAATTGGCAGTTTGCTCAATGCAAGATGCAGATCTCTCAAGGGCAAGGCATAATTCTGCATAGTAATGATCATAATGTGTATAAAATTGTTTTCCAATAATTTGAATGTTTATTTTATTTTGCACTTAATTTTTGTTCCCCCTTCTTCAATGAGTTCAAAGGGCAAATAAATCAGGCTGGAGTTTTGCTATAGCTACCTGCTTGCTGCTGCTGCTGCTGCTAAGTCACTTCAGTCATGTCCGACTCTGTGTGACCCCATAGACGGCAGCCCATCAGGCTCCCCCGTCCCTGGGATTCTCCAGGCAAGAACACTGGAGTGGGTTGCCATTTCCTTCTCCAATGCAGGAAAGTGAAAAGTGAAAGTGAAGTCGCTCAGTCATGTCTGACTTGTAGCGACCCCATGGACTGCAGCCTACCAGGCTCCTCTGTCCATGGGATTTTCTAGGCAAGAGTACGGGAGTGGCTTGCCATTGCTGCCCAAGATGAACAAATTGCAAAATACTGATTTCCTGTGGAAACTCTAGCAGGGTTAAGCATGACTTTGCCAAACATCAACTGGCAGCGATGGCAACATTTATAAGCCAGGTCTCATCACTCAGAATTTGAAATAACTGACATGTAGTCTGAGATTTTAAACAATTATATATATATTTTCTCTGCATGTATTTATACTTTTATATTAATTTTTCTCTGTGTCATAATCAGCAGCCTTAGATTATAAACTATCCAAATAAGGAGGACATACCATCCTTTATCTATTTATGTATCTATCCATTTTAAAGGCTTTACTATTTTTGGTGTCATAAAAGCAGCTACTTTGCCTTTAAGATTCATATGGTATTCTAAACCCTGGAAATCACTGGTTCTTTAACCTCCCAGAGGTCTTGGTCTGTGTATGGAATTACCTTACAAATTTAATGAAGTCTTACTCATATAGTATTTTATCGATAACTGATTATGGAACAATAAAATTACCTTTAAACAAATAAATTTTCTTCAATGGCAGATTCTTCTATATTTTCTCCTTTAGAATTCCATTTGTATTGCATTTATAATGATATGCAACTTTATGCATAATCTATTCAAATAATTTACTGGGTGTTCATTGGAAGGACTGATGCTAAAGCTGAAACTCCAATACTTTGGCCACCTCATGCGACGAGTTGACTCACTGGAAAAGAGTCTGATGCTAGGAGGGATTGGGGGTGGGAGGAGAAGGGGACGACAGAGAATGAGATGGCTGGATGGCATCACCGACTCGATGGACATGAGTTTGAGTGAACTCCGGGAGTTGGTGATGGACAGGGAGGCCTGGCATGCTGTGAATCATGGGGTCGCAAAGAGTCGGACACGACTGAGCGACTGAATTGACTGACTGACTATGCATAAGATAGACTATTGCAATCTATGTTTACTCCATAAGTTAAGATCTTTAAATGATTCTTTTCCATTGAAAAATTTTAACCTTAAGATTAAATGAAATAAGTGGGCTATTACGATTTTTTCACCCCATTTCAGGACTGGTGTGACTTAGCTAACCTGTTGGCCTCTTTCTTTCTCCTCCTTTTCTTTCGGATGTGTATCTCTCAGAAACTTTGCCTACATTTTTGGTCAAAGAATAACAAGACTACTGTTGGAAAGTATACTATCTTACCATTAAGGCAAGGAGTTACTCATAAATATCTAGGGGCTAGCACTCAGAGGGAAATAATGAAAACATCTGGGATTTTTAACAGTGCATAGTAAGGCAGGTATAAGCACAAAATATGGAGGCAGATTGCCTGGGTTATAATATACAGTATGACCTTTACAAGGCTATTTATCTTCTTGTACCTTATCTTCTTCATCTATAAAATGGGGATAATAGCAGTATCTACCTACAAGTGTATTATGATGCTGAAAAGAACTTGTAATTAGTTTGAACAGTGATTCAATTTTTTATAAAACAGATAAAGTGGTTAAAATTTTAGCATACTACTTAGTTTTCAAAAGTACTGCTATAGATGTCCTGTCATTTGACCCCCATTTAACACAGGTTTTGTTATTGTTATTGTTGACTGGACATCGAAAGGAAAAAATCAAGCATGACTTCTTTCTGAAAATCACATCCTAAAAATGATCAGATAACTACCGTTGGTCTACCACTGAACTCAAAACAAAAATATTTTCCTGATACTATTGTACAAAACTAGGGCTTAGTTTATTTTCAAACTCATGGTATCTTTCAAAGTAAATGCTCCAGCCAAACAAACAATAGTAACATATGTTCATACTGATGAAAACTTTAGGACCAACTGAGAGCTTTTATTAATTTTCAGTTGAAAAGTAGTTCATACAGTAGAAAAAAAGCATTGTCATGACATTCATTTGCATATTAATAAGATGCTAAAAATCTTAATTTGGAAAATACAATATTAATATATATATATATATGTATGTATGTACGTATCTTCTAGAGCAATCAAATGACAGCCTTACGGGTCTCAAGCATTTCTTAATCTTGGCCAACAATTGAAAACTACAGAAACAACAGCAAAAAGAAGTAGTGCTCAATGGAGAACACACATTCAGCTGCTCTCTAATAAGTGTTTTCAAAATAGAACTCCTTTATAGTGGAAATTTCTGAAAATGTCAGAGCTGATTTCAAACAAACCCCACACACCTCACAGTAGGCTGAACCTGGAACTTCCTATTGTTCAGGAATATTAAAAGCCGTTGTTTTAAGATTTCTTTAACTAATGTTTTGTTGAATCAGATCTGTTTGCAAATCATTAACTAGGTCAAGTAAAACAAAAATGATAATTATTTAAAATTGACACAAGCCACCTAAATACCTTATTTTTTTATTAAAACAGATACATCACTTGAATGTATGATTCATGGTAAACTCCAATTCTAGATATCATTTTTTTCTATCAAAAAGATAAGAAAGCTGAATTAGCTTTCATTTGCAGAGAGAGAGAGAGAACATGGTGAAACTCTGTAAAGGGTAATTTAATAAACAAGTTCCAATATGCCAAACAGTGAGGGGCAACAGGGCATACATTTCTATCTTCATTTTAGAGCAAAGCAATAACATGGCGCTGCCTCTTATAGCCACTGGGCAGAATTTGTGAAGAAAGATCTGTTACCCAAATTCCTTCATTTTGTTTTATAAAAGAGATAATCCTAATTGGCTATTATCATTATAAGCAACCCCAGGTTACTAAAAATATCAATAGTTAATTTTCATTGTATTGCCTTAGTTTTACAGTTTTGAATACTAGGGTAATAATGGTTTAAAAAAATAATGTTCATTATGCTCACAAAATTGAGCATGGCGTTACTGTGAAAACATCACATACATTCAATGGAAATTCAAAGAGAAAAACTGTAAATGTGATTTTGACATCCAGCAAGTTTCTCAAGTGGCTTCAAGGTGTGATATTCATTACCTTAGTGAATTCATCACCATCCAAGTTCAGACCATTAACACTGAAGACTCAGGAAGTGGTTGTTATGAGAATACTGGGCACTATCCCATCACTCATGCAGAATCACATTAGCAAAATTCTGACTGGGATAGAAAGCTCTGATGCAAATGTATTAATTTCCAGTGAGGTTCATATCCTTTTCATACACATGGGAATATGAGTAGCTAACATATTTTTTTTTTCTTTTTTAATTATGATTGACATAAAATGTATATTGAATAACATTTTCTAACAACATATTCACTTGAGCAACTGAGTCTTTCTCCAAGCTACTTTCTCCAGGTAGCCCAATATTGAAGCCAGTTAAAGTAGAAGGTTGCTTGGAGAACCTTGGAGTTAGATAACCCACATTTTCAATGGCTGCAGCCTAAGAAGTCTTGATATCTCCACCAAAACCCATGACCTTTCCAATGACATTTATAGATGGGAAGGCATTTTTTGCCTTGTCGCGAGGTTGGCTAGGAGACGAGTTAAGAGGCTAATGCATTAATCCTGCATTAGATGCTAATTAAAAGTTATTTTACTCACCTTAAAATGTCAGTGGATTGGTTTTTTACAGCCTATGGGAAAGTGAACACAAGTTCGGGTTTGGTAACAGTTACCACATAAATATATATACTCCAAAAGTTTTTTTAAAAATGCATAATGAAGTAGTTGCAAAGGGAATACATGACATCATTTAAATGTATTTTAAAAACTGCACTCACATCAATACGTCATCCTATGAGATTCTGAAATCATCACAGAAAACAAAATTCCATTTAAATCTTCGTCTAAATTTAGAGCAATAGTGAAATATAGTATCATTTTTTTTCCCCAAAGTAGATTCTTAAAATATATAGCTCAAGTTTGATTTTAAGCAAATTATTAAATGGAGTTATTTATCTAATATGGGACATATTATGGGACTCATATTTCCTACTTCAAAAGTAATACACTAATGAGTAAACCAAATTAAAAGTGGACATTATGGAACTACACAGTTTCTTCAACTTAATGCTCAAAACCATTTCTGAGGAGCAAATGTTATCAAAATGATTGAAAAGGCCCTTGGGAAAAACCAAACTATGCATCAGGAATAAAAAGATAGCAGATCAAATAAAACAGCAAGCTCTTCTATTTTAGTCTTTTCAAAATAACTTCAAAGCAAGACAATAAAGCCAGAAATAGTGAGGAGGATAATATGAACACATGAGAGAGGCAGAGAGAGACAATGAAACAGAGCTGAAGAAAGCCATGGGAATGGTTGGCTGGGTGCTTGCCTCCTCCACAAGAAATGCAGATCTCTCAATGTATCCAGCAAAGTCCAGGTTCAACCTGGAAATGTGAACAGCAAAAGTGTCCCTCTGCTTAAGACAAGTGAACCATATGAAATAAGTTAATTAGCATTCAACTAATAGGCCCCACAACTTGAGCACTCCTGATTGAGCACTTTTTAAAAGTAAGCTCTCAACTTATTTAAATATGCAGGAAGTTGAGCACCAGTTGAGCGCTTTCACAGCACGCTGAGTACTGATTGAGCTATTCTGAAGCACACTGAACACTTTTCCGTGTGAATTCTCAGCCAAATTTCCATACCCCCAACCCTCCCTCTGCCTACACAGCTGCTAATCAAGAGGTGCCTTCCTAGTATGAAATTCCTTTGCCAATTAAAATTATGTTTTAGCTTCTCATCTTTTATGTTTTGAAACAATTAAGAATAATAATAACATAATTAGTGAATATATGTTAAATGGAAGTTCCTTTACTCTGTTAGTGTCATTTAAGCCAATTTCACCCCTCAAGGATTCACATTAAATTTTGGAAATGAGTGTCCACACTGAAAGCTGTGAGACTAAACTCAAGCTTAACTGCAGACACCACAAAGATTTTTCAGTAGTTTATTCGTCCAGGTATTTAAAATAGGCCAGGAAGTGAAGCAATCTGAGAGCAGGTCAGTTCCCTAGCTCTTCACAATTGTGTCAGGGTTCTCATCCCAGTAGGCTCTCATCAATAAAAAAGAAACTTTTCATGATATGTAAGGCACAATTTTTTTTTCTGATTTGCTTTTTCACAAATAAATGAAATGAAATGAACCATCAGTATTTATTGAGCATCAATTACATGTAGGTGCTGTGTCAAATACTGATAGAACCTGAAAAGTATAATAGTCCCTGACCTCAAGGAGTTAACCATTTTACTGGGAGGAATTATGCAACATCTTGATCTATATTTTGATATGGTAATTTCTCTTCTAAAATTTAACCTTCTGTTCTAATTTACTCTTTCCTTAGTCTTGATATTTAAATTATATTTTATCATTTTGTAAGGCATCAGTTTCCAGTCAGTTTTCTGGTGCCCACAGTCCAGTTTGGAAGGAGGTGGTCATAAATAATTAAAGAACAGATGCCTGGAATCAGATGCTGAATATAACAATACTGAGAAATGCCATGCTGGGAAGCCCTGTCCAAACAAACAGCTGACCTTCCAAGACAGCAACTCTAAAATGCTAGCTGCACACAGAGGAAAGAAAACTAGAGGAACAGAATATGCCACCGCCAAATACGCCACTTTGGCATAAGGATTGTTCTGAGCTGAAGGCAACTGAGAAACAGCAGATGTAGGAAAAGCCCTAAAAACAAAGCATATATTTTTTAAGGAAATTTACACTCACAAAAGAAGATTTTTATTTGTTAAGATGTCAACAGCGTATTAAAAAGCAGAGACATTACTTTGCCAATAAAGGTCTTTACAGTCAAAACTGGAGGAGGCAACGTCAAGCCACTCCAGTACTCTTGCCTAGAAAATCCCATAGATGGAGGAGCCTGGTGGGCTGCCGTCCGTGGGGTCGCTAAGGGTTGGACATGACTGAGCGACTTCATTTTCACACATGGAGAAGGAAATGGCAACCCACTCCAGTGTTCTTGCCTGGAGAATCCCAGGGACGGGGGAGCTTGGTGGGCTTCTGTCTATGGGGTCACACAGAGTCAGACACGACTGAAGGGACTTAGCAGCAGCAGCAGCAACAGTCAAAACTATGGTTTTTCCAGTAGTCATGAATGGATATGAGAGTTGGACCATAAAGAAAGCTGAGCACCAAAGAACTGATCCTTTTGAACTGCGGTGTTGCAGAAGACTCTTGAGAGTCCCTTGGACTGCAAGGAGATCCAACCAGTCTAACTCTAAAGGGAATCAGTACTGAATATTCATTGGAAGGACTGATGTTGAAGCTGAAGCTCCGATACTTTGGCCACCTGATGTGTAGCGCCAACTCATTAGGAAAGACCCTGGTGCTGGGAAAGATGCAGGAGGAGAAGGGGATGATAGAGGATGAGATGGTTGGATGGCATCACCAACTTGATGGACATGAGTTTGAGCAAACGCCAGGAGATGGTGAAGGACAGGGAGGCCTGGCGTGCTGCAGTCCATAGGGTTGCAAAGAGTCGGACACAACTGAGCAACTGAACAACTCTCTCTCTCCTATACCAGTGATGTGAAGGTGACACTTTACAGGTCTTATCAACGGACAAGGCCCTGACTTTGAACCTGCAAAGCTAACCTCACTTTTTATGTACCATACCTTTTCTGTCACCTTCCCATACTTGCTATCTCCCCTCTCGGCATCCCCTAATCCTTTTTCCTGTGTCAAGCTTCTTCTCCACACTTGGTTGGATGGCATATATATCCTAAAATCCTCCTTGAGTCACATCTCTGTATCATCAAGAGTGGGATGACTCAATCACAAGAGCCTCTTATCACTGGAGAAGGTATCAATTTATTATTATTATTTTTTTCAATGATATTTGTTTAATTAAAACTTTAAATTTGTAACTAAAAATTCATCTAATTATTTGTGGCATTGGTAATACAAATAGTACAAAGTACTTCTTTCAAAGGCAACCAGCAGCACCTGTTGTTTTGCATATACTAATGATATTGTGTGTACATATGTATCACTATGAATACATCAAATATATAACTATTTACACAATTTACCTATAATATATATAATGTGATCATATATATGTTACATATACAATAAGTATACATTATTATATTACGTATATACATACAATAAATTACAACCAGTAATAGTAACAACGTGCATACTGTTCTGCCTGCTTAAACCTTGTTTTTCAGAGTATCTTAAATCTCTATCCTGAAGGTTGGTTACATAATTGGTGGCATATTCCTAAAATGTATACTATGCAGACATTAAAAATATCGATTCTATTAAACATTTGGTCTGGAAAAATTTCTTTCGAAGGTATCAATTTAAATTTGCAAAACAAACCTGACCTTTGTTTACTGTACTTTTTCTGGCCACCTTCTTATAACTTGCCTTCCTCATACCCTTCTTCTGTTTTGGGTGAAGATGACATTTAAGCACAAGTTCCAGGAATTATTTGTTACTCATCCCTGAATTATCCCCATGTATATATATGATGTACACATAAACATTTCAATAAACTTCTAGGTTTTATTTTTTTATTAATTTTTTTTTGTTAAAAGGGTCCCAGCCAACCAGCTGAGAACCTACAAGAATAGAAGGAACATACTTTTTTCTTCCCCTGAAGTTTGTAACTAAGTCTGTTTTTTGTTTTCTTTAATTTGTTTGTTATGTTTTTGCTGTTGTTAATCTCTTTTATCAGATTGATGAGTGAGGCCTCAGGTGAGCATAGGAAGAAAAGTTTTTTCCTCCCCTAGAGAACAAAACAAGGATTACTTATTCAGAAATGAGAACTGGATATCTGAAATCTTATATCCTTGCTAACTTTAAACCAGGTTAATTCTCAATCTGGATAATTAAAACAATAATATTGGAAATAAATACATAAATATGCTCGTGTTTTATCAGCTATTTTAATCTCCTCCAATTAAAAAAATAAAGTCGATCAAACTGAATATTGAATATTGTTTCATTTAATCTCTCCATGGAAATTCTAGCATTCCACTGAGAAACAATAAAGAACAGACACTCTAAGGAGGGGATGGGTCATTTGCTGAGGGGAATATTTACTTTCAGTTATGTTTCAAGAAATTATTGGTTAGGCAGAATGTACTGATTTTAAGATTGAATTTAACATGTGGCAAATACATAAACATTTGCAAGGAGAAAGAATACAATAGATAAGAAGGAAAATGTTTGATTCATCCTGGTTTGTATGACTTGGTTCTTATTTAAATCAGTTATAAAATGTGTAAAATCCTCAAAACCAAAATCAAATTTCACCTCAAAAATTTACCACTTAGAGCATCTGTATGCAATATATTAGTGTATGATGTAAGATTTAAAGACATAGAGAACCTTAACCCCATGAAGCTTACAATCAAAAGGATAACAATAATAATGAGAATGCTGGTAAAAGATTTTATTTTATTTTTTTCTGATAATTTTTTTTATTTTGGGAAAGCTCATTTTGTTTATTATAACAGTTACTGGAGCTGCACAGATTATAACAACATTGAGATAAATTTTTAATAAGCTTTAAAAATATAAATTTTAGTACATCTAGATCAGATTATTCTTATGGAGAAGTTTTGCTAAAGATTTTATTCTTCACACATATCCATTTTGTATGTCTGAATTCGATTTTATTTTATTAAAAAAAATTTTTTTTTTTAATAGCCAAAGCAGATTTCACCATTAATGACGTCAGTGTTTTTCTAGGTATGAGAAGATGCAAGAATTGGAACTCATAAAACCTTTTTCTGAAAAGATCTAACTATCTGAAGGCCTGTTCTGCCAGTTTTTTTTCTTTCAGAGCACTGAGTGCCTCATTCCCGATTTTCACCCTGAACTTCTTTCAGGGGGTGTTGAAGGTCAGCAGCTTGCAATGGGTATGATGTAATCTTTGTAGAGGCAGCTGGCAAGTACCAACTTCCAGTCAGCAGGGTCCCTTCAGAGCCACATATCTGACCATGTGACACCTTTTCATGGCCATTGTGTCCCGTGGTGCTGGGAAGGCTCATTCCCAGGTCTAGGGAAGTGATGGGCCACTCAGTGTGCTAAAATTGGACCAGGCCTTGCAAGTAGCAAAAGTCTCTGGACCATTGTCTTACTAGCCTTAAAGATCCAAAAAATTCACAAAGATGTGTGACCATTAAACAAAGCTAGAAAACAAAGTTAATCAGTCAGGAAATTTAAAGGCCAACCGTTAGTTGATGTTTATTTTTTGCTATCCTGTTGTCAGAATTCTGCTTTTTCAGAGTAAATATGAAGTGATTATAGTGTTCCAAGTACATGCACATTTTAAGGAGCAATATTGTTTTGTTCTGGGGTCCCCAGTATGGCTTAGCTTCAGCCATCTCAACTGTTTGTTTTATGTCTGAAAGGCTGGCAAGGTGGAATACTTGCTTAAGCTGCTTGCTTAAAAGGAAAGACACCTGGACATTTGGAGACTGACTGCTAGATGACTTAGATCCGCTCATTCTCCAAGGAATATGGTCCAACCTCAACTGAGAGCTCAGCTCTTAGGGGAGTTAGGATTTAGTTTTGAGATCCTGCTGTTGGACTGGAGGAGACATTTTGCTGTGGCTTGGAGACCCTGGGCAGTGGTGTTGGCAACAGGCTGATGTGAGAGTGATATGTAAATTTTCCTAGTAGTAGCATCAGTTGGTAAGCGAGCAGGACCCTGTGAAGCCTTCCCAGGAGAGACTCCTATCCATATCCTCTGCCTGCCTTTTATCTGTAGAAAAACATTCATAAGAATAAATTTAATCATAATAATACTAAATTTGATCTATTTAATGAGAATAAATTTAATCAGAGAAGTGAGGAAATGAAGAAAGAAAGGAAAACAGTCAACTGAGACAAAATAATAATTTAGCCATTAAACCAAGTTAAGGGTCTTCAGTTCTTCCTCAATGATAACAGATAGTATTCTGAGCCATGTCCTTTGAGCTGTTTTGCAGGCACTTAAGCCTATACCTGGTGGAAGAAATTAACTGTATGTGGCCCACAAGGGTGTAGACCCTACACCATCTGGAGACTCAACCAGCTGGTTGAGGATGCTGACTCCCAATTATGTCACTGCCAACCAATCAGAAGAATGTCCAGGAGCTGATCATGCCCTGTTCCTTGAACATTTTGAGACTCCTCACTACCCCTTTATGAGCAGGACACACGGTCTTGAGGACATTAGCCCACTGTGGTCTTCTTTGCCTGGCAAAGCAATAAAGCTAAATAGCTTTAGTTCTATTTCACCCAAAACTGTCTCTAAGATTTAATCTGGCACCTGGGTACAAAGGCCGAACCTCAGTAACATGTCTCCAAGTTACATTTGGAGCAAATGGGTCGTCAAGTAAACACCTCAACAGCAGAAACTTGTGGAAAGTGAAAGGAAATGGTAGGTTTTGAGAGACCCTTGGGGTCAAGCACTGTCAATTCAGAGAGCACCAGAGTTCCAATAGCTTAGTTGGTGAAGATTAAGAGAAAATAACTCTTTTTCAACAGCTAACTTGCCTCCAGCTGCTGGGTCAAGAAACATGTTACAGTCTGAAATACAATTAGGTATGGATTAATTGGGGCTTCTCAGGTGGCTCGGTGGTAAAGAATACAACTGCCAAAGCGGGAGATGCATGTTCCATCCCTGATTTGGGAAGATCCCCTGCAGAAGGGAATGGCAACCCACTCTAGTATTCTAGCCTGGAAAATCCCATGGAGAGAGGAGCCTGGCAGGCTACAGTCCATGGGGTCACAGAGCCAGACATGACTTAGTGACTAAACAACAACATGGATTAATTACAAAAATTCTTAATTACTTATACTGGAAAATTATTTATATTGTTAGAGAACATTTGTTAATAAATTTCTCTACTCCCCTAATGGCTATTATTCTGAATTTCAGACAAATGGTATATATATATATATTTATATAAATATATATATATATAAATTCATATATATATAAATATATATATATTGAACTGATATATAAATTCAAGATCTAGAAGTGTTCTGGTCAACAGAATTGATGGTAGAAAATACATATGCTCTGTCTAATGTTTTCTGGGATTCTGATAGAAATACAAAATCTCAGGCTCATATCCACAGAATCAGAATTTTCATTCTAATACAATCTCCAGGAGACTAGTACCCATATTAAAGCTTGAGAAGCAGTGGCCAAGAACAGTTTTTAATTTCTCAAACTTCCCTGTGCCAGTTACCTAAGGAGATTTTTAAAAACACCAATGACTGTAATTCACTTCAGAAGTCATGATTTAGGGTTCTGGAAGGGGATCTGCATGCATGATAAGTCACTTCAGTTATGTCTGACTGTGCAACCCCATGGACGGTAGGCTACCAGGCTCCCCTGTCCATGGGATTCTCCAGGCAAGAATATTGGAATGGGTTGCCATGCCCTCCTCCAGGGAATCTTCCTGACTCAGGGATCTAATCTAAGTCTCTTAAGTCTTATCTCCTACATTAGCCAGCAGGTTCTTTACCACTAGCGCCATATGTGAAGCCCTGGGAGGGGATCCAGGTAAAGGTATTTTTGAAATTCCCCATAGATGGATTCATATATCCATAGATATAAAACTTCCATGCATTTACCATTGAATATGGATGGACAAATAGTTCTTCAGTAATATGCATGCTTTTAATCAGTCATAGTACTTCACAATCTAAGAATATAATTAACATCAATTATAAGTGACATCAATTATAAATCAATATATAAGTGCAGGATTGTATGTTTAGTGTCGGTCACTGATCACATATGTCTTAGTCAATGGCAATTCTGACACAGATGCAAATATTATTGAGAATTGCAGAGATATGTCCAGGCCCAGTACTTCTCAAATTTTATTTGGGTTTAGGATGATAATAGTAACTCAATAAATTTAAATAGCTTCATGAAAACCAGTTCATTTCCAGGGAGTCAAATGAATCTGACTTCAAGGAATCAGTGGCCCTGGAATTTGATGCAATATACAAAAATTTAAGCTTATTTTTAAGTGTATATATACATTTCCAAAATGGTAGGATGACGGGTTTATTTTATGGTCTTAGTTTATTTTCAAACCAATTTATCCTGAAATAGAGCAAACTTGATAGGATAGGGTCGGGATAATTTAGGAATACTCTAAGGTTTACAATTCAAAAAACAATCATAAAGATGTAAAGCATATGCTTTACTCAGCAAAATCTGTATGTCTTGCAACTGTGATTTCATTTCTACTGAGAGTTTGTGAAGCTTTTGTTTGTAGCACTAGTGAACTCAGGTCAGATGCACCTGAGTGCATCCAGTGTTTGGGTCATGCTGAAATTTTATTTCAGGACTCTGAGCAAAGGCAAATATGTCTTGTTATGAAATATAGTCAGGTTCATGTGCCTTTCGGACCCCACGTTTCCCAGCCTTCTGGTCCTGCCCTTTTTTAGCCCTGCTTGAGGAAATTTAGCAATGGGTAGTCATTATTGCCATCTGTTTCCTCCAGAAATCCCATATGAGGTTGACTACCTGAACCTCAGATTAAATCAACATTACTCTTTTGTTCTGAAAGTTCACATTCAGTATATCTAATGGTTTTGTTACATCAGTAATTACATGCTATCTTGAGAGCCACTGGAGCTCTAACAATTCCTTTCATTCCAAAAATTCCTTCACATGACAATGAGAATATATTTCTTTAAACTATATAGCTGAATATGCATTCAATGATTGTTAAATATATAAACATAACTCAATATATATTATATGAATCATAAGCAAACTCAGTTAAACAGAATCTATTTAGTCCAAATATCCTGTCTATGTTTGACCCAAGACAGTCTAACATTCTCCTCAGCTTCACAAAGCTTTCAACAGTTTTCTTTCTGAATTTAGACCTTTGAGATCCCTTTTCTTAGAACATTTACTTTAGAACATTTGCAATCATACACTCTTTCTCGTTTCCTTTAAGACACAAATCTTCCAGCCTCTTGCTAGTTTTACAACCCTAACAATGTCTTTCTCAAAGACCTAGGAGCCATTCCTGTAAGATGTAATAATCAAGGAAGATACATCTCTGCGGTTGGATAGGAGTCTAAGTTTGGTAAACACCAATTACAAACACAGATGACCTAATTACATTGACTGAGCCCCCCATCATGTCCTCCAGTAATTTTCCATTAGCTCACCCCATTGCAAACTCTTTTTTAAAATCATTTAATGGCAGTGATGCACATCAACTGGGCTTCCTTGGTGACTCAGAAGTAAAAAATTTGTCTGCCAATGCAGGAGCTGCAGGTTTTATCTCTGGGCTGGGAAGATCCCCTGGAGAAGGAAATGGGAGCCACTTCAGTTTTCTTGTCTGGGAAATCCCATGGACAGAAGGGTCTGGTTGGCTAAGTCTAAAGGGCTGCAAAAGAGTTGGACACAACTTACAACTAACACACACACACATACACGCACACACGCATACCAACTATTTCTTTGTCATAAACAAAAAGCCAGGATGATTTTTTTCACAGGTATTGTGTACCTGGAGAGGTAATACAACATAGTACACTCCTTAAGAATGGTCTAGATTTGGCTTTGCTCTTTCTTGCTGTGTGAACTGGGGCTACTTCACAAGCTCTTTGTAGTTCATTTTCCTTTTTTGTAAAATGAAGTCAAACATTTACATCTATGTCTTACATTTGGTATGAGCATTAGATGTGTTGATATGTACAACACACTGAGAGCAGTGTTTGGCACATTAAAAAAAACAATAAATGTTAATTACTGCTAATGCCAACTACTTTACAATGTTCAGAATCAACTCAGATTTCTTGCCACCAATTAGTTATGCTTTATCAGTTTATGTATACAATTAATTACTTTTTGTGTTTTCACTTATTTTGTGTTAAAAATTGTGTGCTAAAATTAGAGCATACTGATTTGGCTATCTGATGATGCCCAGAGACTATAACATAAACTTGCAGTTGAAGACCAGAGAGATAAGTATTATGTGAAAATCAATTGTATTCTTGAAAAAAAAAAAATTAATTATGAACACTGTTGAAAGTGAAAGTGAAGTTGCTCAGTCGTGTTGCGACCCCATGGACCATAGCCTACTACGCTTCTCCGTCCATGGGATTTTCCAGGCAAGAATACTAGAGAGGGTTGCCATTTCCTTCTCTGGAGGATCTTCCCCACCCAAGGGTCAAACCCGGGTCTCCTGCTTTGTGGGCAGAAGCTTTACTGTCCGAGTCACCAGAAAAGTCATATATGAACACTGTTAGAAAATAGTAAAAAATAATGACTAAGATAACAAAAATTAAAAGGCAAACTATCTACATAGATGGACAAATGCATATACATCATTCCTTTAATTTTTTTATCTGTAGAATGAAGAAACTATTATACCCATCTCATTGGATTGTTTGAGGATTATACAAGACAGCCTATAGAGTGATTAACATAGTTTCAGACACCTGAAAAGAGTCCGGTGAATGTTGACTAGCTATTATTAGAGGAAAAGCGAAATGCAGTTGTCCTATGCCAGCAATAAAAATTCCACGAAAACAGATTTTAGTTTTTCAAACACTGAATAGTTCTAGATCAATAATATTAACCAAGGATGATTTTAAGACCTCCATCCCATCTCCAACTAATGGGAACATTTGGCACTATCTGGCACTTTTTTGACTGCCATGTTTGGTTCTACTGGGTAGGGATATTGCTGAACAGATTACACTGCACAGGACAGCATTCCAAAACAAAGAGCTATCTGGTTCAATTTGTCAGTAGTGCCAAAGCTGAGATATTTTTGTAATATTTCTAGGTAAAAACACTTTTGTTCATTTCTTAAGTATTAATCCACTTAACACACTTTGGAACTAAAGTCTAGACTTACTATGTAAGTTCAAACAAACTATAAGGACAATTTAGTATATATTTCTTTCATAAAGCTGGTAACTCATTTTAGAAGGTTGGTTTCTTACTGGAAATCAGTTCCTTCCCAACATGTCTTATGTCACCTGCATTATGATCCCTGCAGACAGCCTGGTCCTTCTTTAGTAGCTTTTCCGCTAGTCCCCAACCTGAGTCAGCCATCTTTTCTTTTACCTCATTTTTTCCCACTGCCTGCACATACAGTCTACTAAGCACTCACAGAAAAATGAATTAGAATCTACTGATTCCACTATAAATGCGCTCAACCCAAATCCAATTGAGTGTTCTTGTTACCTTTAAAATTCTCTGTAATTTTATCCTTCCTTACTGCCTCTCTTCCAAATATATTTATAAAACTGAACCTACTTCATTTCAATAATTCTACATTGATTCTTTTTCTGTATATTGCATCATCATCTTCTCTCTTTCCACATGAGGTTCCATACTTAGAAAATATCTTCCTTGAAGTAGGTTTCTTCCCATGATACAGTACTATATGGCCCTTCTTTTTGCTTCCAGATTTGAATGAGATTCCCCATACTCTGCTTATTTGCTAAAAACACTTTCTTTCCCTACAATCTTTATTTTTTCCTCGCAAAATTTTAATAAAAATGTTTTTTCAAAGTTCACCAATGATCATCACATTGACAAATACAATAGCTTTTCCTTAGGACTGCTGGGTTCCATTCTTTCATTTTCACTAGTCACATGCATGTCTCAATCTAGATGTTCTAGAATAACATCAAATTTATGACTGAAGTTTTATCTAATTATCTCAAAATCTGTTCATTTTCTTATATTTCTGATTTCATAACATTAAAATCATTGAAACTCAGACTTGAAACATAGGATCCATCTTTTTTCCTATATCTCAACCTCATTTCACATACCTAATCAATTTCCAAGTCTACTAACACCATTTGCATTTTCTTCTTTACCCTACTCTATAGTTCTAGAGTACTGTACAAGTAAAACTTGTTAAATTTTTACTAGGTATGAACATTATTCTACACATTCTATCTTCATTATCAAATATAGCCTTGAAAATAACTGAGATCCAGGAATTACTCTATTTTATAGATGAGGAAAACAAAGCTAAATGATTTTAAGTGACTTGACCAGAGCTACACCGCTATTTAATAGTGGAGCAAAAACTGAATTCAAACTTCATGCTCATGCTGCCTTTGCAGCCAGTCTCCTTCTTTAGGTTTGATATTCAGTTTTTCACCTACCAGTCTGATACAATTAAGGTTTTACATCCTAAAATTCTACTTCCCTTAGCACATATCCCCTGTCCCACCCAGCTTCCTTTTATTTTCCTTCTCATTATCTTTATTCATACTGTTCTTCATTCACAGAAGGATACTTTTCTACAAAATTGCCTTAAATCCAAGTCATAAATATGAGTTCCAATAATTGACTTAAATGTTGCCCCATTGAGTAATACACATATTTAAAATAATTCATGTTTGAAATTAATGGACCCATATCTTCACATAATTTTAGTGCTGGGCAGACACATATAGGTTTAATATTTGAATCCTCTTATGCTACAGTTTCGTGTATTCTATTAAAAATAGAGCTTGCTCTAAAACTCAAATGAATCTTTTCAATTTTTTCAACCTAAACAGTTTATTTACTTACTATGTATCTGTATTACACTGAGAAAAATTCTGAATAGAATTGTAGCTTAGGACCATCTGCTTACTTTTGAACAAAGCTTTATGGTGGCTACACCTTAAAATCTGATCCTCTACAAATCTAAAGGATTGATTTTTGTCAGTGAGCATTTAAAGAATTGATTAAGTTCTGGGAGATTGATTCACACTAACCCAGGTTGGCAAATAGATTTAGACTCCCATGCTAACTAAGATTCATTTGCCATGGATGCTTAGAACAGCAGGGCAGAATGCAATAACCTATGTTTTGGTCCGGAAATGGAAAATAATGGTACTTATATCATGTATTTTTCATTGATATACTAAGTGAATTTACTAGAAACTGGCATATTAATTAAGTTGCTAATTTATTTATTTGCAGCAAATATATCTTTCTATAACTTAAATTCAGGGGCTCCCCATTCTCCGAGCTTCAAAGTGTAATGTTGAGAATGGGAACAGAAACAAGAGGTACATAATTTTGAAATTATTTCACTCAGACCATGGCTAAGGCCATATAAACACATTGTATATTTCAGTTAATTAAAATTTAGAAAGAAAAAAAAGAAAAAAAAAAGAAATTGTGCCTGGCATTGACAGAGAAACCTTTGTATGTTGGCAAGTCCTTGCCTTCTAGGTCTGATATCTTCTTTGCGAAGCAATAACAGACAAACAGTGGCAAGTTCAAATTTATCATTAGGTCTATTTTACTTATTCTCTTTGTTTTCATTTGTCCACATTACTTCATAGTGAAAAAACTCAATATAAATTTAATCACTCTTGGATTCAGTCACATTCCAAACTTGCTTTGATAAGACTATAATAAGTTACAGTAAGAATTTCTTAAAGTAGAGATGGCTTCTCAGTTACCCCATAACAAAAGAAAAAAAATTTTTTTTCTAGGCCTGTGTAATTTTATACATTATCTACAAACTTTGTGCATAGTTGCTCAGTCGTGTACGACTCTTTGTGACCTCATGGACTGTAACCTACCAGGCTCCTCTGTCCATGGGGATTCTACAGGCAAGAATACTAGAGTGGCTTGCCATGCGCTCCTCCAGGGCATCTTTTCCAACCCAGGAATTGAAGCCAGGTCTTCTGCATTGCAGGCAGTTTCTTTACCATCTGAATCACCAGGGAAGCCCATCTACAAACTTTGTTTGATTAAATTTTTAGATAGCAATCAATTCCCTCTAGGAGTTGAAAAGAGTAACTTGTTTATTTTCTTGTGGTTTTACTATTTGCATGTTCCATATTTACAACATTTTCCTTATCAATTTGTCTGTTCCTTGGAGACTAGACCCATATATCTTTAATGACTGTATTCGTAGCAGTGCTTTCCACATTATTTTACACAGAAAAGCTTTAAACACATTGTCTGAATGAATGAATAAATGAATACTGAATTAGAGAAGGATGTGAATTCCTTTGCCTTAAAAGATGAAGCAATCGTGACTTCATATTTCAAATAAGTACAGCTTTCATTTATGTTCAGGTATTTTATTTTTTGTAACTTCATTTAAATAAATAGAATAGAATGAAAATGTTAAACTCATCAAAAAGTTATAGAAAATAAAAACTAGCAAATTAGATTTTGCCAAAATTGTTAAACGACCTTCAGATTATTAGGAGGAATCAGTAACAAACTCTCTATCAATACCCAAGTCAGTGATCACAGGAAAGAGGTGAATTGGATCCATCTTATTTGGAAATTTGGACTCATTGGAACCTAATTCTCTGCTTAGTTCCCCATCTTCAGAGAGAACTTTTGAGAGTTAAATAGAACTCCAACCAGAAAAGCAAATACTAAGGCACTTTCAGGCCTCGTTAACACAAGTAATATCTGTCATGCATGATTTTGGTCAAGTAGAAGTAAAATAAATTTGATACTTTCTCATTTGAAAAATAAAAGTCCAAAGCTGTGGGTTGGTTAGTAACAGAACTGCCTTTCAGTTCAATATAATACTAAAGTAAAAACTCAGATTTGAGAACAATTTAATAATAATTGATAACTATAATAAAAGACAAAGTAAGGAATGAAGCAGTTTTTGTTGGATGGTTTGGTGGATTTTTTTTTTTTTTACTCCAGTTAATTTTTTTTGTACTGTTATAATTCTATGCCATTGTAAAAACCATATCCATATAGAGCAGTTGTATTTTTGAGTGACCAGCCATTAGCTGCTACTTGATGCGTGCCTACTGAGCCCATGAAAAGAGTTACAATTTTTATTATAGAAACCAGCACCATTAACTTTTGTTATTATAGGATCATAGAAAGATATTTATTGCAATAAAATCATCAATATAGCCTTTCATTATCTACTTAAGTCATATGCTTCATTTAAGAGAGAAAAATGATAGACACAAGATGTGGTATAGGAATAATGGCCCTATACTTCATATACACTAATTAACTTCATTTTTATTCAATCTAACATTATTTTCCATTCAGGTACATTGATCCTATGTTGAAATGAATAACAGACAACATGTGACAAATAAGTGTTTCTCTATCGCCTACCATTAAAAACAATTTGAAATGAACTTCAGATTTGAATGTTAATGATAAAACAAAATTTCTAGAAAAAAAATGAGAATATGTCTTCATGATCTTGGAATAGAAAGCTTTCTTTTAAAAAAAGACAAAAAGCACTAACTATAAAGAAAGCAAATTAATAAGGGACTGCATTAAAAATAAGATATTCTATTCATCAAAATGTACCATATATAGGATGGAAAGACAGTCAATAGGAGAAAGAATTTAAAATATATTTGGCAATGGACTTTTATCCCCAATGTATATAAAGTTCCTAATAATCATGGGGGAAAATAAAATGACGAATAGGCACTTCATAACACAAAATATTAAAAAGTCAATAAATACATAATAACTCATCTATCATGAGAAGACAAATAAAATATGAATCTAGTACATATCCACCAGTATAAATAAAATGAAGAAGAAGGAAAATAACAAGTTTTAGTGAGGAAGTAGAAAACTGAAATACTTTTGTCTGCTCCTGATAGAAGTCAAAATTGGTATAAATTTTTGGAAAACTGGTTGTGTCAGCTAGCATTAATAAGTGACATAATTTGTGCATAACTCTTGAGCTAGACATTTCATTCCCAACAAAAATACATACATATAAAGAAAACATGAATAGATCGACTAATTGTAATGAGCAAAACTTGAAAAAAAATCATCAATAAAAGTTAAATAGACTGTGGCATATTTATATAATGAAATACTTCAGAGCAATAAAATGAATAAAGTTTTCCTACCTATTTCAACATGGATAAACCTTATAAACATAATGGTGAGCAAAAGAACACAGACAAAAGACATACTTAATATATTTCTAAGCATATAC
The DNA here is from genome assembly GCF_049115385.1 of Moschus berezovskii. Lineage (NCBI taxonomy): Eukaryota > Metazoa > Chordata > Mammalia > Artiodactyla > Moschidae > Moschus > Moschus berezovskii. The sequence goes on from NC_142464.1 coordinate 39,150,184, forward strand.
AGTTTAATATAAATCATAACTAGTTTATTGTGTTTTAAGTCAATATAATGGTTATACTTTCAAGAAGGTTATAACAGAGTGGTGCCCAGGAGGGGTCTCTGGGAATGCTGCTGCTGCTAAGTCACTTCAGTCGTGTCCGACTGTGCGACCCCATAGATGGCAGCCCACCAGGCTCCCCCGTCCCTGGGATTCTCCAGGCAAGAACACTGGAGTGGGTTGCCATTTCCTTCTCCAATGCATGAAAGTGAAAAGTGAAAGTGAAGTCGCTCAGTCATGTCCGACTCTTCGCGACCCCATGGACTGCAGCCTACCAGGCTCCTCCATCCATGGGATTTTCTAGGCAAGAGTACTGGAGCGGGATGCCACTGCCTTCTCCCTGGGAATGCTAGTTATGTTATTTCTTGATTTGGGTGCTGGATACATGGATATTTATTAAGTTGCACTTCACAGTTATATTTACTATAATTATGTACATTAAATTTAAATAAAAATTGTACTTCAAAAATGCATATCAATCATCTATGAACACTGTATTATTATAGAGACTTTCATGCAAGGAATATATTTGGGGAAAAATTATAGTCAAGTTTCTTTGTCTAATATCATTACATCAGCCTTGTCTTAAAAAATGGACATTGTATAATATCTCCAAATAATTTCTTACTCTTGGTAAAAATTGTGTCATTTGACTAGTTACTAGATAATTAGCACAGTAATTTGAATATTCAGGGTACTCCTTTGATGACTAGGAATCTTTCTATATTCCTTGAGACAACTTGTTTTCTAAACCATCATAAAGGCTTATTTCTAGCAAGACGCTTATATATTTGAAGAAGTAACTTTGCCTTTTTGTTGTTTGACATGATTAAAGTTCTCTGAGATATAGTAAAACCGAATGAAAACTATTTCATAAAGTGTGATTAAGGAATAAAAGATAAGTCCCTTTTATTATTGCAGATTAAACAGATTTCATGTAACGGTAGGGTTCTTCTGAAAATATGAATAAAAATGCAAATACACAATGATATTCATTACCATTTAAGTAACAGAACTTCTCAATTTCAAAGAATTGAATTTTCTTCTCAAACCTGAAAACTAAAAGTTAAGATCCAAAAATTCTGATGTATGTATCCTTTCTGGAAAAGGTTTAAATTACATAACATCCATAGTAACATTTTTCCTATATAAAAAATACTATTTTTTCAAAATATCATCCTAATCTATATTTAAATCAAACCATGTGAGCACTCTTGTTTCACCATATTCCTTTCAAGGACAGTTACAGGGACGTTGTGATAACAATTTTCCATCAGTATCGCAGCAGGTTGATTTACTCAGCAGCACATAACTGCAGTATTTTTATTAAAGCTTTGAAATCTTGAATGAGAGGTGGAGCACTAATTGTAGACATGTAATATATTAAATTTCTAAGACTTCAAAGGGAGCATGATTAACTCAATGCCATATAATTGCTCCAGGGACAGAAAAAAAGATGCAAACAGAATTGATATGCCCATTTTCCCCCTTAGGAATTAAATGACAACGCTAAGTGAGCAATTTCTTTTTTAAAACTCATTCTTTTGATTTTTAAGTTGATATTTTCCTTGACTATTTTAACAACTTTCCATGCCAACTTATAAAATACAGGAAGCAGTGAAGCTGGGAGTTCTGCTCTTCCCTCTCTTTGACCAGAATTTCTCATTTCCTCTTCTCTCTCTCTCTTTAGTGTTTATTGAACCTGTTTCTTTGACCTCATCATAATATTTAGATCCTCTCTCTTTCCAAATATTCCAATGCATCAGTTCCTTTATAGCTTCCTTTGCTTTTCTATCCATCATGTAATCCATTGTAAGTCATTTCTATATCTCATAGGACCGGAGAGTCATGTACCCCTTTGACCTGCTGACAAGTTACTTTACCAGTTTCCAGCTCTGTGCATCCCCTAGCATCCACTATCAGCACTAGTTGCAATGATCTCGAACATGGCTGGAGGAAGTTGGAGAATAGAACAGATTACATCTAAGGAGGTCTTTAATTTTCTCAACTGTAAATTTAGAATTTGGACAAAATGTTACATGTTGTACTTTACAGATCTAAAATGTATAAGGAATGCTATCAATCATAACAACAGCTCTTTAAAGTATCTTCTGATAATCTCCAAAACTCTGAAATAACATTCTGGAATTTATAACTGAAGAAATTCAATTGGGATATCTTCCAAAACTCCAATAAAATATAAGGGATTGAATAGATGTATAAACAAACAACCATGAGAAAAAGGGACAGAAACCATCTGAAAAGTGCTTTTTTAAATAAATTACTGAAATGGCAGAAAGAAAAGAGGAAATAAATAATCTTTTGATGAGAGTGAAAGAGAGAGAGTGAAAAAGCTGGTTTAAAACTCAACATTGAAAAAACTAAGATCATGGTATCTGGTCCCATCACTTCACGGCAAATAGATGAGGAAACAATGTAAACAGTGACAGATTTTAATTTTTTGGGCTCCAAAATCACTGTGGACAGTTACTGAAGCCATGAAATTAAAAAACGCTTGCTCCTTGGAAGAAAAGCTATGACAAATCTAAATATTGTATTAAAAAGCAGAAGCATTATTTTGCTGACAAAAGTTCATATGGTCAAAGTTATGGTTTTCCAGTAGTCATGTATGGATGTGAGTGTTGGACGATAAAGAAGGCTTAGCACTGAAGAATTGATGCTTTCAAATTGTGGTGCTGGAGAAGACTCTTGTGAGTCCCTTAGACAGCAAGGAGATTAAACTAGTTAATCCTAAAGGAAATCAACACTGAATACTCATTGGAAGGACTTATGCTGAAGCTGAAACTCCAATACTTTGGCCACCTGATGTGAAGAGCTGATTCACTGGAAAAGACCCTGATGCTGAAAACGATGGAGGGTAAAAGGATAAGAGGGCAACAGAGGATGAAATTGTTGGATGGCATCACTGACTCAATGGACGTGAGTTTGAGCAAACTCCTGGAGATACTGAAGGACAGAGAAGGGTAGCAGATTGTAGTTGGGGTTGCAAAGAGTTGGACATGACTTAACTACTGAACAACAACTGAAAAAAGAAAAGCCGATGAAGTAGTGATATCTGCTGAAGCATGGCAGGAGGAGCCAGGATTTGATACCATCACAGGGGCAGCAACTGAGCAGAGGATGATCCTGACTAGTCCTAGCAATTCTGATGCCTGGAAATGCCAAGCCAATTGGCAGGCAGGAGTGAAGTGGGGAATTGAAAAGTATGGGAGTAGGTTATGTTTTATAAATTTCTGTGAACAATGAATTAGTAAATATTGATCCATTGCTACTAGATGTGGAGAAGGCAATGGCAAGTAGTCTTGCCTGGAGAATCCCAGGGACAGAGGAGCCTCGTAGGCTGCCGTCTGTGGGGTTGCACAGAGTCAGAAACGACTGAAGTGACTTAGCAGCAGCAGCAGCAGCTACTAAATGATACATAGGATTTGGGTTTTGCAAACCTTTTTGGTTTTATAAATGTTTTTATTTGGGGCTTCCCTAGTGCCTCAGTGGTAAAGAATCTGCCTACAACGCAGGAGACCCTGTTCGATCTCTGAGTGGGGAAGATTCCCTTGAGGACAGCATGGCAATCCACTCTAGTATTCTTGCCTGGAGAATTCCATGGACAGAGGAGCCTGGCAGGCTACAATCCATAGGGTCGTGAAGAGTTGAACAGACTGAACTGACTGAACATTCACACACACATGTTTCTGTTTAAAGATGCTATATTTTTTTAAAAGATCTTACAGGTAAACCCGAATGATTGTTTTGTCTAAAAAAATTATTTCTGAAAAGTATAACTGGATGGAGAAATAGGTAGACCAAGGGATTTTTGCTTTCCATTATAAAACCCTCAATTGTATGTCCTTTTGAAAATTCTGTCCATCTCCCTGCCCACCTCTTTCTCTCACACACACGAGCATGCACACACACACAGACACACACATAAACACACACAATGACGTTTCATTTGCCTATCCCTCTCTGCTTAATACATTCTTATTCATTTTGCATTACTCTTGTAAAGCAAATTCTCTGTGAAACATTTCCCGACTCCAGCCAGACTCCCTGCAGACTTAGTGAGTTCCCCTATGGAATTCCAGAGCACCATTTACCCATCATTATAATAGTACTTTTCTTTAACATTTTATTATTTAGTTACATGCTTGCCTCCTCCACTAAATAAGTGATCCTCTATGTCAGTAACTATTCTGTATGCCTCCAGACCTCTGATGCTGCTTGTCTTTTAAATTTGGTGCTACTTGCCTTTTGAATGAGTTTTGTCTAGGACTTAAGGGGTTAGTCTATTCTCTAAGTGGGAAATGTTTCTAGAACTCAGGAGAGAGCAGAATCAAGGTGCAAAGTGTTTGGGAACAGCTAAGGGAGCAACAGGAACCACTGTATAGATCAGAGAAAAGTATAAAGGCTTGAGACTTTAAACCCAGCCCATAGTTTAGAGATTATGGATATACAGAGACTCTACATAAATGAGTGGGAAAAATGGTGGTTGGGTAGAGGAAGGGAGATACATCTCTCATGAAAATAACAAACATAGATTTATGTACTTGAGAAAATTATGGAAGCAGCAGTTTATTACAAGTGTCAAAGTTCAGAGTTAAGAACAGGGGGCCATGGCACCTGCTAAGTGTCAGGTAGGTACTACATACTACTAGATACATATGTCCACCTAGAAAATATGATCTAGAAGTTACCATTTCTTAAGCATCTGCTAGGTGCCAGCTGTCCAATCACTCCTTTAAGGCCTATTGTATCTCATTAATCTACATTACAAATATAATAAGTTGAAATCAGTAACATTCCCATTTTACTGATGACAAAATGGAAGTTCAAAACTATTAAGTAATTTGCGGGCATCACATGACCAAAGTGTGACCAAAATGGTCTTGTACCTGTGTATTGACTACCATTTCTCTTTTGTGAATTAGTACTCATGGCACTGAGTCTGGTTCAAACATGCCCTCTCAGTGAAGCCTTCTCTGATCTTCCCAACCAAAAGTGATCGTAGATACTTCAACCTTATTTATTATAATTTTAAGATTCTAATTTATATTATATGCCCTTACATATTTGCCTTCAGCCTTCTAGCAGATTTTGTGTTTCTTGAAGGAAAGAACAAACTCTTGTAAAATTGGAAATACTCTTTCTATTGGGGAAACATTTAGCGGTTCAATGAGACTCTCTGAGTTACTTGCTAGACCTAGGAAGGTCAAAGTTCTATATTTGATCTTAAACTGAATAACAAAGTTTTCTATTAAAAATAAAAAAGATATTTTCCAAGTTTTATTCTTCTTAGTGATTTATATTCTGCTTCAAGTTCTCTGATACCAATTATATTATAGAGTGTCAAAGAACTTCTAACATATTCTTAATTTGGAGGCTTTACAGCAGTACTTTGGGAGCTAAAGAAAACATATTGGAGAAGTGAAGAAAACTGTATTAGTGAAATAAAGTCGCCCAAAAATTTAAAACTAATAATAAAATCCATGTGAAAGTATGTAACATCATGACTAATTTCAGCAGTATATACAGTTAAAAATGTGATCACAAAAATTACTTGACAATAACATTTTTTAAGGCAATAGCAAAGATTTTAGAATATAGAGACTGAATAGTCTCAACTGTATTTTTACAAAGTTTCAGAGCTTTAGCCAAAGGTACTTCTGCTGCTGCTGCTAAGTCACTTTAGTCGTGTCTGACTCTGCGCGACCCCATAGACGACAGCCCACCAGACTCCCCCGTCCCTGGGATTCTCCAGGCAAGAATACTGGAGTGAGTTGCCATTTCCTTCTCCAATGCATGAAAGTGGAAAGTGAAAATTGAAAGTGAAGTCGCTCAGTTGTGTCCGACTCTCAGTGACCCCACAGATTGCAGCCTAGCAGGCTCCTCTGTCCATGGGATTTTCCAGGCAAGAGTTCTGGAGTGGGGTGCCATTGCCTTCTCTGAGCCAAAGGTACAGATACAATTAAAATTTTGACATTCCAGCACCATAAAATGCACAATGGTCATCACTTTGCAGAGTTTCAGACAGTTTCAATTATTTGTCTTGCTACAGAGTTCTGAATATAGAGGAGAAGACTCTGTTGTATGTTTCCATAATAGGAATCATGTTCAGGCAAAAACAGCTTAAACTCAAGTAAATCTTTTCTCAGAAGTAAAATTTTAACTTGCATATAAAATTTAAGTATCAATATTAGACAATTTGTGAAATCCATTCAGGTAAGCAGCACTTTTAAATCCCCAAGAGAATTCTTAAAGTCATCCTGGATAGGTGCCTAAATACATATAAATACAAAGCATTCTTAGCAATTAACTGGACAGTATGGGGTAAATGTGATGAACAAGGAATTCACTGTGCTACCTCAATTAGTGCTAATGAGAGTTGTGTAGTTAATTCCCTCACACTGCTCTTAATTTTCATCTCCTCTGTGGGATCTATTCTGAAACATTTAATTTTTAAACCCTATTCCCAGTCCATGACAATTTTCACTTACCTCAGTAATGAAGGATTTGGCTGTGGCAGGATTCATAACAAGGATGGCTCGCCTAAGAGTGTCTCGATAGCGATTCAATTCCTCTATTCTCATGGTGTCAAAGAGCGTGGTGATCATCTTATTGATGTTGTTTTCCACCTTCTGAAGTGCAACATCCATCCCCTGCTGAGACACTTTGTCCAGAAACTCCTGGATTCCACGGATATCTAGGAACATCAAAAGCCCATCAACGTGTGAATTAAAGCACGGAAGGGAGATAAAATCTATTTCACTTATATCAATATAATTTATTGTTCAATATTGTAGGCTGTTTAAACTACTAATGGAGTAGCTGATGGAACTCTCAGATACGGTTAAGGTTGAGTAGAATTTAATGTGTTTAGATGAAAAATGTATTGTTATTTTAAAAATTAATTTCACTTCACTGAGCTTTCTAAATGATCTTACCTCTGGAAAATGTTAGAACAACATAGAGGGAGGCGGTTGGTGAAGATCCTTACTTCCCTAAAGCAAATGTGAGATAAGAAATTACATTCTTTATTTTTTCCTCCATATTAAAAGAGTGATCCTAACCTCAGGCAAAACATGAATATAATTTAATGGCTGATGAATCTGAATCAAGATTACTACTGTTTCTTAAAATGGGCAATGATATCAGTCAACTTGACATTTTCAGTCTTAATTGAAAGAGGGTTTTGAGAGGTTATCGTCAAAGGATCTCAGGTCGCAAATAGAACAGCTAACTGTTTGCTTGTTTAATGAATACTACTACCTCCTTGGGCTTCCCTGGTGGTTCAGACAGTAAAGAATCTGCCTGCAAAGCAGGAGACCGAGGTTTGATCCCTGAGTTGGGAAGTTCCCCTGGAGAAGAAAATGGCAGCCCACTCCAGTATTGTTGCCTGCAGAATCCCATGGACAGAGGAGCCTGGCAGGCTACTGTCCATAGAGTCACAGAGTCAGACAAGACTGAGTGACTTTCATGTCACACTTCACTACCTCCTTTGCTCAAATACTGCCAACTTGGTAGAGATTCTTCCCCGCCGCCACTCCCAGGAGTACATGGAATGTACTTTGTGTGTAAAACATGAATTTTTAACAAAATACTCACACACTCATCCCCAAATAAGAGAATTTCTGAAAGATTATCAAATAAAGCTTTGTATTCATTTTATAACCTAAATAAGGATGGTAAAATACAATCTAAATAAAATATTTATAAATTTGTATTTTGATGTATATTTAAGTACCAAGTGCCTGAAATGTCACAAATATTTTTTTCCTAGTACCACATTGACTATTTATAGAATGTATCTATACATTGATAAATATGATTGGATGTTTATCAATCCAAATATAAAAATGTGATGTGTGCTGGCACAATATAATCTTAATATAGTACATTTGCTTTGACTATAAAACACTGTACATTTTTCTGTATATGCCCATGACATAAAATGTGAAAAGTGAAACAGTGAAAGATAAGAAGTGAATGGGATTGTAAGCTGCTTATTATTAATGGACTATATCTTAAAACTCTTTACTGTGTATGCATCTAAAATTTATCTCTTAAGAGCAATAATAAGATCATGTTTTTCAATACATTAGCAATTGAAAGTCACAAGCCAACAGAATAAGAAAACAAAGTCATAGATATGGAAACTAACATTTGTTCAAAACCAAAATTTATATTTGCAAGTTAAAAACTAATAATTTAAAATTTTGCTTTCTTCTTATGATTAGCTTTATTTTAAAACGATTACTATGAACATTATATGTACAGTTATCTGATGACTCTCAAACTCTTCAGAATAGATAACTGCATAAATTCTACCTTAGATTCCTTATTCCTAATTAAATTATAAATCCAGGATGTCAGCATTGCAGTAGCTTAAAAGAATAAAGCCTCATCTAGAGCAGAACAAGAGATAAAAGAGTCTGAATAATAACGGTATTATGTATTCATTAAATATCCAGGTCAGAAAGTTCCTAAGGATGTAAGAACTTCAAGCATGGATTAAACAAAGGGTTAGGTCCAATGAAATTTAGCAGATACAGGTAGATACATAACAGGACTATGTTCACACTCAGGCAGGCCCCCTCAAACTTTGCTGTGAATCATAATCTCTTGAAAATCTTATGAAAAATGCAGAAGACTGGGCCCCAACTCATAACAAATATGCCTTTAAAATATGTGTCAGTGCAGATCCTTGATTTTGAATTACGAGTTATTATTTCTTCAGTTTGAATCACTTAACTGTGCACATAAATACGACAGACAAAACCAAAAATGCACTGGAATAGAGATGTTCAGAAAACACCAGACCATAAGGCTTCAGAGCACTTACACTCTCAGTTTTGAGGAAAAGAAAATTGTTTCCAAAAAATTATTGAATATAGTGACCAATCCTGTGTGTTCAGAATTCAACAGTGAATACCCTTCCCTATATTGAGATAGGCAACAGACAAGTAAACAAACTAGCACATACAACTCACACGAAGTGCTTGGAAGGAAACAAGGTGTGCTGGTAGAGACTGACAGGGTGGGGAGGAGGCTCTATTTTAGTTAGAATACTCAAAGAACTTTCCTCTGGAAAAGTGGTGTTTAACTTGTGATCTAAATGATGAGAAGACACTGCTCAAGCAAGCAGACAAGATGAGAGGACAACAGCCTGGGAAGATGCCCCGAGGCGATGAAGAGCTTGTGTGTAAAGTACCTAAAGGATTCGTGCATAGCTGCAGCCCAGTGACCAAGGAGGAGGGGAGATTTATTTGAAGATGTGTGGAGAAAGAAGGTCAGGTGAGGTGGATCCTGGTGAGACCCAGAAAGAGGTTTTGACTTTATCTTAAATGCAGTTTTAATCTCTTGAAAAGTTTTAAGTAGAGGATCTAAGTAAATGATGGGCTATGTGTGTAGAATGAAAAGCAGTCTGAGAATGATTTAACGTGATTCCAATTCAGCTTGAAAATGACTTTCCCTTCATTTAAAACAGTATGACTTTTTTACCTCTTATGTTTGACCAGAAATTAAGTAATATGTGTACTGTTATTTGGCCAGAAAAGTGATGTGATAGAATATTTCTATTATTTCTCTGTGTCCTTAGTCTGTAAGTCTAGTTATCACTGCCTAGATAAATGAGTATAAAATGGACACCTTATCTTTGACAAAGGAGACAAGAATATAAAATGGAGAAAAGACAGTCTCTTTAACAAGTGGTGCTGGGAAAACTGGTCAGCCACTTGTAAAAGAATGAAACTAGAACACTTCCTAACACCATACACCAAAATAAACTCAAAATGGATTAGAGAGCTAAATGTAAGACCAGAGTCTGTAAAACTTGTAGAGGAGAACGTAGGCAAAACACTCTCCGACATAAATCACAGCAGGATCCTCCAAGACCCACCTCCCAGAATATTGGAAATAAAAGCAAAAATAAACAAATGGGACCTAATTAAAAGCAAAAGCTTCTGCACAGCAAAGGAAACTATAAGCAAGGTGAAAAGACAGCCTTCAGAATCGGAGGAAATAATAGCAAATGAAGCAACTGATAAAGGATTAATCTCCAAAATATACAAGCAGCTCCTGCAGCTCAATTCCAGAAAAATAAATGACCCAATCAAAAAATGGGCCAAAGAACTAAACAGACATTTCTCCAAAGAAGACATAAAGATGGCTAACAAACACATGAAAAAATGCTCAACATCCCTCATAATCAGAGAAATGCAAATCAAAACCACAGTGAGATACCATTTCACACCAGTCAGAATGGCTGCTATCCAAAAGTCTACATGCAAGAAATGCTGGAGAGGATGTGGAGAGAAGGGAACCCTCTTACACTGTTGGTGGGAATGCCAACTAGTACAGCCACTATGGAGAACAGTGTGGAGATTCCTCAAAAAACTGGAAATAGAACTGCCATATGATCCAGCAATCGCACTCCTGGGCATACACACCGAGAAAACCAGAATTGAAAGAGACATGTACTCCAATGTTCATTGCAGCACTGTTTATAATAGCCAGGACATGGAAGCAACCTAGATGTCCATCTGCAGACGAATGGATAAGAAAGCTTTGGTACATATACACAATGGAGTATTACTCAGCCATTAAAAAGAATGCATTTGAACCAGTTCTAATGAGGTGGATGAAACTAGAGCCTATTATACAGAGTGAAGTAAGCCAGAAAGAAAAATACCAATACAGTATACTAACGCATATATATGGAATTTAGAAAGATGCAAATAATAACCCTGTATACGAGACAGCAAAAGAGACACAGATGTATAGAACAGTCTTTGGGACTCTGTGGGAGAGGGTGAGGGTGTGATGGTTTGGGAGAATGGCATTGAAATATGTATATTATCATATGTGAAACGAATCTCCAGTTCAGGGTCGATGCATGTTACAGGATGCTCGGGGCTGGTATGCGGGGATGACCCAGAGGAAGGATAAGGGGAGGAGGGAGGTGGGAGGGGGTTCGGGAGGGGGAACTCATGTATACCCGGGGCGGATTCATGTCAATGTATAGCAAAACCAACCAATATAATATTGTAAAATAAGTAGCCTCCAATAAAAATAAAAAAAAAATTTTTAAATTCTCATCTATAAATGAATAAATAGTTGTCTTATAAATGTCTTGAAAGATTAATTAGTGAGGGTGGTGATATGTGTGCGTGTCTGCATGGGAATCCAGTGTAAAGTCTAAAACATGGTGTGCATGTGTTAGTCACTCAGTCTTGTTCAACCCTTTGAAACACCAAAAGGCTCCTCTGTTCATGGAATTCTCCAGGCAAAAATACTGCATGGGTAGTCATCCCATTCTCCAGGGGATCTTCCTGACTCAGGAATCAAACCCAGGTATCCTGCATTGCAGGCAGATTCTTTACCACTGAACCATCAGGGAAGCCTAAAACATGGTAGGTGCTATTGTTTTTAATAATAGTCCCCAATTGCTTGTTAAGGGATCACCCACCAATAGGATAGAATTGCCTAAAATTCAGATGGCTAGCTACCCAAAATAGCAAGTGTAATGTTTTAGACTCTTGGAATGTAGAAGTTAAATAATAACAGTTTTGCTTAACTGAAAATAACATGAAACACTCATGATATATAACAATTGTAAGTTTGATGTGAGAAGAATCTAAATCACACTATTAAATGCACTGTGGAAAAGTCATTGAAAAGGAGAGTGGGCCTTTGGCTTTGTCAATTTGTGAATATGATCAACCATCATTATTATTCAGCTACACCATCTGTATTATTGTTAGTTGGCAAAAAATGAGTAAAGTGCTCCAGTTTACAGAAATTAAAAAGATAAATGGTGATATCTGACCTCATAAAGCGTTCAGGCCTGTGGGTGTTACTGGATATTATTCGTTGATAACCAAAAGTTAAATAGTTGTTTCAGGTGTTCCTTGTGATTGTTCATTCTACTGATCAGATAATTATATAACAGCAAGTGGTAGAGGCTCATGAAATAAGTTACTAAACATAAGATTAGAAAAAAAAAAATGACTTTTCCCCTGGACTTTATAAAGGAAAGTTTCATACTGTTCATGGGATTCTCGTGGGAAGAATACTGGAGTGGGTTGTCATCCTTCTCTAGTAGACCAGAGAAGACTTGAGAGTCCTTTGGATTGCAAAGAGATCAAACGAGTCAATCCTAAAGGAAATCAATGCTGAACATTCATTGGAAGGACTGACGCTGAAGGTGAAGCTTCAATACTTTGGCCACCTGATGCGAAGAACTGACTCACTGGAAAACCTCTGATGCTGGGGAAGATCGAATGCAAATGGAGAAGGGGGCAGCAGAGGATGAGATGGCTAGATAGCATCACTGACTCAATGGACATGAATTTGAGCAAACTCTGGGAGATAGTGGAGGACAGGGAGGCCTGGTGTGCTACGGTCCACTGGGTCACAAAGAATTGGTCACCACTGAGCGACTGAACAACGGTGAAGATGAATTAGGTAGAATATGACCTCCCAAAGATGCCCAAGTCCTAATCCCTGGAATCTATGAATAGGTTAGGTTATATAACAGAGGAATTAATGCTTTAGAGAACATCAAGGTTTGTCAATCACCTGACCTTATGATAGGGAGACATCTCCTATTACTTCAGTGGGACTAGTATAGTTCTAAGGACTTAGAATTAAAGGAAGGAGGCAGAAAAGGAAAGTCAGACATAGATCTGACTACTGAAGAATGAGCTGAGACTTCTGGGAAGCTTAAGAGATGAATGTTGCTGGCTTTGAGGATGAAGAAGGCGGATCTTGAAAGAAGAAATGTGGATAGTCCCTAAAAAAGGCAAGAAAAGGGGTTTCCCCAAGAACCTTTAGAAAGAAACATAGCCTTCCTTACATCTTGATTTTAACAATGTGATTTCTCCATGGTCACAGATAGTCACAGGATTCAAACAAGAATTGAAATTTGATATGAGTGATGAAAAATAAATGGTCCTTCTTTTGTATCACAAGCTGTAATGATGCAGTTTTGGAACTGCAAGAGGCAGCATGTCTAGTGAGAAATGAAGAATGTAGCCAATGAATGAAAGTGAAAGAGGCAAGCCAGCTATTTCTTAGACTTCCCAACTGCATAAATCAATTGAAAAAGTATTCTTTTTTTTCACTTTTTTCTTATATAGTTTGAAATGAGCTTCAGTCACTTGCAAGAGAAAGGGTACTGACTATACACAGTCTTCTGATAAATATCTGGTAGTTTGGTAATGAAGGTGAAGGTATAGTTCTTGTTTTTGAGGCACATCCAGTTTAGTGGAGGGAATAACAATTTAGACAAGTAATTGTTTTAATGTGATCAATGCCAATTAGAGAAATGTAAAAAACAAAGGAATGGAAGCTTAGGAAAAGTAACAGCTAACCAGAACTTATTGGTCCAAAAAAGAAAATCATAACACCTAATTATTGAGTTACTCGAATAAAAGGAAATAAAATGTGTGAAATATTAAAGTAGGGATTCCCAGGTGACGCTAGTGGTGAAGAACCCGTCCGCCAATGCAGGAGACATAAGAGACACAGGTTCCATCCCTGGGTTGGGAAGATCCCCTGGAGAAGGGCATGGCAACACACTCCAGTATTCTTGCTTGGAGAATCCCTTGGACAGAGGAGTCTGGAGAGCTACAGTCCATAGGGTTGCAAAGAGTCAGATACAACTGAAGCCACATTTTGTAAACTGCAAATTTCTATGCAATATACATTTTCATTATCACGATTATATTAACCCAGACAAATATCCCCCTTGTTCATGATTTTCTTCTGCTGTCTTTTCCTACAGAAAAATGGAAAATAAAAAATCATAATAAGGACTAAAAGTTGATTTAGGTAATACCTTTAGAACTTGATATTCTAGTAATTTATGTGATAACTGTTATCTAGTTAGACCAACTTCCCACAATAACTCTCTAGGAGGTAGTGACTGATTGAAGCACAATGATTTGTTTTATTAAATTGTGCAGAATGATAACTTTATTATGATCATTAGTGTAAGATTAAACTTAATTTCTCTCTAAACATGGCTTATAAATAAGTAGATGAGGGTAGAAAAATCCCAGGGGATAACAGAATCTAATGTAGAAATACGTTTCTAAACTGACTCACAAATCAGATATATATCTTACTGTTCATCCTAAACCAGGAGTCAGCATCCAAAGAAATCTCTTTTGGAATCTAGTCTCTGCTTAATATGTGCGAAGCACTGTGAGAGGTACCTGGGAGGGAATGATGAGTAAAACAATCCCTGCCCTCTATAGGTTTTCTCTTTACATAGCTGATGATAACTTAGACCCTTTCACAGATAGAAAAATCGTATAATACTATTCATTTTCCAAACTGTAGTTGCAACTTAAATTTAGTGACATTCTCTGGAACATATCAAATAGTAATTCTTAGTCTTATCATTGTATTCAAATAACTTTTAAAATACTGAATTTGGTAGAAAAAAGCCTTCACTGAGGCTTTGTAGGTCTGATTTTTCTTTTCCTCTACTCATCTTTCTCGCTCATTTGAGCAGATTAGGCACACTTAATCATTTTTAATCACTTAATGCACTGAAGACTTCACTGGACAGGAGACTTCAGAACTTCATTAAGCCAAGCTTGGTGTTTCTGAAATTATAACAGAATGCTAAGCTTCAAAATTAATATTTAGATTCTTATAAGGTAGTTTTTTTTTTTTTTTTTAGATAAAAAGAAATACATCGTACTACTGGACACATGAGATACATCATTAAGCTGCATGGAATTTCCCAAAGAATAAATAGCACAGTATAATCTGTAACTGCCTTGTTTCCTCGGGGCGGGGGGTGGGGGGGGAGGCTTTTAATCAACCCTTACTTCAAAATAATTTGAATCATTAATTTAGTATTTCCTGTCACTTGTACTGTATTTAGAAAATAAAGATAATAGTGTGCTTTATGAGATTATAAGTTAACATAGTTAAGTAATAGTGACCCACTGAGAGTTTGTTTGAAAAGTACTTATCAGTTTGATAAGAACTTCTGTTTGATAAGAAGATCTTAATATCATATCATAATGTTTCAGCTTAAATGTCAATTTATGCTGAATCAATATTTTTAGGACATTTTCAGTTCAGTTCAGTTCAGTCGCTCAGTCGTGTCCGACTCTTTGCGACCCCATGAATCATAGCACGCCAGTCCTCCTTTTACTGATGTACAAATCCAAAACAGTAGAATATGTTATTTTTACCTATCTATCCCTGGAGAAGGAAATGGTAACCCACTCCAGTATTCTTGCCTGGAGAATCCCATGGATGGAGAAGCCTGGTAGGCTATAGTCCATGGGTCGCAGAGTCGGACATGACTGAGCGACTGAACGTAATGGAGATAATATATACAAATGCAAACAAAATAGTTCATTAAGATGCTTGAATTAATTATATTCTTACTGATGTACATTGCAGTAAATGAGAGAACTGAAAGCTGGAAAGTAGCCAAATGAGTATTAAACTACTTTAAGACTGTCTAGAGAGAGAGTTAATAATATTATAGTCATCAGACATTTGAAAACACCCTCAGGGTAATTATAAACATTTGCAATAAATTAAGAGGAATGTGTCCATTTTATGGGCCTTGATTAAACCTACATCAAGACTGCACGGAATAAATTCTGTGATTCCTAGGAATACATTCATGCTGATGGCACCCCAAAGTTCGTTTCAGAGAGTTCTACCATATGACAGTTTAACTTGTAAGGCAAGGATGATATACTGGAGGGTAGTACTTAAGTACCTCAGGTCATTCAACTACATACTGACCCTTAATTTGGGATCATTAACTAGTATTTGCAGAAGGCAAGACTCCATAAATAATATATCCATTAATCCTTAAAGCTGAATTTATTTCTTTGTTTTTATGCATATGGGTGTCAAAAATAAATATTTCTGCATATAAAGAGAAATATGTTTTCACTTAGTATTTTTGAGGCTAAAATATTTTTTATCAAAACCTGTTATGTACATTTTGGTCTCTGATTTTCAGAAATACTTAGTTTAACAAATTATAGTATACATTTACATACAGACAAAAGTCTTATTGTAAAATGAAAAAGACTCTCCTGAAACAATAAGGAAACTGTCAGAAAAGCTAAGAACATAAAATAAATCTAAGTTGATCAAACCAACAAAAACAAACTGAACCAAAGAAGAGTGTGCTTTAAAAGCAATTTTAAGTGGTGAATTATAAAGACAAATATTTATTAATTGTAAACATCTAAACTACAATTTGATAATATTAGATTTAAAAATTTAATCAAACTGAATTAATATAATTCATATTTATTATTTTTTTTAAACTGACAAGGGAAGCACAAGTGTCCACATATGCCTACCCTTCACCTAGAGAGTCATCATGTAACTCAGATTCCTGACTGAGAGCCCGCATACCCCAGAACAAATTATTTGGTTCAAGAATAAGCGCAGGACCCAAACACAGCTTGAGACTTTATAGGAGGATAAATAGCCCTATGCATGATATTAATATATGGACAAAGGAGGGAAGAGGCCTTTTTTAATGTAATAATCTCTAAGAATATACTTGGAGCTACCAATGCCAAATGTCTGACTTGAGAATGAAACAAATGCATGAATCAAAATAGAGTTGAGGCTATAGTAAGAGTGCAAATATAACTACCTTCAGTTAGTTCATGTCTGTGTGTCATTACTTTAACTAGCCGCTTATATCCCTATCATCATATTACCCCTCCAAGGTCCATAATTGGACCCAGGTAATAAATCTACTGGTAGCTCAGAGGTTAAAGCGTCTGCCTCCAATGTGGGAGACCTGGGTTTGATCCCTGGGTCGGGAAGATCCCCTGGAGAAGTAAATGGTAACCCACTCCAGTATTCTTGCCTGGAGAATCCCATGGATGGAGAAGCCTGGTAGGCTACTGTCCACGGGGTCGCAAAGCGTCGGACACGACTGAGCGACTTTATTATTTATTTTATTATTAATAAATCTACAAATAGGTTCATTCTAATATTAAATGTGGGACAAATATTTTTTAGGCAAAGGAAATTAAATAACCCAAACAGTTCTTTAGATGAAATGCACATCAACTTTGCTGCTTATGTCACTCTTGTAAATCAGTTCTATTCAGCCCATCCATCCCTGAAATTCAACTTTTATTTCAATATCTTTAAAACAGAAACCTCTCATTAAAGAAATCTATATGTTTTTATTCTATTTTAAAGATCACTCACTTCTATAACTTTCTGGCTTCTATATACTGTCAGTTCCAAGACTTCTGGATTCTGGAATCTAGCTGTTGGCTGCGGTACATTCAACTAATTTCTTGCTTAGACCTCTCTGTTAGTGAGCCTGCCTGGACTACTACCATTGTTTCTAATGAGTCTTCTTAGGTATTATATTACACCTTCTTGACCAAATGCCCTCTCAGAGATTTGGCTGAAAGCATAAATAGCATAAGCAAATTGAAAATGATGCAAGATTGGAAGGAGAGGGCAATATAATGAGCACTTATGATAAAGATTTAATATAAAAAATTTAAAAGGCAGAAGTTATGTGAAAACACAAGTGTTTTTTGTTTTACTAAAAAGCAGTAAACGTCTCACCTCTCTAAGGCAATAAGATAGTCTGTGGCATATTGTATAATCAGTGTATATATATGTATATATCACCATATACAGAAATATTGAAAAAATAAAATTAGATAAGGATAAAGGCATTTATTAGAAAGGTGGACTATCTAAGAAACATACATATCAGGTTGAAAATAGTAAACTGTTCTTGGTACTTAGGTAGTAGAAAACTGAGTGGGTTCATGGGATGTAATCAATTCTTTACTTATTGATAAATGATTACAAGCAAAATGATTACTTATTTTATATTATTCCAGAAATGAATCATTTTGTACAGTATGTTTTAAGTATTATAAAAAGAAAAGGTCTCTTCCAATTGGAAATGTCCAGCATCCATTTATAAGATAGACTCCTTGAGAATACAGTGAGTTCTCTCTTGCTTGGAGGATTCTGGCAGGGAAACAATGCTACCAATCAAAGATGTTGAAGAAGATATCTACTGAAGTTTCTTGCTTTCAGATGCCTTATCTCGGAACAAAGCTGGCTGCATCAGAAACATCAGGAGAGGTGTTAACATTTAGTGCCTACCTTACAAAAATCCTGATTCCAGGTGTCTATGATGGACCTGAGGTATTATGATGATTAAAAGTTCTTCCAGTCATTCTGGTCTATTATCAAATCTGGGTTCCAGGTGTCCACTACACTCAATTCTAAACCTTTGTCTCTGACACCATAATCAATAAGTGATCACAATTTAATTCTGATACTTTATTTGAAATTATAAGTAAATCTATTTTTTTCTTTACTTCTTTTTTAGTTTTCAGATATCTAATAGGTTGTTCTGTCTTCTAATTTTTAATAAGATATAATTTACCTACAATAAATAAATAGAACTTACATGTATAGTTCAAATATTTATTGTGCTGCACTCAAAACAAAAAATTAAATATCTCTGGTACCACAGAAGGCTATCATGTGTCCTTTTCCCGACAGTCCACTCCTGGCCCAGAAATGCAACCACTTTCTGACTGGATCACAAAGATTAGTTTTGTGTGTTACCAGAATTCATATAAGTGGAATACTATAGTATATACTTATTTTCTTTCAGGCTTATTTCACTCAAATTTTTATTGTTGACTATTTCAGTGGTTCATCTCTACTTATTGCTGAATAGTATCCCATTGTAGTCACATTCACAATTCCTTGAACCATTTTCAAAATTATGGACATTTAAGTTGTTTCCAGTTTTGGACTTTATGAATAATGCTAATATAAGGATTTTTATATACGATTTCACAAAGATATACATTCACATTTATCTTGGTAAATACCTGGAAGTGACATGGGTAAGTCACGTAGTGGACGAATATTTAAATTTGTAATGTACTGCCAAACAGTTCCATCAGTGCCTGTATATTTTTACATCCAACTGTCTGTGGAGGTTTCAGTTTGCCACATTCTTGCCCATGTGTAGTAATGGCCTTCAGGCAGTCTAGTGGGTACTGATTAGTATCTTATTTTAATTGGCATATACCTGTGGACTAAAAACGTTCAGCACTTCTTGTGTTTATTGGCCGTTTATATATCGTCTTATATGAATTCTTTGAACAAACTTTTGGCACACTTTTGGTTGTTATATCTGTGTTGGTCTCATATTTTTGCTTTGTAGTTTTGTTTGTTTAATTCTCTGAGCCCTTTATATAGTCTATGTATTTGCATAAGTTTTTCAGGTATATGTATTGAAATTTACTCCCCAGTTTACAGTTTGGCTATTTATTTTCTTAATGGTGTCTAATATGAACAGAAAGTTTTAATTAACATAAAGCTCATGTTGCTTGCCATACCCCAAGTATTAAAGTCCTCTCCCTCTAATTCAGGAGCTTAGTGTTTTCTGCCAGCATACATATAATTGAGGCAGGCTAACTTATTTAGCTTGCAAGTAGGGTAAAATCTCAGGGCTTCTCCAGTGGCTCAGTGGTAAAGTATCCGCCTGTAATGTAGGAGATGAGGGGTCCGATCCCTGAGTTGGGAAGATTCTCTGGAGAAGGGAATGGCATCCCACTCCAGTTTTCTTGCCTGGAGAATCCCATGAACTGAGGAGTCTGTGGACTACAGTCTGTGGAATCGCAAAGAGTCAGATAGGACCGAAGCGACTGAGCATGCACACAGGCACGCAGGGCGAAAAGTCTCAGACCCTTCAGAGTTCTTGATTGTAACACATTACAACCCCAGCTGTAAGCAATCTGGGGACTATAGTTTTTCAACTGGAAGTATTACTCTCTCAAGCAAATTTGGCCCAAGGAAGAGAACAATTATTATACAGGCAAGCAGCTATTTCTGTTGAGAAGTCAGCCTACTTTGACTCAATGACTGTCTTGTTTCCAAATTTACAACGATAAACAAACTTCCTGAACTGATATACAGTATTTTTTCTTGAATGATATTAATACTCTGAAGGTCAGCAGGCTTAAAGTCAGTTACTGTATCTCTTTAATGAAAATGATTCTACACATTTTCATTTGTAAATGCTTAAGAAATTTGTGTCAGAAATTAATCTTATTATTTCTATAGCATCAAAATAGTCCAGTAGCTGAAAGCAGGAAGAGACACTATCAGTGCTTGAATTCAGGCTTTTGGGACTTAGTTTCAAGTCACCTGACTTCTTACTACCTCAGCTTTTTTCATCTGCAATATCATTACCATCATCATCATCATCTACCTCACAAAGCTGCTGTGAGAATTAAATGAACACGTAAAGCATTTAGAACAGAGCCTGGATATCAATAAATTTTCTCTATAAGATTATCCCCTTGTTATATTCTGGTGTGATAGTTCACAGACATCTCTTCATACCCATTATACATGGTTAGGAGTACATGCTCTGGTCAGACTTAGGTATATTTAATAAACAAGTTACCCATCAGTTGTTTCGGTTTTCCAATTTGTAAAATTGTGATAATACTATAATCTACTTCATAGCGCTATTGAGAAAATTCAGTGATATAATGTAAAATATTTATTCTAGTGCCTGGCCAATAAAAATGCTCAGATATACTATTTTGAATATTTTTATTTCTATAAGATTTGTTCACACTATTGGAGTTGCTGTCTCTCAAACACTGTGAAAGGTAGGATTCTGAGAGGCAATAATCAAGATCAAAGTCTACCTATGAAGCCTTCTTTGATCACTGATGCCTAAACTAAACACTGTCTTCATTGCATACCACTAGCACTCAGTTTCGGAGAAGGCAATGGCACCCCACTCCAGTACTCTTGCCTGGAAAATCCCATGGATGGAAGAGCCTGGTAGGCTGCAGTCCATGGGGTCGCAAAGAGTCGGACATGACTGAGCGACTTCACTTTCACTTTCATGCATTGGAGAAGGAAATGGCAACCCACTCCAGTGTTCTTGCCTGGAGAATTCCAGGGATGGGGGAGCCTGGTGGGCTGCCGTCTATGGGGTCGCACAGAGTTGGACATGACTGAAGTGACACAGCAGCAGCACTCAGTTTATATAATTTATGACACAACACACTATTTTCTCTATTAAGAGATTATTGTTAATATTTTATCTTTTAATTATAAGTTTCTTAAAGGTAAAGACTACATTCTGTAAAATTTTTAATGTCATGTTTTCCTTTTTCACTAAGAAAAGGAACAATGAATATTTCTTGAATTATACATTTTTAAAAGTTCAATACTTCAAGTCTTTTAAAAAATGTCTTGAGTCAATCTATTCAAATAAAGTTTCACTTTTTTTTTTCTCTTTTCATCCATTTTCTTTCTTTTTTTTAAGTTGCTCAGTTGTGTCCAACTCTTTGCAACCCCATCGACTATACAGTCCATGGAATTCTCCAGGCCAGAATACTGGAGTGGGTAGCCTTTCCCTTCTCCAGGAGATCTTCCCAACTCAGGTATCAAACCCAGGACTCCTGCATTGCAAGCAGATTCTTTACCAGCTGAGACACAAGGGAAGCCCAAGAATACTAGAGTGGTAGCCTATCCCTTCTCCAGGGGATCTTCCCAACCCAAGAATCAACCCAGGGTCTTCATCCATTTACTTAGAGTCAAAGATTTGAATTTTCTTTGTCAAGGAATATATAGTATACTTTTACAGTGGGCTCATACTCATCAGTTCAATTCAGTTCATTCGCTCAGTCATGTCCGACTCTTTGTGACCCCATGGAATACAGCATGCCAGGCCTCCCTGTCCATCACCAACTTCCAGAGTTTACTCAAACTCATGTCCATTGGGTCGGTGATGCCATCCAACCATCTCATCCTCTGTCGTCCCCTTCTCCTCCTGCTTTCAATCTTTCCCAGCATCAGGGTCTTTTTAAATTAGTCAGTTCTTTGCATCAGGTAGCCAAAGTATTGTAGTTTCAGCTTCAGCATCAGTCGTTCCATTGAATATTCAGGACTGATTTCCTTTAGGATTGACTGGTTGGATCTCCTTGTTGTCCAAGGGACTCTCAAGAGTCTTCTCCAACACCACCGTGCAAAAGTATCAATTCTTCGGCGCTCAGCTTTCTTTATAGATCAACTCTCACATCTATACATGACTACTGGAAAAACCATAGCCTTGACTAGATGGACCTGTGTTGGCAAAGTAATGTCTGTTTTTTAATATGCTGTCTAGGTTGGTCATAACTTTCCTTCCAAGGAGTAAGCATCTTTTAATTTCATGGCTGCAGTCACCATCTGTAGTGATTTTGAAGTCCCCCAAAATAAAGTCTGTCACTATTTCCACTGTTTCCCCATCTATTTGCTATGAAGTGATGGCACCGGATGCCATGATCTTAGTTTTCTGAATGTTGAACTTTAAGCCAACTTAAATCATAATTTAAGTTCACAATTATAATTAACTGCATTTGAAAAAAGTGTTCCTCTAATAAACTGGATAAGAAGCCTAATCTTTTTCTTTAAGTATATTTTTCTAAGCATCTTCAATAACATTTGGCTTCAGCAGGTTGCCTGATTCCATCCATGGATAATGCTTAGTCCATTTCTTAATGAAAGTACCTCTTGATAACTAAGATAAAAGTCAAGTATAATTCTAACGTTTGAACTTAAAATGAGGACTATGATGAATGTATATGTAAATAGATGTAGCCTTCTTCAAGATACAAGATATTTGGATAGCTTGATGTTTATTTTGGATTCTAGCCCAGTTCTTTACTAGCAAGATTTATTGTAAGTATCAAAGGAGATTTTTCTTTCATTGAAGAAAAATATTGCTGGAAATGATTTTAAAAGTACAATCAGGATATTTTTTCATGAATTATTAAATTAAATAAGTTAAAATAAAGTTTATCATCAGAGAAAAGGAAAATATTTTCATTATTCGTAAAACAAACACTGCTTCTAACAGAGGATGCAAATACTATGATTATAAGCATCTTATTTATTCAAAGGAAAGCAAAAGAAAAGAGAATAGGGAAATTCAAATGTATGCAAAGGAGCGTGTGGCCATGAATTTAGTGTACATTTAAAAAATTACTTATCAGTAATCAAAATGTCTTCTTTTATAAGAATTCCCTAAGTGGAATCCATGTAGGACTTGGGAACAAGATAACAATTTCTTTTCTAATGGATACTTGTAATCATAAAGTAAAATTCTCCTTTTAATTTGTAGAAACATCAAAAGTTATTTTTCTATTCTTTATTTTACAGACTATTTTGATAGGACTAACTAAGCAGTGTTTTCTCCTCTTAAATAAAGATCTAGAATTTAAAAATTCATCATTTCAAATTATGTTTGAGTAGAGGTCATGAGAATACCATTTGTGGTTATAAAATCCATGGATAATCTGACTAGAAAAAATTGACAAAGGGATACTCAGTATGTTGACAGCAGAGTTAGAGTTTACTATGTTCACTAAATAATTCTACTAGTGACTATCAGATTTCTGTTCCATCCTTACTTTTACTGATGTGCCAATTATTTTTATTTCCTTTTTGTTTACTTTATTCATTTTAGTCTCTTTCTCTTCGTTCTGTGACCCCTAAATAATATGAATTAAGCAACAAAATAAGGATTTCCATCCTGGGGACAAAGGGCTGTGCTTTTGGAGAGTGTCGCAGACTTTTGGCTAAAGTTTATCCATCAAGTTTAATGGAACTCAGCTGCCCAAACCCCATGTGACCTTTGAATATTTAGGGCTAATGTAGCTGCCACTTGCTTTTCCTCCCTAGGAGTCCACAGGAGCTCTTATTTGCTGCCTCCCAGCTTTCTGCCAACCTGTTTGTGCTTGGTTTCATTGATGTCACTTTCTGGACACTCTTGTGTAACTGTTCTCTATGTTCAAAATGCTGAGTAGATTAGGGTAAGAAAACTCATTTTTAAATATTTATTTGCAAGGAAAATAAGTTGCACTTTCAATCATAAATCTTAATGTTTTAAAATAAAAATGTAAAAAACAGGCCCATCCACACTGAAAGGAATTTTTTTTATCTGTCTCCTTCTTAAGGCAAATTTCTAAGGAAGCACATGTTTCCCAATATATATCCCTTATCAAAATCTGTTTATTTCCTCTCATTTGGAACTATCAATCTCTACTCTCTTTCCTCTCTTCCTAATGACAAAAATAAGAGAGAACCTATATTTGAAAATCTCTGGGATTAGCCAGAGAGAAAACAGGTAGATTTTAATTTGGGAAAAAATTGTTTAAACAAAAATAACATTATTTCATTATTTAATATTAAATACATACTAAGCCTTATGATTATACAGTGGAAGTGAGAAATAGATTTAAGGGACTAGATCTGATAGATAGAATGCCTGAAGAACTATGGACGGAGGTTCGTGACATTGTACAGGAGACAGGGACCAAGACCATCCCCATGGAAAAGAAATGCAATAAACCAAAATGGCTGTCTGAGGAGGCCTTACAAATAGCTGTGAAAAGAAGAGAAGCGAAAAGCAAAGGATAAAAGGAAAGATATAAGCATCTGAATGCATAGTTCCAAAGAATAGCAAGGACAGATAAGAAAGCCTTCCTCAGTGATCAATGCAAAGAAATAGAGGAAAACAACAGAATAGGAAAAACAAGAGATCTCTTCAAGTAAATTAGAGATTCCAAGGGAATATTTCATGCAAAGATGGGCTCGATAAAGGACAGAAATGGTAGGGACCTAACAGAAGCAGAAGATATTAAAAAAAGGTGGCAAGACTACACAGAAGAGCTGTACAAAAAAGATCTTCACAAACAAGATAGTCACGATAACGTGATCACTGACCTAGAGCCAGACATCTTGGAATGTGAAGTCAAGTCGGCCTTAGAGAGCATCACTACGAACAAAGCTAGTGGAGGTGATGGAATTCCAGTTGAGCTATTTCAAATCTTGAAAGATGATGCTGTGAAAGTGCTACACTCAATATGCCAGCAAATTTGGAAAACTCAGCAGTGGCCACAGGACTGGAAAAGGTCAGTCTTCATTCCAATCCCAAAGAAAGGCAATGCCAAAGAATGCTCAAACTACCGCACAATTGCACTCATCTCACATGCTAGTAAAGTCATGCTCAAAATTCTCCAAACCAGGCTTCAGCAATATGTGAACCATGAACTTCCAGATGTTCAAGCAGGTTTTAGAAAAGGCAGAGAGCACCAGAGATCAAATTGCCAACATCCAATGGATCATGGAGAAAGCAAGAGATTTCCAGAAAGACATCTATTTCTGCTTCACTGAGGTCAGGAAGCAACAGTCAGAACTGGACATGGAACAACAGACTGGTTCCAAATAGGAAAAGGAGTACGTCAAGGCTGTATATTGTCACCCTGCTTATTTAACTTATACGCAGAGTACATCATGAGGAACGCTGGGCTGGAAGAAGCACAAGCTGGAATCAAGATTGCTGGGAGAAATATCAATATGCAGATGACACTACCCTTATGGCAGAAAGTGAAGAGGAACTCAAAAGCCTCTTGATGAAAGTGAAAGAGGAGAATGAAAAGGTTGGCTTGAAGCTGAACATTCAGAAAACGAAGATCATGGCATCTGGTCCCATCACTTCATGGGAAATAGATGGAAAAACAGTGGAAACAGTGTCAGACTTTATTTTGGGGGGCTCCAAAATCACTGCAGATGCTGATTGCAGCCATGAAATTAAAAGACGCTTACTCCTTTGAAGGAAAGTTATGACCAACCTAGATAGTATATTAAAAAGCAGAGACATTACTTTGCCAACAAAGGTCCGTCTAGTCAAGGCTATGGTTTTTCCCGTGGTCATGTATGGATGTGAGAGTTGGACTGTGAAGAAAGCTGATCGCCGAAGAATCGATGCTTTTGAACTGTGGTGCTGGAGAAGACTCTTGAGAGTCCCTTGGACTGCAAGGAGATCCAACCAGTCCATTCTAAAGGAGATCAGTCCTGGGTGTTCATTGGAAGGACTGATGCTAAGGCTGAAACTGCAAAACTTTGGCCACCTCATGCGACGAGTTGACTCACTGGAAAGTACTCTGATGCTGCGAAAGGTTGGGGGCGGGAGGAGAAGGGGACGACAGAGAATGAGATGGCTGGATGGCATCACCGACTCTGTGGACATGAGTTTGAGTGAACTCCGGGAGTTGGTGATGGACAGGGAGGCCTAGTGTGCTGTGATTCATGGGGTCGCGGAGAGTCGGACACGACTGAGCGACTGAACTGAACTGAACTGAACTGAAGCCACTTCAGTCGTGTCTTCTGACTCTGTGACACTATGGATGGTAGCCTGCCAGGCTCCTCTGGGATTCTCCAGGCAAGAATACTGGAGTGGCTTGCCATGCCCTCCTCCAGGGGATCTTCCTGACTCAGGGAACAAACCTGAGTCTCTTATGTCTCTTGCATTGGCTGGAAAGTTCTTTACACTTGGGAAGCCCTATTTTTACTTACTTTTGTTAATATAGCACAAGTAAAAATATTGAGACAAAGTATCTTCTTAAGATATAGTAAAATAAGTGAAATGCCTTGTGTTTTACCTTGGAAAGTTAAATAAATTAAGTATCTTTATACTAATCAATATTTTTGTGAGAGTTCACATTGGAGACAATATGCCAAGATAAATATAAGGCATTATAATTTCAATGACCCTCAAAGTGTTAAGTACTAAGTAGATTCTAAAGTCTATACAAGATCATAAGAAAAATACTTCAGATTTTTTTTAACTGAAAAATAGAAATGGGTAATATTTTTAAGTGTTCTAGGATCTATCCAAAATTATTCTTTTATTATTATATGTAGGTATAAATGCTTTTGAAAGAGGAAAAAATACAGCATTATTTTCAATAACTTCCTATTATCTGAAAGATCAAGATATATGCAAAAGATTGAACCTGAGGTCTTAACAAACATTTTTGTCATTGTTGCCTGATTTGTAAGAACATGACAGGACATGAAAACTACAAATAATAATAACTTCTTCAAGTTTTTCAAGATTCAACAAAATTAACTGCCATATAAATAGCAGCTTTCAAAACTCATGCAAATAACAAACACTTACCATACTCGCTATCATAGAATATAATGAACTTCTGCCAGGCATATTCCGTGACCACTCTCAGGATAACGTCATTTAAGTAGACAGGTGGCCGAACAGAGAGAGTGTAGTCATCATTCCTGTTGCTCCGGGTGAGTCCACAGCCACTCCTTGGGGTCCCAGCTGTGGAGCGCTGAATGAAGAGGTGGGGGATATGCATGGCATCTGCCAAAGACTGGAGGGATCCTGCTGATGTGCAGCCAATGGAGCTGACCAGGGCCAAGATGCCTTGATTCATAAGTTCACAGGCTGTAAGAAAATACAGTGATATTCAAATGTCAGTATAGGTTTCATATGCTTTCTCTTTTACAAAGAACAGTGAATAAAGGTTACACAGTTATTATACAACTATGGAAATATATTTTTTTAAAGAACATTCTACATGTGGATATCTTTCAAGTACAAACTGCTATTGGGATTCAGATCAATAATTCTATCCTAATTATTAACAGCTATCTGATTTCATGCAAATTTCTTAGCTACTCTTAGTTTCAGTTTAATCATCTGTAAAGAAGACATTTAAGTAGGAATCCTTCAGGATTATTGTGAAGGTCAGAGATAATTCAGTGTCTGCTATTTGCCTCTCACGTGATAGGCATTGTATTAGTGACAGCTATGTGGTTTGGTCACTAAGTCATGTACGACTCTTGCAATCCCATGGACTGTAGCCCTCCAGGCTCTTCTCTCCATGGGATTTTCCAGGCAAGAATACTGGAGTGGTTTGCTATTTCCTTCTCCAAGTGACAGTATACAATTATCAATGTATAATTCAAAGACAAGGTAATTCTTTACTGAATATGTAATACAAGGTTTTACAAAAGGAGATAATATGCAAAATGGTAAATAAATGAAGGGGAAGATGAAGAGTTTGAGGAAGGCACTTCTGGCCAAAGAGAAGAGAGTCATTCTGATACCTAAAACTTTGATGACACTCGGCTTTCCTGTTAAACTTGGGAAATAATGTTTTTTTTTTCCCCTTGTTTTACAAAAAACTCATAGTCAAAATAATGCATTTCAGAAACTGTCTCATTCTGGTTTCCAGTTGAACAATTTGTAATTCCTACTACATGGTTTATGATCTGTTTTAGCTTCATTTTAACTACAGTGTGCATGCATATACTCTTACTTCAAAACATATTTAAAATGAGAACAAATATAAATTATAAATAAACATAAAGACATAGCATATATAGAAAAAAAGAGTTCAGAAGTGATATTTCAGAATGTCAATTTTTGAAGTCAAGAATTTAAAAACCAAAAGTAAATACACAAAGAATTAGGAAAAATTAATTCCACTGGAGAAGGTAAGACATCATAATTGTTCAAGTATTTATTCTAGATATGATGCATTATAGATAACATTCTCAATACTCAAACTTTATTTTTTTACATAATTCTTGAAAAATTCAAAGGAAAACTTAAATGATAAGTACCTCCATGAAATAAATTGGCCAGTTGAGGGGTGGTCCCAAGATGGCAGAGGAATAGGATGGGAAGAGCACTTTCTCCCCCCACAAATTCATCAAGAGCTCATTTGAATGCTGGGTAACTTCCACAAAACAACTTCTGAATGCTGGTGGAGGACACCAGGCACCCAGAAAGGTAGCCCATTCTCTTCAAAAGGAGTGGTGTGACTATTGGCTTGATTGCTCTGTCCTCTTTTGACTCTCCCTTTTCTCGACCAGGTCACCTCAATCTCCTCCCTCCCCCTTCTCTTCTCTACTTAACTCTGTGAATCTCTCTGGGTGTTCCGGGCTGTGGAGAGCACTGAGGGAACTGATTACTGGCTAGATTGCTCTCTCCCCTTTGACTCCCCCTCTTCTTCTCCTGGTCACCTCTATCTCCCTCCTCCCTCCGCTCTTCTCCATGTAACTCTGTGAACCTCTCTGGCTGTCCCTTGCTGAAGAGAACTGTTTCACCATTAACCTAGATGTTTTGTCATCTGTGGTATATGGATGGAAAAGTCTTGAGTCTACTGTAAGAATGAGATCGAAAGCCAGAGGCAGGAGGCTTAACTCCAAAACTTGAGAACATCAGAGAACTCGATTGTAAGGAACATTAATACACAAGAGCTCACCCAAAAGCCTCTATACCTCTACTGAAACCAAGCTCCACCCAACAGCCAAAAAGTTCCAGAGCAAGACATACCATGCTAATTCTCCAGCAAAGCAGGAACACAGCCCTGAGCATTAAAAAACAGGCTGCCCAAAGCCAGCCAAAAGCATAGACACCCCAAAACTCACTACTGGACACTTCACTGCACTTCAGAGAGATGAGATCCAGCTCCATCCACCAGAACACAGATGCAAGGTCCCCTAATCAGGAAACCTTGACAAGCCACTAGTCCTACCCCACCCACAGGGAGCAGGCTCCACAATAAAGAGGAACCACGAACTTCCAACCTACAGAAAGGGCACCCCAATACAGCAATCTAAACAAAATGAAAAGGCAGAGAAATATTCAGAAGGTAAAGGAATATGATAGATGCCCACCAAGCTAAATAAAAGAGGAGGAGATAGGGAATCTACCTGAAAAAGAGTTCAGAATAATGATAGTAAAGATGATCCCAAATTTTGAAAACAAAGTGTACTTACAGATGAATAGACTAGAGACAAGTATTGAGAAGATGAAAGATGTTTAACAAGGACCCAGAAGAAATAAAGAGAGGCGCTCATTAATGAATAGTGCAATAACTGAGATCAAAAGCACTACGGAGGGAGCCAACAGTAAAATACTGAAGCAGAAGATAGGATAAGTGAGGTGGAAGATAGAATGGTGTAAATAAATGAAGCAGAGTGGAAAAAAGAAAAAAAAAATATTAAAAGAAATGAGGACAACCTCAGAGACCTCTGGCACAATGTTAAATGCCCCAACATTTCAATATAGGAGTCCCAGAAAAAGAAAAAGAAAGGGCATGAGGAAATACTTGAGGAGATAATAGTTGAAAACTTCCCTAAAATGGGGAAGGAAATAGCCACCCAAGTCAAAGAAAATCAGAGAGTCCCAAACAGGATGAACACAAGGCAAAATACCTCAGTTCAGTTCAGTTCAGTTGCTCTTTGTGACCCCATGAATCACAGCACGCCAGGTCTCCCTGTCCATCACCAACTCCCGGATTTCACTCAAACTCATGTCCACCAAGTCGGTAATGCCATCCAGTCATCTCATTCTCTGTTGTCCCCTTCTCCTCCTGCCCCCAACCTTTCCCAGCATCAGAGTCTTTTCCAGTGAGTCAACTCGTCGCATGAGGTGGCCAAAGTTTTGGAGTTACAGCTTTAACATCAGTCCTTCCAATAAACACCCAGGATTGATCTCCTTTAGAATGGACTGGTTGGATCCCTTGCAGTCCAAGGGAGTCCCAAGAGTCTTCTCCAGCACCACATTTCAAGCATCAATTCTTAGGCGATCAGCTTTCTTCACAGTCCAACTCTCACATCCATACATGACCACTGGAAAAACCATAGCCTTGACTAGACGGACCTTTGTTGGCAAAGTAATGTCTCTGCTTTTTAATGTACTATCTAGGTTGGTCATAACTTTCCTTCCAAGGAGTAAGCGTCTTTTGGGAAAGCAGACCACCTGACCTGCCTTTTATTTTCTGTTATTTCCCCTGGCAACAAACACATGAGGGGATCCCCATAAGGATAACAGCTGGTCTTTCAATAGAAACTCTTTAGGCCAGAAGGGAATGGCAGGACATACTTAAAGTGATGAAAGAGAAAAACCTACAATCAAGATTACTATACCCAGCAAGAATCTCATTCAAATATGAAGAATTCAAAAGCTTTACAGACAAGTGAAAGCTGAGAGAATTTAGCAACACCAAACTAGCTCTTCAAAAAATTCTAAAGGATCGTCTCTAGACAGGAAACACAGAAGGTTGTTTCAAACCCAAAGCAACAAAGTAAATGGAAATGGGATAATACTTACCAATAATTACCTTAAATGTAAATGGGTCGAATGCCCCAATCAAAAGACAAAGACTGGATGAATGGATACAAAAAAACAAGACCCGTATATATGCTGTCTACAAGAGACCCACCTCAAAACAAGGGACACATACAGACTGAAAGTGAAGGTCTGGAAAAAAAGATATTTCATGTAAATAGAGACCAAAAGAAAGCAGAAGTAGCAATACTCATACCAGATAGAATAGACTGAAATAAAGACTGTGAAAAGAGACAAAGAAAGACACTACTTAATGGTCAAAGGATCAATCTAAGAAGAAGATAAAACAATTGTTAAGTATATATGCACCCAACATAGGAGCACCTCAATACTAGCAAGTATGAAATGCTAATGGCAAATGCTAGCAAGTATGAAAGGGGAAATTGACAGTAACACAATAATAGTGGGGAATTTAATACCACACTCACACCTATGGATAGATCAACCAAACAGAAAATTAGCAAGGAAACACAGACTTTAAATGATACAATAGACCAGTTAGACCCAATTGATATCTACAGGACATTTCACCCCAAAACAATGAATTTCACCTATTTCTCAAGTGCACACAGAACATTCTCCAGGATAGATCACATCCTGGATTTCTCAAGTGCACACAGAACATTCTCCACATCCTGGATCATAAATCTAGCCTTGGTAAATTCAAAACAATTGAAATCATTTCAAACATTTTTTCTGTCACAATGTGGTAAGATTAGATATCAACTACAGGAAAAAAAAAACTATTAAAAATACAAATATATGGAGGTTAAACAACACACTTCTGAATAACCAACAAACCATGGAAGAAATCAAAAAGGAGATAAAAATATTTATAGAAACAAATGAAGATGAAAACAGGACAACCCAAAATCTATGGGGTTAAGTAAAAGCAGTATTAAGGGGAAGGTTCATAGTAATACAAGTTTAACTTAAAGAAAAAAGAGAAAACATCAAACAAATAACCTAACTTTACTCGGAAGGAATGAAGAATTCTAGGGTTAGTAGAAGGAAAGAAATCATAAAAATTAGAGCAGAAATAAGTGAAAAAGAACAAAGGACACTATAGCAAAAATCGACAAAACTAAAAGCTGTTTCTTTGAGAAGATAAATAAAATAGATAAACCATTAGCCAGACTCATCAAGAAAAAAAGGGAGAAGAATCAAATCAACAAAATTAGAAATGAAAATGGAGAAATCACAGCAGACAACACAGAAATACAAAATATCGTAAGAAACTACTATCAGCAACTATATGCCAATAAAGTGGACAAATTGGAAGAGATGGACAGATTCCTTGAAAAGTATAAACTTACAAAACTGAACCAGAAAGAAACAGAAAATCTTAACAGACTCATCACAAGCAAGGAAATCAAAACTGTAATAAAAAATCTTCCAACAAACAAAAGTCCAGGACAAGATGGCTTCATAGGTGAATTCTACCAAATATTCAGAGACGAGCTAACACCTATCCTACACAAACTCTTCCAGAAATCTGCAGAGGGAGGTAAACTCCCAAACTCATTCTATGAGGCCATCATCACTGTAATACCAAAACCAGACAAAGATGCCACACACACAAAAAAAAACTCCAGGCCAATAACACTGTTGAACATAGATTCAAAAGTCCTTAACAAAATTCTAGCAAACAGAATCCAACAGCATATTAAAAAGATCATACATCATGACCAAGTGGGCTTCATCCCAGGGATGCAAGGATTCAATATTTGCAAATCAATTAATGTGATACACCACATTAACAAATTGAAAGATAAAAACCATATGATTATCTCAATAGATGCAGAGAAAGCTTTTGACAAAATTCAACATCCATTTATGATAAAAACCCTCCAGAAAGCAGGCATAGAAGGAACATACCTCAACATAATAAAAGCCATATATGATAAATCCACAGCAAACATTATCCTTAACGGTAAAAAATTGAAAGCATTTCCCCTAAAGTCAGGAATAAGACAAGGGTGCCCACTCTCACCACTTCTATTCAACATAATTTTGTAAGTTTTAGCCACAGCAATCAGAGAAGAAAAAGAAATACAAGGAATCCAGATTGGAAAGTAGTAAAACTCTGTTTGCAGATGACATGAAAAACCCTAAAGACTGCACCAGAAAGTTACTAGAGCTAATCAATGAACATAGTAAAGTTGCAGAACATAAAATTAATACACAGAAATCCCTTGCATTCCTATACACTAACAATGATAAAACAAAAAGAGAAATTAAGGAAAATCACATTCACCATTGTGACGAAAGAAATAGAGTACTTAGGAACAAATCTACCTAAAGAAACAGAGGACTTATATATAGAAAACTATAAAACACTGATGAAAGAAATCAAAGATGACACAAATAGATGGAAATATACAATGTTCATGAATTATAAGAATCAATATAGTGAAAATGAGTATACTATCCAAAACAATCTATAGATTCAATGCTACCCCTATCAAGCTACCAACAGTATTTTTCACAGAACTAGAACAAATAATTTCACAATTTGTAAAGAAATACAAAAAACATCAAAGAGCCAAAGCAATCTTGAGAGAAAAGAATGGATCTGGAGGGATCAACCTACCTGACTTCAGGCTATACTACAAAGCGCCAGTCATCAAGACAGTATGGCACTGGCACAGAGACAGAAATATAGGTCAATGGAACAAAATAGAAATTAGATAAATTTTCTATTCATCAAAACAGATAACAAAATAGATAATTTATCTATTAATAAAATAGATAAATCCACAACCTATGGACACCTTATCTTTGACAAAAGAGGCAAAAATGTACAATGGAGAAAAGACAATCTCTTTAACAAGTTGTGCTAGGAAAACTGGTCAATCGCTTGCAAAAGAATGAAACTAGAACATTTTCTAACACCATACACAAAAGTAAACTCAAAATGGATTAAAGATCTAAATGTAAGACCAGAAACTATAAAACTCCTAGAGGAAAATATAGGCAGAACACACTCTGACATAAATCATGACAGGATCCTCTATGACCCACCTCCCAAAGTAATGGAAATAAAAGCAAAAAATAAACAAATGGGCCTAATTAAAATCAAAAGCTTTTGCATAATGAAGGAAACTATAAGCAAGATGAAAAGGCAGCCTTCAGAATGGGACAAAATAATACCAAATGAATCAACTGATAAAGGATTAATCTCAAAAATATACAAGCAACTCATGAAGCTCTATACCAGAAAAATAAACGACCCAATAAAAAAATGGCCCAAAGAACTAAACAGACATTTATCCAAAGAATGCATACAGATGGCTAACAAACACATGAAAAGATGCTCAACTTCACTCATTATCAGAGAAATGCCAAACAAAACCACAACGAGGTACCATTTCACGCCAGTCAGAATGGCTGCTATCCAAAAGTCTACAAACAATAACTGCTGGAGAGTGTGTGAAGAAAAGGGAACCCTCTTACATTGTTGGTGGGAATACAAACTAGTATAGCCACTATGGAGAAGAGTGTGGACATTCCTTAAAAAACTGTAAATAGAACTGCCGTATGACCCAGGAATCCCACACTGAGCACAGATACCGATGAGACCAGAAATGAAAGAGACACATGTACCCCAATGTTCATTGTAGCATGGTTTACAATAGCTAGGTCATGGAAGCAATCTAGATGTCCATTAACAGACAAATGGATAAGAAAGTGTGGTATATACTCATAATGGAATATTACTCAGCTATTAAAAGAATGCATTTGAATCAGTTCTAATGAGGTGGATATAACTGGAGTTGACTATACAGAGTGAAGTAAGTAAGAAAGTAAAACACCAGTACAGTATATTAATGCATATATATGGATTTTAGAAAGATGGTAACCATGACCCTATATGTGAAACAGCAAAAGAGACACAGACATAAAGAATAGACATTTGGACCCTGTGGGAGAATGCGAGGGTGGGAGGATTTGAGAGAATAGCTTTGAAACATGTATATTACCATATGTGAAATAGATGCCCAGTCCAAATTTGATGCATGAAACAGGGCACTCATAGCCAGTGCACTGGGGCAACCCAAAGGATGGGATGGGAAGGGAAATTGGGTAGGGGTTTGCAATGGGGGACACATGTACATCTGTGGTTGATTCATGTCAGTGTATGGAAAAACCACTACAACACTGTAAAGTAATCACCCTCCAATTAAAATAAATAAATAAATTAAAAAAAATAAATTGATCAGTTAGTGAAAGCTGACGAAAGTTTAGAAGTACTATGCTAGTGACACACATATAAATATCAAATAAATATATTATGATTAGTGTTAAGGTAAACAACACATACAAAGTAAATTAATAATTACTAGGGACATCATTTTCAAGCATGAGAGAGGTTATATGATTTCAAATAAATGTGAAAGATAGCATAATAGATAAATGATTCCTAGACCATCACAGGTTGCAGGTGAAGTTTCAGTAAAATCACACATAGAGGCTATTCATGTTCATGAATTCAACATTTATAGGAAGCAATAAAGATTTTAAGTTATATTTTCAATGAATTTATACTAAAATACTGAATAATGAATTAAACAAACTGCAAGGAGATACAACCAGTCCATTCTAAAGGAGATCAATCCTGGGTGTTCATTGGAAGGACTGATGCTAAAGCCGAAACTCCAATACTTCGGCCACCTCATGCGACGAGTTGACTCACTGGAAAAGACTCTGATGCTAGGAGGAAATGGGGGTGGGAGGAGACAGGGACGACAGAGAATGAGATGGCTGGATGGCATCACCGACTCGATGGACATGAGTTTGAGTGAACTCCAGGAGTTGGTGATGGACAGGGAGGCCTGGCGTGCTGTGATTCATGGGGTCACAAAGAGTCGGACACGACTGAGCAACTGAACTGAACTGAATAGTGAATTAAATAAAAAACTTGTTTCATTATTGAGGTAAACACAACCATTGCTTATTTATATAAGCAAGTAGAAATTCACTTTTTAAGAAAGATTTTGTTTAAAAATTTGGCTCTTTTATATTTAACATCAAGATAAATAAAGTGCTTCAGGTATATACAGCTAAATTCAATCCTTAGATCCCAGTAATTTAAAGTGATCAAATAAATGTGATATTTTTTATAAGTTTATCACAGACATTTTAAATAGAGGTTCAATATGAAAAAAAATCAGTTTCAGTATTATATTCTGTCACGTATTACAATACATGAAAATCATCTATTTTAATCTTCAAATTTAGAAAGATAAACTCTGAAGACTCATAATTATTCTTTAGCAGATAAATTTGCTTTAGTATATAATTGGTGTTTCCTATCAACTATGTTACTTCTATTAACTGCTGTTAGTAAGAACACAAAAACTAAGCACATAATAAAACAGTTATTTAAGCAAATGTGTTAATTTTAGATTATCTACTATTTAGTGTTATCCATACTGCTACACATACTAGCAAAAAAAACTGAATTTTCCCTGTAAAATCAAAGTGTGCTGTGCTTAGTTGCTCAGTACTGTCTGACTCTTTGCGACCCCATGGACTCTAGCCTGCCAGGCTCTTCTGTCCATGGAGATTTCCAGGCACGAATACTGGAGCAGGTTGCAATTTCCTACTCTAGGGGATCCTTCCAAACCAGGGATCGAACCCCCATCTCTGGTTTCTCTTGCACTGGCAGGAAGATTTAATGCTGCACCACATGGGAAGCCCATAAAATCAAAATAGGAATAATCAAAAGTTGTAATCAGAAAACTATACAATAATTGACCTGAAAAGTAATTTAGAGGTCATGTAGTCTAGGATGGAAAATCAGTTTTAACTTTTATGCCAACCATGACTGGCTGCTATGTTAACATCCTAGAACACTATTTGGGGGATTCTGAGACTCAGGAAGAGCACCAAAATAATTGTGTTAGCTTCCTCATAGAAAGAGACTAGGAGCATAGTAACCTGCAAGTAATAGACATGCATCCCTCTTCTATTCCCCCCAGCATTTGATAGTTAACAGTTGTCAAGGACACAAACACTCACCCTAAAAAAAGAGAAGCAAGTCTCTAACTCATTGTTCAATATCCTTTCCATCATACCAAGCAAAGTATATTTACAAACAACATTTTCCATGGCAAAGAAAATCCAGATAGAGCTGTCCATCAGGGAACTCTCTACTGGAGAGTGTCTGCTGTCAGAACTGTAGAAAGCAATAGTCCCACTATAGAGAAGAAAAATAAAAAGAGCTCACACATTTAAAATACATAGTATGGTCCTAAAAGGAGCAGAAGATATTAAGAAGCGATGGCAATAATACACAGAAGAACTATACAAAAAAGATCTTCATGACCCAGATAATCACAATGCTGTGATCACTGACTACAGCCAGACATCCTGGAATGCAAGGCAAGTAGGCCTTAGGAAGCATCACTATGAACAAAGGTAATGGACGTGATGGAATTCCAGTTGAGCTATTTCAAATCCTAAAAGATGATGCTATGAAACTGCTGCACTCAATATGCAAGCAAATCTGGAAAAGTCAGCAGTAGCCACAGGACTGGAAAAGGTCAGTTTTCATTGTAATCTCAAAGAAAGACAATGCTAAAGAAGGTTCAAAACTACTGCACAATTGCTCTCATTTCACATGCTATCAAAGTAATGCTCAAAGTTCTCCAAGCCAGACTTCAATAGTACATGAACGGTGAACTTCCAGATGTTCAAGCTGGATTTAGAAAAGGCAGAGGAACCAAAGATCAAATTGCCAATATCTGCTGGAGCAACGAAAAAGCAAGAGAGTTCCAGAAAAATATCTACTGTTCATACCAGAATTATCAAACTGACATTAAAAAGGGAAGAGACTAATGTGAATTTTTATATCAATAAGATAGGAGGCTATGAAAATACAAAACTGAAAGGTTATAAAGTACATATCATAATATCCAGGTTCCAGCCTTGTCTCCACTGTTTACTGAAAATGTAAGAATAAAACACAATTGGGTGTTCAATAAATGAGGAGAGGAATTTTTTCAATCTAATCACGTTGATAGAATGAGAAAATGAATTTGAAAACATTTTGCAAATTAAAATCCTATATACAAATGTAAAGAAATGTCAGCCATTGTTTTACTTTTTTTTATCACATCATTGTTGGTAGAACCACTGTAGGACTTGCTTGACTGAATGTATACTTCAGTTCAGTTCAGTTCAATCGCTCAGTCGTATCCGACTCTTTGCGACCCCATGAATCACAGCACGCCAGCCCTCCCTGTCCATCACCAACTCCCGGAGTTCACTCAAACTCATGTCCATCGAGCTGGTGATGCCATCCAGCCATCTCATTCTCTGTCGTCCCTGTCTCCTCCCGCCTGCAATCCTTCCCAGCATCAGAGTCTTTTCTAGTGAGTCAACTCGTCGCATGAGATGGCCAAAGTATTGGAGTTTCAGCTTTAGCATCAGTCCTTCCAATGAACACCCAGGATTGATCTCCTTTAGAATGGACTGGTTGGATCTCCTTGCAGTCCAAGGGACTCTCATTTCATTATTTGTTCTCAGTAACTTTTCTCAGGTTTTTTAAAGTTTTTGTATATGGTATTAATATTTGGAGCTGAAATTTTATAGAGGAAATGCCAAGTGAAAGAGGAGAGTGAAAAAGCTAGCTTAAAACTCAACATTTAAAAAAACTAAGATCATGGCATCTGGTCCCATCACTTCATGGCCAATAGATGGGGTAACAATGGAAACAGTAACAGACTTAATTTTCTTGGGCTCCAAAATCACTGCAGATGGTGACTACAGCCATGAAATTAAAAGACCTTGCTCCTTGGATGAAAACCTATGAAGGACCTAGACAGCATATTAAAAAGCAGAGACGTTACTTTGCTGATAAAGGTCCATCTAGTCAAAGTTATGGTTTTTCCAGTAGTCATGTATGGATGTGAGAGTTGGAGTATAAAGAAAGGTGAGTGCTGAAAAATTGATGCTTTGAACTGTGCTGTTGGAGAAAATCCTTGAGAATCCCTTGGACAGCAAGGAGATCCAACCAGTTAAAGCTAAAACAAATCAGTCCGGAGTATTCATTGGAAGGACTGATGCTGAAACTGAAACTACAATAACTTAGCCACCTAATGCGAAGAACTGACTCACTGGAAAAGGCACTAATTCTGTGGAAGATTGAAGGTGGGAGGAGAAGGGGACAACAGAAGATGAGATGGTTGGATGGCATCACTGATTTGACAGACATGAGTTTGAATAAGCTCAGGGCGTTGGTGATGGACAGGGAAGCCTGCTGCTGCATTCCATAGGGTTGCAAAGAGTCAGACATGACTGAGCGACTGAACTGAACCTATATGAATTGTTGGCTGAAGCAGAGAATAAAACTGATTTCCTCTGGACATTGACCCTTCATAGGGCCGTTTACAAAATTTAGTATAAGAAAGAGATTCATGACAGCCTAAGAGAGATTTGAGAAAATAAAGTGTTACACAAAGAAGCAATTTAGTGAAACAGTGTACCTTCTGCTATAAGAATTCCATGTCTTGACTGTTAGAAGACTGCTTTGCTTAGAGTTTTAGTTCCATACAATGCATACTTTAGTCCACTGAATACAATATTAGAACAGAATTTGAAATATCAGCATGTTTATGTGTGCATCTTCCACTTTTTTATCATAAGAATACAAGCCAAGGACTTCTCAATGGCATATTGTTTTCCCACTAATTTCTTCAGGCCTTGTGATTTATTTATATTATGCATGCATGTACTCACACACCTTCAAACATATAGAGGATGCTGCACAGCTAGGTTGTTTTGTGACTCCAGCTGCTTGAAACTGTAACACTATCAAAGATGTTTGAAGTCTGCATTAATTGCTGAAAGCACACCTTTTTTTTCTTTTTTTTTTTTCTTTTACAATATTATATTGGTTGTTTTTGCCATACATTGACATGAATTTGCCCCGGGTTTACATAAGTTCCCCCTCCTGGACCGCCCTCCAACCTCCCTCCTCCCTTTATCCTCCCTCTGGGTCATCCCCGCATGCCAGCCCCGAGCATCCTATAACATGCATTGACCCTGAACTAGTGATTCGTTTCACTTATGACAACATATGTGTTTCAATGCCATTCTCCCAAATCATCCCACCCTCACCCTCTCCCACAGAGTCCCAAAGACTGTTCTATACATCTGTGTCTCTTTTGCTGTCTCGTATACAGGGTTATCATTTGCATCTTTCTAAATTCCATATATATGTGTTAGTATACTGTATTGGTGTTTTTCTTTCTGGCTTACTTTTTTTCTTTTCATTTCTTTCCTTCCTGCTGTCTACCCTTCTTCCCTTCCTTCCTTCCTTTCATCCTTCTGTCTCCCCCTTCCTTCTTTCTTTTTTTGCTTTTTATCATTTTCTTTCTTCTTTCTTTCAAATAGCAATTGACAATATTTTCACTCTTTTTGGTCATTTAACAGTTAATTCTCTGTATAAATTTCAATTAAATAATGTTCGTGTACACTATCTTTTCATTTCTGAAAATAATCAGTTTGAGTCTTCTTTTTATTAAGTAAAATGTGATTAAAATAATATCTATAAAGAGTTTTGAAACTGATTATCTGTTATTGAATATTCAATGAGAACTCAGTAAAATATTTTTGGACAGCACTATCCTTCTTGAATATACTTATTCCCTGTGATATCTTGTTATGTATTCATATTTTCCTGATATAAACTCTTCTAATAATTTTAAGTCACATGAAGACTTTTTCCCGTTCAACTGACACACTTATTCTTCAACATATATTTATCAACTTTCAACCAATGCCAGGGACATATTTGGAGACTAGATAATGTATATGTTAGGTTCTATTCTCAAAAATCTCCCAATCTATTCACCATAGTGTTTCCAAAATCTCCCTTGCATCAGAATTCAAGTAGAGGTTAAACACAGATGACTAAATTCACACCCAGAGGTTCTACTGGTAGTCATGTATTGCATTATGATACGTTATCTGAGTAGTTCTGATATGTAACCTTTTCTGGAACATTTAAGTCTGGTGGGTTGTAAATGCAACATTCTTTGATATAACTGTTGCAGAACATCTAATATTTGCTGACTTTACTTTATCCCAATAATATTGTTGAAAATATAATCATAACTGAGGAGCAGAACTTCCTTATTCTTCCAGTTCTCTTAGTTTGTGAGTGGGGATGAAGATTAGGGAAAGAAGATACACAGAGTTAACAAGAATAAAGTATCCCCCAAATGACATTTATCTTCCTTTATTTACAATAACAAACTAAGAAGATTTCATTTTTCACGTTTTTCCAGCTCAGATGTAACATATAATATTTCCACAATTCTAAAATGTATGCAGTTTCTATGCTTTAACATATTTGAAATCAGGACATATTTCAAAGTTACATTAGTTTTCTTGAAAAATCATTAATCAATATTGAATTTTATAATCAGTGAGTGTTTATAGATGAGAAAATAAGGTAAGCTTCCATGGAACATAAAAAGATTTGGATTCTTTCTATAGCACTTCAGTTTAACTTCTTTTTTTTTTCTATTTCATTCATTAATGAATCATAAGAATAGTATTTATAATTATTTCTTTTTTTATCTATCAAAATGCATCTGATCTTTATTTTTATAGTTTTAAGTATACAGTAACACAAACCAGCTTCCATCTGTCCAGATATTTAGCATTCTTTGTCAGCATGATTTTAAGTAACTATCAGAGTGGTAGCATATTAAAGATGGCATTAATTTGACATATGATTAATGTAGTTTGCCAAAAATACAATCATTTGGAACAAATTCCTCCAAATAAAGAAGGTCTTTATATATAAATAGTGCTATAAAGTCCAATTTAATCAAAATTATCTACTTAAAAAGTAAGAATATGGGAAATTCATTTAATTATAATTAAAAAGCATTAAGACAATTTTGTTTAATGAAGAATATAAACGATTAAAATGGTTGATTACCAGTCATCAAAGAAACTCAACTTAATAATTTTCAGTCACCTGTTGCCATTGCAAGCTTTTAGTTATAATTCATAATTTAAGCCTGAAATGGACTA
Source organism: Moschus berezovskii (assembly GCF_049115385.1). Lineage (NCBI taxonomy): Eukaryota > Metazoa > Chordata > Mammalia > Artiodactyla > Moschidae > Moschus > Moschus berezovskii. Next base: position 39,192,317 of record NC_142464.1, read on the forward strand.
AAAATTTAACCTGGAACCTAATATAAGTCATTTGATTTTCCTATATAGTTATAGTCTATAACAAGCCTGTATAGAAAAGCTTTTATTGTTCTAATTTTCAAGTAAATAAACTGGCTCAGTTTGTATGAAGCTAAATACATTGTCCAAATTCATACCATTAGTAAGTGGGAGAGCTGGGATTCAGACCTGGCACAGACTTCAATGCCTGGGATGTAAGAAGTAGAAAATAATTGGTTTTAAATATAAAGGCTCATATAAAAAACTGAAAGACACTTAACTCTCTCTTACTATAAGACTCAGAAAATGTCAAGCTCCCAGATGTAAAAGAAAAAAGGATACTGATTTTGATATCACTTTCTATTTTCCTTTTGGACTTGGCATTCAGTTCAATTCAGTTTCTTAATCATGTTCAATTCTATGTAACCCCATGGACTGCAGCACACCAGGCTTCCCTGTCCATCACCAACTCCCAGAGCTTGCTCAAACTCATGTCCATCGAGTTGGTGATGGCATCCAACCATCTCATCCTCTGTTGTCCCCTTCTCCTGCCTTCAATCTTTCCCAGCATCAGGGTTTGACATACTCCTTTTCCTATTTGGAAGCAGTCTGTTGTCCCATATCTAGCTCTAACTGTTGCATCCTGACCTGCATATAGGTTTCTCAAGAGGCAGGTCAGGTGGTCTGGCATGCCCGTCTCTTTCAGAATTCTCCACGGTTTATTGTGATCCATACAGTCAAAGGCTTTGGCATAGTCAATGAAGCAGAAATAGATGTTTTTCTGGAACTCTTGCTTTTTCCATGATCCAGCAGATGTTGGCAATTTGATCTGTGGTTTCTCTGCCTTTTCTAAAACCTGCTTGAACATCTGGAAGTTCACGGTTCACATATTGCTGAAGCCTGGCTTGGAGAATTTTGAGCATGACTTTACTAGCGTGTAAGATGAGTGCAATTGTGCGGTAGTTTGAGCAATCTTTGGCATTGCCTTTCTTTGGGATTGGAATGAAAACTGACCTTTTCCAGTCCTGTGGCCACTGCTGAGTTTTCCAAATTTGCTGTCATATTGAGTACAGCACTTTCACAGCATCATCTTTCAGGATTTGAAATATTGGAAGTGGTCGAACAGGAGATAGAAAGAGTAAAAGTCAACATTTTAGGAATCAGAAAACTAAAACAGACTGGAATGGGTGAATTTAACTCAGATGACCATTATATCTACTAATGTGGGCAATAATCCTAGAAGAAATGGAGTAGCCATCATTGTCAACAAGGGTCCAAAATGCAGTACTTGGATGCAATCTCAAAAATGACAGAATGATCTCAGTTCATTTTCAAGGCAAACCATTCAATATCACAGTAATCCAAGTCTATGCCCCAACAAGTAATATTGAAGAAGCTGACGTTAAACAGTTCTATGAAGACCTACATGACCTTCTGGAATTAACACCCAAAAAAGACGTCCTTTTCATTATAGGGGACTGGAATGCAAAAGTAGGAAGTCAAGAAACACCTGGAGCAACAGGCAAATTTAGCGTTGGAGTACAGAATAAAGCAAGGCAAAGGCTAATAGAGTTTTGCCAAGAGGAATGCACTGGTCATAGCAAAACCCTCTTCCAACAACACAATAGAAGACTCTACACATCAACATCACCAGATGGTCAATACCAAAATCAGACTGATTTTATAGATGGAGAAGCTCTATACAGTCAGCAAAAACAAGACTAGGAGCTGACTGTGGCTCAGACCATGAACTCCTTATTGCCAAATTCAGACTTAAATTGAAGAAAGTAGGGGAAATCACTAGAACATTCATATATGACCTATATAAAATTCCTTAAGATTATACAGTAGAAGTGAGAAATAGATTCAAGGGATTAGATCTGATAGAATGCCTGAAGAACTATGGATGGAGGTTCCTGACATTGTGTAGGAGTCAGGGATCAATACCATCCCCAAGAAACAGAACCCTGTGGGCACTGAAAAGTGAAAGTGAAGTGGCTCAGTCGTGTCCAACTCTTTGCAACCCCATGGGCTGTAGCCCACCAGGCTCCTCTGTCCATGGGATTCTCTAGGCAAGAATACTGGAGTGGGTTGCCATCTCCTTCTCTAGGGGATCTTCCCAACCCAGGGATCTAACCCAGGTATCCCGCATTGCAGGCAGACACTTTAACCTCTGAGCCACCAGGGAAGCTGCACTAGGACCCAGGAAAAAGGAGCAGTGACCCCACAAGAGACTGATGCAGACTTGCCCGTGAGGGTCCAGGAGTCTCTGGCGGAGGCTTTGGTTGGTGGTGGCCTGCTGCAGATTAGGGGCACTAGTGTGGCAGTGTGTGCAGGGGGCCTTTTGAAGGAGGTTGCCATTATCTTCAATACCTCCACTGTAGTTTGACCTCAGGTCAAATAATAGGGAGGGAACACAGCCCCACCCTTCAACAGAAAATTGGACTAAAGATTTACTGAACTGAACTGAGCATGGCTCCACCCATGAGAACAAGACCCAGTTTTCCCCTCCTTCAGTCTCTCCCATCAGGAAGCTTCCATAAGCCTTTTATCTTTCTCCATCAGAGGGCAGACAGAATGAAAACCTCAGTCACAGAAAACTAAACAGTCTGATCATATGGACCACAGCCTTGTCTAACTCAATGAAGAGCCAAGATGGATGGGTCATGGTGGAGAGTTCTGACAAAATGTGGTCCACTGGAGAAGGGAATGGCAAACCCCTTCAGTATTCGTGCCTTGAGAACCCCATGAAAAGTATGAAAAGACTGTGAGTTAGGAAAACCTTTTAATGGAGAAGTGAATCTGGAGGTGCAATATGAAGAATAAATAAGGAACCAATTCAGTAAAAAGGAGTTACTTTAATGAAAAAGGGTGAAGAAAGAGAATATACAAAAATGCTGTGATAGAAGGATCATGTATTATCTGAGAGGCAGAAGAAATGTCACGTAGCTAGAGTAGAGAGAACATGGCGGACAGTTGAGTAAAATGAGGATAGAAGGCTAGGCAAGAAATATGACCTTTGAATGGGTTGGCTTTTTGTCATTAATTTGTAAGAGATATTCACATATTTTCAGGATTACCACTTAATCTGTTGTTTATATGTTAAAATATCTCTCGTCACTTTCCTGTGTTTTAAATTTATGAACAATTTAGAAGATGTAAGAATGGCTATGGTCATTCCATTAGTCATGTACGGATGTGAGAACTGGACCATAAAGACAGCACTGAAGAATTGATGGTTTTGAACTGTGGTGCTGGAAAAGACTTTTGAGCATCCCTTGGACACAAAGAGATCACACCAGTCAATCCTAAAGAAAATCAGCCCTGAATACACATTGGAATGACTGATGCCAAAGCTGAAGCTCCAAAACTTTGGCCATCTGATGTGAACAGTCAATGCACTGGAAAAGACAATGATACTGGGAGAGACTGAAAGCAGGAGAAGAGGGTGAGACAGAATGAGATGGATGCGTTACCCATTCAATGGACATAAACTTGCAAACTCCTAAAGATGGTGAAGGACAGGGAGGCCTGGTGTGCTGCAGTCCATGGGGCTGCAAGGAGTTGGACATGACTTGGCAACTGAACAGCAACAACAAGATTATTATATAATCACATTTGTCAGTCTTTTGACTTTGGGGAATATTTCACCTTCTCACAGCCTATGGTCTTCCTGGTGGCTCAGTTGGTAAAGAATTCTCCTGCAATGTGGGAGACCTGGGTTCGGACCTTGGGTCAGGAAGATTCCCTGGAGAAGGGAACAGCTACCCACACCAGTATTCTGGCCTGGGGAATTCCACAGACTGTATAGTTCATGGGGTTGGAAAGAGTCAGACATGACTTGGTGACTTTCACTCACTCAGTTTGGGGTAAGTGATGCAGCCCACAGACTTATAAAGTGACAAGTTTATCTTCACCATCTGATACCCTATGACTGATCACCAGCTGACAGCAGTTAGGACTCCCGGAAAGATAGCAATGGAATTTAAAGAAATTAGATGAGTGCATAATGTTATATTTAGTTGATGCAGGTAAATTTTGATCTTTATATGCATTATTCCAGCTAACAAAAAGTGAAGTAAACACAATTGTGACAAGAACAATAATCCATATTATATTACGGATTATAAGTCTGTCTCCAAAACTTTTTCCATGATTTTTCAGAAATTCTAGCTGTTAAAATTATTATTTTTTATAATATGGCACATCCTGGATTTAGAACAGATTCTTTCAAGACAAGTGACAGAATATTCAATATACTATAATATTCTGTATTACAAAAATATGAAGATGTTGATAAAAGATATGATGAACCCTATGTTTATGTTGTGTGAGGGAAAGACAATGGATAATGAATAAATAATATTTTACTTTGCTCTCTCAGTTATTGCCATTTTGCCAGAATATCAATGCCAAAACTCAGAAGTCACTTTCAGTTTTCAATATTTACTTTCAATTTCTCAATATTTTTTCTCTTATTCCTGATACTCCTTCATATCAATTCTTGCTAACCATTACTGCTAATTCTACATCTTATATATTTCCCAAAATGATTCTCTTCTTTGAAATATTTGATTCCAATCCCTTGAAAAAAAAGTGAAAGTGTTAGTCTCTCAGTCGTGTCTGACTCTTTGCAACCCCATGGACTGTAGTCCACCAGGCTCCTCTGTCCATGGAATTCTCCAGGCAAGAATACTGGAGTGGGCAGTCATTCTCTCCTCCAGGCGATCTTCCTGACCCAGCTGAAGGCTGAGAAGCCCTCTGGTCCCTTAGTTTAATCTACATCACACTTCAATTACTAAAACTGTCTCCAAGTTGGTGTGAATGATTTCACAGCCTTCAACTTCACTTTTCTCCAATTATCCACAATGTAAACAAGTATATCTATTTATTAAATCTTATCATGTCATTTCTGTGTTTTAAAGGTCATCAATAAAAGGCTGAGGAACTATTAAAAACTGGAGGAACTAAAGAGAAATGACAACTAAATACCATATGGGATTCTAAATAAAATTCTAGAGAAGAAAAATGTTATTAAAGAAACTGATGAATTTTGAGTAAGGTCTCAAATAAGTAAGGTTCATTCAATAATATTGTATTAATATTGACTGTCTGTTATTTATAATTGCACTATGATTATGTAAGACATTGATATCAGTGGAAGGGAATGAGAAATATAAGAAATTATTTGCCCTATTTATGCAACTTTTTCTACATTTTCTATAAATCTAAAACTACTTGAGAATTAAAAGCTAAAAGCAGATAAAACAGTCAATGACTTCCAGCTTCTGCAGGAAAAGCTTAAACTCTTAGCATGGCATACAAAGCCCTTCTTGAACTGGCCCTGGTCTATATTTTCATGGTTACTTCCAGCTCCTATTCCTTGCCATCACATCTTCCTTCAATTTCATAATTCTATTTTCTACTGCCACGCTATTTATACTATGGTTTATATTATTTTTTCAGCAGTCTAGGAGCTTATACAAAAAATTATTTTTGATATCTTAAGAACACTGAGTCTTCTGATTTATGACCATGGTATATATCTTCATTTAATTCAGTTTTAAATTTTTTCTAAGCAGTATTTTGTACAACTCGGTGAATAAGTCTTACTCTCCTTTGTTAAATTTACTGCTAAACTAAATAATTTATTAAATTATTATTATTAAATTATTTATTTTATATTTATATACTATTGCAAATGAAACTGTACCTCAATAAAAAATACATATTTGCTAGATATAAAAAATACACACTTTTACATTAATTTTCCATGGCTTGAATATCAGAATATATCAGATTATTGCATACTGATTTTGCATTACAAAATCCTATTAAACTCACTTATTAGTCTTTCTTTTACTGTAGGTAATACGGCAATTTTCACATAGTCATGTAATTTTCAATTAAAGACATATGTATTTCTTCCTTTCCTTTTTTGAAAAAATATTTATTTATTTATAGTACTTCCTTTCTAATATATAAACCTTTTTATTTCCTTTTCATGTCTTATTGTACTAGCTAGTACCAGTACAATATTGAAAATACATGCTAAGAGCAGTTATCTTTCCCTTGTTCCTAATCTTAGGATAAAAAGATTCAGTCTTTGATAATTAAATATGAGGTAACATGTAAGATTTTTTTTTCTTTGACCATGATCTCACTGAAGTTGAGGAAGTTTGCTTTTATTACTAGCTTGCTGAGAGTTTTTATCAATAATTGATGTTAGATTTTGTTGAAAGCTATTTTTTTTTTTTTTGGTATCCATCGAAATACTTTTTCCCTCAGTCTCTTAATATGAGTGAAAGTGAAAGTATTAGTCACTTAGTCATGTATGACTCTCTGCGACCCCATGGACTTCAGTCCATCAGCCTACTCTGTCCAGGGGATTTTCCAGGTAAGGATACTGGAGTGGTTTGCCATTTCGTTCTCCAGGGGATCTTCCCAACCCAGCGATCCTGGGTCTCCTGCACTGCAGGCAGATTCTTTACCGACTAAGCTACCAAGTACACTGATTGATTTCTGAATGTTAAACCATCTTTGCAAGGATAATGGCAGCCTTGGTAATGAGCTGGAGTAGAGTAACACCTATTTAGCTTTATGGAAGAATCTGTGTTTAATTAGTGTTATTTCTTCCTTAATGTTTAGTAGAACTCAGTAGTAGAACTTTCTAAAAGGAAAGTTTTTGGAGAAAGTTTTTAACTGTAAAATCTATTTTTAAAACAGATATGGATATACACAGCTTTGCGTGTGCTTTGGTAATCTGTGTCTTTCAAAGAATTTGCTTTTTTCATCTAGCTTTTCAAATTTATTAGCATAAAGATGCTCATAATATCATCAGGTAATCATTTTAATATCTACAGAATTTGTAGTAATACCGACTCTTTCACTTATAATATTGTTAATCTGTATCATTTCTCTTTTGTTCTTGGTCAATCTGGCTAGAAGTTGTTACTTTTATTAATTTTCTTTAAGAAACAGCTTTTGATTTTGTTGATTTTTCTCTATTGCTTTTTTTATTTTCTATATCATTTATTTCCACTCTGATGTTTATCATTTCCTTTTTTCTCTGCTTAATTTAAGTTTAATTGGCTCTTCTTTTTAAGGTAGAAGCTGTGATCATAAATTTTAGACTTTTTCCCTAGTATTTAGTCCTTTGCATTTATTTTATGTACTGCCTCAGTCTAAATTTTCTCTGCTACATTTTCCCTACAGTTCATTTATGTTATTCACCTTTCCTGCTAACATAATAAGTAGTTATTTTTGGTGCTTCTGACAGTTCCAACATCTGTGTTAATCACTTATTAGAATGCCAGTCTTCTGGATTAGACCCTGTCTTCTCCAATGTTTGCTTGAAACCCAGTACCCTGCATCTTTTAAATTCAGTTTGTTAATTACATTTAGACAGACTTTAAGCACTTTTGATTAGAAGAAGTGCACTGTTTCTGATTATCAATATGAATAATTTTGTTTCTTTTACTAATATTTTATTCCTTGGCAGCAATGACACTCAGATACATCGACAGTATGAATTAAAAAATCTCTCCACTTACAGCAACTTTCTTATCAGGGCCCATAGGCCCTCTATAGTCTCACACCTGGCCACAATTCTGAATCTAAACTATTACACTCAGCCGTACTCATTCTACTTCACCAACAAAGAGTTTGTTTCTGCTCAGCTCAGCTTCTTTTCTCTCTGTTCCTTTTGCCTGGATGCTTTTTACTCATATACTCTTTCAGCTTATGTCCTCATGCTGCTGCTGCTGCTGCTAAGTCACTTCAGTCGTGTCCAACTCTGTGTGCCCTCATGCTAAGTCTATGCTTTTGCAGCCTCTCTTTCTATAATATCCCTGCTATTCTCTATCTCATGACTTTAATTTTTTCTTAACATTTATTGTCATCTTACTACATATTTGTTTGTTGCTATATTTTAACTCTTTCTTCTCCAAGAAAATATAAGCTACATCAGAGCAGGAGTTTCGTCTGCTCAGAGGGGGAGCTTTATCTTCTTAGCACAAAACCTGGAACAAAGATTAGTCTATTGTAGGCACTGAATGAATTAATGAATTGAATGAGTGAATGAATTAACGGAGCGAATGGCATAGTTGCAGTGCGATCTCCAAAGTGGATACAAAACAAAATAGCTTACTTACATTACAAATTACACTACTACTTTCAGCTTTAATTTCAGTACATTACTGTTACTCAAAAAACCTGCCTGTTTTAGAGAAACAGTCTACTCTTACTGATATAAAGAATCCTAAATGGAATTGACAAAAGTGGGAGTGAGAAGAATCTGTCCTTCATACTGAAAGTGTTGCTTAGCATTCCTTACATGCACTATTTAGAAATATCCTTTGTAATAGGACCAGCATAAATACGTTCCATAAACACAGAGATGAAAGAAGAAACACTTTGCTTTTATTTATAGAAACTCAGATGTCCTTGCTATACAGAGGAGCTCAGTAAATATTCTTCAAAGCATGAATACAATGGAATATGTAATAGATTAGAACACTAGCTTGTCTTTAGAAACAATATTCTCCATGGATCTTTTTGTAGCAATATTACATCAAATACTATCTCTTACTTCTTTAGTCTATAAACATTCATTAAAAAAATTGATTTGGTTAAACTAATCTTTTGAACTGTGATGCTGAAGAAAACTCTTGAGAGTCCCTTGGACTGCAAGGAGATCCAACCAGTCCATTCTAAAGGAGATCAATCCTGGGTGTTCATTGGAAGGACTGATGCTAAAGCTGAAACTCCAATACTTTGGCCACCTCATGCGACGAGTTGACTCACTGGAAAAGACTCTGATGCTGGGAAGGATTGGGGGCGGGAGGAGAAGGGGATGACAGAGAATGAGATGGCTGGATGGCATCACCGACTCGATGGACATGAGTTTGAGTGAATTCCGGGTGTTGGTGATGGACAGGGAGGCCTGGCGTGCTGTGATTCATAGGGTCGCAAAGAGTCGGACACGACTGAGCGACTGAACTGAACTGAACTGAATCTTTTAATAATGTGTAGTTTTTAGATAGTTTTAAACTAAGTAGAACTTTTAGTTTTTAAGTGAACTAAAATGGACACTTGTTTGATTTATTATAGCAAGTATAAAAAGTTTAATTGTAAAATTATTTTAATTTCTTCTCAGTCTTTAATCAGTGATTTTATCTCGATCTGATTAAGACATATAGTTGGCAGCAGTAGCCAGATCATAGGTTTCTATTTGTGAATCGATCACCAGTATTACAATTTATGGATAATCACATGTCACTTATTTCTGTCAGGAAGTAATCTTTTACCATCTGCAGTTTGTAATCATATTCTAATTTCACTAATAATGCCTTTCAACATAGTATCAGAAGCACTTCTGTTTCAGGGGGAAAAACTGTGTATGTACTTTACAGAGCTATGAAACAGTTCATAAGGTCAGAAACACTATTTAATACTGTGGCCACTGCTAGCGGAATTATGAAGTGAAAGGAGATAATTCATGAAAAGCCTGGCATAAAATATGTGGCAACTCTTATCAAAAGAGAGGTTTTCACTAAGTCACATGGCCTCTTTTCTCTTATATGTTTTGTGTGTGTGTGTGTTTTTATTTTTAGCAGCACTATACAAGTTGTCAAAAAGGCCTGTATTTAAATCTTTAACACTAATTTTTATGTGCAATTCACTTAAACATACAAAGATAATGTTTCTTCCAAGGGAAGATATGATACCAAAACACTAAGTCTGACATGATAATCTTCCTAGCCCCTGATATAGCATGAAAAAATAACAACTAAAGCAACCAAATAAGACTCCTGTACTGCTATTGCCTAGACTGCTGCTTTCAGATAAGTAAGTATGTTGGTTCTATAATCTGGAGACCTAGGGTGTATGTGAGGAATCTTGATTTTTAGTTGTGGTTCAAATGTGAATCAGTGATGGCCTTGGACAGACTCACTTTTGCTTTTGGGGTTTCAGCTTCTCTGTGCATTAAAGGTGGTGATTAGACTAGATGGTTTCCCAGGAGACACAGTACCAACATTTCTCTCTCTCTCATTCCCTTATTTCTTTCACTGATCAATCTTTCCTCCAGTTGGCACATTCTAATTTAATTGGTTGCATTTTGACCTAGAAATAGAAAACAGCTTTCTGTTTCTTTAATTTGGCTTTCAGTTCAGTTCAGTTCAGTTGCTCAGTCGTGTCCGACTCTTTGCAACCCCATTAATCACAGCACGCCAGGCCTCCCTGCCCATCACCAACTCCCGGAGTACACTCAAACTCACCTCCGTCAAGTCAGTGATGCCATCCAGCCATCTCATTCTCTGTTATCCCCTTCTCCTGCCCCCAATCCCTCCCAGCATCAGAGTCTTTTCCAATGAGTCAACTCTTTGCATTAAGTGGCCAAAGTCCTGGAGTTTCAGCTTTAGCATCAGTCCTTCTAATGAACACCCAGAACTGATCTCCTTTAGAATGGACTGGTTGGATCTCCTTGCAGTCCAGGGGATTCTCAAGAGTCTTCTCCAGCACCACAGTTCAAAGCATCAATTCTTCGGCACTCAGCACTCTTCACAGTCCAACTCTCACATCCATACATGACCACTGGAAAAACCATAGCCTTGAATAGACGGACCTTTGTTGGCAAGGTGATGTCTCTGCTTTGTAATATGCTATGTAGGTTGGTCATAACTTTCCTTCCAAGGAGTAAGCGTCTTTTAATTTCATGGCTGCAATCAGCATCTGCAGTCATTTCAGAGCCCCTCAAAAATAAAACCTGACGCTGTTTCCCCATCTATTTGCGATGAAGTGATTGGACCAAATGCCATGATCTTAGTTTTCTGAATGTTGAACTTTAAGCCAATTTTTCACTTTACTCTTTCACGTTCATTAAGAGGCTTTTGAGTTCCTCTTCATTTTCTGCCATAAGGGTGGTGTCATCTGCATATCTGAGGTTATTGATATTTCTCCTGGCAATCTTGATTCCAGCTTGTGCTTCTTCCAGCCCAGTGTTCCTCATGATGTACTCTGCTGCTGCTGCTAAGTCACTTCAGTCGTGTCCGACTCTGTGTGACCCCATAGACGGAAGCCCACCAGGCTCCCCCATCCCTGGGACTCTCCAGGCAAGAACACTGGAGTGGGTTGCCATTTCCTTCTCCAATGTGTGAAAGTGAAAAGTGAAAGTGAAGTCACTCAGTCGTGTCCGACCCTTAGCGACCCCACGGACTGCAGCCTACCAGGCTCAACCATCCATGGGATTTTCTAGGCAAGAGTACTGGAGTGGCTTGCCATTGCCTTCTCCGATGATGTACTCTACATATAAGTTAAATAAGCAGGGTGACAATATACATACCTCCATTTTGATTGATTCTAATGACATTTCTGGCTTCCCTGATAGCTCAGTTGGTAAAGAATCTGCTTGCAATGTAGGAGACCCTGGTTTGATTCCTGGGTTGGGAAGATCCCCTAAAGAAGGGATAGGCTACCCACTCCAGTATTGTTGGGCTTCCCTTATGGCTCAGCTGGTAAAGAATCTGCCTGCAATGCCAGAGATCTGGATTTGATTCCTGGGTTTGTAAAATTCCCTGGAAAAGGGAAAAGCTACCCACTTCAGTATTCTGGCCTGGAGAACTGGTCATGGAGTCGGACATGACTGAGCGACTTTCACTCACTCACTCAAGGACATTTCTACTAATATTTTCTTGTTTCCATGTTGGGGCTGGGTGCTACTGGCAAAACAGAATACTCCTGCATGCTTAAAATGAAAAGAGTATGAGGATTTTATTTATAAAATGCCCTGGCATTAAAAAGTTTTTTTTTTTTCCCCACTGTGTAAGGGTTTATGACCCTTTCAAAGAAAGTTTTTTATCTATTTGTAACAAAATCATTTTCTTCTAAATGTATAATATATATTATTATACATTATAACATATTATGTATACACACACAAACACATATGGTGGTGGTGGTTTAGTCACCAAGTTTTGTCCAATTGTTTTGTGACCCCCATGGACAGTAGCCAGCCAGGCTCCTCTATCCATGGGCTTTCCCAGGCAAGAATACTGAAATGAGTTGCCATTTCTGTCTCCAGAGGATCTTCCCAACCCAGGGATGGAATCTGGGTCTCCTGCATTGCAGGTGGACTATTTACCATCTGAGCCACCTGGGAAGCCTAGATGTATAATGAGAGAGAGAGTACCAAATTCAATACATGTGTATACATAAAGAGAGAGCACTAAATTCAGTGCATTCTCTTTACTCTTCCCACCTTGTCCCCCCACAAAAAAAGAGAAAAGCAAAAGCTTTAACATAATATTGAGATTAACAACAATTTTCCTTTTTGTAGAGACAGAATCAACAAAGAAATAAGTATTCATTTGGATTTATATCAAAGAAACAGTCTCTAGAAATTAAATTGATTAGGATGACAGTGTCTTCCTTATGTCCTTCCATGAAACACTGCAAAGTTTTTATACTTTGTAGCACTTTCTCTGTCTCACCACCCTGAACTCTTTCCAAAAATGAAATCCAAGGAGATTGTTTTAATGAGAGTTAAATGCTCCAGTTGCAAGGAAATGCTTTATCCACAGTAGTAATAACATAATAATGCTTCCCACAATGTTAGAGGTTTCATTTCAAGGCTTTTTAAATTTCTTTATACCATCACAAATACCTATGAAGCAAATGGTGATCATTACAACCAATTTGCCTGATAGAGCTTTTGCTAATCACAAATGAAAATATGTATGTGAAAGTCCTTTTCTAATAGCAAAGTAATACTTTACTGTAATTTGTATCACTCTTAATCACATGACTCTACTCTTACTTGAAGGATACTGAAGTATATTTTTGAGGTAATTGATTACTAAAGATTGTAATCACTTAGAGTTGAAGGTCTATAACCATTGATTCAATCAATTATTATGTACATGTCCAAAACAATACAAAAACAGAGCAGCACAAGGTGTCCACACTCTTTAGAAGCTTAAATAGCTACTTGATACTAATTAAATACAGGCAAGATATTTATTTAAAAGAAACCAGATAACTAAGAATGCAAATATTATGTGAGTTCAAATAGGCAAAACATTTTAATGTAAGCTGGATCAATTTGGCCTGAACTCTTTGGGGAATATTTTGCTAAAGAAACACAGTAACTCTTAAGTCTTAAAAAAGGATATACTTTTCTTATTTATTTATTTCATTGGCATGGAGTTCATGCTTAAGAAATATATCTTGGTATTACTTTATTTTCTATGGAATATATAGTATATAGCACAAAAATATATATGGAATATATAGCATATAGTACATTTTCTATGGAATATATGGTACAAAGAAATACCATTTCAAAGATCTTTAAGACAGAAGAAAATCTAAACTCGAATTTACTCATTATATGTGTGCTCTGAAAATAATGTTCCTGAGTTCACATTCCAGGACCTTTGCTTTTCATCTGTAAGACTTCAGGAAAATTATTTAACTGATTTCCTCACTACTAAAGTAGAAGAAAGTGAAGAAGAGGTAAAGAGCCTCGATGAAAGTGAAAGAGGAGAGTGGAAAAGTTGGCTTAAAGCTCAACATTCAGAAAACTAAGATCATGGCATCTGGTCCCATCACTTCATGGCAAATAGATGGGAAAACAGTAGGAACAGTGGCTGTCTTTATATTTTGGGCTGCAAAATCACTGCAGATGGTTATTGCAGCCATGAAATTAAAAGAGGCTTACTCCTTGGGAGGAAAGTTATGACCAACCTACATAGCATATTATAAAGCAGAGACATTACTTTGTCAACAAAGGTCTGTCTAGTCAAGGCTATGTTTTTTTCAGTAGTTCATGTATGGATGTGAGAGTTGGACTATAAAGACAGCTGAGGGCTGAAGAATTGATGCTTTTGAACTATGGTGTTGGAGAAGACTCTTAAGAGTCCCTTGGATGGCAAGGAGATCCAACCAGTCCATCCTAAAGGAGATCAGTCCTGGGTGTTCATTGGAAGGACTGATGCTGAGGCTGAAACTCCAATACTTTGGCCACCTCATGCGAAGAGTTGACTCATTGGAAAAGACCCTGATGCTGGGAAAAATTGAGGGCAGGAGGAGAAGGGGACGACAGAGGATGAGTTGGTTGGATGGCATCACCGACACAATGGACATGGGTTTGGGTGGACTCCAGGAGTTGGTGACGGACAGGGAGGCCTGGCATGCTGCGGTTCATGGGGTCGCAAAGAGTCAGACACGACTGAGTGACTGAACTGAACTGAACTGAAAGTGGAAATGATACCAATATATACCTATAAGAATTAAATTAGCCAGTACATATTAAGGCAGTACCTGACACACTGTGAATACCATAAAAGTGAGCCAATAATTTTAAATTTGAATTTTTACTAGAATAGACTTCAAGAAGGTAGACTGTAAACTAGCCTATTAGGAAGGACAGACTATAGCCAGACAGGAGCTTTTAAAAAAAATGAAAATGAATTAAGGTAGGTAGAGGAAATTTCAAGTCACTATTCATGCAACAAATGACTACCAGATTTCTGTTATGTGTAAATCTGTGTTTGATGCTGTAATTCAAGAATATTATAAATTCCATGAAAATTCCTTCTTGCATTCTGAATTTTAGTTTTTAATTATTCTGGAAATGTCCACATCCAATATTTCTTACATGTTTTCTTCACTAGTATTTTCTGAAGGAGATCAAACTAGTTTTCCAAGTTGGGCATACCTCAAAGCTACACATAAGTTATGATTGGGAGTGATTATCCACAGAGAGTCACCTCTTTTGGCCATTCCATGAATGCAATCACAGGAGTCAGCTAAAATAATTAAAGCTATAAGCTTGAAATTTTCTCTCACTGTGAGTAAATAAACTTGTACAAAATGCATACATCTCTGAAACATCTTGCAAAGACAGTATAATTGTGCTGAAAAGAAACCAGTGTCAATGGCCCACAGTGACATTTTTTTTTTAAATCAGAATTTAGATGAAGTCTCCCTTTAAATATAATCTCTTGGTTTACATCATTTTAAAACTAGTTCAGATGCTCTCATGATTCTTAGAATTCCCTGGGTTCTTTCTCTATTCATAAGTTAAATGAAAAGTGAAAATAAAAATTACTATTATCTTAAAAATCTTCTAAAAGTTTGACACATTTTTCTTTCCTTCTTCTCTTTTTAAACTTTGTGTTGGAAAAAGAAAATATATGATAATCTATGTCATATTCAATTACCATTCTTAAAAACATTAAATCAGCTTAGGGAAATACTGCCATTTATAAAGCAAGAAACATAATGATTTGCCAAATCTATAACAGAAATAAGTAGCAAGTCAACTTAGAGCAAGCTTATTCTTTCATTGATTCATCACAGAAAATTTAAGAACACTGATCACTAGACTAAAAACAAACTTAGCTAAACCATTAAAGCAAAATGTGTTTAAATGTATGCTAATGTGTTTAGAAGACTGGCACCAAAGATTTGGAATGCAGTAGAAAATGATACATACATATATACTATTATTTAACTTTTCGGTATCATGGGACTCTGAGAAATGACAATCCAAATTAGTGTATGCAAGTCAAGAAGCAATGGCTAGAACAAGACATGAAAGAAGGCACTGATTCAAAACTGGGAAGAGAGTACATCAAGGCTTTATATTGTCACCCTGCTTATTTAACTTATATGCTGAGTACATCATGCAAAATGCTGGGCTATATGAATCACAAGCTGCAATCAAGATTGCTGGGGGAAATATCAACAACCTCTGATATGCAGATGATACCACTTTAATGGCAGGAAGTGAAGAGGAATTAAAGAACCTCTCAATGAAGGTGAAAGAGGAGAGTGGAAAAAGCTGGTTTAAAACTCAACATTCAAAAAACTAAGATGATGCCATCCAGTCCTATCACTTCATGGCAAATAGATGGGGAAAATGTGAAAACAGTGTCAGATTTCATTTTCTTCGGCTCCAACATCACCTGATGTGAAAAGGTGACTCACTAGGAAAACTGAGGACAAGAGGAGAAGGAGGAGACAGAGGACGAGATGGTTGGTTGGCATCACTGATTCAATGGACATGAGTTTGAGGAAACCCCAGGAGATAGTGATGGATAAAGAAGCCTGATGGTCTGCAGTTCATGGGGTCGCAAAGAGTCGTTCACGACTCAGCAACTGAACAACAACAACAATGCTAATGAAAAGAAACCAGGAATCATGATATTAATTTTAAATACAGCAGGTTTAAAAGTAAGGAAAGTCTTAGGAATAAAGAAGGGCATTACATAATGATAAAGGGGTCAATTCTCCAAGAAGTCATAACAACACTTTCTGTATATTGACCTAGTAACAGAGCACCAAACTAAATGTGGCAAAAACTGCCAGAACTACCAGAAGAAATAGATGAATACTTTATCATGATAGTAGACTTCAACCCCCTGTCTCAGAAATGAACAAATTTAGCAGATAGAACGACATTAAGAATACAGTTGAACTCAACAATACCATCCATCAACCGCATTTGATTGACATCTATAGACTGCTTCATCCAACATCAGTAGAATATACACATTCTGCTCAAGCCCCCAGTGGAACATTCACCAAGATAAACCATATTAGGGACTATAAAACATATCTTAACAAATTTAAAAGAACAGAAATCAGACCTATTAATCTAGAAATCATAACAGGGAGATAACAGGAAAATCCCCAAATACATGGAGATTAAAGAATACATTCTTCAAGAACACCTGGCTCAAAGAGGAAGTCTCAAAAGCGTTTAAAAAATACTTGGAGCTAAATGAAAATAAAAACACAGCTCACCAAAATTTGTGAGATGGAGTGAAAGCAGTGCTTACAGGGAAACTTAGAGCATTGAAAATATATATAAGAAAAGAGAGATATAAAATCAACAAAACATATAGTCTCTCTACCTCAATGTAATATCTAAGTATCTAAGAAGGCATACAAATTGTGAGTACTTAGCTATCGCTTTGAAACCAAGCTGTCCCAGTGTAGAAAAAGGCATTTTCAGAAAGTGCATCTGATCTGTTGGGAAATCGTTCCAGAGAGCACTCCTGTACCTGTGCTTAACTTTTGTTTGTATTCTTTCCCAGTCATTAGTAGGTATTGAGTAATACTTGTGAGTTGGTTAATTCTATTTTGATAACTCAGTCTTGGTAGTACAAGCAGTTCCCGGTTCTTCACTCTTCTACTACAGAAGATACTCAATGCCTATTACTGAATTGCCAGAGTTTATTCCCCTGCCTATTGTGGCTACGTGACTTTTCATAGCCAATGGAATGCTAGTAGTCATGATTTGCGCCTGGTTTGTGGGGCTTTCTGTCTCTGTCATAAAAAAGAGCTTGACATTCAGCCTGAAAAAGAATCCCTCCAGTCCACACACAGACCTGAGTAAAAAAAAATGTTTTTGTTGTAAGGCCCTTAAATGTTGAGATATTTGCTAGTTATCCCCCAAAACAGAAAAAAAAAAAAAAAAAAACAAATAAATAGCATAAAAGTGATATTTCTAAAATGGCATTTCACTCTATCTGTATCATAGCATTAAATGTCCAAACTTGCATTCAATTAACTAGCCAACTGACTTCTGTAAATTCTTTAAATTTATTTTTGAAAAAACAAATAACAAACAAAGACATTTTAAAAAAGATAGCCTGGGTAAAAACACGTTTGTTGAACAAAAATATACTGGAGAATTTACAACAATCTAATCCTTCCTGCCTCCTCTGGCCCGTCATATCAGCACTTGTGATCTTGTGCAATTACAACTGTCATCAAGTTAACATAAATGCTGCTCCATTTCATTATACAGTCATGTTTATAGTGAGAAGTTGATACTAGCACTGAAAATATTTGACTTTCGGAAAGAAATATATCTATTGAAATATCTAGATCATTCAAAAGGAAAACTGATTAATATTTTCATCTATTCAACACATTACTTTGTAGTGATGTAGCAAGTAGTCAGAAATCTACTATCTGTAAGGGTGGGAGAAATCAGAGGAAGGTTAGCAAGACGGTTTCTTTCTCTACAATTTGAAAATTCTGATTTTTATTTTCTCAATACAGCAAATGAAGTCAACATAGCTATGACAACCTACATGGAGCCTGTATCAAATTGACTGGGTCCAGAGGACAGAGGCTGCGGCTAGCCTCATTAACTGGGGAGTCCAAAATGCTGTCAAATTACAGACACAGAGAGGTTTACAAATAAACAGCAGCATTTCATGCCAAAGCAAACTCTCTCCATCAAAATATCTAGCTGTGCTCTGACTAAACATAGATTCCCTACTGGTCTTGATTTAAATGATATGAAGACAAAGAAACAGATCTCTGAGAGAAAAGTAAATTAAAAAAAAAGTGTGTGGGCACTTTGAATTCTATGTGAAAAATATTAAAGATAGCGGTTGTCTCAATGATTTGAAAAAGATGAGGTATCAATATAATGGGTAGACATAACAGGATTATGGGCTTCCCATAATAACAGGATTATGGACTTCCCAGGTGAAATTTTGTGGTAAAGGAACTTCCTGTCAGTACAGGAGACATAAGAGATACAGGTTTGATCCCTGGGTTGGAAAAATCACCTGAAGAAGGGCATGGCAACCACTTCATTATTCTTGCCTGGAGAATCCCATGGACAGAGGAGTGTGGTCGGCTACAGTCCATGGTATCAAAAGAGTCCAGCACTACTGAAGTGACTTAGCACACACGTATCAAGTTTATATATTAGTGATCTTGTTTTTTGGTAATGATAATGAGATAGCTTAGAAACACACTTATAAGAATACTTTTAAATTTTCTTTAGAAGTTTAAGAACTTTGTGAATAATAAAACTATTTCTCTCACTTATCTTTGCATGTGGCATAGAACATATATTTACATTTTCCTTGAAAGACAAATGTTAAGCAAAATAGTATTTGCCATATCCATAGTATCAAAAGTGTATTATTCTTTATATATTCTATAACATTCAAATGTCCAAATTGGGCAACGTAAAATTGAAATAATTTGATTCAAGCATTAGTCCAGCGTTTCTTAACTGGGGCTTCCCAGGTAGTGATAAGTGGTAAGAATCTGCCTGCCAATGCAGGAGATGTAAGAGATGCAGTTTCTATCCCTGGGTGGGGAAGATCCCCTGGAGGAAGAAATAGCACCCCACTCAAGTAATCTTGCTGGAAGAATACCATGGACAGAGGACCTTGGGGAGCTACTGTCCATGGGGTCACATAGAGTCAGACATGACTAAGCATCCAAGCGTTATTAGTTCAGTGGTTCTTAACTAGGGGTAGTTCTGAATGCTCAGGTGACATTTGGTGATGTTTGCAGATTTTTTTTTTTTTTTTTGAAACATCAGGACTTAGGGAGGCTACTGGCAGCAAGAGAATATGCTAAAGATGCTGTTAAACATCCTACAATGCACACGATGCACCCTACTCCAACACAAACACAACAAGCAAGCCTCCAGTTCAAATCTCAGTTGTGATGAATTTAAGCAAGCTCATCTTAGTCTAAAATAAACAACTCAATTGTCCAGGTACTCTGACTTTCATTTCAATCACTCGTAAAAGTTGGAGAAATCTGCAAAACTTTTCCTATTCTAGATAGGAATATTAACATGCCATACTCATTTGTCTTAATTGCCTTCTACATTTTAAATGTTATTAAATGGAAGTATGCTCCTTGCATTAACCTGGTTGATGTATTTACATTATACATACTTGTCTCTTAGCAAGCTCAAATCACAGAGACCTCCTGGTGTTTCTACAGAAATAATGTATTTTTTTGGCAAAATTTTGCAAGATGATTTTCTTTCTACAATGTGATTAAGCACAATACAAATGATTATATGGTCTCAGAACAGATTGAATACACTGCCTTTTTGGCTGCAATGAGTACTGCTAACATTCTGATACAAAAGTGAGATGAGCAATAGCAATCTCTCTTATAAGAGAATTATTTTAGTATTTTATCATTGCATTAAATTCACAGAGTACAGGGAAACATATTTGACATGAGCCAAATGAAAGATACTTTTAACTAGGATATTTAAAAATAATTTTAGATGTTAATATGTACATTCCCTGGTGACTCAATGGTAAGGAATCTGCCTATCAATCCAGGAGATGCAGGTTCAATCCCTGGGTCAGGAAGATCCCTTGGAGGAGGAAATAGAAACTCACACTCCAGTATTCTTGTCTGGAAAATCCCATGGACAGAGAAGCCTGGCAGGTTACAGTCCATGGGGTTACAAAGAGTCAGATATGATTTACCAAATGAAAGAACAACATGATGAACTTTAAGAAAATTCAGTATATACCATCAAGGAAAATTTGTACAATACAGAAATTGAGAGATTCTGAGAATTTTCTTGTTTTTTTAAACTAGAGATTCTGCCTTAGATCATGATTTAAGCAATATGATCAGTATCTTCATTTTGGTTCTAGGATCCAAACAGACACCAAATACATGAATGTTCAAGTCCTTTATATAACATGGTGTAGTATTTGCATGTAACCGATTTGCTGTACATCCTGCTGCTGCTGCTGCTAAGTCACTTCAGTCGTGTCCTACTCTGTGCGACCCCATAGATGGCAGCCCACCAAGCCCTGCTGTCCTTGGGATTCTCCAGGCAAGAACACTGGAGTGGGTTGCCATTTCCTTCTCCAACGCACGAAAGTGAAAAGTGAAAATGAAGTCGCTCAGTCGTGTCAGACTCTTCACGACCCCATGGACTGCAGCTTACCAGGCTCCTCCATCCATGGGATTTTCCAGGCAAGAGTACTGGAGTGGGTTGCCATTGCCTTCTCCAGCTATACATCCTACCAGATACTTAAAATCATCTCTAGATTACTTATAACACCTAACACAACATCAGTGTTATGTAAATACTAATAAATATGATATAAATGATGTGCAAATAGTTATAAATATAATGCAAATGCTATGTAAACGTTAACAGCTACAGCAAAATCAAGTTTTGTTTTTCAGAACTTTCTAGAGACTTTTTACCCACAAAATGTTTTTGATGCACAAGTAGTTGAATTCTTGGGGCCAACCATAATGGCACATGAAGAAGAGAGTTTGCTGGTTACCAAATCCAACAGATTTGTAGAACTGCTCTTCAAAAAAAGAGGCGATATTTTATTGGTAAATCTTAGTAGCTGAATTATTCTAAGTTCAAATAAAAACAAATATTGACAAATATAGACACTTCTCACTGTTAAAATTGGATGAGTAGGAAAATAGTGAAGGTAAATGAATTAGGAAAAAAAATAATGTAAAATATTCCCATGAAAGTTATTGCTGAAAAAATTGTAAAAAAATATTCATTTTTCTTTGAAGTGAGATACATTTCTTAGTAATTAATTCATAGGAGAAGGAAATGGCAACCCACTCCAGTATTCTTGCCTGGGAAATCCTATGGACAGAGGAGCCTGGTGAGCTATATAGTCAGACATAAATGAGTGACTAAACAGAAACAGTTTATTCAGAAAGATGGTAAACTGCTTAAAAAAAAGACCTCTGATTATGAAAACACATGACTGAGAAGAGACCAAGTTAAACCTAGTATTTTTTTTTGCTTATTACTCTTATTCATATTATTAAAAATAGAATTGCACATAGGATTTCAGGCAATCTTTATTTGAGAGCACACTGTCAGGCAGTTCAATGCACTAGCTTCACTGCAACAGACTAATAACCCTCTTTCTTTGGGGAGAAAATACTCTAAAGAATAAAACTGAAGGTGTAACATGCAAAATTAAAGAGAAAGAAAAAATTCAGCAAAATCTGAATTTTACAACATGGCTATATCCATCAACTTTCAGTGTAATTTTATTTTCTAAAAATAGAGGAAAAAGTGAATTGAGTGAAACTCAACACTGAACATGCCTATCTGACAAAAAAATAAACTTTAATGGCCTTGCCTAGCAATCCTTTGTGAGTTGTCTGCATATGTGAAATATAAAATTAATATTAAATGCAGATAAGATTTAGGGCAGATCCTATTCATTGGATACTAATATGCCCTCCCTACAACTCTTCTTCTTTATGTATCTTCCACATTTGAGATATAAAACAGATACACTTCTTCCCAGACTACTTTGAAGTTAGGGGAATTCACTGACACAATTCTAGTCAATGAACCTGAAGGAAGCATTCTAGAAGGTTAGTGGCCCGATAAAAGAAAGCATGCACAGTTCTCTCTCTCTCTGTCTCACACACACACACACACATACACAAGCACACATTCACACACATACAAACTTCTTTCTGGATATATTTACTTTCCTGGTAGCCTTTGGTATTTTTCCATGGTTCTCTTGAGTTATATAGAACTACACCTCCTTTAATTTCTTCTTTTTATTTACATTCTTAATCTTGCTACCATTCTTTAACAAAACTAAAATATCTTTTTTCATAGGATTTAACAAATCATGCCTAATATGTTAACCCCAGAACAACTTTCTATCACAATAACCAATCCTGGTAAAAAAAATATATGTTTTATCTCACAGAATTTAAAAGAAAGAAATGTTATGATTCTCATTTTTATACTATATAATACTTGAATATAAGGTATTACAAACACAAGACACAGTAGCTAGGCAACAGATGGGAATTTGAGGGCAATAAATTCTGTGCTTCTTTTACCATGTCCTTATTTGACCCTAGAAAAGTAACTTACCAAGTAAGTTATGATAACAAATATACATACACAAATATAATTTTTGTAAGACTGAACATTTCTTCTGACTGGACTCTTCTGCAGGCCTATTGTTTTTTGCTTGCTGTACTATGTCTGTTTAAAATGGATGTGTCACTGACAATGTTCTATTATTGACTTTATTATTAACATTGACTAAAGTTCTATTATTAACTGATGAACTTAGTCCCAGAACTACTAGTATGGAGTCATGAAACTCAATCTTTTTTCATTCTGGCCATTTCTTTCCTTTATATAGTTGAGTCTTCATATCCACTCTAAACTATATACTAGTCATGGGTAACATTTCCACTTTTCAGTTCCCAGTTCAGTTACCCTGTAAGTTTGAACTTCTGAAAATAAACTATTCCTAATGCATAATATACTAAGAATAAAAAACATATAGTTACAGTTGGAGAGAGTATGTAGAAATTGAGAGCTGTGGAATCTAGATTGCTTTTCTTATTGCTTACTTTGAAATCAGATTATTCCATTTAGAAGATCATGATTCAGGGTAACTGGAATATTTGGATAGGCTACTCTTTCATCTGATGGATTGTTTTCCAGTATGCTCAGCATTATAATTATCAATTTTCCCTCATTTGTATTCCTATTTCAAACAACCATTGGCTGATTCTGAGCTCTATGTTATCTCCTTTGAGAACAGAAGCTCTCTAATCAAGTAAATTAGCAACATGGTTCTTCTTTTAGGCCTCTTAGAGTCATATATAAGTCATATATGACATCCACCTCTAAGTTGCTAATAGAAAACAATCTACAGTGTGTAGATCTGACCTCCATTAAACAACATCTACAGCTGCAACATATGTCTCTTTTACATCCCAGAATACTTTCCCTTTTCAGTTTTGGGAGTCTTGATATACTTAGTTTTGCATAACGGTCCATCTGTGGTAATTCCACACCCCTGCATGTTTCCAAACTGCTTTGAAAGATAAAGGTGTCCTTGTAACGCATATAATCCTGTGTGGGACCTTAATGAGCTCAGAAGATGATGGCATCATTATAGCACCAAAAGATTAAAAAAAAAATCAATATGTCATAAATTAAGAACGTGAATTCAAAAGGTGACTATTGGAGATGAGAGAAGCATAAAGGGGGCTCTTTTAGGATGCTATCTGAAAAGAGTGTATACTGCAAGTGAGTTAAAAGGGCAGCCTGTAGCTAACACAAGCAAGACATTTCTGTGAATTTGTGTGATGTTTGTCTTCTTCAGTAAATGAAATTAAAGTATTAAAACCATATTACCTTAAGAATGTAAGTCTTTGATGTTTATTAATGCCTTGAGACAAACATAACTCTTAGAATTCAATTCATTTGGTAAAATTATTTGAAATTTAGAGTGAATCATTCAAGGTTGATTTAAGACAAATGCATTATATTTTTCATGTGGGGGGAAAAGCATGAGAAATACTAAGCTTCAAATTGGGTAAAGTATCAAATTTATTATCAGTTTTTCCAAGTTTTTGTTAAAACTAATAATGTCAGCAATACAAGACTATGGAGAGGGGTAGAAACTTATAGGATAAAGGTATATAATAATAATACCTTTATTATTCCCTGTGACTTGATATGAAAAGTTTAAAAAAGACATAATACTTGTTTAAATGTGTGTAAAAGAGGCTAAAAAATGAGAGAATGAAGAAAATGTGACATAATTTTCTCGAAAAGCTTTCAGAAATTTCTACTTTTAAGATAAAAAAAGTTAATTTTTCTTCTAACTCTAATTTTGTATTTTAAACTTTTTATTTTCTTTTGGCTTTTTAAAGCAATTTCATTTCTTACTAGATGTCTAGATTTCATTAGATTATGATAAATTATATTTGCATGTTCAATGCATTTTCTTTTTTCTTGAACACCGTTAATGATAATATTGAATAAGACTCAACTAAAGCATAAGAGAGATTATTACACAATAAAAGAGATATGATATGTCTTAAAATTTAAATATAGAGTGTCATTTTTTATTCTGTTCTATGAGGTAACTTTAAATCTGTTGTTCTTGGTCTGGTATAGGAATGCCTTCTATATTGACTAAATTTCTCAACAAATCAAAAATTAGAAGTCAGGCAGGACAGAAGTGATATATAAATAGAAAACAACTTTCTTAAATGTCAAGTTTATTATTCTACCCTACATGTTAAGGTGGACAGAATTAGCATACTTGTTGCTTTATTATTCTTTGCTTTAAACAATATACAGTATTTCAGGAATATTATGGAAAATATTGGAACAAAAGAAAATTGTCTATAATCCCATTGCTACCACATATTTAATCTTAATTTTGTGAATATTTATAAATCAGTTTTTTTAATTCTTTTTTCATAGATGTGATAAATATCCATACGTGATTTTTGTTTGTTTCAGATAGCATTTCTTTAAATATATTTGAAGAAATGGTTGAGTTTACATTCTGCCTCCTTCAGGTAAAATTTTAGGTCATTTACAGAAATTCATTCTGTACAATATAAAAGAGGAAAAATATTAAAAAAAAAAATTGCTACAGTTAGCTTCAAGGACCTGTTGGAAGTTGGTGAAAAATCCTACTCAACAGGCTTACTGCTATGGATTCTGCCTTCAGTGAACAGTTCAAAGGGTGAAGCTTGTGGTGCTACCTATAGAGATTTGGTAAGGAAGACCCATTCCTCCACGAATGGCAGCTGATTCTACCTCCTCAGAACCACAAAGGAGAGACACCAACTGCTGTGAGGGAGTGAAAGAGTAAAGCTTATGCACCATTTTTCCACACTGCTAAGATAGCCCTTGATTTTATGAGTGACCCTATACACTGCTTATTAACTGCAGCAACAATAGACAATAATGGAATCCTCAGGCTGACTGAGGGAACATTCCAGGATAGAAACTGAGACTGCTTTCCTTGGAATGAAGAAAAAGCCCAGGAGTTCCTTTGAAACATCTGATGAGAAGCAGCCCAAGAGAACTGAATTTTTGTAATTCAGAGGATTGGTTCAGATTTGTATTAACTTGAATGTTAAAAGAATTGTCATTCTATATTGAATCATTTATGCACTACCAACTGTCATCCTCTTCATGAAGCAGATACAGTGATAAATAGAATTTTAAATATTTAAAAAATATTTTAGTATAATGCAATTCCAAAGAAATTTAACTATCCTACAAACAATAAGATATAAAAAAGAACCATAAACTGTTTAAAAGCTCTGATAAAATGTACTGCTTATTTTCTAGGTAAAAATGATTCTTTGCAATCTTTAAGACCATTGCCAGTTAAAAGAAAACCAGTTTGCAATGATTGCCTGAGCCAGATAAGGGAAAGTGATGGATGGGACAATAAAGTACATGGCAAAATGACAGTATAAGAAAAACTGGAAAGATAAAGAAAACTCATGAAGAACAGGTAAATTGCTAACCACAGCCTTTGTCTTCCTTTGTTACTCAAGGCAGAATACATGGTTTTAATGAAGCTTTCTAGGTTACAATCAGATAGTAATGATTTTTCTATATTCTACCAACTTCAATTGGTAGTCTTCTTGCCACTTTTGACACTAATTCCAAAAAAAGTAATACCGTCTCTGAAAGTCATTAAGTTGCTCCATTCAAAAATAAATTCTAATTTCTACCCTGTCAATAACTTGTTCAGCCAACTTAGACAAGTCACTAAACCTTCTATGCTTATGTTTCCTGAGGTGTAAAAGTTGAGAGAATCACAATGACCCAACTTGAGGGTCACCGAAGAGCACCTTCCAGGAAGGAGGTGTTATGTGCAAAAAAGAATGGCAGTATCCTTGCCTCTTGGCAAAGAGGATAGAAATATGAAACCAATGACTTTGGTATATGTTCTGTCCAAGTGTCCCAAACTTCAATTCAGATTCTCCAGCAAAGACAACTGTTTTCATTTATTACTCAGAAATATTTTTCTCGCCCTGAGTCTTAACAATGTAGAACAGATCTAAAGCCACAGAATTCAACTGTCTTTATTCTACACAGATTTATTAATATGTTTTAATAAAGTCCTTCTAACATTTGGAGTCCACTGACATTATCAAGAGCAATGACCATTACTCATGTGAAATTAAGATACTCGAACATTGGGGCAGTCAGTTTAAAATTACATTTGCTGCATTAAGAGTGAGTTGGAACAGTTATTTTCTCTGAATATGCTTACTCATGGCTGAAAATCCCTCAGTGATATGACCTTTATATTCAACATTTAGAAAGCTTAACAATACTTTCCTGCAGCAGCTTAGAGTAGGAGATAATTCTTTCCCAAGAGAAAAAAAAAATTAAAATGCTGCAACGCCTGTTGGAGAAATGAAGGCAAGGATAATGACAGCAATAATAGGCCAAATAATTATGTTAATTGTTTATTTGTTTGCAAATGAAGGCACTCAATATTTACTGCATTTAGTTCTTGTCTAATAGTGTCATTTTCATACCTGTAGCTTCATCCAGGATAAGACTAACCAGTCTCAAATGCAAAATAACCTCTAATTTAATGCAACAGTTGAATTTATTCACCTTTAAACTAAATATCTAAAAATGAACAATTTAATTGGGGGGGAAAAACCTTGACATATTTTCAGTTGTTCTTTGTAAATTGTTGTTTAGCATCTGCACCACACATACACCATACACACACACCAGGTATTATTCTTTGTCTGGTCAAGGACTGACTTCATGGTTACCATGGCAACCCAGTTTGCTCAGGGCTCTCTTTCAGCAGCTGCTGATTACACTTTGAATTTTATTTGCATTCATGATTAAAGAGGAATATAAAATACTATGGTAAAAAAAATTCTTAAAGCAATAAGAGGATAAAAGACATTTCAATCAGTGATTCTTTGCAGCTTTAATTAAAAATAAAAGAATAAGAAGAGATAACGGGATTTCAGAAACTTTAATGGCTGACTGGCTGTTGCAACAAAATTAAGTGAAGTCACTACTACCATCTTGAACTCTTGCAATTTGCAAGGTTGTACACTATTAGCTACAAGACCATATAGGCAGTTTTTGTTTTCTAGTAATGATCTCTACTTTCAAAAAATAATAAATGCATATTTCTGTTCCAGGATTGGAAAAGATAAAAGAACAAACATATTTAGGACCATATTTGTTGAACTCATGCAATGTACTTTCAAGAAGGACATTTGATACTAAATGTCACTTATCCTTGGCCTTTTTATGTTCACAGGGATTTATTCTACCAATTGTAATATAGAAAGAAAGAGTACAATAATTACTGGTGATTACCAGAGCATAAATAGAAAGACAAAAACTCTATGGAAACATGGAAGTTTACCAGGCAAGACTGTACAATTTTGACTAACTTTGGGCACATATGTTGTACTATTACTTTAGAAAATGTAAAACAACCAAGAGAATAATATGTCTTTATATTTAGAGCAAAGAAATATTGGAAGAAAATATTTTAGTTCTATCACTTATAAGTCATAGTATTTTTCATTTCCCTCAGTCTCCTTAATATAGCTCTAAAAAGATAAATATTTTATTTTCTGTGTAATAGTAATAAACACATATTTAATTAATTTATTCTGCTAGAGGCTTTTGTCTGGACAAATTCTGTGCTCTAAAGATTATATTAATGCGTCAATTTTTTAGAGACTATTTTCATAACTATTATCTGTTAATTTGATACTAGCAATATAGAAATCAATAAAATCATGTTTTGAATTGCAATTAACAAAACACAAGGAAAACAGTGAATCAAAATGAAGTACACAAAATTATGCTCCTTTGTTAGTTTTGACGCAACTGAATTATATATATATACCCTAGATGATTTAATGTAAATACTTTCATGATAGTTTTCTATCTGGTTATCTAACTGGTTATATAACTAGATAAGAATGCTATTGAAGGCAAAACCAAGCTACTCATGTATTATTCTGAAATTCCCTTTATTTTTAAGCTTTCCACTTTAAGAAAAATATAATTCAAGACAGAATAATTTTATACACTATATTAATATGAAATTTAAAGAAAATGTCAGTACACGATTACTTTGTAGAGCTTTTGGCTCCCACTATTTTAGTGCTATAATAAATTAATATTATTAGAGATGTTGCTGTGTTTAACTTATCCTTCTAATACAGAGATCTCCACCCAGATGTATTCTGCTTTAGCCAGGAGCCACCCAGGAAATCAAGGCCTTTTAAGAACCCCAAAGGCCATATTTAACATTTCTCTCAATAAGTTAAAGTTTTTTCCATCATACCAGATTCTAGTGGATCAAAATTTTCTTCCTATCTCTTTCTTAATTGTATTCAGAATAAACTATGCTCCAGCAAAGGAAATGCAAGCCTGTCTGTACCTCAGGCCGGTAACTGTCTCTTTCCAAAACAAAGACTGCAGAGTCTAAGTCTCCTTCAAGAAAAAATAAGGAATTTGCTTTCTTTTCCTTTAAATAACTTGCAGTAGAGTCTTGTCTCACCTATAGTCCTCTCAGCTGGAAATGTTTATAATTAGTGGCCAAGAAACTTTTCTACAGATTTTCATACACATACAGTCACAAATACACATATATCTTCTGGGGGGTGCAGGAGGCATTTTTAAAAGGGGCCACCTTTCACTTTTAGTGTCAAACAACTGTGCTTTCCAGAAGCCAACTGCTTGCCGCAGATAGGAATTTGTTCACAAAGTCCCATAGGGAAGGACCGCATACCTGAGATACCTACCCTCCAGGCAGACTAGAGACTCACTGAAATGTAGAGTAACATCTTTCCAAATTTAAGCAACACAGGTACACGAGAAAGCAGAAAAGTGCTGGATCCTGAAAAGAGGGATTGGAATGTCTCTCCTGCTTGTGAAATGATGGTTAAGTTCTTCGTGTATGAGCCAAAAATTTAGAATAGCGACTGGCTGGCACACAGATATTGAATCTTGACATGGGCTTCCAGCCAGTTGGGAGCAGTACACAGGTGACTTACTGAAAATGACAAGGGGCATCATCGTCATCTAAGTGGGTCACCTAACATATTCAGTAAAGACCCTTTACTGGAAAACCCACATTGTTTAACCTATTAGCCTGTATCAGCATATATTTGTAGACTTTGATTTCCAGTTTAAAAAAATTTTTACTCACTTCTTTCCCAGAACTTCACTGCTGAGTTCAACTGGAAAAGTGTTTTGGACCCAGAGTCATTTTCTCCTAAGACAGATGATTTGATTTAATTTTTTTTTTTTAAGGTACATCTGAATGTTCAAGGGAAGAAATTAGAATAGCCAACTGGGGTCATCCATAAGATTTGTCTGGCATTAGAAATCATTGGAAAAGGTTTTTTCAGTCATCTAGATGATTGGGCCATCTAGGAAAATGGATTGCGCCATCTGGGAAAAAGTGAATTTGCTTGTTTCCTATAACGACACTGAACTAATATTGTTAAATATTATTTTGTATTGATTAAAATTTTACTAGATCTCTGGTAAGCATAAAAAGTCTGACTGTTTCTGAGATGCAGGTGAAGGTTTAGTGAATAATTGTCAGTAATGGTACAAAACTACTACAGTTCAAATACGGTATCATGTTACATAACAACTACAACTTTTCTTTTTAAAATATTATTTTTAGAACTAACTTAAATTTACAGCTATTTTAAGCAGGTAATATATGGAGAGTTCCCATATATCCCACATTCAGTTTCTCCTATTATTAGCATCTTATGTTAACAGAATACCTTCGTTATAATAACTAATGAACAAATACTCATCCATTTTATTAACTAAAGCCAATAGTTAATTTAAATTTCCTTAGTTTCTGCTTACTATCCTTTTTCTGTATTGGGATTCCAACCAGGATACCACATTACATTTAGTTGCCATTTCTCTTTCAGTTTCTCTTGGTTGTGGCAATTTTCCAGAGATGCCTTATTTTTCGTAATCTTGACAGTTTTGAGGGTACTGGTTAGGTATTTTGTGGGCTGCATCATTACTGGAATTTGGTGTTTTATTTTTTTTCATGGTAAGACATTGATGATGGGTTTTTGATTATTGGTTATGAAGGGAGACCAGAGGTAAAGTGTCATTTCCATCACATCATATTATCATATCAAGTTTATATACTATTAACAAGTTTATGGCTGCTGATATTGGCCTTGAGCACCAGACTGAGACAATGTCTGTCAAGTTTGTCTGTAGTAAAGTTACTCTTTTCCATATTTTAGACTTTGGAAGAAAGACACTATGTACCACACACCTCAGGAACAGGGAATTATAGACCTTCTGCTTAAAGGGTGAATAGCTACAAAATTAATTGGATCCTTCCGTTTGGAAAGTTTGTCTCTTCTCTCCCATCAATTTATTCAATAATTTAGTTAACAGAGTGGGCTCACAGGTATTTATTTTCTACTTGGGCAACAAAATTTTACAGATTCCATTACAAAATTTAAGGCAAATAGACAAAGCTAAAGACTTTGCTTGATATAAAAATGCTTGTATGGTGCATTCTAAATGAATCTGATTCAGAAATATCACGTGTGTTTCCTCATAGAAAGGATGAGAAAAATCAGTGGATTGTTCTTATTTAAAAATAATTAAAATACCATATAGAGTAATGCCTCAGAATATTTTCAGAAACAAAAAGAAATCCTGAACATGATTTATAAATTTTTAAAAATAAACATTAAATCAGTTTCTGTAAACTTTTAAATCTTTTAAACATATATAAAGGAAGGTGGCTAAAATGGCTATGAGAGTCTCAAACTTTGAAATTCCTTCAACATTCATTTATCTTGGAATCTTTCACTATGTTGCTTTTTGAGTAAAGAAAAATGTGAACTTTAAAAGAAATTCAGTAGAGAATCCTGGCTTTTTTATTACAAAAGCTAGCTATCAAAAAAAGTTAGATACCTCTGACTGACAGAGATTGTTATTGGTCATCATTGGCCATGATTTAAATGTGCAAGATATATAATATTGTGAGGGAAGGAAAGAGAAAACATGTGTGAAACACAAATATTAGAAGAGTATTTGACAAATGTGATTTACTTATATAAAGTTCATGACAGGGATTGTTTATTACATGGGTTCAAATATACAACAAATGTCAATGCTTGTTCTATTGCCTATCTTATATTCTACAAGACTTTCAAGGATTCTACATGTGTTTGTATCTCTAATTGCCATTTTTTATCAATTAAAGCATTTTTTCTAAGACACTGAGGAATTAAGCCTGCTCTATTCAAACAATTTTGTTGTTGTTTTCTTTAACTGCTGTCACACTAAATTCTAAAATTCTGTGAGATTATGCAGTGCCCAGAACTCCTTGGCTTACAGAATAATTACTTGTAAGCTTGCTCCTTGAAAGGAAAGTTATGACCAACCTAGATAGTATATTAAAGAGCAGAGACATTACTTTGCCAACAAAGGTCCATCTAGTCAAGGCTATGGTTTTTCCAGTGGTCATGTATGGATGTGAGAGTTGGACTGTGAAGAAAGCGGATCACTGAAGAATTGATGCTTTTGAACTGTGGTGTTGGAGAAGACTCTTGAGAGTCCCTTATACTGCAAGGAGATCCAACCAGTCCATTCTAAAGGAGATCAGTCCTGGGTGTTCATTGGAAGGCCTGATGCTACAGCTGAAACTCCAATACTTTGGCCACCTCATGCAAAGAGTTGACTCACTGGAAAAGACTCTGATGCTGGGAAGGATTCGGGGGTGGGAGGATAAGGGGACAACAGAGAATGAGATGGCTGGATGGCATCACCGACTTGATGGAGATGAGTTTGAGTGAACTCTGGGAGTTGGTGATGGACAGGGAGGCCTGGCGTGCTGTGATTCATGGGGTCGCGGAGAGTCGGACACGACTGAGCGACTGAACTGAACTGAACTGAACATGAAGTTCATCACATGGTATTCATTTCTTCATAATTTCTAGGTAAATACATATAAATATACACACACACACACACACATATATATATATACATACATATATATAAAGTGGAAAATCAATATACCAACCTATAAAAGAGTAACATTTCAGATAAACATTCACATAATTGTCTCCTGATCTGTACAGTTAGGAGTGAAAAATGAAAAAGACCCAAGACAGTGCACAATAAAATATTCTAAGTACAAATTTATTAAACAGAAGTTTTGAATCACTGTGATATGATGGTAGAGTCAAGTCATGAACTTGGGTGAACCAAGACAGACCATAGAAGCAGAGTCAACAGGATGTCAAAACTGGAGGCACTGGGAGGAACAAGATGAAGATAGAGGCAAAGAGGAATATGGACAAGCCTAATTAGATACAAAGCTGGGGCATGGCCGTCACCCTTGCTAGTTTCTCGTATTATTATGGGGCTGTGTGTGAGGTCTTAGCATTATGACAGATGCCTATAAACATGCAGGGCTTCCTAGGCGGTGCTAGTGGTAAAGAACCCACCTGCCAATGCAGAAGACGTAAGAGAGTTGGGTTTGATCTCTGGGTTGGGAAGATCCCCTGGAGGAGGGCACGGCAACCCACTCCAGTATTCTTGCCTGGAGAATCCCATGGACAGAGGAGCCTGGTGGGCTACAGTCCATGGGGTCACAAAGAGTTGGACTAACACTTTCATTTCACTTTCATAAACATGAAGAAGAATGAAACAAAGCAAAAATCTGCAGTCTCTCAGATTTTCTTTTACCTTGTATATACTGCCTTATGAGTAGCAGCACCACAGAAATATCATTACTGTAACATCTACATGGCCTACAGAAAAGTTCAATGCATGAAAATTGAAGCCACAAATATAGTCTTTCAATAACTATAAAATGCAAAAGTGTAGTTGCTTAAATTATTACCTATTTTCTCTCAATCTTCATTAGCATTTCTTTAATTAAAATTCTTTTCTTAGTGTCCTTAAGACATAACATAATTGGCACCCAGGAAGCTACTAGTGTAAGTCTTTAGGATATATGCCACATATTCTAAATTCCCGTGACACTAATGATACATTGCAGTGATCAGAAATGTCCTGGAGTGCACATGAGCCTGAAGTAAGCTCTTTTAGGCCACAAGGTTATCATCTACATGATTTTGACTTGAATACATTTAAATGATCACTAACGCACCTTGTAAAAATGCCCAGGCTATCTAAGAAACTAAGGTTTATACAAGAAATAATGAGTTAATTATCAAGGATGCTTAAGTAGCAAAACAACAACAAACCTCTAATTTTCTCTTTGATTTTCAACATTAATGTGATAATGTAAAACCAAATACCATTTTAGCTTCACTGCAAAAGAATCTGAACATTTATTCCCTATAATGCTTATTGTACATGCTTTTTAAACAATTTCTTCATTCTTATATTTGAAAGAGGTTCTGAAGGGTCTCTTTTTAAGTCCAAGAACAACAGTGACCTTAACCTAAGTGTTTTTGGTATGAAAATTAACGATTTCTTATATGATTTTCCCTCATCTACAATTCTTTCTTTTCAAATTTGACATCCAGTTGCTAGATATAATCTACAGATAAACCAATATTTATTTCTAAGTTCCTGTTCTTGAAAACTGTGCAATGCTTCGCAGTAGATAAACTGAAGAGGCTGAGTTTAGACACTTTATCGAACTCAACAAAGCTTTCTTTTTCTTCCCCATGTCAAAATAAAGGATCATTTGGGTAGAAAAGTCATGAGAATGGAAGTGTAAGAAGAAAAATGATCCATTGGTTTTCTAGACTTATCTAAATAACTCTGGAAAGTAAAAAATACTCTTCTCATGTTATCATATTTTCGTCCCTTTCTCATGTAATATTTTCTTTTCTTCTAAAATAAGTTATCTAAGAGTAGTGACAGCAGTCTTTTTATCATTCACACACCTACCATGAGCAGATTCCAATTACTCATCTGATGGTTTTTTCACATCATTCATCATGTTAAACTTCATATCTCAAGAAAACACACCATGCTCTTTTACTTGAGCCTTTTAAATGTTCTATGAACATTATTTAATGCTTCATGGAATAAACACTTTTCCACCCCTTATTTGAGCAGTAAATTTGTATTTAAGAGGGGGCTCAAGCATGGCCTGTGAAGCTCTCACCTTCTCACAATTTCTTATGTGCTCCCAACTCTTTTTTACCTTTTGTATAATGAATTTGTACTATGTATTAGACTATCTGTCTTTCTCTCCAATGAACTGTAAGTTTATTGAGGACACAGATTGTCTCTTTTAATCTGTACAATTTTAACTAGCACATGGTAGAAGTTTAATAAATACTGAATTTTAAACATCATTTTACTCTGGACTACAGAAGCTTCAGTTTGATTTTTAATGATTTTGAATGTTACCAGACACATAATTGTCAAATTCTTAATCACTTTTAATAAATAGATGTAGAATACTTAGTCATACTTCAGTCTGTTACACCAGCTAACCTGTTCATTAACAGACTATGACATCCTAGCTAGGAAAGAGAAGGGAACTGTCTATGGGATGGATGCTTATTATCTTTTGTAATTAGACAATAAGAAGCATTATTCAAGCATTATTCTTGCTTCCAAAATATGGTAAAAGACTATAGCAAGGCACTCATAATGCCATAATTGTATTACTTCAACAATAAGTAAGAAAGGCCTTTTTCTTGCATATTTGCTTTTCCTCCAAGAGTGGCTGCAGGCCTGATGTCCACCATAGTTTTAGGATATATGTGAAAAATTATGCCATATTCTCTTTCATAGGAAAAAAATAATCAATGGTTTGTTTACAAAAGGACTTTATAGGCTAAGGGCTTCCCAGCTGGCTCAGTGGTAAAAAAAAAAAAAAAAAAAAAAACTCACTTGCCAATGCAGAATACACAAGAGATGCAGGTTTGATCCCTAATTCTGGAAGATCCCCTGGAGTAGGAAATGGCAACCTGCTATGGTATTCTTGCCAGGAAAATCCCGTGGACAGATAAACCAGGTGGGCTATAGTCCATGGAGCCACAGAGTCAGACATGACAGAGAGACTGAGCACATTATGGGCTAAAATAGTTTCTTGAGATGTTATTTCTCCTACTTTACATATGGGTACCTTTTCCTTGTAACAAAGGATGTATATGTATAATGGATTCACTTTACTGTACAGCACAACATTGTAAATCAACTATAGTTCCAATAAGATTAATTTAAAAATCATACGAGCCATTACAAACAACTTGTTCTTGTTGGCCAAAAAGACATCATGTTTTCCCTAATAAATTGAGAACATATATTTCTATAACCATAAAATTTTATAAAGTTGTACGCCTAAAAGGGGAACAAGGTATGGAACAGATGCAGGTAAAAGTAAGAAAAAGATGTAAGCACAAATAATTCCATATATTTCTCTCATCTCTAAAGAAAGAAGGCTGAGCCCTGAAGAATCAATGCTTTCGAACTGTGGTGCTGGAGAAGACTCTTGAGAGTCCCTTGGACAGTAATGAAAGGTTGTTGCTGAACCACAAAAAGATGCTGGGATTCTTGGCCTCTGGAGGAGAAGAATTCAATCCGGGCCAGTGATGAGGCTTGATCTCTCAGAGCTTTTGTGTAATAAAGTTTTATTAAAGTATAAAGGAGATCAAGAAAGCTTCTGACATAGGCATCAGAAGGGGGCAGAAAGAGTACCCGCTTGCTAGTGTTAGCAATGGGGTTATATACTCTCCAATGAATCAAAAGAATGTCTGGAGGTTGTAAAGACCTCACCAGACCTACTCCCATAATTTACATTTTAAGATAACAGAATTAGCCAGAAGGTTTAATCCAGAGACTGTCCTCAGGCAGGATACATTATTGTTATATAATCCTAAGGAATGTAGAGGGAAAAAAAGTTTGTCTTTTCTTCCTCCTTGAGAATTCTAGACCCCTCTCTCCTTGGGGACCCCTAGACTTCTTATCAACCTGCCTAGGAAATGACTCTCTCAGTAAGAATATCAAACCAGTCAATCCTAAAGGAAATCAACCCTTAATATTCATTGGAAGGACTGATACTGAAGCTGAAGCTCCAATACTTTGGTCACCTGATGAGAAGAGCTGACTCATTGGAAAAGACCCTGATGCTGGGAAAGACTGAGGGCAGGAGGGGAAAGGAGCAATAGAGAATGAGATTGTTGGATGGCATCACTGATCCAATGGACATGAATTTGAACAAACTCAAGGAGTTAGTGAAGGATGGGAAAGCCTGGCATGCTGTAATCCATGGGGTCACAAAGAGTAGGACACAACTTAGAAACTGAACAACAACCACCATTCAAAACCCCTTATGTTTCTTAGTTACTGCTTTCATTGTTAGTAATCTTTTCTTTAAAGGCATTATAACTCATATGGAGAGGGTTCACAAATGCACTCCTTTTGTTCTGTCTCCTTTCCTAAGCAGCACTTTTAATACAATTATAGGATTCTAGATAAAATAGGGACTTTGGAAATCATCAAATTCTATCTTTCCCTTAAATAAATATGGAAATTAAGTTGCAGGCATTTGATGTTCTGCAGATGCTCAAATACAGATTTTGCAATTAAAATAAAATGATAATATTTATCTACATTCTCTTTATCAACTGTTCTGAAAACTAAGGAATGCCCAAGTTACACAATAACTAGAAGAGTTATATATATTCAGACACAACAATCTACAGTCACAGTGCTTCGTGCCTTTCCTACTGTGAATTCCTTACTCATTACTGCTGCTGCTGCTAAGTCAATTCAGTTGTGTCCGACTCTGTGCGACCCCAGAGATGGAAGCCTACCAGGCTCCCCTGTCCCTGGGATTCCCCAGGCAAGAACACTGGAGTGGGTTGTCATTTCCTTTACCAATGTGTGAAAGTGAAAAGTGAAAGTGAAGTTGCTCAGTCTTGTCCGACTCATAGCGATCCCATGGACTGCAGCCTACCAGGCTCCTCCATCCATGGGATTTTCTAGGAAAGAGTACTGGAGTAGCTTGCCATTGCCTTCTCCGTATACTCATTACTAACTCTAGTTAATTAAATTGGAAATTTTTCTCCTATGTTATCAAGTGTTTAGGTAAAACAAATGTGAACTTGCTATTTCTTCCAAAACAAAAGCTAAGTCCTTTTCAGTTTTTCACTATTCATTAGTATGAATTCATGCCATACTGTTAAATTACAACACCACTGCACAACAATCAGAGCCTAGTGGAATGCAAAAATTCCCAAAGAGTGTGGGACCAGATAGAAATACGGAAGAAGTATTGCTACTAAAAAAAAAAGTAAGTTATTGCTTACCCAAAAAGTTTGTTCAGATTTTTTCATAACATTTAACAGAAAACCTGAACAAACCTTTTGGCCAATGCAATACTTGATTTTGGGGATAACTAAGGGCAAGGATGAAAGTGAAAGAGGAGAGTGAAAAGTTTGGCTTGAAGCTCAACATTCAGAAAACGAAGATCATGGTATCTGGACCCATCACTTCATGGGAAATAGATGGGGAAACAGTGGAAACAGTGTCAGACTTTATTTTTTGGGGCTCCAAAATCACTGCAGATGCTGATTGCAGCCATAAAATTAAAAGACGCTTACTCCTTGGAAGGAAAGTTATGACCAACCTAGATAGCATATTAAAAAGCAGAGGCATTACTTTGCCAACCAAGGTCTGTCTAGTCAAGGCTATGGTTTTTCCCGTGGTCATGTATGGATGTGAGAGTTGGACTGTGAAGAAAGCTTATTGCTGAAGAATTGATGCTTTTGAACTGTGGTGTTGGAGAAGACTCTTGAGAGTCCCTTGGATTGCAAGGAGATCCAACCAGACCATTCTAGAGGAGATCAATCCTGGGTGTTCATTGGAAGGACTGATGCTAAAGGTGAAACTGCAATACTTTGGCCACCTCATGCGATGAGTTGACTCACTGGAAAAAAGTCTGATGCTAGGAGGGATTGGGGGTAGGAGGAGATGGGGACGACAGAGGATGAGATGGCTGGATGGCATCACCGACTCGATGGACATGAGTTTGAGTGAACTCTTGGAGTTGGTGATGGACAGGGAGGCCTGGCGTGCTGTGATTCATGGGGTCTCAAAGAGTCGGACACGACTGAACGGCTGAACTGAACTGAAGGGCAAGGAGATCCAACCAGTCCATTCTAAAGGAGATTACTCCTGGGTGTTCATTGGACGGACTGGTACTAAAGCTGAAACTCCAATACTTTGGCCACCTCATGCGAAGAGTTGATTCACTGGGAAAGACTCTGATGCTGGAAGGGATTGGGGGCAGGAGGAGAAGGGGACGACAGATAATGAGATGGCTGGATAGCATCACCGACTCGATGGACATGAGTTTGAGTGAACTCTGGGAGTTGGTGATGGACAGGGAGTCCTGGCGTGCTGTGATTCATGGGGTCACAAAGAGTTGGACATGACAGAGCGACTGAACTGAACTGAACTGAAGGGCGGGCTACAGTCCATGGGGTCACAAAGAGTTGGACATGACTGAGTGACTAAAAACCTCAACAAAAACAAAGGGTATCTATAAAGGGGCTTCCCAGTTGGCACTAGTGGTAAAGAACATACTTATCAATGCAGGAGCTGCAGGAGACACAGGATCAATTCCTAGGTTGGAAAGATCCCCTGAGGGAGAGCATGGTAACCCACTCCAGTGTTCTTGCCTGGAGAGTCCCTATGCAAGGGTATGTAAAAGCTATGTGTTCTATATATTTTGGCTAACATTGGCTTTATTGGTTAAATTCTTTATCCCTTATGACTATTTGGAAAAAAGTAAAGAAAAACATTTTTCCCAGAAGACAGTGATTGTATTTTAAATGATTTTGATTTCCATTACTGAAGTATAATATATAACTGAATTTTCCTAGGGTATTTGTTTCTATGGGACTTCCCTGGTGGCTTTTCTATAGTAAAACACATTAGTTTTTTGTTTGTTTGTTCTAAATAAAGGTAGTTTTATCAAGAGACATAAGAGTAGAATGGGCACAAGTAGGTGCCAGGACAGTAGGAGACTGAATTTTGTGGCACTGCATGTAAATTTGTATCATCTGCACTCCTAACATTTGTAAAGATACAGAAGATTTTTTGTGTTATCAGATATGCATTATAGGAGGAGAGAAGGTATTTCAGATCCTCAGAAGGCTTATAAGGCCAACTTGGCTGAGAGGCTAAAGGAATCTGTCAGGACTACTTGAAATAGAGATGTGTTGCTTGATGAAGGCAAACAGGGGTGAAAGGTCTCCTATGACAGGAATCTCCCCAAAGCCCACAAAAATCCTCAAAAAGGCAAAGAATCATCCTTTAAAATCTTTCTGGCTCTGAAAGATTATGGTGAGTAACTCTAATAAGGCCCCCAATTATCCTCCTCTCCAAGTACTCACAGGCTCTTGTGTTATCCCTTTCCCATGTGAAATTACTGGGCCTAATAATTTGTTTCTAATAAACAGAATGTCATTGTTGGATGTCACTCTTGAGACTAATTTACAAAGAGAGAATGGCTTCTGTTTTAGATTCCCCTCTCTCTTATCCTTGCTGTCAGAGAAGCCAGAAGGCCACTTTGTGAGCTGCTCTATAGAGTGGCCTACGTGACAAGAACTGATTTTGTTTTCATCCAGAAATTATTTGAAGTCTATCAACAGCCATGATAGTGAACATGGAAGTAAATTCTCCCAATGTTGTGCCTTGAGATGGCAGTAGCTCCACCGATAGGTACCTTAATTGCAGACTTGTGAAAGATCCTGAGCAAGAGGACCAAGAGAAGCCAGGCCCAAGTTGCTAAGCCACAGGAACTATCGAACTATGAGATGATTAATTAACCTGCTAATTATTTGGAGGTAACACGTTACATAAAAATAGGCAACTAATACAAGGACAAAAACAAATTATGGGAAATCAGTTTAAGTAACTACTACTGTCCTCCACTGAAAAGAAGAGGGGAAAACTTAGGCTTCCTTTCACACCTAGATCTGAGCTGGGGAGAGGAAAAATATTGTATATGATATGATACTTTACTAGTTTTAATTGGGAATTTTTAAATGAATGGTGTCTATCTTAGTTCTTAAAATGACTGCAAGAGAGTTTACTATCTAAGGATAAACTGAAAAATATGGAGTTTGCCATATTTTCATAGAAGGATAAGGAAGATAAACACGACTGAATAAATTTTATAGATAGACTCTGATACCAGAATATAGATACATTTTCATTATGTTCTTAGTTGAGTTTGTTTAATATACTCTGTGTGCACTCCTCTGGTGATCTTTTTTGTTGAAACATTGAACTGAGTGAGTTATATGCCTTGGTATTCAGTGGGATAGAGTTCACCCATAGAAGAAATAAGAAATGTAATGTAATGTCAAGCTAGCACTAAATAAAGGTCACACATTTACCAGGACATGTTTGGTGAGTATATAAGGAAGCATTGTTAGAACGGAAAGCAGCTCAAGCCCAACAGCCATGCAGTATAAAAGCTGTGCTCAGTGAGCAATACAACAACTGTGAGAGCTTTCCCAGGCAGAGTGAAATATCGCCGTACTCTATGCCAAGGCCTGGGTTATTACTATTGCTGGCTTGTTTATCCTGAGTTTTTAATCCCTCAAATTTGGAGTGCCAAAGCTTGGTTTTAGAAAAATACAGTGTTGACACAGTTTAAATACAAACCACTTTGAAACAACATAGGACAGAATGACTGCCTGGCCTATTATTACTGCCTTGTATTATTTGAAAACTGCCCCTTTTTTTTTTGGCCTTACAGTTTTTACTTCATCTGTCTAAATTTTCTCTGTTGTTAAATGTTTAAAAATGTGTTATGGTGCTTCATTCTTCTTCTGCTATGCTGTCCTCCTGCCTGGGTATCTCTGTACACCTTCCCATACAACATCAGCCCAGCAGATTGCTGGACAGTCTTCAAAACTGCTCAAATGCAGCACAACATTTTCTTCTCTGTGAAGCTAAGCCCTCAAGGCAGAACTGATCATCTATCTTGCACAGGTACTTTGTCCATATTGCCATTATAGTGCTTATTGTCTTCTATGACTGTGCTTGTCTATGCCTGGCATCAATCACAATAAGCAGAGGGCTTAGCACATAGTTAATTCCCCCCAATATATTTGCTGAATAAATGTCAAATGAATGAATAAATACATGACATAAAATCTCTATACACTCTTCTTCAGTTCCTTTGTGTCTCTGTCCCTCATATGTGGCCACTACAACTCTAGATAGGCTCTTATCAATCATAATAGAGTGAACAATACTTCAATTAATGCAGTCTAATTTTTTTGTGTGTATGTGAACCTATTTAAACTAGAAGTCAAGGTACTTACTTTGTTGACTCAGATATTTTGGGCCTTTAAAATAAAGAATTGATTCTTTCCTAAAGTGAAATCTGGCCTTTGCCCTCACTTAGTGGAGGTGATCACTAGACCTTGGGAATGTGATAACTGACTTGAATGTCTCTGATTTCCTGGCGAACTGTGGGTCATGCTGGGTAGACTGACAATATGATTTAGAGTGAGGCTGGTCACATCAGAGAGTATTATATTTAGGGTGTATACTGAGCATGCCATAAATAACATGATTTAGGGCTAGAGCATGGGTCCATGGGAATAGACCTCCTGTGATCAACCACAGGGATAATCAATCATGCCTAAATAATAAAGCCCTAATATAAATTCCAGACATTAAGCCTGCAGTGAGCTTTTCTGGATGACAATTCTCAGAATACATTACCTCACATCAATGCCAAAAATGCAAGGCTGCCCAGACTCTACTAAGAGAGGACAACAGAAGCTCCATGTCTAGTACTTTCTTAGATGCTGCCCTGAAAGTTTCTTCCTTTGGAAGATTTTATCTGAATCATGTCCCTGTTAAAAACTATAACCATGAGTATAATCACTTTCTGGGAATCCTTATAGTAAATTAACAGACCTGAGGTG
Organism: Moschus berezovskii; assembly: GCF_049115385.1. NCBI lineage: Eukaryota > Metazoa > Chordata > Mammalia > Artiodactyla > Moschidae > Moschus > Moschus berezovskii. The sequence goes on from NC_142464.1 coordinate 39,234,881, forward strand.
GTGATTGCAGCCATGAAATTAAAAGACACTTACTCCTTGGAAGAAAAGTTATGACCAGCCTAGGCAGCATATTAAAACCAGACATTACTTTGTCAACAAAGGTCAGTCTAGTCAAGGCTATGGTTTTTCCAGTGGTGATGTATGGATGTGAGAGTTGGACTATAAAGAAAACTGAGTGTCAAAGAATTGATGCTTTTGAACTGTGGTGTTGGAGAAGACTCTTGAGAGTCCGTTGGACTGCAAGGAGATCCAACCAGTCCATCCTAAAGGAGATCAGTCCTGGGTATTCATTGCAAGGACTGATGTTGAAGCTGAAACTCCAATACTTTGACCACCTGATGCAAAGAGCTGACTCATTTGAGAAGACTCTGATGCTGGGAAAGATTGAAGGCAGGAGGAGAAGGGGACGACAGAGGATGAGATGGCTGGATGGCATCACCAACTCAATGGACGTGGGTTTGGGTAAACTCGGGAGTTGGTGATGGAGAGGGAGGCCTGGTGTGCTGCGGTTAAAGAGGTCACAAAGAGTCAGACACGACTGAGTGACTGAATTGAACTGAGGTGGTTCGGGGAATATCCTGAATTTGAAGTTGTTGTCAGAAGAGAGGATGGTCTCATGTGGACCGAACTCCCTTTAACTTTACAGTTGGCTACAGCTCTCCACAAAGGTGAATTAGTATGTGTGTGATATTGGGTAGAGATAGTTGGGTGAAAATAGTTAAGTGCCACATAACTAATTTTTTTCACTTGATACAGGTCCTAACAATTTGGTGATTAATATCAATGTCATTCAGTTCAGTTCAGTCGCTCAGTCGTGTCTGACTCTTTGCGACCCCATGAATCACAGAACACCAGGCCTCCCTGTCCACCACCAGCTCCCAGAGTTCACTCAAACTCATGTCCATCGAGTCGGTGATGCCATCCAGCCATCTCATTCTCTGTCGTCCCTGTCTCCTCCCACCCCCAATCCCTCCCAGCATCAGACTATTACAAAAATAACACTTGTAGTGCCCTTCAGGATAAAATGACCCAAAAGAGCTGCTGAACTATGAAAGATACTGTCCCTTAAGAGAAACTGTGGTTGTAGCAGTGACGCCTCAATCTGTGGGTGCTAATTTCCAAGAAATAGGATTCTATTTTCAAACTGAATGAAGTATCTATTCTTTTAGCCTAAATATTATAAAACTTGTTCCTTCTCTGAATATCTCCTTAATGAGAGAAAACAAAACTATTAATATATCTACCAAGAAGCAAACATTAAATGTATTGCTACACTGGATTCTTTCACAGAAACATTGTTCCCAAGGAAAGTTAGCTTATTTGCATTCTGAAAGAAAACATTGTTTCCAATAAGATTAATAGTTAAGAAATACCTATTTTTCTATCAGAATACTGAGAGGCAAGAGATAATTACTTAAGAGCAATGTGTAAAAATGCATCTGGGTTGCTCTGCAAACATTTGTTTCAATGTCATGTTTTTCATTATTTAAAAATCTGCTGTTAATATGTCTACAGAAAAGTACCCTTACATTAGTGTTTTAATATTCAAGCCTATGATCCTGCCCAAGATAAATCTGCAAGCTGGTTTAGCTCTCTCCTCTCTTTTGCAAATACTCCTGTAAACTAATTCAAAATCATCCTTTGGTTTTGGTCCTGACCTCTGAATCTTCCTATTTTAATGTTCCAAGTTATAAATGAGCTGAAATGATCAGGGCTACTCTGAAGCTAAAAATAGCCCCACATTCATAATCATAAGCTACAGTATGACAGGACTTCTGAGGTAGGTAGAATTTTATCGAGATGTTTTAAGAAGTTCTCCTGTCTCTATGAAGTTGTACTTTCTTTACATCCTTACTGAATTACAGACTACTGGAACTCTTGGAATTCCTTACGCTGCTCTAGGTTAATCTTTTTATAAAACTTATTAATCTAGAATTATGCCTGGATTGAAACACACAGAATCTGCTGGCAAATTTTATATAACAGCTATAAAAATGGTATAGAAACATTTTTATAGTTAGTCGAGATCAGTACTTTTCTCCCTGAAGTGAATACAACCATAGCCCACTTAAAACCAGGATGTCCATGGTGTCTGGTATGACTACAGCTATCAAGGGAAGAATTGGTGATCACTGAAGTTCTCAGATTGTAGATCCTAAACTATATCCGTAGGAGAGAGAATCACATAAACTACTCTGTAACAGAAATTTTATTGTCATTAAAATTCCATGATGACAGGCAATCACAATGGGGAATGCCACTTCCCATCCTCCCTTCCACCTTTCCATCTCCTCTAAATGCCCAAGATGTGAAATGAATTAGTTCTCCCCCTCTCTCCACTCCTTTCCTCTCCTATCTCTCTTTCATCTTCTTTCTCTCTCTTTTCTCATCTCATGTTGCAGTTTTTTCATCTTAAAAGTTTTCATATGTCTACCATTAAAAGTTCAGTATGTAGATGTATTATGACTGTGAAAAATAAAGCTTTAGGCCACTGAACTGTCAGCTCCATTGATTACCACATTGTCTCTAAAACCTAGAACAGGACCCAAAACTTGTTAAGAGCAAAATAAACACTATCAGGAACAAAAGAAGAGAAGGAGGAAGGAAAGTAGTAGAACAAGAAAGGAAACAAAAATTTGAATTACAAAAAATTCAGGATTAAATGCCACAAAATATTTGTGTATTTTATGTTCTCATTAAAAGAACCATTGAGCCATAGCTTAAAATGCATGCCAGAAATAGAGAGAACAGAAACCCCGCTTTGTCAATAGTAATGGTATTATATATGTGTTACTGAAAGCCTTCTATTTTGTGTTTGATTTAAAGATGACGATGCTTTACACATTTCTCCAGCTGTGTTCCCTTAGCAGAGTAGGACATGCAGTGCTCTAAGAGCAGATGTTAATTCACATGCAATTTTATTTGCATCTCTAAGAAACAGCAGCCTTGTACACGAATAAAACATATTTCTCCTTTACCATATCCTCCCAGTAAGCTGCTGCTGCTGCTGCTAAGTCACTTCAGTCGTATCCGACTCTGTGTGACCCCATAGACGGAAGCCCACCAGGTTCCCCCATCCCTGGGATTCTCCAGGCAAGAACACTGGAGTGGGTTGCCATTTCCTTCTCCAATGTGTGAAAGTGAAAAGTGAAAGTGAAGTAGCTCAGTCGTGTCCGACCCTTAGCGACCCCATGGACTGCAGCCTACCAGGCTCCTCCATCCATGGGATTTTCCAGGCAAGAGTACTGGAGTGGCTTGCCATTGCCTTCTCCGCCCAGTAAGCTACTTATAGTTAATTATTTTTCTAAGAGTGGGCAGAAGAAGTGAACTAATTTTATTAAAACAACTTTTCCAATAATTCACTTTTTGTCATTATAAATAATCTCATAAGTTCCACTAAACATTTGAAAAATTGGTAAACAGTGGTCTCTTTTGTAAAATAATTATCTATAGTTTGTATTTCTCTTTTACTCTTTTTCTTGTCTTTCTAATAGAACAGTTTTAATTAATCCTACTTCTTCATCTTGAAATATAAACATTGCATCTTTTAAAAGATGACTTATTTTAAAAAGAAACACTGCTTAATACTACCATGATCACAATATAATAATTACACATAGTATTAAAATATAAGATTATTATATGGAACTGATAAAAAAGAAAAAAACTAGTAATATTCATATTATCTAAGAAGTCACATTTTGAAATGTCAGTAACCCTCAAATTCAAAATCTATACATATTAATTAATGAGTCCATTATATTAAAATATTAGCAAAAGATATTTATAAAATATGTGATTAATAGACAGAAGGGTAGTTTTAATCCAAGAAAAAAACTGAAGGTAGTAAATCTTGAATTGTACCTTGAAGTTTAAAGAACAATGAAATTTCTCTGTATTTCTATTCACCATTTGTTAGTGTAAAACTATGAGTTGGTGCTTCCTTGAAAAGTTCATAATTTATTTGTTCTATGCATCATTTTAATCATCTGTAAATGCTTCCTTCTGTACCTAATGGGAAATCAGGATGGATATTTATGAAGATTAATAACACAATGTTAATCTAAATTTTTGAAAAATTCCATTCATCTCAATCTCTTCACCAAATAAGATCACTGTATTAGCTCATTATTCTCCTGCTCGAATTATATTTACATGCATGAAATTTTTCTTTACATAATGGCTTCACAATTTTTCTGGGCTTTAGAGACTGCAAGTCATTCTTTTTTTAATGTATCATTTACATGACTGTTGCTAGAGATTCTCCAAGTGGGAACTGAGAGCAGGACAGACTACATAATTTTAAGGCTTATTTACAAAAATAAAAATGAGGACCTCTAGAGCAAAGACTATTAAGAAATTCAAGACAGGAACAGTAGAGCACTAAATCAAACATGAGGCCTCCTAACTGTGGGATTCAGCGAGAGCACACAGGTCACACACACCTGAAACCAGTCATGGCAGAGAGCAAAGTAGGGAAGAAATGGATAGCTAGGAGACAGAGAATCATATGATACAGCCATCCCATGGACCACAAGACATTATTTAATATCAATAGTTGATATGATTAAATGATTGGGTGTTTCACTCACAAATTACATGATGGAACTATAAAATTTTAAATGGACTTAGGAGTTTTCCCTTATTACTTGTAAATGACTTACTAATTAGGACTTTGTGTTCATTTGACAGTTGCCTAGTGTATACTCTAGTTAGTGATTCATAGTGAAATATTTTGGGGATCCAAGAGAATATACTATATCACTCTTAAAATGGAAATGAAGAACATCAGAGCTAGGGTTGGGATAAAATTCCATATAGAAGGAAGAAACAAAGATAATGACTGACAATAATAAAGGTAACAAAATATGATTATGCATTCACCTTAAGCTCAACTTCTATGTATGCTCTTCGATCTACAAGTACTTTCAAGAATCCAGTAAATACTAGTCCCCCTTTTCCAAGTGCTGGGGATACTACAGTGAGCAAAAGGGATTCATATAGTTGCCTAATGATATGAGATTAAGAAAAGATTTGAAAGATGCCTATAATTCAAAATTCAACTGATGAAAAATTTTCTTTGAACTTTGTAGATTTTTCCTTTTTCTTTTAACTGGATGGCCAAAATGAAACAACCCCAAATTGTCATAATATGGTATAGTCACAAGTTTGGGATGACCAAGAGTGCTAAACTAAAGTTTTAGAGAGGTTTCTTCCTGACCATAGCCCTGGATCTCTCGTTCCTTAGCTAAGCATTTACATTAGAACACTTGTAAAGTCTTCTCAGCATCACTGAGATGCAAATCTTTCCCCGGTCTCTGGTTGGTTTTACAACTCAGGCCTGTCTTTCCCAAAGACCTGAAAACCATCCCTTTAAATTGTTATCATCAGAAAACAGAAGGTCCCTAACTTCCAGACTCTTCAGGAAGATAGGAGATTAACTTCCATAAGCACCAACTAACAAACACAAGTGGCCTAATCACAGTGACCAACCTCTCAGCTAATGTCCTCAAGTACTTTTAGTACTTTTCCACTATTCATTCCAGTGCTTAAAAATTCTTCACCTTTATATTTCAATGGAATTTAGTGCAGTCTCTCTTTGCTATTGCAATAGTCTTGATCCCAATTGTAAACAACTTGAATAAAGTCTCTTTTGCCTGCCTAATTCTGGTACACTTTTTCTTTTAAAAATATCTCCTTGACTTCCACATAAAATTGCCTTCTTAGTCTATTACAATTATATTTCTTAAAAAAAAAATCAACAGATAAGCAAAGACAACAACAACAACAAAAATTAGAACTCTTGGTTTCCTACTCCTCCCCAAATCAATTCTTATATTTCCATTTACCCTAGTTCAGTTCAGTTAAGTCGCTCAGTCGTGTCCGACTCTTTGCGACCCCATGAATCACAGCACGCCAGCCCTCCCTGTCCATCACCAACTCCCGGAGTTCACTCAAACTCATGTCCATTGAGTCGGTGATGCCATCCTGCCATCTCATTCTCTGTCGTCCCCGTCTCCTCCCACCCCCAATTCCTCCTAGCATCAGAGTCTTTTCCAGTGAGTCAACTCGTCACATGAGGTGGCCAAAGTATTGGAGTTTCACCTTTAGCATCAATCCTTAAAATGAACACCCAGGATTGATCTCCTTTAGAATGGTCTGGTTGGATCTCCCTGCAGTCCAAGGGACTCTCAAGAGTCTTCTCCAGCACCACAGTTCAAAAGCATCAATTCTTCGGCGATCAACTTTCTTCACAGTCCAACTCTCACATCCATACATGACCACGAAGGGTTGCTCAAATCCTAAACCCTAGAAACCATCAGAGAAAATTATCTTTATCTCATAGCCATGTTTAGTTCATCAGCAAATGCGGCTGGTTCTGCTTTCAGTGAGGCCCAAATAGGATTCTCTTTGCATATCCACTATTATCACAGTACTCCAAGATTCCATGGTCTGCCTTATAAAACATGATTCACCATGTCACTCCTCCTTGAAAAGGCCTTATGCAATGTAACATTTGCAACCCTATCCAATCTCTTTTCTTACTGCTCTAGCACTAAATCAGTCTCTTCCAGCAGTGCCAGTGGGGCTGTTCCATGTCCACTCTAAGCACCTGACTGCTTCCAGTATCATCCCAATGCTTCTGGAGAAATGCACTTTCAGTTCTTTCAAGATTCTGCTCCAAATGCCTTCTTTAAAGATTATATGGAAACCAGCACTGTCTGTCACTACCTGCCACTATCTTTGATATACTTGTGTGTCTATTGGTGTCTTCCTTACCACATCATAAGCATCATGAATCTATGTGCTTTGTCAAATTTATTCAGTGTTCTCATGCTCAAAATAGTACTTGGTAAACTATAGGTGTTAAATGAATATTTGTTGGGTGAATAAATTAAGGAAGAACCTGAATCTCTTCTGTCTAGATTCTAAGTTTGAATTAGGCATTACACTGCTTTGTGTTCTTCTAATTTCCTAGTTGCCAAATGAGGAACGGAGATAAAAACTTAAAATACATTTATCATCATTATTATTTCAATGTTACCGATAAAACAGCAACTTAGATTACTTAGATCAAGATTTGAATTTTCCATTCTTGTGACTAAGTATGTGTTGTGCTCCTGGAGTTTCTGCATTAACAGTTTGCTATGGAAAAAATAAAAACTGTGTCCTAAGTTTTAAAATGCATTCTTTAGTTCTCTGTTTTAACAAAATAATACAAGTTAAAAGGTATATTTTAGTATATTATTATCTAATCAATAAAAGAATTAGGAGATAGAAAAATGTTTATTAAGCTCTGAATTTCATTGTAAAAAACTGCACATTTTAGCATGAATCTAACTTTTCCCTCATCTCTAGAAATAAGATAATAATATATGAATGTGTTTTGAATTGCTAAGAATTCTCACTGTGAAAATAAAATACTAGTTCAGTTCAGTTCAGTCACTCAGTCGTGTCCAACTCTTTCGACCCCATGAATCGCAGCATGCCAGGCCTCCCTGTCCATCACCAACTCTTGGAGCTCACTCAAACTCATGTCCATCGAGTAGGTGGTGCCATCAAGCCATCTCATTCTCTGCTGTCCCCTTCACCTCCCATCCCCAATCCTTCCCAGCATCAGAGTCTTGTCCAGTGAGTCAACTCTTCGCACGAGGTGGCCAAAGTATTGGAGTTTCAGCTTTAGCATCAGTCCCTCCAGTGAACACCCAGGATTGATCTCCTCTAGAATGGACTGGTTGGATCTCCTTGCAGACCAAGGGACTCTCAAGAGTCTTCTCCAACACCACAGTTCAAAAGCATCAATTCTTCGGCCATCAGCTTTCTTCACAGTCCAACTCTCACATCCATACATGACCAAGAGAAAAATCATAGCCTTGACTAGACGGACCTTGGTTGGCAAAGTAATGTCTCTGCTTTTTAATATACTATCTAGGTTGGTCATAACTTTCCTTCCAAGGAGTAAGCGTCTTTTAATTTCATGGCTGCAATCAGCATCCACAGTGATTTTGGAGCCCCCCAAAATAAAGTCTGACACTGTTTCCACTGTTTCCCCATCTATTTCCCATGAAGTGATGGGTCCAGATGCCATGATCTTCGTTTTCTGAATATTGAGCTTCAAGCCAATCTTTTCACTCTCCTCTTTCACTTTCATCAAGAGGCTTTTTAGTTCCTCTTCACTTTCTGCCATAAGGGTGGTGTCATCTGCATATCTGAGGTTATTGATATTTCTCCCAGAAATCTTGATTCCACTTGTGCTTCTTCCAGCCCGGCGTTCCTCATGATGTATTCTGCATATAAGTTAAATAAGCAGGGTGACAATATACAACTTCCTTTTCCTATTTGGAACCAGTCTGTTGTTCCATGTCCAGTTCTGACTGTTGCTTCCTGACCTGCATACAGGTTTCTCAAGAAGCAGGTCAGGAGGTCTGATATTCCCATCTCTTTCAGAACGTTCCACAGTTTATTGTGATCCACACAGTCAAAGGCTTTGGCATAGTCAATGAAGCAGAAATAGATGTTTTTCTGGAACTCTCTTGCTTTCTCCATGATCCAGTGGATGTTGGCAAGTTGATTTCTGGTTCCTCTGCCTTTTCTAAAACCTGCTTGAACATCTGGGAGTTCACGGTTCACATATTGCTGAAGCCTGGCTTGGAGAATTTTGAGCATGACTTTACTAGCATGTGAGATGAGTGCAATTGTGCGGTAGTTTGAGCATTCTTTGGCATTGCCTTTCTTTGGGATTGGAATGAAGACTGACCTCTTCCAGTCCTGTGGCCACTGCTGAGTTTTCCAAATTTGCTGGCATATTGAGTGCAGCACTTTCACAGCATCATCTTTCAAGACTTGAAATAGCTCAACTGGAATTCCATCACCTCCACTAGCTTTGTTCGTAGTAATGCTTTCTAAGGCCCACTTGACTTCACATTTCAAGATGTCTGGCTCTAGGTCAGTGATCACATTATCGTGATTATCTTGGTCATGAAGATCTTTTTTGTACAGTTCTTCTGTGTATTCTTGCCACCTCTTCTTAATATCTTCTTCTTCTGTTAGGTCCATACCATTTCTGTCCTTTATCGAGCCCATCTTTGCATGAAATGTTCCTTTGGAATCTCTAATTTTCTTGAAGAGATCTCTTGTTTTTCCTATTCTGTTGTTTTCCTCTATTTCTTTGCATTGATCCCTGAGGAAGGCTTTCTTATCTGTCCTTGCTATTCTTTGGAACTCTGCATTCAGATGCTTATATCTTTCCTTTTCTCCTTTGCTTTTCACTTCTCTTCTTTTCACAGCTATTTGTAAGGCTTCCTCAGAAAGCCATTTTGCTTTTTTGCATTTCTTTTCCATGGGGATGGTCTTGGTCCCTGTCTCCTGTACAATGTCACGAACCTCCGTCCAGAGTTCATCAGGCACTCTATCTATCAGATCTAGTTCCTTAAATCTATTTCTCACTTCCACTGTATAATCATAAGGGTTTTGATTTAGGTCATATCTGAATGGTCTAGTGGTTTTCCCTACTTTCTTCAATTTAAGTCTGAATTTGGCAATAAGGAGTTCATGATCTGAGCCACAGTCAGCTCCTGGTCTTGTTTTTGCTAACTGTATACAGCTTCTCCATCTTTGGCTGCAAAGAATATAATACCTTATAAAGTGGCAAATATTTATGGGTTAAGAAAACAAAGCCAACCCTGGATACAGGGATGCTTCATGTGTAAAGCATCTATTCTTGACTCTGTACAGATGAGACATGCTTACCTTCAAATAGAACATTTATTTCCTGATGATCCATATGTTGTCCTATGCTTCAAGTAGACTATGAGGACAAATGTGCCCTATAAATCATTTTATAATGAGCCTACTGTGTAAAACAGTATCATTAACCTACAAAGCAGATCTCAGACAGCATTTGAATAAAGCAGAAGGAGATTATAACTAAGATCAATAAAATCCTAATGATTGTAACTGATGAAAGTAAAGATAATGATTATGGAAAAAGAGGAAGAAAAGCTACTTTCCTTTTCAGTTCGTTAATCAAAAATACACATTATTTTCTTGCTATTACACTGCTTTTGTTAGTGAAAGGCAGTAAGATTTCCAAAGCATTTTTTTAATGAATTTTATTTATTTTCTTTACATTTCATTCTACTCTGAGTAATGAATATGCTTTCAAACACAATTACTGATTATCTTTTTCAAAATTAACATGGGTCCATGTCTATAATTCAAATTGGACCATCTTCTTGAATCTGTTATATTTTAATGTGGAGAGGTGAGAGTTAACATAGGAATACACATGAAAAAAATAAATGTAGAATAACTTGATAAAGATCATGTTTCATATTTCAGTACATATTTGCTTGTGGAAAGCAATTATGTTAGGACCATGTTGCTTAGCTAAAATGCTTATATTTAATGTCTATTTCTGACTTTTTTTTAAACCTACTTCACTAAGAGTAAATCTAGTACTAATCTTAGAAACTTTAAAATTAAACTATTTTAATATTATAAATGTTAATGGGATATATTGAACCACCTAAAATCAATGATCTCTCAGTGTGTGTGTGTATTTGTGTGTATGTATGCTCAGCTGTGTCTGACTCTTTGCAACCCCACAGACTATAACTCACCAGCAACAAAAACAATGATCTACTTACATATTTAAATCCTACCTGATACTGGCAGGTTTATATTACATAAAGCCTTATGCCATCCCTAGTTGACAACTAGGGAACCTTATTTGTAATAAGAATATAAATGAGACAAGGCAAAAAATATCTACAGGTTGAAAGGACTACTTTCTATGGACCTATATAACTAGTTCATCTTACTAATTCCTGAATAGCGAATGGGTCCTATAGTATATCAGGGAATTACTAAATATTTTAAAAGTTTATATTAAATACTAAAGAATATACACTTGGAACATGTTCCTGAAATTGTGTTCAGCATAAACTTACAGAGAAGTTTTGCTTTTTTTTTTTTTTACAGAGATGTAAACTGAAATGTTTCTGAATGCTTTTGTAGTCTTAAGTTAAAATTTTCTCCTTCTTTCTTTCTTTACTTCCACTCTCCCTCCCTCCCTCCCTCCTTTCCTATCTCCCCTCTTTGTTCCATCAACAAATATTTATAGAGCGCATACCATCTGCTAAATTTGTGCTGAATAGTACATTAAGCAATATACTCCTAATACATTTATTTGATAAGGATCAAATAGAGCCCGCGCCATTATAGCTATCTCTTTGCATCACAGAGAAAGCCTCATCCTCCTTCTTTTCCTCTTTCTTCATTTTTTTGTTTCACTGTAATTTAGGATATTTAATATCCACTGATAAACAATGCTATATTAATGTAATCCTTATATTACTACATCAGTGTGGCAGTAGATGGATGAAAGGCTGGATATCAGGAGTAGAAGAAGGAATCAATGGAAACTAAAATACTCTTAAATTGAGATTTAATTTACATACAGCAAGAGACTTCCCTGGTGGCTCATACAGTAAAGCGTCTGCCTACAATGCGGGAGACCCGGGTTCAAGCCCTGGGTCAGGAAGATCTCCTGGAGAAGGAAATGGCAACCCACTCCTGTATTCTTGCCTGGGAAACCCCATGGATGGAGGAGCCTGGTGGGCTACAGTCCAATAGGTCGCAAGGAGTCGGACACGACTGAGCGACATCACTTTCACTTTTCATAAAAACAACTCTTAAGTGTTCAGTTCATTAATACTGACAATTGCATCTGCCAGTGAAGTCACCACTCAAATCAAACTGTAGAAGTAAGGAACGTTAAAAAACATAAAATAGTGTGAAATATGTGAGTTTTGCCATATTTAAAGCCTGTTTTCTAAACATCTTCATGCATTATGTTAAACTATACAATTTTTAATTTGAAATAAATTATATAGGCAAATTTTCTTAACTTCAGGAGAGAATTTTAAATCCCTAGAAGTCAAGAAATTATAACTAAAGTTAACTAGTATCCTAAAGGATTATGCCCTAAGACTCTTAAGAAAGAATCAAGATCATTCCTTAACATTAAAATCTCTGAAAATTTATTGCAGATTAGTGAAAAATCTGTTTTAAAACTCAACATTAAAAAAAAAAAGATCATGCATACAGTCCCATGACTTCATGGCAAGCAGAAGAGGAAAAAGTGGACACAGTGACACATTTTATTTTCCTGGATTCCAAAATCAGTGTTGATATTAACTGAAGCCATTAAATTAAAAGACACTTGCTCCTTGGAAGAAAAGCTATGACAAACCTAGACGGCATATTAAAAAGCAGACAGACATCACTTTGCCGACAAAGATCCATATAGTCAAAGCTACGGTTTTTCCAGTAGTCATGTATGGATGTGAGAGTTGGACCATAAAAGAAGGCTGAGAGCCAAAGAATTGATGCTTTCAAATTGTTGTACTGCAGAAGACTCTTGAAAGTCCTTTGGACTGAAGAAGGTCAATCCTAAACAAAATCAACCTTGAATATTCACTGGAAGGACGTATGCTGAAGCTCCAATAATTTGGCCTGTGAAGAGATGACTCACTGGAAAAGACCCCCAATGTTGGGAAAGACTGAAGGCAAAAGGAGAAGAGACAGCAGAGGATGATGTTAGATAGCATCACCAACTCAATGGACATGAATCTGACAAACTCTGTGAGATAGTGAAGGACAAATGAGCTGGCATGCTTCAGTTCATGGTGTCCTGAAGAGTCAAACATGACTTAATAAATGAACAACAACATCTATTGAATACTCATAAATAAAAACTGATAGACTCATAGAATGAGATTAGATAGAATCATTGACTCGACGGACATGAGTTTGAGCAAATGCCTGGAGTTGGTGATCAACAGGGAAGCCTGGTATGCTGCAGTCCATGGGGTCACAAAGAGTCGGACACAACTGAGTGACTGGAATGAATTGAAATACAACTGGTATATATTTGTCTCCTAGAAAGATTCAGGTCTCATTTGATTAGACCATGTTTGTTTAACATGTTTTGGAGTATTACTAAGGACAACTTAGGGAACTAAAATGATCTTAGTAGGTCTTGAAATAATGGCATTTATAACAAAAAGTGGCAAAATTTGAATTAATAAGGCAAAGAATACAATTCTTAGCCAGGCTCTTTATTGTGTCTTGCACCAATAGGAAACTTAATTGAAATGGTTCGTAAACTGTTTCTGATATAAAGGCTTTCCTTTTTCTTTTTCCTACTAGAAAATGAGCTGGTGGAAGAAATTCAGAGAAAAAAAGAATAAAGTAATGCTTCTTAGCATTTTATTATATTTCAGTGAACTATAGAAAGTTTTATATAGTTAAAGACTTCTGACTGCTATAGAAGTACAATAGTAGAATATTCTTTCTTTTTTAAGAATAAGGTAAATAATGTTTTTCTGAAATTTATTTTACCCTGACTTCTCTACATCCAAGAAGCAAAAGTACCACACTTCATATTCTCATATTCTTCCAGCTTATATGACTTCAGGAAGAGTAAAAGCGTCTCACTGTAAGATATTTGGGCTGTTAAATCACTGTCTTAATCCCCATTTAAAGGCATATATCACGGTTTTTTAAGCCGAAGGATAAGCTATTAAAATTATAGCTCATGTCTGGAATGCTATTAACTCCTCTTTTAAAAATTTCAGACTTTAACACCTTTGTCAGAAAAGACTGCACTATTAACTCTCCTAGAATTTCCACTCAGAGAATTGTTAAAAGTGTTCTACTAGGAAATGATATGTGGGTGAATGACTTGAGAAACACTGAAATTAAACACATTTCCTCACGATTGGCCTTCTTCAAATATCCGATGCCCAACTGTAAACGTCCAGGAGATGAATATTTTATGCAGTTTTTTCGCAAATATTTCACTACTGATTTTTCTTTTTCTTGGAATATTTATTAACATTTGGAGAAACTCTTTCATATAAGGTATCATTCAAGAAACTATAAGCAACAGTATACCAATAGATGCTGAAACAGCTGTTTATACCCACTAATTTTTGCTCTCCAAAGATACAATACACACATATGTAAAACTGTAGGACATATAATTTAATCTCTTAACTACATGTTCTTAAAAAGAAGCACAAATTCATTATCTATGCCTAAATAACCAGCATATTGTTAAATTTTGTATTTGATTGTAGTTATGCAATGACATGATACTGGGTATTAATAATATGTTTTTAAAATGTTAAACTCCCAATTGAAAGTGATACCAGAAATGAAAAATGAAATTAAATGATCCACTGGAGGGAACATTTGCAAAACACATAGCAAGCAAAGCAAAAATTCATTACTGTATAAATAGTTTTTGAAATAATTTAAGTAGAGATGAAAAAAATAAGAAAAATGAAAGACTCCACTTGCCAATGCAGGAGACACAGGTTCAAACCCTTATCCAAGAAGATCCCACATACCACAGAGCAACTAAGACATGTGGCACATGAGCCTGTGCTTGGTTGGGAGACAGCAACTATTGCTGTTGGGAGCATAAATATTGAAACCCATGGGCCCCACAGCCCATGCTCTGCAACAAGAGAATCAACTGCAATGAGTAGCCTCTACTCTGCATCTAGAGAAAAGCCCGTGCAGCAACAAAGATGCAGACAGCCATATAAATAAATAAATATTTGAAAAAAGGAAATAATAATTGTTTATAGATAGATATTAAATTAAAGAAGGAAGATTAAGACAAGTTATAAAATTTGAAATTATCATGTTGGAAAAAAGTAAGTTTCAACACAATGTGGTAAGAGCATTTTGAAGCAGAAATTTTAGAGGGTAACTGGGCAAAATATGTCTAATTTTAAAGGCACGATTTATTTAACTAGGAACTTCTTAAATAAAAATTCATCATTGGAAAATTTTGCAAATGTTTTTGGTCTAACACATTCAATAAACCATTGCTCATAATACCAAGAAGGCAAGTCAAGACAATCCCCTCCCCCACAAAAAAAATAAAAACCCTAAATGTTCAGAAATGGATGAGTGGTAAAATAAATTATGGAGCACCTATACCAAAGGTTAAATTTATAGGAGGATAAAGATATATGCAAAAAAATAGAAGAATGAGGATATATGCAAAGAATAGAGGAAAACAAGAGAATGGGAAACACTAGAGATCTCTTCAAGAAAATTAGAGATACCAAGGGAATATTTCATGAACATGATGGGCACAAGAAATCATAAATGGCACGGACCTAAAAGGAGCAGAAGAGATTAAGAAGAGGTGGCAAGAATACAGAGAAGAACTATGCAAAATGTATCTTAATGACCCAGATAACCACGATGGTGTGATCACTCACCTAGAGCCAGACATCCTGGAGTGTGAGGTCAAGTGGGCCTTTGGAAGCATCACTATGAACAAAAGTAGTGGAGGTGTTGGAATTCCAGCTGAACTATTTCTGATACTAAAAGATTATGCTATGAAAGTGCTGCACTCAATTTGCTGCTAGCAAATTTGGAAAACTCAGCAGTGGCCACAAACTGGAAAAGGTCAGTTTTCATCATATCCCAAAGAAAGGCACTGCTAAAGAATGCTCAAACTACCACACAATTACACTCATCTCACATGCTAGCAAAGTAATGCTCAAAATTATCCAAGCTAGGCTTCAACAGAACGTGTACCAAGAACTCTCACAGGTTCAAGCTGGATTTAGAAAAGGCAGAGAAACCAGAGATCAAACTGCCAACATCTGTTAAATCATCAACAAAGCAAGAGAATTCCATAAAAAAATCTACTTCTGCTTTACTAACTAAGCTAAAGACTTTTGAAAAAATTAATTAATTAATTTTTAGTTTGTTTATTCTAATTGGAGTCTAATTACTTTATAATGTGGAGGTTTTTGCCACACATTGACATGAATCAGCACTGGGTGTACATGTGTCCCCAATCTGGAACACCCCTCCCATCTCCCTCCCCATGCCATCCCTCAGGGTTGTCCCATGCACTGGCTTAGAGTGCCCTGTTTTGTTAATAAAACTTGGCTTAGTGATCTATTTCACATGTGGTAATATACATGTTTCAGTGCAATTCTCTCAAATCATCCCACCCTTGCTTTATCCCACAAAGCCTTTGACTATGTGGATCAGAACAAACTGTGGAAAATTCTTAAAGAGACGGGAATACCAGATCATCTCACCTGCCTCCTGAAAAATCTGTATGCAGGTCAAGAAGCAACAGTTAGAACTGGACATGGAACAACAGGCTGGTTTCAAATCAGGAAAGGAGCACATCAAGGCTGTATATTGTCACCCTGTTTATTTAACTTATATGCAGAGTAGATCATGCGAAATGCAGACTGGATGAAGTGCAAGCTGGAGTCAAGATTGCCAGGAGAAATATCAATAACTTCAGATATTCAGATAACACTACGGTGATGGCAGAAAGTGAAGAAACTCTTGATGAAGGCAAAAGAGGATAGTGAAAAAGCTGGCTTAAAACTCAGGATTTAAAAAACGAAGATCATGGCATCCGTTCCCATCACTTCCTGGTAAATAGATGGGGAAACAATGGAAACAGTGACAGACTTTATTTTCCTGGGCTCCAACATCACTGCAGATGGTGACTGCAGCCATGAAATTAAAAGACCCCTTGAAGCAGAAACAGTGTCAGACTTTATTTTTTGGGGCTCCAAAATCACTGCAGATGCTGATTGCAGCCAGGAAATTAAAAGACGCTTACTCCTTGGAAGGAAAGTTATGACCAACCTTGATAGCATATTAAAAAGCAGAGGCATTACTTTGCCAACAAAGGTCCGTCTAGTCAAGGTTATGGTTTTTCCCGTGGTCATGTCTGGATGTGAGAGTCGGACTGTGAAGAAAGCTGAGCGCCAAAGAATTGATGCTTTTGAACTGTGGTGTTGGAGAAGACTCTTGAGAGTCCCTTGGACTGCAAGGAGATCCAACCAGTCCATTCTAAGGGAGATCAATCCTAGGTGTTCACTGGAAGGACTGATGCTAAAGCTGAAACTGCAATACTTTGGCCACCTCATGCGACGAGTTGACTCACTGGAAAAGATTCTGATGCTGGGAAAGGTTGGGGGCGGGAGGAGAAGGGGACGACAGAGAATGAGATGGCTGGATGGCATCACCGACTCTGTGGACATGAGTTTGAGTGAACTCCGGGAGTTGGTGATGGACAGGGAGGCCTGGCGTGCTGTGATTTATGGGGTCACGGAGAGTCAGACACAACTGAGCGACTGAACTGAACTGAACTGAGCAAAAGCTAAGACAAACTTAGGCATCGTATTAAAAACCAGAGATATTACTTTGCCAACAAAGGTACTTATAGTCAAAGCTATGGTTTTTCCAGCAGTCACGTACAGATGTGAGAGATGAGGTGGACCACAGAGAAGGCTGAGCACTGAAGAACTGATGGTTTTAAGCTGTGGTGTTGGAGAAGACTCTTGAGAGTCCCTTGGATTACAAGGAGATTAAACCAGTCAATTCTAAAGGAAATCAGCCCTGAATATTTATTGGAAGTACTGATGCTGAAGTTGAAGTTCCAATACTTTGGCCAACTGATGCGAGGATCCAACTCATTAGAAAAGACCCTGATGCTGGGAAAGATTGAAGGTAGGAGGATAAGGGGATGACAGAGGACGAGATGGTTAAATGGCATGAGTTTGAGCAAGAGGTCGCAAAGAGTTAGACACTACTGAGCAACTGAACAACAAAGGATATATTAGAATTTTTATAAAAGAAAAATTTCAAATCATATGTTCAGTGTATTGTAAAGAACTGACTCTCCTCTCTATCCATATGTAAATATTTAAGCATACATATGAATTAATCTAAATATGCACAAGCATATATTTAAGCAAACATATGCATCTATATCTATATACATATACACATGCCCACATACATATATACACACACACTTTTTATATTTGCTTCAGCTTTCACAAATTTTATGTGAAGATACATAAACTTCTGCAGAGAGGGAATGACGATGTTGCAGTAAAGGACTGCTCTCTATATTTCTACACTGCTCTTAATTTTTAAATATAAGTATGTATTATTATATCATTATAACAATGTAAAGCAAATAAAAGATCAAATATCTTGGATGTAATGCTTAAGATAAAGAAGTTTACATAAACTTCCCATAGCAAACAGTGTAAAAGCAGAGGTCATGATTTCAAAACATTGCACTAAGTGATGGGTTAAGATAATATAAGAAAGATATAATTAAATAAATAAAATTTTCATTACAGCCAGTTGAAATACAGTATGAGCTAATTTCATTAAGTAAGATAAATCATGTGAACTTTACTAAAAGCTAAATGATCCATTTACAAGTCTGAAACGGAACATTTTATGAAAATCTCACTTATCTTCTTATGTAAAAATCACTTTTAATTTTTTTTTAAGTCATAATTGGTGTTTTAGCTACAGAACTGTCATTAGAGCTGATCTGGAAATTTTATTCATCTTATGTTACCTATATCCATATATCTCTTCTTATTACAAGTAAATATAACTGATTTAAAACATTTTAGATTATGTCTATTTATACACACACACTCACACAAGCACAAATGTGTGTTTGCATGCTAAGTAGTTTCAGTGACTGATTCTTTGCGACCCAAGGGACTGTGGCCCACCAGGCTCCTCTGTCCATGGGATTCTCCAGGCAAGAATACTGGAGTGGTTGTCATGCTCTTCTCCAGGGGATCTTCCCAACCCAGGGCTCAAACCTGAGTCTCTCATGTCTCTTGCATTGACAATTCTTTACCACTAGTACCACCTAGGAACTATTGACTTAAACCATTTTTAGATGGTGTCAATTTACACATCTGAATGCAGAGTTCCAAAGAATAGCAAGGAAACATAAGAAAGCCTTCCTCAGCAATCAATGCAAAGAAATAGAGGAAAACAACACAATGGGAAAGACTAGAGATCTCTTCAAGAAAATTAGAGATACCAAGGGAACATTTCATGCAAAGATGGGCTCGATAAAGGATAGAAATTGTACGGACCTAACAGAAGAAGAAGATATTAAGAGGAGGTGGCAAGAATACACAGAAGAACTGTACAAAAAAGATATCCACAACCAAGATAATCAAGATGGTGTGATCATGCACCTAGAGCCCAACATCCTGGAATGTGAAGTCAAGTGGGTCTTAGAAAGCATCACTACAATCAAAGCTAGTGAAGGTGATGGAATTCCAGCGGAGCTATTTCAAATCCTAGAAGATGATGCTGTGAAAGTGCTGCACTCAATATTCCATCAAATTTGGAAAACTCAGCAGTGGCTACAGGACTGGAAAAAGTCAGTTTTCATTCCAATCCCAAAGAAAGGCAATGCCAAAGAATGCTCAAACTATCGCACAATTACACTCATCTCACACGCTAGTAAAGTCATGCTCAATATTCTCCAAGCCACGTTTCAGCAATACATGAACCGTAAACTTCCAGATGTTCAAGCTGGTTTTAGAAAAGGCAGAGGAACCAGAGATCAAATTGCCAACATCCGTTGGATCATGAAAAAGCAAGAGAGTTCCAGAAAAAGATCTATTTCTGCTTTATTGACTATGCCAAAGCTTTGACTGTTTGATCACAATAAACTGTGGAGAATTCTGAAAGAGATGGGCATACCAGACCACCTGAACTGCCTCTAGACAAACCTATATGCAGGTTGGGAAGCAACAGTTAGAACTGGACATGGATCAAGAGACTGATTCCAAATAGGAAAAGGAGTACTTCAAGGCTGTATATTGTCACCCTGCTTATTTAATTTATATGCAGAGTACATCATGAGAAACGCCGGGCTGAAAGAAGCACAAGCTGGAATCAAGATTGCTGGGAGAAATATCAATATCCTCAGATATGCAGATGACACCACCCTTATGGCAGAAAGTGAAGAGGACTCAAAAGCCTCTTGATGAAAGTGAAAGAGGAGATTGAAAATGTTGGCTTAAAGCTCAACATTCAGAAAACCAAGATCATGGCATCTGGTCCCATCACTTCATGGAAACAGATGGGCAAACAGTGGCAAATTTATTTTTTGGGGCTCCAAAATCACTGCAGATGCTGATTGCAGCCATGAAATTAAAAGATGCTTACTCCTTGGAAGGAAAGTTATGACCAACCTAGAGAGCATATTAGAAAGCAGAGACATTACTTTGCCAACAAAGGTCCGTCTAGTCAAGGGTATGCTTTTTCCAGTGGTTTTGTATGGATGTGAGAGTCGGACTGTGAAGAAAGCTGAGTGCCGAAGAACTGATGCTTTTGAACTGTGGTGTTGGAGAAGACTCTTGAGAGTGCCTTGGACTGCAAGGAGATCCAACCAGTCCATTCTAAATGAGATCAGTCTTGGGTGTTCATTGGAAGGACTGAGGCTAAAGCTGAAACTCCAATACTTTGGCCACCTCATGTGAAGAGTTGACTCATTGGAAAAGACCCTGATGCTGGGAGGGATTGTGGGCAGGAGGAGAAGGGGATGACAGAGGATGAGATGGCTGGATGGCTTCACCGACTCTATGGACTTGAGTTTGTGTAAACTCCGGGAGCTGGTAATGGATAGAGAGGCCTGGCGTGCTGCGATTCATGGGGTTGCAAAAAGTCGGACACGACTGAGCCACTGAACTGAACTGAACTGAATTTACAAACACACATCTGAGGTAATTCACCCATTCCAATCCATTTACTTCACTGATTCCTAAAATGTCAGTGTTCACTCTTGCCACCTCCTCTTTGACCACTTCCGATATTCTTGATTCGTGGACCTTACATTCTAGGTTCCTATGCAATATTGCTCTTACAGCATTGGACTTTACTTCCATCACTGGCCACATTCACAACTAGGTGTTGTTTTTGCTTTGGCGCCATCTCTCATTCTTTCTGGAATTATTTCTTTACTGATCTCCAGTAGCATATTGAGCACCTATCGACCTGGGTAGTTCATCTTTCAGTGACCTATCTTTTTGCCTTTTCATACTGTTCATGGGATTCTCAAGGCAAGAATATTGAAGTAGTTTGCCATTCCCTTCTCTAGTGTACCACGTTTTGTCAGAACTCTCCACCATGACCCGCCTGTCTTGGGTGGCCCTACAGGGCATGGCTCATAGTTTCACTGAGTTAGACAAGGATGTGGTCCCTGTAATCAGTTTGTTTAGTTTTCTGTGATGGTGGTTTTCATCCTGTCTGCCCTCTGAAGGATAAAGATAAGAGGCTTAGGGAAGCTTCCTGATGGGAGAGACTGACTGAGTGGGAAACTGGGTCTTGTTGTGATGGGCAGGCCCATGTTCAGTTCAGTTCAGTTGCTCAGTCGTGTCCAACTCTTTGTGACCCCATGAATCACAGCACACCAGGCCTCCCTGTCCATCACCAACTCCCGGAGTTCACTCAAACTCATGTCCATCGAGTCAGTGATGCCATCCAGCCGTCTCATCCTCTGTTGTCCCCTTCTCCTCCTTCCCCCAATCCCTCCCAGCATCAGAGTCTTTTCCAAAGCGTCAACTCTTCGCATGAGGTGGCCAAAGTATTGGAGTGTCAGCTTTAGCATCAGTCCTTCCAATGAACACCCAGGACTGATCTCCTTTAGAATGGACTTGTTGGATCTTCTTGCAGTCCAAGGGACTCTCAAGAGTCTTCTCCAACACCACAGTTCAAAAGCATCAATTCTTCGGCGATCAGCTTTCTTCACAGTCCAACTCTCACATCCATACATGACCATGGGAAAAACCATAGCCTTGACTAGAGGAACCTTGGTTGGCAAAGTGATGTCTCTGCTTTTTAATATACTGCCTAGATTAGTCATAAATTTCCTCCCAAGGAGTAAGCGTCTTTTAATTTCATGGCTGAAATCAGCATCCTCAGTGATTTTGGAGCCCAAAAAAATAAAGTCTGACACTGTTTCCACTGTTTCCCCATCTATTTCCCATGAAGTGATGGGACCAGATGCCATGATCTTCGTTTTCTGAATGTTGAGCTTCAAGCCAACCTTTTCACTCTCCTCTTTCACTTTCATCAAGAGGCTTTTTAGTTCCCCTTCACTTTCTGCCATAAGGGTGGTGTCATCTGCATATCCGAGGTTATTGATATTTCTCCCAGCAATCTTGATTCCAGCTTGTGCTTCTTCCAGCCCGGCGTTCCTCATGATGTACTCTGCATATAAGTTAAATAAGCAGGGTGACAATATACAGCCTTGACGTACTCTTTTTCCAATTTGGAACCAGTCTGTTGTTCCATGTCCAGTTCTAACTGTTGCTTCCTGACCTGCATAGAGGTTCCATTTTTAGTAAATCTTTAATCGAATTTTCTGTTGATGGGCGGGGCTGTGTTCCCTTCCTGTTGTTAGACCTGAGGCCAAACTATGGTGGAGCTAATGAAGAAAATGGTGACCACCTTCAAAAGGTCCCATGCACACACTGTCCCACTCAGTGCCCCCGACACTGTGGCAGGCCACTGCTGACCCACGCCTCTGCCGGAGATTCCAGGACATTCATGAGCAAGTCTAAGTTAGTCTCTTGTGGGTCACTGCTCCTTTCTCCTGGGTTTTGGTGTGCACAAGGTTTTGTCTGTGCCCTCCAAGAGTCTGTTTCCCCAGTCCTGTGTATGTTCTGGCACCTCTATGGTGGGGTTAATGGCGACATCCTCCAAGAGGGCTTATGCCATACCTATGACCTAACATAGACAGCATATTAAAAAGCAGAGGAATTAATTTTCCAACAATCCTTATAGTCAAAACTATGGTTTTTCAAGTAGTCATATATGGATATGAGAGTGGGAGTATAAAGAAAGCTGAGTGCCGAAGAATTGATGCTTTTGAACTTTAGTACTGGAGAAGACTCTTGAGAGTCCCTTGGATAGCAAGGAGATCCAACCAGTCCATCCTGAAGGAAATCAGTCCTGAATATTCATTGGGAGGACAGATGCTGAAGCTGAAACTCCAATACTTTGGCCCCCTGATGGGAAGAACTGACTCACTGGAAAAGACTCTGATGCTGGGAAAGATTGATGGCGGGAGGAGAAGGGGACGACAGGATGAGATGGTTGGATGGCATCACCAACTCGATGGACATGAGTTTGAGTAAGCTCTGGAAGTTGGTGATGGACAGGGAAGCATGGTGTGCAGTCCATAGTGTCTCAAAGAGTCAGACGTGACTTAACGACTGAGCGGAACTGAATGGACTGAACTGACTGAACTGAACTGAACTGAACTGAACACACAAACAGACACACTCCCCTGGTATTTTGTGCAAAAAGTTCAGGTCTTACGCTTCCATTTATCTTTCAAACCATAAATATTTTTCTTTTACCATAATATTAGACAATACTGGCAGTTAATTTTCTTTTCTCTCTTTTTTAAAACAATTTTAATAGTAAACTCTAAGACGGTGCTTCATTAAAAATAAAGTGATGTACTAATTTAAGTCTGATATGGACACAACTGAATGACTAAGAACAACACAACAAGAACAATTAGTATGTTACTTTATAATTAATTCTCATTCTACTTTCAATTACAATTTATTTATGGGGAAGACCTAAACACTGCTGATGATAAACTTTCAAAAGATAACCTATTAAGAGAAAAATCATCCACAAGAGTTCCTATAATTTTTTGATAATAAATTAATTTCTCTTTTTATGTCATGGCATTAATTTAATTAACTACTTGACACAGTCTAAGCCCATATTCCTAACATTGGGTCCTTACTCTTATCTTTGGTCTTCACGTTTTCTGAAAATTTTCACCTTTCAGAACAAAATAGGAGATAAAAACAATGCTATGTATATCATCAGTAAAACGACTCTTATTTTGTATGAAAACCTTATAGCCAAAGAGATTAATTAGGGTGTCATCCATTTAATATATCTTATATATTTATTGTTTGTAAATTTAACTTCTGAAGTATACAGTTTATATAAACAAAATACCTTCTTACAGAGCTGAAATCACAAAAACTTTTTAAAGTTTCCTATTTTATATGAAAAAAAAAAAAACAATTTCCTAATTATTTTTTTCCAGTTTGCAAATGGTTATCAAAAGTAAACCTCAGTTCTTTCATAGATACTTTAATAGGTATCTATACATCCATCTAGAGAAGGCAATGGCGACCCACTCCAGTACTCTTGCCTGGAAAATCCCATGGATGGAGGAGCCTGGTAGGCTGCAGTCCATGGGGTTGCTTAGAATCGAACATGACTGGGCAACTTCACTTTCATTTTTCACTTTCATGCAGTGGAGAAGGAAATGGCAACCCACTCCAGTGTTCTTGCCTGGAGAATCCCGGGGATGGGGGAGCCTGGTGGGCTGCTGTCTATGGGGTTGCACAGAGTCAGACTCAACTTAAGCGACATAGCAGCATGCATCCATCCCTGGGTTGGGAAGATCATCTGGAGAAGGAAATGACAACCCACTCCAATATTCTTGCCTGGAGAATCCCATGAACAGAGAGGCCTAGTGGGCTCCAGTCCATGGGGTTACAAAGAGTTGAACATGAATGAGCAACTAACACTTTCATATTATTTATAATAAAATATATTAAGTAATCCTATTAACATTTTTGATGATTTAAATTACTAACATGTCCTCTGAATTTTCTTTTAAGACATTATTTTTCTCATTGTTTAGTGAAAAACTTTAGAAGAGCATCTGTGAAGTTTCAAATTTGGCTGTTAATAATACATAGTAAGCTTTTAAAATATTGTTCTAGTTATTGTCACAAATAAAAATGTAAATCTTATTTTTCAGAATCTCATGTTTTAGGTGTAAAAATATAAAAACTACAAAATTATTTCAAATATTAATTGTTATTACAATTAATAAAATTAATTAATTGCTAATTTTAACAATTAACACAATTGCCTGTATTTAAATTAGGATTACTAACAATTTATTTTCTTTTAAAAATACAAACAATACAGAGAAATATACTGTATAATAAAAAGTTATCAGGAATCTGACATTTTATGAGTTTTTCCCTGAGTA
This sequence comes from Moschus berezovskii, assembly GCF_049115385.1. Taxonomy (NCBI): domain Eukaryota; kingdom Metazoa; phylum Chordata; class Mammalia; order Artiodactyla; family Moschidae; genus Moschus; species Moschus berezovskii. The sequence goes on from NC_142464.1 coordinate 39,259,830, forward strand.
TAAAAACATTAGTTGAATACGGTTTTCAGATTTCTTTTCGTATTAATATGTATGATTCCATTTTTAAACCCACATTTGACAGTGCAGTCTTTGTTGATCGTGATCAGCAATGTTATACAAAACCAAATTCTTGATCTTTTTTTTTTTAATAATGAGAATCCATATGCTACAGTAGCTCATGCTTGAGAATTTTTACTGATCTTGAGATAAAATTATGCTAATATCTCTAAGCAAACAGGAGGATCCCTTCATATTTCAAAAAAACTTTAAGATTTCCTTTTATGCCTAATAAAATTAAAATGAAAGTCATCTGTTCGCTTGAAAAAAAAGTCATGGGGATATCAGATGAGACCACCCATTTAGCCAAGGTAACTTGAGAGTCCCTTGTATTGCAAGGAGATCCAACCAGTCCATTCTAAAGGAGATAAATCCTGGGTGTTCATTGGAAGGACTGATGCTAAAGCTGAAACTGCAATACTTTGGCCAACTCATGCGACGAGTTGACTCACTGGAAAAGACTCTTATGCTGCGAAAGGTTGGGGGCGGGAGGAGAAGGGGACGACAGAGAATGAGATGGCTGGATGGCATCACCGACTTGGTGGACATGAGTTTGAGTGAATTCTGGGTGTTGGTGATGGACAGGGAGGCCTGGCGTGCTGTGATTCATGGGGTCGCAAAGAGTCGGACACGACTGAGCGACTGAAATGAACTGAACCGAACTGAACCGAACTGAACCTCATACCATTTCTTTAATCATGAGGACATGGTCATAATTGTAATATGACTTTGCACTCACATTTCACCTTAAGAAAATTTTCATTTTGGTTTAACATTAAATTACCTGTAAATATTATATATGATTAATATTTAACAAAATTCTGAAAGAGATGGGAATACCAGACCACCTGACCTGCCTTTTGAGAAACCTGTATGCAGGTCAGGAAGCAACAGTTAGAACTGGACATGGAACAACAGACTGGTTCCAAATAGGAAAAGGAGTATGTCAAGGCTGTATATTGACACCCTGCTTATTTAACTTATATGCAGAGTACATCATGAGGAATGCTGGGCTGGAAGAAGCACAAGCTGGAATCAAGATTGCTGGGAGAAATATCAATAAACTCAGATATGCAGATGACACCACCCTTATGGCAGAAAGTGGAGAGGAAATAAAAAGCCTCTTGATGAAAGTGAAAGAGGAGAGTGAAAAGGTTGGCTTGAAGCTCAACATTGAGAAAACTACGATCATGGCATCTGGTCCCATCACTTCATGGGAAATAGATGGGGAAACAGTGTCAGACTCTATTTTTTTGGGCTCCAAAATCACTGTGGGTGCTGATTGCAGCCAGGAAATTAAAAGATGCTTACTCCTTGGAAGGAAAGTTATGACCAACCTTGATAGCATATTAAAAAGCAGAGACATTACTTTGCCAAGCAAGGTTCGTCTAGTCAAGGTTATGGTTTTTCCAGTGGTCATATATGGATGTGAGAGTTGGACTGTGAAGAAAGCTGATGGCTGAAGAATTGATGCTTTTGAACTGTGGTGTTGGAGAAGACTCTTGAGAGTCCCTTGGACTGCAAGGAGATCCAATCAGTCCATTCTAAAGGAGATCAATCCTGGGTGTTCATTGGAAGGATTGATGCTAAAGCTGAAACTCCAATACTTTGGCCACCTCATGCGAAGAATTGACTCACTGGAAAGGACTCTGATGCTGGGAGGGATTGGGGGCAGGAGGAGACGGGGACGACAGAGAATGAGATGGCTGGATGGCATCACCGACTTGGTGGACATGAGTTTGAGTGAACTCCGGGAGTTGGTGATGGACAGGAAGGCCTGGCGTGCTGTGATTCATAGGGTAGCAAAGAGTCGGACATGACTGAGCGACCAAACTGAACTGAACTGATTCCATTATTTCTTGAAGTTAAAAACTTTCAGGTCCCAGGAATACGTTCTTGGATGCTAGACTGAGAAACTCAAGCCAACAAATAATGAAAACTCTTATTCACTTGATGCCAACACAAAAGCAAATGTAGACTAAAAGGTCTTGAAGGTACTTGGCTAAAAAATTGTGTTCTTGTTTTCCAGTATAAATATGTATATATATTTGAGGATATATAGATGTCTGTGTACACATTGAAATATGTTAAAAGTAAAACCCAATGGAGACTTGTATATCTGAGAATATACATGGGAACTCAGTCTGGAAATCACTGATCAATATAAATAATTTTATAATGTACATCATAGGGCTTTCTCCAGATTCTCTGATACTAAAAATTGACATATGCTTAACTCTTTCTTGAGTTTTATATATAGTGAAACAAATCTCAATATGCATTTTCTAATTTGGGGATAAGAGCATATAGGAATGTAGTCAAGACTTTTTACCTTTCATGTAAGTTTTGTATAGAGTTGAAGTCTGTCTTCCTTTACTTGAGCTTATGTCAATGCTCTGCTATAGTTTATTGGATTTTTAGCTTTTCCTTGATATACCACTGTGCTAGACACAATAGAGGAAAGTGAAATAATCAGAAAGGCAAGAACCTAATGCAACAATAAAAAAATGATCTGGGAAATCTTAACTTACTTTCTTTTTGTGTCAATGGTAAAATCAGATTTTGATTAGTTAATTTTGGTTGTCCATTTTTAAGACCTGATGAATTGTTACTGTTTAAAATTCATGGCTCTCTCCAAGCTTTATAAATTTCTCTTAAAGTGGAATTGATCTCTTGGTGGGTAAATCACAGCTAATTTTTCCTTAGTGAAAACTAGTGATGGATGCATAACAACTCAAAATAAATAACAGCTTTACTTTAATCCAGTGTCAACCTTTTCTCTCACCAAATACAGAGTCAAACAAGCTGATTTAACCAGTTTCACATTTCTTTATATTTCTTCTCAGGATGAAAAGATAGAGAGCAATGATACCACTAAAATGAAAGCTAAAGGCAAATCTAGAATTAAGTATTATCTAGACAAATGACCTGCTAACAATTAGTCCCTGAATCACTGAAACTTTCCTGTAGATCTTTTCTCTTTTTTATTTTTAAACAAAGCACATTGGTATTTTAAATTAAAATGAAGCAGTTATTCACAATAAACTGGTGAAATGTCCTTGTTTGGTATTCTCCAATATTTCATACCCTAATGATTATATGTCTTTGTTCAAGAAAAAAAAAATTACTTATACTGAACAGTGAAATCTGTAGGATATTTAATATAATCAAATTCTATAAGTGTTTTTCACCCACAATGTAGTTAGATTATAATCCCTAAGGAAACCCTATGCCACTCAACTTCTATAACCCATTTTCTTACTATAAAGGAAATTATCCATAAAATTGCTAAGAGACTGCAGTGGTAGGGGAAAAAATGTCTAGTGTCATATCTGGGTGCATAGAGGATGAGCCACTTTTCTAATAACTACCTGGTTTTGGTTTCAATTTCCATATTAACAGTAAATATTGTAGCTTTTTCTATTCAATATATGGGATTAGTAGCAAGGAATTCCCTGCAGGAAGTAAGCAAGGAAAACCCACCTTACCATGGTGATATATAACTATGGCGGCAGAGACAGTATGCTACGAGAAGCCTCAAAGAATGACACAAGCTAGAGACGCCGGCTCCAGCGGCGCAGACACGAGAGACGCCGGCTCCCGCAAGCGACCTCACGCAGAAGCGTGGCCCAGAGGAGCCGCCCATGTCCAAGGTAAGGTACAGCGGCTGCGCTTTGCTGGAGCAGCTGTGAAGAGATAGTCCACGACCAAGGTAAGAAAAACCCAAATAAGATGATAGGTATTGCGAGCGGGCATTTGAGGACAGACACACCGAAATCATAATCCCATAAAACTAGTAAATCTGGTCATATGGACCACAACTCTGTCTAACTCAATGAAACTAAGCCATGCCGTGTGGGGCCACCCAAGACGGACAGGTCATGGAGGAGAGGTCTGACAGAATGTGGTCCACTGGAGAAGGGAGTGGCAAACCACTTCAGTATACTTGCCTTGAGAACCCCATGAACAGTATCAAAAGGCAAAATGACAGGACACTGAATGAGGAATTCCCCAGGTCGATAGGTGCCCAGTATGCTACTGGAGATCAGTGGAGAAATAACTCCAGAAAGAATGAAGGGATGGAGCCAAAGCGAAACAAATACCCAGTTGTCAATGTGACTGGTGATAGAAGCAAAGTCTGATGCTATAAAGAGCAATATTGCATAGGAACCTGGAATATTATGTCCATGGATCAAGGCAAATTGGAAGTGGTCAAACAGAAGATGGCAAGAGTGAACGTCGACATTCTAGGAATCAGTGAACTAAAATGGACTGGAATGGGTGAATTTAACTCAGATGACCATTATATCTACTACTGTGGGCAGGAATCCCTTAGAAGAAATGGAGTAGCCATCATGGTCAACAAAAGAGTACGAAATGCAGTACTTGGATGCAATCTTAAAAACGACAGAATGATTTTTGTTTGTTTCCAAGGCGAACCATTCAATATTACAGTAATTCAGGTCTATGCCCCAACCAGTAATGCTGAAGAAGCTGAAGTTGAACGGTTCTATGAAGACCTACAACACCTTTTAAAAATAACACCAAAAAAGATGTCTTTTTCATTATAGGGGACTGGAATGCAAAAGTAGGAAGTCAAGAAACACCTGGAGTAACAGGCAAATTTGGCCTTGAAGCACGAAATGAAGCAGGGCAAAGGCTAATAGAGTTTTGTCAAGAGAACGCACTGATCATAGCAAACACCCTCTTCCAACAACACAAGAGAAGACTCTACACATGGACATCACCAGATGGTCAACACCGAAAACAGATTGATTATATTCTTTGCAGCCAAAGATGGAGAAGCTGTATAGAGTTAGCAAAAACAAGACCAGGAGCTGACTGTGACTCAGATCATGAACTCCTTATTGTCAAATTCAGACTTAAACTGAAGAAAGTAGGGAAAATCACTAGACCATTCAGATATGACCTAAATCAAATCCCTTATGATTATACAGTGGAAGTAAGAAATAGATTTAAGGTTCTAGATCTGACAGATAGAGTGCCTGAGGAACTCCGGGTGGAGGTTCGTGACATTGTACAGGAGACAGGGACCAAGACCATCCCCATGGAAAAGAAATGCAAAAAAGCAAAATGGCTGTCTGAGGCCTTACAAATAGCTGTGAAAAGAAGAGAAGCGAAAAGCAAAGGAGAAAAGGAAAGATATAAGCATCTGAATGCAGAGTTCCAAAGAATAGCAAGGAGAGATAAGAAAGCCTTCCTCAGAGATCAATGCAAAGAGATAGAGGAAAACAACAGAATAGGAAAAACAAGAGATCTTTTCAAAAAATTAGAGATATCAAGGGAATATTTCATGCAAAGATGGGCTCGATAAAGGACAGAAATGGTAGGGACCTAACAGAAGCAGAAGATATTAAGAAGAGGTGGCAAGAATACATAGAAAAACTGTACAAAAAAGAGCTTCATGATGAAGATAATCATGATGGCATGATCACTCACCTGGAGCCAGACATCTTGGAATGTGAAGTCAAGAGGGCCTTAGAGAGCATCAATATGAACAAAGCTAGTGAGGTGATGGAATTCCTCCAGGAGCTATTTCAAATCCTGAAAAATGATGCTGTGAAAATGCTGCACTCAATATGCCAGCAAATTTGGAAAACTCAGCAGTGGCCACAGGACTGGAAAAGGTCAGTCTTCATTCCAATCCCAAAGAAAGGCAATGCCAAAGAATGTTCCAACTACCACACAATTGCACTCATCTCACATGCTAGTAAAGTCATGCTCAAAATTCTCCAAGCCAGGCTTCAGCAATATGTGAACTGCGAACTTCCAGATGTTCAAGTAGGTTTTAGAAAAGGCAGAGGCACCAGAGATCAAATAGCCAACATCCGCTGGATCATGGAGAAAGCAAGAGAGTTCCAGAAAAACATCTATTTCTGCTTCATTGACTATGCCAATGCCTTTGACTGTGTGGATCACAATAATCTGTGGAAAATTCTGAAAGAGATGGGCATACCAGACCACCTGACCTGCCTCTTGAGAAACCTGTATGCAGGTCAGGAAGCAACAGTTAGAACTGGACACGGAACAACAGACTGGTTCCAAATAGGAAAAGGAGTATGTCAAGGCTGTATATTGTCATCCTGCTTATTTAACATATATGCAGAATACATCATGAGGAACGCCGGGCTGGAAGAAGTACAAGCTGGAATCAAGATTGCAGGGAGAAATATCAATAACCTCAGATACGCAGATGACACCACCCTTATGGCAGAAAGTGAAGAGGAACTCAAAAGCCTCTTGATGAAAGTGAAAGAGGAGAGTGAATAGGTTGGCTTGAAGCTCAACATTCAGAAAACAAAGATCATGGCATCAGGTCCCATCACTTCATGGGAAATAGATGGGGAAACAGTGGAAACAGTGTCAGACTTTATTTTGGGGGGCTCCAAAATCACTGCGGATGCTGATTGCAGCCATGAAATTAAAAGACGCTTACTCCTTGGAAGGAAAGTTATGACCAACCTAGATAGCATGTTAAAAAGCAGAGACATTAATTTGCCAACGAAGGTCCGTCTAGTCAAAGCTATGGTTTTTCCAGTGGTCATGTGGATGTGAGAGTTGGACTGTGAATAAAGCTGATCGCCAAAGAATTGATGCTTTTGAACTGTGGTGTTGGAGAAGATTCTTGAGAGTGCCTTGTACTGCAAGGAGATCCAACCAGTCCATTATAAAGAGATCAATCCTGGGTGTTCATTGGAAGGACTGATGCTAAAGCTGAAACTCCAGTATTTTAGCCACCTCATGTGTCGAGTTGACTCACTGGAAAGGAGTCTGATGATAGCAAGCATTGGGGGTGGGAGGAGACGGGGACGACAGAGAATGAGATGGCTGGATGGCATCACCGACTCAATGGACATGAGTTTGAGTGAACTCCGGGAGTTGGTGATGGACAGGGAGGCCTGGCGTGCTGTGATTCATGGGGTCACAAAGAGTCGGACACGACTGAGCTACTGAACTGAACTGATTCATTTTGAAGTCCTGGAACATTTTCTGTAATAATTTCATTTACTAACATAAAACCCTCTTCATTAGGTTTACAGTCCCTTTCACACTAAATGTATCAATGATTAGCCTGAAGCCTTAGATGGCATAGGTGTTTTAATTGTTGATCTTCAAAAACTCTATCTCAGACCGTGATCAGGAATGTACACTTTGTGGAAGCCTTTCGTGGTTTACTTATTATAAAAACAAGAAGAAAATGGTGAATACTTATTACTTTCTTCTTTTTATTAACCATAATATTAGAAGTTTCAAAATGAAATTTCATTCATTTTGCTGCATATTAACCAAAGAAAATAAACCTGTTATTAAATGGAAAAAAGCCAGACTATAGTGAAGATAATAATCTTTTTTTCTTTTTTTTTTTACATTCAGAGCGATATAACCATTGGAATCCTTATAGTCAGTTAATGTAGTGAAGTGAAGAATTACATTTTAAAACTCTTTCCCCTTTCCAGTAATGAATGAAAACTTTAAAGTTCAGTCTTTAATAAGAGGGAGTAGAAAATAAAAACCAATATTTACATTTGATCAGTATTATATTTTTACACAACTTTTTCTTGAATATGACAAAACCAAAAGCTAATTTTTCATGTTCCAATGAATTTTATATTATACATGCATGTGTGCTTGATTGCTTCAGTCATGTCCGATTCTTTGCAACCCCTCCAACAGCCCACTGGGCTCCTCTGCCCATGGGATTCTCCAGGCAAGAATACTGGATTGGGTTGCCATTTACTCCTCCAGGGGATCTTCCCAGTTGAGGGACTGAACCCGTATTTCCTATAGCTACTGCATTGCAGGCAGATTTTTTTACAACTGAGCCACCAGGGAAGCACTTACTATATACATGAAACTACAAATATGAAATTTTTTAAATTAAAAAAAATCTAAAACTATCTTTCATTTTTCTATAGGAAAATAAATTTAACCTAAGTCACCAAGTTGTTAATTTTTATGAGCAAAATTCTTATTAATTTATAATAATCATATTCTTGTTTTTTTCCAAATACCTTTAGAAATCCACAACAAAAAGCACAATATTAAATTTGAAATATATCAGTAATTTTATTTTATTTATTTATTTATTTTTTGAATTGACACAGACTTTTTTTGGGGGGATTATTTGGCCACCTCATGCGACGAGTTGACTCACTGGAAAAGACTCTGATGCTGGGAAAGGTTGGGGGCGGGAGGAGAAGGGGACGACGGAGAATGAGATGGCTGGATGGCATCACCGACTCTGTGGACATGAGTTTGAGTGTACTCCGGGAGTTGGTGATGGACAGGGAGGCCTGGCGTGCTGTGATTCATGGGGTCACGCAGTGTCGGGCACGACTGAGCGACTGAACTGAACTGAACTGAACTGATATATATATATATATATATATTTTTTTTTTTTTTTTGCAGTACATTAAATTTTATTTATTTATTTTTTTGGAGGCTAATTATTTTATAATATTATATTGGTTGGTTTTGCCATACATTGACATGAATCCGCCCCAGGTGTACATGAGTTCCCCCTCCCGAACCCCCCTCCCACTTCTCTCCTCCCCTTATCCTCCCTCTGGGTCATCCCCGCATACCAGCCCGGAGCATCCTGTAACATGCATTGACCCTGAACTGGCAATTCGTTTCACATATGATAATGTACATGTTTCAATGCCATTCACCCAACCGTCCCACCCTCACCCTCTCCCACAGAGTCCCAAAGACTGTTTTATACATCTGTGTCTCTTTTGCTGTCTCGTATACAGGGTTATCATTTGCATCTTTCTAAATTCCATATATATGTGTTAGTATATTGTATTGGTGTTTTTCTTTCTGGCTTACTTCACTCTGTATAATAGGCTCCAGTTTCATCCACCTCATTAGAACTGATTCAAATGCATTCTTTTTAATGGCTGAGTAATACTCCATTGTGTATATGTACCAAAGCTTTCTTATCCATTCGTCTGCAGATGGACATCTAGGTTGCTTCCATGTCCTGGCTATTATAAACAGTGCTGCGATGAACATTGGAGTACATGTGTCTCTTTCAATTCTGGTTTCCTCGGTGTGTATGCCCAGGAGTGCGATTGCTGGATCATATGGCAGTTCTATTTCCAGTTTTTTGAGGAATCTCCACACTGTTCTCCATAGTGGCTTTACTAGTTTGCATTCCCACCAACAGTGTAATAGGGTTCCCTTCTCTCCACACCCTCTCCAGCATTTATTGCATGTAGACTTTTGGATAGCAGCCATTCTGACTGGTGTGAAATGGTATCTCATTGTGGTTTTGATTTGCATTTCTCTGATGATGAGGGATGTTGAGCATTTTTTCATGTGTTTGTTAGCCATCTGTATGTCTTCTTTGGAGAAATGTCTGTTTAGTTCTTTGGCCCATTTTTTGATTGGGTCATTCATTTTTCTGGAATTGAGCTACAGGAGCTGCTTGTATATTTTGGAGATTAATCCTTTATCAGTTGCTTCATTTGCTATTATTTTCTCCAATTCTGAAGGCCGTCTTTTCACCTTGCTTATAGTTTTCTTTGCTGTGTAGAAGCTTTTGCTTTTAATTAGGTCCCATTTGTTTATTTTTGCTTTTATTTCCAATATTCTGGGAGGTGGGTCTTGGGGGATCCTGCTGTGGTTTATGTCAGAGAGTGTTTTGCCTATGTTGTCCTCTAGGAGTTTTATAGTTTCTGGTCTTACATTTAGCTCTCTAATGCATTTTGAGTTTATTTTGGTAATTTTAAAAAGATGAAAAATATTTAGGAGAACCATCATTTTCACTCAGTCTGTATCCTCACAAATAGGTATTTCCAGACAGATCTTTCTCAGCATAATTTAATCTTTAGCATGCAACTGCTCCATAAGGTGACAAAAGCATTGCAAAGGAGAGAACAATTCTTTTTTTAAAGATAGTTAAACCTACTCATGCAAGTTATATTTTAAAGAAATAGACTAAATTTCAAACCTAATAATGTGATAACTTATTCTAAAAATAAATGAACTAGATATGATTAAAGTAGTTTAATTTTAATAAGACACTTATCATCTAAGGTAGTTTGCATTTGTCTTCATTTCTTTCTTCCTTTCTCTAAGCCGATTTCTTTCTAGAATCTTCTGCTAACAGTCTGTCTCCTGTTTTGGCTCCTGTTCTTTATTTTTCACTTGCTTCTACCTTGATGTTTCAGTTTATTTCCACTTTCATTTCTCTTTTTTCAGACACCGCCATATTCTTAAACATTCAAAAATACTGAACTGGCCTCCCATTTACTGCTCAGCCCGGGGTTTAGCCAGAAACGCAATACACTGGGGTCAGTAAATATAGGGATTGTAAAGTTAAACTATAAAAGTTTAAGTCTCAGCACTTCCGTTATACTTCACATATCCTCTTTGTAACAACAGCTACCTCAAAAGCTTGTTGTAAGAATTGCATGAATTGATCCACATAAAGCGCTTAGGATAGTGCACAGTGCATTGTAAGCAGTTAGAAAATGTTACTGATTCATGTTACCAAGTCACTGAGTTAAAGGAGGCCATTATATTCCTTAAATTCCCTCCTGGTTTAGGAGATAGGCATCTCTTCCTATTTCTGGAACTGTCTTTGAAGATAGTTTTAGCCCAAATTTTGATACATCAGGTCTTCCTTTTTTTCGCTGTCATTTTTCATTATGTGGGTTCCTTTTCCTGAACATGCTAGAATGCTCAAGCCCCAGTTATCTTTCAAATATAAAGAAGAATAGAAATGTTTAACACACACCTACACACACGTTGTATGCTCACACACAAATTCCACAGAAAAGTTTCTTAACTCTTCACATGCAAGCTAAGTTTCTTCAGTTGTGTCTGACTCTTTGCGACACTATGGACCGTAGCCTGCCAGGATCCTCTGTGAAATTCTCCAGGCGAGAATACTGGAGTGGGTTGTCATTTCTTCTCCAGGGGATCGTCCACACCCTGGGATCGAACCCACATCTCATGTCTCCTGCACTGGCAGGCAGTTTCTCTACCACTAGTGCACTTATCCTATTTTCTTCCTCCCCTTTTGATGTGAAAAATTCTGAGTTTAATTCGTGTGTATTGCTTCTATATGCTTACCTTCTGTTATAATCTGTCATCAATCAAGTCCATTCTTTTGAAATTGTTATTTTGTGATCTCATGCACTCCAATAAGAAAATCTGATCTAATAGCGTCCCAGGTTTCACTCTTCTATAGAGTTTAGTGAACCTATGCATGTTCAAAATCCTCTGTTTTTTTAACATTGTCATAGTATAGTTGAAGGAGCTTGGGTTTAGGAGCCAAAGAGAATTGTGGATACATCTACTTTCAACAATAGTTTCATCACTGTATGAAATAGGACTAATATTATCTAACTTATGGGCAGCTGTGAGGTTTAAATAGCATATATAAATCCCCAGGGAAGATCTTTATTTAGAATTTACATTGAAACAACATTGGCCCTGTATCAGGCCCTTTTCTAAGTAAGTAAATTGTATAAAACCATTTCATATTCATTACTACCCTATGAGGTAGGTTATTATCTTTATTTACATGAAAAATGTTGAAATGTTTCATTAAAGTGTTAAATACCCTAACCAAAATCTGAACTACTGGTAAGAGAGGTTTTATGCCCAAGTGGTCTGGCTCCAGTATCAGTGATGAGAATTTCTCAACTACATTTGACCACAGATTGTTTTTCATGATAAGCTAATTAAGAGTATACTGGCTATCACATACACTGGGTACATAAGAGTATACTGGATAATACGTATCTACCTTGCTAGTCTCTCAGCATATCGTCTACACTATCTACAGAACTGACCTTTCTAAAATACAAGTTTCTTATGTGACTGTTGTTGTTGTTCAGTTTCTAAGTAGTGTCTAACTTTTTGTGACCCCATGGGCTGCAGCATGCCAAGGTTCCAGATTCCCAGGCTTCCCAGCATGCCAGGACAGAAACTCTCCTTCAGTTTCTCCAGGAGTTTCTCAGTTTCTCTCAAATTCTTGTCCATTGAGTCAGTGATGCTATCTAACCATCTTTTCCTCTGCCACCCTCTTCTTTTCCTACAACCTTCCCCAGCATCAGGATCTTTTCCAATAAATTGGCTCTTCACATAATGTAACCAAAGAATTTGAGCTTCAGCTTCATCATCAGCCCTTCCAATGTATAGACAGGGTTGATTTCCTTTAGTACTGACTGGTTTGATCTTGCAGTCCAAGAGACTCTTCAGAGGCTTGTCCAGCACCACAGTTCAAATAATTGATGCTTTAGAATTGTGGTGCTGGTACTACTCTAGTTGGAATTCTGTAAAGGGCCTTTATTGTCCTGATGTAACAATTAATCAGGATATAGCCTCAGTTTACCATCCTGCTTTTTTTTAAGTTCTACCTCCTGTCCCCACAATCTATTTGCTTTTACCTTCAAATAACTTTGTGTTATTTGTATTATTATTTTTGTACATTTCCCTCTGTTTAGAAACCCCAGCTACCTCTTGTAGGTAGAAAACCCATATCCCATTCAATTGATACACAGAAGAATTAATTTATCTCATTTCTTTTCTCAAAGTGTTCAAACATTTTACTTATGCATGTTTCTAGTATGACATACATTGGTTTATGATTATTTATCTTAGATCCAGTCTTTATCATGGAATTTGATCTTTTGAAGAGCTGTATCAAAATTTGTCAAAATTTTATCATCTTTAGACTTTCTCTTCCACTTCATCCCACTAGTCTTAGTGTAACTTATACACTTTATAAATTGCTGGTTCATAATTAGTCCACATTTTTAATGTAAATAAAATAATAACCTAGGTCATAGGGTAGCAATGAATATGAAATGGTTTTATACAATTTAATTACTTAGAAAAGGGCCTGATACAGATGGCAGAATAGAAGGATATGCGCTCATCTTCTCCTGCAAGAACTCAAAAAATGCAACTCGCTGATGAACAACCATCAACAGGAGAATGTTAGAGCCCACCAAAAAAGATACCAAACATCCAAGGGCAAAGGAGAAGCCACAAGAAGACAGTAGGAGGGGTGAAATACATTTAGAATCACATCCCATATCCACCAGAGAGGAGGGTTCAAACAAAACCTTGTGTGACCCAGGACCCAGAGACCCCACAGAGACTGAGTCAGACCTGTTTTTGAGAGTCTGAGTGTCTCCTGTGGAGGAACAGGTCAGCTGTAGGGACAGTGGGTCTGACTGCAGCAGACCTGGGTCATGCAGCATGTGGCATAACCCCTCTTGGAGAAGCTCACAATTAGCCCCATCATAGAGCCCCAGAGCAGATAACAAACCCAAGGAATTTGACGTTGGACACCAGTGGGACTTGATTACAGAACTTCCACAGGACCAGGGAAACACACTCTTTGAGGGTACAAACAAAACCTCGTACACAATAGGAGCCAGGAGAACGGAGCAGTGTCCCCACAAGAGACTGAGTTAGACTTGCCTATGAGTGTCCAGGTGTCTCCTGTGGAGGCACGTGTACAGGCCAAACAACAGGGAGGGAACATAGCCCTGCTCATCAACAAAAAATTGCATTAAAGATTTACTGAGCATGGTCTGCCTATCAGAAAAAGGCTCAGTTTCCCCCATACTCAGTCTCTTACCATCAGGAAACTTCCCTAAGTCTCTTAACCTTATTCATCAGAGGGTAGACAGAATGAAAACCACAATCACAGAAAACTAACCACACTGATCACATGGACCACAGCCTTGTCTAACTTAGGAAATTATGAGATATGCTATGTAGGGCCACCCAAGACAGACAGGTGGGTTATGGTGGAGTGTTCTGACAAAATGTGGTCCACTGGAGAAGGGAATGGCAAACAACCTCAGTATTCTTGTCTTGAGAACCCCATGAACAGTATGAAAAGGCAAAAAGATATGGCACTGAAAGATGAACTCCCCAGGTTGGTAGGTGCTCAATATGCTACTGAAGAAGAGTGGAGAAATAACTCCAGAAAGAATGAAGAGACAGAAGCAAAGAGAAAACCATGCCCAGGTGTAGATATGACTAGTGATGGAAGTAAAGTCCGATGCTCTAAGAACAATATTGCATAGGAACTTGGAATATTAGGTCCATGAATCAAGGTAAATTGCAAGTGGTCAAAGAGGAGATGGCAAGAGTGAACATTGACATTTTAGGAATCAGTGAACTAAAACGGACTGGAATGGGCGAATTTAATTCAGATGACCATTATATCTTCTACTGTGGGCAAGAATCCCTTAGAAGAAATGAAATAGACCTCATAGTCAAAAAAAGAGTCTGAAATGTTCTTATGTACTAAGAATTGTATTCCGTCAAAACTGACATTCTGTCAAAACTGACAGAATGATCTGTTTGTTTCCAAGGCAAACCATTCAATAACACCTTAATCAAAGTGTAGGCCCCAATAACTAATGCCAAAGAAGCTGAAGGTGAATGGTTCTATGATGACCTACAAGACCTTCTAGAACTTTTCATTATAGGGGAATGGAATGCAAAAGTAGGAAGTCAAGAGATACCTGGAGTAATAGGCAAGTTTGGCCTTGGAATACAAAATGAATCAGGCCAAAGGTTAACAGAGTTTTGCCAATAAAACACACTGGTCATAGCAAACACCCTCTTCCAACAATACAAGAGAAGACTCTACACATGGACATCACCAGATGATCAATACTGAAATCAGATTAATTATATTCTTTGCAGCCAAAGATGGAGAATCTCTATACAGTCAGCAAAAACAAGACCAGGAGCTGACTGTGGCTCTGATCATGAACTCCTTATTGCAAAATTCAGACTTATATTAAAGAAAGTAGGGAAAACCACTAGACCATTCAGGTATGACCTAAATCAAATCCCTTATGATTATACAGTAAAAGGGACAAAGAGATTCAAGTGATTAGATCTGATAGACAGAGGGCTTGAAGAACTATGGACGGAGGTTCATGACATTGTACAGGAGGCATTGATAAAGACCATCCCAAGAAAAAATAAATGCAAAAAGGCAAAATGGTTGTCTGAGGAGGGCTTATAAATAGCTGAGAAAAGAAGAGAAGTTAAAGGTAAAGAAGAAAAGGAAAGCTAGACCCAACTGAATGCACAGTTCCAAAGAATAGCAAGGAGAGATAAGAAAGTCTTCCTAAGTGAACAATCCAAAGAAATAGAAGAAAACAGTAGAATGGGAAAGGCTAAAGATCTCTTCAATAAAATTAGAGATACCAAGGGAACATTTCATGCAAAATGGGCACAATGAAGGACAGAAATGGTATGGACCTAACAGAAGCAGAAGATATTAAGAAAAGGTTCTAAGAATATGTGGAAGAACAGTACAGAAAAAAGATCTTAATGATCCAGATAACCATGATGGTATGATCACT
Source organism: Moschus berezovskii (assembly GCF_049115385.1). Taxonomy (NCBI): domain Eukaryota; kingdom Metazoa; phylum Chordata; class Mammalia; order Artiodactyla; family Moschidae; genus Moschus; species Moschus berezovskii. The sequence goes on from NC_142464.1 coordinate 39,275,270, forward strand.
CACCTAGATCCAGACATCCTGGAATGCGAAGTTAAGTGGGCCTTAGGAAGCATCAGTAGAAACAAAGCTAGTGGAGGTGACGGAATTCTAACTGAGCTATTTCAAGTCCTAAACCATGAAGTTGTTAAAGTGCTGCACTCAATATGCCAGCAAATTTGGAAAACTCAGTAGTGGCCACAGGACTGGGAAAGATCAGTTTTCATTCCAATCCCAAAGAAAGGCAACACCAAATAATGATCAAACTACTGCACAATTGCACTCATCTCAAACGCTAGCAATGTAATGTTCAAAATTCTCCAAGCTAGGCTTCAACAGTACACGAACTGAGAACTTCCAGATGTTCAAGCTGGATTTAGAAAAGGCAGAAGAACCAGGGATCAAATCATCTCTTGCTTTTTTGGATCATCAAAAAAACAAGAGATTTCCAGAAAAACATCTACTTCTGCTGTATTGACTATGCTAAACCCTTTTACTGTGTGGATTACAACAAATTGTTGAAAATTCTTCATGAGATGGGAATACCAGGCCACATGACCTGCCTCCTGAGAAATCTGTATGCAGGTCAAGAAGCAATAGTTAGAACTGGTCATGGAACAATAGACTGGTTCCAAATTGGGAAAGGAGTATGTCAAGGCTGTATATTGTCACCCTGCTTATTTAACTTATATGTAGAGTACATCATGCAAAATGCCAGGCTGGATAAAGCACAAGCTGAAATCAAGATAGCTGGGAGAATTATCAATAACTTCAGTATGCAGATGACACCACCCTTATGGCAGAAAGCGAAGAGGAACTGATTAGCCCCTTAATGAAAGGGAAAGAGGAGAGTGAAAAAGCTGGCTTAAAACACAGCATTCAAAAAACTATCATGGCATCTGCCCAAATAAGTTCATGGCAAATACATGTGGAAACAATGGAAACAGTGACTTTCTTGGGCTCCAAAATCACTGCATACGGTGATTGCAGCCATGAAATTAAAAGATGCTTGCTCCTTGGAGGAAAAGCTATGACCAACCTAGACAGAATGTTAAGAAGCAGAGACATTACTTTGCCAACAAAGGTCCATATAGTCAAAACTATGTTTTTTTAAGTAATCATGTATGGATGTTAATGTTGGACTATAAAGAAAGCTGAGTGCCAAAGAATTCATGCTTTTGAACTGTGGTGTTGGAGAAGACTCTTGAGAATTCCTTGGACTGCAAGGAAATCAAATCAGTTAATCCTGAAGGAAATCTGTCCTGAATAATCACTGATGATGAAGCTGAAGCTCCAATAGTTTGGCCACCTGATGCAGGGAATCACTGAAGGCAGGAGAAGAAGGGATGACAAAGGATGGGATGATTGGATGGTGTCACTGATTCGATGGACTTGAGTTTTAGCAGGCTCCGGGAATTGGTGATGGACATGAAGCTTGATATGCTGCAGTCCCTGGTATCACAGTCGGACACGACTGAGAGTCTGAACTAAGCTGAACTGAATTACTTTTCAAATATTGGATAGACCTGGTGGGTATCATGCTAAGTGAAATAATACACACAGAGAAAAACAAATACCATATGATTTCACTAATATAGAGAGTCTAAAAAAAGAATTGTGTTTGATTCTATGCATCCCCATGGACTGCAGCCCAGCAGGCTCCTCTGTCCATTGGAGTCTCCAGACAAGAATAATGGAGTATGTTGCCATTTCCGTCTCCAGGGGATCTTCCCAACCCAGGGATCGAACCTGCATCTCTTATGTGTCCTGCATTGGTAGGCGAGATCTTTACTACCAGTGCCACTTAGAAGTCCCTGAAAAAAGATAAAATGAACAAAACAAAACAGAAAAGGACTGCAGATACAGAGAAAAAACTGGTGGTTATCAGAGAGAAGGGTGGGAGGATGGGAAACATAATTGAAAGGGATTAACCTATAAAATAAATGAGATTGTAATATACATCACAGGAAATATAGTCCATAACATTATAATTACTGTGCCTTATGTAATTGTACTTATTGTGGGGATCATTTTATAACGTATACAAACTTTGAATCAGTATGTTATAGAACTGAAACTAATACAATATAGTATGTCACATAATTCAATAAAAAATAATAAAATAAATTATTGCATGGTATTTATCCCTCACTTTTAAATACTTAAGTTCATGAATTAAATAATTTATGATTAAGAATAATTAAGAAGTAATCAAAATATCTAGCAACTTTTTTTGCCTATGAAGATTTTAATGATATCTTTAAAAAATATTTATTTATTTATTTATTCGACTGTGCCAGATTCTCAGGAGCTTTAGTAGCTGCCGCATGAGGGATCTTTAATTGCAGAGTACAAACTCCTAATTGTGGTTTGTGGGATCTTGTTCCCTGACCATGGATTGAATTCAGGGCCCCTTCACTGGGAGTGCAGAGTCTTAGCCACCGGACAACTTTGGAACTCCCACAATGCAGCTTTAACAGGAAGGATATACAAATCCTACCTATAGGCAGTCACAAAGTATGAATTTCTAGTGATAGTAAAGGGAATACACACATATATACTAAAAATATTGGGCTGAAAACAAAGATTTCCAATACAGAAAGTCTTTAATATGTCATACACACACACACACACAAGTATATATATATAACAAAATATATAAATGTATATATTTCTTCACATGGAAATTCCAAACCTTACATTTTTTAGCACCTTTGCTGAAAATCTCATATATTAGCAATATATGGATGATGGATGATGGCTTATTTTAAATCTTTAAACTCACTGAGAAGTTCAATGCATTCAATATTAACTAAATGTGGAGACATTCTGTGTTTACATAGTATTAGCATATGGTGCCAATAAACATAAAGTTATCCACAATAAATACAGATTTTTTAAAAAATCTCAACAAATCAAGGAAGGCTGTAAAACTATTCTCATGATCACCCGTACCATCTCTCAAGACCATCTGCTTACTTGCTAGAATCCATTTCATTATACAAACTTTGTCTATCCCCGTGAAAGGTGATCTGATTTCAGACTGAGGTTAAAAGGAAAGCAGATGTTATTCTCTAATCACTACTGTAACCTTTCTTTGAGAAGGTCAAGATGGTTTACAAATGTTTCTGTCACATAAATAGCAATCCTCATATCAATCCTGCCAAGTAAGCAATTATATATAAAATTTTCCATTTCAATTCATCAATAAGAGGATGTATGTAAATCTATAGTTTTGATTAAAAGAACATTTCTGCCTCTCTTGGGCTGGAAGGACAGACAAAGAGAAGACAAATAGTAAAACATAAAAAAAGTGATGTTCTAATTGGCTTCAGTTCAGTCGCTCAGTTGTGTCCGACTCTTTGCGACCCCATGAATCACAGCACGCCAGGCCTCCCTGTCCATCACCAAATCCCGGAGTTCACTCAAACTCATGTCCATTGAGTCAGTGATGCCATCCAACTACCTCATCCTCTGTTGTCCTCTTCTCCTCCTGCCCCCAATCCCTCCCATCATCAGGGTCTTTAACAGTGAGTCAGTGCTTCGCATGAGTTGGCCAAAGTATTGGAGTTTCAGGTTTAGCATCAGTCCTTCCAATGATCACCCAAAACTGATCTCCTTTAGGATGGACTGGTTGGATCTCCTTGCAGTCCAAGGGACTCTCAAGAGTCCTCTCCAGCACCACAGTTGAAAAGCATCAATTGTAAAATAAACAGCCTCCAATAAAAACAATAATTAAAAAAAAAAAAGAAATAAATTTGTCCAACCTAAAAAAATAAATAAATAAAAGCATCAATTCTTCGGCGATCAGCTTTCTTCACAGTCCAACTCTCACATCCATACATGACCACTGGAAAAAACATAGCCTTGACTAGACAGACCTTTGTTGGCAAAGTAATGTCTCTGCTTTTTAATATGCTACCTAGGTTGGTCATAACTTTCCTTCCAAGGAATAAGTGTCTTTTAATTTCATGGCTGCAATCAGCATCCACAGTGATTTTGGAGCCCCCCAAAATAAAGTCTGACACTGTTTCCACTGTTTCCCCATCTATTTCCCATGAAGTGATGGGACCAGATGCCATGATCTTAGTTTTCTGAATGTTGAGCTTTAAGCCAACTTTTTCACTCTCCTCTTTCACTTTCATCAAGAGTCCTTTGAGTTCCTCTTCACTTTCTGCCATAAGGGTGGTGTCATCTGCGTATCTGAGGTTATTGATATTTCTCCCGGAAATCTTGATTCCAGCTTGTGCTTCTTCCAGCCCAGTGTTCCTCATGATGTACTCTGCACATAAATTAAATAAGCAGGGTGACAATATACAGCCTTGACATACTCCTTTTCTTATTTGGAACCAGTCTGTTGTTCCATGTCCAGTTCTGACTGTTGCTTCCTGACCTGCATACAGGTTTCTCGAAAGGCAGGTCAGGTGGTCTTGTATTCCCATCTCTTTCAGAATTTTCCACAGTTTATTGTGATCCACACAGTCAAAGGCTTTGGCATTGTCAATAAAGCAGAAATAGATGGTTTTCTGGAACTCTCTTGCTTTTTCCATGATCCAGCGGATGTTGGCAATTTGATCTCTGATGCCTCTGCCTTTTCTAAAACAAGCTTGAACATCTGGGAGTTCATGGTTCACATATTGCTGAAGCCTGGCTTGGAGAATTTGAGCATGACTTTACTAGTGTGTGAGATGAGTGCAATTGTGCGGTAGTTTGAGCATTCTTTAGTATTGCCTTTCTTTGGGATTGTAATGAAATCTGACCTTTCCAGTCCTGTGGCCACTGCCTAGTTTTCCAAATTTGTTGGCATAATGAGTGCAGCACTTTTACAGCATCATCTTTTAGGATTTGAAATAGCTCCACTGGAATTCCATCATCTCCACTAGCTTTGTTCATAGTGATGCTTTCTAAGGCCCACTTGAGTTCAGATTTCAGGATGTCTGGCTCTAGGTGAGTGATCACACCTTCGTGATTATCTTGGTTGTGAAGATCTTTTTTGTACAGTTCTTCTGTTTATTCTTGCCATGTCTTCTTAATATAATTCTGCTTCTGTTAGGTCCCTACCAATTCTGTCCTTTATTGAGCCCATCTTTGCAAGAAATGTTCCCTTAGTATCTCTGATTTTCTTGAAGAGATCTCTAATCTTTCCCATTCTGTTGTTTTCCTCTATTTCTTTGCAAAAAAAAAAGGTATTAAGAGAAGTTATAAATGTTGCACTACGGAACTATTAAAACTCCCTTTTCTCCTCCTCAAAAAAGTTGAAAGTAGGTTAGCTGATAGTATTTGATAATTCTTATTAATATTTTCTAAACTAGAAAGAAGGTGTTCAGAGGAATGAACAAGGAGAACCAGCCAAAACTAGAGGTATAATAGTTTGAATGAGAAGTTGTAGCAATGAAGGAGAGTCTCACAGATTTCCAGGGCACCATGTTGAATGTAGAGAATGACTACAAAGGGTTTGTTTTTCCCATCACAAGAGTATATTCTAGTACAAGACAATTAACTGTATCTCAGAAGTGAGAGTGCTTCCCTGATGGTTCAACTGTTAAAAAACGTGCCTGCAATGCAGAAGACCCTGGTTTGATCTATAGGTTGGGAAGATCTGCTAGAGAAGGGAACAGCTACCCACTCCAGTATTCTGGCCTGGAGAATTCCATGGACTCATGGGGTTGCAAAGAGTCGGACACGGTGGAGTGACTTCTACTTTTCAGAAGTGAGAACAGAGTTATCTATTTTCCAGAAATAATTGTAAACAGAAGCACAGAAACCAAGTTCTCCAACTCATGATGGTAAGAAAAAAAGAACCAAATGCAGATACTATGGGAAAGGAGATCAAACAGAATTCACTTTCTTATGTTACAAAAATTAAAAGATATAATGAAAGCTACTGCTTTTTTCCTGTCAAATAAGAATGTAATAGCAAAACAATTATACAAACCATGTATTAAAGAGAAAAAGATAGGCTTTTCTCATGGAAGAGCCTTTTCCTTCTATCCAGGTATGGCTTTATGCTTTCATACAAGAAACATTGTAAGAGGAACGACTGTACTCTCCTTATTGAAGATCAGTCCTTAGTATTGAAGTCCTTGGTATTTAACACCCTTCTGTCTATCCTCTCAACAGTTCCTGATTATTTTTCCTCCCCATGCAAAGCAGCACTTAAACTAGGGTGATGATGGTAAACTAAGACATCATACTGCCTACCAGTTACATATTGTTTTCTCCTGGAGTAGGAAAGGTCATTTAGTTCATTCAAAACATTCCTTCAGTTCACTCACATCCATTCAGACATTCTTTTATTCATCTATTGCCAATTCTACTAGATGTTGTACAAAGAAGAACATTTCCATGTTTATGTCATCAAATCACAGAAGTACTTGATTTAGGAAATGGAATTATCTGAGTTGACTTAGTGGTATTTTCTCAACTTCCTAAATAACACAGAGGATCATTTCTCTATGGACCTGATATTTTGTGATGGCAGCATATGGTGATCTGAAGGACAATAAGGCCCATGAACCTCTTTGCAAAATATTACTGAAATGAAAATTAATGTGTAGTCTTTCCTGAGAACTCTTTCATAGTTGAATGCAGCTGGATGAGACTCATTTGCAAGGAGCAATTTAATTTATATTGTTTTTTTACTTCATTAAGCAAAAATATTGAAAAAAAGCCAGTTATAGCTGATGCAAAGGAACACAAAAGAAAAATTACTACACACTGTGTTTCAAAATGCGTTTGGAAGTAGAAGATTTACATGAAATCTCAACACCACTGCTATCATGATAAACACCACCAAAACACACAAACAAGGAGAAAAACAGAAAAAAATAAAATTCAAAAATTAAAACCAACACACATACAATTTGCAAAAATGGCTTTAAAATATTCATTTTCAGAAGAAAAGAAAAGGAAGGAAGGAAGGGAGACAGGGAGGAAGGAAGGGAAAGAAAACTATTTTGGCTTATTCCAAATAGAATAGGAATTGAACTAAGGATATTTCAAAGGACATTACTTCATTTGCAAAGGCATATTTATATTTCTGTAAAATTTAACCAACAAACAGTAGACTTATAAATACAGTATAGGATTTCTTGCCCAGAATTTCAACATATTTCTAAATTCAAAATAGAATTTTCATTATTTTTTTATGCAAATATTCCTTCCTGGCATCTAGACATTCTCCTTTTTTAATGTTGCTTTAAAAAACTTTTTCAGAGATTAGCTATAACAGAAATCATTAATTTATATGCAGTAACTTTCCTAGACTGAACTGAACTGAACTTTCCTAGAAAAAATGTGAGCTCTTTGAGTGATAGGGTTAAGCATTAATGAAGCTCTTAGTCCATTTTTTTCTTTATTTAGGAAACTATTTAAGATTAGTTTAATTAGTTAATTAGACAGACAGGGAAGCCTGGAGTGCTGCAGTCCATGAGGTCGCAAAGAGTTGGGCACAATTGAGCAGCTGAACTGAATTAAGATTTGAAAGTTATCATTTGACTCATATCTATCAGATTTATGAAAATTAATATCTTCTTTTCCATTTTCCTCTTCTTTATCCTACATTTATTTGCAGTTGCAAAATTCCTAATTAGCTAGACCATATTTACCTACTATTATTCTATCCTTTTTCATATCTTTGTTTAAGTCTTAGATCTACAATTAAATATATTCACTGTTTACTATCTATCCTTTTGTCAAAGTTTAACTAATAACCACTAAGTTGGAAAAAGCCTAGCCCCTAGTGAGTACAGAATTCTCTAAGTTCTTTTAAGTTTAATACTATTTTTTAATAACCTTGATATATGAAAGACAGCTTGGTTCACACAGTCTTTCCTTCGTATATTTTTGAAAACAGAGTTCCATTGTTATCGTATTGAAAATTGTTGTGGAGAATTCTGATGCCAACATGGTTTCTCTTTCTTTTGGAAAGAACTGGGTCTTTTCACTTGGAAACCCAGAGGACTTTTAAAACACATCTGTAAAGGCTACAAGCTTTTCTATGGTGTATTTAACAGTTAATGAAATGTGCCCTTTCAATATACAACTGAATATATTTATTTCTGAAAAATTCTCTGAAGTTAAGCTTTACTTTTTTTTCTTTCTTTTCTTATGTTTGCGTTCTCTTCTTTAAGGATTCCAACTTTAAGAAATCTGTATCTTCTTATATATCTATCATGTTTTTCTCTGATTATTTTTAGTTCTTCACTTTGTTTTTGCTTTTTTTTGGCTCTCTCATTGCTTCATCAATTCCACTTGTTAAAAAAATGCCTATGAGATCCATTCTTTCTTTGGCACCTTTCAGTTGAATCATTATTACTGAGGTCTTTTTTCTCCTTCTCTTTCATTTCTGATCTACTCAACTCCCATTTCACATCCTTTTATATTTTGTCCATTTATATTTTTGAGAGTCACTCATTCAAAACTTATGTTTTCATATCTGGAAGTGTTTTTTTAAAAGACATTTAATTAAATTTTTGGTGTTTTGTATCGGTTTTCCTCTGATTCTTGGTTTTTCTTTTGTGTGTGAGTATGAGAGGGAGAATTTTCATCAATTAAGTTTTTTTGATACTCAATATCTCTCTTCCTTTTACAATCTACTGATTGATACAAATGTTGTCCATAATTTTCAGTTCATTTTGAAATAGCTTTTTTTTTTCCCTAAGCAAACAATAGCTGGGGAGAGACAAAAGAGAACTTTGGGGTTTTACAAATTTCTATGTTCATGAACAGGGTGTTGTACAGTTAAAGTGAAAAGAAATTTCTTTATTGAAGGTTATCTTCTAATATAGTAGGGTTTTTTCTGAAATAGTTATACACTTTTGTTTTTGTAGGCTTTTTTCTTAAATTCAACACTTTGATTCCTTTTTTCTGTTAAGTACAGAGCCTCCAAGTAATGTTCCACACCATTCTAATATGCCCCTTCTTGCTCAGAAATGGTTTCTTCCTAAGAGTCTTACATTTACTTCTACATAATTTCAAGTATCTTTCTTTCTCCTCACCTACTCTTAGAACTGTTCTCAGAATTTCCTTGGACTTATTTTAAGTATCTCTCTTTGTGGGAGTTATGTTATCTGTGGTCAGCCACTGTTTTTCCTCCACTGCCTCTCTTGGTTCACAGTCTGTCTCCGTGATTCAGTGTGAGAGCCAACTCTGCTATGGATAGGAATTTATTTCCTTACCCTCAGGTAATTTCAAGCTTCTTATACTTCCTAAATATTAGTTACATCAGAGATTTTTTTTGTGTGGGTACTTAAGCTGCTTACAATCTACATTGGTTTTGGAAGTTGTTTTGGAGATTTGGATTTAGAAATCTGTTATCCTATGGAAAATTTGGATGAACAATTATAGAGGCCATATTCTGTAAGGAAGTGATATTTTAAGAAGATTCCAGAACAAGATTTAATTAAGAGATGTCCAACTAGAGAAAAAAAAAGTAGTCATAAATATACTGAGTAAGAATATGATAAGAAACTAGGAATAAGCAGGGACCAATGTGACTAGAAGAGGGGATATAAATGGAGAGTGGTAGGGATGAGGTTGAAGAGCTAACTAGGAGCCTTGTTATCCATAACTGTGGATTTACCTATTCCGAATATTTCATATAAACAGAATCATACAACACGTGGCCTTTTGTGATGGCTTCTCTCACTTGGTATAATGTTTTCCAGGATCACTGATGTTGTAGCATCAATCAGCACTTCGTTTTTAATGATTGAATAATAATCTATTGTATGTACATACCATGATTTGTTAATCATTTATCTGTTGATGGACATTTGAGCTCCTTTCCCTTTTGGTTATTGAGACTCATGCTGCTATGAATATGCACGTACATGTATTTGAATACATGTTTTGAATTCTATTTGGTGTAAGAATTTTCTTTTTACTTGAATGTGATGAGAAGGTATTAGCAGGTTTTGGTAAAGGAGGGATGAACTAATTTGCATTTTGAAAAGTTCATGTTTGCTATGGCTAAAAAAGACAAAAGATGGAAAGTAAATAGATAGGGGCTTTGGGCATAATATAAGGGAGATACCACCGTAAATTCGACTAGGAGAGTACCGAGAATCACGATGAAAAGTGAGAGAATTGGACAGAACTGTTTTGAAGATGGCATCAACCACATTTACTGGTTAAGTGAGTGAGATATAAGAAAAATTATCTTTCAAGAATGACCCTTAAGGTTAAGGATTAAGCATTTTGATGAATAATGTAATTTACTGATGTTAAAAATTATTTTAAATGTAGGAAAGGAACATGTTTGTAAAGGAAAATAAACAGTTCTTGTTTTGGAAATATTGAGTTTGGAATTCTTGGTAGCCATTCCCAGGTACTGAAACTGGAAGCAAAATAGAAAAATACTTTCAAAACTGAGCAACAAATTCATTGGATCAAATTGTAACGTGGGGACAGAAAATTGACTGCTGAATTGTCACAATGGAGATTAATAGCAATCCTGGTAACAGAAGTTTCAGAGGATAGGTGAAGGTTGAAAAGAGAAAAGCAAATAGAGGAGAATGAGTTTGGACAGCTTACTTGGCAGCTTTGCTCTAAAGGGGAGAAAATGGAAAGGGACACATGGTATTTAGAGAGGTGTGAGTGTCCTATGTGGTAGAAGAGGTAGTCTAGCATGTTTGCCTCCTGCTAGGAATGGAACGGAGGAAGGAAGGCATAGAAAGGGAGAAACTTAGGATTCCCAAGTGTGTGCATATCCACATATTTGCTTGCTGGTGGGGGAGGGGAAGACATCAGAAGCAGTGTGCAATGAGATCAGAGAGTGGCCTTAATTAAGCATGAAGACAGTTCAAATTCTACCCCAGAAATTCAACAGACTGTGCAAGTTCTCATGTAGCTAGGGAGGCAGTGTCAGTGATGAGACAATGAGATACCCTCTATGAATTGCTTCTATTTCCAAACAAAGAATTCTAAGAAACTATAGTATCACTCTCACATGGGGATACAGATGCACTCGTGATCTGAGATCACGAACTTAAAGAAAAAGAGGTGTTTTTTTTGCCATCTATGAAAGAATGCAGTTTATTTTTATTTTTTTAAAATACAGGTCCATAATTCTTTATCAGCAATGCAAGAATTCTTCAGTACCATTTTTCTAGATACTATATAAATTTGTTAGAATACGGTATTTATCTTTCTCTTTCTAACTCACTTCACTCTGTATAATAGGTTCTAGGTTCATCCACTTCATTAGAACGGACTCAAATGTGTTCCTTTTAATGCCTGAGTAATATTCCATTGTGTATATATACCACAACTTCTTTATCCATTCATCTGTCAATGGACATCTAGGTTGCTTCCATGTTCTAGCTATTGTAAATAGTGCTACAATGAACAATGGGATACATCTGTCTCTTTCAATTTTGGTTTCCTCAGGGTGTATAGCTAGGAGTGGGATTGCTGTGTCATATGGTGGTTTTATTCCTAGTTTTTTTTTAAGGAATCTCCATACTGTCTTCCACAGTGGCTGTATCAATTTACATTCCCACCAACAGTGTAAGAGTGTTCATTTTCTCCACACATTTTCCAGAATTTATTGTTTATAGACTTTTTGATGAGAGCCATTCTGACTGGTGTGAGGTTTTATCTCATTGTAGTATTTGCATTTCTCTAATAATGAGTGATGTTGAGCATCTTTTCATGTGTTTGTTAGCCATCTGTATGTCTTTGGAGAAATGTCTGTTTAGGTCTTTCCCCCACTTTTTGATTGGGTTGTTTGTTTCTCTGGTATTGAGTTGTATGAGCTGTTTGTATATTTTGGAAAATTAATCCTTTGTCAGTTGTTTCATTTGCTATTATTTTCTCCCATTCTGAGGGTTTCCTTTTCACTTTGCTTAGAGTTTCCTTTGCTGTGCAAAAGCTTCTAAGCTTAATCAGATCCCACTTGTTTGCTTTTGTTTTCATTTCCGTTGCTCTAGGAGGTGTACCCTAGGAGGTATTCTGTTCCTCTGGAAGATCTTGCTTTGATTCATATCGTCGAGTGTTCTGCCTATGTTTTTCTCCAAGAGTTTTATAGTTTCTGGTCTTATATTTAAGTCTTTAATCCATTTTGAGTTTATCTTTGTGTATGGTGTTAGGAAGTGTTCTAATTTCATTCTTTTGCATGTAGCTGTCCAGTTTTCCCAGAACCATTTACTGAAGAGGCAGTCTTTGCCTCATTGTATGTTCTTGCCTCCTTTGTCAAAAATAAGGTACCCACAGGTGCATGGGATTTTTGGGGGGGGGCCTTCTGTCTTGTTCCATTGATCTATATTTCTGATTTGGTGTCAATACCATACTGTCTTGATGACTGTAGCTTTGTATTATAACCTGAACTCAGGAAGCTTGATTCCTCCAGCTTCATTCTTTCTTATGACTGCTTTGGCTATTTGGGGTCATTTGTGTTTCCATATGATTATGAAATTTTAAAAATGCCATTGGTAATTTGATAGGGATTTCATTGAATCTGTAGATTGCATTTGGTAGTATAGTCATTTTCACAATATTGATTCTTCCTACTTAGGAACATGGAATATCTCTCCAACTGTTTATGTGAATGTGCTGCACTGTGAAAGTGCTGCACTCAATATGCCAACAAATTTGGAAAACTCAGCAGTGGCCACAGGACTGGAAAAGGTCAGTATTCATTCCAATCCCAAAGAAAGGTAATGCCAAAGAGTCCTCAAACTACCACACAATTGCATTCATCTCACACGCTAGTAAAGTCATGCTCAAAATTCTCCAAGCCAGGCTTCAGCAATACATGAACAGTGAACTTCCAGATGTTCAAGCTGGTTTTAGAGAAGGCAGAGGAACCAGAGATCAAATTGCCAACATCCGCTGGATCATGAAAAAGCAAGAGAATTCCAGAAAAACATTTATTTCTGCTTCATTGACTATGCCAAAGCCTTTGACTGTGTGGATCACAATAATCTGTGGAAAATTCTGAAAGAGATGAGCATAACAGACCACCTGACCTGCCTCTAGAGAAACGTATATGCAGGTTGGGAAGCAACAGTTAGAACTGGACATGGAACAAGAGACTGGTTCCAAATAGGAAAAGGAGTATGTCAAGGCTGTATATTGTAACCCTGCTTATATAACTTATATGCAGAGTACATCATGAGGAACGCTGGGCTGAAAGAAGTACAAGCTGGAATCAAGATTGCCAGGAGAAATATCAATAACCTCAGATATGCAGATGACACCACCCTTATGGCAGAAAGAGAAGAGGAACTCAAAAGTCTCTTGATGAAATTGAAAGAGGAGGGTTAAAAAGTTGGCTTGAACCTCAACATTCAGAAAACAAAGATCATGGCATCTGGTCCCATCACTTCATGGGAATAAGATGGGGAAACAGTGGAAACAGTGTCAGACTTTATTTTGGGGGGCTCCAAAATCACTGCTGATGCTGATTGCAGCCATGAAATTAAAAGACGTTTACTCCTTGGAAGGAAAGTTATGACCAACCTAGACAGCATATTAAAAAGCAGAGACATTACTTTGCCAACAAAGGTCCATCTAGCAAGGCTATGGTTTTTCCAATGGTCATGTATGGATGTGAGAGTTGGACTGTGAAGAAAGCTGAACACCGAAGAGTTGATGCTTTTGAACTGTGGTGTTGGAGAAGACTCTTGAGAGTCCCTTGGACTGCAAGGAGATAACCAACCAGTCCATGCTAAGTGAGATCAGTCCTGTGTGTTCGTTGGAAGGACTGATCCTAAAGCTGAAAATCCAATACTTTGGCCACCTCATGAGAAGAGTTCACTCACTGGAAAAGACTCTGATGCTGGGAGGGATTGGGGGCAGGAGGAGAAGGGGACGACAGAGGATGAGATGGCTGGTTGGCATCACCGACTCAATGGACATGAGTTTGCGTGAATTCCGGGTGTTGGTGATGGACAGGGAGGCCTGGCGTGCTGTGATTCATGGGGTCGGAAAGAGTCAGACACGACTGAGTGACTGAACTCAACTGAACTGAATCCCAGAATGTGCTATATATAAATATTCAGAATATTTAAGGGTTTAGAAAGGCAATATTGTGCATATAACATTATTTTATAAAAAATTACAAGACGGTGAAAGAATAGAACACTTTCTCCCCCACATGAAAAATCATTTGAACGCTGAACAAATTTCACAAAACAACCTCTGAACGCTGGTGGAGGACACCAGCCACCCAGAAAGGCAGCCCATTCTCTTCAAAATGAGGTAGTGCAAAATATAAAAGACAAAAAAAGAGACAAAAGAGTTAGGGACAGAGACCTGTCCTGGGGAGGGAGCCGTAAATTAGGAGAAGTTTCCAAACATTAGGAAACCCTCTCACCAGCAGTCTATGGGGAGTTTTGGAATATCAGAGGGCAACATTATGGGAGGAAAAAAAATAAACAAACCCACAGATTATGCACCTAACTGCAACTCCCAGTGGAAAAGTAGCCCCGACACTCGCGTCTGCCAGCAGCACGCAGGGGCTGAACAGTGAGATGCGGGCTGCACTCTTAGGATAAAAAATGGGCCTGAATGCCATGAGGACAATCTGAGGGAGCTAACATGAGACAGCAACCCAAACTGTGGGATAGCCAGAAACAGAAAAAAAGAGAGAGAGAGAACTTCTGAATGAAAAACTATAAGGCACAACCTGGCCTTCTCACACAGCAAAGGACAGAGCAAATACCAGAGGGAAGCTAGCTGGATAGGGACTGGCCCCTCCCCCAGCCTGAGGCAGAGAGGCAGGCGGGCGACAGTCAGAGCCGGAAGGCCAGGGGCAATCTCGGCCCAGAGATGGCAGCCTCCACCAAACTGTGAGCAGGCTCCCAGTTGCTAACCAAGTCTTCCTGGGATCCTGTGCTGTTGACATCTACCAGGAGAGTCGCAGTCAGAGATCAGCCCCCAGAGGAGACACATGGCACACCAAGATGGCTCTCTTGCTGCGCACTCAGGAAACTGAGCAGCTGGGACCAAGGAGGTGATAAGATGCACTGCCCACCTGGGGAGAGTGCGCTCACCAAACCCCTGGTCACCTGATCTGCTCGGACCTGGGAAGGGCACAAAATGCAGGCCCAACCAAGTCTGTGCCTTTGTGGAGTACCCAAGAACCTGAACCTGAGTGGATTAGACCTGGGAAGTGCATGCAACCCAGGGCCCGCTTTAGAGAGTTCTCTTGCAGAGCAACCTGGACCCTGAGCAGTGTAGACCAGGAAAGCACACACACCATGAGTGGGGGCAAACCCAGTGTGGCCCAGACACCGTGAGCACTCCCCACACACGCCCATGATATTTGTTTGCAGTGTTCTTCCCTCTGCACAGCACAACTGAACAAGTGAGCCTAAAAAAGTGAGCACCTTCACCCCCTTGTGTCAGGGCAGAAATTAAACACTGAAGAGACTTGCAAACAGAGGAAGCCAAAACAAACAAAGAAGAGGAAACTGCTCTGGAAGTGACAGGGGCACAAGATTAAAACACTGCAGTTAGCATTGACTATATTGGAAGGGGCCTATAGACCTTGAGAAGTATAAGCTGGAACAAGGAACTATATGAAAATGAACTGATCCCACACTGCCCTCTATAGCTCCAGAGAAATCCCTAGATATATTTCACTATTATCATTTCATATTTTTAAAATTTTTTTCTTATTTTTACGTTCTTTATTACTCCTTTAATTTTCATTTTTAAAGCCTACTATTACCTTGCCAAAAAAGACCCTATTTTTAAAGCAAATTATATATGTATATATATGTATAATTTTAGTGATTTTTTTTTTAATATTGTGTTTTTGAGAGTCTAACCTCTACTCTAAATTTCTAATCTTTGCTTTTCGTATTTGTTATCAGTTTTGTACCTTTAAGAATCCAATCTTCAGTACCCATTTTTACTTAAGGGTGTGATTGCTGGCTTGATTGCTCGCTCCCCTTTTGACTCTCCCTTTTCTACCCCAGTTCACCTCTATCTCCTTCCTCCCCCTTCTCTTCTCTACTAAACTCTGTGAATCTCTCTGGGTGTTCCAGGTTGTGGAGAACACTTAGGGAACTAATTACTGGCTAGATTGGTCTCTTTCCTTTTGACTCCCCCTTCTCTCCTCCTGGTCACTCCTATCTCTTTCCTCCCTCTTCTCTTCTCTATGGAACTCCGTGAACCTCTCTGAGTGTTCCAGAGAGTGAAGAGCACATAGAGAACTGATTATTAGCTAGCTTGCTCTCTCCCCTTTTGATTCCCCCTCTTCTCCTCCTGGTCACCTCTATCTCCCACCTCCCTCTTCTCTTCTCCATGTAATTCTGTGAACCTCTCTGGGTGTCCCTCACTGTGGAGAATCTTGTCATCATTAACCTAGATGTTTTATCATTGGTGCTGTATGGATGGAGAAGTCTTGATGTTCCTGTAAGAATAAGACTGAAAGCCAGAGGGAGGAGGCTTAAATCCAAAACTTGAGAACACCAGAAAACTCCTGACTCGAGGGAACATTAACCGGCAAGAGCTCATTCAAAAGCCTCCATACCTACACTGAAACCAAGCTCCACCCAAGAGCCAACAAGTTTCAGGGCAAGACATACCAAGCTAATTCTCCAATGCAGGAGCATAACCCTGAGCATTAAAATACAGGCGTCCAAAAGTCACAGCAAACCCACAGACACCTCAAAAGTCACTACTGGACACTTCATATCACTCCAGAAAGAAGAGATCCAGCTCCACCCACTAGAACACCAATGCAAGCTTCCCTAACCAGGAAACCTTGACAAGCCACCTGTCCAACTCCACCCACAGGGAGCAACCCCACAATAAAGAGGAACCACAAACTTCTAGTATACAGAAAGACCACTCCAAACACAGCAATCTAAACAAGATGAAAAGGAAGAGAAATATTCAGCAGGTAAAGGAACATGATAAATGCCCACCAAACCAAACCAAAGAGGAGGAGATAGGGAGTCTACCTGAAAAAGAATTCAGAATAATGATAGTAAAAATGATCCAAAATCTTGAAAACAAAATGGAGTTACAGATAAATAATCTGGAGACAAGGATTGAGAAGATACAATAAAAGTTTAACAAGGACCTAGAAGAAATAAAAAGAGTCAATATATAATGAATAACATAATAACTGAGATCAAAAGCACTCTGTAGGGAACCAACAGTAGAATATCTGAGGCAGAAGATAGGATAAGTGAAGTGGAAGATAGAATGGTGGAAATAAATGAAGCAGAGGGGAAAAAGGAAAAAAATAATTAAAAGAAATGAGGACAACCTCAGAGATCTCTGGGACAATGTCAAAAGCCCAAAAATTTGAATCACAGGAGTCCCAGAAGAAGACAACAAGAAAGGCCATGAGAAAATACTTGAGGAGATAATAGTTTAAAACTTCACTAAAATGGGGAAGAAATAACTCCCAAGTCTAAGAAACCCAGAGAGTACCAAATAGGATAAGCCCAAGGTGAAACACCCCAAGACACATATTAATTAAATTAATGAAGATCAAACACAAAGAATAAATATTAAAAGCAGCAAGGGAAAAACAATGAATAACATACAAGAGGATTCTCATAAGGATAACAGCTGATCTTTCAACAGAAACTCTTCAGGCAAGAAGGGAATGGCAGAACATACTTAAAGTGATGAAATAGAAAAACCTACAACCCAGATTACTGTACCCAGCAAGGATCTCATTTAAATATGAAGGAGAAATCAGAAGTTTTACAGACAAACCTGAGAGAATTCAGCACCACCAAACCAACTCTTCAACAAATGTTAAAGGATCTTCTCTAGACAGGAAACATAGAAAAGGTTTATAAACTCGAACCCAAAACAACAAAGTTAATGGCAATGGGATCATACTTATCAATAATTACCTTAAATGTAAATGGGTTGAATGCCCCAACCAAAAGACAAAGACTGGCTGAATGGATACAAAAACAAGACCCCTATATATACTGTTTACAAGAGACCCACCTCAAAAAAAGGGACACATGCACATACAGACTGAAAGTGAAGGGCTGGAAAAAGATATTTCGCACAAACAGAGACCAAAAGAAAGCAGGAGTAGCAATACTCATAAAATAGACTTTGAAATAAAGGCTGTGAAAAGAGACAAAGGAGGACACTACATAATGATCAAAGGATCAATCCAAGAAGAAGATATAACAACTATAAATATATACGTACCCGACATAGGAGCACTGCAATATGTAAGGCAAATGCTAACAAGTATGAAAGGGGAAATTAATGGTAACACAATAATAGTGGGAGAGTTTAATCCCCCACTCACATCTATGGGTAGATCAGCTGAACAGAAAATTAGCAAGGAAACACAAACTTTAAATAATACAATGGACCAGTCCAAGTTCGATGCATGAGACAGGGTGCTCAGGCCTGATGCACTGGGAAGACCCTAAGGGATGGGATTGGGATGGTGGTTGGAGGAGGGTTCAGGATGGGGAACACATGTACACCCATGGCTGATTCATGTGAATGTATGGCAAAAACCACAACAATATTATAAAGTAATTAGCCTCCAAGTAAAATAAATAAACTAATTAAAAAATTACCATGAGGGTTTTTATCAGAACACAAAAATGAAGCATATTCATATTTCTATAGCAAAGGTGTCAATAGCCACAATATATGTGATGAAAAGGCATAAGAAAAGACAAACAAAAAAGACACTTTATCATTCACATTTAGTTTTCATTCTGAAGGGTTCTAAGTAAGTTAAGAATTGTCTTTTAGTTTTTAGAGCTTCTCAGATTTCATAATTGTAAAAAGCCTGGCAAAATTAAGCTTATAGTATTTCTTTCATTCACTAGTTGCTGAAGATATCAATTGAGGCTCCAAGTACAAAAAACGTCTATGATTAAATTTATAGTTATGGAAATATCACATACTAAATTGGAGATTACTGATGTATATTAACATAAGTGCATTGAGAAGACACACTATTTATCTTTAACTCTTAAAAATGTTTTTTAAGTTATTTTTTTTCTCTTAACACTACTATAAACCACGTCCAGATAAATCTTTCCACATATAAAGGTTGACGAGAATGATGATAGTGGTGAAAATAGGGAAGAGAGATTAGAAAAAAGGGTAATTTCACAAATGTATGCAAGATTTCCCCAGATAAAATTATTTCAGTAATTGTGTGACCAGAGTCATGGAAACTGAATGTATAAAACTTAACCACACTTTGTATATTTCTTAAATTTAGACCAGTTCAGTTAGTTTAGTCACTCAGCCGTGTCTGAATCTTTGCACCCCCATGGACAGCAGTATGCCAGGCTTCCCTGTCCATCACCAACTGCAGGAGCTTGCTCAAACTCATCTAGATACTGCCATCCAACCATCTTATCCCCTAATGTCCCCTTTTCCTTCTGCCTTTAATCTTCCCCAGCATCAGGGTCTTTTCCAATGAGTCAGTTCTTCCGTTCAGGTGGCCAAAGTATTGGAGTTTCAGTTTCAATATCAGTCCTTCCAATGAATATTCAGGACTGATTTCCTTTAGGATGGACTGGTTGGATCCCTGTGCTGTCCAAGGGACTCTCAAGAGTCTTCTCCAATACCACAGTTCAAAAGCATCAATTCTTTGGTCCTCACCTTTCTTTATTTTCCAACTCTCACATCCATACATGACCGCTTGAAAAACCATAGCTTTGACTAGGTGGATCTTTGTTGGCAAAGTAATGTCCCTGCTTTTCAATATGCTGTCTAGGTTGGTCATGGCTTTTCTTCCTAGGAGCAAGCCTATTTTAATTTCATGGCTGCAATCACCATCTGCAGTGATTTTGGAGCCCCCAAAATAAAGTGTGTCACTGTTTCCCCATCTATTTGCCATGAAGTGATGGGACTGGATGCCATGATCTTAGTTTTCTGAATATTGAGCTTTAATCCAACGTTTTCACTCTCCTCTTTCACTTTCATCAAGAGGCTCTTTAGTTCTTCTTCACTTTCTGCCATAAGTGTGGTGTCATCTCTGTATGTGAGGTTATTGATATTTCTCCCGGTGATCTTGATTCCAGATTGTGCTTCATCCAGCCTGGCATTTCGCATGATGTACTCTGCATATAAGTTAAATAAGCAGGGTGACAATATACAGCCTTGGCGTAGTCCTTTTCTGATTTGGAACCAACCTGTTTTTCCATATCGAGTTCTACATGTTGTTTCTTGACCTGCATACAGATTTCTCAAGAGGTGGGTAAGGTGGTCTGGTATTCTCATCTCTAAGAATTTTCCACATTTTTTTTTTTTTTTTAATCCACACAGTCAAAGGCTTTGGGACAGTCAATAAAGCAGAAGTAGATGTTTCTCTGGAACTCTGTTGCTTTTTTGGTGATCCAACGGATGTTGGCAATTTGATCTCTGGTTCCTCTGCCCTTTCTAAATCCAGGTTGAACATCTGGAATTTCATGGTTCACGTAATGTTGAAGCCTGGCTTGGAGAATTTAATAAATTTAATCCTGCCTTGGAGAAGTAAACTTAGATAGAAGTAAGCAAAATAGAGAACTCAGTGAGATGATTTGTGTTAGATTGCTTTGTAGTTATATAATATCATGCTACATTAAAGACATTTAAAGGTTCAAAAGATCATGGGTCTCTGAGTAATGGCTGAAAACATTAATGAATTAATTTGGGAACTCAAAAGTTTTACTCTTTTTGAAAGAATTATCTTGTAAAGTGTTCATTTTATTTAACATTAAAAACAATGAACACAAATATATAGTGATGATACTAATGATTGTTGATTTGTATCAACAAAGCCTATCTTTTTGATAGGCTACCATTTCCTCCCAAAGATATTTAGGTTCTATTCCCTGAAACCTGACAATGTTATATGACAAAGAAGACTCTAGAAATGTGATTAAACTAAGCTGCTTGAGATGGAGAGATTATTTTGAATTATCTCCATCTGCTTAACCAGACATTTTCACTTTTGACCAAATTTACTTTATTATTTTACTTCATAGAATTTGTGAGTAAATTTACTGACTAAGCGTACACTGGAACATGGCAGAGTCTCAAAAAGTTTCCTCTTTTCTTCAGTATGTGTTTCATTCATTTGGAGACTTGATCTTTTTCAAAAACTTTGAATGCTTAATAAATATATTTTCCAAATTACCAACTAAATCAGGAAACTTCTAATGCTTTTATGCAATTTCAACAACTGACATGTTCACTATTATGCAAAGGCTTTTCATATCCTATTTATCCGTATAGGTGCTACTCAGAAGATAGTATAAGTCTGATACCTACATGGCAATTCATTTTAAATATGAATATAATCTATATTTCTTTAGTTCTATTGCATCTTTTGGTTCCCCTTCACTTGCTCTATCATATGCTCCTACTATAAGTCATTATGAGAAAGGAGAGCTTGTGTTGAAATAAGGTATATTGTGGTTCTATTATATGAAAGAATAAAGGCAATACACTTGTATGTTTAACCCATGAAATTATTATTTTTTAGTACAACTTTTGTCCTGGCCTCACATTCTCATGAGTCAATTTTAACTTAAAGTGCATTCTGATTATCAGAGGCAAAAAGTTGGGATAGTTATGTAATATTAAACACCTACTTGCTAGCATAAAATTATTAAGCCAAAGTAAATATGTCTTTATCCTGTGCTAAGTGTGCTAAGTGTTTAAATACTAGTAAAACTATTTTGGTCCTGTATTTTAAAGTTTGATTAAATATTTGATTTATGAAAATTAAAAGCTAGTTGGTAATATTTATCATAGTTCAATAAGAGATGAAACATATGTGTATATATAGGAAAATATTATAGGCAAATTACTAGTAAGTTTAAAATTTAATTTTATCTATAATATAGCTAAAAGATTATTCTTCTGTGCTAAAGAACTGTGTTAAAGAACATCTCAATAAATTATTTTTTCTATGCTACTTTGAGCCAAAGGATAATACCTGTATTTGATCACATCAGATTTAATTAGATGGTATATATTTTTCATTAAGCTAGAGTTTTCTCTCTCCTGGGAAAATGAAAGATCTATCAGCATGTTTATCCTACAATTTAACTCATAGTATTAAGTAATCCTCAGCTAAGTTTTAAACTTTTTTGAAAACCTGGTATCAGAAGCTTTTAAAAAGGAGTTCCTATGTGAAGATGTATTCAAGACCTTGACTAACAAAGCCTCGAGTCAAAAAGGAAACAAGCTACTACTGTCATTTATTCATGAATCATCTACTTAAGTAAGATAAAGAGTTTCTAAATCCTAATAGTGTTATCAGCCCTTCTAACGTTGAGAATTTTTCTAATTCAACTACCTGCTAAAATTCCTAACAGAAATCAATTTTTAGAGCCTAAGGAGACAAAGATTTTGAAGTCTCGACAAAATTGTTACATTTAACTAAAACACTCATATGGCAATGGAAGCATTGTTCCTTTTATTGTCCATCCCTTGGACAGCAAGGAGATCCAACCAGTCCATCCTAAAGGAACTCAGTCCTGAATGTTCATTGGAAGGACTGATGTTGAAGCTGAAACTCCAATACTCTGGCCACCTGATGCCAAGAACTGACTCACTGGAAAAGACTCTGGGAA
Source organism: Moschus berezovskii (assembly GCF_049115385.1). NCBI lineage: Eukaryota > Metazoa > Chordata > Mammalia > Artiodactyla > Moschidae > Moschus > Moschus berezovskii. Next base: position 39,297,781 of record NC_142464.1, read on the forward strand.
AGATAGAAGGAGGGAGGAGAAGGGGATGACAGAGGATGAGATGGTTGGATAACATCACCAACTCAATGCACATGAGTTTGAGTAAGCTCCAGGAGTTGGTGATGGACAGGGAAACCTGGTGTGCTGCAGTCCATGGGGTCGCAGAGAGTTGGACATGACTGATCTACTGAACTGAATTTTTCAGGAAACCAGGGTGAATATTGTTTGATTCATAAACTATAGGAAAATTATTCCAGATGAATAAATTTAGGGTTTAACTGAGAAATATAAATGGAAATATAAAGTGTTAACATATTTTTTGGAAAACAACTTAGCAGCATGTATCTGAGATCCAACAAATTTATAGTCTTTATCTCATCAATAACATATCATATGACTCTATCTTGAAGAGATCATAAACATCAAAAAAGAGTTGTAGTCAGATATGTTCTCATCACTGTTGTCTATAACCATAAAAGTGAGACATGATTCAAAAGTCTAAGCTAAAGAAATAGATTTATAAACTTCTTTTACATTGACACTACAGAAGTTTATTGTTACAAAAATATAACTGAAAAATTATGCAGTATCACAAAAAATAGTAATAAATGAAGATTTTAAAATATGGAAACCTTAGAATATATCCTATCATACCCACACTAAACTCAATGTTATTTTAGTATATTGTTTTTCATTTTTCTCTTCCTAGTAGGGTGACCAATGATCCTAGTTTGCTAGGGACTATCAGAAGATAGTGAAGAACAGGGAAGCCTGGTGTGATGCAATTCATGGGGTCACAAAGAGTCGGACATGACTTAGTTACTGAACAACAACATTAGGTTTCCCAGCATTTGAGATCTTCATTGATGAAGACAGGAAGATTCCAGGTAAACTGGTATTTTCAGTCACCCCACTTTGTAGGAACTTGAGAAATATTTGACAATAAATGAAGACCATTTTGTAAACATGGTGAAATTAAAATATCATACATGATTTTGCATAGAAATATGCATAAGAATAATATACACAAATTTTGAAAGTTTGAAAGAGGTTGTGTTAAAAATAAGGAAGTTGTTATTACTCTTTCTTGATTTTCTATATACTAAAAAATTATACAATGAGCTTTCATTTCATATGGGAAAAATACATTAAAAAGAAACGAATTTCGAGCAAGAATTAAGACACCAATAATTTATCTGCTAAGTAACTTGTTACAAAGAGCAATTAAAATAAGGATGTCAAGCTATATTATAATCTTTTATAAATCACTACCATATAAGAGTCTGCAAATTAAATTCTAAGAAGGAAATTTTAAATCTAGGCACTGCTCTAAAATAAAGTGATTGTGATTACAATTGAAACCTACATAAAATAATTAGCTATTTTTAAAAATGTCTTTTTTTTAATATAAATACAATGCACATAAATATTTTCTAAGATGAGTTCATAAATTGTCAGAAGAAAAAAATTATCTCAAGAGTGGGGGAAATAGGGTAAAAAGGTTTACACTTTCAGTTATGACTAAGGTCTGAAGATCTAAGTTCAACAGATTGGCTACAGTTGATAAAGCTCTATTATTATTAACTTAAATGTTCTCCTGGTCCCCCCCCTCCAAATATAAATATCTGAGGTAATGGATGTGTTGACTAACTCAATGAAGGGAACTCTTTCACAGTGTATGCTTACATCAAATCATCATGACATTTGAACTGTGGTGCTGGAAAAGACTCTTGAGAGTCCCTTGGACTGCAAGGAGATCCAACCAGTCCATTCTAAAGGAGATCAATCCTGGGTGTTCATTGGAAGGATTCATGCTAAAGCTGAAACTCCAATACTTTGGCCACCTCATGTGACGAGTTGACTCACTGGAAAAGACTCTGATGCTGGGAAGGATTGAGGGCGGGAGGAGAAGGGGACGACAGAGAATGAGATGGCTGGATGGCATCACCGACTTGATGGACATGAGTTTGAGTGAACTCCGGGAGTTGGTGATGGACAGGGAGGCCTGGCGTGCTGTGATTCATGGGGTCGCAAAGAGTCGGACACGACTGAACGAGTGAACTAAACTGAACACTTTAAGTATCTTACAGTTTTATTTACCAATTACACTCAATAAATTTAAATTTTAAAAGAAAGAAATAAATTCATACATTGACTCATTTTAATATTATTGAATATATCTTGTTATATATATCTTAATAAATATAAATCTGTAAATAATTTAAGCTTATTTTAATAATACTGAAAATGTTTGCTAGAAACATGGCAAAAAAAATTAAATTTCTCTCTCTTGAATTTTTCAACAGATATTTCATACTACACTGCAATTAACTTAAACTGTGCACATGTGGAAACCTAACTTTCTTAATGCAAAGACCCTCTGGTCCCAGTGGTCTCAATTAAATTTCAAAGCACTCATGCTTTAATCTGAAAAGCAAGGGAAATACAGAAATAACATGTTCAGACTTTCTACTTCACTATGATATAGAGAACATGGCTCTTTTTCCCATAAAATGGATGAAAATCGTTCAAAATACAATTAAGCAATATTGTTTACCAAGACATAAAATCAAGGCATGATTGTTATAATTACTAAATGTTTTAATGCAACAAATCATCCTAGATAATTGATTTCATATCAATAAATTAAAAAGTAACTTCAAGTGTTGCACAACTCCATTAATTTCAAGGGAGTAAGGGCTAGAGTATTAGACTACGGTATGATCTGTCAGCCCAAAGAATTCACAGAACTATAGGGATAGATTCAGGATGTGATTCAAGTTGATCTAATTTTTTTCCAAATATATGAACTTGAGGGCAGGTAAAGCCATAGCTGCTACAAGCCATCAGAACAAAGGAAGGGAGGTCCAGTGATATGGTTTCACAAATGTTTCCTAGAGATTACCACACTATGTGAGCAATAAATAATTCCATTATTCTGTTCTTCTGCTTTTCTTTTCTTTCTTTCTCTCTCTCTTTTTTCTTTCTTTTTTTGTTTTTTATTGAGGCAAAGTTAGATTTCCTGATATCTGTCAACAGAAAGAGTCTTACCTGCTCTGCTAATATCACATGACTAGTAAGTTACAGCGGAGAAGTTAATGGCAACCCACTCCAGTACTCTTGCCTGGAAAATCCCATGGGCGGAGGAGCCTGGTAGGCTGCAGTCCATGGGGTCGCGAAGAGTCGGACACGACTGAAGTGAGTTAGCAGCAGTAGCAGTAAAGTACGGTGCTGAAATTTTGATCATATGTCTTTTGATTTTGGAACCTATAAGATTATTTCAAACCCATAATGTTATGGAAAAAGAAACTGACAGCCAGAGTGACAAAGTGTTTCCCCAAACCATGGAGCCTTCAAAGAGAGGTTAGACCACTGCTTTCATTCTGACAGCTGAATCAGAATTCATAATCTCTCCAACTTCCCTCAGCCACCTGAGGTTTAAAAACGTATTACATATAAACCTCTCCCATAAAGCTGTTTCCTCTCAACAATATCAGGATAAAATAATAAGTCTCTTTGCTTTTTATGAATGAATACATTATAATTTTAAGGATCTCTTCACTAAGGTTTAGGACCTCACTGGAAGCCCCTTCTAACTCCTAACCCATGACAAGTAATTTTGTCATAGGGTTACACAGTAATAGGGGGAGTCTTAGGATCAGAGCCCAGATCTTCCTGCTCCTGTATTTTACTCTTTTGACAATACCAAACTTTCATCTAGCACATAGATTTTTATTAACCCCCTCGTGCCAGCTGCGATGGACTGCACAGAAGCGCACCAGCTGCCAGAGCGGCCGAGAGGAGCTACCGCATGCCGGAGGTCAGGGGCGCCAGCCGAGAGAAGCAACCCCACGTCCAAGGAGTGGCAGCTGCGCAGACGCAGGAGGGCCCAGAGGAGCTACTCCACATTCAAGGTCAGGAGGGGTGACCTCGTCCAAGGAAAGGAGCAGCTGTGAAGATACATCCCACGTCCAAGGTAAGAGAAACCCAAGTGAGATGGTAGACGTTGTGAGAGGGCATCAGAGGGCAGACACACTGAAACCATAATTACAGAAAACTAGCCAATCTGACGGAGAAGGCAATGGCAAGCTACTCCAGTACTCTTGCCTGGAAAATCCCACGGAGGAGCCTGGTAGGCTGCAGTCCATGGGGTCGCTACGAGTCAGACATGACTGAGCAACTTCACTCTCACTTTTCACTTTCACACATTGGAGAAGGAAATGGCAACCCACTCCAGTGTTCTTGCCTGGAGAATCCCAGGGACGGGGGAGCCTGGTGGCCTGCCGTCAATGGGGTCACACAGAGTCGGACACGACTGAAGTGACTTAGCAGCAGCAGCCAATCTGATCACACAGACCACAGCCTTGTCTAACTCAATGAAACTAAGCCACGCCCTGTAGGGCCACCCAAAACCGCTGGATCATGGTGGTGATGTCTGACAGAATGTGGTCCACTGGAGAAGGGAATAGCAAACCACTTCAGTATTCTTGCCTTGAGAACCCCATGAACAGTATAATGATTTTTAACGATTGTTAATGATTCTTAACAGGGACTCTTTCACGACTTTGATACACGATGGTTTTGCTGTGATACTAAGTCTAAATGTTGCTGCACAGTTCGTGCTGTGTCATATAGCACATCCCATTATTCAAGGCATAGCATCTAAAAGAACATAGACATATCATTTCAAAGGGATACAATATAAAACACAATGTGGCTAGTTTATAATTATCAAGACAGTAGTGTTAGCTAAGATATGATGGATAAGCATGTTTTAAAACTTTCAGATTTTTAGCAGCATGGCTCTCTGTTAAACAGTTATCTGTTGTAAGATCATCCTCTGGAGAGAATAATCTGTTCACTGTCTTTCTGGTAAGAATACGAGAGACAGGAGCAGAAATTGTCAACTAGGGAAGGAAAATGCATTTGCTGCCAGCTTGACACTCATAGAGATGCATTTAGACTTTCATATTGGCTGTATTACATTAGACCTACTCTGATGAGTGGACAAAAGTCATAATGTCCTCTTGTAAGTACATTATCATTTCTGGCTTTGAAAATATCTTAGAGAAAGGTAATTTACTAGATGGAATCAGAGTGATCTAAAAGAGTCTAGGACTTCCTGGCTTCTCATTCCCCATATCCAACTTGTAGGATGAGGACCTTTATTTCATCAGTCTCCAGACAACTTAGAGGATGTACAATACAGTGGAAATGCACACTGCAATGTAAGGTTAACTTTTTTCTCTATGTGCCAGAACCAGACTCAGATTTGAGTTTCATGGTTTTCTGTGATATTATGACATGACAGATTAAATGATAGAAGTGACTGAATATATCTTTTAATAGCAAACATTGAAGTAAGATTAATGTCTCTTAGTGACAAAGTCAGTGTTATTACAATTTAATATAATTAAACTTTTAAGAACAATAAAGATGTCATTACAAAGAACATCAAAGATATCAGTGGACCATTAAGTTTTTCAAACCAAGAAATCTAAAAGACAGAAGAAATGCCAGAACCATTCATTATCCAGATATTTTTGCATATTGTAGCACTGCCCAGAAATCCAAAAGAGGAAAAAAGCTAGGATTGTTCATTATATAAAGGTATCTTTGCATATTGTAGCATATAGCTGCATAATTGTCAGGTGATACAAAATGATACCAAATATTATATATCATTCAGAGTGATAAGCACTGTAATATATTAAACTTTTACTAGTGTTACACATAACTGTACACTGTTACGTGCATGTGTGCTCAGTTGCTTCAGTCGTTTCTGACTTTTTGTGACCCTGTAGACTATCGCCCACCAGGCTCTTCTCTCTCCATGGGATTCTCCAGGCAAGAATACTGGAGTGGGTTGCCGTGACCTCCTCCAGGGGATCTTCCTGACCCAGGGATCAAAACCATGTCTTCTGTGTCTCCTGCATTGCAGGCAGCTTCTTTACTTCTGAGCTACTGGGGAAGCATATATATTATCATACTATATAAATTTTGGTATTATATAAATCTTGCTTACACAAGACCCTGCCTTATTACTTCATGTCAATGAATGGCAAAACCAACCAATATAATATTGTAAAATAATTAGCCTCCAATAAAAATAAAAATAAAAAAAAAATAAAAGCACTTCTCCGACTTTAAATAAATACATTTTAAATAAAATCAAAGTCTCTTGTTCTTGGAAGTCAGCTTTCTCACAATGATGTGGTCTGAATTTCAAAAAATAAGTAAAAACACAGATAGGTGTTTTGTTTGTACACATATGAAAGGAGAGAGGTAGAAAAGGGACACAGATAGAAGGAAGAGATTTCTCTCCCTATGAGGAAGAGACCACAATTTTCTCACCTCTATTGATATAAAGACTTTGCTCATATTGGGCAGAACAAGAGCTCTCTGGTCCATAGAAGTGGTGTCCAGACCTGAGTGCTGAGATGCTATGCTTGACTGCAATTCCTATGAGGAAACTATGGAGGAGGCAAAAGGGCCATTCCGGGATTTTTCATTCCACCAGGGCCAGTTGTGTCTGGATAATGTTTTATGACTGTCTTTCTGGGAAAAAAAAAAAAAAAAAAACTTGTTTGTGGCATGTGCCAATTTCTACAATGTAAATACTCCCACCATCACTGGCTGTCAGTCTGAACTCAGCAACAGTAGAGTTGAGGGAATGCACTCCCAAGCCTTCATGAATTGCTTGCTCCAGCACACAGTGATAGGGCCTATTTGGTGGATTCTCACCGTAGAACTGTAGAACTTGGCTGCATCCAGGGGACATACCAAAACAGCTTTGTTGGCACCAATGTGAAAGATTATGTGCCATTTGGCCTTACAACACAGCCTTTAATCACCCTGAGTCATTAATCAGTTTTGGGTCCCAGTCCTTTATGTTATACTTTTTGCAGATCAAATGAGAGCTGGCACTTCCAACAAAATATCAAAATTACTACTAATAATAATTTAAAGTGTGAAACATAATTTGCATTCTTCTCAAGCATTATTATATAATAATAACCTCACTGAATTTAAAAAACAAAGTGGAATTTAAGATTAAAAATCTGTTTATCTAGCTAGCTATTCTTTCCTTCGTGATTCATTACTGGCCAGGTTTCAGTTTGCTTTCTTTTCATTCTCTTTGTGCATCTACTCTAATTTCCATATTTTAAATGCAATTTTAAACTGTTTTCCATGGTTTTTAAACTGAAAACAGTATGTCTTCAACTATATTCAAGTTTTAAGTATAAACTCATTGTATCCTCAGGCCTTAGAGAAAGAGCAGAGATTTCCTTCTACCAGCCCCGAAAGTTACATGCTGATTGGACAATCAAATCAGTTAAATTCCCTAATGCTTATAACTTAAAGGTCCTTACTGGGGCTACCTTGGGAAAATTAGGAGTGTATCTTCCTTTTGAAACAAGAAAACCTACATTGACTTCACAACATACTTAAATCATAACAAAAATATGATTGCAAGTTCTTGCATATTTTATAAACTACTTTATATCTAGGATCCAGCAGAAACTCTACCTAGCTTACAGTGGATGGTCAACAAATATTTGTTGAATAAATGAATTAATTCTGGGTTCTATGGTCTTTGGGGTTGTCAAAATTTCACAGTAATCAATGGGCAAACAATAAGACAATAATTTTCTGAAAAGTTTAATTATTCTTTTCCAAATTGCCAACGTGAACAATGTACTCTAGAGACTATATAGGATTCAGACTGAAATGGGATATTTGAGAAGTATTTTTCTCAATCTAGAAGAGCTTCAGGAGAAATGTGGGGCCATAGATGGAGCTCAATGGTGACTTTAACTGATATCGGGTAAGAAAAAATAAAGGCATGGACATCACTTCATAATATTAAAAATACATAGGTGGTAGGATAAATAGGGAGTCTGGGATTGACATACATACACTGCTATGTATAAAACAGATAAGTGAGAACCTACTGTATAGCACAAGGGGAAAACAGAAGGTACAGTCTGTTTGTGGGACATATATTAAGTTAACCTTAAAACTGCACTCCAATATACATTGTGTGGGTGCTTAGTTACTAATTCAAGTCTAACTCTTTGTGACCCCATGGACAATAGCCTACCAGGATGCTCAGGGTGTGACAAATGGTGTTTGATTCCACTTATACAAGAATAGTCAAATTCATAGATTAGAAAGTACATTGTTAGATGCCAGAGGCTGGAGGAGTAGAGAAAGTGAGGAGGGGGAATGGGAAGTTAGTGTTTAATGGGGACAGAGTTTTAGTTTATGAAGTTGAAAATTTGGGAGATGGATGATTGTGAGAGTTATACAATAGTGTGAATACACTTAGTGCCACTAAACTCTACAGTTAAACATGGCTCAAATAATATGTCTTATATTATGTGAATTTTACCATAATAAAAAAATTAAAATGCATTGCATTCTCAATAGGCAATGTAGTTTTGTAATAGCAATCTTAAAGTAAGTTCATACAGACTAAGAAACAGAGGTGAGTAGGGGTGAGCACATATACAAATGTCACAACTATAAATATAACTGTTTTCAGTAGTTACAAGCCTCTGTTTTTTGAGAAGAGCCAAATGAACTTTATATCATGGTCTCAGGTAATTCTTTTTTTTCCCAAGATACAAAATCAAGTAGATTCAAAGATAAAAAAGAGATAAAAAACAAAAAACAGTTACTCTCAAGAAATCTAGACAATCGCCTAAAAAACCATCTATCCCAAGCTTAAAGCACCATAACTCAATGGCTACACCAATGTTGCATTTAATTTTTCAAACTGAGCGTATTGATTATTCTATCTAATATGCTACAGAGTGAAGCCAGTAGGCCTTACTCGAAAGCTAGGTGCAATGGAAAGTGACAAGAGTTTTATTATTGCTAGAAGGTACCTAGTGAAGCTCTGGAAAAAATTGCAGATTTCCAATGCCAAAAGGTCATAAAAATTTATGAGATACAACAAAGAGGAGAAAAGGCACACAGCAGCAGGAAAGGTGATCCATTTTGAAAGGGATCTCAAAATAAGTTTAATGATCTTCAAGTCTGTGACATTTAATTATTACCTACTGGTAAATACAGGGGAGGGGTAGAAAGCATTTATTGCTCACTAGACCACAAAAATGACCATTTTGCAGGTAAAATAAGAAGCAGTCATGTGTAAGCATGTATGATTCAAGCTTAAATAAAAAATTTGACAGTAAATATTAGTTTCACTAATGTGCATTAATTGCTCCTCATTATACAGAAATCACAAAATACAGTTATAAAATGCAATACTAAAATGAGAAAAAATAGAAGAGATAGATTTCATTTTATGACTATAATACCACAAAGGAAATAAAATAAATTCCAGACACTACTACTAAATCATAAAAAAATTTTAAAAAATACTATGAGTGTTTAGTTGTTATATGAAGAATCAACATATTTGGGCCCAAAGTGATCACAGTAGGACTGTCACATTAGCTGTGCATCTAGAAATGATGAGAAAGTGTGGCAAATGATTATGAAGCTGTCATGAAGCTATGTTTATCATTTACTCTCAGAGGTATCACTGGAATGTTGTTAAGTCATTGTGTAGCTAGCAGTTGTACCGTTCACAAAAGTGGCTCAGAAAATTTCCATATTTATCTTAGGAGAGAGGCTCATCCTTTGATAAATTATACAAATGTAAAAATACTAGGTCTGATGAGTAATCAGTTCTTTAAGCTTGATTTATTTTCTTCTCCCTAATACAAGTTTGTACAGGAAGGGAGTCATCCTAACTGGGTATTCCAGCTGACTCTTCCTTATTCTTATAAATGCATAGGACTAGGAGACTAAAGAACAATGTACTATTACTGATGTAACCCCTGTTACCTTCACAGAAGGGTTTGGTATAGAATATTGGAAGAGTACATTTTTACATTTTAACAAACACCCTCAAAGACATAATAGTCTACATACCTTTTAATATAAAGGTTATTGATTGTTTTAAGAGTGAGTTTTTAAATGTCATATAGATTTGATTTCTCACTTTTGGGTGTTTTTACTCAGACCTAAATTATTTCCAGATGTTCAAGATGGTTTTAGAAAAGGCAGAGGAACCAGAGATCAAATTGCCAACACCTGCTGGATCATCGAAAAAGCAAGAGAATTCCAGAAAAATATCTAGTCCTCCTTTATTGACTATGCCAAAGACTTTGACTGTGTGGATCACATAAACTGTGGAAGATTCTGAAAGAGATGGGAATACCAGACCACCTGACCTGCCTCTTGAGAAACCTGTATGCAGGTCAGGAAGCAACAGTTAGAACGGGACATGGAACAACAGACTGTTTCCAAATAGGAAAAGGAGTACGTCAAGGCTGTATATTGTCACCCTGCTTATTTAACTTATACGCAGAGTACATCTTGAGAAACACTGGGCTGGAAGAAGCACAAGCTGGAATCAAGATTGCCGGGAGAAATATCAATAACCTCAGATATGCAGATGACAGTACCCTTATGGCAGAAAGTGAAGAGGAACTAAAAAGCCTCTTGAAAGTGAAACAGGAGAGTGAAAAAGTTGGCTTAAAGCTAAACATTCAGAAAACTAAGATCATGGCAACTGGTCCCATCACTTCATGGGAAATAGATGGGGAACAGTAGAAACAGTGGCAGACTTTATTTTTGGGGAGCTCCAAAATCACTGCAGATGGTGATTGCAGTCATGAAATTAAAAGACACTTACTCTTTGGAAGGAAAGTTATGACCAACATAGATAGCATATTAAAAAGCAGAGACATTACTTTGCCAACAAAGGTCCATCTAGTCAAGGCTATGGTTTTTCCAGTGGTCATGTATGGATGTAAGAGTTGGACTGTGAAGAAAGCTGAGTGCCGAAGAATTGATGCTTTTGAACTGTATTGTTGGAGAAGACTCTTGAGAGCCTCTTGGACTCAAGGAGATCCAACCAGTCCATTCTAAAGGAGATCAGTCATGGGTGTTCACTGGAAAGACTGATGCTAAAGCTGAAACTCTTAATACTTCGGCCACCTCATGCAAAGAGTTGACTCATTGGAAAAGACCCTGATGCTGGGAGGGATTGGGGCAGGAGGATAAGGGAATGATAAGGATGAGATGGCTGGATGGCATCACCAACTCTATGGACATGAATTTGGGTAAACTCTGGGAGTTGGTGATGGACAGGGAGGCCTGGCATGCTGCGATTCATGGGGTTGCAAAGAGTCAGACATGACTGAGCGACCGAACTGAACTGAAATTACTTGTAGGTGCATCTCTCATTTTCCTGATACATTTTGACGGTTTTAAATTAAGTTTTATTCATTAATTATACCTTTGCCAAGCTCTAAAATTCCTTTCAAGAATCCCAGATCCACAAATATAGTGCACATCTAAGAAAAGCATTCCTTCTACTTTATAACTGTTGCATGCCCTATACTTTGCAACATTCTTTAATTGTGTTTACTGCTCATAAATAAAACCAACCTGAGCAATTAGAACCTTATTTTATTTAGCCTTTGGGTGGTTAAACAGCATTAATTATTTGCATGGAGATGATTTTCTTAATTTCCATAGTATAGATTCAAAAGTTAATGATATCTAATTTATACCACATTATTCCAGTTCTTGATTTCATGTTTTTTGTTAGTTCAACAGCTAACTATATTGGTTTATCTAAGATTTGCAAATATAGCATATGGTAATTTTTAAATTTTTTTCTTTTGCCTAGAGAGTCTTGATAACTTGCATATTTCTGGGAAAAAAAACAAAACACGGTTCTCATCTTTTCAAATGTATCAGTTAATTTCAGTCACTCAATCGTGTCCGACTCTTTGAGACCCCATGGACTGCAGCATGCCAGGCTTCCCTGTCTATCACTAACTCCCGGAGCTTGCTCAAACTCATTTTCATTGAGTTGGTGATGCCATCCAACCATCTCATCCTCTCTTGTCCCTTTTACCTCCTGCCTTCAATCTTTCCCAGAATCAGGGTCTTTTCTAATAAGTCAGTTCTTCCTGTCAGATGACCAAAGTATTGGAGCTTTAGCTTCAGAATCAGTCATTCCAATGAATATTCAGGACTGATTTCCTTTAAGAAGGACTGGTTGGATCTCCTTGTAGTCCAAGAGACTCTCAAGAGTTTTCAACACCACAGTTCGAAAGCATCATTTCTTCAGCGCTCAGCTTTCTTTATAGTTCAAGTCTCACATCCATACACGACTACTGGAAAAATCATAGCTTTGACTAGATGGACCTTTGTCAGCAAAGTAATGTCTCTGCTTCTTAATATGCTGTCTAGGTTGGTCATGGCTTTTCTTTCAAGGAGCAAGCATCTTTTAATTTCATGGCTTCAGTCACCATCTGCAGTGATTTTGGAGCCCAAAAAAATTAAGTCTGTCATTGTTTCCATTGTTTCCCCATCGATTTGCCATGAAGTGATGAGACTGGATGCCATGATCTTAGTGTTTTGAATGTTGAGTTTTAAGCCAGCTTTTTCACTCTCTCTTTCACTTTCATTATTCTAAGAGTATTGAAAGATTCTGACATTTAAATTTACAGATGTGATTTTCCCTCACTCTTTGTGTGACATGGGCTCATTGCTTAATATTTATGAGTCTTAGATATTTTTAAATTATAAAAAATAAGATAACAAATACTCAAATTTGAAAGTTATCAGTGATAGGAAAAATATTTAAGATCTTAGCATAATTCTGGCACAGAATAATACAGTCAATATGGTTTTCATTATCAATATTATTACCTTTTTGTTCATGATAGTAATTTTATTTCAGTATTCCTTAATTTATGCTGCAATAATTTGGATTGAAATGTATTGAGACTTGTATTTTTGATCATTATTGCTCTTTTTTTTGGTATATCTACAAAAAGTGATGAAAACAATGTGTAATTTTAGTATTCATAATCAAGCTCATTTTTAGGACTGTCATCTATTATTATTTCAATTAAGTCACAGACATTTACAAACACTCTGAGTCTGTACTACAATTGGCCATCATTTACTTTAGTTTTGTCATTTCAAATTATCATAATTTGGAGTGCAATATTTGCAATGTGAGTCTATTACCTCTTGAGATTTACTATTTCTGACATGTTGATAATATAACATCGAATTTTAACATCATTTCTACATTAAGTTTTGGATATACATATCTTTGCTAAGAATCATTAAGAAGGTTACTTTTGAAAAGATTAAAGTATAAACAGCCTATTTCTACTTTCAAGTGTTTACTATCAAGTATCTATTTTGGTTGGTCACTGTATAAGTATTTTTCCAAAGCTGAAAAAGTACTACATTCTCTCTTAACAGGGAGATTTCAGTAAATTTCTGTCATCTAGGCTTTTTGTCTTTCAATTTCTGATGCCTATTCTTTAATAAAGTAAAACATTTTCATAAACACAGCTGTAATCTTGAAACATGTATGTTTTACATTTCTTCAAAATTAGCTGAATAAAACATACACAGATGGCTTATTTTGTTTTGGTCTAATTGATAAAACATAATATCATTCAGTACAAAGACATAGCACCTGCAAGTCATAAGTGTATGTCACCAAAATAAATTATGATGAATTGTGTGAAAGATTCTGGCTCAAAAGTTATCAGGTTCATATTATGGTACTTGTGCAGCAGATGCTGACACTGGTGTGTAAATTATTTGGGATCAGAAAATGGTTACCTTCTATTAAAATTAGCTCTGACGTGAGATCAAAAATTCAGACCAAAGCAGCTATGTTGATAATATTAAAAAGACATTACATACTAAATATACATTAATTTCTACAGCTTAACATCCATCCAATTTTTTAAATTGGAATTTGAAACCCTTGAGAAAGTCTAAATTATGTGTTAGGCCATCACAGTGAAGTTGTCACAATATGATTCATAAAGACTGCATTATCCTCATGTCCCTCTCATTCTCCTTTGTATGATACTTTACATGTATATACATATATACAAATGCTCATATATCAATATATACATATATTTCACAGATATACATATATATTTTTATACACATAAAATAGCTACTATGGGAATTTGATATGTACTTTAAGCTAATTGTTTACAAATTGATGTAGGGCTAAATGTTATATTTAATAATGTTATTATTCAGGTAAATGTAAAATTGTGCATGCATGCATAATAGGTGTTAATAATGAAGCTATTCCTTTTCTTATATTGGTTACAGCTTTTCTCTATAAACATTTTTACAGCCTTCAAGTAGATTGATTGCCTATAGGCTCTTTGTGACATTTTGCTCATTACACTACTATACGATTTATCATATTATTGCTACAATTTATCATTTTACTTTTCTATACCTTCTAGAGATTTTGACTACATCTAGAATAAGGAGCATGACATAAGCCATTATGTAAGACAATTATTTTATTTCTGGTGTTATTTAAAATTGGATTATCCAGTTTAATTTAATAAATACCATAAGATGCAGTTCTACGATGGCTCCCAATGATTCCTGATTTCCGTTTGTACAATATCCTCTTCTCAAGGGAGGGCTGGATCTAGTGACTTGCTACTAATAAAGAAAACAGAAAAAGTAACAGGATGCCACTTCTGAGATTAGGTTATAAGACAACTCTGGTTTATGTCTTATTTTGACCTTTCTTGCTGCCTCACTTGCTCACTCTGATGGAAACCAGTTGCTGTGCTATGAATTTCCCTATAGAAAGGCCCTACTGGTCCTCAGCCATCAGTCTGCAAGGGTTGAAGGTTTTAGTTCAATACTCCATGAGAAGCCAAACCTGCCCGCATGTATCTAAGTGAGCTTGGAGGTAGATCTTTTCTCATTGGGGTCTTCAGATGACTGTAGCCCAAACTGACACCTGATTGTGGCTTTGGGATAGACCCTGAGCGAGAAGCCCCTTAGGAATCTAAGCCCCTCTTGATTCCTGACTTACAAAAACTGTGAGAAAATAAATGTTCATTGTTTTAAGTTGTTGTGTTCTAACACATTACACTACCATGGATCACCTATACAAATACTTACTGAGTAAAAAAACTGAGTTGCCAATTAATGTAAAAATATAAGTCTGAAACAAAATATGCATTTCGGTACAAAAGCCACATTTCAAAAATATCTTAGTCATTTCATGATGAAGATCATAATCTCTATGAGATATTAGCAGTTATAAAATTAAATATTGCCTTCCCTTATAAATCTCTTTCTTAGAACCATACCTTATTCGGATTTTTAACACAATTTTAATTAAAGGGATTGGAATTCTTCAAGTTTTAGAAGCACTTTTTTGCTGTATCATGTAAAAAAAAAAACCCACAAATTTCATATCTAAGTCTAAATTCAATCATTAACAACCATGTATACACCTACCAGTCAGTTCAGTCGCTCAGTCGTGTCCGAATCTTTGCGACCACATGGACTGCATCATGCCAGGCCTCCCTGGAGTTTACTCAAACTCATGTCAGTTAAGTTGGTGATGCCATCCAACCATGTCATCCTCTGTCATCCCCTTCTCCTCCCGCTTTCAATCTTTTCCAACATCAGGCTCTTTTCAAATGAGTCAGTTCTTTGCATCAGGTGACCAAAGTATTGGAGTTTCAGCTTCAACATCAGTCCTTCCAATGAATATTCAGGACTGATTTCCTTTAGGGTGGACTTGTTGGCGCTCCTTGCTGTCCAAGGGACTCTCAAGAGTCTTCCACAACACACAGTTCAAAAGCATCAATTCTTTACTGCTCAGCTTTCTTTATAGACCAGATTTCACATACATACATGACTACTGGAAAAACCATAGATTTCACTAGATGGACCTTTGTCAGCAGAGTAATGTCTCTGCTTTTTAATACGCTGTTTAAGTTGGTCACAACTTTCTTTCCAAGGAGCAAGCGTCTTTTAGTTTCACAGCTGCAATCACCATCTGCAGTGATTTTGAAGCCCCTCAAAATAAAGTCTGTCACTGTGTGCATTGTTTCCCCATCTATTTTCCATGAAGTGATGGGACCAATGCCATGGTCTTAGTTTTCTGAATTATGTGTTTTAAGCCAACTTTTTCACTCTCCTCTCACTTTCATCAAGAGGTTATTTAGTTCTTCTTCGAATTCTGCCATAAGAGTGGTGTCATCTGATATTGATATTCCTCCCGGCAATCTTGATTCCAGCTTGTGCTTCATCCAGCCAAGCATTTCTCATGGTGTACTCTACATATAAGTTAAATGCTTAAGCAGGGAGACTATATACGGCCTTGATATACTCCATTCACTATTTGGAACCAGTCTGTTGCTCCAATTTCAGTTCTAACTGTTGCTTCTTGACCTGCATAAAGATTTCTCAAGAGGAATTTCAGGTGGTCTGGTATTCCCATCTCTTTAAGAATTTTCCACAGTTTGTTGTGATCCACATAGTCATAGGTTTTGGCATAATCAATAAAGAGGAAGTAGATGTTTCTCTGGAACTCTCTTGCTTTTTTGATGATCCAATGGATGTTGGCAATTTGATCTCTGGTTCCTCTGCCCTTTCTAAATCCAGCCTGAACATATGGAAGTTCATGGTTCATATAATGTCTTGGAGAACTTTGAGCATTATTTCACTAGTGTGTGATATAAGTGCAATTGTACAGTAGTTTGAGCATTTCTGGCATTTCTTTTCTTTGGATTGGAATGAAAACTGACCTTTTCCAGTCCTGAGGCCACTTTTGAGTTTTCCAAATTTGCTGTCATATTGAGTGCAGCACTTTCACAGCATCATTTTATAGGGTTTGATATAGCTCAACTGGAATAGCTCAACAAAGCTGATCCAACCAGTTTTGTTCGTAGTGATGCTTCCTAAGGCCCACTTGACTTCACATTTCAGGATGTCTGGTTTTAGGTGAGTGATCACACCATCGTAATTATCTGTGTCGTGAAGATCTTTTTTATATAATTCCTCTTTGTATTCTTGCCATCTCCTCTTAATATCTTCTGTTTCTGTTAGATCCATATCATTTCTGTCCTTTATGGTGCCCATCTTTGGATGAAATATTCCCTTGGTATCTCTAATTTTCTTGAAGAGATCTCTAGTCTTTCCCATTCTATTATTTCCCTCTATTTCTTTGCATTGATTACTGAGGAAGTCTTTCTTATCTCTCTTTGCAATTCTTTGTAAATCTGCATTCAAATGGGTATATCTTTCCTTTTCTCCTTTGCCTTTTGCTTCTCTTCTTTTCAAAGCTATTTAAAAGGCCTCCTCAGACAACCATTTGCCTTTTTGCATTTCTTTTTATGAGGATGGTCTTGATCAATGCCTCCTGTACAATGTCATGAACGTCTGTCAACAGTTCTTCAGGCACTCTATCAGATCTAATCCCTTTAATCTATTTGTCACATCCACTGTATAATCATAAGGGATTTGATTTAGGTCACACCTGAATGGTCTAGTGGTTTCCTCTACTTTCTTCAATTTAAGTCTGCATTTGGCAATAAGGAGTTCATGATCTGACCCACAGTCAGTTCCTGGGAATTGTTTTTGCTGACTCTATAGTGCTTCTCCATCTTTGGCTGTAAAGAATATAATCAATCCGATTTCAGTATTGACCATCTGCTGATGTCCATATGTAGAGTCTTCTCTTGTGTTTTTGGAAGACAGTGGTTTCCATGACTAGTTCATTCTCTTGGGAAAACTCTGTTAGCCTTTGACCTGCTTTGTTTTGTACTCCAAGGACAAATTTTCCTATTGCTCCAGGTATCTGTTGACTTCCTACTTTTACATTCCATTCCCCTAAAATGAAAAGGATATCTTTTTTGGGTGTTAGTTCTAGAAGGTCTTACAGGTCTTCATAGAACCATTCAACTTCAGCTTCTTCAGCATTACTGGTTGGGGCACAGACTTGATTACTCTGATATTGCATGGTTTGCCTTGGAAATGAACAGAGATCATTCTGTCATTTTTGAGATTGCATCCAAGTACTGCATTTTGGACTCTTGTTGACTATGATGGTTACTCCATTTCTTCCTAGGGATTCTTGCCCACAGTAGTAGATATCATGGTCATCTGAGTTAAATTCATGCTTTCCAGTCCATTTTAGTTCACTGATTCCTAAAATGTCGACATTCACTCTTGCCATCTCCTGTCTGATCACTTCCAATTTGCCTTGATTATGGCGTGCTATGATCCATGTGTCGCAAAGAGTTGGACACGACTGAGCGACTGAACTGAACTGAATGGGTCTAACATTCCAGGTTCCTATGCAATATTGTTTTTTACAGCATCAGACTTTAATTCCGTCACCAGTCACATCCACAACTGGGTGTTCCTTTTGCTTTGGCTCCGTCTCTTCATTCTTTCTGGAGTTATTTCTCCACTGATCTCCAGTAGCATATTGGGCACCTACAGACCTGTGGGGTTCATTTTTTAGTGTTTTTTCTTTTTGCCTTTTCATTTTGTTCATGGGGTTCTCAAGGCAATAATACTGAAGTGGTTTGCCATTCCCTTCTCCAGTGGACAACATTTTGTCAGAACTCTCCACCATGACCTGTCCTTCTTGGGTGGCCCTACACAGTATGGCTCATAGTTTCATTGAGTTATATAAGGCTGTGGTCCATATGCGCAGATTGGTTAATTTTGTGTGATTGTGGTTTTCAGTCTGTCTGCCTTCTGATCAAGATGGATAAGAGGCTTATGGAAGATTCCTGATGGGAAGAGACTGACTGACTAAGAAACTGGGTCTTTTTCTGATGGGCAGGGCTGTGCTCAGTACATTTTTAATCCAATTTTCTGTTGATGAGCAGGGCTGTGTTCCCTCCCTGTGGTTAACCTGAGGCCAAACTATGGTGAGAGGTAATGAAAATAATGGCTGCTGCTGCTGCTAAGTCACTTCAGTCGTGTCCGACTCTGTGTGACCCCACAGACGGAAGCCCACCAGGCTCCTCCATCCATGGGGTTTTCTAGGAAATAGTACTGGAGTGGCTTGCCATTGCCTTCTCCGGAAAATAATGGCTACCTCCTTCAAATTGTCCTGTGCACACACTGCTGCATTCAGTGCCCCGACTCTGCTGCAGGCCATCGCTGACCCATGCCTCTGCCACAGACTCCTGGACACTCATGGGCAAGTCTGGGTCAGTCTCCTGTGTGGTCAGCGCTCCTTTCTCCTGGGTCCTGGTACATACAGTGTTCTACATGTGCCCTCCAAGAGGCTATTTCCCAGTCCTATGTAAGCTCTGGTGGCACTATGGTTGGGTTAATGGCAACTCCTCCAAGAGGGCTTATGCCATACCCAAGTCTGCTGCTCCCAGAGCCCCCGCCCCTGTGGCAGCCCACTGCTGACCCGTTCCTTCACAGGAGATGCTCACACACACTGTTCTGTCCCAGTCTCTGTGGGGTCTCTGGGTCCTGGTGCACACAAGGCATGTTTGGCCCCTCTGAGTGTCTCTGGCTGGTGTGGGGTTTGATTGTAACATGATTTCACCCTTCCTACCATCTTCCTGGGGCTTCTCCTTTGCCCTTGGACATGGGGTATCTCCTCAAAGTCGTCCAGTACCACACAGCCACTGCTCCAGTGCCTCCTGTCTTGCTGGGGCTTCTCCTTTGCCCTTAGATGTGGGGTATCTCTTCACAGCCACTCCAGCCCCACTGCTGCCACCACTGCCTACTGTCTTGCTGGGCTTCTGTGCCCTTGGACATGGGGTATTTTGCAGGTGAAAAAACTAAGACTCAAAAAGATTCTATCTTGTCAAAAGTCACATATTGAATTAGAAGATAACTCCAGTCTACCTCATCCCCAGTCCTTGCTCCCTTGTTCATCCAGTTTTGATTTCTGAATGGCCATAAAACCTCTTTCATCCTGAAACAAACAGAAGTCCAGTGAAAAAGCCTTCCTACTTTCCCTACTAAATTAAGATAAATTACAATATCTCAGAGATTCAGATTCCCTCATTTATAATATATAAAAATACTCTCTTTTCAGAACCAGGAGATCTGGGACACAATCAGTGATTAATGTTAACTGAAATGAGTCATTTTTAAATAGACATGAAAATATCTTTGCAAAGGTTCCATTCTTTGTAGAGTCTATTTTGAAACTTTCTTTAATTAACTCGTATAAGGGCATACATTATTTTATGATTAATTCCTGGAAAATCTCAGGTTCAAGGGCTTGATTCATGACAAAGCAAACACACACACACAAAAGGAAGAGGAGGAAGGTAGTAAAAATTAGAACCCAATCCCAGTCTAAATTTCTGTCAATTCACCAAGTACCTCAAATCTTCTAAGAACTTGTACTTACTCAGACTCAAGCTTGAAAGCCTCACAGAAATTAAAGAGCTTTAAATTGCACTTACACTCTTGAATGGAGAAGGAAATGGCAACCCACTCCAGTATTCTTGCTGGAGAATCCCATGGACAGAGGAGTATGGCGGGCTATAGCCCATGGGGTTGCAAAGGGTCAGATATGACTGAGTGACTAACACTAACGTTAATTTATATAATATTAGCACAATTACAAAAACCAGGAAGTTAACACTGGCACACCACTATTAACCAGTGATGTGCTGCTAAAGCAGTCTTCCAGGAACTGGAGGAGGGAATTCCTGATTTCTACCACTTGCCAATGTCTTTGTGTTCCTACTTCCACCATGACTTATTTAAACCTACGAACAAAATTTTCCTACACATGAACTTACACAGTATCGGTTCCTGTTGGGTGTTTCAAGTCAGTCTCAGCCTACCAGTGCTATTAGCTAAACTACAGAACTTTTTGAATTTCTTCTGTTTTTCACCAACTATCCTTTCTCCTGGGTGTTCATTGGAAGGACTGATGTTAAAGCTGAAATTCCAAAACTTTGGCCACCTCATGCGACGAGTTGACTCATTGGAAAAGATCCTAATGCTGGGAGGGATTGGAAGGCAGGAGGAGAAGGGGATGACAGAGGATGAGATGGCTGGATGGCATCACCAACTCGATGGACATGAGTTTGAGTAAACTCCAGGAGTTGGTGATGGACAGGGAGGCCTGGTGTGCTGCTATTCATGGGGTCATACAGAGTCGGACACAACTGAGCTACTGAACTGAACTGAACTGAATCCTTTCTCTGTTCCAGGATCCATGACAACCCTTCAGTCCCCCCTTTACTTTTATGATCCTGACACTTGATAAGTAGTGGTCAACTGTTTCTTGGAGTCTATCTCAATTTTAGTTCCTCACAATTAGGTTGATGTTATGCAGTTTTTGGTAAGAAAATACCAGAGAAGTGATGCTGTGTTCCCAAGCTAAATAATATGAGCATGTTTTATTACTAATGGTATTAACCTTGACCAACTGCTTGACAGGTTTCTTCACTGCTATTCTCCTTTTCTACCTGATAAATATTGAAGGATGGATATTTTGAGATTATACTAATTATTTTTATATCCTCTTTCTCTTCAAATGTTTGACCACTAACATTAGCATCCATTAGTAGATCCTTTGGAGAAGGCAATGGCACCCCACTCCAGTACTCTTGCCTGGAAAATCCCATGGACGGAGGAGCCTGGTGGGCTGTAGTCCATGAGGTCGCTAAGAGTCAGACACGACTGAGCGACTTCACTTTCACTTTTCCCTTTCACACATTGGAGAAGGAAATGGCAACCCGCTCCAGTGTTCTTGCCTGGAGAATCCCAGGGACTGGGGAGCCTGGTGGACTGCCGTCTATGGGGTCACACAGAGTCGGACACGACTGAAGTGACTTAGCAGCAGCAGCGGCAGTAGATCTTTCCTGCAACAATTATTACAGTGGTATATACTATGATACTAGTTCATTTTTATACTTTCTTTTACATTTATTTCAATTATACCTTTTTAACACTAAAATCTTTCTCTGGTTAGTGTCTATATAAATAAATTAAGTGGAAATGAGATAAGCCTTGCTCTCTATTGAAACTCATACTGGCCAATTAGTCTCTGTGTTTTAGAAGAGCACACTAAAACTAGAGTAGGAAGACTTTTTCAGTAGACCTCTGCTTGTGTTAAGGATAAGAGAGGTTTTGTGGCCTTTCAGAAATCAAAACTGGATGAACAAAGGAGCAAGGACTGGGGATGAGATAGACTGCAGTTACTTTCTAATTCAATGTGTGACTTTTAACAAGATATAATCTTGTTGAGTCTCAGTTTTTTTCATCTACAAAATATGAAACTTTAATTAGATGCTCTATAAGGTCTCTTTCCAGTCAATAAAAATGTTGTGAATAATTTTTTCACAATGGGCTAAAAGTTCGTGTGATAACTTACTCTCACAATAAGCCAGTTTAAATCATATATACAAACATAATCCACTTCTCTCATGTGTACATGTTTTTCTTTCTGAATCATTGGAAACTCATATTGCTCTTCTACTATATTGTCCGTCTGCCATCATAACACCATTAATAATTGAGTATTCATTGTCTATCTGGTTAACTGCTGTATCTCAATACCCAGAAAGACAGGCATAAAGTAATACCCTCAACACATATCTTTAACTTCTTGAATTACTGATTGAATTAACCTGAACATACACCTCTGTGAGAATCTCCCCTGAAAGTATTTGATGTCTTATTAGTGTAAATAGTATTTTCCCTAGGGTTTCTTGCTTTGCAATGTGTCAAATTGCATATTGATATTGGGATGGTTTATAAATATAGTCTTTTCTTCTTGAGATACTTTCCCCCTGAGGATAAAGATTTGAAAATTGGCGTTTAGATATGAAATTCAATCCATAGTCCATCAACATAATCAACACAAACCAGATTCAGGGAAGTGATCGACATTTCCAGGAAAATATAAAAATCAATTTTACCTTCTTCATCAATTCATACCTTGGCTGTGGTACATTTTTACATTCCTCTCTTTCTTTGAAAACTGTTCATAAGTCATTTGCATGAGGATGTAAGGATTAAGCAGATTGTTATTTGAGCCTTTAATGTAAATGCATTATGGATGCTTTCCTTCTCAGATGTAGAAATTATCACATACATGATACATGATAATATTTCCGTCAACTTCTATAATTGATATATAACTTCAGTAGGAAGTTCAAACTCTACAAGATGACATGGTTGACTGACAACAATTGACTCATTCACGAGTGGGATATTTTATCATATATGTTAGAAGGCTGCAATTCAGCTTTGGATATTGAACATCACCTTTACTTTTCACAGGTGGAAGATTTCTCTGTCTATCTATGAGGAGATGCTTTGCTTCCCATTTCCAGAAGTGAACCAGGCCTCCATTCCTAGACCTGAGAATATATGCTTCTTGTCTGCTCTGAAATGTTCAGAAGAGGATTATATTGTTACCTTTTGTGTTCCTGAAAGGTTAATGAGTCTTTCTAAAGAGTCCTAATTAATGAGTCTTTGTTAAATTGAAAACTCAAAAGCATCTGTTCTTTGATTATCTGTAACCTTGATACATGGCATTCCTTAATACCTATTATTACTTTATTTCTCTACACAAGACTGTAGTCATAGAACTATGATACAGCAAACTTTACAAAAAAAAAAAAAAAATGGAATAGAAATAGCCATGAAGAAATGTCAAAAATGGAATGAGAAAAGAAAAATATAAAAGCAGAAAGGATATTGCAAAACGTCAAGTGACAGAGGATAAACTGAAATAAGGCAAGGACGATGAGCATAAGAGGAAAGCAGAAGAATCTGGATTTGGGAACAAATCAGATGTGGATAATAATAAAATGCGAGTGTCAAGAATGATTCTGATGCTTTTAGCCCTCAGGTTATTCAACTGAATGCAAGTAATTCTATCATTCACATAATATTAGGTAGCTGATAAAATTACATATTCATAGATTAATTTGAACTCACCTCAAATTTTTCAACTTAAAACCATTATAAGAAATGGATATGTAATCTCTATATTACTACATTGGTAGAAATGGGAGAATTATACATTTTGCAATATCAGACATTCATCATTAATGTTAACAGCTGATGTTACTCTAGAAAATCTGAATTTGACACTATCCAATTTGGGAATTAGCTACATCCTCTTTTCTCCCTCCATTTTGACCATTTCACAGTTCATTATCATATCCAACAGAGGAAAGGGAGGATAGGAGGGTAAAAATGAGACTCCTACTTATCACCTAGAGGTGTTGATTCCTGTGTCACCTTTTTTTTTTTTTAACATTACTTTACACTGTGAAGATACTTTTCTGTAAAAAATGAAATAAGCTAAGTTTTCCGGACATCAGCATTCTCTGGGCTAGGCAAAGACAGCATGCTTACTTCTATCTGCACGATTTAAACCATTTAAGTTATTGATCTGCATATATATGAGTTTTCACAGTTTAACAAAGAGTCAAAGTGAAAATAATGAAAAATATTATTCATTTTATTACTCTATGCATTGTATTGATTAGTTGTGTTTTTAGAGAATATATTCCCAAGAATTTATTATTGAATTATTAAGACCATGACTCTCCAGAACATTGGGCAATCATCATATATATTTATATACCAAACATAAGCAATTGTAATTGTTCTTATAAACCCATCTTCTGTTCACATTATATTATTTGTTGCTCATGTAGACAGTGAGAAACTGCATTAAGTTTTAATCCATAAAGATACAAGATAAAGAGAAAAAGCCTCTGGGAATGAAGGTTAGCTGTAGATTTAATCTTTCTCATCTTTCTTGCCCTTGATTAAAACTTGTGAACTATCGATTTGTTCTGTATTTATAAACAGAATACATCTAATTATAATTACAAGAATTACTCAAATGAACAATGTCTTAGTGTTACAAATAAATAATTAGTAATTATTTATAAATAAATAACTAAATACAAATAAATAAATGAATAAATAATAAATAAATAAGTAAATAAGTAAAATAAATAAATAATAATCAATGACAGATAGATATTAACTTGGATATATGTGGGATTCAGTGGTTATGAGGTTCAGATCAGATCAGATCAGATCAGTCGCTCAGTTGTGTCCGACTCTGCGACCCCATGAATCACAGCACGCCAGGCCTCCGTGTCCATCACCAACTCCCGGAGTACACTCAAACTCATGTCCACAGAGTCGGTGATGCCATCCAGCCATCTCATTCTCCGTTGTCTCCTTCTCCTCCCGCCCCCAACCTTTCCCAACATCAGAGTCTTTTCCAGTGAGTCAACAAGGTGCTTATATCAATCAATGACTTAGGGTATGGTTTTCACATTTTATGAAAAATGAACTAAATCATTATTATGCCAGTGGTATTCTCTATAACTTAAGACATGTAAATGCAGACATACTCAGACAGAAACACCAAAAAAAGTTGTTGAATTGTAACTGTTTACCTTAAAGATTAAGAAAATGATGTTAAAGGGAAAGAAATACTCTCTTGGGACTTTCCTGGTGGTCCAGTGGTTGGGAGTCAGCCTGCCAGTGTGGGATACATGGGTTCGATTCCTGCTCTGGGAAGATACCACATGCTGCTGGGAAACTGAGCATGTTCACCACAACTCCTGAGCCGACGTGCTGCAACTACTGAAGCCTGCATGCCTAGAGCCCACGTTCTGCAACAAGGGAAGCCACTGCAATGAGAAGCCAGCACACTTCAACTAGAAAGGAGCCCCTGCTCACCACAACTATAGAAAGCCCAGAAAAACAGCAACAAGGATCCAGTGCAACCAAAAATAAATAAATAAAAATAAAGGTTTTTAAAAAGGAAATATTGAGTCAAATGTCATTGAAAGATTGTTAATGGACCAATCAACAATCTTGGAACCAAGATTTCAGTTGCCTATAATTTACTTGACTTGTCTGAAATTTAGCTTTAATAAATTCATTGTGGAGACATTATGAAAATTAAGTGAAATAAGGTGGGAACAGTGTCTTGCTTATTTGGAAGTGAAGAACAAAAACTCGATGACCACCTACATATTTTGAGATAATTGGCCTCATTTTCAAATACAGTATTATCTGTCCTTCGTTAACAGTGCTTTGATTAAATGTATATTATGTGGGCTTCCCTGGTGGCTCAGAGGTTAAAGCGTCTGCCTCCAATGCGGGAGACCCGGGTTCGATCCCTGGGTCGGGAAGATCCCCTGGAGAAGGAAACGGTAACCCACTTCAGTATTCTTGCCTGGAGAATCCTATGGACGGAGAAGCCTGGTAGGCTACAGTCCACGGGGTCGCAAAGAGTCGGACACGACTGAGTGACGGAACACACATGTTTGAAATAATGGTAATCATTTTTTAATTACACAAATTCTGATACTTTGAGTGTTTATATTATTGACATAATTTCAATGAAAGGTAAGATTTTATTTTTCTAGGAGTTTGAATTTGTTTTGCACAATATGCTACTGTGAAAAACAAAGCAAATAAAAAATCTCACTCTTACAAACTAGTTCTGACTTTTAAAGAGGGTGTTTGATGAATGTAAATCTCCTGCATGATAACAAATAAATAATTGTGCATATTTTAGGAGCTATATTTATAGTTAACTTTTTTTATTTCTTGCAATATAATTGAATTTGAAAAGAGGAAGTTATCTAAATGCTACTTTGTTGCTTAAGTACTGCATGATTTTAAATGTAAAAATATGACCTATGTAATGAAAAATTGCCGTCATGCTTTTCTAGAGACAGGGCATCATATCAATTAATTAACTCTATAATTTTATTTTATTTTTCTTAAATTTTAAAAAATTATTTAAATTTTTAAATAATTATTATTATTTAATTATTATTAATTAATTTACAATATTAATTGTAATATTAATTATTTTACTAATTAATTAGGACGAGTTGACTCACTGGAAAAGACTCTGATGCTGGGAAAGGTTGGGGGCGGGAGGAGAAGGGGACGACGGAGAATGAGATGGCTGGATGGCATCACCGACTCTGTGGACATGAGTTTGAGTGTACTCCGGGAGTTGGTGATGGACAGGGAGGCCTGGCGTGCTGTGATTCATGGGGTCGCGGAGAGTCGGACACGACTGAGCGACTGAACTGAACTGAACTGAACTGAATAATTATTTTACAATATTATATTGGTTGGTTTTGCCATACATTGACATGAATCTGCCCCGGGTGTACATGAGTTCCCCCTCCCGAACCCCCCTCCCACCTCCCTCCTCCCCTTATCCTCCCTCTGGGTCATCCCCACATACCAGCCCCGAGCATCCTGTAACATTTATCAACCCTGAACTGGCGATTCATTTCACATATGATAATATACATGTTTCAATGCCATTCTCCCAAACCATTCCACCCTCACCCTCTCCCACAGAGTCCCAAAGACTGTTTTATACATCTGTGTCTCTTTTGCTGTCTCGTATACAGGGTTATCATTTGCATCTTTCTAAATTCCATATATATGTGTTAGTATATTGTATTGGTGTTTTTCTTTCTGGCTTATTTCACTCTGTATAATAGGCTCCAGTTTCATCCACCTCATTAGAATTGATTCAAATGCATTCTTTTTAATGGCTGAGTAATATTCCATTGTGTATATGTACCAAAGCTTTCTTATCCATTCATCTGCAGATGGACATCTAGGTTGCCTCCATGTCCTGGCTATTATAAACAGTGCTGCGATGAACATTGGAGTACATGTGTCTCTTTCAGTTCTGGTTTCCTTGGTGTGTATGCCCAGGACAGTGACTGCTGGGTCATATGGCAGTTCTATTTTCAGTTTTTTGAAGTATCTCCACACTGTTCTCCATAGTGGCTGTACTAGTTTGCATTCCCGCCAACAGTGTAAGAGGGTTCCCTTCTCTCCACACCCTCTCCAGCATTTATTGCATGTAGACTTTTGGATAGCAGCCATTCTGACTGGTGTGAAATGGTATCTCATTGTGGTTTTGATTTACATCTCTCTGATTATGAGGGATGTTGAGCATTTTTTCATGTGTTTGTTAGCCATCTTTATGTCTTCTTTGGAGAAATGTCTGTTTAGTTCTTTGTCCCATTTTTTGATCGGGTTGTTTATTTTTCTGGAATTGAGCTGCAGGAGCTGCTTGTATATTTTGGAGATTAATCCTTTATCAGTTGCTTCATTTGCTATTATTTCCTCCGATTCTGAAGGCTGTCTTTTCACCTTGCTTATAGTTTCCTTTGCTGTGCAGAAGCTTTTGACTTTAGTTAAGTCCCATTTGTTTATTTCTGCTTTTATTTCCGATATTCTGGGAGGTGTGTCTTGGAGGATCCTGCTGTGATCTATGTCGGAGAGTGTTTTGCTTACGTTCTCTTCTAGGAGTTTTATAGTTTCTGATCTTACATTTAGCTCTCTAATCCATTTTGAGTTTATTTTGGTGTATGGTGTTAGGAAGTGTTCTAGTTTCATTCTTTTACAAGTGGCTGACCAGTTTTCCCAGCACCACTTGTTAAAGAGACTGTCTTTTCTCCATTTTATATTCTTGCCTCCTTTGTCAAAGATAAGGTGTCCATAGGTGCGTGGATTTATCTCTGGGCTTTCTATTTTGTTCCATTGATCTATATTTCTGTCTTTATGCCAGTACCATACTGTCTTGATGACTGTGGCTTTGTAGTAGAACCTGAAGTCCGGCAGGTTGATTCCCCCAGTTCCATTCTTCTTCCTCAAGATTGCTTTGGCTATTCGAGATTTTTTGTATTTCCATACAAATTGTATGATTATTTGTTCTAAATCTGTGAAAAATATCGTTGGTAGCTTGATAGGGATTGCATTGACTGTATAAATTACTTTGGGTAGTATACTCATTTTTACAATATTTATTCTTCCAATCCATGAACACGGTATATTTCTTCATCTATTAGTGTCCTCTTTGATTACTTTCACTAGTGTTTTATAGTTTTCTATGTGCAAGTCTTCTGTTTCCTTAGGTAGATATATTCCTATGTATTTAATTCTTTTCGTTGCAACAGTGAATGGAATAGTTTCCTTAATTTCTCTGTTTTCTCATTATTAGTGTATAGGAATGCAAGGGATTTCTGTGTGTTGATTTTATATCCTGCAACTTTACTGTATTCATTGATTAGCTCTAGTAGTTTTCTGGTAGAGTCTCTAGGGTTTTCTGTGTAGAGGATCATGTCATCAGCGAACAGTGAGTGTTTTACTTCTTTTCCAATTTGGATTCCTTTTATGTCTTTTTCTGCTCTGAATGCTGTAGCCAAAACTTCCAGAACTATGTTGAATTGTAGTGGTGAGAGTGGGCACCCTTGTCTTGTTCCTGACTTTAGGGGAAATGCTTTCAGTTTTTCACCATTGAGGATAATGTTTGCTGTGGGTTTGTCATATATAGCTTTTACTATGTTGAGGTATGTCCCTTCTATTCCCACTTTCTGGAGGGTTTTTATCATAAATGAATGTTGAATTTTGTCGAAGGCTTTCTCTGAATCTATTGAGATAATCATATGATTTTTATTTTTCAGTTTGTTAATGTGGTGTATTACGTTGATTGATTTGCAGATATTGAAGAATACTTGCATTCCTGGGATAAAGCCCACTTGGTCATGATGTATGATTTTCTTAATGTGTTGTTGGATTCTGATTGCTAGAATTTTGTTAAGGATTTTTGCATCTATGTTCATCAGTGATATTGGCCTGTAGTTTTCTTTTTTTTGTGGGATCTTTACCAGGTTTTGGGATTAGGGTGATGCTGGCCTCATAGAATAATGAGTTTGGGAGTTTCCCTTCCTCAGCAATTTTCTGGAAGAGTTTGAGTAGAATAGGTGTTAGCTCGTCTCTAAATTTTTGGTAGAATTCAGCTGTGAAGCCGTCTAGACCTGGGCTTTTGTTTGCTGGAAGATTTCTGATTACAGCCTCTAGTTCCGTGCTTGCGATGGGTCTATTCAGATTTTCTATTTCTTCCTGGTTCAGTTTTGGAAAGGTGTACTTCTCTAGGAATTTGTCCATTTCTTCCAGGTTATTCATTTTATTGCCATATAATTGCTGATAGTATTCTTTAATAATCCTTTGTATTTCTGTGTTGTCAGTTGTGATCTCTCCATTTTCATTTCTAATTTTATTGATTTGGTTCTTCTCCCTTTGTTTCTTGATGAGTCTGGCTAGTGGTTTGTCAATTTTATTTACCTTCTCAAAGAACCAGCTTTTGGCTTTGTTGATTTTTGCTATGGTCTCTTGTTTCTTTTGCATTTATCTCTGACCTAATTTTTACAATTTCTTTCCTTCTACTGACCCTGGGGTTCTTCATTTCTTCCTTTTCTAGTTGCTTTAGATGTAGGGTTAGGTTATTTAGTTGACTTTTTCTTGTTTCTTGAGGTGTGTCTGTATTGCTATGAACTTTCCCCTTAGCACTGCTTTTACATTTTCCCAGAGGTTTTGGGTTGTTGTGTTTTCATTTTCATTCATTTCAATGCATATTTTGATTTCTCTTTTGATTTCTTCTATAATTTGTTCATTATTTAGCAGTGTGTTGTTCAGGCTCAATATGTTGGCATTTTTAATGGTTTTTCTCCCGTAGTTGAGATCTATTCTTACTGCATTGTGGTCAGAAAAGATGCTTGGCATGATTTCAATTTTTTTTTAATTTACCAAGGCTAGATTTATGGCCCAGGATGTGATCTATCCTGGAAAAGGTTCCGTGTGCGCTTGAGAAAAAGGTGAAATTCATTGCTTTGGGGTGAAATGTCCTATAGAGATCTATTAGGTCTAACTGGTCTATTGTATCCTTTAAAGTGTGTGTTTCCTTGTTAATTTTCTGTTTAGTTGATCTATCCATAGATGTAAGTGGCGTGTTAAAATCTCCCACTATTATTGCATTGTTGTTAATTTCCCCTTTCATACTTGTTAGTAATTGTCTTACATATTGCGGTGCTCCTATGTCGGATGCATAAATATTTATAAGTGTTATATCTTCTTCTTCTTGAGGTGGCAGGAATACACAGAAGAACTGTACAAAAAAGATCTTCACGACCAAGATAGTCACGATAACGTGATCACTGACCTAGAGCCAGACATCTTGGAATGTGAAGTCAAGTCGGCCTTAGAAAGCATCACTACGAACAAAGCTAGTGGAGGTGATGGAATTCCAGTTGAGCTATTTTAAGTCTTGAAAGATGATGCTGTGAAAGTGCTGCACTCAATATGCCAGCAGATTTGGAAAACTCAGCGCTGGCCACAGGACTGGAAGAGGTCAGTCTTCATTCCAATCCCAAAGAAAGGCAATGCCAAAGAATGTTCCAACTACCGCACAATTGCACTCATCTCACACGCTAGTAAAGTCATGCTCAAAATTCTCCAAGCCAGGCTTCAGCAATATGTGAACTGTGAACTCCCAGATGTTCAAGCAGGTTTTAGAAAAGGCAGAGGCACCAGAGATCAAATTGCCAACATCCGCTGGATCACTGAGAAAGCAAGAGAGTTCCAGAAAAACATCTATTTTTGCTTCATTGACTATGCCAAAGCCTTTGACTGTGTGGATCACAAGAAACTGTGGAACATTCTGAAAGAGATGGGAATCCCAGACCACCTGACCTGCCTCTTGAGAAACCTGTATGCAGGTCAGGAAGCGACAGTTAGAACTGGACATGGAACAACAGACTGGTTCCAAATAGGAAAAGGGGTACGTCAAGGTTGTATATTGTCACCTTGCTTATTTAACTTATATGCAGAGTACATCATGAGGAACGCTGGGCTGGAAGAAGCACAAGCTGGAATCAAGATTGCTGGGAGAAATATCAATAACCTCAGATATGCAGATGACACTACCCTTATGGCAGACAGTGAAGAGGAACTCAAAAGCCTCTTGATGAAAGTGAAAGAGGAGAGTGAAAAGGTTGGCTTGAAGCTCAACATTTAGAAAACAAAGATCATGGCATCTAGTCCCATCACTTCATGGGAAATAGATGGAAAAACAGTGGAAACAGTGTCAGACTTTATTTTTTTGGGCTCCAAAATCACTGCAGATGCTGATTGCAGCCATGAAATTAAAAGACGCTTGCTCCTTGGAAGGAAATTTATGACCAACCTTGATAGTATATTAAAAAGCAGAGACATTACTTTGCCAACCAAGGTCTGTCTAGTCAAGGCAATGGTTTTTCCCGTGGTCATGTATGGATGTGAGAGTTGGACTGTGAAGAGGGCTGATCGCCGAAGAATCGATGCTTTTGAACTGTGGTGTTGGAGAAGACTCTTGAGAGTCCCTTATACTGCAAGGAGATCCAACCAGTCCATTCTAAAGGAGATCAATCCTGGATGTTCATTGGAGGGACTGATGCTAAAGCTGAAACTGCAATACTTTGGCCACCTCATGTGACGAGTTGACTCACTGGAAAAGACTCTGATGCTGGGAAGGGTTGGGGGCGGGAGGAGAAGGGGACGACGGAGAATGTGATGGCTGGATGGCATCACCGACTCTGTGGACATGAGTTTGAGTGTACTCCGGGAGTTGGTGATGGACAGGGAGGCCTGGCTTGCTGTAATTCATGGGGTTGCGGAGAGTCGGACATGACTGA
The DNA here is from genome assembly GCF_049115385.1 of Moschus berezovskii. Lineage (NCBI taxonomy): Eukaryota > Metazoa > Chordata > Mammalia > Artiodactyla > Moschidae > Moschus > Moschus berezovskii. The sequence continues at coordinate 39,330,153 of NC_142464.1, forward strand.
GCGACTGAACTGAACTGAACTGATATCTTCTTCTTGGATTATCCTTTGATCATTATGTAATTTCCTTCTTTGTCTCTTTTCACAGCCTTTGTTTTAAAATCTATTTTATCTGATATGAGTATTGCTACCACTGCTTTTTTTTTGGTCTCTATTTGCATGGAATATCTTTTTCCAGCCTTTCACTTTCAGTCTGTATGAGTCCCTCGTTTTGAGGTGGGTCTCCTGTAGACAACATATATGGGGTTCTTGTTTTTGTATCCATTCAGCCCGCCTTTTTCTTTTGGTTGTGGCATTCAACCCATTTACGTTTAAGGTAATTATTGATAAGTATGATCCCGTTGCCATTTTCTTTATTGCTTTGGGTTCGAGTTTATACCCTTTCTGTGTTTCCTGTCTAGAAAAGATCCTTTAGCATTGGTTGGAGAGCTGGTTTGGTAATGCTGAATTCTCTCAGCTTTTGCTTGTCTGTAAAGCTTTTGATTTCTCCTTCATATTTGAATGAGATCCTTTCTGGGTGCAGTAGTCTGGGCTGTATGTTATTTTCTTTCATCATTTTAAGTATGTCTTGCCATTCCCTCCTGGCCTGAAGAGTTTCTGTTGAAAGATCAGCTGTTATCGTTATGGGAATCCCCTTGTGTGTTATTTGCGGCTTTTCCTTTGCTGCTTTTAATATTTGTTCTTTGTGTTTGATCTTTGTTAATTTGATTAATATGTGTCTTGGAGTATTTCGCCTTGGGTTTATCCTGTTGGGGACTCTCTGGGTTTCTTGGACTTGGGTGATTATTTCTTTCCCTATTTTAGGGAAGTTTTCAACTATTATCTCCTCAAGTATTCTCTCATGGTCTTTCTTTTTGTCTTCTTCTTCTGGGACTCCTATGATTCGAATGTTGCAGCGTTTAACATTGTCCCAGAGATCTCTAATATTGTCCTCATTTCTTTTACTTCTTTTTTCCTCTCTGTTTCATTTATTTCTACAATTCTATCTTCTAGCTCACTTATCCTGTCTTCTGCCTCTGTTATTCTACTGTTTGTTCCCTCCAGAGTGTTTCTGATCTCACCTATTGCATTATTCATTGTATATTGACTCTTTTTTATTTCCTCTAAGTCCTTATTAAACCTTTCTTCCATCTTCTCAATCCTTTTCTCCAGGTTATTTATCTGTAACTCCATTTTGCTTTCAAGATTTTGAATCATTTTCACCATTAAAATTAGAAATTCTTTATCAGGTAGATTCCCTATATCTTCCTCTTTTGTTCGTGTTGGTGGGCATTTATCTTGTTCCTTTACTTGCTGGGTATTTCTCTGCCTCTTCATCTTGCTTATATTGCGTTGCTTGGGGTGGCCTTTCCCTCTTCCGCCGTTTGTGGAGTTCTCTTTATTATGTAGTTCCCTCGCTGTGAGTGGGGTTGGACGGGTGACTTGTCAAGGTTCCCTGTTTAGGGAAACTTTTGTCGGTGTTCTGGTGGGTGGAGCTGGATTTCTTCTCTCTGGAATGCAATGTAGTGTCCAGTAATGAGTTATGAGATGTCAGTGGGTTTGGAGTGACTTTGGACTGCCTGTATATCGAAACTCAGGGCTATTTTCCTATGTTGTTGGAGAATTTGCATGGTAAGTCTTGCTCTGGAACTTGTTGACCCTTGGGTGGTGCTTGGTTTTAGTGTAGGTATGGAGACGTATGATGAGCTCCTATCGATTAATGTTCCCTGGAGTTAGGAGTTCTCTGGTGTTCTCAGGATTTGGGCTTAAGCCTCTTGCCTCTGGTTTTTGGTCTTATTTTGGAGTAGTCGCTAGACTTCTCTATCTGTCATTTCCAAGGTGGTTCCCTCTGTTTTAGCTTCTGTTTGCTGGTCTCTTCAGTGTCTAATTTCCGCCCTGATAGTAGGGGGCGGGTGGACACTTTTTAAGGCTCAGTTGTTCAGTCCTGTTCTGGGAAGGGAGGAATGCTGCAGACAAATATCTCTGGTTCTGTGGGGAATGCCCGCAGCATCTCGGCCACACTGGGTTTGCCCCCGCTCACAGCACGTGTGTTGTCCCAGTCTACACTGCACAGGCTCTAGGTTGTATGCACTTCCCAGGTCTGAGCGTCTCAAGTTCAGTTTCTCAGGTACTCCACAAAGGTGCAGACTTGGCTGGGCCTGCGTTTTGTGCCTTCCCTTTTCCAAGCAGCTCAGGTGACCAGGTGTTTGGCGAGCGTGGTCGCTGCGACTTGTCGCCTCCCCAGTCCCTTTCACTCGGTTTTCTGGGTGTACAACTGGCGCACCTTCTCAGGCGGATATCAACCGGCCCGAGCCCAAGAAGTCTTTATTAGCAACCAGCAGTTTGTATCGGATGCCTTTCTGGGGCGACGGTTGCCCCCTCTGGCTCTGACTGCCCTCCCTGCCTGTCTCAGCGGGGGATGGGGGATGGGCCGACCACAGTTGGCTCGCTCTGCTCAGCCCTTTGTTCTGTGAGCAGGGCTGGCAGAGTCTTAGGTTAGAGCTTTCCACTTTTTCGTGGGGAAATTATCCCAGTCTACTTTGCTATCCCCTGTTAGATCTCTCAGATTGTTCTCGTGGTATTCAAGCCCAGTCCTCTCTCTAAGCAGTTCAGCCAGCTCCTCCCTGCCCAGCCCCCGCTTGCTAATGGAGTATGCAGGCGTCTGTGCTGCTTCTCTGCTGGGAGTTACCATTTGGCGGATAATCTGTGGGTTTTAATTATTTCTTTCTTTTTTCCTCCCGGTTATGTGGCCCTCTGAGTTTCCAAGGCTTGCCACAGACTAGCCAGTGAGTGTTTCCTGGTGTTTGGAAACTTCTCTCTTTTTAAAACCGCCCTTCCCAGGACGGAGCTCCGTCCTTACATCTTTCGTCTCTCTTTTTATCTTTTATGTTTTTTCCTACCTTCTTTCGAAGACAATGGGCTGCTTTTCTGGGTGCCTGATGTCCTCTGCCAGCATTCAGAAGTTGTTTTGTGGACTTTACTCAGCGTTCAAATGTTCTTTTGATGAATTTGTGGGGGAGAGAGTGGTCTCGCCATCCTATTCCTCTGCCATCTTGTTCCATCTCCTAATTCTATAATTTTAGACTATTTACTAAATAAAGATTTTCTGATCCTCCACCAAGTGCAAATACTTATATGATGTATGTCCACACACAGTTTACAAAATTTTTAAAACTACTACTCTCCCAACTATATCTAAACATATCAAAAGCCTACAAAAAATACTAAGTAAAATGTAAAGATGAAATAGTCAAAAACTTGGATTCTAGATGTTATCACAATAGTACTGTAATTAATATGCTCAGAAAATCATATTTTTAAATCAAAGTCAATGTAATATGTTTAAGGTAAAAACTGGTATGAGAGTAACATACAATCTGGAGAAATCATAACCTCAACATATAGAAACAGATTTGTGCTAGACCAAGCTCTTTTAACTGACACTGTTGTGATAAAGCAGATTAACTCTAGACATGGGATGTTGCCTGCTAGCATTTCTGCTGACCACTCCAGTCCCTTATTGTATAAGGGACTAAATTTCTTAGGCATTCTGGCAACGGCTTTTTATAAGCACCAGCTGAGCTAAGCTTGCTAAATGCAAATCTCTCTAGGTAACAAAATGCATAAGCACTGTGAGCTGGCTTTTGCTTGCACTAATTTCAAAGTGTGGCACATGAACCGTTGTAGTGTAAAATGCAGAACTATAGTTTGCAAGCTGGGTTCACACTTGATATTAACCTTTTTGTGCATCCCTGTAGGAGCTGCAGTTTTTAGATTTCAGTCTGCATTACACAGGAAATGAGGTTGGATGTGTCATTGTTCAATGGCACAATCACACCTTGCTCTTTGGATATGACAACAATAGATAGAGTGGCATTTTTCAAATTTCAGTATGCATACAAATTACCTGGGGATCTTGTTAAAAAGCAAATTTTGATTCATAGGTCTGGAAAAGGGCTTGAGATTGTGCATGTCCAACAATATCTTTGGTGATATCTATGCCATGGTCTAAGGTCCCTGCTTTGTATATCAAAATTATAGAACAGCACTGCCCAAGGAAATATAATGGTAGCCACATGTATGATTTTTCACTTTCTAATGTGCACTTAAATAATCTTTGTCAAAGATACAATTCATTTTAGTAATTTATTTTATTAAAATGAACATATCCACAATGTTACCATTTCAGCCACATAATCAATATACCACTGAAAATGATGTATTTTACACTCTCTGGTTAATACTATCTTCAAATCTGGTATATTTTATACATACAAAACATCACAATTTGTTAGCCACATTTCAAATACTCAATAGCTAGATGTGGCTAGCAGCTATCATGTTGGACAGCACAGGTAGAGATTAATTCACCTGATAAAGAAAGATGCACAATGCTTAACATTTTAGAGGTGCAATGATAGGTTGTATTATTTTCTAAATCCCTCTGTTCTTTTTAAAAACGGGCTCTACGTGCTTCTGTTGAAGTGTAGTCCTCTAATAACAGCTGCTGCTGCTGCTGCGTCACTTCAGTCGTGTCCAACTCTATGTGACCCCATAGACAGAAGCCCACCAGGGTCCCCCGTCCCTGGGATTCTCCAGGCAAGAACACTGGAGTGGGTTGCCATTTCCTTCTCCAATGTGTGAAAGTGAAAAGTGAAAGTGAAGTCGCTCAGTCGTGTCCGACCCTTAGCGACCCCACGGACTGCAGCCTACCAGGCTCCTCCATCCATGGGATTTTCTAGGCAAGAGTACTGGAGTGGCTTGCCATTGCCTTCTCCAATATTATTTTGTCCCTGCTAAGGAAATGAGATAATCCAGAGGGGTCCCCAGAAAGCTAGTCCACTGGAGATTGCAAACAGGATAATCAGAGAAAACAGCAAACTTAGAGTAAAAGCAGCAAGTAAGCTCCTTCACCAAATAATTGTTTGAGTGACTACTATATTCCAGAAACTGGCTGGCAGGGCAGTGAACAAGAATAATGTGCTTCCTGCTATCAGGGCTCTTGCGGAGACTGAACAGACATGGATGGAGGGTTAGAAATAAAACTGTGGTAGAAGTTTATGCACAGATGACTGTTCTAGGCCAATGTGGTTGTTGTTGCTCAGCCACTCAGGTGTGACCAAGTCTTTGTGACTCCATGGACTGCAGTATGCCAGGCTTTCCTGTCCATCACCATCTCCAGGAGTTTGTTCAAAATCACACTTGTTGAATCAGTGATACCATCCAACCCATTTCATCCTCTGTCATCCCCTTCTCCTGCCTTCAATCTTTCCCAGCATCAGGGTCTTTTCCAATGAGTCAGCTCTTCACATCAGCTGGCAAAAGTATTGGAACTTCAGCTTCAGCATCAGTACTTTCAAAGAATATTCAGGGTTGATTTCCTTCAGGATGGACTGGTTGGATCTCCTTGCTGTCCAAGAGACTCTCAAGAGTCTTCTCCAACACCACAGTTTGAAAGCATCAATTCTCGGTGCTCAGCCTTTTTTACACTCCAATGCTCACATCTGTACATGACCATTGGAAAAACAATAGCTTTGACTAGACAAATGTTTTGCCTTTGTCAGCAAAGTAAAGTCTCTGGTTTTCAATACACTGTCTAAGTTTGTCTTAGCTTTTCTTCCAAGGAGCAAGTGTCTTTTAATTTCATGGCAGGATTTTGGAGCCCAAGAAAATAAAGTCTGTCACTGTTTCCTTTGTTTCTCCATTTATTTGCCATGAAGTGATGGGACCAGATGCCATCATCTTTGTTCTTTAAGCCAGCTTTTTCACTCTCCTCTTTTAGATTCATGAAGAGGCTCTTCCTTCTATATCCCAATAAATAGCATCCTAGTTTATAAAATTTCTTGGACTAGAAATGTGGGCATCATTCTTGATTTCTATATTTCTTTTTCTATCCCTATCCAACCCATCAACAAATTCTATTGATTTTAAACAGAAACAAATATTTTGAATGTTTCTACTTCTCTTTGACTCCATTACAAACACTTTAGTCCAAATTATAGTAGTTTCACACCTAAACTATAGTAATGGATTTCATTTCTGCTTCCCTACAGGGGATTCTTCTTCGTTCTCTATGAAAGTCAAATTGGATAATGTATGCTTAAGGCTCTGCAGAGGGTTCCCAACTTCACTTAGAATGAAATCTTTTTTTTTTTCTCCTAAAGTATAAAGAGCTATAAACACCTGGTCCCTTCCTGCCTCTGCATTTCATCTCCTACTATGCTCCCATTACATTACTTTCTCTTCTGCTTCTGGAAATCACAGTTCTTTCTTAACTCTGAGTCCTTACATTCCATGTTACTTGTCTGTAGAATGCTTCTCTCCAAGTTATTTTCATGGCTGACTCCTTTCTGTGAATCAGATTTCACATCAAAGGTCATCTCTATAGAGACAACTCCTGTCATTATACCTTAGATTAGCATTACCGCTACCTCGCTTGTCAATTATACTTTCACAGATCACCTTGTTTATTTCCTTCATAGTACTTGGCTCAGTATGTAATTATCTACTTTATTAATTTGCTTACTTTTTAGTTGTCTGATTCTCAGAATAGCAAATAAGTTTCCCAGAGCTTGGTACATATTAGACTTGCTATGGGTATTGATTATTTTGTTTTTAATTATGAATTTTTGTGGGATTTATCTTTAAAAATTTTTATTTTATATTGGGCTAGAGTTGATTAACAATGTTGTGCTAGCTTTGGGTGTACAGCAAAGTGATTCAGTTATACGTATACATGTGTCAATTCTTTTTCAAATTATTTTCCCATTTAGGTTATTACAGAAAAATGAGCAGAATGCTTTGTTTTATTCAGTAGGTCCTTGTTGGTTTTATATTTTAAATATAGCAGTGTTGAATGAATTACAGGAGTGTGAGAAGAACTGAGTTCTATTCTTAGATCTGTAACTTATAAGCTGTACTTTGGTCAGTCATGGATGCTGACCTGTGAACTTCAGTTTCTCCATGAGGTAAATATGCACCATCTCAGGAGTTCCCACTTTCATATAAGAGTTTATGATTTTATCAGGTAAGAGGGTGGATAATGACAAAATAACCAATAGTGACACTATTTATTTACTATAAAACATTCATGCCAACTGGCTAATATAACCATGAAATCACTTGGTTATGCTGAAACCACAATTCTGGAAGAGTCAGCAATATGCATCAATTCAATTTTTCTGCTAATGTAGGGAGAAGTATAGAGATAATACCGAATGGCAGATTTTGCACTTTTGTAATTGTGCTTTGCTTTGGTAATACTGAATTGCTTTGTAGTTTCTAAGCCTAGGCAAGTCAGGAAATGGGGATAGGTATGCCAGAAATATATTCCATGTTTAGGGAAAAATATCCCAGGACTAAATTTAAAATTGATCATGAAAAAGGTACATGTATATAATCGAGGGTTAACTACACACATATAACACAATACTGTTATAGACACAACAAGGATCTGGTATACTGAAGTTTACGTGTACGTCTGTAACTCACTGTCTCTGAAATGATAGGAAAAGGCATAAACATTTTATATTAATATATCTTCTGTTACTTATAGTAAAAGCATTCAAATTTGCAATGTGCATTCCATTATTTAAAAATGCCATCTTCTGTTTATGCTCATGCTGTGCAAATCTATATTTTAATCTATGTCTATTCTTTATGTTTATAGAGAGGTTTACTATCAATTAAATTTTTATTTTCACTCTATCATATCCTTACTTATTATGATCAAGTTCAAAGTCTTAGTGTCCTCTAAGTGATAATAATAATTGAGAGAATAAACCGGTTGGTAAGGAAAAGCTGTACTGGATTGTGATGTTTCACATTACAGAAATGCTTTATTCCATTCACTCAATACACTAGATTGTATACATATTACGAACCAGTTACTAATTAACATGTGTAAAAAGCAAATGTCTACAGTGTATCTTATAGTTTCCAGAGGTTTTAAAATAAGATTTAGTGTTTTGAACATTTACCAGTAAGCACTGTTTAATATTCAATAAATGTAAAGAGTCTACTATTGTAAAATTATGATAATTACTTTAAAATTATCTACCTTCAAATCTCACATTGGTATAGTTATTTTCATTTTAGTTTTAGGTTCTAGTGCTTTTAATCTTCGTATACTTGATCCAGTCAAAACATAATTCACTGCCATATAAGCTACTTCCTTCTTCTTTATGAATTAATAAACAATAGAGTTAGAATAGCATGAATCCATCTATTATGAAATTGGATTCTCTTCAGTGAAGATGATTTTTGATTTAAGGTATATAAAGCAATGAGCACAATGCTTTGTATATAGTTGTCATTCTAAAAATATTAATCATAATATTATTTCTACCATTTTATAAGTGCCTGGGATCCAAATCCAACTGTTTCTCTATACATTCTTGTTTCTCTTCTACCTAAATATCATGGGGAAACCTAGAGAAGAGTACCCCTCTCTCTCCTGGGGACAGAATAACTATCATTTTTCTGAGAAACTAGAAAACTAATACTAAGTATATCCCTATATGATATTCCTTACCACTAGTGTAATAGGCATAGTCTTATTTAAATTACTCTTTGAAACACATTTCTATTGACAAGAGACAAATTTATTTTATAATAACATATTATCCATGTTATTCACAAACAATGTTTTATATATTTAATTTGCATTTCCCAGATTAATAAAATATTTTACTTGGTTTCCATATTTCTCTAAATGTTATTAAATTGTGCATTTTCCTTACTAATTGAAAAAACTAGTAATTTCAAGTTACTTAACCATATTGTTCTGTGCTACTATCTAGGATTTGATGATGAAGCAACTGAACTGATATGTCACTATTTTTGCAGAAAGTGCCAACTTCCAAGCATTCTAGCATTAACTACTCGTTTAAAAATTCCTCAATGAATAATAAAGAGAAAACACATTATGAGAATGGTGCCTACAAAAGTTTATTTTTAAAACATAACTTCTGTGCTGCTTATTTAAAGGCTTTACTGATACACAAAACTTACACTTACATACAAACATATATATATATGAATTGGAAATTGATATTTTATGTAAATTATATGTCATTAGAAATACATATATAGAGAAATAAATACTTTATCAATATCACATACTTTGCAACATTATGAAATGGAATCCATTGGTGAATGTTTTCTCATTACCATTTCTCATTTCTCATTTCTGTGTATCTTATTGAATTATAGTTCAGATTCTGGTTAAAAAGAAATATTTGGAAATAATTCTTTCAGCTAGCTACATACCATTGCTCCAACAGAATTTAACAAAATTATTTCTAACTATTGTCTCTCGCTAATTGCTAATTTTAGATAACAATATCAAAGTAATTTTCAAAATTTAGGTCTTTATGACTTTATATTCTGAAGATATGCTCTCAGTACTTACGTGTTAAACAGACATAGTGTTGATGTGGCTAACTGGCTTCAGTTTAGTTTCAAGTATTTTTATAGATATCATGAAATGTATGATTTATTAAACTACTGTATTATATATAAATTAATATCTACATAGGAAATCATATATTTACTGAAGTATACCTGCATTCTTCTATTCTGTTTTAGTAATATAAAAATTGAATATGAATATACTGAATGGGAGCACTTGTCTCTGTTAAGGGTGAAAATCTAACTCTGAGAAAAGTACAATTTGTGTTAGGTGACCCACAACTTTGTGGGTTAGTGGAATCTCAGCTGCAATCACATCTTTGTACTCCATGGCTTTCTTACTTAAGGTTAACTATATTTCTTAGTCATACATTTTAATTTAATTGATCAATACTGAGCCATTAAAAAAAATATTTCAAACCAACCCCAACTCAGCTAAAAATGAAAGCATTTGACTAGCATTTTAAGAAGAAAAAATTTTTTGCTAGCTCAGAAAATCTGAGATTAATGGAATCAAGAGTAAAATATGTGACTAAGGAACTTCCCTGGTGGTCCAGTGGTTAAAACTCCAGGCTTCCACTGCAGATGGTGTGGGTATGATCCTTAGTCAGGGAACTACGAAGATCCCATGTGCCTCACCCAGTTCAAAAAAAAAAAGCACTGAGATGTCATTTTCTTTATTAAGAGAGTTTTTAAAGTATTTTATGTTTCAATATGGGTCTTATTGGATTAGGACTGTCCGCTCCTGATCTTCTCCTAATGAAAGCCACGTTTCTTTCAAGAGGAAATAGAGTTTTATGAACATGAAAGGGAAAGTCACTTAGTCCTGTCTGACTCTTTCTGACCCCACAGACTAAACAGTCCATGGACTCTTCCAGGCCAGAATACTGGAGTGGGTAGCCACTGTCTCCATGGAATCTTCCAAACCCAGGGATCAAACCCAGGTCTCCTGTACTGCAGGTAGATTCTTTACCATATGAGCCACCAGAGTTTTATGGATGTGTGGAAAAGTACCTTTTTTCACTGGTGAAAATAATTGTTAATAATTCGATTTTCCTATGCAAAAAACACACTGAGAGACAAAGTATAAAACTGAAATAAGAAAAATGGATGGTACATCTACTAATGTCTGCAAGGTTTCATAGGCAATAAGCTTTCGCCTTTTTGAGTCTCATAGTGTTGTGGTAAGCAAAATATTAATGAATGTATATGAATCCCTTAGAACTGGTCCTGGGACAAGTAAGTACTCAAGGTTAGCTGTATCATTACTATTATAATTATTAATTCCATCTAGGAGAATTAATTTTATCATATTTCCACAAAGACCTCATTATATAAATGAATTCCTAAAAGAATATCTCTTAGTTATAAAATAACCATAAAAATCATTAATTATCAATAATTCAAGATTAAAATTTCCATCCAAGTTGGTGTTACTGTCTGTGCTTTTCTATTATTATTATTATATATTATTATTTATTATTATTGTTATTATTTATCTATTTTGGATTGTTCACATTGTGGATTATAATGAGGCTTTAATCTTAGGCTGACTTTTGTTTGACATGATACTTCACATCGATCTCTATCTGCTTCTAGTTGTTATATACTAGGGGAATTCAAAGTAATTTTGATATTACTCTAATTGAACACTGTTAGTCAAGCAAACAGGCTGCTGAAATGACATACGGTATATCCCAAAGGTAAATGTACATGACCTGAACATTAGCTATGCTGCAGTTAACTTCTATTAGTCTGAATAATCAAGTGTTCAGTGTAACAAAATTATTATAGTCAATAGATACTTATAACACATGAAAAATGATCAAAATATGATATAGCCAGAAAATAACTGCTTCCTTTGGATAATGGAACTTGATTGTGTGTGTGTGCGTGTGTGTGCGTGTATATAAACTAACATGTTTTTCCTTTATAAGAACAATTTTAATCCCAAAGGTTTTTTATCCTACTAAGTTAAAAAAAAGTGGCCAAAAAGACCACATATTTTATGAGTTCACTGATATAACTTACATGAAAATGTAAAGGAAAATTTATATACATAGAAAGTAGCTAGTGGCTTCCTGGGGCTGCAGAACTAAGGTTGGGGGAGATGAAGAGTGACAATCACATGTTCTGGGAGTGTTTAGAGTGGTCTAAAATGAGAATGTGGCAATGGTTGCATACTTTGTGAATCTATTAAAACCATTAAATTATGTACTTCAAACAAGTGAATTTTGTATTATGTAAGTTTTATATTGATAAAGAGGTAAAGGAAACAATTTTCTTAAGAAAAATTTAATTTCAGTGTTATAGAAAATAAATTCCTATCATGAAGAGAGTATAAAAACTGTCTCTAAGAATGTTTCATTAGTTGAGCATTATAATAAAATAAAATCCACTATCATCATATTTGTCAATCAGTTCAGTTCAATCCAGTTCAGTCACTTAGTCGTGTCCGACTCTTTGTGACGCCATGAATCACAGCACGCCAGGCCTCCCTGTCCATCCCCAACTCCCAGAGTTCACTCAAACCAACCTCCATCCAGTCGGTGATGCCATCCAGCCATCTCATTCCCTGTTGTCCCCTTCTCCTCCTGCCCCCAATCCCTCCCAGCATCAGAGTCTTTTCCAGTGAGTCAACTCTTCGCATGAGGTGGCCAAAGTATTGGAGTTTCAGCTTTAGCATCAGTCCTTCCAATGAAGACACACGACTGATCTCCTCTAGGATGGACTGGCTGGATCTCCCTGCAGTCCAAGGGACTCTCAAGAGTCTTTTCCAGCGCCAAAGTTCAAAAGCATCAATTCTTCGGCGATCAGCTTTCTTCACAGTCCAACTCTCACATCCATACATGACCACTGGAAAAACCATAGCCTTGACTAGATGGACCTTGGTTGGCAAAGTAATGTCTCTGCTTTTTAATATGGTACCTAGGTGAACCATGACATTCCAGATGTTCAAGCTGGTTTAAGAAAAGGCAGAGGAACCAGAGATCAAATTGCCAACATCTGCTGGATCATGGAAAAATTAACAGAGTTCCAGAAAAACATCTATTTCCGCTTCATTGACTATGCCAAAGCCTTTGACTGTGGATCACAATAAACTGTGGAAAATTCTGAAAGAGATGGGAATACCAGACCACCTGACCTGCCTCTTGAGAAAGCTGTATGCAGGTCAGGAAGCAACAGTTAGAACTGGACATGGAACCACAGACTGGTTCCAAATAGGAAAAGGAGTACCTCAAGGTTGTACATTTGTCAATAGTATATTGTAATTACTATGTACTATTTCATGGATTTAAAAAGTTGGAATTGTGATGCCACCAATAAAACTTACACAAGTTAAACATCTGGCAATATTTTGTTTCATTAATGGTTTGTTCTAACTAAAAATTTATGTCATCAGTTCTAATATTTCCTGTGAATGCAGAAAAGCACAAATTATATGTGCCATTTTTATGTACAAATGAAGTAGGAATAACTGTTAATCATTATGCATTATGGTTGTTCAGTTTTTCCTTTTGAAACTTCCTTTGCCAAAGCCAGGATAAGGTAGATGGCATGAAGTAAAGAATCGAGAGGCACAGAAATTGAGAAACCAAACAGGCATAAAGGGCAACACAGACTACATATGGATATATATGTATAAAACCTACACACACGAGCTATACCCAGGATATGCCAACATCTTTGCTAAACCCTCCTAATCCATTTAGTGTTAAGCCATTAACAAGTGCCATGCCTTGCTCCTGACAGTTTTCAAAGCAAGCAAAAAACCATGGGCCCAGAATCTGGTGTTCAGCTCTGTCCCTACACACAGAATGATTGTAACAAGTATGCACATAGAGCTTACTACATGCCAGGCACTGTTGTTTATGTTTTACAGAGAATAAATTACTCACATTATATTTTAAGATAGATTCTATGACTATGCATGTTTTACATATAGAAAACTGACGCTATAAAAAGTTAAAATAACTTGTCAAGGCAAGCAGCAGAGTCAGTTTCCAAACACTGCACTGCTCCTCCCGTGGTGTTCCAGGTTGGTCTGAAGCAACTTTGCTTGAATGTGATGATGCACAGTTCTTGAGCTCAGGAAATTACTAGTCTAATTCCATATATATTACATATTCAGAAATAGTTTAAGACAAATTATTTATAGTTAAAGTTAATATTACAAATATAGTGTCTTTTTAACTGCATAAAAACTTGCAAAAATATTACAGTAAATCACTAGAATGTAAATTCCTTATGAATAGTGATTCTATTTTATTTTCTGTATGTTAGAAGTGCCTAGAATAAATTAATTGGTACATATTGAGTGATTAAAACATTTATTTTATATTTAAATGAAATGAATTTGCAATTTTCTATTTAAAACAACTTCCTGTTATATAATACTTTAAAATGTCATTATCATTCCTAGGTAAGTATCTTAGTATTTGTATACATACATAGTTTTTTTTTTTTCATTGTTGAATTTGTGAAGCAATAATACATTTTTATCATTCTAACATTTATTTTGGGGGACTACTATCAAATAAAAAACATTCTGAAGCAAGAAACAGGTATCTTCATTGTAGTACATCATGTTTGATGTACTCAGGAAAAAAGAAAAAACAACCTACATGATATAAAAAAAGGCATAAAATGCAATTTGAAGAGACCAAGCAGGCATCGGAACCAGACATAGCAGGATGCTGAAACTGTTACAGTGGGTTTTAAAACTATTATGACTAATATGCTAAGGGGTCTAAGGGAAAGTAGACAACATGCAAGAACAGATGGGCAATGTAAGCAAAGTAAAGGAAAACCTAAGAAAGAATCAAAATGAAATGCTAGAGGGAAAAATAAAAACACTGTAACAGAAATAAAGCATGCCTTTTATGCGCTGTTTAGTAAAGTCAACATGGCTGAAAAATTTTTCTGAACTGGAGGATCTATCAATAGAATTGTCAAAAACCAAAAGCAAAGTGAACAAAAACTGAAAGGAAAAAAAAAGAACAGAATATTCTCAGACTGTAGAACAAATACAAAAGGTATAATACACATATAATGAGAGTACTAGAAGAAAAAAAAAGAAAGGATGAGAAGAAATATTTGAATCAATGATAATAGATAGTTTCCCCAAAATTAACATCAGATACAAATCAAGAGGTCCAGGAAACTCAGATCCCAGACTACAGAAAAGATGATGTCAAACACACTATACCTAGGCATGGTACTTTCAAACTGTAGAATATCAAATATAAAGAAAAAAGTCTGAAAGAAGCCGGGTTGGGAGGAAACACCTATAGAATGACGTTAGCTGTAGGTCTGTCATATATGGCCTTTATCATGTTGAGGTAGGTTCCCTCTATACCCATTTTCTGAAGAGTTTTTTTTTTTATCATAAATTGATATTGATTTTATCAAAAGCTTTTTCTGCATCTATTGAGATGATCACATGGTTTTTATTCTTCAGTTTGTTAAAACGGGGTTTCCAAAGGACAGTGGTTAAGAATCTGCCTGCCAAGTTGGGAAACACAAGAAATGGGGGTTCAATCCCTGGGTTGGGAAGATCCCAAGGAGGAGGAAGTGGCAACCCACTGCAGTATTCTTGCCTATAAATTCCCACAGAGAGAGGGGCCTGGCAGGCTACAGTCCACGGGAACACAGACATGACTGAGCAACTGAGCACACAGAGGTGAAAAGATAGGAATGCCGTCCAACTGTTCCCCAGAAAACTGACAAGTGAAGAGAGGATGGGAGTAAAACATTTAGTGTTGAAAGAAGAAGAAAAGTGACACAGAATTTGTACCTTGAGAAATTATCCTTCAAAAGTAAAGGAGAAATAAACACTTGTTAGATATTAAAACAGGACATTTGTCACCAATAAACCTGCCATGCCAAAAAGGTTAAAAAATCTTTACAGAAAAGGAAAATGAAATAGGTCAGAAAGTGAATCTACATAAAGAAAGAATGATGAAGAAGGATTAAGCAAAGGTAAAAAAAAAAATCAGAACTCATTCACTTTTCTTTATCATAATTGATTTAACAGATAACAGTACAAAAATAATAATAGCAACAAGGTATTTGTATATATATGTGCACATGTGTGGATGTATATAAAAGGAATAACAGCAATGATATTAGATATCGAAGGAAGAAATTGGACTATTTGGTTATTATATAATATTTACATTACTGTGAAGTGGTATAGTGTTATTTGAAAGTGGACTTAGATTAGCTGCAAATGTATACAGCAAACTCTAGGGCAACTACTAAAAAAGTAAAAAATATATAAATGATATGCTAATAAACAAGGAGAGAGATTGAACTGTATAAAATATTAAAATAAAACCACAAATGGTAGAAAAAATGTGGAGATAAAATTAAGATCAAAGAACAAGGGTATAAACAAAATAGTAATGAATGTAGCAGATATGAATCGACCATATCAAAAGTTAATTTAAATATCAGTGAAAAGATTCATCAATTGAAAGATGGGTGAAAACCATGACATTACACTATGCTATCTACAAGTAACCCAATTAAAATATAAAGACACATATAGATGAAGATTCAATGGATGGAGAAAGAACTACAAACAATAACACTAATTAAAGGAAAATAAAGAAGCAATGTACCGTTTGCACAGAGCCAACTTAAAATCTAGGAAAGTTATAGGGGATAAAGAAAGGCATTCATAATAATAAAGTGGACAACTGTCCAAGAAGACATAATAATTCTTAGTACATACAAATCTAACAATAGAGCATCAACCTATGTGAGGAAAAAACTAAGAATTTAATGCAGGAAAAATGAATTAACTATCATAAGTTGGAGACTTCAGCATCCAGAAATAAACAAATCCAGCAAGCAGAAAATCAGTAAGGACAAAGTTGACTCAGCAGCAACATCAATTAACTGCATATAATTCACCTCTACGAACTACTTCATCCAATAAAATAGCAAGATATGCCTTCTTTTCAAACTCACTTGGAAATACTCCAAGAAAGTTCAAATTCTGAGTCATAAAGTATATTTCAGTAAATTTAAAAGAAAACATAGTATCTTTTTTCAGAACACAAAATTATATGAGAAACCAATAACAGATAAAATAACAAAATCTCAAACTATACGGAGATTAAATAACATACCTCTCAATACCACCAGACAAAGAAGAAATTACAAGAAAAAATTAAAAATATTTTGAACTAAGTGAAAATATGGTTACAACTTTTTTTGTAGAAAAAAAAGCAATTTTCCAAGAGGGAAATTTATAAAATTGATATGTATGTTAGAAAAGAAGATCTAAAGCCAATAATCTAAGTTTCCACCATAGGAAAGTAGAAAAAAGAAAGAAGAGTAAATTAAGTTCAAAGTAAAGGGAAGAAAAATATAATAAGACAGCAGAGCTCAATGAAGTTTAAAATGAAAAATTAGTAGGAAAAAGTCAACAAAACCAAAAGTTTCTTCTATGAAAATATCAATCAAATTGATACCTTTATATATGATAATTTTTTAAAAAATGAAAGGACACAAATGACTTACGTCAGAAATGAAAGCAGAGAGGGATATAACTATAGATTCCATAGATGTTGAAATGATAATAAAGGCATACTATATCAACTCTATGTCAACAAATTGGATGATTAGATAATGGTTTAATTCCTTGAAAAATAAAATTTGCCAAAATTTACAGAATAAAGAGACAATCTGAATAGGCCTCTAACTATTAAATAAACTGACTACCCCTCATCTGAACTGACAGCACTTATTATCATATCACTTATATGGCATATAAGGCAACTAATCCTTTATATCATACTTTTGTCTTCTACCTGAACTTGACACCTCATCTTCAGGTCTTCTTTTCCCAATTAAATGGTAAACTCTTGAAGGCAGAGACCTCATGCTCTACACTTCTGATTTTCTTCAATAGCACCTGGAAGAATTCTTTGCATACAGTTCATGACTTGTTCTTCATGTACAGATTTATATCCATTGTAATTAGAGTATCTTATTGAATTTTTCACATAGTATAATAACTTTATTATACTGTTAATCATTGATGGCAGTCTGTACTCTCTGTTTCCACATTTTAGTTTAGTTTCTGATGTAAGGTAGGTATTTAAAAAAAATGAACAATGAGTTGGTCAAGAGGACAAATTCTCCTGTCTACCTATGGAGGAAGGACTGATTATCTGTATAGATAATATAAAGGATTAACTCATAGATCACAATAAAAGAAAATATGGAAAATTTAATCATGTAAGAATTTAAGTATTTTAAGTTCTAGATTGGTTATAGATCATTCTTCCAGAGAAAGTAAGTTCTACCACCACTAGAAAATGTACACTCCATCCATCCCAACATCCCACTGCTGACTTATGTTATTTCTAAGAATGAAATAGTAGATAAGAGCAGATATTCAGGGGTCATGACAATATAACTAGAGAGATTTCAAATTAGACTGGATGCCATATAAACAGTAATTTATTTGAATTCTCTTTTGGTGTGTTTTAGAATGTGTGTTCTGCATGTGTGTGTCTGAGTCAGAGAAAGAGAGAGGGAGAGAGAATACGGACCCATGTGCCCATGTGCACTGCATGTGAATTGTTGAGGAAACTTTAAAATACAGTTTGAATAGTATATTATAAAATACATAATTGAACATTATATTCAAGTGAGACATAAAATATAGTAAATATTTTTAGGAATAGTCTTTTTAAAAAATCCTAAGCATCAGTCAGATATGATCTTCAATAAATTTTTAAAAATGTATTTCAAAACAAATGATAAGAGGAACAACAAAGAACATAAATCAATTTCAATAATTTTAAAATCTTTAAAGCCCTGACATAAATACAGAATATAGTCCTGTATCGGTTTTCAGAAGCTAATTTTATTATTTTTAAATAATATGGTGTGACATCTTTAGCCATTAGGGGCTCCTGGTAAGAGCTATTGCTAATGAGTCATCATATTGATTCTTCTTAGATCCGTTTACTGTGATTTGTTCCTTGTTGATAGACTTGAACAATAATCTGGTTAGTAATTTCTATTAAATTCAGAAAAATGAACCACATCAACTACAATAATTGCTGCTTGACTGTGCCCATTATGAGCAAAAAGAAAACATAATAAGAATATATTTCTTTTCCATTTTGATGCAATGGGAAAAAATAGTATGAATACAGATAAATTCAGCACAATTTAAATGAAATTTTAAAATACTTCTCACTGAATATTCCTAATGCAAAAAAATCAGTATTTATAGTAAGCCACAATCTAAGTGTATGTTCATTCATTACATGGAGTTTTAGGCAAATGTTATACACAATTAAACTCTAGAATACAGAACTTACATTGAATGGACATAAATTTTCTGATGCACTGGGGTTACTTTCTATTACTTAATTTTATGGTTATAATTGTGGCCTTCCTCTAAAAATACTGAAATCAAAATTCCCGTTACTTGTGATGTGACCTTAATGTAAATAAAAACTTTGCAGATGTGATCAAGTTAAACAAGATCATTATGCTGGGTCCTGGTCCATTAGGACTGGTGTCCCGTATGACAAAAGAGGTAGGGGTTGGAATGAGACAGTTGAAAGCCAAGGAATGCTAAGGATTGACAGCTACCATCAGAAACTAGGATGAGGAAAATGATTCTCCCTGACATGCTTCAGAGGGAGCATAATCCTGCTGACATCTTGACTGTTTACTTTTGCCTCCAGAATTATAAGAAAAATCAATTTTGGTTGTTTTAAGCTATTCAGTGTATGGTACTTTGTTAGAGCCATCTTAGAAAAATGAATATAGTCAAGTATAAGATTACTGAATTAGAAAATTAAACACAATAGCAAGAATAGCCTGAAACATGAGAAGTCAAAAATGGGAAAGAGAATCCTGCTTGGCTTGAAAGATGGTACTAAATTCAGAGTATGACATTGAGCTATGCTTGGCTAGTCTTTGCCATTGCTGATTTCATAATTATCCAAAACTTTCTTCAAACATATCTTAGTAAAACTGTACAAGACTACAGACAGACCTTTTCTTGCAGATGCAGAAAGAAAGAGATAATCACAGTCAAGAAACACAAACACACTCTAATATGTTTATCTGTTAACAATACGAGTTAGTGCAATAATCTAAAATCATTCAGGTTTGGATTATAATTCCTGAACATGTTTAAGAAAGCAGAATCATGTAATTAAGAAACATACATTAACTTTCCTGAAAATCCTAAATCACAAACCTAAGGAATAATTCTGAAATCAATAATATGGCATTTCCAGAAGTGTATCTGCCTGATAAATAAATGTAAATTGGTAATTTACTATTAAAGAAAAAACCTCAGAATCACAAAGTAAAACTAAAGTCTATGATATATAAAAAGTCTTTACCATCTGAACAACCTCTGGTGATAGATGTTAACTAGTCTTACTGTAATTCCCTGGTGGAACAGACAGTAAAGAATCTGCCTGAAGTGCAGGAGACCAAGGGTTTCAATCCCCGGGTTGAGAAGATCCCCTGGAGAAGGATATGGCTAGTATTTTTGCCTAGGAAACTCCATGGACAGAGGTTAAATAAATTACCCACACAATGGAATAGTATGCAACCATAAAAAGAATATGGAACTCTCAATAATAAAAGAATGTTATCCAAAACATGCTAAGTACTTGAAGCGAGGTGCAAAATAATGCATGTAGTATGAAGCAATGGAGAAGGACATGGCAATCCACTCCAGTGTCCTTGCCTGGAGAATCCCAGGGACGGGGGAGCCTGGTGGGCTTCCGTCTGTGGGGTCACACAGAGTTGGACACGACTGAAGTGACTCAGCAGCAGCAGCAGCAGCAGTATGAAGCAAAATAATGCATGCAGTATGAAGCAATACTTCACCAACAAAGGTCTGTCTAGTTAAAAGCTATGGTTTTTCCAGTAGTCATGTATGGATGTGAGAGTTGGAAAATAAAGAAAGTAAGCACCAAAGAATTGATCCTTTTGGACTATGGTGTTGGAGAAGACTCTTGAGAATCCCTTGGATGGCTCGGAGATCAAACCAGTCAATCCTAAACGAAACTAGTCCTGAATATTCATTGGAAAGACTGATGCTGAAGCTGAAGCTCCAATACTTTGGCCGCCTGATGTGAAGAACTGACTCATTGGAAAAGACTCTGATGCTGGGAAAGATTGAAGGCAGGAGGAGAAGGGGACAAGAGAGGACAAGATGGTTGGATGCCATCACTGACTCGATGGACATGAGTTTGAGCAAGCTCTGGATGTTGGTGATGGACAGGGAAGCCTGGCGTTGCAAAGAGTCAGACACGACTGAGCAACTGAACTGAACTGATGAAGCAATTTGAATAAAAGGGATATGAGGTTAGCATTTTCTTGTCTTTATATAACATAATTCTACAAAAAGAAATGGAGGCTCTGGTTGCAGAAAACAAATTACTGGACTTTATGCATTTTAAAACATAAATATATGAATATACTATATATTTAAAAGATAAAACACATTTTTGTTTCTGTTTTTTTTCAAAAAGTACTCTATATTGTACACCATAAAATCTATAGTTATAAATTTCTATTCACTCAGCAAGTTTAGATGTCCATCAATTTAAAATCGTAACAATATTTCTGTTCCAGAGATGAAAACTATGGGGAAAATCAAAAGATTACTGAAAACACTGGAAAATATAAACCTACATCCATATTGATGAAATCTATACAATATATCTACTTCTAATGGTGTGGTTCTAGCTTTTATCTGCAAAAACATGTCTGAAAACTAGAGAACACCCAAAGAAAATTGATTAAAGTGTAAAATACTTCTGAAGAACAGAGAAGAATACTTAGGTTTTATACCGGGAAATGAAAAAACTGAAAGTGAACAGGAGCAAAATCTATTAAAAAAATTATCAGTATAAAAGACTTGAATATGAATTGCTAAGTAATTCTCAAAACAGTAGAACGGGTGCATTCATTAACTGAAATACAAATATGAACTAGTATTTAAAAAAAAAAAGTCTAATTCACAAATGATGTCAAAAGTATAAAACTTGATAATCAAGAGTTTACTTAAATAATGGAAACTAGAGCCAGAATCATGGACCACCATTTGAGGACAATGATTAGGAAGATGAACATATCCTGCTGCCATGCTTTCTTGGTGCCACTTACAGAGGAACCACGCTAGGATAAATTATCTGTGATTAACCCTGTTTCTGTTGGGGCGAGAGAAAGAAGACTGCTCATGTTCTAACTGTACAACTAGTGAAGCATCAGGAGAGTGAAGAAATACTAAAACTGGACTGAAATAATCATGTGTCTAAGTCAACCTGCCCTGATATTTTGATATTTCTATTCAAACTAAAGCACTCACGGGATGCTAATGTATCACCTTAGTACATAAGTCCTCCATAATTCACACTGACCTTGCTAGTAGAAACATTCTTTGTCGTTTTTGTCCAAGATTTACTTTGCTCTGTCAGTTGGAGAATTGATTCAGGTCAGGGAGAAAACCTACAAACACCTATTGTGAACCAACAGGCAAAAATTAGACCACCTGGTGTGTGAATGCCAGAGGACAAAATACTTTTTTTGCTTTTTCAGAAAACTCAGTAGAAGGTGTGATGCAGAATAAGTCTGTCAAAGTAAACGCTTAGTTTCCCAAACATGTGCAGCTGGTCAGAAGAGCAAAACAGAACGAATCCAAAAGCAGACTTTTCTACCTCTTTATTGAGGTGTTTTGTTTCCTTTTTTCAAACAGTCATAGAAAAACGGCATTTCTTTTGCTTTAAACATACAATGCCT
Organism: Moschus berezovskii; assembly: GCF_049115385.1. Classification (NCBI taxonomy): domain Eukaryota; kingdom Metazoa; phylum Chordata; class Mammalia; order Artiodactyla; family Moschidae; genus Moschus; species Moschus berezovskii. The sequence continues at coordinate 39,352,344 of NC_142464.1, forward strand.
TTTCCTCTGTAAGAATGACTCAAACAAACGAGTTAGCAGAAGATGACAAACGCAGGTTCAGTATGAGGATGTTTATCTAAAGCTGACTGATCTCATTAGATCCTGGAGTAGCAAGCAGAACAATCCTGAGATAGTTGCTCTTCACCTCATGTTCACGGACGGGAAAAATAACACACCTTAGTGTACAACTGTACCAACAGTCCAGTTGCAATATTTTGGACAGTAGAAGATTTCTAAACAGTTTCCACCTCCCTAGACAGAGATATTTGACCTCAATAGAGTGCTCAGATGAGTGTGTCAGGGACGAAAGGTTACTGAATGCTACCTGAAAGAATCCATCACTTCCAAACTAGATCATTGCTAAAGCAATTACTTTTTCTATTTTTTCCCATTTCTTATCACAGCAGAGTTGCATTTAGCTCACTATCAGAACTCTGCCAATTCTACTGCTGGAAGAGAGCCAATCATAAACTAAAGTTCAGGCACTTCTGAAGTTATAAAGCCTATTTTACTGTCTCATTCAGTAATTATTTTTCTAAAACGTTCTGCTGTATTATCATATTTAAATTTGACTTTAATAGATAGATATTCAATAATTATAATTTCAACAATTAGTTTTATACAATTGATCCCATTAAAATATTCAAGTTACTCCACAAACCCCTCCTTCTTTGACACACACATCATTATCTTCGTCTTATTGTCATATGCTCATAGGAGTGGTACTGTTATCTGAGAAAAAGCATATCAAACTCTCTTTCTCTTTTTCTTACACACACACACACACACACAGAACATGCTTAATAATGTGTTGTTTGGAATGAATGTGTTTCTTCCTAGAAAAATATTTGTAAGTATATATAAAATCTCATATCAGTCCAAGATTAGAAAATCAAGTCATTTACTTTATAGCTTTACATACATTGAGAATAAGTGACAAAATAAATCTGAAGGTTAAATTCGGAAGATTTCATTCTCATGTGATATCCTCCCTTTGTGTTCTTACAAGCTTTATTAATTAATCATACTTCAATTTGCAAATGAAATTATTCTGATTTGGATAACTGTCAAGGAAAGAAACATGCTCATACAGTTTATAAGGTTTTCTATTACCTAAGAAAAGTGTTAATTCTAAGAAACGTTCATATATCACCTTTTGGACCACATATGAACTGCAACTCTTTTTAGCCATTAAAACTATATACTAATTCTGAGTTTCATAAATGAGTGTAAATAAAACTTTCTTATGCATATAAAAGTAGAGGGGAATCAAGGAAAAAAAGAAAGAGAAAAAGAAACTTCTATTATTCTTACATACTAAAATCAGCTACAGCAATCATGTATACGTTTACTTTAGACTTCCAAGATTTAAAAAAGGAAAATTGTATAAAAGTAATCTTTCCAAAATCTTAGTAGTCTTCTTCCTGCATTTCCATAATATCAAACATGGCTGTATTTTAAGCTGAGGAAGACAATTAGCTTAAAATTATACCTTAAACTATCTATTAGAAAGTTACAAAAAGGCAAATTAAAACTACACTGACATATGAATTCACCTACCAAATTGGCAAAAATATAAATGATAAAATGCAATATTTATACATAAGGATGCTGTGAAACATGCATTCTTAATGCAGGCAGGCATATTAATCATTGCAAATTTTTGTGCAAAAAATTTTACTAAGGGTCATGAATGTATTTATACACTAACTCAGCAATTTCACTCTCAGTAAACAATTTTAAAGAAATTTTGAACAATAGAGAAATATGCTTGATTTATGTCATTTATGGTATAATGTTATTTGTACATTTAAAAATCATGCTTCATAAGCATGTTTGATGGCATGGAAAAATACTGACAACATCATGTTAAATGACTTTTTTTTATAAAAGGTAATTAAATTGAACAAAGGGCATAAGCTTTACTTTATTATCACACGAGGTAACCAACCAAAAACACTACTCATTAGATAAAATTGCAAAAGCTTGTTGATAAATATGATGTGGATGGCAGTCTTTCTAATGCATCCTTTTTAGTGTTAATAGTCTTGAAAATATTATGTACTGACTTCATCACACACACACACACACACAAACCCTAAAGAATATCTGAAGCCTACATATGTTCATGAAGCAGTTTTTCAATAATTCACACACCATCTCAGAAAGGAGACATTTGTTCATACTATCTAACTTATCTTAAAGCTAAATCATGAGATATACTTGGTATTGAAAAATATGGATCTGTGACTTTGGAAGTTCACTTTTTAATAATACAATTCTCTTCATAATGTAGCTTTACTCTTCCACGGGGAACATTCACGTTATTGCTCTACAAAATGGGAAAATAGCAATTCTGATTTTATTTTAGCCATTATTACACACTTCATGATTTCTAGGGAAGGACCAGCAGTTCATACATTGTTAAAAGTCCTATCTTTAATAAATATTTATTTCATATTAGTACACAAAAATCTCATAAATATTGGGCTTACATGTAGAAAATGCTGACAAGAGGATGAGGTCTGTTTTAATATTTGTGGGTTTTGATTAGTTCCCATAATACTTGCAACCATAAACTTGCTGGAGTTTAATGCATATGTGCACTTTGACTCATTTTACAAGAGTGTGATACTATTAATCACAGAAAACACTTGATTTTCTGCTATGTCCTCCTCAGACACTTTTATCTGCTATTGAATACCTACTGAAAATACTAAAATGTCACATTTATATAAAGTAATACTTTAAAAAGTCTGTTAACATGTGGATGTTTTTAAATCCTTTCATCTCTGACATTCAGGAGGTCTGAGCTATGCTATTTTTCAAGGGAATAATGATTCTCTAGGCAAGGTTTCTCATGTTATAGTCCCCAGATAAGCAGTACTGGTAACTTAATAGAAATGAAAATTACTGGGCTCTGTACACACAAATTGTTTTAAAAATCATGGGATGTGACCCAGAAATTTGTCCTTCAGGTGATTCTGATGAGTGCTCAGTTTGGAGAAGCTTAGCTGTAAAGTATACAAAGTTGTGGGATTTTCTATGTCCATCTCACGCATGATCTTTCTTTGCAGATCGCAGTTTATGTGTTGGAGATGAGAGTATTCAGTGTTGGATATAACTAGTTAAAGTCAATATTATTGAGTTCCATATAGTAGAACTTACATAGTAGTACAAAGTGTCAGAATTTATATTAAAGGTTAAAAAGAAAACACCTTAACACAGGTGTCACTAGGATTCCCTTTTTCGAAAAAAAAAAAAGGATTTCCAGAATCAGAAAAGCTACTTGAGAAGATGGAATTCTGAGAATATATTTTAAAACAGACAAGATTAAATAATCTATATGAAAATATAACCCTGGAGGAGGGCATGGCAACCTACTCCAGTATTCTTGCCTGGAGAATCCCCAAGGACCGTGAAGCCTGGTGGGCTACAGTCCATGGGGTCACAAAGAGTTGGACACGACTAAGTGACTAAGCACATATGAAAATATAAAGAAATTTTAAGCCTGTACAATAGGGAAAAGAGGATATAGTGAGAACACAGGCTAAGTAATAGGAAAAATAGTCAAATGTCTTTTGGATCTTCCCTGGTGGCTCAAATGGTAAAGAGTCTGCCTGCAAGGCAGAAGACCTGAGTTCAGTCCCTAGGTGTGGAAGAACGGCTACCCCTCCAGTATTCTTGCCTGAAGAAGTTCATGGACAGAGGAGCTGGCCAGGTTACAATCCATGGGGTCACAGTCAGATGTGACTGAGCGACTAACACTTTCACTACTTTTTCACATATGTTAAAATAAAAATAAATTGCTAGTGGAACTTCCCATTTTACAAACCATCAATAAAATATTTTCATATATCCAAATGTGATGTGTCAGTGAATTGTGTTAAGAAAAGTTTTCATTGAAGAAGATGGACTGGGAAAATGTAATTATTTTTCTCCCCTCTGAGAGACCTAAACTGTGATAGTAAAGGCATTTTTAAAAGTGATAAGGCATAAAAATGAAGAGAAAAAGTGGTAGGTCATCAACAAGCTAGATATTTCTAGCAGGCGGATGGAAAGGAATTGACTCATAAAGCACAGTTCAGGTAGTTGAAGCCAAAAATATTTATGGAGAGGACTGAAGGCAAGGAGGCACAAATTTTTCCCAAAATACTCTTCAGAGTGTTGGGATGCAGACTTGATGAATCAAAGATGGCAAGCAGTTAAAGGCTGAAAACAAGATGATCAACTGAAAAATATTCTCACGAACTGCACTCCTCCACCATCCTTGACAGAATTAATGGCAATCAGTACAGATCCTCTTTTTCAAAACAGAAAAATAAAACAATGGATTCTTTATTTTAAAATGATCTGGAAAAGTTTTCATATATTGTTCATACATGTAAAGTCTCCAAATTATATTTCACATGCATAATCACAAGGGAAATTTACTTGAGGATGTACCCCAGCAATAGAATAATATCAGAAAATATGTTTAATGAATTATTGATTTAATGGAAATTAAACTCTAATATCAAGTTAATTAGAAAGATTTTCAAATATTCCACATTGATAAGTGAAACTGAAGAATCAATCTAAACAAAAGCAATTGTTCAGAGTTTTAATACAGTCCATGAACAGAGAGGCAAATATGACATCTTTCAAAGGAAAATTTAACTACTTGACTCCCATGTATAAGTGTTTTAAATCAATGCATTGATATCTGCAAATTGATAATAACCTCCAAAGAATTAAGTATGATATGTTCTACATTGTGATTTAAAAGTGAAAAGTGAAAGTCACTCAGTCATATCCAACTCTTTGCCACTCCATGGACTATACAGAGCATGGAATTCTCCAGGCCAGAATACTGGAGTGGGTAGCTGTTCCCTTCTCCAGGAGATCTTTCTGACCCAGGAATCAAACTGGGGTCTCCTGTTTTGCAAGCAGATTCTTTACCAGCTGAGCTACTGGGGATTAGTTCATGACTTACAGATAAACATACTAATTTATATATAAAAAAAAAAAAAACTTTTAAAGTCCATGCACTGTTATAGATAAAAATTCAAATGGATTATATTAGAAAGTTTGTCTCTTTGTTGTTGAGTTGCAAGTGTTCTTTAGATATTATGCATGGGATACCCTTATCAGATATATGATTCAGAAATATCTTCTTTAATTCTGTGACTTGCTTTTCACATTCTTGAACATGTGCTTGATACACAAAATATTTTAAATTTGATCTAATCCAAACATATCTGTTTTTCTTCTGTTGGTTGTGCTTTTGGTATCATATCTAAGCAACAACCTTCACCAAATCAAAGTTATAAAGATCTTCCTGTGTTTTCTTCTAAATGTTATATTTTAGTGCTTATATAGTATAGTTCTTGTATGGTTTAGGCTTAGATCTTCTATTATAACTTAACTTTTTAAATAATGTGAAATAGGGATTCAACTTCATTCTTCTGCATGTGGGTATCAGTAGTCCCAGCACAATTTGGTGAAGAGACTATTCTTGCACTATTGAATGGTCTTGGCACCATTTTGAGAAGCAGTTGACCATAGGCACTTTGGTTTATTTTTAGACTTTCATTGTATTCTATGGATTCCTGTGTTATTCTTAATGCCAATATCACCTTTTTTAACTTTTTGTTTTATATCAGAGTATAGTTGATTAACAATCTTGTGTGAGTTTTAGGTATACAGCAAAGCAATTCAGTTATACATATGCATTATTTATTTTTTTTCAGATTCTCTTCCCCTTTAGTTTGTTACATAATATTGGGCAGAGTTCCTTGTGCTATACAATAAATATCACATTGTTTTGATTACTAGTGGTTTTTAAAAAGTTTCAAAATCAGAAAGTGTGGATATTTTTTTCAAGATTGTTTTGCTGTAAGGTCTCTTGAACTCCATGTAAATTTTGTGAATAGCTTTTACATTTTTGCTAAATAGTACATCAAGGCTGTATATTGTCACCCTGCTTATTTAACTTATATGTGGAGTACATCATGAGAAATGATGGGCTGGATGAGTTACAAGCTGGAATCAAGATAAGTGAGAGAAACATCAGCAACCTCAGATATGCAGATGATACCACTCTAATGGCAGAAAACAAAAAGGAACTAAAGAGTCTCTCTATCAGGGTGAAGGAGGAGAGTGACAGAGCTGGCTTAAGACTGAATACTAAAAAAAACTAAGATCATGGCATCCGTCCCTATGACTGGTTGGAAAATAGAAGGGGAAAAGGTGGAAGTAGTGACACATTTCTTCTTCTTGGGCTCCAAAATCACTGCAGCTGCAGCCATGAAATCAGAAAATGATTGCTTCTTGGCAGGAAAGCAATGACAAACCTAGACGGTGTGTTGAAAAGCAGAGACATTACTCTGCTGACAAAGGTCCATATAGTCAAGGCTGTGGTTTTCCTAGTGGTCATGTATGGCTGTGACAGGTGGGACCGTAAAGAAGGCAGAACACCAAAGAACAGATGCCTTTTAACTGTTGTGCTGAAGAAGACTCCTGAAAGTCCCTTGGGAAGCAAAGAGATCAAACTAGTCAATCTTAAGGGAGATCAACCCTGAATATTCACTGGAAGGACAGATGCTGAAGCTGAAGCTCCAGTATTTTGGTCATTTGATGTGAACAGACAACTCATTGGAAAAATCCCTGATGCTGGGAAAAATTGAGGGCAGAAGAGGGCATCAGAAAATAAGATGGCTGGACCGCATCACTGATGCAATGAACATGAACTCTGACAAATTCTGGGAGATGGTGAGGGACAGGGAGGGGGACTAGGGGACTGAACAACAACAACAATATGTATGAATATATATATATATATAATATAACTATGAAATTAAGAAAGAATTTTAATCTGGAATGAATTGACCTTTCAAATGACAAACGATTTATAAAGTCAATTTTGAAGTTTGTCAGAAAAAGAGGGTGTAATTTTCTCAAAAATATTAGAAGTCACAATCTACTAATTTTACATGATCAATTAGAAGTTTCATATATACTTTTTCAAAATGAGTAAATCTGTTGCTGTTTTTTCTTCTGGGTTTTTTTTTGTGTTCATATTACAAATATCTAATAACAACACAGATAGAAAATGACCCTTAGGTCTATTATCATGAAACAGGAAGTGTAATTAATGGCATAATTTATATTTGTAAACAAATCTCAGGTGATGCCTTAGTGTAAAATACTTCTATTTTTAAATTGTACAAATGTTTAATCAATTTGTAAGTTAATGAGGCCTCACTTAGTTATTAATTATTTGAACATTTTTGAAAACAGAACACACTAGTATCAAAAGTGTTTCATAATGATTCATTTGTGAGGATCTCAAAGTAGAAGTTACAATTGGAAGAAAACAGAAAATGCATTTTATAATTTTAAAATCACACAATTTCTTTTGTGTAACATATTTCAATACAAATATATTTTTTTCCAGTAAATCTCATTTAAGTTTCTTACATAAGAAAATGCATTTCAAGCTTCAAGATTTAAAAAAAAAAATAATCTCTATCTATTCATTCTTTACAATACTGATATAAAATTCTCAGACTTATGTTAAACAAGAACACAAAAGTTCATTTCAAATTTAAGATACTTTGCGCAAAATCCAGATTCAAGTACAAAGAAGTAACTTATATTTAGCAGATATTTATTAGGTAACTGGTACGTATCAAATACTTTTATACAGTAATCTTATTTGAAAATAAAACCTATGAATTGTGTATTGGTACAATAACCTCAGATATGCAGATGACACCACTCTTATGGCAGAGAGTGAAGAGGAACTAAAAAGCCTCTTGATGAAAGTGAAAGAGGAGAGTGAAAAGGTTGGCTTGAAGCTCAACATTCAGAAAACAAAGATCATGGCATCTGGTACCATCACTTCATGGGAAAGAGATGGAAAAACAGTGGAAACAGTGTCAGACTTTATTTTTTGGGCTCCAAAATCACTGAAGATGCTGATTGCAGCCATGAAATTAAAAGACGCTTACTCCTTGGAAGGAAAGTTATGACCAACCTTGATAGTATATTAAAAAGCAGAGACATTACTTTGCCAACCAAGGTCCGTCTAGTCAAGGCTATGGTTTTTCCCGTGGTCATGTATGGATGTGAGAGTTGGACTGTGAAGAAAGCTGATCGCCGAAGAATTGATGCTTTTGAACTGTGGTGTTGGAGAAGACTCTTGAGAGTCCCTTGGACTGCAAGGAGATCCAACCAGTCCATTCTAAAGGAGATCAATCCTGGGTGTTCATTGGAAGGACTGATGGTAAAGCTGAAACTGCAATACTTTGGCCACCTCATGCGACGAGTTGACTCACTGGAAAAGACTCTGATGCTGGGAAAGGTTGGGGGCGGGAGGAGAAGGGGACGATGGAGAATGAGATGGCTGCATCACCGACTCTGTGGACATGAGTTTGAGTGAACTCTGGGAATTGGTGATGGACAGGGAGGCCTGGCGTGCTGTGATTCATGGGGTCGCAGAGAGTTGGACACGACTGAGCGACTGAACTGAACTGAACACAATTTTATTATTAGAAAACCTAGGTTATGACACTCAATAATTTCACACAGTAAGTGGCAATGGTAAGACTTTGACCTAGGTTTTGGACTCAAAGTGCATATTTTCATTAAATAAGAAACCATCTCAATTTTAAATTGTGAATTGCATATGTACTATTAAGGCTTCAAGAATATTTTATCAAATAGATAAATGTTAACATGATATTTGCACACTAATTTAGTCCATAAATTACATTATAGAACACAACCTATTCTATCCCTGTTATTTTGTCAACTCTGTGGCATAAAAATATATAGCCTGATCATACAAGTATTATAGGTAAAATATTATAACTAAAAAGACAGAAAACTTACTTGTTCTTGCTGTGAATTTGTGGTTTTATTTTCTTAAGTAGTATGCATTAAGCAAGAATTCCTTCTTTTCAAATGAAAAACTCAGCTTTATGTAAAAGGAACAAATTGGAAGAAAATATTTGAAAACATAGATGAAAAAAGGAAGTAAGAAAATAGATATCCAAAGAATCTTTATCACTGCTCATTTAAATCAAAAACATTTTAGACAAGGAGTATGAAGTGATAGTTATATTCATTCTAAAATAACATTAATAATTACTACTTTATTAAAATAAAAATATTATTTAAATCTGATACTACTATAGCTTCTTTAAAGATGAATGTTTTATACAGAGTAAGTTTCTTCTGAGAAACTTACTCACTTTTGTACTCACTTTTTGTACTTACTTTTTATTTCTTTGTGTTTAATTCTTCATGTATGAGAACCTAAAATATGCCTGGGAAACTCAATTAGTATATCTATCAGATTTTTTCTGAGTTGACTGAATCCTCTTATACATTCACCTCTAAACACTATAAAAATTGACTTAAAGCTTTCTAAATCAAAGATTATATGATTGTAATAATGCATGCACATAATATTTCATTATTTTATTCCTTAGGTAAGTTTCCATTTTTTGTTCCCTGTTGCCAAAATGATTGGCTCAAATGCCTGAGGTTGGTTTGAATTGATAGGAAGAGTAAAATAAATAGTCTTCATATTGCACCCACATGGCTTCTACTGAGAGGCAGTACTCTTGTGGATCTGAAGTATCTTTTCAAATGTATAACAACACTGGAAGATAGAAACATTGTCTCCCCCTAGAATAAATGGCCAGCATGCTTACTGCCCAGAACAATAAAGATAATGTCTCTGTTCAGGGCCAAAGGTAGGCATATTTCCTGACATTCCTCTACAGTCAAGGTTCCTCTTCTGAAACACAATTCAGTTGTGTACAGGTATCACCTGATTCATTTTGTGCCACCTTTTGAGAATTGGAGGTTGGGAACTTATACATGAAAATGCTTATATTCTGACTCTGGTCCATGTAAATAATAAAGTGCTTTGTCTCTGTCTCAGGAGACTCCTATCTTCTGCTAGCATCCATGAAGCTGGCAGGGGAAGTTGTAAGCTAGCAAGTAGGATAAAACCTCAGATTCTTCACAATTCTGACAGGCTCCCCCAAAAGCTAAGATATGAGTATGGGTAGTATTCTTTATATGTCTCTCTTGATATGAAACTTCTCTTAAACTGTATTAAAAAAAAGAAAGAAACTTTTGCCTTAATGCAAGGCATAGGATGGTTCCTTAAGCTCTCATCAACTTGAATTGTGTTGATATATTTCCAAGTGAAATAAGTAAGCTGTTTTAAGTACATTATCTCATTTTATTATTTTAAATGCTTCGTAAGGTAGGTATTAGATTTTGGTGGCTGGGTGAGATGGGGGGAATTGTGGGATACAGTCACAACACCAAAACACTGAAATCCATCATATAAACAACTCTGTTGCAGAAAAAATCTGTTTTTTTTTAACATACTCATCCATTTACTATTTTATTCAATAAACTCTTCAAAGCACTTATATGGCATGTCCTTAGAAATGTGATATGTTATGTTGCAAATCTATAGGCCTTGCTTAGAAATCATCAGCAATCAAAGGATATGTGAAGTCTCTTCCAGCAATGGATAACCGCCATGATGAACTACAACTAACCATTGTATTGTCTAGTGACTACTACTGTTACTCAGCCAAAGATTAACACTCTAAAACAGTAGCTTTCATAAGAATAAAACATGTTACTTAATCTCCAGGTACTGAGAATACCTATATTTCTAGTCTATTAACCTTCTTAAAAATATTCATTAACAAAAGAAAAGAAATCTCTGCATTTTCCTCAGTTACTTTATTTAGTGGGAACATCAGTCACTTTTAAATTACTTGCACAAAAATAGCTGAGGGGCACAATTAATCTACATCATTGAAAATTGTTCTGGAAATGTCACTTAATAAAGCCATTTAATATCACCATAACAATCTGAAATATTAAAATCTTATTTTGTTATTTTCCTTGTTCATAATTAAACATACTCTCAGACAATAGTTGATGTTGCAACTCTAAGCAAGAAAAATGTCTAGATTGTTTACAGATGTCATAAAGACACAAATAATGTGGCTTTTATATAGTTTATATCTAAACTGACTCTTGACCTCTCTGAACCTTTGTTAGTAAAATTAATGAAATAAAAACAATGTCATAATTAGAATGAATAAAATTTGAGCATATCCATGGAGTGATGCAGAGATAAATAAGCCTAAACAGAAAGCAGAACTTCACAAATTGAAATAAAAAAACTAGTTCCTAATATGTTTACTATCAAGTATAAATCTGAACACTTTTCAAGTTGATGCACAGGTAAGAATTTTAAGTTAATATGTTGTATTTTTTTTTTTAAGTCGCTCAGTCGTGTCTGACTCTTTGTAATCCCAATGACTGTAGCCCACCAGGTTCTTCTGTCCATGGGATTTTCCAGGGTAAGAATACTGGAGTAGGTTGCCATTCCCTTCTCCATGGGAGTCTTCCCGACCCAGGGATTGAACCTGGGTATCCTGCATTGCAAACAGATTTTTTACAATCTGAGCCATAGATATCAATACCTGGTTTCCAATCACAAAACAAAGAAAATGCTACACAATATTTGCAAAGAATTTACTCAAAGGTTAGTTTTTAGTCATTTGATCTAGTTTGGATTGCACAAACTATGGAAATATCATAAAGAAGGTAACATATTGTTACACACCCAGTTTTCACCATCTATTTATTTCTGGTTAAAGGAAATTATGTTCTTTTAAAAATGGCAGTTGCTTGGAAGATACAGTCAGGCTTCATCACTTCAGGGCTTTTTCTTTTTCAATTTATTTTTCCATGTACTAATCTAATATATTGGTGCATGCCTCCAAAGATCTCTTACAAACTTTCTCAACATGAGTGACACCTCTAAATTTTAAAGTGATTCTCTTTAACCTTGACATAGAAATCCCAGCATTACAGTTTACTTTTATAAAACTCCTTGGTGAGGGTAGGAAGACAGAGAGAGATAGAGGTAGACGAGACAGGGAGGTGAAAGAGAGTGTGAAAGCAAGAGAAAATGGAGACAGGGAAGACAGGGATTAGGAATCAGGTGCCTGTATTAAACAATAAATGAAATTTCACTCACAATAACTTTTAAATTATGATGGTATTTCTTTACATGTGTGTGAATTCTAACAATGCTTTAACAATGTGTAGAAAACTTTAATTTGAATAGTGACAACTGTGTTTATTGCTTACTCTGTATCTTTGGTAAATAATTTTGCATCTTTTGTAAAATGAATGTTAAAAGTGTAGAAAGACTCAAGCGTAAAAGAAAGAGCTCCTTAAATTTGGGAAGAAGTTACTCTAATCTATCTCAGAAAAGGAAAGGGGAAATGAGTAAAGCAGCTAAGGAACAACACAGAATGTGGAATGCCAAAGATTTTATACTAATACGATGAAGCCACAACAAAGAACCAAACTTATTTCAGAGCTGTGATAATTAACAGGCAAGTATGTGTTGTAATAAGCCATGCAAAGTACCCCTAGTGTTAAAAAGAAAGGCAAGGAAGGAGGGTGGGTGAAGAACCTCTTCAGTTCTTCAGAATCTCAGAGAGATGTGTTTTAGAGAGATGGTACACTTTGTCTCACGTGTTTGTGTTTTATTTTCCCCTCGAGGCTGTAATGCAATGAGTGTAGCTAGGAAAGAGTAACTTCATGCAACAGCATGGCATGAACATATCTATCTTCAAAATCTAGTGCTCTAAGCCTTGCCCATGTGGCAGTGTTTTGGAAGATGAATTTTTTAGATGTCTAAAAAAGTGAGTTACTTTCCTTTCCACACACACAACTTAGGTTTTAGAAATTGTGACAATTTATTCCATATCCACAGTAAAATTAGCACGCTGTCATTCTAGTGGATTGGGTAAGTTCATTTTGGTGTTACAGTCTCCTTAATACTACTGAAGAAGTTTTCATTAACTGCTTCACTGTAAATATCTAGGTGAATATCCATAATTACAGATCACCGACTATTTTATATTGCCAAAATAGAAGGTCTAGAATGTATTTAACTATGCTATATTTGTATTTTTCCTAATATAATTTGCCATTTTTATTGACTTTTAAAACAGAAAAAATGGCAGAAATCAGCATTTTAAATAATTTCTAAGGAATAAAGCAATGATCTTTTTACTGAGTTCTAACAAAATGTGGTATTTGCAGTATTTACTTGAATTTTCATCTTTATTAAAAAAAAATCTGATGCATGAAGCAGGGCACTCAAAGTTGGTGCTCTGGGACAACCCAGAGGGATGGGGTAGGGAGGGAGGTTCAGGATGGGTGTACACACGTACACCAGTGGCTGATTCATGTTGACGTATGGCAGAGACCATCACAATATTGTAAAGTAATTATCTGCCAATTAAAATAAATTAATTAATGTAAAAAATTTGATATTGATTACTTTGTAACTTCAAAAAATAGCAATAAGGAAAGCAGTATCTAAAAAATTCTGGATGGAATATCCACTTACAGAATTTTCTGAAAATAAATTTGACATTGAAAAACTTTATTAAACTATCAGAATAAACCTGTTAGTTCTTCATTAACAGAAAAAGACCAAAAACAGAAACATTGATAAACTATTCTATAATTTCATGATATATCAAATATACTTCTCATTTTTTTTAAAAGGGCAATAGTCATTAAACATTGAGAGTGTTCCACTGGAGAAAGTAAAAATAGACTGTATAAACATATATAAATGTAATTGAACATACATTAAGATTAATATATAGCAATTATATAATACTATTATATTGCAATAATATTAGACAAGTGCAAAATGCTAAAATGGTGACATAGTCCTTTTTAAGAAAACTTTTAAAGAAAGTATAACATACATGCAAAAGAAGTACAAAATTCATATTGCAAAGTTCAATGATACTTTTACAAAGTAAGTACCCACATAAATAATACCTAAAGACAGAACCTCACCACCGTCCCAGAGCATCCTTCATACCCAGTTCTAGTCATTCTGCTACTTCCAAAAAAACCTCTATTCTATTCTAACTCTACAGATTAATTTGTCATTTATTTTTTTTCAAATGGAATCATAAAGTATGCATCATCTGGTATCTGGCTTCTTCCACTTATTATTTGAGAGATTCATGGCAAGCCACTCCAGTACTCTTGCCTAGAAAATCCCATGGATGGAGGAGGCTGGTAGGCTGCAGTCCGTCGGGTCGCTAAGGGTCGGACACGACTGAGCGACTTCACTTTCACTTTTCACTTTCACACACTGGAGAGGTAAATGGCAACCCACTCCAGTGTTCTTGCCTGGAGAATCCAAGGGACGGGGGAGCCTGGTGGGCTTCCGTCTATGGGGTCACACAGAGTCGGACACGACTGAAGTGACTTAGCAGCAGCAGCATCCATGTTTGTGTAGCTGTGAATCATTTTCACTAATTTGTGGTATTCCACTATAATATGTTTATTCTCCTATTAAGGTACACTTGTGCTGTTGTTAGATTTTTGGCTATCAAATAGTTTCTGAGACTATTCTTATAATATTTCTATGAAAAGTATATTTGATTTTTAAATAGCAAATCAGGGCAGAGCAGTCAATTTTGCATTACAGGTGCCTAAAAAGTGTTGCATTCTTTAAGAAACACAAAGATACTTTCTAAGCTTCAAAATTATCAGTTGAGTATAAAATGAGAAATTATACTTCCAAAGAATAAAGGTGACATATGAGGAACATAGAAGAATGTTTATTTTCCAAGTGCTAAGATAAAGACATGGTATAAAAAGTGAAACTTGCACTGTTACAAATTCTGCACACAGCAAGGGAAGTGATTACTATTTTTCCCAGTAGACTATTTAGTAAATACTTCTATATATAATCTGTCATAACTCATGGCAGTTTCACGTAGGGAAAATATTGTTGATGTTTTTTTAACTCTGTAAGTACATATTATTAAATATCCAGAATTATATTTTTTAATACATAGTGGAGTGGAAAGAAAACTCAACATATATTTAGATTCTAACAGACTGTAGGGATAAAATCTGTAATATTTACTTATTATACTTTAAGGAAAACTACTTCAATCCACGACTTGATGGACATGAGTTTGGGCAAACTCCGGGAGTTGGTGATGGACAGGGAGGCCTGGCGTGCTGTGATTCATGGGGTCACAAAGAGCTGGACACAACTGAACGACTGAACTGGCTGACTGACTTTAATCCACATGTAAAATATTAACTATAATATATTTTGGATCAAATGTTTTCACCTTCTAAAATGCCACTCAAGTTCAGTATGCTATAGATGATAAGTAGATTTACTAATGATATTTTTTTAATAATTCTGCTATCTTAAGCATATCACACCATCAATTTCTACTGAAAGCATGGCTAAATAGTGATAATTATATTTTTGGAGGGAGGAAATTTCCTCTTACAGACTTTATTTTATTTATTAGATTCGGAATACGGAGTGACATTTTAATGAAATAATTATTCATTCTGCTTTTGCTTTTTTTTTTTTTAATTCAGAGAATTATCTCTCTCTGTATGTGATTCACTATTGGCTAAATATCTACTATGGGTCCAAAGCTATGTCAAACATGATCCTGTTTTCAAGTATTTCAATTTTGCTAGAGACACATATGAAGTCATAGGAAACTATACAACCTGAGCCCAGAGAAAAAGAACACATATGAGAATGGTTATAATCCAGCACAAATTAATGGAGTCCTTAGAAATATGAAAGCAAAATAAAAGACAAGGGAGTTCAGATAAAACCAGAATTTATGACTGTCTTTTAGATGCATGTCCCATATGGGTGAATATATTAAGACCTTGAAATTGAGTTAAAATAAGGTCAAAAAGAAAAAAAATGATGATACTAATAACAACAATAATACAAAGAAAAAGAAAGAGAAGAGGAAGAAAAAGAACTCAAAGTAGTACGAAAACACAAGTCTTCTAATCATCATATTTTAGTATTTCCTTCTATATGAAGCAGGTCAGTTTTCCAAGTTATTTTCCTGATGATTCTCTTCATAGAACCAAAGTAATGGGCAAGTAGTAAATATCTATGATATGTTTCAAACTTCATTTTTATAAAATGTATTCGGAAGACACAAAGTATTTTCATATATACGTTGGGGCTTCCCTGGTGGTTCACACAATAAAGAATCCACCTGCAATGTGGGAAACCTGGGTTTAACTTCTGGGTTGGGAAGACCCCCTGGAGGAGGGCATGGCAACCCACTCCAGTATTCTTGTCTCGAGAATCCCCGTGGATAGAGGAGCCTGGTGGGCTACAAGTTCATGGAGTCGCAAAGAGTTGCACACGACTGAGCGACTAAGCACACACAACATACATTCAAGTGGAGTATTATTTTTTCCTGTTGCGAATAAAGAAATCAATAGAAATGTTAAAGTTAGGATGGAATTTTCATAAATTTTATTAATATTGATAATTACTATCAATCTATAGTCTTAAGTGATGAAGTCATTCTCTTCAATGAATCAAAGTTAGAATCAGTATTCTATTTGTACGTGAGGAAGCAAAACAAATCTATACTTCCATAGGAGTTTCTATTCTAGGTTAGAAAAATAAATACAGATATTGTGGGTAGGTGAAACAAGTCTATAATTCTCACTAAACTATCTGCTAATTTTTATGTGAATGTTAGTATATATGTGTGGATTGCCATTTCCTCCTTCAGGGGATCTTCCTGATGCAGGGATCCAACCCACATCTATTATGTCCCTGCATTGGTAGGCAAGTTCTTTTAAAACTAGCTCCACCTGGGAAGCTCGAATATATACAGCTTTCTGGAGGAAAGAGTCATTATTTTTCTTAAAGTTTAAGAAATCATAGTTAAATACTTTTGTAATTTTTAACACATCTGTATTCAATGTTTCTACAATTCAATGGCATTACAATTAAAGAAATAATATTGTCAAATTTAAACATGACTCAGTGAAACCAGGGCTTCCTTGGTGGCTCAGATGATAAAGACTGCGTGCAGTGTAGGAGACCTACATTTGATCCCTAGGTGGGGAGGATCCCCTGGAGAAGGAAGTGGCAACCCACTCCAGTATCCTTGCCTGGAGAATCCCATGGAGAGAGGAACCTGCGGGACTATAGTCAGTGGGGTCACAGAGTCAGACATGACTCAACGATGAACACTTTTACCTTCAATGAAAGCATCAAGTTTTAAAAAAACCGAAATAATGTGAATATATTTCCTATTCAGTGATTAGTTTATTATCTCTACTGACATAAACATCTGTTTCTTTCTTTATACCTAAATAATGACAGTAGCACCTCATTTTATTTTCTAGACTAAGGTCCTGGTAAAATAATATACATTCTTCCTGTATACATCAATCCACTATGTGACCAAAATGCATAAAAATTACCAACAGACCATATGGGAAATGTATTTTACAAATGGTATTTTGCAGCTGAGGTTCCGCAACACTTCCTGTTTCCAATTTAATATCTTACTGTCTCTCTTGCTTATCAGATTTATTTTTCACATGTAGACTTGAGGGCATATTCATTTAGCTTCTTGACCTTTTTGCTGCTGAGCAGCTGAACACCATGTGTAGTAAACCCTTCTCTTCTATGAACTTATGACTATATATCCTTTTAGAAATGTAAAATGATTTCAGATTTTATTGTGAAAAAAGTTAAGCAGATTAAAATAGAATATCCTCTAAACACTAAATGAAATTTGTTCAGGAAAGCATTTTACTTTTAGTAATCATATGGTAAAGTGCATAAGAAACAAGAAAAAAAAATACTGTCTTTCTTCATGTATGATAAAATTTCATTATCACGATTTCAGTTATATAAAATATGGGCCAGTAACATGTTGGTAAAATTAGACATCTCTATGCTCTCATTAGTATCCATTCATAAACAGGAATAATAAGAAATCTGTGTAAAATAATTTGATTATTTTAATACTATTTGTTATAATCCTAAATTCAGTACCACACAAGAGGTTTGTTGTTGCTGTGAATTTTTATACTAACTGCACATAAACTAGAAAGAATTACTTTTTTAAAAAAAATCTATTTCTTTGCCAAAACTTATAAAAGCAGGTCTCTATTTATTGACCAAAGTTATTTGATTTAGATATACAGCTGATTATAAAGGTAGTAAGTTTGATAAAGGAACTTTAGATGGAACATATTAGTTGCACAATATATTTCTGCCATGACATACCGGCAGTTATTCTGCAGTCTAAGAATATCTGTATAAATTTGTCCTACTGATAAAAGAGATTCAGCATTGCTATAGCATTTTTCTTTATAAGTAGTTATCTAACAAAGCAAAATACACAAGGTAAGAATACTATTTCAGCAACCATACCGATGCCTAACTACTTATAGAAATAAATAACCAATGTGGTGCACACTTTAAATGTTTTTGATATGTCATTAAGTTGTCCTCCAGAAAGGTGGTGCTACTTTATAAATGCCTTTCTAAATCCTTAGCAATGAGGAAAGGAAGAGCAGTTTAATTAAAACATCTTTATAAAATATATGATCCTTTCAAAAATACATCATTTTTTAACAAATGGACACTTCATCTAGTTAGTCCCACTTGGCATGTTGTGGCCATTCAAAATTGTTTTGTTAAGTGAATGAATAAATACAGTGATGAAAGAAAAAAATAAACTTACACTTAAAATACAGGAGAAAGAACAGCCTCATTATTTGGCATATGACAGATTAACAGGGGATGTGTTTGTACTTTATTTGTACTGTTTGACTATATCAGAAACTAGTATAAATTGAACTGGTTAAACAGGTATTCACAAAACACATACTTGAAGCATCTGATGGAGTAGACTGTCTTCTATTTCTGAAATTTCTCTTACCTGCCCTTTTCTAACCTGACAAAGCCTTAGCACAGTCCTTTATCTCTTACCCACACCCTTCAAAGAAATCCTTGTTGCAGAAAACTTCCAGAATTATTTTTAAGAATTTAAATAAAATCATATAATTCAAATACACAACTCAGAACCAGTACCACAAAGTCATATGGTAAAATAATATACATTCTATGTGCTAAGAAATAGCTTCTCTGTGGACTCTAAGATAACTCAATGTGATTAATGCAAAATTACCTTAATACATTACTTTGCCAACCAAGGTCCATCTATACAAGGCTATGGTTTTTCCCATGGTCATGTATGGATGTGAGTTGGACTGTGAAGAAAACTGATCGCCGAAGAATTGATGCTTTTGAACTGTGGTGCTGGAGAAGACTCTTGAGAGTCCCTTGGACTGCAAGGAGATCCAACCAGTCCATTCTAAAGGAGATCAATCCTGGGTGTTCATTGGAAGGACTGATGCTAAAGCTGAAACTCCAAAACTTTGGCCACCTCATGAGACGAGTTGACTCACTGGAAAAGACTCTGATGCTGGGAAGGATTGGGGGCGGGAGGAGAAGGGGACGACAGAGAATGAGGTGGCTGGATGGCATCACCGACTCTATGGGCATGAGTTTGAGTGAACTCCAGGAGTTGGTGATGGACAGGGAGGAATGGCATGCTGTGATTCATGGGGTCGCAAAGAGTTGGACACGACTGAGCGACTGAACTGAACTGAACTTTAATATAACCAATGTCAGGTACACTGTTTCTGAAAGTTAAATTCCTATTTCATATTCTTTTTTTCTGAGCCCATCATCTAGAACAAGAGTTGTACTAAAACATAATAAGTTAACCTAAATTGACTAATCAATTGTCAATTGCCATATATAATTAGTATATTACAAAATAACACGTGCGTGCATACATGCTAAGTAACCCCAGCTACGTCTGACTCTGTGCAACCCTATTGACTGTAGCCTGCCAAGCTCTTCCAAGCATGGAACTCTCTAGACAAGACTACTTGAGTGAGTTGCCATGCCCTCCTCCAAGGGATCTTTCCAACCCAGGGATCAAACCCCTAATGTCTCCTACACTGGCAAGCAGGTTCTTTACTACTAGCACCACCTAAGAAGCCCAGAACATAACGCATTTGAGCTAACCCACTCCAGTATTCTTGCCTGGAGAATCCCATGGATGGAGGAGACTGTTGGGCTACAGTCCATGGGGTCGCGAAGAGTCGGACACGACTGAGCGACTTCACTTCTTAGAATATTTCTTTGATGAATATTACAATAAGAAAAGAAATATAATAGTAGCTGTGTTCTATTTTTTACTTTCTTGTCTTCTTTATCTTTTTTTGGCATTCAATATATACTTTTAGATAGAATAATAATTTTTTTTAATAAGAGTTAAAATCTATTCAGCAAACGATTTTCTAAACAAAATTCAACCAAAACTTATTTAAAAGAAATGTCACCTAAAACAAACAACAAATAAAATCACTCTTATTATCCAAAAATGTAAATGTACTATCTTCCTACATGCCGCATTTTCAGACATTTATTTCAGACATATTAGAGAAACTTTTGGAAATACAAGAAAAGATCAACACTAAGTCTAAAAAGCGATTGTAAATCAAAATAGAAATGATATTATGGAGGCATAGAACACTAATCTAAGTTGGAAAATACATTTAAAATTTATAATTTATTTATTGTTTTATTCTTTAATCTTAAAATTATCATTTAAATAAAACCATTGCTAAACTATGATGACAATTGTTTTTGAAGTAGATAAGTCAAAATGAGAAATCTGGGAAAGGGCTTTTCTTCAAGACAGATTTTGACTAAAAGACTTTTGTTATTCAGTTATTCACATTGGTCCACAAAAGACAGCAGTAAACCAAAAAGGCTTAAACTATAATATGAGGCATTCAAGTTGCATAAAACAAGGTTTGTATCAATAAGCATGGCTAAAAATAGAATAGAATATTTATCTAATAGAATATAAATGCTTTATTTTTATGTATTTTAACTTAATTAATTTTAGACAAACCTAGACAGCATATTAAAAAGCAGAGACATTACCTTGCTAACAAAGATCTGTATAGTCAAAGCTGTGGTTTTTCCTGTAGTCACGTATGGATGTGAGGGTTGGAACAAAAAGCAGGCTGAGTGCCAAAGAATTGATCCTTTTGAACTGTGGTGTTGGAGAAGACTCTTGAGAGTCCCTTCCTAAAAGAAATCAACCCTGAATATTCATGGGAATATTTTGGAGAAGGCAATGGCAACCCACTCCAGTGTTCTTGCCTGGAGAATCCCAGAGACAGCGGAGCCTGGTGGGCTGCCATCTATGGGGTCTCACAGAGTCGGACACGACTGAAGTGACTTAGCAGCATTCATGGGAAGGACTGATGCTGAAGCTGAAGCTATAATACTTTGGCCACCTGATGCAAAGAACTGACTCATTGGAAAACACCCTGACGGTGGGAAAGATTGAAGGTAGGAGGAGAAGGGGACGACAGGATGGGATGGTTGGATGGCATCACCGACTCGATAAACATGAATTTGAGCAAGCTCCAGGAGATGGTGAAGAACAGGGAAGTCTGGTGTGCTGCAGTTTATGGGACTGCAAAAAATCAGACATGACTGAATGACTGAACAACAACAACAAAAGAGAATTAGGATTCCAACAAAAGAAAAAAAATAATCTATCCTTTACCCTGTGATTTTTGCTTGAAGTTAAGAAAATATAGAGATATACATGGAAATATGGAGCTTAGGTCAGCTGAGGATAATGAAATTTATCTCACTAAAAGAAGTGGTATAAAGCCAAGTTCAGTTAATAAATCATTGCCTTGTTTTTTTCATAACAAACAAGAGGCAGTGTGTTATTACTATGAAAGAACACTTCGTATTCTTTATTCACCAATTGGTGAAATACTGAGGAATCATAACATGCAGATACTGATTGAGTAGATCTGGTGGGCCTGACAAGCTGTATTTCTAGCAAGCTCCAAGAGGAAGCTATGCTGCTGTTTCAAGGCCAACACTTTTTTATGTAGTAAAGCTATAAAAATAAGGTTAATATAAGTTATAAAGAAGACATATGAAAATGCCAGGAAATTTTATATGGGGGAAGATTTAGTCTCAGAAATCTCTTTTCTGAGATTGGAAGCAGTAAGTTTCTATATAGTTTAGAAAGTCAAAGGACACACAGACCAAGAGAGATTTATCAAGTCATCTAGAATAAAGAAGGACTTTTTTAAAACTTTAACTATTATTTTATGTTGGAGTATAGTTAATTTACAATGTTAATTTCAAGTGTATAGCAAAAGTATACCAGAGTGATTGTGTTACTCACATACATATATCCATTCTTTTGCAGATTCTTTTCCCATATATGTTATTAGAGATTACTGCTTAGAGTTCCCTGGGCTCTACAGTGCTATATTGGTCTTTGTGGACTATCAATTTTATATATAGTAGTTCATATATGTTAATACCAAACTCCTAATTTATCCCTCCCTCCACCCTTCCTCAAGGCTGCTGGTGACTCAGATGGTAAAGAATCCAGCTGCACTGTAAGACAGCTGGTTCAATTGCTGTGTCAGGAATATCCCCTGGAGAAGGGAATGGCTACCCACTCCAGTATTCTTGCCTGCTAAATTCCATGGAAAAAGGAGCCTGGCAGGCTGAACTGACACGACGGAGTGACTGTGACTGACTAAGCACACACACAGACTATCTTTCCTCTTTGATAATCTTAAATTCGCTTTTGAAGTCTGTAAGTCTGTTTCTTTTTTGTGAGTATGTTCATTTGTACATTTTTTTTTTCTTTTTATGGCTGTGCTGCATGGCACATGGGGTCTTAGATCCCTGACCAGAGATTAAACCCACATTCCCACCCCCTGTATTGGGAGCATGGACTCTTAACCACTGGACAACCAGGAACGTGCTTATTTGTATCATTGTTAAGATTCCATATATAAGTGTACCATATAATATTTGTCTTTGTCTGATTAGTATGAGAATTTCTATGTCAGTTCGTATTGTTGCAAATGGCATTATTTCATTCTTTTAATGGCTGAACAATATTCTACTGTATATATGTACCACATTTTCTTTACCTGTTCCTCTGATGATGGACATTTAGGTTGCTTCCATGTCTTGGCTATTTTAAATACTGCTGCAACAAACATTGGGGTTCATGTATCTTTTCAAATTATGATTTTCTCTAGATATATGCCCAGGAGTGGGATTGATGAATCATATGGTAGCTCTATTTTTATTTTTTAAGGAACCTCCACACTGTTCTCCATAGTGGTTATACCAATTTACATTCTTACCAATGATGTAGGAAGGTTCCTTTTTCCACAACCACCCCAACATTTACTATTCATAAATATGCCATTCTGACACTGTAGTTTTGATTTGTATTTCTCTAATAATTAGTAATGTTGAGCATCTTTTCATGTGCTTTATGGACATCTGTATGTCTTTTTCTTTAGAAATGTCACCAAATTTGCAAATGTTTTCTCACATTCTATGGGCTGTCTTTTCACTTTTTTTATAGTTCCCTTTGCTATGCAAAATCTTTTAAGTTTAACTAGGTTTCATTTGTTTATTTTTGTTTTTGTTTTCATTGATTTATGTCAAAGAACATACTAACCTACGTTTTCCTCTAAGAGTTATAAAGTATTTAGTCTTACATTTAGGTCTTTAAAAATAATAAAATACCTAAGAATAAACCTATCTAGGAGGCAAAAGACCTGTGCTCTGAAAACTATAAGATGCTGATGAAAGAAATCAAAGACAACACAGATAGATGGAAAGTTATACCACGTTCTTGCATTGGAAGAATCAATATTATCAAAATAACTCTACTACCCAAGATGATCTACATGTATATTATTATATGTGAAACGAATTGCCAGTTCAGGGTCGATGCATGTTACAGGATGCTCAGGGCTGGTATGCGGGGATGACCCAGAGGGAGGATAAGGGGAGGAGGGAGGTGGGAAGGGGGCTCGGGAGGGGGAACTCATGTACACCTGGGGCGGATTCATGTCAGTGTATGGCAAAACCAACCAATATAATATTGTAAAATAATTAGCCTCCAATAAAAATTAAAAAATATATATAAAATGCAGTCCCTATCAGATTACCAATAGCATTTTTCAGAAAACTAGAACAAAACTTTAAAAATTTGTATGGAAACACAGAAGATCTTAAAAGGCCAAATCAATCCTGAGAAAGAAATATGGAGCCGGAAAAATCAGCTTCTCAGACCTCAGTCTATACTCCAAAGCTCAGTCTATACTACAGTAGCCAAAGGTGCAAAAACAGAAATATAGATCAACAGAACAGGATAGACAGGCCAGAGATAAAACCAGGCACTTATCATCAATTATCCATGACAAAGGAGGCAAGAATATACGATGGAGAAATGATTGTGTCTTCAATAAGTGGTATTGGGAAAACTGTACAGCTACATGTAAAAGAATTAAAACATTCTCTAACACCACACAGAGTTAAGGAAATTTAAGTGTCAGTCTGAGAGGTATGAAAGGCTCTTTCAAGCAAGATGACTAAGACCCAGCTTCTCTCCTGGCCTTGAGGTCAACTCAGCAATGGTAGAATTTTTGGGAAGGCTTAAAAATTATCTTAGGGAAAGTACACCAAGCACCCTAGGACTGGATTAACCCCAATTCAAGGGAAGCATAGCTCTATATATTGCTGAAACCTTAAATTAAAAGATTCTTACTCCTTGGAAGGAAAGTTATGACCAACTTAGAGAGCATATTATAAAGCAGAGACATTACTTTGTCAACAAAGGTCCGTCTAGTCAAGCCTATGGTTTTTCCAGTGGTCATGTATGGATGTGAGAGTTGGACTGTGAAGAAAGCTGAGCACTGAAGAATTGATGCTTTTTAACCGTGGTGTTGGAGAAGACTCTTGAGAGTCCCTTGGATTGCAAGGAGATCCAACCAGTCCATTCTAAACGTGATCAGTCCTGGGTGTTCATTGGACGGACTGATGTTGAAGCTGAAGCTCCAATACTTTGGCCACCTCATGCAAATATCTGACTCATTTGAAAAGACTCTGATGATGGGAAAGATTAAGGGCAGGAGGAGAAGGGGATGACAGAGGATGAGATGGTTGGATGGCATCACCGACTCAATGGACATGAGTTTGGGTGAACTCAGGAGTTGGTGATGGACAGGGAGGCCCGGCGTGCTGTGATTCATGGGGTCACAAAGAGTTGGACACAACTGAGTGACTGAACTGAAGTTAATATAATCAAATTGCCATTAAGAAAACCTTTTTCATTCAGAATAGTGTCTATGTTTATTTTTTCTGCAATGCTTGTTTTGATTAAAAGTAGCTAATATGTATTTAACTTATATGCAGAGTACATCCGGAGAAGGCAATGGCAAGCCACTCCAGTACTATTGCCTAGAAAATCCCGTGGATGGAGGAGCCTGGTAGGCTGCAGTCCGTGGGGTCGCTAAGGGTCGGACACGACTGAGCGACTTCACTTTCACTTTTCACTTTCACACATTGGAGAAGGAAATGGCAACCCACTCCACTGTTCTTGCCTGGAGAATCCCAGGGACAGGGGACCCTGGTGGGCTTCTGTCTATGGGGTCACACAGAGTTGGACACGACTGAAGTGATGCAGCAGCAGCAGCAGCAGCAGAGTACATCATGAGGAACGCTGGGCTAGAAGAAGCACAAGCTGGAATCAAGATTGCCGGGAGAAATATCAATAACCTCAGATATGCAGATGACACCACCCTTATGGCAGAAAGTGAAGAGGAACTCAAAGGCTTCTTGATGAAAGTGAAAGAGGAGAGTGAAAAGGTTGGCTTGAAGCTCAACATTCAGGAAATGAAGATCATGGCATCTGGTCCCATCACTTCATGGGAAATAGACGGGGAAACAGTGTCAGATTTTATTTTTTTGGGCTCAAAAATCACTGCATATGCTGATTGCAGCCAGGAAATTAAAAGATGCTTACTCCTTGGAAGGAAAGTTATGACCAACCTAGATAGCATATTAAAAAGCAGAGATATTACTTTGCCAACCAAGGTCCGTCTAGTCAAGGCTATGGTTTTTCCCGTGGTCACGTACGGATGTGAGAGTTGGACTGTGAAGAAAGCTGATCGCCGAAGAATTGATGCTTTTGAACTGTGGTGTTGGAGAAGACTCTTGAGAGTCCCTTGGACTGCAAGGAGATCCAACCAGTCCATTCTAGAGGAGATCAATCCTGGGTGTTCATTGGAAGGACTGATGCTAAAGCTGAAACTCCAATACTTTGGCCACCTCATGAGATGAGTTGACTCACTGGAAAAGACTCTGATGCTAGGAGGGATTGGGGGTGGGAGTAGATGGGGACGACAGAGAATGAGATGGCTGGATGGCGTCACCGACTTGATGGACATGAGTTTGAGTGAACTCCAGAAGTTGGTGATGGACAGGGAGGCCTGGCGTGCTGTGATTCATGGGATCTCAAAGAGTCAGACACGACTGAGCGACTGAACTGAACTGAACTGAACTGAATATGTAATAAATACATACTATTCACCTGACATTGTTAGACTTGTAGTTTAATTTTTTAATATTTCCATCCACCTATTCTAAGAGATGGGAATCCCAGACCACCTGACCTGCCTCTGGAGAAACCTGTATGCAGGTTAGGAAGCAACAGTTAGAACTGGACATGGAACAACAGACTGGTTCCAAATAGGAAAAGGTGTACGTCAAGGTTGTATATTGTCACCTTCCTTATTTAACTTATATGCAGAGTACATCATGAGGAACGCTGGTCTGGAAGAAGCACAAGCTGGAATCAAGATTGCTAGGAGAAATCTCAATAACCTCAGATATGCAGATGACACTACCCTTATGGCAGAAAGTGAAGAGGAACTCAAAAGCCTCTTGATGAAAGTGAAAGAGGAGAGTGAAAAGGTTGGCTTGAAGCTCAACATTCAGAAAACAAAGATCATGGCATCTGGTCCCATCACTTCATGGGAAAGAGATGGAAAAACAGTGGAAACAGTGTCAGACTTTATTTTTTGGGCTCCAAAATCACTGCAGATGCTGATTGCAGCCATGAAATTAAAAGACGCTTGCTCCTTGGAAGGAAGGTTATGACCAACCTTGATAGTATATTGAAAAGCAGAGACATTACTTTGCCAACAAAGGTCCGTCTAGTCAAGGCTATGGTTTTTCCCGTGGTCATGTATGGGTGAGAGTTGGACTGTGAAGAGGGCTGATCGCCGAAGAATCGATGCTTTTGAACTGTGGTGTTTTAGAAGACTCTTGAGAGTCCCTTATACTGCAAGGAGATCCAACCAGTCCATTCTAAAGGAGATCGATCCTGGATGTTCATTGGAGGGACTGATGCTAAAGCTGAAACTGCAATACTTTGGCCACCTCATGCGACGAGTTGACTCACTGGAAAAGAGTCTGATGCTGGGAAAGGTTGGGGGCCGGAGGAGAAGGGGACAACAGAGAATGAGATGGATGGATGGTATCACCGACTCTGTGGACATGAGTTTGAGTGTACTCCAGGAGTTGGTGATGGACAGGGAGGCCTGGCGTGCTGTAATTCATGGGGTTGCGGAGAGTCGCACACGACTGAGCGACTGAACTGAACTGAACTGAACTGATTCTAACCAATTAAACTAATTGAGAAAACAAGTAGTATTTATGATTTAATTACAGTAACACAAATACTAAAACTTAGTTGCAGACTAGGTGGATAGCCAAAGCTATATGTTAGTTAATAATTTATGATCAAAAAAGATTGGCTCACAGCTTATCAGAAATCTCCACTGTAAACCCTGGGACAATTTCTGACTGCCTAAGCTGTGAAACATTGCAACAGCTACATGATTTACAAACTTCATTTATTAAATGATT
Organism: Moschus berezovskii; assembly: GCF_049115385.1. Classification (NCBI taxonomy): domain Eukaryota; kingdom Metazoa; phylum Chordata; class Mammalia; order Artiodactyla; family Moschidae; genus Moschus; species Moschus berezovskii. The sequence goes on from NC_142464.1 coordinate 39,380,113, forward strand.
AAATTGATTGAATAAGTTCATTCTTTATCTGTATTGTGCAACACTGTAGTCACTAACCCATCTATGTATTTTAATTTGTATTAATAAAGTTAAAATTAAATATAAGAAAAATTCATTTCCTTAAACATGCAAGCCACATTTCAAGCGTTAAGTAGCCATATGTGGCTTGTAGTTACTATATTGGACAAAGTACTCTATATATTAACATTTCCAAAGTCATACAAAATTCATTTGAGAAATTCAATTCTATCTTAATGTTGACAGATCATCTAGATTTTGTTAATTTTTATATCATTCAATTTTTTGTTGTTGATTAGACACGAAGTCATGTCTGACTCTTTTGTAACCCCATGGATTTTGGCCCTCCAGGCTTTCCTCTTCATGGGATTTCCCAGACAAGGATACTGAGGTGGGTTGTCATCTCTTCCTCCAGGAGATCTTCCCAACACAGAGACTGAATGTGCAGCTCCTGCTCAGCAGGTGGTTCTTTACCACTGAGCCATCTGGGAAGCCTGATATTTCAAAATATTACCTAATTTTATTCTCACAACTATCACTTGAAAAATACTGAAGTTAATAAGTTTGCTGTTTAATCACTAAGTCATGTCTGACTCTTTTGAGACCCCATGGACTGTAGCTTAAGCAGGCTCCTCTGTCCATGGGAATTCCCATGACAAAAATATAAGAATGGGTTTCCATTTTCTTCTACATGGGATGTTCCCGCCCCAGGGATTGAACCCACATCTCCTGTATTGGCAGGCATATTCCTACGACTGAGACACCAGGGACTATATTTTATAAAGAAGGGCAATACTGGATATTTTAGCTTTTTTCAGAGCTAAATTGAAGTTAAAGCTCTTGGATTTAAAATCTGTGCAACTTGTAGAATCAATTTACACAGTGGGAATTGAAATTCAGGACATATCTTTGTCATGCGTGGAGATGGATTAAGTTTTGAATTTGAGTGGCATTACCATTCAGTAGTCCATGTCATTATCTAATATAAGATCTACTGCACTATGGGAAAACTATATCTTTAGATAAAATATAGTTCCTTACCGGAGAAGGCAATGGCAAGCCACTCCAGTACTCTTGCCTGGAAAATCCCATGGATGGAGGAGCCTGGTAGGCTGCAGTCCGTGGGGTCGCTAAGGGTCGGACATGACTGAGCGACTTCACTTTCACTTTTCACTTTCACACATTGAAGAAGGAAATGGCAACCCACTCCAGTGTTCTTGCCTGGAGAATCCCAGGGACGGGGGAGCCTGGTGGGCTTCCGTCTATGCGGTCACACAGAGTCGGACACGACTGGAGTGACTTAGCAGCAGCATAGTTCCTTACTAAGCTGGAAAATTAGCAAAACAGCTCTATATCATATTTGTTTTTCAAATAAGAATAGCTAGCACTTAGCTCCAGAGAAGGCAATGGCAAGCCACTCCAGTACTCTTGCCTGGAAAATCCCATGGATGGAGGAGCCTGGTAGGCTGCAGTCCGTGGGGTCGCTAAGGGTTGGACACGACTGAGCGACTTCACTTTCACTTTTCACTTTCCACTTTCACACATTGGAGAAGGAAATGGCAACCCACTCCAGTGTTCTTGCCTGGAGAATCCCAGGGACGGGGGAGCCTGGTGGGCTTCCGTCTATGGGGTCACACAGAGTCGGATACGACTGAAGTGACTTAGCAGCAGCACTTAGCTCAATACTCAGAAATGATCACAACAGAATGCTTATGTTGATTAAAAAAATATCAATTTGAATTGTTCAGTCAATAAGTTTAAAAGCCATTACGTGTTTACATAGTAAATTTAAGTTAATATGATCTACTGTAGTATATCTTTCTACCAGAGTCCATGCTAAAGTCATAAAGCTTTATGGACCGCTCCATTGAGACAACCGACAGGTTTACAAGATGAAGCCTGACTACCTTCATCAATAAAATTTATTTTTCTGAAATTCATAAATATACTCTTTCACTGTCCATTTTCACTTCTCCTCTGAGCATATTGTTTTGTACCTGTAGTTTTCATTTCCAAATTAATGCCATTCTCCCAAATCATCCCACTTTCACTCTCTCCCACAGAGTCCCAAAGACTGTTCTATACACCTATGTAATAATTTTAAATTCAAAAAATTGATGAAGTCATAGTTGCTGTCATCATGGAGTTGGTGAGACAATGATACACATTCAAAAAAATTGAGGAAGATGATTCTGAAGGATGGGAGAGATTTTGTAGATGAAGGAGAAACCAAATTCATTTCAGATGGAGCATATAGAAAAAGACACAAGAGTGCAAAGGGGAACAGCAAATGGGCTGATCTAGACAGCTTATATGGATATGTGAGAAAATAATAAATCATGTGGCTTAAAGGAGTATGGTAGGGTCAGTCACAGAAGATCATTAATGTCAAACACAGTGGGTTGTATCTAACAATATTATGAACAAAACTTCTATTATTATTATATAAATTATTAATTTAACATGAGAGTGGATGATCACAGATATGCTGTAAACTTTATCTGAACACAATGGAACAGGTAGACGCTGTAGAGATGGAATCCAGTTCATAATAAATTAAACAGTCTGCAAGGAGGGACCACCGGGGATGCAAATATTGCCTGGAAGTTTGAAAGGATGTTAGAGACACTGTAGATTCACATCTGTAGGACACAGGTCCTATATGAAAGAATTTTAAAGGTGAAGAAGATGAAAAATGAGTGATAACTCCAAGTTTAAGAACCTATGTGACTGAGAGAATATGGGCTGTTCATGGAGATAAGAAAATAAATTAGATTGAGATATATTGTGGTGAGCACTGAAGAGAGGTAGCAGAGGAGAATTCTTGGATAACCTCCCATGGGCAAAGGCACCTTCCTCGGCAGCAGCTCTTTCACCACCACCTGGAATTGTTTACACTCCAATACTTTGCCCACCTAATGTGAAGAGCTGACTCATTGGAAAAGAATCTGATGCTGGGAAAAATGGAAGGCAAAAAGAGAAAGGGGTGGCAGAGGATGAGATGGTTAGATAGCATCACCGACTTAATGAACATGAATCTGAGCAAAACTCCAGGAGATAGTGGAGGACAAAGAAGCCCAGCATGCTACAGTCCATGGGGTGGCAAGAGTCAGACACAACTTAAGATGGAACAACAGCAACTTCTGAAGGCTTGAAATTTAACCATTTGAAATTTGTTCCCAGAGGTTACTCCTGTTTAAAAGGTAGGTAATTCACTGAAGGGGCAAAGAGAAATTCTTACCTTAATGTATGGTCATAGAATCTTTTGCTGAGATCAAGTTTGACAAAGAGAAAAGTGCAAAGGAGAGGTAAGAAAAAGGAGATAAAGCTAGGAATATCATAGATTAATTAATGTATTTGATAATTTTAAATAAAGCTAAGAACCTAAAGCATATCCCTGTGCATGCTTCTATTGCAGTCTTCCTTTTATTCTTTTAAAATGTTAAGTAATTGCCCCTGCATTTTGTTGCTAGTCTCAACAAGGGCAACCAGAGTAATTCTGTTAAAACGGGTAATTTTATATGACTCCTCTGTTCAAAACTTGTTAGAGTTTCTCATCTAAAGCAGAGTTAAAGTTGCCAATGACCAATAATCCCCTATTCCAGTCCTTCTTTTTCTGACTTCACTTCCTTCTACATTCTTCCTGGTTTACTTTTCCTGAAAATCATCAGGCATATTCCCAAATTTAGGTCCCTTGTGCTGAATATCTGAAACATTTCTCTTCCAGATAGCTTCTTGTCTGATTCTCTCACTTTCTTCAAATTTTAAATACATCTGTCTCATTAGGAATAACTATAACCCCCATTCCCATACATTTCTGACCTGTCTGACGTTGTTTTTCTTTCTCCATAGTATTTACCATCTTCCAACAGGCTATAAAATTTACCTATTCATTGTTTCGTTATTAGCATTATCTCTTCCACTCTCCTCCACAAAGGTAGGGGTCATTCTGTTTTGTCATTGTTTTTGTATTTATATACTCTCAGCACCAAGAACTATCTTAGATACAATAGTATGAGTTCAATGAATATTTTGCTGAACAGAAGAATGAGTGAAATCCCTTTTCCAAATAATCTACTGACATTTTACATTTTGCATAACAGCATCCCACTCTGTTCATCCCCTTTGTTTTTTTGATTTGATGATCACAGTATTCTGTCCTTTGTAAAAAATAAATAAAATAACAAATGTGTAGTGGACACTATTAAATTAGTAAATGTATTCTTGCAGAAGCTTAGGGAATGTGAAGACTTGTTTAGTAGCTAGAAAGCATGAGAGTTAGTCTAGCTTGCATGGTAGAAAAAGCTCAAGACTGATATTAATTCTCAGAAAGTCAAAACCACTCATGACAGCAACTCAGACTATCCTCAGACTATCCTGTGTTGAAAGCCTGAATCATGGTGAATAGTTTCCAAGAGAATGAATCAGAAAATGAAAACAAAACTAAACTAAATAAACCTAAAAATGAGACCAGCAAAAAAGAAGATTTATAAGTGTGAAAAGAAGTGAATTAAAAGTAATTTACAATTATAATAGTGTCTATAGACTATAGAGAATAAATTACTCCTGTAATTAATATTAGCCTGTTAGACAATTTGACATAATTGAATTCACAATTTTAGTTTTCCCAACATGCTACTGTTTTCAACATAAATCTAAGCAGTGATTTTTCTCTGAAACTCTGATATTAAATTTTGATTGTAAAGACTCTCTAAACATTTCTGCATATAAAATTGTATTTCTTTCATTATACAGATATAATGAAATGATATTTGGTATAAATCTTTGCAATTGTCAAAGTGCTATACAAATGAAAGAGATTATTACTAATAAAATTTTTACATGTATTTCTTCCCTTTGCCTTCATAGTATCAGATTCAGGTTAAAAAAAATAATGGGAAAGTCATTTATAACTAACCATCCGCATCTCCCACTGAAACCAGTTAAAGTTACACATGAGTTTGAAAGGATAGTATTTGGCCTATATTGTGTTCAAGATCTAATCTGCTGTACACTGAAAGCATTACATCAGTAATAATAGTCGAAGCTGAATCTCAGAGGACTGGCAATTTTGCTGAAGCATCAGAATTTTTTTTTATCTGTACTACCCAAACATTTAAAAGCTAAGTAAACAGACTGAAAACTCTAGCATATATATTATATGTTTGGTGGTAACATGCAATATCCTCTATTGTCATTAGAGCAAACTGAAATTGTATTCCATGGTTTGGTGCTAGAAAACATTGAAAAAAAATAGTGTTTTCTGTTTAAAGTCTCTCACATAACTAGATCCCATACATGGCTCTTAAAAAAAAAAAAGATATGTAACTTTATTCATTTTTTTTTCTCATAATTTGAAACATACAGGGATTAAATGTTTGTATTCTCATTTTTCTGCATATGGGGAAATGAGGATGAATATTCATCTTTTTTATTTACTCTTGATCTGAATTTTTTTATATCACCAGAGCACTGATTCATCCCCTGTATATGAAACATATATAATCAATGGATAATAATAAAATCATATAAAATAAGTATATGGACTTGAATTATTTTTGGCTTTGATATATATGACATATACATTTTATTCTTCTAATCTACAAAAATTTAAGGTGTAGTAGATACCAAAATCAAGAGAAAATGTAGCTCTATATTTGTAAAGAAAGTTCTTATTTACCAAGCTAGAAATGTACATATACTTGCTTAGCGAAAATTTTGGCATTCTAAACATTCTAAGGTCCTGCTCTTGACTGTTTCACTTTATCTGTGTGTGATCTTAGGAGAATATTCATTTAATTTCTTTATGAACTTTCTCCAACTTTCCCATTTAAAGGAAACTGCTATCTGCTTACAAAACATTTAGGGTCTGAACTAATGAAGTTTGATTTAATTGCCTTTTTTCCGTTGTTTTCCAATGACAGCTCCAAGGGTCCCTATGCCTAGAAGGTAATATGTTTCCTGTGCAGTCATGCACCTGAGTGACTTTTCCAAATTAGGGAAGACTGAATACTGCCAATTCAAATTTGGTAGTGAAAATTACTGTATATAAAATTACTCCTCTGTAACACAACTAAGAAAAGCTGTGGCACCCATGTAATATGATTCCTCTGAAAGGGTCATTGAAGATTCTGAAATAAAGTGGGATGATCAAAAGGAGAAATAGAATTTGATTTTAAAATGAACTCCCATTCATTCTAAAATGCTTTATAAAGCAACCTCTGCCTTTTCCTCAAAAATGTAGTCTCCCTAAGATTGAAAATAGGTTGTACACCAAAACAGCTCAGAATCTGACTTGTGTTAAGGATATAGCTGTTTTTCATTAATTTTGAGATTACTGAAGGGAAGTTAGAGAAGCAGGGGCTTTGGAGTGAAATAGCAGTGAAGGCAGGTACTGTCCAGCCAGCACCTTTCTAACCAGGCAGGGAAGTTTAAAATAGCATTATGTAATTCCAGAAATAATCTCTGAAGTAGGTAAACAGCATCCCCATCATCAGATGAAAAAACGGAGACATGCAAAGGTTAAGCAATTCACCCAGCAGATAGCAGGATCATAATTAAAAGTTGGGTCTGTTTGGCTACAACATTTGATCTAATAAACTATGGAAAGAATCTGCTTTTAAGCCTCTGTTTTTAAAGAACTGAGACATTATCATGTTGGAAATGAATCAAGTTAAGCAGTTATATCAGGCAAAGTGTTTTCCTGACTTTCTATACCAGTCCTATAATCTATATTATGTAATATTTCTCACATTATAAGATACAATGACTTCAAACAATAGAGGTCTTAGGGTAAGATTTATATAATCTTGCTACCAAATTACCTGCACTAATAAAAGGAAGAGAAAATTAAAAAAAAAAACAACAGACTACCTGCACTAGTAAAAATTTCTGAATTATTCTGTAATTATATGGGCTTCCCTTGTGGATCAGCTAGTAAAGAATCCGCCTGCAATGCAGGAGACCTGGGTTCGATCTCTGGGTTGGGAAGATCCCATAGAGAAGAGAAAGGCTACCCAATCCGGTATTCTGGCCTGGAGAATTCCATGGACTATAGCCCACGGGATCGTGAAGAGTCGGACACGACTGAGCGACTTTCATTTTCACTGTAAGTATATATATATATGTGTGTGTGTGTATTTATTTTTAGAGATGTAGTGACAGGAAATAAATTATAAATGTAATTATCAACCAAAATTTCTTTGTACACTTTCTATCAGGGCCTAATTTAGAGCAGAAAGTTTTTCCTCTGTAGCTTCACTATCTTAATTCTTAAAAAATTAGTGCTGAGTGCAATCCTCGCTAGAATATGTGGTTATTTAGCCCTTGAATACATATTGCCTGAGCTCTGTTAGACTCTTTCAGAAATTATTACACATTTGCTTTTACATTTTTATAACTAAGTGTGTTTGACTTGTTTCTTTCAGCATTTATACATTTATCTAAGCCTCACAGTCCAATAACATTTACATAGGTATGGTAGCTTTTATTCATCATGGAATTTACATACTAAAGTGCTTTTAGTGTATTTTTAGAACATCCATAAAACCTATTGTCCATCAATCAAAGATAATTCATTTTCAAACTGCATTAGTACATTTTTCTTTTTAAGTAAACCATTGCTAAAAATTGGCAAAATACAGGATTTTATAATTGCTTTGAATCTATAAAAATCCAGGCACTGTTAGAAGGTTAGTGGAGAGGACAGTTTTAAAGTCAGTCAGATACACTGGGTCTCCTTCCCATTATTGCTACTTTCTAGGTTTCTTTCCTTGTGGAAGGCATTCAACTTCATTGTCCCCTAGGTTCTTCATTTAATCGCAGTACAGACTTTGCAGGCAATTTATTAACATGCCTGATACAATGTCCAGCAGGGTCAATTATTCAATACATTTTAAAGATTTTAGTAAGAGCTAGTGGGTCCTTTAGCTAAATATAATGTCTGTTATAATCCACACTCCATTTTAGTCCTTATTATTACAGATAACAGCTTATTTCATTTTGGACCACTCAAATTATGAAGATGTCCTTCTTTTATTGATGCCAATACTGTCTATCCAGAACTTGTATCTCTGTACCCTCTGATACTAAGTAATGAAGAGATATCTAACAACAGATCAAACATACATAAATAACTTTTTTTCCCTTTCTCTCTTTTAAGGCAAAGATCTTCAGGTTTCAGTTTTTGTTTGTGTTCCTCTCCTACATGATGAATCAGTTAGGATTCTTTTGACTCTAGAGGAAACGAAACTTGACTAATTTTTGACCCAGATACTGAAGTAGTTTCTGGTTTAGATTTAACATGACACAAGGACTGAAATTATGTCATTAGAACCTTGTTTTTTCATCTTCAAAACTTGCCTCACCTATATACCATATAGGTTGGTTTCACAGATTTTCCCACTTTAATGTTAAAATAGTTCCCTGATGGTCCGTGGTTAAGAATCCACCTGCTGATGCAGAGGACACAGGTTTGACCTCTGGCCCAGGAACTAAGATCCCACATGCTACTGGGCACCTAAGCCCATGTGCCATAACTACTGAAGCCTGTGTACCGTAAAGCCTGTGCCCCACAACAAGAGAAGCCTCCATCATGAGAAGCCTGCACATCGCAACTGGACAGTACCTCCACTTGCTGCAGTATTAAAGAAAGCCCCCGTTCAGCAATGGAGACCTAGTGCAGCCAAAAACAAATAATAAATAAACAAAAAATAGTTCCACATTTAGTATTTCACAACTTGAGTCTAGTGGAAAAAAGAAAATAACCTCAGGAAAAGTTACAACAAACAACACCGAAATACAAAAGGATCATAATAGACCATTACAAGAAACTATATTCCAATAAAATGGACAACCTGGAAGAAATGAACAGATTCTTAGAAAAGTTTGACCTTCCAAGACTGAACGAGGAAGAAAATAGAGATTTTGAGTAAGCCAATTACAAGCACTAAAATAAAAACTGAAAAACAATTACAAGCACTGGAATGAAACTGTGATAAAAAAAATCTCCCCAAAAACAAAAGTCCAGGGCCGATGGATTCACAGGTGAAGTCTATCAAACATTTAAAGAAGAGTTAATGCCTATCCTTCTAAAACTCTTTCAAAAAACTGCAGAGGAAGGAACACTTCCAAATTTATTCTATGAGGCCACACTTGCCCTGATACCAAAACCAGAAAAAGACAACACATAAAAAAGAAAATTACAGGCCAATATCACTGATGAACATAGATGCAAAAATCCTCAACAAAATTTTAACTAACAGAATTCAGCAACACATTAAAAGGCTCATACACTGTGATAAAGTCGTGTTTATCCCAGGGATGTAAGATATGCAAATCAATCAGTGTGATACACCATATTAACAAATTGAAAGATAAAAATCATAAATCATATGATAATCTCAATAGATGCAGAGAAAACCTTCAAAAAAATTCAGCACCCATTTATGATAAAAAAAAAACTCTTAAAAAAATGGGCACAGAAGGAACCTACCTCAACATAATGAAGGCCATATATGATAAACACACAGCCAACATTATTCTCAAGGATGAAAAACTGAAAGTATTTCCTCTAAGATCAGGAATAAGACAAGGGTGCCCATACTCACCACTATTATTCAACATACTTCTCAAAGTCCTGGCTATGGCAATCAGAGAAGAAAAAGAAATAAAAGGGATCCAGATTGGAAAAGAAGTAAAACTCTCACGGTTTGCAGACAACAAAATTCTCATAATCATGAAATTGGTGTGAGCTGACCAAACAGATTAACTTAAGTATGGGGGATCTATATCTATATTTGCTGGATATAAGCTAATCAGAATGAACATTACCAATAATCAGTCAGAATAGACACAGACCATAAACAACAAGTATGTCCACAAAGTGCATTTGTACTGACTGTAGCTCTATTTCAGATATTTTCCCTGACCTTCCCTCAAAGCAGACTATAGAGTTAACTTCATTCTAAAAAGTAAGGAATGAGAATAGAAGGAGTCTTGATTCCCAGGAGGAAAACAAAATTATGGTTACTAATAGACAACTGAGTAATGTTGGGTACTAAAACTAACCATGGACCACTACATATGGTTTTGAGAACTTTCAACAATATAATTACTTTCCTGGATTAATTTCAGTTAAACAGTTGTTCTATGAAACATACTCTCTATAAGAAATGTTTGACATGAAAAGTCTGATCAATAGTGTAGAACAACAATCTTATCTGATTTTGTCTAAAATCTATATTTCTATTAATGAAACCCAAGATTTTTTTGATAAACTTCTAGATTTGGTAATCTTCATATGAAGTACTAATGAGTTAAGTTTTTCAGCCTTCCTATATAGTTTGTTTTCTAATGTTAAAAGTCAAATGTAAAACTCTGTGCTTTACAAAATTGATTCTTAGTTTAGGGTGTCCTTCAGTGCAAATAATACTAAACATTTTATATAAAATTGAGCAGTAAGTTATCATCTAGAAATTTGAAGATATCATATTCAGACAAACTATTTAATCATTGAAAACTATGTTTTAAAAAGGCACACTTAGTAAAGGAATCCTTCCCTTTAGATATATATATTGATATATTAATTATACTGATAGATCTGATCGACCAGTTACCAATGTACTTTAGTCCATATTCTTTACCACATGTAAAAGAATATAATTGTATAAAGTCCATTATTTTTACACAGTCCTTTGAGCTTGGCTTAGTTGTTTTAAAAAAAGCTTATGTTAGCTCCAGTAATTTATTTTCCCAGTGTACATTTTGGTAATTAATCAAATTTAGAACTTTAATTGGCTTAACATCAAACTCATTGGCCTAGAGACCTGAGGATCCATTTTCCCTTTTAGCCTTATGACACTATCCTTCTTCATATATGCAGAACTTGAAATTTTAAGATTCCAAAATAACATATCATCAACCCTGTATACCCTGAAAAATATTATCTACATTTCAACTTATCTTCATAAATCTAATTTTCAAGTTCTGACTTCTATAATTAAGCAGAGCAGGTGATGAAGTCTTACACTGCTACTGTGCTCTTACTTAATTTCTTTCACCTGTGCCAGCTGTTGCACAGTAGGGAATCTTTTAGCAGTAATAATGAATTATCTTCCTAAACCCAACAAAAGCATAAAGCTGAAATTTGTTAAAGATTAAGAGAAAGAAAAGTTCTACATGGGCCAGTATACCATTACATAATCCAAGAACCTTAAATTTGGGGCCATTCTACTCCAACTCTTTCATTTTGCAGATAAAGAAATAGGTTTAGGGAAGTCCAGTGATTTGTCTAGTGGACAATAGCTAAGAAGCTTCAGAGGAAGCACATGTGTTCAGCATGTCTGTCAATTCAGATTCCTTTCTATCTTGCCACAGCACTCTGTGATTAAAAAATTACATCCCAATAAATACAGAATAAAGAGTTCTGAGGAAGGGAACAAGGAAAAGGAGATAATTAACTTTATTGATCCATTCAACCATATATAGATTTCCAATCACTGAGCCTTCACTTCTGCTAGTTACTACTTTAAACTCTATGGCATTTAGAGATAAGTAATGCCAACAAAGGTCCGTCTAGTCAAGGCTATGGTTTTTCCCATGGTCATGTATCGATGTGAGAGTTGGACTGTGAAGAAAGCTGATCGCCAAAGAATTGATGCTTTTGAACTGTGGTGTTGGAGAAGACTCTTGAGAGTCCCTTGGACTGCAAGGAGATCCAACCAGTCCATTCTAAAGGAGATCAATCCTGGGTGTTCATTGGAAGGACTGATGCTAAAGCTGAAACTGCAATACTTTGGCCACCTCATGCGATGAGTTGACTCACTGGAAAAGACTCTGATGCTGGGAAAGGTTGGGGGCGGGAGGAGACGGCGACGACAGAGAATGAGATGGCTGGATGGCATTGCCGACTCTGTGGACATGAGTTTGAGTGAATTCCGGGAGTTGGTGATGGACAGGGAGGCCTGGCGTGCTGTGATTCATGGGGTCGCAGAGAGTCGGACACGACTGAGTGACTGAACTGAACTGAACTGAATAAAGCGATCAAACGTAGAAAGAGGTCTACATTCAGAATTTACTATAACTTCATTTTATTCACATTGAAACTTTACTTCTAATGGAAGTAGTTCAAAGTCCAAGAAGGAACACACATTCATATTTAATTATCTGGTTTTCTTCATTATCTGGAATGGTTAGGACCCAACAGAAGCAGGAGATATTAAGCAGATTTGGCAAGAATACACAGAACTAAATAAAAAATATTTTCAAGACCTAGATAACCACGATGGTGTGATTACTCACCTAGAGCCAGGCATCCGAGAATGCAAAGGCAAGTCAGCCTTAGAAAGCATCACTATGAACAAAGCTAGTGGAGGTGATGGAATTCCAGTTAAGCTATTTCAAATCCTAAATATGATACTGTGAAAGTGCTGCACTCAATATGCCAGAAAATTTGGAAAACTCAGCAGTGGCCACAGGACTGGAAAAGGTCAGTTTTCATTCCAATCCCAAAGAAAGGCAATGCCAAAGAATGTTCAAACTGACCCACAATTTCACTTTTCTAGCACTTATTTCACGCTAGCAAAGTAATGCTCAAAATTCTTCAAGGTGTTAATTTAGAAAATACAGAGGAACCAGTGATCAAATTGCCAACATCCACTGGATCATCAAAAGAGCAAGAGAGTTCCAGTAAAACATCTACTTCTGCTCTATTGACTATGCCAAAGACATTGTGGATCACAATAAATGGTGGAAAATTCTGAAAGAGATGGGAATACCAGACCACCTGACCTGCCTCCTGAGAAATCTGTATTCAAGCCAAGAAGAAACAGTTAGAATTGCACATGGAACAAGAGATTGGTTCCAAATTGGGAAAGGAGTACGTCAAGGCTGTATATTGTCACCCTGCTTATTTAACTTATATGCAGAGCATATCATGTGAAATGCCACTCTGGGTGAAGCACAAGCTGGAATCAAGATTGCTGGGAGAAATATTAATAACCTCAGATATGCAGAAGACACCACCCTTATGGCAGAAGGGGAAGAAGAACTAATCAACATGCAGAAAACTATGATTATGGCATTCAGTCCCATCAATTCATGGAAAATAGATGGGGAAAAAAATGGAAAGAGTAACATACTTTATATTTTGGGACTCCAAAATCATTGCAGATGGTGACTGAAGCCATGAAATTAAAAGATGCTTGCTTCTTGGAAGGAATGCTATGACCAACATGGACAGCATATTAAAAAGCAGAGACATTACTTTGCTGACAAAGGTCCATCTAGTTAAAGTCATGGTTTTTCAGTAGTCATGTATAGATGTGAGAGTTGGACTATAAAGAAAACTGAACACTGAAGAATTGATGCTTTTGAACTGTGGTGTTGGAGAAGATCCTTGAGAGTCCCTTGGACAGAAAGGAGATCCAACCAGTTCATCCTAAAGAAAATCAGTCTTGAATATTCACTGGAAGGACTGATGCTGAAGCTGAAGCTCCAATACTTTGGCCACCTGATGCAAAAACTGACTCATTGGAAAAGACCCTGATGCTGGGAAAGATTGAAGGTGGGAGAAGAAGAGGATGACAGAGGATGAGATGGTTGGATGGCATCATCAACTCGATGGACATGAGTTTGAGTAAGCTCTGAGAGTTGGTGGTGGACAGGGAAGACTCGTGTGCTACAGTCTGTGGGGTCGCAAAGAGTTGGACACGACTGAGAGACTGAACTGACTGACTCCTTCATTACTTCCAAACTATAGGGATTATTTTAAATAATATACCCTTTCAGGCAATAGATGCAATACTTTTTTTCTCATATTTTCTTCCTTTTATTTCTTGTGTGCTGTAATGAAATGCTATAGATACTGTTTACTTTTGGTTAAATAATTTATATCAGTAAAGTTTTGTTCTCCTTAAATGAAATTACCTTTAAATTGTCAGTTCAACAACTTTATAAATCCACAGTTTTACAGTAAAAGAACACATCATTTCACAAGTTCTTGTTCTTGAATTTGTTGATTAAGTGATTTGATGATTAAGTAACGGTCTTTGTGACCCTATGGACTATATACTCCATGGAATTCTCCCAGCCAGAATACTGGATTGGATTGCCATGGCCTCCTCCAGGGGATCTTCCCAACCCAGAGATCGAACCCAGGTCTCCCACATTGCAGGCGGGTTCTTTACCAGCTGAGTCACCTGGGAAGCCCAAGCATACTGAAGTGGGGAGCCTATCCCTTTTCCAGCGAACCTTCCCGCTCCGGGTATCAAACTGGGGTCTCCTACATTGCAGGTGGATTCTTTACCAGTTAAGATACCAGGGAACCCTACAAATCTGTAATACTTCACTGTTTTTACAGTAAAAGAACAGATCATCTGGCAAGTCCTTATCCTTGAGTTTGTTGATTAATGATGTTAGAACTTAAAATGGTAGCTGTTCCAAAAAACAATCTTATCAATTATTTAAAAAATTTTTATGTCTTTCTTATTAATTTCTCCAGTTTCAGGGTCATGCACTGGCAATTTTATTGTATTAAAAATGGAGTATATAATATTTGTCACCTAACATTTCTAACTGGAGAAGGCAATGGCACCCCACTCCAGTACTCTTGCCTGGAAAATCCCATGGACAGAGGAGCCTGGTGGGCTCCAGCCCATGGGGTCGCTAAGAGTCAGACACGACTGAGCGACTACACTTTCACTTTCACGCACTGGAGAAGGAAATGGCAACCCACTCCAGTGTTCTTGCCTGGAGAATCCCAGGGACAGGGGAGCCTGGTGGGCTGCCGTCTATGGGGTCGCACGGAGTCAGACACGACTGAAGCGACTTAGCAGCAGCAGCAGCAGCAGCAACATTTCTAACAGCCCTGTGCAAGCTGCTGCATTTTTAGAGAAAATACATTTCTTATTACCACAACATAATCATAAAGTTTGTATGATGAATAAGGAAAACATGTTTTTAAGAAAATATTTTTAAAGAATCTATCTTAAAACAACATGATTTGCCATTTTGAACAAACTGGCCAAGTCTTTTAACAGAAAAGCTTGTAACTAATATGAAATTGTTATGATTATGTTCTCTTGATCAAATATAATCAAAGCGAGTGTGTGTGTGTTTGTGTGTAGTGCTTTTTTAGCATGTGAAACATAAGAGGTATACTTTGAAAGGCAAATTAATAGGAATCTTCAGATATTTTATACAGTATTCAAAAGACAGAGAACTGTCCTTGAAAATCTAAGTTTAGTCTCCATTTTTGTATTACATACATCAGAAATGGAGAATCATTATGTCTGCAAGTGGGACTTAAGGAGTGGTCTCAGTACTCTGCACCCTTCATTATTATGATTCTTACAACCCCAATGTAACAATCTCTCCTCAGATAAGCATGGCTGTAAAAACTTCAGCTAATACTGAATCTACTTTAGGAAAAATTTACGTCCTTCCTATGTACTAGCTTATTGAGATAGAAAATAGGCAGTTTTTACCTAGTATATTTACTAACATAAAATTTTCTGCTGCTCAGTCCCAGATAACAGGAAGATGCCTGGTGAAAAAGATGGTACTTTCCCCTTTCTTTCCCCAAAGGCTTCACATTTCTTATTCAGATAATAGATTAAACAGCCTTTGTTCACAGAGGACTTTTCTCTGTGCTTTGCTTAGCCTGCTATTTGAGGCTAGAGATCATGTCAACTTTAACTCATCCTGTATCATTAGTATCAATATAGTCCCTGGAACATAATAGATGCTCACACTTTTTTTCGAACTGAAAATGAATTGCAATACTATTAATTACTTCTGCTTCTTTATTATGAGGAACATATTTACTTAGATATGTTTATGTGAGCCTATTTTCTATTTCAACATAAACATATTCACATAAACAGAAGTGGTAAAGTTTACCACTTAAATGGTCAAAATGACTTTCTTTAGAACCCTTTTCTGTATTTAAAAGTTAATTTCAATGAGATCAGCAATACAGTTTCCCCAAGGAAGTGATAAAGAATCTGTTCAAGTCATCTGCAAATATGTTGGTTGCCCGCACTGCATTAATATGCAATAAAGCAATCCAGGTTTGATTCTAAAGTGGTAAATAAATAAAAGGTTAAGGTAGAGAAAGAATGAAAAAAAATCAGCATTTTCAAAATACAGTAAAAATACAATGAAATTGACAATTAAAATGTATGTATCAGAATATGTGTGATACATCAGTCATACCCAACATACGTAGATAATACATATCATGGAATATAAATTTTGATTCTTTTCTTTCCAGGTGATCTGATAAGAAGTGTTTATTAATTTGCACTACAAAACACGGATATATGGATGACTATAAGCCTGGCAGAATCTAGATAAAGTATAAGAAAAATATGTTATAAAAATGTTTAAAGTATAAAATTTCAAATGGAAATACTTCATCAGACCACTATCAAATACAAATACTATATTTTAAATTTAGTTCTATTACACTAAATATACACATTCTATTTCTCTACATAATTTCCATTTACCTGGAATAGTACAAATGATTGAATGCTGTGTAAATTTAAACATGTGTCTACTGAAAGAGAGTTTTATTTGTCTTTCCCCTGGAAATATCACCACATACCACCGATAGCATCATAAATTCATCCTCAATTATACTTCTAAGCAAATCATTGTTTAGCATATATGATTGTCAGAAAAAAATATATTTGAGCATCAGCCTTATTTGGCTAGCAAAACCCAGAAGATAATTAACCTCAAGAATAGACAAATAACTTGAAAAAGATATCCTTACTAGATCTTCAATTCAGTAATCCCCAGAAATCTCAAGAAATCCCCCATAAAACCGTCAGAAATTTCAACTCTTCGTTCTACTCTAAGATGTTGCATCTATAATAAGTAAATTTAATATGTGTTCTTGAGTCAATAATTTGAAAAAGTGGCAGTTTTAAACTAGATTAACTTGACTGTTTGAGTATCAGAAAGCTGAGTAATATATAACATTAAGATACCTTTCCTGTATTTTTCTAGGTCTGTATTTCTATAAAAGAACAATTTCATTTCAAACTAAACCTCAATTACAATATAAAAGACAATATATTCTGTGTATTTAAAATTACTATTTCCACTTTCCTATTTCCTGTTTTTTAATATATAAAGCTGTAACTAAAGTCAATATAAGAAACTTAAAAAAATAAATTTTAATAAATGTCTTTTTTATGACTAGTAAAAAGTAGAGATGTATTTAATATACTAAAAATGCCATAAATCTACAAATGCAAACACATTATAGAAACTGTCTTTTGAAATGAGAAAAAGTGCCTTGAGGAGAGTATCCTTTTACCCAATTCATTTCATTAGCATTGAGGCAATATATAGGGGCACAGGGTAGTTGTCAAGTTAACAAATTATTTCCCAGAGCTCATATAGTCACTGTTTCTCTCTGTTACCATATAGGAGTGTTTTGGAAAAGCAGGGACAGTGGGCATGATAAAATCTAGATAGAGCATATAATGGAGACTTGAAGTACAGAGGCTATGAATGCACAGAGCATCTCTATAAAACCTCAAAACATGAACAGCCCTCTCTAACTCTTTAACTCTTTAGATAAAAATTAAGTAAAATGAGAACAAAATTTAAAAGAGTTTTCTACTTAAAATTTATGAAGACACATAATTTTGTAGATAACATAAAAAATGAGTTAGTCATTATTTCTTCCTAACACTAAACTTAAAACAATTTTTTCCAGTATGTCTTTTACTTTGTTTCATTTTCATTTTTAAAAAAAATTTTTAAAATCACAATAATTTTATTTATTATTTTTTAAATTTTTATTTAATAAATGGTACAAAGCACAAAGCCAGAAACATTAAGAGTTAAAATTGTTTCATTTTCAAATTACATTTCAGCTTGTTAAAACCTGAACATCAGAAATTGGGATTCTCAAAGACTATAAATTCATCTTAAGATGGATTAGCTATAAGATGCTTGAAACTCATCAATCAATACTTCAGTTCAGTTCAGTCGCTCAGTCGTATCCAACTCTTGTGACCCTATGAATCGCAGCACGCCAGGCCTCCCTGTCCATCACCAACTCCCAGAGTTTACCCAACCTCACGTCCATCAAGTCGGTGATGCTATCCAGTCATCTCAGACTCTGCCGTCCCCTTCTCCTCCTGCATCAATCCCTCCCAGCATCAGGGTTTTTTCCCATGAGTCAACTCTTTGCATGAGGTGGCCAAAGTACTGGAGTTTCAGCTTCAGCACCAGTCCTTCCAATGAACACCCAGGATTGATCTCCTCTAGGATGGACTGCTTGGATCTCCCTGCAGTCCAAGAGACTCGCAAGAGTCTTCTCCAACACCACAGTTCAAAAGCATCAATTCTTCGGCGATCAGCTTTCTTCACAGTCCAACTCTCACATCCATACATGACCACTGAAAAAACCATAGCCGTAACTAGACCAACCTTTGTTGGAAAAGTAATGTCTCTGCTTTTTAATATGCTATCTATGTTGGTCATAACTTTCCTTCCAAGGAGTAAGCGTCTTTTAATTTCATGGCTGCAATCACCATCTGCAGTGATTTTGGAGCCCAAGAAATAAAGTCTGACACTGTTTCCACTTACACTATACTAATTCAGTAGCACTTTTTACAGCTGGCTAGGATTAACTCACATAAAAAGGTTTTATCAGGAACTTTTATATGGCCAAACAATCACAAAATTAATGAGAATTTTCTACAAGAATCCAATTCCAAAATATATCTTATAGACAATCTCACAAAACAATTATACAATGATGTGATATACAATTTACAGATGATTATCTTATTAGTAGATATGTAAAATTAGTAAAGAAAACTTATGAAACCACAAAATATAGTAGATTATTAGTAGTAAAATGCATTCAAAGGTATAACCATATCAATTAAAATAATTACTTTTGATTATAGTTAAAATTGAAATTGAAATAATAATTCTTTTTCTTATAATTCTTTATAGAAAAGTTATCCTGTATGGTTTATCATACATGTATAAGCTGAGTTCAGTTTAGTTCAGTCGCTCAGTTGTGTCCGACTCTCCACGACCCCATGAATCACAGCACGCCAGGCCTCCCTGTCCATCACCAACTCCCAGAGTTCACACAAACTCATGTCCACAGAGTCGGTGATGCCATCCAGCCATCTCATTCTCGGTCGTCCCCTTCTCCTCTCGCCCCCAACCCTTCCCAGCATCAGAGTCTTTTCCAGTGAGTCAACTCGTCGCATGAGGTGGCCAAAGTATTGCAGTTTCAGCTTTAGCTGAGTAATATTCCTTAAAACCCTAGGTTCCATAGATGCTATCACAGTCATCCATTTACTCATTGATTTGTTTATTCATTCAACCAACATGTAGAAATAGTGTATGCATCAAATGGGAAGTAATGATCAATAGGAGAATGTGGTATTTAGGAAGACAGATACATGCTATCTGGGATTACGTGGTGGCTCAGATGGTCAAGAGTCTGCCTGCAATGCAGGAGACTCAGGTTCAATCCCTGGTTCAGGAAGATTCCCCTGGAGAAGGGAATGGCAGCCTACTCCAGTATTCTTGCCTGGGAGAATTCAGCCGACAGAGGAGCCTGGTGGGCTACAGTCCATGGGGTCACATAGAGTCAGACACGACTGAGTGACTAACACACACACACACACACACACAGAAAGGCAGAAGGAATAAAGATAAGTTAGAAAAACTGAAAATATCTACGTTAGCCAGATCTTGAGGATAGAGTCAGATCTTAGGGGGTGAAAGACAGACAAAATAAAGCAAGGAATAATCTGGAAAGGTATATTTCATATTTTCCTTTCATTTAAGAGTAGCCAAAAACACAGGAGAAATCTAAATAAGTAGAGTTGAAGATATTAGCTCAAAATGCACTGCATCTATCTCACAGTGGCCTTAGCTTCGGAACCCACACTTTTTGATGGCACTGTAACAGGAAAATCATCATGAAATTTGAGGCAGAGTCCATCAGAACTTATTTGATTTCAACTAGGGAGGGGGGTTTTGAAGAGTTTGAGAGGGATTTGAGCCACTGAAAATGAATGACATGATGAAGAGGAAGAACATGACTTCTATATGTTTGTGTTAGAGACTGAACTCTCAAGAGAACTCCAGCCTGCTGCTTCCTCTACCATCTTTCATCAATCTATAAAAAGTAAAAACTAAACAAAACACTCGGACATGTAAAGCTCTGTTGTTGTGCTTGTGCTATTCATCAGGCACATAGCTCTGTGGAAAGAAACTCCAGAAATTAGCTACCTTGAACTGGGAAAAAGAGGAAACCTGCTTTCAAAGTCTCCTATGTAAGAATTCAGAACAATCCAGATTCAGATTGTGCAGCCAGGGTTTTTCTCTTCACCACTACTCAGGAGATATTAGACCTCCAGCATCTATCAGGGAAATAGCACTAGATAACAGCTGGTAACAGTGATAATGATAAGGGCAAAAAAAAGAAAAAAAAAGTCATTATCATAATAGCACCAAAGTTTTATATTGCTCTTTACAATTATCATATATGCACGTATTTACTTTAAATACAGCAAAGGAGTGAAAACATGAAAACTGTAAACTGAGAATTAGTAATCCAGGATTAATAACTCCTATGGATTTTAACCTCCAAATAATAGTGGGTGAATTATTTACAATTTAAAGATTCTCTGATCAAATGCAGATTTTTTTCTTGGTAATCCTTGGATACAGCTATATTAGTGTGGTGAAGGTTCTCAGATGCCTCACTTTAAATTAAATGGCTCATTTTTATTTAACAAGGCATTTCTCTAATTTACAGTTCTAGACATTTGAGATAAGAAGATATGAGAACCACAGATTATTCAATATTCCCTCATTTCTAAGTGAGTTATTACTAATGTTTCTTTAATAAAAAAATTTTACCAAAATAATTTACAATATGATGCATTGCTTAATATTTTTTTGCTAAGACCCTTATCATATGCTTTCTGTGCAAAATGAATTATCTTAAATTTTGAATAAAATATTTTTTATTCACCATATGCATAAACCACACCTGGCTTAATGGTATTTTTGTCTGTGTTGCTTGATATTTAGCACTATAATCAAACCATACTGCAGTGTTCACGGTTTCTGATGAGCCCTAAATGAGACTCCATCAATCTGGCAGACTATTTCAAGAGTAGAACTAAAGATGAAAAATCTCACCTTGCTCCTAAAATAAAACTCTATTCTTCCAAATATATCATAACTAGATCATTTAAGTAAGAACAGTTGAATTTGGGCACTTATTTAGAGGCACCCCTGCCTCCGCAGACATTAATCCTTAATAAATAATATGTCTCCTAAGAATATTTCCAGAACAGAAATAAAAGTTGAAAATATAATAGACATATGGACATTTTAAAAGACTAGTATATAATATATAAATAATACTAGTAATACTAATGCCTGTTTTCAAGTAATGTATGTGAAACTGACTATTCACACACTATTTTGTCACATAATTTAAATCACCTCTCCTATTTTATTTTTAAACAATATTTTGAAAGTACTTTAAAAAGGTGATTGCTTATGATCCGACACCTTTTAACACATCACATTGAATCTTTTATTTCACAAAACATTTCAACAATCATGAATTCTGTCACTCCATCTCACTATTTGAGATGGCAAGTTTGTCCCCAGCATGCATGCTTTTCCCATTTAAAAACAAAACATCACAGAAAGAAGCGTTATTTGCATAACAATTATAACAAAAAATTTAATAGGTATTTCAGGGTGCTTAAGCAGTCAACCTTTTGTTTTTATGATCAAGATCTTGTTCTGTTATCTATTTACAGAGATAGAATCAGAAATGCAGAAAGTGCTTCAACTGGCAACATGGGAGGCCTCTAAAATCTCCTGTCCATGTCCATGTGCTAGGCCGTTCAGCCATGTTCAGCTCTTTGCGATCCCGTGAACTGTAGTCTGCCAGGCTCCTCAGTCCGTGGTGATTCTACAGGCAAGAATACTAGAGTGGGTTGCTATGCCCACCTTAAAGAGATATTCCAACCTAGGGTTTGAACCCAGGTCTCCGGTATTGCAGGTGGATTCTTTACTGTCTGAGCCACAGAGAAAGCCAAGTATACTGAAGTGGATAGCCTACTCCTTCTCCAGAGGAACTTCCTGACCCAGGAATCAAACCATCCTCTCCGGCCTTGCAGGCAGATTCTTTACAAGCTGAGCTAACCAGGAAGCAAGCAGAATAACTCCCTCTAAAAGAAATCTAGATGCTTGGCTGAGTGATATCCTGCATATCTACCTATTGAGGGGAAAAGCCCACACCAAAAGGGAGGAGGAGAAGTTGAGATACAATCTTACCATAAATCCAGCCCTGGCACAAGAAATAATTAAGAAGACACTCAAGACTAATACCGTCTCCCCAAGCAGTGAAGGGCTTGGACCTAAGTTCTAGTAGTTAGGTCTTCCACCTGAGAGACAAAACCCCAGACACCTAACTCTCAAAGCCAACAGGGCTTGCATCCATTTATAATATTATAGTAAATATATAAACACACACACACACACACACACACACACACACACACATATATAGCTCAGTTTTCATTCCAATCCCAAAGAAAGGCAATGCCAAAGAATGTTCAAACTACTGCACAAATGTACTCATTTCACTGCTAGCAGATTAATGCTCAAACTCCAGGCCAGGCTTCAACAGTTTGTGAATCGTGAACTTCTAAATGTTTAAGCTGAATTTAGAAACTGGAGAGGAAACAGAGATCAAATTGCAAAAATCCGTTGGATCATCGAAAAAAGCAAGAGAGTTACAGAAAAACATCTACTTCTGCTTTATTGACTATGCCAAAGCCCTTTGCTGTGTGGATCACAATAAACTGGAGAATTCTGAAAGAGATGGGAATACCAGACCACCTGATCTGCCTCCTGAGAAATCTGTATGCAGGCCAAGAAGCAACAGTTAGAATTATACATGAAACAACAGACTGGTTCCAAATTGGGAAAGGAGTATGTCAAGGTTGTATATTATCACCCTGCTTATTTAACTTTTATGCAGAGTACATCATGTGAAATGCCAGTCTGGATGAAGCACAAGCTGGAATCAAGATTGCTGGGAGAAATATCAATAATCTCATATATACAGATGACACCACCCTTTTGGCAGAAAGGGAAGAAGAATTTAAAGAGTCTCTTGATGAACGGGAAAGACAGGAGTGAAAAAGTTGGCTTAAAACTCACCATGCAGAAAACTAAGATCATGGCATCCGGTCCCATCACTGCATGGCAAACAGATGTGTGGAAACAATGGAAACAGTGACAGACTTTATTTTCTTGGGCTCCAAAATCACTGCAGATGGTGACTGAAGCCTTGAAATTAAAAGATGCTTGCCCCTTGGAAGAAAAGCTATGACCACCTAGACAGAATATTAAAAAGGAGAGACATTGCTTTGTTGACAAAGGTTCATCTAGTCAAAGCTATGGTTTTTCCAGTACTCATGTATGGATGTGAGAGTTGGACTATAAAGAAAGCTCAAAACCAAAGAACAGATGCTTGTGAACTGTGGTGTTGGAGAAGACTCTTGTGAGTCCCTTGGACTGCAAGGAGATCCAGCCAGTCCATCCTAAAGGAAATCAGCCCTGAATATTCATTGGAAGGACTGATGCTGAAGCTGATGCTCCAAAATTTTGGCCACCTGATGCAAAGAACTGACTCATTGGAAAAGACCCTGATGCTCAGAAAGATTGAAGGCGGGAGGAGAAGGGGATGACAGAGGATGAGATGGTTGGCTGGCATCACCGACTCAATGGACATGAGTTTGAGCAAGCTCCGGGAGTTGGTGATGGACAGGGAAACCGGGCGTGCTGCAGTCCATGGGGTCACAAAGAGTCGGACAGGACTGAGCAACTGACTGAATTGAAAAAAACAAGCAAAAAATAAAAACAAAAAACAACCTGGATCTTAACTCAAGGGTATCCTCTCAGTTGAACAGTCAGCAGATTAAAAAACTGTCTTGAAAGAGGCCAATTTGCATCTCTTAATAGCTGAAGCCTGAGGTTAGGGCTTCTAATCTTACATCCATCTGGGAAGAATTATTTATTCCTTAGAAAGTTGGTGAAGGGAATGGAATTCCAGCTGAACTATCTAAAATCCTAAAAGACAGTGCTGTTAAAGTGCTGTACTCAATATGCCAGCAAATTTGGAAAACTCAAAAGTGGCCTCACTGAAAAAGATCAGAATTCATTCCAATCTCAAAGAAAGGCAATGCCAAAGAATATTCAAACTACCACACAGTTGCACTCATTTCACTTGCTAGCAACATAATGCTGAAAATCCTTCAAGCTAGGCCTCAACAGTTTGTGCACCAAGAACTTTCAAATGTACAAGCTGGATTTAGAAAAGGCAGAAGAACCAGAGATCAAATTGCCAACAGTAGCTGGAGCATAGAGAAAGCAAGGGAATTAAAAAAAAAAAAAATCTACTTCTCCTTCATTGACTATGCTGAAGCCTTTCAGTGTAGATCACAAAAAGCTGGGAAATTCTTAAAGAGATGGGAATACCAGACAACCTTACCTGTCTCCTGATAAACCTGTATGCAGGTCAAGAAGCAACAGAACTGGACACAGAACAACACACTGGTTCAAAATTGGGAAAGGAGTCCCACAAGACTTTATATTATCATTCTGCTTATTAAAGTTCTATGCAATGTACATCATGTGAAATGTCGGGCTAGAAGATTCACAAGCGGGAATCAAGTTTGCCAGGAGAAATATAAACAACCTCAGATATGCAAATAATACCACTCTAACTGCAGAAAGTGAAGATGAAATAAAGAGCCTCTTGACAGAGGTGAAAGAGGAGAGTGGAAGAGCTAGCTTAAAAATCAACATTCTAAAAACTAAGATGATGGCATCTGGTCCCATCATTTCATGGCAAATAGATGGAAAAAAGTGGAAATAGTGACAGATTTTATTTTCTTGGGCTCTAAAATCATTGCATATGGTGACTGCAGTCATGAAATTAAAAGAGGTTTGTTCCTTGGAGGGTTTCCCTGGTGGCTCAGCTGGTAAAAAATCTGCCTGCAATTCGGGAGACCTGGGTTCCATCCCTGGGTTGGAAAGCTCCCTTGGAGAAGGGAATGGCTACCCACTCCAGTATTCTGGCCTGGAGAATCCTATGGACTAGTCCATGGGGTCATAAAGAGTAGGACATGACTGAGCATTCCTTGGAAGGAAAGATATGACAAGCCTAGACAATGTATTCAAAAAGCAGAGACATGACTTTGCCAACAAGTCTGTGGTTTTTCCAGTAGTCATGTATGGATGTAAGAGTTGGACCATAAAGAAGCCTGAATGCTAAAGAATTGATGCTTTCGAAATACTGTGCTGGAGAAGACTCTCGAGAGTCTCTTGGAGAGCAAGGAGATCAAACCAGTCAATTCTAAAGGAAATGAACCCTGAATATTCATTGGAAGCACTGATGCTGAAGCTGAAGCATCAATACTCCGATCACCTGATGTGAAAAGCCAACTCATTGGAGAAACTCTGATGCTGGGAATGATTTAGGGCAAGAGAAGGGGGTAACAGAGGATGACATGTTTGGATGGCACTGCTGACTCAATGGATATTAGTTTTAGCAAACTTCAGGAGATAGTGAAAGACAGGGAAGCCTGGCATGATGCAGTCCATGGTGTTGTAAAGAGTAATACATGACTTAGTGACTGAACACAAGAGGTTCACTACTCTCCAGAGACCAAGGAGGTTGGCAAGTGTTATCTTTGTAATCTCTGCCTGCTACACTCCAGGCCATTGGTGTCTCCCTGGAAAAAGCTTGGCCACTCACCTGGTGCTTTGGCTTTTGCAGCTATTTTGCTTGAGGCACCTCTCCCCCTGTAAAAAGGTTATTTGCATGTCTTAAGAAATGGGGCCTGAGGGTCAGGTTTCTAATTTAAGGTACTCCTAAGAGCTGATTCGGAGAAGGCAATGGCACCCCACTCCAGTACTCTTGCCTGGAAAATACCATGGACGGAGGAGCCTGGTAGGTTGCAGTCCATGGGGTCGCTAAGAGTCAGACACGACTGAGCGACTTCACTTTCACTTTTCACTTTCATGCATTGGAGAAGGAAATGGCAACCCACTCCAGTGTTCTTGCCTGGAGAATCCCAGGGACGGGGGAGTCTGGTGGGCTGCCATCTATGGGGTCGCACAGGGTCGGACACGGCTGAAGCGACTTAGCAGCAGCAACAGCAGCACACAGCAAGAGAATTCTGAGGATTATTTCATCATAATGGTGTTTGAGTGAGTGAGTTTTCACTATTGAAAATAAAAAAGGAAAGAAGGGAATAAAGTAGGGAGCAACTTAAAGACCTTCATGACTAAAGAAGTCTAAACATATTAATAACCTTAAATACATATTAATACATATGTATATAATATGTATTATTAATTAAATATTATACATATTAATAATGTAAAATATATTTTTATTAATTGTTAACTTTAGAAGTGAATTTTAAATAACTGAAATGGCAAATGTGTTTTTCATAAGATATAGTTAAATGACAAAATTTCAAAATCCAGCTGACTTAAGCTGCAGCAATACAGAAAACCAGATCATTATAATCACTCATTATTCATCCTTTGTGATAATAACAGGGGAAATTAGGATGTAGTATTTGTAACTGAAACTAGTCAACAGGTTAGAGGAAGTTACTCTTTGAGAAAATTATTATTATGTGGAATGTTCATGGTTTAAATTGTTTCCTGAAGATACTTAAAGTGAAATAGATTAAGCATGTGCATCGCCTTCATAGGAAGGCAAATCTAAGCACCTTAAATAGCAGTTAAGAGGTAACAAGTCCAAGAGGTTTTCGATGGTATTATAACCAAGCCAGACTCTATGGGGCCTTCCTGGGAGAGACTGCTTCCCCCAACCAATATGTCCTCCACCTGTTTTTTGTTTATAGAGAACTTTAACCTCCTAGGCCTTCCTCAATTCTAAAGATTAAATTCAATTATAGAAACGAGAAAATGTAGAAGCAAAGGAAAACAATCAAACAAGAGAAAATAATAGTTTATCCATTAAACAGAATCAAAGACATTTAGTTTCTCCTCAAGGGCTATAGATAATATTTTGAGCCATATCCTTTGAGCCATAGTGAAGATACTTAAACTCCTACCACGTGGAAGATGTCAGCTCTATGCTGACCTCAAGTATGACAACCCTAGACTGGCTGGAGCCAGAAGGACTAGCTGACCAGAGATTTATGGCTTAGATAACATTCCAATCATACAAGAGACAAGATGGCTATTTGAAACTGCATGATGGAGGCAATCATCTTGGAAAATAGAAGTTTACTCCCCTCACACACACAGCCCTTTCTTCTTTTCCCTATATAATCTCCTAGCAAAAACTGGGAAGTGGGGAATTGGTTCTTTGGTACATGAATCCACTGTCTCCCCATAACTGTTGGCTTCCTCAGTAAAACTATATTTCCTTTTACCCAACATGAGTCTCTCAGTATTGGATCCTTGAGCAAAAAGCAGTCAAACCTGAGTTCAGTAACACTATTGCAAATGTTCTACCAAAAACGTTTTGTGTTCATCCTGATCTATTCACTGAATCCTGAGTCGCTTTGGGAAGGTGGCAGTATCACAGAATGGGGGTAATCACAGCTTAGGGATCTGGCTTGACCTGAGATCCTGATTCACTGACTACATTCTGGAATTATGAGTTCTTAAAGCAATTTCTGGACCAGTAGACTAAATACAAAAATTTCTATATTTAAATAAATATATATATATAAATATATATAAATTTATATAAATATAAATATATATATATATGTAAATCAGCCTTTGGATTTTCTTACATGCAAAACTGTTTTAAAGGTTTATTAAAAAATAAAGGATATAAAATTTTATTTTATTATTACACTTAAGCTAAGTTACCTGAAGTTTTCCTGTTTGGATTCCTTAGTTCACTGTGTTGTGAGATTCAGAAGTAATGGTTGAAGGTCAGTCGTATGCTTCCCTCTCTGTAAAAAGGGATTTCAGGACTGACCCATGTAAAAAAGATTGACACTGAGAAACAGGCACAATAATTAGTTCATTTTCCTTTCACTTTGAATCTATACATTTAGATATAACTGAAGGTTTTTAAAATTTTTATGACTGAGGTTTTAAAATTAACAGTTAAGTCATTGATCTGACAATGACTGAAGCTTTCTTTGTGCCAAATACAGAGTCAGACTCCGGGAATACATACAGAGTCAGACTCCAGGAATACCACTGTAAATAAGACTGATATTGTTCCTTATCCTTAAAAGCTATCATGTGATAGATTCCTGGCAGGAGATAATACTTCCAACACAAAATAAACTTTGAAAATCTCTGGGTTCAACTGTATGAGTGTGCACCGCTACTAGTCCGCATGGCTGTACCCTGAAAAAGTTGCTTAACACCGAAGACCAAGTGAGTACTGAGCTGGGAGCATGCAGGCAGAGAAACTAGGTAAAATCATAACTATAAGGAGACAGGTAAAAGGACACAGCTTCATGAAAATGATCCAGCTTAGATTCCAAAGTTTTATAATTAGGGAGAATATTCTAGGATCTCCAGGATCCTAGAGAGTGAGGTAGTATTATGCTAGCAACTATGGATTAATGTTTACGTGGAGAAATGAACAGGAAGAAATGGTTAGGCTTTCTATTACCATCAAGGCTCAGAGGATCTATACTGAGTATAGCTGCATTTCCCCTCCTTACAATGGTGCAGCTAATTTTTAATATGTACATTTAACTGTTACAGTTGAGATTGTCCCACTATTTTTCATGGCAGAAAACAAAACAGAGAACAATCTGAATGCTGCCCTTTCACTTAGTCTGTAGGATGCTATGGACCAAATAAATCAGCAATAATTATTAGGAGTAAGATTTATTATGAGTTTACATGATGCTAGGCATGGTGTTATTGACTCTACTGAATCTTTTTCCTTTAATTCTCAGTAATGAAGAAGTACTGCTATGGATGTCATTTTATTTGTGTCAAGTAACCACAAAATGGGTCATGTCAGTAATCATCTTCTTCCATGTTTAGAAAGTCAAGATATCAAACCTGTACATTATTTACTTAAATGTATGTGTGTGTGTATGTGTATATAAATATATATAAAGTAATATTTTTTACAATTTTGAAATTAAGATTGTCATATTTTATAGCCTTCCTTCCAGTCTGTCCATATATGTTTACATTAAAAAAAATTGCAACTAGAATGTACACACACGCAGTTCCATATTATTTTCATAATTTGATGTCAAAATAAGATAAAGCCCTAGAAAGGTGGAGAAACATTATAGTAATCAAGAGTAATTAATTTAATATAATGCCATTTCCCCCAGAGCTTGGTGAAAAGCACCAAATAACATTAAGTATACCAACAGAATTAGGATGGCCCCCAGGCTTATAATAACGGGATTTTGCCTGACATGAGCTCTTCCTCATTTGAACCCTTAGTAGAACATTTTCCTCTCCCTCTATGACAGTTGATCTATGACATCTTCTGCTTTATTTGTAAGTATGTCATCTCTCTAATTAGACTATAAGAAGTTGAAAGTGTTAATCACTTAGTCAACTCTGACTCCTTGAGACCCCATGGACTATAGGCCACCAGACTCCTCTGTTCACGGGATTCTCTAGGCAAGAGTACTGGAGTGAGTTTCCATTCCCTTCTCCAGGGGATCTTCCCAACCCAGGGATTGAACCCAGGTTTCCCAAATTGCTGGCAGTGTCTTAACATCTGAGTCACCAGGGAAGCCCTAGGCTACAAAGTTGAGTTTAAAAAGTATCTCTTATATCATCATATACAAATTAAGAATTTAACAATTGAAATGAATATTAAAAGTAGAAAAACAACTGTAACTCTGTATAAGAGATTTAATAATGTACAGACATTATAAATGTGCCAGCTTTGCTTGGAAAACACAAAGCCAGGAAATATTAGACAAACAACACATTCTACAAAAGTAAAAACATCCTGCTGCTACTGCTGCTAAGTCGTTTCAGTCGTGTCCGACTCTGTGCGACCCCATAGACGGAAGCCCACCAGGCTCCCCCGTCCCTGGGTTTCTCCAGGCAAGAACACTGGAGTGGATTGCCATTTCCCTCTCCAACGCATGAAAGTAAAAAGTGAAAGAGAAATCGCTCAGTCGCGTCCGACTCTTAGCAACCCCATGGACTGCAGCCCATTGGGCTCTTCCGTCCATGGTATTTTCCAGGCAAGAGTACTGGAGTGGGGTGCCATTGCCTTCTCTGAAAAACATCCTAGGACTCATAATAATAGAGAATGTTAAAGTTCAAGCCAGTGTCCAAGTATTCTCTCTTTTCCCCTACCCCTAGCCAGAGTGTGAACAAATAATGGAAACCAATATTACTTAAACAAACAATGAAACTAAGATTACTGAAATAAACGAAATGTACTGCAGAACTATAATTAAATGATTCTAAAATACTTGCTTTTTTGGATTGTTCTAACCTGCCATCACCATCCTTTGAGGAAGAATTGTGATGCAGATATTTGAAAGATGACTAAGTAAAACAACTTCTTAATACCAAACTAATAAACCCTTCTAATGGAAAATTAATGTCTTGCAGAAAAGGTAGGAGGAAATTTTTCTTTGTTAGAGTGACAATTCAGTTAAAATTGACTTGTGCAAGCAGGTATCTAACTGCTTCTTGACAAGCTCTTCCCTATGGAGGAATCTAACCCAGTTATGTCAATCAAGACTGCCATGTTGTGTCTATCTTTCTCCTCCATTTTCTAAATGTTAAGTCTTTACTTTGTATAATACAAATAAAGTATTTATACTCAAACTATTGAACCGTTTAGAAATATCTGGGGAGCATGAAGCACCAGATGGTTTTGTTTTTTTGTTCTCCAAGTCTATGAAATTCATCTGAAAAGAAGTAACTATATTGAGTGAAGGATTACAAGCTTAAGGAGAACAAAATATAGAATGCTTTTCCAATCTTGAAATCTTAAGTCATCCTCCATATTAAGAGGTAGCTGATGCTGGGAGGGACTGGGGGCAGGAGAAGAAGGGGACGACAGAGAATGAGATGGCTGGATGGCATCACCGACTCGATGGACATGAGTTTGAGTGAACTCCAGGAGTTGGTGATGGACAGGGAGGCCTGGCGTGCTGTGATTCATGGGGTCACGGAGAGTCAGACACAACTGAGCGACTGAACTGAACTGAACTGAAGGATGTCTAGTCCTTGTCCCTGAAGGTATGGCATAAATCTATCAACATGAACTTAGACCCACTTTCCAGGTCTAGAAGGTGATCAGAGTGGCAGGACACACTAATGGACTTCTTAGTGAAATTCTGATAAGGATGGGAGGTAGCTGACAAAAAAAGAATAAATTGTGTACATTTGGGCTGCTGCTGAACTGGGTAACAATCCTCTTTACCTTGTTCTGCATGAGAATGTGTGTGAAGTAAGACAAGACTTTGTAAAAAATATTATTATATATGTATATTTTGGATAAAGGGTGCTTTGGTCACCCTCATTATTGAACTGGTATACATCTTTCATACACTCTGCATAGTTACAAAGTTACTTCAAGGCTACATTTTGTTCTCCACATACAATAAAGGAGATAGAAAATACTGAGATTTTCTGTTTTTAGAGAAAACAGAATAATGAATATTTTTGCTCTTGGCTAGATATATTCCTTTCAAATAGAAAAGCATCACCTGGGAGCAGAATGAACCTTTGAAAACTGCATGTGCAACTCCCTACCTTTGAGTGCACTAACCTTGAACTGTGTAACATCATTCAATAAGGAATAAGAAGACAAAATTGTTTCTCTTTTCCTCCTCATTTAAACTTCCTGTTAAGACTCTACACTTAGACTATATTGCTGGAGTTTAACATGGAGATCTTTTAATGGAGAAATTTTTTTTTTTTTTTTAGTGTTTTGCTTTGTTTTTCATAAAATCACATGCAAGATAACCTCAAATACAAAAGAAAATTTCATTCTTGAAATGGATAATGGATGTTAAAATAACATGCTCTCTTTACCTTGAAAATGCATTAAAATTAGCACTGGATGAAGTTCACAAACATGGTTTCAAGGGATTAGTTCCATCCAAAAGTGCCCACTTTTGCCTCTATACTTAATAATTTATAATCAGTATTTTTCAAAGCAGTACACTAACAATGGAATAAGTTTACTATAGATTTCCCATTCCCACTTGAAAAATAAAACAATGAATCATCTCTGGTGATAAGGATACTGGAATATGAATTTTCTACTAGATTTTCCTTGCAGATATAGGGTGCATTGATATGGTTGATTTGTAAACAATAACCAAGAAAAAAAATGGTTTTGATAATTTGTAAAGTGTACAAAACAGAGAATCCATATCTTGCCAAAATGCATAATTTTAACCATACACATTAAAATTTCAGTTTTACACTGTTAGATGCATAGAAGAATGAATGAAGAGAACACTGTATATCTGTAGATGCAATTTCAGTCTACCAAATATTCCCCTACCCCAGTAAAGGTACTCTCTGCGTGCTATCTCAAATGCCTTCAAGAAAAGAACGGTCTGTTACTGGACTGGACTGTTGGAACCTGATTTTTTTTTTTTTTTTTTGTATCCATCATAATACCTCACAAGACATGTAAGCCCTAATTAAATGCTTAATTGACTACCGCTAAAAAATATCATTTATTCTAGATAGATGGTCTTTGCTTTTAACATTATTTGAATATCTATCCTAAAACTATTTGAGAACGGGAGGCGGGGACCCACCTGGAAGCGCCCCAGCGCCGCTGTTGAGCTCCCTGCAGTGGCGGCCACCCGAGCCAGTGCCGTGGCGGGGGCAGAGAGCAGCCACGGTGACGGCGCCTCCCTGAGTGGCCTGCGGCGCCCTGCCCCTCACGAAAGATATCAAGTTGTGCTAGTTCAACCATATAAATAATTAATACCTAAAGTTTCAATGTAAAATGGACATTAACAGTGATGACAGATAAATGCAGACACTTGGAAATCAAACACTAGGTGAAACACTTTAAAGAAAGAAAGGAATTTAGGAAGTTCTAGTATTCTCCATGGCTGAAGCTGAGAGTTTGAAACCCTGATGCTTAAGCACTATTCTAGATCATAGCTTCAACTCCTTCAGGATATAAGGAAAAGAGATAATATTTCCACAGTGTTAGATCTTTGGTTGTACAGGTTTCCCGATGAGTGGATCATGATGACCGTATTGTAGGGACTTGCCATAGTATGGCTGCTTCCCGATCTACTCGTGTTACAAGATCAACAGTGGGGTTAAACGGCTTGGATGAATCTTTTTGTGGTAGAACTTTAAGGAATCGTAGCATTGCTCATCCTGAAGAAATTTCTTCTCATTTTCAAGTACGATCAAGATCACCAAAGAAAAGACCAGAGCCTGTGCAAATTCAGAAAGGAAATAATAATGGAAGAACTGCTGATATAAAACAGCAGAATGCTCGAGAGTCATGGGTAAGCCCTAGGAAAAGAGGACTTCTTTCTTCAGAAAAAGATAACATAGAAAGGCAGGCTGTAGAAAATTGTGAGAGAAGGCAAACAGAACCTGTTTCACCAGTTTTAAAAAGAATTAAGCGTTGCCTTAGATCTGAAGCACCAAACAGTTCAGAAGACGATTCACCTATAAAATCAGACAAGGAGTCAGTAGAACAGAGGAGTACAGTAGTGGACAATGATGCAGATTTTCAAGGGACTGAATGAGCTTGTCGATGTCTTATACTGGATGATTGTGAGAAGAGGGAAATTAAAAAGGTGAATGTAAGTGAGTAAGGGCCACTTGATTCTACAGTAGTTGAAGAAATCACAGGCTATTTGGCTGTCAATGGTGTTGATGACAGTGATTCAACTGTTATAAACTGTGATGACTGTCAGCCTGATGGGAACACTAAACAAAATAGCACTGGTTCCTATGTGTTGCAGGAGAAATCAGTAGCTGAAAATGGGGATTCGGATACCCACGCTTCAATGTTCCTTGATAGTAGGAAGGAAGACGGTTGTATAAACCATAACGTGCCTTGCACAGATTCAGAAGTACAGGTCGAGTTGGAGGACCACAAAGTAGTAACTGCCTGCCTGCCGGTGGAACATGTTAACCAGCTGACTACTGAGCCAGCTACAGGACCCTTTTCTGAAATTCATTCATCTTTAAGGGATTCTGAGGAGGAAGTAGATGTGGTGGGAGATAGCAGTGCTTCAAAGGAGCAGTGTAATGAGAGCACCAGTAATGCCCTGGACACAAGTCTTGAGAGTATGCCAGTCTCCGGAGAACCAGAACCGTCTTCTGTTCTAGACTGTGTTTCGACTCAATTGATGTCTTTATCAGAACCTCAAGAACATCGGTATACTCTGAGAACTTCACCACGGAGGGTAGCCCCTATCAGAGGTAGTCCCACTAAAAACAATTCTCCTTGCAGAGAAAATGGACAATTTGAGGAGAATAATCTCAATCCCAGTAAAATAAATGCAACTGTTAGTGATAATATAAGTGAGTCTCTCACAAATCCGGGTGAAGTTTCCCACAGTGAAAAAGGCATATGTTGTGACTCTGAAAATTATGGGAGTGAAGAACTAAGTAAACCATCCTCAGAGGCAAGACTCAATATTGGACATTTGCCATCTGCCAAAGAGAGTGCCAATCCACACGTTACAGAAGAGGAAGATGATGATCCTGATGTTTATTACTTTGAATCGATCATGTGGCACTGAAACACAACAAAGAGTATGTGTAAATATGGTAACCATGAATTCTACTTTGTTTATTATTCCCTAAGTTTTCAGTATCTGTTCATAAATGTCTGTAGCATTTTTATTATAGCTAAAATTAACGCTTTTAACTTAAATTTTGGGTTTCACACAGTGATATTCTCAACTCTTAAAAAATCTTCAAAAAAAAAAGTAAAATCCAGCTTTATTAGTCTTCAAAAAATAAAAAATAAAACTATTTGATTTTGGGTAATTCACTGAACTTCTTGGGATCTTAGTTTCCTCATCTATAAAATAAATGTTGTACTCAAAACACGTTTGTTAAAATTCATCACACCTACAAATATTGTGACATATATATATATATATATATGCCATTTTTATTATGAACAGTTTTCAAAATAATTTCAAAGTGCTGACTCTATATTTCTAAAATGCAATAAAATTAACACGTTTATTCAGTTCAGTTCAGTTCAGTCATTCAGTCATGTCCGACTCTGTGACCCCATGAATCACAGCACGCCAGGCCTCCCTGTCCATCACCAACTCCCGGAGTTCACTCAAACTCATGTCCATTGAGTCGGTGATGCCATCCAGCCATCTCATTCTCTGTCATCCCCTTCTCCTCCTGCCCCCAGTCCCTCCCAGCATCAGACTCTTTTCCAGTGAGTCAACTCTTCGCATGACGTAGCCAAAGTATTGGAGTTTCAGCTTTAGCATCAGTCCTTCCAATGAACACCCAGAACTGATCTTTAGAATGGACTGGTTGGATCTCCTTGCAGTCCAAGGGACTCTCAAGAGTCTTCTCCAGCACCACAGTTCAAAAGCATCAATTCTTCAGTGGTCAGCTTTTTTCACAGTCCAACTCTCACATCCATACATGACCACGGGAAAAACCATAGCCTTGACTAGAACGGACTTTGGTTGGCAAAGTAATGTCTCTGCTTTTTAATATGCTATCTAGGTTGGTCATAACTTTCCTTTAAGGAGTAAGAGTCTTTTAATTTCATGGCTGCAATCAGCATCAGAAGTGATTTTGGAGCCCAAAAATATAAAGTTTGACACTGCTTC
Source organism: Moschus berezovskii (assembly GCF_049115385.1). NCBI lineage: Eukaryota > Metazoa > Chordata > Mammalia > Artiodactyla > Moschidae > Moschus > Moschus berezovskii. The sequence continues at coordinate 39,415,998 of NC_142464.1, forward strand.
CACTGTTTCCCCATCTATTTCCCATGAAGCGATGGGACCAGATGCCATGATCTTTGTTTTCTGAATGTTGAGCTTCAAGCCAACCTTTTCACTCTCCTCTTTCACTTTCATCAAGAGGTTTTTTAGCTCCTCTTCACTTTCTGCTATAAGGGTGGTGTCATCTACTTATCTGAGGTTATTGATATTTCTCCTACCAATCTTGATTCCAGCTTGTGCTTCTTCCAGCCCAGCATTCCTCATGAGGGACTCTACATATAAGTTAAATAAGCAGGGTGACAATATACAGCCTTGACATACTCCTTTTCCTATTTGGAACCAGTCTGTTGTTCCATGTCCAGTTCTAACTGTTGCTTCCTGACCTGCATATAGGTTTATTAAACCTTCTCAAATCCTCACTTTTATGCTTTTGGAGGAATGTTTTATTTTATGAATTTTCCTTTTCTTGGTATACTTAGTTTCTTGTCACATACAAAATTTTACCATAATTTTTAAGATTTTATATCTCATATTCTAATTTTTTCCAATTAAAGATATTGCCAATTTTATGGATATACATTTGAATTCTGCCTAAAATCAAACACTTTAAAAATCATTTACATGTTTATAAACATCATTTAAAAAAAATACCTTAAATACATATCAGAAAGCTTTTGAAAATAGAAGGTAAAAAGGTATATATAAAAGATATATAAATTTTTCAGAACAAAAATCTTTAGAGTTATGAAATTTTCTGAGTAACACTGTAACTCAATTAATTGCAAGTCTAATTAGATTTTTCTGCATCTACAAGCAAAGTTCCCCAATTTTCATGATATGCAGATCAGTCTGGAAACTTTTCATATAGGAAAAAAGAGACACATTATCTGTAGCTTCTGTACTTAAATTATAGCCACTATTCGTACATATAGATGCTGCATTATTACAAATAAATAAAATAATGAAAATAATCCAGGACATATGACCCAAAGAAACAGAAGTAAACCAAATACAATTTCATTTTATGAAATCTGAGCTCTATTATGGCCAATCTTCTTTTTCCTATGGTACATCCATTACCTTTCTTATACATCCAATACCATTCTAATATTATAGTCACTCTTTTTGATGACATATTTGTAGGAGCCCTACAGTGACCACGAGAGAGAATGGTTAAGGAAGCAGAGATGTACCTGCAAACAAGACTCTCTGCTTGGGCAGAGCATGCTTGCAAACAGGATGTTCTGCCAAGAAGCCTGCACACAATATCCAAGGTTAATTATCTGCTTGCATACGAGGGAACATGCCCTCCTTAAAAATAAGGAAGAGGCTGGAGTTCTGGGCAGGCTTCTTAGTAAACATGCTGTGGTCACTGCCTCCCTTTGTTCCTCCTGTCCTTGAAAGGTGCTTGGCTTTTTGTCCTTGTTTGGTAAAAGAATGCATTGCTTAGATTTTGGTATGTGTCCAGCTACCGGGGTATAACAATAAACCGCAAGGGGGCTTGCGCAGAATTTTTCCTCCAGCCGGAGTTGTGTCTTTGTCTGTCTTTTGTGTGTCTTGTCTTTGTATCATTTTGCCCGCAACACATATTAAAATTTTTTCAAAATTTTTCAAATCCTAAATATATTTCTTTTTAAACTTTGACTAATCAATTATGAGTTTCTATTATGTAATTCCACAATTCTAAATAAATTTTAGATGAAATTTTTAAAACATTTCTCCTTATCACACACAAACTATGAAATCACGGGTTTCTTCCTCCTTTGTTAAAAGCCACATTAAAAAATTTACTTTTTGTGGCTTTTATGTTACTACTTTCTTAAAAAATGAGATATAACAGTTTCATTGATTTACTACACTGCTTTTTATATGTTTTATGAGTATTACATTTAAACAAACAGTTCTATACCTTCCTCTTTCCTTTTAAACATATTCTTGTTAAATATATTGACAATTAATATTAATAAAGAGAAAGCAATATCAAAATTTCACATATATTTTCATTTCATCCTAATAAATTATTCAATATAATTATGGTAAGCAATCATATATAATTTCTCCATTGAAAAATAAGTTAATGCAAATGAAAATTCCTTTGAGATCCATTTTCAGAATCTTGCTTTCTTAAGAAACAAAATGCAAAATTTAACATTCACACACACACACACAGAGCAAAACCCCATTGACCATGGATTTCTTGGAGAGTTTTTTTTCTTTTGACACACAAATCCCACTATAAATTTTCACTTAATAGGACATATCTTCTATCTCCCAAACAACAGAGAAAACCAAAACAAAAAGAGCTCCTCAAGGTAGTCAAATGCATTCTGAATTTCAACTAGGCAAACCTTTTATTCCATAGAAAATTTTAGACAATATTATTCTCCCTGTGTATTTTACAAAATGAAACCAGAACCATTTTTTGCATATTTTGTTGCATTGTTTATATAAACCAATGGAGTCTGGAATATTAAAATTATTTCATTAGGGAGTTAAATTTAAAAAAACAAAATAAAACTTTCACATCTGCCACTATCTAAAGGAGAGTATAAGTAATTAAATTCTCTAGATCACTGGCCTCTTACGTCAGTTTCCCCAGGTTATATAAAGCTTGCTCTTCTGATTCACTGGTGGTCAGTACTCCACACTTACAAAACAATGAAAAATGAAGCACAAGAATACCACTGGCATAAATTAAATATTAAAACATGGTTTTGAAACTTCTGAAAACTGACAGAAATAAATTTTAATCAATGAACCCAACTATATTTAATAGAACCATATGATTTTGTCATAGTAGAGGTCATTTAAGTCTAGCTTCTTATATTGCATGTCAAAAAAACAAACAAACCCTGATGTCTGAAGGTTAAGTAACAAATTAATGATTAATACATAATGAGAAGTCAAACATCAAAACTCCAGGCAGAATGATGTTTATTTCTATTTTTTCCTTTCTAAATATTGTCTATTCACCTAATACTGCAAGAGTGATAAACGTTTAAAAGGATTGTTTATGTAGTACTTCTAAATTGTCAAAAGACACTAAGGATTAATTGTGGCTGATGTTATCAGAAGTTTGTCCTATGATTTTGTTTAGCTTTCTGTCACAGTTCAAAGTGATAAACTGAGCACAAGTGTACGCATACACCTTTCAAGACGTATGTTTAGGCTTCCTGTAATAAACTGCAAAATCTTCTGCTGATTACCTTCTCCTTTCCTTGGTGGTGCTGTCATTTTCTCTTCCATCACAAGTACAAACTATAATTTTGAAGCATTAAAAGACTTCATTTATTTCCTCACTATTAAAAATGAAGTATTATTTTACAAGGGAATGTCCTCTGTTAATTCTTTTTCGAATTATTCCTGCTTTCTTCTTTATTAATAGCAATAAACTAAAATAAATCTATATCTAACTCATATTATAATGTTTATTATTTTTCTCTGTAAGAGTAATCTAACAGAAGCACTCAAGAAAGAATTTATGAAACATGTTAGGAGCATTTATTTTTTCACTACATTTTTATAAAGCATCAACATACATAAGTCAAGCCCTGTTCTACATACAGAGTAAGTATAATAGAAGTTTCCTACTCTCAAGGACCTTGGGAATGAGTGGAAGAGGAAGTGAGTGTGTGTGTGTGTGTGTGTATGTATAGCATATGTTCAATATATTCAAACTATAAATATACAATATATAGTCAATATGTAATTCATGCACATTTCAGATGATTGTTAAACTTAGGGTGTCTTTCTAAACAGGAGAGAATTAATGATGAAAACCAACCATGTTCATAATATCTGGGGAGTGAAAATTGGACATATAAAAGATGAGAAGGAACTTGGCATATCCATGGAATGGAAAGGTGGCTGATATGGCTAGAGTTTGGTTGAGAAAATCACAAATTATCAGGGTGAGATAATACTGAAACTTGTACGTTAAGGCAGATTAATTATCATTTATTCATTCCTCCATGTATTTGTTTAAAAATAAACATTGTAGACCTTTCATGTTTTGGATGAGAGGGACACAAAAATGGGCTAGATCTCTCTCCTTTGCAGACTGAAGGCATACAGGAGCCCTCAGACTTTTAGTTTCTTTGATCATTTCTGATAGATAACTTCAATTAGCTAACTTAGCATATGCTTAAATCACAATCTGCTAAGGCTTTTTAACCCAAACTATTTACATTGTTTTAGGTACAACCTAATGTTTAATGGCTGCCAAAAGGTTCTATCATGAACACCAACGCATTTCATTCCTACACTCGATGATCAGCTTCATCTTGAATTAATCATTCATGACATTGCTATAAATTAGGCACTAGGATTACTCTGCTAATGAGTGTCACCAGTAAGCTGTAATTACTGTAACTAGGATGTAATCTAATGTTTTTAATCTGTCAGATGAAAAATTTTCCTCTACAGAAAAAGAGAGGGAAGAAAAGAAAACCTACACATATTGCTCTCACACTTACATAAAAGTTAAAAATAATTTCTTTTCTTCAGAGGCCACAGAAAACTACATACCTATCATCCTGATCAAACCAGTCAATCCTAAAGGAAATCAGTCCTGAGTATTCTTTAGCAGGACTGATGCTGAAGCTTAAACTCCAATACTTTGGCCACCCAATGTGAAGAACTAGCTCCTTGGAAAAGACCCTGATTCTGGGAAAGATTGAAGAAAGGAGGAGAAGGGGAAAACAGAGAATAAGATGGTTGGATGACATCTCCTACTCAACGGACATGAGTTTAAGCAAGCTCCGGGAGTTGGTGATGGACAGGGAAGCCTGGCGTGCTGCAGTCCATTGGGTCGCAAAGAGTCGGACATGACTCAGCAACTGAACGAAACTGAACTGAGTGGAACTAACAGATTGTAAGTGTATTATATTCACAATTTATGGAGTAGCAGAATTATATTAAACAAAGAAATAGTTAAATTGCATTCTGCACATTTAAAATATACCTTCAAATATCATCTTCCTACCACCTAAATCAAAATGATCTGTCCCAACTTCCAATCAGCCTTCTCAATCAACATGAGAATAGAGTCCAGGAATCTGATGTACATTAAACTTTGAGAATCACTGTCTTTGGGGCCATGATTTCCTTATCCTGTAAATCACTCTATGGTTAATATGATGGCTTGTCAATTTAATATGAAAATTATTCTAAACATTTTTGAGTACTTCCTGCATATTTAGTAAGACATCTAGTTAGGTTTGTACACATGGAATTTCAACAGTCCAAAAGATAACAAATGAAGTAGGACAGGAAACCCAGATTCCTGACCATGAGGATTTTGGAAGTTCTATTCAGTCATAAAGCATTAAGAACCCATTTTACTGATAGCATTTCACCAATATATTAACTACTATCCTTCTCTAAAGACATAGGATTCAAAAATAATTCAATTAAAGTTTTTTCCACTTCAGGAGTTCCAGATCACTTACTCAAATATATGCTCATGATTCCCATTTTTGACCGACAGAAGTACTAGGGCTAAATTTGCATTGACAAACTGTTCTACCACCATTCAGGAAGATTATTATTCTGAAAGACTATAAGACACAGTGGGCTAGACCATGTGAGCTCAAACTTCAACTTCTCATTAATCAAAAGTTTAACTACCCTTGCTGCTTTTCTTATTTAAAGAAATACAATATTAAATTATTCTTTTCTGATTATTATTATATTTTTATTTCTTATTTATTTATTTTTTTTTACTTTACAATATTGTATTGCTTTTGCCATACATTGACATGAATCCGCCATGGGTGTACATGTGTTCCCCATCCTGAACCCCCTCCCACCTACCTCCCCATCCCATCACTCTGGGTCATCCCAGTGCACCAGCCCCGAGCATCCTGTCTCATGCATCAAACCAGGACTGGTGATTCATTTCACATATGGTAATTTAGATGTTTCAATGCAATTCTCCCATATCATCCCACCCTCGACCTCTCCCACAGAGTCCAAAAGACTGTTCAATACATCTTTGTTTCTTTTGCTGTCTCATTTACAGGGTTATCATTACCATCTTTTTAAATTCCATATATATGCATTAGTATGCTGTATTGGCCAATGAGTTGACTCACTGGAAAAGACTCTGATGCTGGGAGGGATTGTGGGCAGGAGAGAAGGGGACGACAAAGAATGAGATGGCTAGATGGCATCACCGACTCGATGGACATGAGTTTGAGTGAACTCCGGGAGTTGGCGATTGACAGGGAGGCCTGGCGTGCTGTGATTCATGGGGTCGCAAAGAGTCGGACATGACTGAGCGACTGAACTGAACTGAACTGAACTGACTGATGCTGTATTGGTATTTTTCTTTCTGGCTTACTTCATTCTGTGCAATAGGCTCCAGTTTCATCCACCACATTAGAACGATTCCAATGTATTCTTTTTAATGGCTGAGTAAGGCTTCAGCAATATGTGAACCGTGAACTTCCAGATGTTCAAGCAGGTTTTAGAAAAGGCAGAGATCAAATTCCCAACATCTGCTGGTTCATGGAATAAGCAAGAGAGTTCCAGAAAAACATCCATTTCTGCTTCATTGACTATGCCAAAGCTTTTGACTGTGTGGATCACAATACACTGTGGAAAATTCTGAAAGAGCTGGGCATACCAGAACACCTGACCTGCCTCTTGAGAAACCTGTATGCAGGTCAGGAAGCAACAGTCAGAACTGGACATGGAACAACAGACTGGTTCCAAATAGGAAAAAGAGTGCATCAAGTGTGTATATTGTCACCCTGCTTATTTAACTTCTATGCAGAGTACATCATGAGGAACCCTGGGCTGGAAGAAGCACAAGCTGGTATCAAGATTGGTAGGAGAAATATCAATCACCTCAGATATGCAGATGACACCACCCTTATGGCAGAAAGTGAAGAGGAACTCAAAGGCCTCTTCATGAAAGTGAAAGAGGAGAATGAAAAGGTTGGCTTGAAGCTCAACATTCAGAAAACAAAGATCATGGCATCTGGTCCCATCACTTCATGGGAAATAGATGGGGAAACAGTGGAAGCAGTGTCAGACTTTATTTTTTTGGGCTCCAAAATCACTGCAGATGCTGATTGCAGCCATGAAATTAAAAGACGCTTACTCCTTGGAAGGAAAGTTATGACCAACCTAGATAGCATATTAAAAAGCAGAGACATTACTTTGCCAACCAAGATCCGTCTAGTCAAGGCTATGGTTTTTCCCATGGTCTTGTATGGATGTGAGAGTTGGACTGTGAAGAAAGCTGAGCACCGAAGAATTGATTCTTTTGACCTATGGTGCTGGAGAAGACTCTTGAGAGTCCCTTGGACTGCAAAGAAATCCAACAAGTCCATTCTAGAGGAGATCAATCCTGGGTGTTCATTGGAAGGACTGATGCTAAAACTGAAACTCCAATACTTTGGCCACCTCATGTGACGAGTTGACTCACTGGAAAAGACTGATGCTGGGAGGGATTGAGGGCGGGAGGAGATGGGGACGACAGAGAATGAGATGGCTGGATGGCATCACCGACTCAATGGACATGAGTTTGAGTGAACTCCGGGAGTTGGTGATGGACAGGGGGCCTGGCGTGCTGTGATTCATGGGGTCGCAAAGAGTCGGACACGACTGAGCGACTGAACTGACTGACTAATACTCCGTTGTGTATATGTACCACAGCTTTCTTATCCATTCATCTGCTGATGGACATCTAGGTTGCTTCCATATCCTGGCTATTATAAACAGTGCTGCGATGAACATTAGGGTACACATGTCTCTTTAACTGTAGGATAACTGGTCTACAATGGTGTGTAGTTTTCTGCTGTACACAATGTGAATCAGCCATAAGTATACATATATCTCCTCCCTCTTGAACCTTCCTCCCACCCCTCTAACACACACCATGGAGTTGGGCTCTCTGTGTTATATAGCAACACCCCACTAGCTATATATTTTACATATGGTAATGTATATGTTTCAACAGAGGCTATTTGCATTACTTCAGTATGGTATCAAGATATATCTATAGTAACACTGAGGATACTTGGTAATACAACGTACATCAAAAGTTAATTGAGTAAGCCATTAATTACAGCTTTTTAAAAAAAGAATCTCTATATGTTGATATGGTACAGTAATATGAAAAACAGTATGTGTATTAGCTGTCAGAGGATATCAGGGATTCCTAAATTTTAGTTTAGGAACCAATTTTGGTTCTTCAAATTGCCTTTATAAAAAAACCAAGTACTTAGTTTACTGAAACATTTTGGGCACTTATTTCTAGGCAAGGCAATAAAAACATACAACTAAATTCTCACCTTCTGATAGATAGATTCCAATAGAAGGCGAGAAGCTTATACATAAACAGATAAACTAAATGCAATATAAAAATATCTAAAATTTACATGATGTGATACGGGAATGGTAGAAGAAAAAGGAATAGTTTTATGGGTAGGAGTGTGTCAGACAGACAAAAAATAAGGCTGTCCATGTCTGTATCAGCAGCTCAAGTGATGGCTGTGTGTGCGCACACGTGTGTGCGCTCGCCCTCCATTGTGTCCGATTCTTTGTGACACAATGAACTGTGGCACACCAGGCTCCTCTGTGCATGGTATTTTCCAGGCAAGAAATACCGGTGTGGAATACCATTTCCTCCTGTAGGGGGAACTGGAGGGATTGAACTCGCATGTCTCCTGCATTGAACTCGCATTTCTCCTGCATTGGCAGGCAGATTCTTTACCACTGCACCACCTGGGAAGCCCAGCTCAAGTAATGATGGACTCTAAAACCCCACTGAAGCTCTGCCAGTGCTTCCTTGGGATATTTCACTACCCCACCCCCAACTACTTCAACACAAGCGCACTATTCCTCAAAGTCTGGAGGACCAAGAGGGTCCTTCAAGCATATATAGTCTTTGATTCTATGGAAGAATAACAACTTACATTTACTATCATTTTAAATCAGTTTACCATTCATTAGTGCTGTTTGGAACTTACAATGTTTAATTTTTCTTTTGTTAATTTTAAGTAATCAAGTAACATTAGTGCAAGATAGTATTTGTTTTCTTTTGTTTTTTTGCAGATTGTCTTACTAGTCTCATAATATGTTCTGCATATTTTCAAGTAAGGATATTTTTGGCCTGTCATTTTTTGATAATCACACTTAGAAAAGCAAATGTCTTAAAGGCCCAAATATGTTTTGTTCCTTCAGTTATCCACTCAATCTATTCAATCAAAATATACTGAATGTCTTCTCTTTACCAAAGAAGGAGTATATGTACATATATATGCATATATCAGTCAATTCGTCACATGAGGTGGCCAAAGTATTGCAGTTTCAGCTTTAGCATCAGTCCTTCCAATGAACACCCAGGATTGATCTCCTTTAGAATGGACTGGTTGGATCTCCTTGCCGTACAAGGGACTCTCAAGAGTCTGCTCCAGCACCACAGTTCAAAAGCATCAATTCCTCGGCAATCAGCTTTCTTCACAGTCCAACTCTCACATCCATACATGACCACGGGAAAAACCATAGCCTTGACTAGACGGACCTTTGTTGGCAAAGTAATGTCTCTGCTTTTTAATATACTATCAAGGTAGGAAGGGTTGGGGGCGGGAGGAGAAGGGGACGACAGAGAATGAGATGGCTGGATGGCATCACTGACTCTGTGGACATGAGTTTGAGTGAACTCCGGGAGTTGGTGATGGACAGGGAGGCCTGGTGTGCTGTGATTCATGGGGTCGCAGAGAGTCGGACACGACTGAGCGACTGAACTGAACTGAACTGAACTGATATGTATATATATATAAGTATATGTATATACATATGTATATGTGTGTATATATATATATATATATATATAGTTGAATAAGATATATAAGGTCCTTGCATTTATGCAAATTTCAGTCTGGGGGGAAGGAAAAAGACAATAAATAAGAAAATATATAAATACCTAATAATTACAAAAAATAACAAAAACATAAAATTGGAATATAAATGAGTTTTAGGAAAGGTTAAATTACAGGTATTTTTTTCAGTGAATACCAATTATCAATGGTAAAATTTAATTTGAGACCTACTATGTGGAGATCTGGAGAGGGAGGTTATATCTATAGAGAGGGAAACATCAAGTTTTACTTGGACAAGAAACGTAAAGATAGCTTGGATGACTTAAGCCTGGGAACTAAATGAGAAAAATATGAGGGGCAATCAGAGTCTGAGAAGAAGCCAGATCACATAAGACTTACAATCCGTGATAATGAGCTTGTATTTTCTATGAAATTCAATGACTCAAAAGCCATTTCCCTAATACTAAAGCAGATAACTCCTTCAGAATTTGTTTAATACAATGACATTTTATTTGTCATGTGCTTTCCACCATCCTGCATTAATTGAAACTTGGCAGCCCAACTATTAAATAAATATTTGTTACAAAGTATTAAAGTAAATATAACAAATTACATTAGGATTATTTATAATGTATAATCATATGTATAATTCATATTATTGTATCAAATAACTACTTACTGAAATAAAAATCTAGTATATTGTTTATTGTTAATTAAGTAGAAATGTATCATTCTTTCATTACTTATATTTTCTTTATATGCTAATGCACAATGTTTTCTGTATAAACTGAATGCTGTTTAGAACTTTTCATAACTTTATTTAGATCAAATTCCTCATTAACAGTGAGAACTTCACCAATGGGAAGAGGGATAGTAGGTTGTTGCTGCTGCTGCTGCTAAGTCACTTCAGTCGTGTCCGACTCTGTGTGACCCCATAGACGGAAGCCCACCAGGCTCCCCCGTCCCTGGGATTCTCCAGGCAAAAACAATGGAGTGGGTTGCCATTTCCTTCTCCAATGCATGAAAGTGAAAATTGAAAGTGAAGTCGCTCAGTCGTATCCGACTCTTCACAACTCCACGGACTGCAGCCTACCAGGCTTCTCCATCCATGGGCTTTTCTAAGCAAGAGTACTGGAGTGGCTTGCCATTGCCTTCTCTGATAGTAGGTTGAGTATTCAGCAAATAAATGTTCTCAAGGTAAGTTTCCATCAGCCAGAAAAACACAGAACATTCTATTTTTTTTTCTGGTACATCAAGTAAGGCCAAAGAATGAAACTGTGTACTAACAGAGTCACAACATATTTAATCTAGACACAACACTACAGACCAATCTGCAAAAGGGAGTATGACAGTAAGGTTCAGACATGTAGGTCTAAAGGCAAGGTTTCACACATATATTTATAAACTGGACAAAGTACAACCAAAGATACTTATTGACAACTTATAGAATATTACTAAATTTCACATTTTCCCTTCATGTAGCCTTCTGTACATTTTCTTTCATCCAATTTTTGTTTAATTTTGATTGATTATAAATAGGAAACAAACTTTGAATTCTATTATTTCAATAGCCTCATTTCAAAACACCCATGTTAGATACTGTCTCTGAACATCAGCTAATGAATTAAATTGTATGGCAAGATTTCTTTCACACTAGAGAAACAGGAGTGACTCAATAAATATCATTAGAGCAAAAGCAGAGATTCTTGAAAATGGCCACCTGGAGCTCTAAGGGTGTTATGGAAATAAGTTCAGGAACGATAAGAATTATTCCAACCTGTTAGAGCACCATGCATCTCACTCCTGGTTTAATCAACCAGATATCATATATATTTTGATCTTTTAGCATTTATAATAATTGAATATAAAGAAAGCATGTTAATTTCATGAAATGCTTGAAAACCACTAAATAATGAATTAATTAATAAAGAAAATATGAAAGAAAAATTGGGGGATATGGGGAGGGAGGTAGGAGGGGGGTTCAAGACGGGGAACATGTGTACACTCGGGGCAGATTCATGTCAATGTATGGTAAAACCAGTAAAATAAAGTAAAGTAATTAGCCTCCAATTAAAAAAAACAAAACAAAAAAAAAGAACACTAGGAAAAAGATGAACAAATAATTACATAAAAGTTTCCAATATTTAAATAATATTAAGTATGCATGAGTTTTGACAAATTTAGCAGTTTATAATGGATTTGTATGTATTATTTGCAGTAAATAGTAAAGTAGACTAATATCTAAAAAAAAAAAAACAAAACTTAGTTCCAGGAAGAGAGGTGAAATAGTTATGAGACAAAAAAATAATGCTATTGGTAAGGGAATTAATTCAGGATTTGAGCTGAACTAACTCCAGTGGTCATGTATAGATGTGAGAGTTGGACTGTGAAGAAAGCTGAGCACCGAAGAATTGATGCTTTTGAACTGTGGTGTTGGAGAAGACTCTTGAGATTCCCTTGGACTGCAAGGAGATCCAACCAGTCCATTCTAAAGGAGATCAATCCTGGGTGTTCATTGGAAGGACTGATGCTAAAGCTGAAACTCCAATACTCTGGCCACCTCATGCAGCGAGTTGACTCACTGGAAAAGACTCTGATGCATGGAGGGATTGGGGGCTGGAGGAGAAGGGGACAACAGAGAATGAGATGGCTGGATGGCATCACCAACTCGATGCATATGAGTTTGGGTATACTCTGGGAGTTGGTGATGGACAGGGAGGCCTGGCGTGCTGCGATTCATGGGGTTGCAAAGAGTTGGACACGACTGAGCGACTGAACTGACTGCAGTATTCATGTTTGGTGACACAGTTTGAGGTAATATTTCTTAGTTTCTCCAGATTATTAACATTGTCTTCTCTGTAGTCTGTGTTGTCTCAATCATTGGTGAACTTTCTCTTTTTCCATGTCAAAAACAATGTTATTTCTTCATATTTAATGGAAAATGTGAATACCTCTTTATAAATACCAGTGGATGCTGTACCCTTCCTAATACCTGTAAATAAAAATAGGCAATGGAGTGTGATGTATGTTAGTTCTTATCAGTAATGTTCTGTTGCTATAAATGTACTTCTGCTGGTGACTGCAGTCCAGCGGGGAAATGTCTGAAGAAATCAAGCCCTTGACACATGATCTGCATGAGTTATCTGTCCATAAAAGATGTCTGTTTTCAGGAAATTTTCTTATTATTCCAGATGGCAGTACTGTCATCTTGGCCACACCACATGTAGCACATTCAGGAATTATTCACTGTGTTTGGTGGCCTGGAAATGATTCTGCTATTGAAAAGACTGTAACAAAGTGTCAGCATATGCCAAGCTTTTCAGCACTGTCCCTCAAAAAAACATCTTTTCCCATGGGAAATTACCAAGAAGTTTTGGTCAACAACCCAAATTTATTTCACTAGACTTGAAAAAGATCTTCATGTTGATCTTTTGTTGGGCTCCGAGTCAACCTAGATTTATATTGAATGGCAGCTATGCCTGATGGTCACATATTTTAATTTTCAATTTGATAATCTGTGAATAGGATAATTATGCAGCTGGTCAACAATATGTGTCTCATTAATCAGAAACATCTTGATGCTCATCTCAATAGTTTCCATTTAGGAAAAAAAAAGTATTTTCTAGTCTCAGTACCAACCATCTTATGTATGTTCTTTGATCATTTAAACTGAAAGACTGAGACTTTGCTAATCTTGTTAAATTGAGAGAAGATGGGTCATTTCTACCATAATTGTATTCACAGATCTTTATTATATTATATAGGGGCTTCCCTGGTGTCTCAGATGGAAAAGAATATACCTGAAATGAGGGAGACAAGGGTTTGATCCCTGGGTCAGGAAGTTCCCCTGGAGAAGGAAATGACAATCCAATCCAGTATTTCTGCTGGAGAAGCCCATGGACAGAGGAGCCTGGTGAGCTACAGTCCATGGGGTGGCAAAGAGTTGGACACGACTGAGCAACTAACACTTTACACTTTTATTATATAGCATCCAGAGTGCCATGACATCAGGGTACCACAGCTACATTGGCCAGCTTCAAAAGTCTTCCTTCCATGGTGACTTTGCAATAGCAAAACCGTTAGAAACATAATGCTCTTAGACATTATATTTCCACCACCTACACTTTGCAACATACGTCAGAGCCATAAAATGAAGACTTATATTTTTCATAGCATAGTTACAATGGTGAAAGTGAAGACATCCACTATATATTACTACAGAGAGAGCCTCTCTAAAATGTGCTTACTCTATTGGTTAAAGGCTAATATGGAATTCAGAATAAGGGTTAAAAGGTATCTGGATATTAGAAGAGAAGACTGCTGTGATTTAAACTTAGTTGACCAATTTTCTTTTATAACTTTTTGAAGTCTAGTGTGGTCACTCTAGTGTCAGAACTTATAAACTTATGAGGAAACGGATAGGCTGTATTAGACATGTAAGGAAGTGATTATTCTAAAACTTCATAAGAATTATCATAGAAGGTAAAACAGTGTAGAAAAGAGTCACAAAGAGGACCATACAAGATCATTCTTGAGACAGTGGAGTTTAAAAATCATCTCATATTGGGCAAATGAAGATGATGAAGGAAAGATGGAGAAGTGTATATGTCAGAAGAAAACAAAGGCCTAAATCAAAAGATAAACAAAAATTCAGGCACTTTTCATAAGACAGGAAAACTCCAAGATTCTGAATAATATATATTTCCATGATAGTATCAAAGAATTACTATTTTAAGCAAAAGCCTTAGAAAGTTATTTAGCATTAATCAGTTAATTTGATAGACTAAATGGGTAAGTGTTGACAGAAGAGCCAGTAGAAGATAATTACTGGTAAATAATGAATGGAGATTTTTTTTAAATTGTGCATTTATCAATCTGTCTCAAGTGGCAGTAGTTTGCAGCTGTCAATGATTTTTCTACCAAAGCAGTATTTAAGGCACTGAACTTTCAGGATTTAAAAGAAAATAAATCAAGGATTTATTTACTTGCTGTTCCTACGTAAATAATTACATTTTAGGATACCTATAATCACATCAAGACATATAGTTTATAAAAATGAACCTGCAGCAACCTAAATTTATGCTGATTAAGATATTTTCTAGGAGATAGTTTATCAAGCTGCAAAGTACCAGAAACTGTCACCTTCCATTTGATGATGGAAACAGGAGAACATACTTGGAGTTATAATTGGTGATGGCAAAAGCAGCTCTGGAAAGCTCAAAATGCTTTTCAAATAGTGATACATGTCATATTCTTTTTACTTGGATTTCTAGCACAACACAAAGAATAACATAAAAAGAAGATGACTAATCTAAGTTTAAAAACAAAACAGAAACAAATATTAGAGCCCAAACCCAATGACCAGTGAACTTTGTGAAAAATGATTATGTCCAAATGAATGCAGTTTACACTGAAGTATGTTCAGATGAAGTAAATTTACATCATAAATTAGCATTTAAAAATCATTTATTTTTTTGCTTTGTTTTTATTTTTGGCTGTGCTGGGTGTTTGTCGCTTTGCAGTGGCTTTCTCTAGTTGTGGGAACTGGGGGTTACTGTTCATTGCATTGCATAGGCCTCTCATTGTGGTGGCTTCTCTTGTTGCAGAGCCCAGACTCTAGGGCACGCAGGCTTCAGTAGCTGCAGAACACAGGCTAAATAGTTGTGGCACTTAGGCTTAGCTGCTCCAAGGCATGTGGAATCTTCCTAGACCAGACATTGAGCTTGTCTTCCTTGCGTTGGCAGGTGAATTTTTATCTACTGCACCACCAGGGAAGTCCCATAAATTAGTATTTTGACTATATGAAATCCTTGGTATAACTACATTAGCTATAACTTCCAATTTTGAGGATAGCTATTATTGGAACAATTTTTTTAAATCTCTAATTAATTTTTACCCATAGTCACCATGAATTGGTAAGTTAACTTGCATAAGATATTCCTGATTTGAGGGGTGACAAAGTGCAAAAGGTAAATGTACTGTGTAACTGGAGTGAAGACTATAGATTGTAGTTTGCCTAAGATTAAAATCCTTGTCAAAAAATGTTGGAAAACTTCTGCAATGCACTTTGAGTTTTAAATGTTCAAGTTACAATTTGGGCTATGAGAAATTACATCCAAGTCCTGTAGGACAGTTCAGCTGGGCCAGAATCCATTCTTACAGTACTTATTGAGCACCCACTATGAACCAGTTGCGCTTCCCTGGTGGCTCAGATGGTAAAGAATCTGCCTGCAATGCCAGAGACCTGGTTCAAGCCCTGGTTGGGGAAGATCCCATGAAGAAGGGAATGGCAACCCATTTCAGTATTCTTCCTGGAGAAGTCCATGGACAGAGAAGCCTAGTGGGCTACAGTCCATAGTCACAAAGAGTGGGACACAACTGAGCAACTAACAATTTCACTTTCACTTATGAACCAGGTGGGCTTCCCTTGTGGCTCAGCTGGTAAAAAAATCTTCCTACGATGCAGGAGACCTGGGTTTGATCCCTGGTTTGGGAAGATCCCCTGGAGAAGGGAAAGGCTACCCACTCCAGTATTCTGGCCTGGAGAATTCCATGAACTGCATAGTCCATGGGGTCACAAAGAGCCAGACACGACTGAGCAACTTTCACTTCACTTTATGAACCAGGTACTAGTTTAGACTTAAAGATACAGTGATGAATGAAAGATAGTGTTCACATTCTGGGATCTTCTGTTCTAATGGGACAATAAACAATAAACAGGTAAACAAAAAAGTTAAAAAAAAAAGATATTTATAGAAAATGATAAGATGGGAAGTAAATAAAGAGCTTACTGATAGAGGAGGTCATAGGGGAGGTCACATGCAATTTGGTGATGAATTGGAATGTAACATCTGATCTGACACTTTAATGAGAATAAGGATCAGTGTAGGCTGATTGGAAGATAATATCATTTAATATAATATCATGTTTTAAGTGTTTGCTTTCATTTCCTCCTTCAACTCACATTTATTGAGCACCTATTTTCTGTCATCAGGAAAGGATTAGGTTCCAGGAATATGGTCAACATGCAGTTGCAATGAAGTCAGCCCAGGTCTTGTCATTACCATGATTAAAAAGTAAGTCATTACCATACTTAAAAAGTAGAGCTGGTGCTGCTGCTGCTAAGTCACTTCAGTTGTGTCCGACTCTGTGCGACCCCATAGATGGCAGCTCACCAGGCTCCCCAGTCCCTGGTATTCTCCAGGCAAGAACACTGGAGTGGGGTGCCATTTCCTTCTCCAATGCATGAAAGTGAAAAGTGACAGTGAAGTCGCTCAGTTGTGTCCGACTCTTTGCGACCCCACGGACTGCAGCCTACCAGGCTCCTCCACCCATGGGATTTTTCAGGCAAGAGTACTGGAGTGGGTTACCATTGCCTTCTCCAAAAAGTAGAGCAGAAAATGTAAAACAACAATAGCAATAAAGATGGTGATTATTAAAATCAAGGGGATATTAGGTACTATGACAACACTAACTAACCTGGTCTAGCAGCCAACAAGCATGATATGAGAAACAAACATAAAAAGGGAAGGTTGTTTGATAGAATCCCAAAATGTCCCTCGAAATTTCCTTCCCCCACATATTCCTTACATAATCCATGGGACTTTATATTTAAAGATTCGACTCCTGAGCTCAAGTTATGCATATGGCAGAGCTGGCTTTAAAACAAGGAGGTTACCTGGATGGGCCTGATGTCATAATATCACCCAGTTAAAAGCAGAAAGCTGCTTTTTTTTTCCTAGCTGGTAGCAAAAGAAGTCTGAGCTTGGGTGGATGAGAGGATTTGACACCTTATTGCTTGCTTTAAAATGAAGGGAGCCAGGAACCAAACACTGTGGATGGCTTCTAAGAGCTGGATGTTTTCCAGGAGACAGCCAGCCAGCAAGCAGAGACTTCAGTTTTATAATCACAAGGTACTAAATTCTGACAGCAACACAAATGAGTTAGGTAGTGCAGTTACTCTCTAAGTTCTGACCTACAGAAATGCAAGCTAATATCAATATATGGGTATTGTTTTAAGCTGCTAAATGTGTGATAATTTCTTACCAGAAACAGAAAACCAATACATCTGTGGACACGAGTGATAAATCCTGCTCAATTAAAATTGGGTAGGGTCATATTTTAATAATCTAGACTATTTTGGACTTGAAATTGGTAGAAGTTATAAGGAAAATTTATTTAATAGGACATAAAATGCTGGGTACTCTCATAATCCATAACTGTCCTATAAACAACACAAATTTGTTATATGTGCATGCATTCCTCATCTACTCTTTGTCTCAAACATCTTCCTAGACTAACAGTTTTTTAAAGAAGTCATTGTACTTAGATAATTTTCTGATACATATATTAAATATAAGAAAAATTGTATTCATTGCTATCATTTTCCATGTAATAAATATTTAATATTGTCAACCATCTTCCAGGTACGTTTCAAGAAAATAGCCATCAAAACAGAAATTGAGATAAAATCTACCCTCATGAAGATTACATACTTGTTGACAGAATAAATGAATAAATGAATGGGTTACTGGACTAATCACTTTTCCACTCTCTAGTCCTTAACTCGGAGAAGGCAATGGCAAGGCACTCCAGTACTCTTGCCTAGAAAATCCCATAGATGGAGGAGCCTGGTGGGCTGCAGTCCATGGGGTCGCTAAGGGTCGGACACGACTGAGCGACTTCACTTTCACTTTTCACATTCACACATTGGAGAAGGAAATGGCAACCCACTCCAGTGTTCTTGCCTGGAGAATCCCAGGGACGGGGGAGCCTGGTGGGCTGCCGTCAGTGGGGTCACACAGAGTCGGACACGACTGAAGTGACTTAGCAGCAGCAGCAGTCCTTAACTGAAATTTTTTAGAAGTTAGGACTTTATAGATAAATTTTGGAAGTAAAAGTGAAAAAAATGCTGATAGTTTATAGCTGAACTCCCAGGTTTTTCACACTCTTACTCTCTTTATAGGCAATGTTTACTTGGAAATGCCATCAAATCTATCATTGTAACAGTAAAACTCTGCCTTTTTTCTGGCTGCCAAGCACTTTCACAAATCATAATCTAACAACCATAATCCAAGCTCTGAGCACAAAGTAGGAAATAAAGTTAAATCACCTTTAAAATTCTATGGACAACTAACCTGAATAAGCAATGTATACTAAAAATTGACAGTAAGGAGGAGAAAACTGACCAGTGCTGGTGAAGGCACAATTGTTAGGTGGGCATATTTATTTCTTGCTTTCTACCCTTCCATTCAACCTGCATAGCTGCTGAGTGTAAATCTTCAGGTTGACTTCTGGTTTCTGTCACTTGTTAGGTCAGTAAACCTACAATTTTTAAAAACCTTACCTAGATCCTAGCTCAGCAAATAGTCACCTCTTTGGTTTGTTCCAGAAACAAAATGAGTTGTTATTTATAAAGTATTTGATATGATCATGACTCCATCTGTTATTTGCCAGTCATTCTCAACGGGGCAAATTTTGCCTTATCCCAAGGTAGGAAACTTAAAATTATAAGTATTTATGTATATCATTCTGGAGAAGGCAATGGCAAGCCACTCCAGTACTCTTGCCTAGAAAATCCCATGGATGGAGGAGCCTGGTAGGCTGCAGTCCGTGGGGTCGCTAAGGGTCGGGGACACGACTGAGCGACTTCACTTTCACTTTTCACTTTCCACTTTCACACATTGGAGAAGGAAATGGCAACCCACTCCAGTGTTCTTGCCTGGAGAATCCCAGGGAAGGGGGAGCCTGGTGGGCTTCCATCTATGGGGTTACACAGAGTCGGACACGACTGAAGTGACTTAGCAGCAGCATGTATATCATATAAATGTATATTATATGCTAGTATGTTCATTCATTTTTCTTGACCATGGTTTTCTTGGTCCCTTTTTACTATGAATCATCATGTGATATGTTTTACTAAATTCTAGAAAATATAAAATGATTATTTTTATCCATTATATATTGTCAATCTACATTTTTAAGATCATATCTTGTTTCATGATGGTTCAAACTTATTCCACCTGAAGTATATTTACATACCGCTTCCCTTGTATCTCAGCTGGTAAAGAATCTGCCCGCAATGCGGGAGACCTGGGTTCGATCCCTGGGTTGGGAAGATCCCCAGGAGAAGGGAAAGGCTACCCACTCCAGTATTCTGGCCTGGAGAATTCCATGGACTATCCATGGAGTCGCAAAGAGTTGGACACGACTGAGTGACTTTCATTTCATTTTCATTCATTTCATCACTAGGGAAAACCTTAAAACAAAGTGATACTTTAAATCTGTTACTGGAAAAAAGTAGAGGAGTCTTTTTCATTTCCATTTCCTCCACTTATCTATAGCTGGTAACCTGTACCTCCATTCCTACGTTGTCTGTTTCTTTTGATGGCATTATATCCTCAGAGAGTTCTAGGTTCAGAACTAAGCACTAGATTTGATTCTCTCTTCTTCCTTGCTTTTTTCATCAAATATCTAACTGTAATATTTTTCTATGATCATATTGTCATTCCTGTCCTTCTCATGCTCTGAATTCTTTATCTTCTATTTCGTATTAGGCCATTTTTTAATTTCCCCACAACCCCCACCTTTCTTCCCAGACCCTTCTTTGACCATTGTGTTTGATTTTCCAGTCCTTAATAAGCAGTATATCCTAAGTCAAATGCTTTGCAGAGAATGTGAATTGTAAATAACTATGTGTCAGAGGCCATAGCTTTAATGGTAAATGCACCTTGTAGAAGAATTATAGGGAGAAAAATAAAGTAAAGCTATGTGTGTTACTCTTGCACTTTTGAATACTATTTCTTTCTAGAAGGATTAGTTCTGAGGTCCCTAGTTAATAAAGTCAATCAATAACAATCAGACTACTAGTTTACTTAAATAATTTGTACCATTGAATTGCAATGAAGGTTTTTCTACTGGAGTTTAAAGGATGTCATCTTTAATAAGCAGACATTTTCTTCCCATAAATGTCTTTACAGATGAAGTGGAGAAGTTATCTGAAAATATCAACTTTTCTTCTTCAATATTTTATAGAGTATGGAGCCAGGTTTATGTGTGGAAATTATTAACTTCTTGTATTCTTTTATTCTAAAGAATTAACCCAAAGTTCTAAAATGCATCTCCTTCCTTCTTTCTAGTCATCCCCTAGAACTAAATATTACAACCTGAGATTAATTTCTTAGGACTGTTTCCAGGTTCACTTTATAAAAATAAAAATAATTCTTGGAGACAACTACACACAAATAAAATTGAGTGACATATTAATTGGGTATTATATAATCTTTGCATTTGTGGGTGCTCAGTTGCTCAGTTGTGTCCTACTCTGCAACCCTGTGGACTGTAGTCCGCCATGGAATTTCCCAGGCAAGAATACTGGAATGGGTTTTCATTTTCTCCTCCAGGGGATCTTCTCGTGTCTCTTGCATCTACTGTGTTGGCAGGCATATCCTTTACCACCCCTCCACCTGGGAAGGGAACAAATATTTTCATGAGAAACTGTTCTCAGTATTTAAAATAGGTTTTTCTGGAGATAGCAGACACATGCCTGCCTAGACCAGGATTTCCCAAGCTTGATTCCATTGACATTTTTGCCAGGAAAATTATTTCTTGTGGGATCTCCTCTCTGCATTATCACATTTGTGGTAACATCCCTGGATTCTACCCATGAGATGCCAGTAGCACCTTGCCATTCATGACTACCAGAACTAATGAAACTAAATTTGAACAATCGATATTTTTAAATCTGATGTGCAGGCAGGACTTCTCTCCTTGAAGGCAAAGATAGAGACCATATATTTCTTTATCTTCTCTGTAACTGTGGTTTCAAGAAACTGTTTTATCTGTAAAGAGACATACAGAGAAAAAAAACCTAATTGACAAGTAAGGCATGGCTCATTAAGTCAGTCATCTTTCACTACCAGGAAGAGGAAATTCATTTTTCATTCTGTCACTAAGTAGCTATAAGAAGTAGCTTTACAATGCTAGATTTAGGACATATAAAACTCTTATAGTTAATTCTGTATGGTTATAGTTTCGAAATGGCTTCTTATAAAGAATGGCTTAAAAGTGGAAATGATAGACATGCCAGAATTTTCACTGAATGAATGAAACTAGTTTGATCAGTGTAATTTATATTTGAATTTTTATCTTTTAAGCCAGATGTAGCATACAAACACACACACAAATTTGCTTTTTTATAATGGTATTCCAAGTAAGTGCTAAGTCAAAAATTCAGTTTTTTATGCCATCCGTTCAGTTCAGTCACTCAGTCGTGTCCGACTCTCCGTGACCCCATGAATCACAGCACACCAGGCCTCCCTGTCCATCACCAACTCCCGGAGTTCACTCAAACTCATGTCCACAGAGTCGGTGATGCCATCCAGCCATCTCATTCTCTGTCATCCCCGTCTCCTCCCAGCCCCAATTCTTCCTAGCATCAGACTCTTTTCCAGTGAGTCAACTCGACGCATGAGGTGGCCAAAGTATTGCAGTTTCAGCTTCAGCATCAGTCCTTTAAATGAACATCCAGGATTGATCTCCTCTAGAATGGACTGGTTGGATCTCCTTGCAGTCCAAGGGACTCTCAAGAGTCTTCTCCAGCACCACAGTTCAAAAGCATCAATTCTTAGGCGATAAGCTTTCTTCACAGTCCAACTTGCATATCCATACATAACCACGGGAAAAAGCATAGCCTTGACTAGACAGACCTTTGTTGGCAAAGTAATGTCTCTGCTTCCCAATATACTATCAAGGTTGGTCACAACTTTCCTTCCAAGGAGTAAGCATCTTTTAATTTCATGGATGCAGTTAGCATCTGCAGTGATTTTGGAGCCCCCAAAATAAAGTCTGACACTGTTTCCACTGTTTTTCCATCTATTTCCCATGAAGTGATGGGACCAGATGCCATGATCTTTGTTTTCTGAATGTTGAGCTTCAAGCCAACCTTTTCACTCTCCTCTTTCACTTTCATCAAGAGGCTTTTTAGTTCCTCTTCACTTTCTGCCATAAGGGTAGTGTCATCTGCATATCTGAGGTTATTGATATTTCTCCCAGTGTTCATACAAACCATCAAATAGGAAGATACTCCATGAAGTACAATGTTTCAATATTTGGCTTTAGTTGTTTTCTCCCATTTATTGGATTATTGGTATTACTTTTCAAAACTCATATACTTAGGAAATACTTTGCATGTGTGCATGCTCAGTCTCTCAGTTATGTCTGCAAAGAACATGTTAGAAGACTATTTTCACTTCTTTTTTTATAAATATTTGCTCTTTTGAGGTTAGTTTTTAAATATTTATTTCATTTTATGTACCTGAATTCTATACCATTTTGTTTACTTAGATTCTAAGTTGATAATATCTTATCACATACAACACACACTCTCACACAAAACTTCTCATCAGAAATTAAAGTGCTCAAGAAAAAGGAAACCCTCTTTCACTGTTGGTGGGAATGCAAACTAGTACAGCCACAATGTAGAACAGTGTTTGGAGATTCCTTTAAAAAATGGAAATACAACTGCCATATGATCCAGCAATCGCACTCCTGGGCATACACATCGAGGAAACCAGAACTGAAAGAGACACATGTACTCCAGTGTTCATTGCAGCACTGTTTAGAATAGCCAGGACATGGAAGCAACCTAGATGTCCATCTGCAGACGAATGGATAAGAAAGCTTTGGTACATTTACACAATGGAGTATTACTCAGCCATTAAAAAGAATACATTTGAATCAGTTCTAATGAGGTGGATGAAACTGAAGCCTATTATACACAGTGAAGTAAGTCAGAAAGAAAAACACCAATACAGTATACTAACACATATATATGGAATTTAGAAAGATAGTAATGATAACCCAGTATACTAGACAGCAAAAGAGACACAGAGGTACAGAACAGTCTTTGGGACTCTGTGTGACAGGGTGAGGGTGGGATGATTTGGGAGAATGGCATTGAAACATGTATATTATCATATGTGAAATGAATCACCAGTCCAGGTCTGAAGCATGATACAGGATGCTCGGGGCTGGTGCATGGGGATGACCCAGAGGGAGGATAAGGCGAGGAGGGAGGTGGGAGCTGGGTTCAAGAAGGGGAAAACATGTACATCCAGGGAGGATTCATGTCAATGTATGGCAAAACCAACCAATATATTATTGTAAAGTAATTAGCCTCCAATAAAAAAAAAAAAAGGAAAAAAAAAGAAATTAAAGTGCTTAAAAGTTGGACTGTGAAGAAAGCTGATCACCAAAGAAGGATGCTTTTGAACTGTGGTGTTGGAGAAGACTCTTGAGATTCCCTTGGACTGCAAGGAGATCCAACCAGTCCATTCTAAAGGAGACCAGTCCTGGGTGTTCATTGGAAGGACTGATGCTAAAGCTGAAACTCCAATACTTTGGCCACCTCATGCAAAGTGTTGATTCACTGGAAAAGACTCTGATGCTGGGAGGGATTGGAAGGCAGGAGGAGACGGGGACAACAGAGAATGAGATGGCTGGATGGCATCACCGACTCGATGGACACGAGTTTGTGTGAACTCCGGGAGCTGGTGATGGACAGGGGGGCCTGGCGTGCTGTGATTCATGGGGTCGCAAAGAGTCAGACATGACTGAGCAACTGAACTGAACTGAACTGAAACATTTATCATTAAATTAACTGTTTTTGTTGAGAAATAAGAAAACCACTCCTTGGTTCTTAGGCATAAATGAGAAAAAATTTTGATGACTCTCTCTGTATATGTCTCTGCCCTTAGTGTTATCTTACCATAATACTAATTTCTGTATGATAAAATTCAGAGAAATGAAGGAGACAGTTATATAGTCTGTTCTAAATATAAAGAAGTAGTGATAGTTCCTCCACTGGGTTAACTGTCCAAGTGGGATAGTACGCTACACCTGGGAAGTGCAGCATTATAATGAAATTATTTTGCTATTTAAATGGTGACAAGTACTACTACTATTCTACCCTTGCATCTGTTTCCCTGAATGTTTCAGTTATGACCGCTCAAAATAAAGTCTACATCTTAAACCTTTTCTTGTAGCTAGGTATGACCATAATAATAATCCTCTCCCCGCCATCCAGTGAAATATGTTTGCACCTTCCAGGTAAGTATTGTGTGTGACTTTAAAGGGCAAGTCAACCCTTCTTGCTCCTCCATATTTTTCACTGGATGGAATGAAGATTTGATGTCTAGAGCTCCAAAAGATCTCACACCATGAGGTGAAGTCACATCATGAGAAAAGAATAAAAAGAATCTTGACCCCTGACACCACTGAGCCATCACCTGACTTCAGATCTGCTCACTTATAGACTTACATGTCATTTAAGTCACTGTTTATATTTTATTTGTCTGTGGGAGGGGTGGGAATTATAGGCAGTCAACTTTAATTTTAACTGATTCAATACCATGCTACAGATGAAATATGTAATTAGCTTCTATGCACCAGGTCAGTCTCTGCTTTTAAAAAGGGGAGGGGGTGTCATATCATGTAGTTTATTTCATAGAAAAATGACATCAAAAAATGATGAAGAAAATAGGAACAGAAATGAATAAATGATAAGCAAATATTTTAACAGAGTGAAAGGAGGGATTTCAAATTCCTCTAATTGATGCTTTTGAACTGTGGTATTGGAGAATACTCTTGAGAGTTCCCTGGACTGCAATGAGATCCAACCAGTCCATCCTAAAGGAGATCACTTCTGGGTGTTCATTGGAAGGACTGATGTTGCAGCTGAAACTCCAATACTTTGGCCACCTGATGCAAAGAGCTGACTCATTTGAAAAGACCCTGATGCTGGGAGGGATTGGGGCAGGAGAAAAAGGGGATAACAGAGGATGAGATGGCTGGATGGCATCACCAACTCAATGGACATGGGTTTGGGTGGACCCCGGGAGTTGGTGATGAACAGGGAGGCCTGGCGTGCTGTGATTCATGGGGTCACAAAGAGTCGGACATGACTGAGCGAATGAACTGAACTGAATTGAACTGAGATTGGAGAAGTAAGTGAAGAATATGAATGGAAATAATTTTCAAACAAATGCAATAGTTCTTATTCATTCATTTATCTATCTAATTATTCAGCAGGAATTTATCAAGTGTTTATTGTGTCCATATCCATGTTAATCAGAGTTTTCCTGTAGCAACTGAACTGAACTGAATGATTCACTTATTTGACATTCCTTGATAGTTCACTTTGTCACTTCATATATACATTAAATCTTTTAATCCTTATAGTACTTCTGTGAGAATGATTTTTACTGTTTAGGAACCTGCAAGTTCATGAACTTAAGAATCTTCTCCAAAATCACTCAGCTAAAATTGGACAAACAATGTTTGAGCCATGATCTGTGTGATTCTAAAGTCTGTGCTATATATCAAGGATTTGTCTCTCCTTCTAAGGAGTTCTCATGCTCGTACAGGATACTGAGCACCTACACATTAATAGAATGTAAATGCTGACATAATAAAGTGCAAAGTATTTACTGCTGAACAGAATGATTGTTTCTGCCTAATGGGAGAATGTCTTCATGATGGGAAGGCATAAATGAGGTTCATAAAAGAATTAACAATGAAGCTAAAACTAAGAAATGTAAGAATTCATCAGGCATAAAATGAAAGACTGAAAGTTCTGAGCTAAAGGAAGAGAATGTACAGAAGTAAAGAGGTATGAAAGAGCATGACTCTTCAGACTACCTCCATGGGTTTGCAGCAAAAGGTTTGCTGTGAGAAGCAATAAGGGGAAGTGGTGCAGAAATTCAGGGATGGGAGGTTCAAGGAAAAAGTGGCTGATGACATCTGTGACCAGGGAAAATGTTAGTCAGGATGAAGGCATAGGAAAGGTCATTACATTGATGATAAAGAAACCTTATCAAAGAGCTTCAGAAGTGGGAGACTGAAGCAGAAATGGGTGAAAGTGGAGACTGATATTTTAAGACAACTAAAGGGAACAGAAGAGTATCTATAGATAACACTATAATAGTGTTCAGTAGGTAGAAATTGCTAGATAATTTTTATACATGAATATTAGAGTATTTTAATTACAAAAAAGAAAATAGTTCTTTATTTCATCGTTTGGCTATCCTCTTTTATACAACAGAACATTCCATTCAATTCTATTCTTTAAAACAATCATTCTGTGGGAAATCATGAGATGGGATGTATCTTATAAAGTTCATATGAATAAACTTATCAATATAGCAATGTTGAGAAGAACATAGTTATATTTAAAATTACAGAGATCTAAAGTATAAGACATCACTTTATGCTAATGAAAACAGGCATTTAAATATTTCAAAGTAATGCTTTCATATTATTTAAAGTTACAAATGCAGCTTAGGAAGATTAGCAAGGAAAGGAAAAGGTACAGAAGGGCAGGAAGATGTGACCTAAATCAAACAGCAGCTCTTGAAATGTGGCATGGGGGACTGACCCAGGAGTTGGGTGGCAGAGATCTGCCATTCTACAAGCATATGTGAATGACTGAGCCATGGAGAAATGCCAGGAGCAGAAGGGCTGGAGGTTGAGATTTTGCAGAATTTGACCCAGTGGTTTCTACCTGATGCTTCACTAAAAATTTAGGCTAGGCTCCAGGGGAAGTAGCAGCAGTAGCATCATAGCAAAAGAAGAGGTTGTCTATTTCAGATCCTGAGAGTGGCTAAAATCTTAGTTCTGAGGCAAGTAGTAATAGTTTACACATATTTAGCAAAATATTTTATTCCTTAAAATGGCCATGGGTTGGTAGGTAACAGAAAAGTTAAGATACTAATGAGAGAACATGGAAAGGTGGTGTCCAGATATTCTAATGTTGAAACATGGAGAGTCCCTCAGATGGGTGGGAAGCAGTACTGTGTACTAGGAGTGCTGGCACTGAGACAAAGTATCTGCTTGGGACTTAGGCCTCATTGCTGTGAACAGAGGAAACGTCCTATGACTCAGTTTCTTCCTCTTTAAACAGCACCGGTAATAGTGCTATATCTTGGGTTATTGTGATGATTAAATACATGTAAGGCACACAATAAATTTAGTTATTTTTTACTTCAGGTATTTTTGTGTGGATAGATGAGTAAAATATTTTAAACTAGAGATGAACCTCAGCCAGAAGGATAAATACAGAATTCATGTCACTTCATCTATCCAAGTGGAAGAATTATGAATAAATAGGATAGAGAATGGGATGTGAGCAGTTACAAAAATATAGGAGCGTAGAAATTCAAGATGATACTAATATAAACCAGAGAAGAGGCCAGATGTGCACCTAAAAATAAGGTCTAAAGAAAAATCAAACTGTAAGAAAAGAAAACCAGAGGCAACCCCCGACAACCTACCCAGGGAATGAAGGGCAAGTTGGTAAAGGTGATGGCCTTGCAGTCAGTAATTATAACTAGATATTAAAAAGGTATGTATTTAACACTCTTAGAAGGGACAGATTTCTCTGGTACTAAAAAGGCGGTAAAGAATATTAACAGTTCTGGGGTTGAGAAGTAGAAATGGAGTTTTAGGTGGAAGAATGGATCCAAGTTCAGAAGGCCCCCCAAAATGGAAAATATTGTCCAAAGGATTAGCTTTAAAGAGAAACAAAATCTACAATCAAAAGACTCCTTTTTACTTTGGTGGCTCCTGCCAAGTGTGAACCTAATATTCAATGCACTGATTGGGATTATACAGAGGAGATGGAGAGACAAAACAGGGAGGAGAAGCAGTGAATACAGAGCCAACTGGGCAATATGCTTACCAAACTTTGCCTACATGTCCAAAATTGGTGGAGAAAATAAAAGTAACTTCTGCCCTCATGCTTATAAAAGGGGTTTGTCTAGTTTCTAACAGAATGCTCAGGATAGAATAAACCCTTAATAAATATTTGTTGAATGATTGAACAACTTAACATTTGCCATATGCCACATCTCAGTTAAGTAGAGAAGAAAAGATAGGAAATTATTGCAGGGCTTCTGTTTTTTCTCTGAAGGACAATGAAGAAGAAAAACAAAATGAAAAAAAAAAAAGTTCAGAAAATAAAAAGAAGTTCAAGACATGACATTTTTAAAAAGCAATCAAACTGCCTCTAAAACAGCAGTTATCTAAGTGTGGTATGAAATTCTTGGGGAGTCCCCAAGACCTTTACCAGGAGTCACTGAAAAACATCTCAAAACAACGTTCATAATATTATCAAAGATATTATTTTCCTTTTTCATTGCTTTGACATTTTCAGTGATGCTGTTAAAGCAGTGGCGGTTAAAACTGTTGGTACACTAGACTTAATTAACTCAGTGACACTATACTGTACTAGTTAGTGGAAAATAGCTACAAACTCACTGTTAATAAGTAAATTGATAGACAGATAGATAGTACATAGGGTAAATGAATGAATGAGCAAAAAAAGGTAAAAAATCCAGTTTCACTTAAATATATCCTGATAAAGCAGTGTGTGTGTGTGTTTGTGTGTATGTGTGAGTCGCTAGTCATGTCCAACTCTCTGTAACCCCAAAGACTAGCCCACCAGATTCCTCTGTCCGTGGAACTTTTCAGGCAAGAATACTGGAGTGGGTTTTCATTTCCTTCTCCAGGGGATCTTCCCAACCCTGGGATTGAACCTCCTGCATTACAAGCATATTCTTTACTGTCTGAACCACTATGAAGCAGTAAAATAATATAAATGCTATTTGTATTTGTCTTAATTCTTTGGGACCTTTTTAATATCTTATATGGCAAAATAGTCTGCATAAAGCACCTGTGTTATGGTTTAAGATACAAGCTGAACTAGCTTGTGTTTTCATCAAACATCATGTTTACTTGGAAGAATGACTGACAAAAAAAAATGGTAATTCAGATTTTAGTATCTGACAAACATTTTCTCAAAGTCAAATGACATAAATTTGTCACTTCAAGGAAGACAAATCATGTCACTTGTTAACTTACATAAAATTTAGAATTTTGAAGCTAAATTAGAACTTTGAAAAACTTCTGCTATGCTAAACTTGACAGGGTGCCAATACTTAAAAGGCTTTTGGATGAAATCAATGGTAATATTAATAAACATGATGTTTTGATATTAAATAATGAAATATATCAACGTTTGGGGAATCTGTATAACTTAGTGAGCCAGTATTTTCCAAATAACAAGTATATTTTATAAAATAATTAATGGGTAAGTGTGTATTCAAAGGGAACACTAGACCTACAGATTTTAATTTGAAAGAGCAAAAAGTTCATTGATTTATTTCAAGATTCCACGTTACAACTAGCATTTGAGAAATTCCCATTTGTTGAGTACAGAGTAGAATCAAAGAAAAATATCCACAAGTATCTGGGAAAGCTACTGAAATACTCCTTCCTTTTCTGATTATATATCTGTGTGAGGCTAGATTTTCCTCAAATATTTCAACATAAGCAAAATACTAAAACCAGTTGAATGCAGACTCTTTCAATTAGGCGAACATAAAATAGACTTTACAAGTATAAAACAGTATCTTCTTAAGAAAGAAGATGTCAACAGATATAACTCATGCAGACAATAGCTTTGTGGGACCCTTGCCAATTTTTTAAGTGCAAAGGATCCCTAATTCAAGCAAGTTTGAGAACTGCTTCTCTAATCTATGTAACTGCTAACCAAGAAGAATCTGTAACAGGACCTGTGCTG
The DNA here is from genome assembly GCF_049115385.1 of Moschus berezovskii. NCBI lineage: Eukaryota > Metazoa > Chordata > Mammalia > Artiodactyla > Moschidae > Moschus > Moschus berezovskii. Next base: position 39,446,445 of record NC_142464.1, read on the forward strand.
TTAATGGCTGGCTTTATGAAGCTTTGCTTTATCTGATGTCATAGTCAGTTTCTTGACTTGTTCATAATCTCTTCAAATTTGGATTTCTTATATAGACCTTCCCCTTTCCTAAATATATGCCCTAGATGTCTCCCTCTACTAGACCTCTTGCTGCCCTTACGCATGATATTAGCTCTCAAAAGTAGTTTTTTGACTCGACCTTGTCTTCAGTTTGCCCTTTATCCACAAATCACAACTGCTTCTAGATGCTCCTCTAGCACAGCACAGAAGTTAATACTTCTCAACACCTACCCACATGTCTGTTACCTACAAGATGATGTATAATTTGACCTAGACAGCCGAGTAGGACTTGCAATTTAATGATATTTTATTATGTTGTTTTCCCAAATTTTAGCAACATTTCTAAATTATGACCAATGTGAGTACACAGATTTTTTTCCTTATTAAGCATAGAGAGTTTCCTCATATGCAATTAATATACTTGAGATCAGCATCCAGCAAATAACAATTGTTCATATGAATGATTTAAGAAACTTCTATACTATGTAAAAACTACTTCCTGGGTTTTTTGAACCCTCTTATTCAACCATAAGACTTGCAGGTGTGCCACCTTCTCTTTGTGATCACTATGCCTCAAATCTTTTATGGTCACAAGTACTATAAGCCCTTTTAAGTAAAACAAATAACCTGTGGGCAAGCAGGGTAAGACCATTTGTCCAGTAGGGTCAACCTGCTAAAGCTTGTTATTAATAAGCCCTAGAAAAAGTCTGGGCTTCATCATTATAGGGAGTTTACAAGCATAATGTGATGCAACCTTCTTAACAATGCAAGTATGATATTTAGTGAGAGGACTCCTAGGTTTTCCCTAGGAGTCTCTGTAAATTTACAAACATAGCAATTGCTTCTCCAGAAGTATTTCATTAGTGCCAGCTAAGGAGCTTTCTTCACATTACTACAGCCCTGCCTGTTTGCACTTTGACTTTTTTCTTCACAGTCCTTAGCTTGTATAAAGAAAGGAAGATAAAAGGAAAACAAAATTAAAGATGACATTCTTATGCATTTCCTCAAGAGGAAAACTCATAGCTGTCAAAATTGCTAAAGGAAAAATTTTAAGCTATATATATGTGTGTGTTTGTTTGAGTACCATATTATGTAACTGATAAAGTACAAAAATGAAGTGAGAACTACAAATGTTTCCCTTTGGGCTAACTTCTGGTTTCACTTGACCTATACTGCCATAGAGAAAATCTTAGGAAATCAGGTATTCAAATGCAGCTTATTTACAATGCTGCACCTATTTATACAGGAAAATGATGCATCTGGCATGCTACCCGTTTTTGGTAGATAAACATATTATTTAATACTTAAGTGTTTATAAACTAATACTCATCCTAAATGTAGAGTATATTGTGATGAGTCCTGTGATCTGAAAATAAAACAATCTAATAATATCAGATACAAACTGAAAGAATCAAATAGCTCACCAAATGAGCTCTTATCCTCTTCTTCTGCATGTGTAAGATTATAGCTGTAGCAAGATAACACAGGTCATCAGCTGTCTCATTAGTTTTGAAAGATACATGATGCTTGTTGAAAAAATATATATTTGGCACTATTTTAAAATACATAGTTTATGCATTTTAAAATACAGGTGAGTACATTTCTGATGGGAAAATTTCAGTTGGCTTTAATTCAGCAAAGTTTACCTGACAATTCTAGTGGAGAAGAATTTTGCAATTAACTCGTTCCATTATATGGGAAAAGCAGTTATTAAGTAGAGCACAGATTAATGAGGAGAGGAATTGGTAAGAAGATTACAAGCTGACCATATGTCAACCCATATAAAGCATCCATACTCTACTTGATTATATAAGAACAGACCTTGGAAAATCAGGCTGAGTTGGGAAACCAGTTGTATTGAAGCTTCAGTTTTGGTTCCCATTTGGATTGGTTATGAAGAAAAAAATTTGAGGACCTATAGTGAATAAAAGTAACCCATTTAATTTACTCAATTAGAGAAGCAAAGAGAAACAAAAATTGTTTTTCAAATATAGGAATGATACAGTAGGAGCAGCAGATTTTTGAAACTTTCATTTGAACTACTCCCTTAATTTTCATTAGAAGAAATACTACTTATGAGGTTGCATATGGTTTTGATATCAAGTATTTTGCTTTGTAGAATGAGATAAGAGATGACATAACTCAAAGGAATTGCTCACTGAAGGCTTTTAGCGCATACAACCCCTTAAGAAAAAGAATTAAACATATCAAAATAGTTTCTCTCTAAGTAACATTTTTGTCTCTAGTACTTTCAGGAAGAATTAGTATCACTGGCTTTCATAAAGACTGTTCCAGCTGAAATCTGGGAAAAAGTGAGGATTTAGCCAACCCTCTTTGGGTAGCACAAAAATGTGCCCCACCATGTGTATCCCACGTGGCATGCATACACCTGCCATGGGGTACAGATAAGGTCAAATTCCTGGAAACTACCCAAGACTTACTTAGTTAGTATCTCTGAAATAGCAGCTGGGAATCTAAATTATTTGCAACCACATAGACTATTATTTGCATAGTAAAATTTGAAAACACTGTATTTTTCAGGAAATAATTTGTATCAGTATAGATCAGGAATTAATTATTGTCACAGGCAGCAACAGATTGATAGCACAAAAGCAATAATTTTAAAAGATCATTGAGTTTATTAAGGATTAAAGTGAAATAAAATCTAGGTGTCCTGATTTTAAATCATTATTAACTAATTATACCTTCCTGACCCTATACAGAATTCTCACAGCCTTCCTCCAGATAGAGCTCCTTCAAATCTAATGCCAAGAATAACAGAACCTAATCGTAACTGAATATTTATAATCTATTCCCTCCATCTTTCTATTTTAGGCAAACGGCCACCTAGAAAAGGGAGAGAAGCTATTAGTTCCAAATACCTTAATCTCCCCTCTATCACAGTCTAGCAAAGAGGCTGAGCTACCTGATTATGTCATGGCTGTATTCCTGTCTGCAACATTTTCATTAATGTATTCCTATTTGTAACATTTTCATTTTAGACTCTCAAAAAAGTGGCATGAACACATTTCATGCATTAGGAGAAATATTAAACTGTAACAACCAAGACAAAAATGTAAATCACAGCTTCCTAAGGATTTTTACAGACTACAAATCCAATTCCCATTTATAAAGTGGATGCCAGCAATTTATGTATGAAATAATATATCCTTTTAAATTTTGTGCCTTTAATTTAGCTTCTTTTGCAAGTGTTCATAGCACTTAAATTCTATCACATTACTCAAAGATATATGTTTCCCTGGGACATTTTAAAACGGAAAAATCTCATGTAGAGCTTCAAATGGATTCAAATGCTAGATTACTTTCTTGACTCTCAAATTAAACCATAATCCTGTTAACAATTGGTAAAAAAAAATGTTATCTGGTTTCAGAGTTGTGTTTTTGTGGTCTGTGTGTATGTGTACATACCTTGCTACAATCAATATTCTATCCTAAGAGACCTGAAACCTTTTAATCTTGTTTGACACCCCCAAAGTCATTTCTAATTCTACTTTATCTCCTTTTCTGTTTTGTTTGTGGATACCACAGGAGGTGAGAGATGAAGTTTCTTTATTCTTCCCAGCATCAAGGACTCTCAATGCACACATTATGAAATAAGAACCAAAGCCTAAACATAACAACACAAGTTAAGTTTGCCAAATTTGCAAATCAAGCTAAGATACCTCATTAAAATTATTGAAAGCATCAAAAAGCAACTCTTCAAGCATGCATCAGGAAATGCTAATATTACATATGCTTGCTTGAAAGGCTCACAATCTTACTGCCATAGCCTTCCTAGACACACCAATTGAGATGCAGGGTGCCAGCCAGATAGACCATCGAGTCAATCGGTAGGAAAGAGTGACAATATGATGTTCCATTTCTACTGCTGGGACTGGTAACTATAGACTTCATACCAAGCCCGGTCTATGTGGCTTTAAAAAACGTCCACAGTACTTTACAGGGTGATAACAGAAGCAGCAGAAGTCTGAGAGTAGAGAAAAAGGACCAATAAAGAGAAAGAAAAATAGAGGAGGGAAAGGTTCTTTCACAGAAACTGAAATCGCTAGCAGACACTTCTTCCAATTACAAAGTACCAGTGAAGGAGAATGACATTAATTTACCACCTGAAAATAGGCAAGAACAATTTTAATGTTTTGGAATAATGCTTTATGTCTAATAGAATGTGGACTTTAATGTGATTTCCTCCATGTTGAAATATCATATTTAGAGTTATTTTTCCAAGGTTATGTGTGATGAGCAAAAATGCACATGGGGAAGTTGTTCAGCCCTTTTATTTCAAATTATAGCACATATGGGGAGAAAACATTTCAATTTAACATTCATTAGTCAAATGAATTGTTAACATTCATCTTGACGTGTATTGATGGCTAGGATTGTTTGATTTGCTAAAAGCTTAGACTACTACATACATTGCAGAGAACCTGCAACCATATTTCAAGGACAGAAGAAATTACCTGAAATGTGGACTATTATCATAAAAAAGATATTTCAGATTTGCAAAAACATGCAGTACTTCCATCTGGTAAACGATAACTACTAAAATATTTATAAATACCACATCATAATTCACATGTCACACATGGTAGTGATATTCAATTTTCATGTTTCCCAATTAAAAGCTATTGTTTATGGTAAAACACACTGTAACACATTTGTGTATCTAACAGAAAAATAAATGATTTTCTTAATATCTCTGTAGGGATTACTTTTTCATCCTGCTGTGCAAATAATGTAAATATAATACTGAAGGAGGTAAAACACCATAGCTTACTGACATTCATCTATGTTTGTTTTCAATAACATAATAGAACAAATTATTTCTAGATGAGTTTAGGCTCATAATTGCTGATCTTTATTTTTCTTTTAAACATTCTCTCACTAGAACGGTTGAATACTGTGCAGCATTTAGATATCTTTCCTAGGAACAAAGTGTATAGATAAGCAAAATACACAAAAGAAACCATTTCCCATAAACAACTTTAATAAATATTCTAATAATTTATGTGACTCAAACATATATCACACATTGTATAACCACAACTGGATTGCTGTTCATTTATAATGGAAAGTACATTTGAGTACAGCTAAAAATGTGATGAGATTAACTAGATACCCAGTCCAAGCCCCACTACTTTCTCTGAATAGAGCATGTAAAGGCAAACTCGTGGCACATTGGTGTACCAGATACCAGGAGTAACTCTTAACTTACTTTCAGATTACAAAACAGGTGTTAAAACATTCTTTGGTCATTTCTGACTCCACTAAAAATAAATTCAAATTTCTACTTCAAATTTTTTGTTTTTAACTTTTTTTTTACAAAGAAGGTCAAAGAAAAAATGGTTTTTTTTTTAAAATGCACCTGAAGGGTACAGATATAGGGTAAGTTATGAAAGACACTGACACAGAACAATCTTCTTTAAATTTTTTGAAGGCAGTCTAGTCTGTCGTCCATTGTAAAATTTCCTCAAGCAACCCTCCTTTGAAGATTTTCTTTTGAAGATGATTTTTCTTTGCTCTTCCTAAGATTTCTCGTCTATTCCCCCACATATTACATTATATCATATTCTTTGTTTTCACTGTAGGATTATATTATACCACTTTCTGTACCATATAAAAATTGAACTAAGTTATTTAAGTTCCTTCATATGGCCTATTTTAAATGAATTCTTTCTGTCTGTTATTCAGTTCAGTTCAGCTGTTCAGTTGTATCCAACTCTTTTCTGTCTGTTATATACATCCTTAATCATGCTCAGGCTGCATGGCCCTCTTTCTCCTCAGCTTGCAAACATGCTCTAATATATCCTATATTTAAACCCTTTTCTTTGATACTTTTGCCATAAAAGTGCTCTATAAATTTTAAGAAACTATGGAAATATTTACTTGCTTTTGTTGCTATTGCTTATTCATCCATGCAATATTGAGTAGCTACTATTTGCCATAAACCATTCCAGCAGCTCTCAAATATGGTCTGAGGATCTCTCACATTCCTTATATACATCCAGGGTCTCATAGGAGGTTCAAACTACTTTCATAATGATACTAAGATGCTATTCGCCTTTCTCATTCTCACTTTCCCATGAACGCACAGCAGTTTCCCAAAGGCTGCATGCCTTTTAGCTCTGGTGGCTAATGAAAAGTGTGCTTATGTATTTCTCAATTTTAAAATTTTTGAAGCTTAATTTTTCATATGGTTAAAAATCACTAGTTATCATCTACATACATCCACAGAGGCTGGCAAACATTTTCTGAAAAGGACAAGACAATAAATTATACTCAGCAGGCCATATGGCATCTATCACATTACTCAACTCTGCCACTACAGAGAGAAAATAACCATAAACAATACAAAAATAAATAGGGTAGCACTATTCAAACAATAACTTATTCACAAAAGCAGGAGATGTGCTGGATTTGGCCTACAGGCCAAACTTTGTCAATCTCTTTGGTCTTTAGCTTCTCAGTGTTTTATTTTTTTAATGTAAAAGGAGTTTTGAGGTTAAGAATTTAAAAACCACTGTGGAAAGCTCCTGAGATCAAAATAACCCTTGTGATGCCACATGTAAGGAGCTACCTGAAGAGAAAGCTAGACATAGTAACATTTGGATCCCTGTTATACTGGCAACCAGTGAATGATGGTATGAGGTCAGAAGAGGAACTACAGAATTCAATCCAAGAGTTGGGGTTTGGGTATTATCAAAGAATACATTATAAAGAAATAATATCTATATTTTGTAGTATACAGTCAAGATGGAGAGAGCCATTTTGGGCTATCAGTTCAGTTCAGTCACTTAGTCGTGTCTGACTCTTTGCAACCCCATGAAACACAGCACTCCAGGACTCCCTGTCCATCACCAACTCCCGGAGTTCACTCAAACTCATGTCCATAGAGTCAGTGATGCCATCCAGCCATCTCATTCTCTGTCGTCTCCGTCTCCTCCCACCCCCAATCCCTCCCAGCATCAGATTCTTTTCCACTGAGTCAACTCGTCGCATGAGGTGGCCAAAGTATTGGAGTTTCAGCTTTAGCATCAGTCCTTCCAATGAACACCCAGGACTGATCTCCTTTAGATTGGACTGGTTGGATCTCCTTGAAGTCCAAGGGACTCCCAAGAGTCTTCTGCAACACCACAGTTCAAAAGCATCAATTCTTCGGTGATCAGCTTTCTTCACAGTCCAACTCTCACATTAATACATGAACACTGGGAAAACCATAGCCTTGACTAGACGGACCTTGGTTGGCAAAGTAATGTCTCTGCTTTTTAATATGCTCTCTAGGTTGGTCATAACTTTCCTTCCAAGGATTAAGCGTCTTTTAATTTCATGGCTGCAATCAGCATCTGCAGTGATTTTGGAGCCCCCAAAAATAAAGTCTGACACTGTTTCCACTGTTTCCCCATCTATTTCTCATAAAGTGATGGGACCAGATGCCATGATCTTTGTTTTCTGAATGTTGAGCTTCAAGCCAACATTTTCAATCTCCTCTTTCACTTTCATCAAGAGGCTTTTTAGTTCCTCTTCACTTTCTGCCATAAGGGTAGTGTTATCTGCATATCTCAGGTTATTGATATTTCTCCCGGCAATCTTGATTCCAGCTTGTGCTTCTTCCAGCCCAGAGTTCCTCATGATGTACTCTGCATATAAGTTAAATAAGCAGGGTGACAATATACACACTTGACATATTCCTTTTTCTATTTGGAACCAGTCTGTTGTTCCATGTCCAGTTCTAACTGTTGCTTCCTGACCTGCATACAGGTTTCTCAAGAGGCAGGTCAGGTGGTCTGGTATTCCCATCTCTTTCAGAATGTTCCACTGTTTGTTGTGATCCACACAGTCGAAGGCTTTGGCATAGTCAATGAAGCAGAAATAGATGTTTTTCTGGAACTCTCTTGCTTTCTCCATGATCCAGCGGATGTTGGCAATTTGATCTCTGATTCCTCTGCCTTTTCTAAAACCTGCTTGAACATCTGGAAGTTTACGTATTGCTGAAGCCTGGCTTGGAGAATTTTGAGCACAACTTTACTAGCGTGTGAGATGAGTGCAATTGTGCGGTAGTTTGAGCATTCTTTGGCATTGCCCTTCTTTGGGATTGGAATGAAGACTGACCTTTTCCAGGCCTGTGGCCACTGCTGAGTTTTCCAAATTTGCTGGCATATTGAGTGCAGCACTTTCACAGCATCATCTTTTAGGATTTGAAATAGCTCAATTGGAATTCCATCACCTCCACTAGCTTTGTTCGTAGTGATGCTTTCTAAGGCCCACTTGACTTCACATTCCAAGATGTCTGGCTCTAGGTCAGTGATCACACCATCATGATTATCTTGGTTGTGAAGATCTTTTTTGTACAGTTCTTCTGTGTATTCTTGCCACCTCTTCTTAATATCTTCTTCTTCTGTTAGGTCCATACCATTTCTGTCCTTTATCGAGCCCATCTTTGCATGAAATGTTCCCTGGGAATCTCTAATTTTCTTGAAGAGACCTCTAGTCTTTCCCACTCTATTGTTTTCCTATATATCTTTGCATTGATCATTGAAGAAGGCTTTCTTGTCTCTCCTTGCTATTCTTTGGAACTCTGCATTCAGATGTTTATGTCTTTCCTTTTCCCCTTTGCTTTTCGCTTCTCCTCTTTTCACAGCTATTTGTAAGACTTCCTCAGACAGCCATTTTGCATTTCTTTTCCATGGGGATGGTCTTGGTCCCTGTCTCCTGTACAATGTCAGGAACCTCCGTCCATAGTTCATCAGGCACTTTATCTATCAGATCTAGTCCCTTAAGTCTCTTTTCTTTACTACACATAAATCAAGGCATAAGGTTATGTTTAGAAAACGTGTATTTGTGTCTTAAGTAAAATAATCTGCCAAACCCAACCTCTTCTAGCTGAATTGCATATTATGCTAACTGTTAATATTTAAGAATCTCAGATTGAATGAAGTGCTTTTTTTCCACTTACCTGTTATTTTTTAAAGAAGTAATTTGCTACTCCATTGTAAATTCTATTATGTTCTCTTCATTTATTACCTTAGAGATTCTAAAGTTGGACTATGTCTTACTAGGTGGAATCTTTTACTTGGATTGATTAACCTGGCCTGAGTAATTTCTAGACAGCTAGATCTTTGATGCTAAATTCAAAATCCTGACTTCTGTAAAAAGGTTAAAAACACTAAGCAGACTGAATTAGAGCTATTTTATATCTGTATAGACTCTTATCTTCACATATGATCACAGACATTTTTATGGATACAAATTCTATTTGAACAGGAAGGACTTTACATATTACCATAGCTTTATTAACACTTGCTGGACTTTGATAGTAACATCCTTCATGTTACCCTTAAGAATGCCAAGATCTATAATGCATAGTTACCATCATACTCTTATTATTTATTCATAATATTTATGCATTCTGTTTGAATTTTTAAGCATCACCAATGTATCAATGCTTCTTGTTTACCTTGTTACTTTAATGTTAGCTTTCAGTTTATTCATGACATGAAAGATTAAAATATATTTTCCATTTATTCTCTCAAAAACTATTTTTAGCAAACACTATTGATATTTTGAAACTGGATTATGTGACCCTAGTAGCCATGTGGTTATAATGTGTCAATTACAAAAATAATGACCATTTTGGTAATATGTGGCTGTGCTGTGCTCAGTCCTGTCTGACTCTGCAACTCCCTGGACTGTGGCCCACCAGGCTCCTCTGTCCATGGACTATCCCAGGCAAGAATACTGGAGTCGGCTGCTGTTTCCTTCTGCAGGGGCTCTTCCTGTCCTAGGGATCAAATTTGTGTCACTTGCACCTCCTGCATTGGCAGGTGGATTCTTTACCAACTGTGCCACCTAGCAAGCCTTTTGGTAATATAATGCAATCACCACAGTTTAGTAACCCATCTAACAACCAAAAGGTTCAATTTCTACCTATATGTATTTCAGAAATACAAGTACATATTCAAAAGATATGTGCTTAAGAATAACTACAGCAACACTGTTTGCAGTTACACAAATTAGGCAAAGAAATGTAAATGTTAATGAATGCAGGAGTGATTAAATTACTAATGGGACAGCCATTTTATGGAAAACCACATAGTCATTTCAAAGACTGATGCTGGACAAGTTATTATGGAAACTCTCCCCAAACTGTACAAGGCTATGTACACATAATCCATTGTTTTTTTCTTTCATATGTACATGTATATGTATGCATACATCTATGCATGCTAATTTTAAGAAATGTACTGAAAGAAAATTGTCACAGCCTTTCATCCAATTATTGTGAAATTTTAGTCAGTCTCAGAGTCATTTGAATGTTGGGGAAGGGGAAATGGTCTCACTTTAAAAAGTTTTCCTATGTTTGAGAGTAGCCCTTTAAATCTGCCTTGTCAGTAGGATCTCATACAATTCTAATGCAGAAGGCAGTGGCTAAAACTAATATACAGTCAGTATGAGAAGCAGCAGTCTAAGAATTACCTGCAGAATTTCCTGAACAAGCATTTCTTCTGTCCTAAATGCATATGTAGCTCCAAGGCTATTTCTCCAGGCATCTTCACTTATCCTTGTATATAATGTTTCCTACAGGCAGGCTTGCTTATCTTTTGCTGTTTATTTTTATCTCACCTTACTTTATTTTCCCAATTTTTTACTCTCTTATGTAAGCCTGAAAAAACTGTTAATCTGTCCTTAAAATGTTTATATTATCTCTCAAATTCCTACCTTAGTTTCTATACTTTCTTTTACCCTCAACTTCATCTTCATGTGTTAAATTTTATCCTTTAGAGCCACCTCTTCTATAAATTTTTTATTATTCTCAATCAGTCTTTTTTCTCTTCACAGTCAACTGTAATTATCATTGAGCACTGCCTTTCCCTTTTAGCATACTATAATTATGCAACTTTTCAACTTATCTCTCTATTAAAGCAAGCTCTATGTAGGATAGGGTCTTCAAGTCTTTGTATTATAAAGTTTCTGATACTCTCCAAGCCAGCTGAATTGAGTAAAGTGATTTCATTGCATATTTCCTACGCAAAGTGACAGGGCAATTTTATTTAATACATTCTCAAGTACTATGCTTTATCATATCCAGTCCCAGAACATTCTGCACAAGTCCTTCCATGCCCTCTTACCCATTTTTTCTCCATTTCATCAGTAAGACTTCATAGACCTCAGTAGGAATTGCAGGCCTAATTAAGAGAAATGCACTGTCCAGAAAGCATACAAAGATGTATTAGTACTCACTAACCTATCTCTAACCAAGAAGTCCTCTAAAGGTCATTTTACATTTGAAATAATATATTCAGTTATTGTAAATGATTTGCTTAATGTCATTTTTCTCTGATGCAACCTTCTTCTTGATTGTATAAACAGTCTGTTTTATTCATTACCATATCCAAGTAATAAAGTGGTTGGCTCATGAAAGATATTTATCTATTGCTTGATTAAATGACTAAAACAACCCATTCCTTCAATTCTCCATCTCATAAAATGGCTAGTCTTTATGCCAGAATGTGAAGATCATCTATAGACAATGCTCTGTTTTTCCAGTGCCAGATAATGGCAATATATAAGGTGTAAATAAATATAAAATAAAAACAAAAACATTTAAAATATTTATGCTACAAAAAAAAAGACTTTGCCTTGGACATAAAAGAAAATTCCTCCTACAAAGCAGTACAAAATGAAGTGAAAACCCCAAACTTTTAGATGTGTGAACAAAATATTGATAACATTCACTTCACTTTGCCAATAGCTTTGTACCTTGTACTAATATTGTTTTTAAAATAGCAATATAAGGAAACACTCTCACTGGCAAGTCTGCAGTGAGCCTTGGAAACTCAGAGGGCAACATAGCTGGGAGGAAAATAAATAAATAATTAAAACCCACAGATTACGTACCCAATGGTAACTCTCAGTGGAGAAGCAGCGCAGACGCTTGCATCCCCCACTAACAAGCAGGGGCTGGGCAGGGAGATGCAGGCTGCATTGCTTAAAGTAAGGACCGGGCCTGAAGGCCCTGAGGGCAATCTGAGGAAACTAACTTGAGATAGCAAAGCAGACTGTGGGACAGCTACCCCGCGAAAAGACGAAAAGCCCTGACCAAGGACACCGCCGGACACGCTCACAGAGCAGGGCTGCGGATGGCCCATTCCCCATCCCCCGCCAAGACAGCCAGGGGAGGGCAGCCAGAACCAGAAGGAGGCAATCGCAGCCCCAAAGAGGTATCCGATACCAAACTGCAGGCAGGCTTCGTTGCTAACCAAGATTTCTTTGGATTCTGGCCGGTCAACATCCACCTGAGAAGGTGTGCCAGTTGTACACCCAGAAAACCCAGCAGTAGGGCCGGGGAGGCGATAAGTCGCAGCGACTGCACTTGCCAAACACCTGATCACCTGAGCTGCTTTGAGCGGGGAAGGGCACAAAACACAGGCCCAAACGAGTCTGTGCCATTGTGGAGTACCTGAGTACCAGAACCTGAGCGACTTTGACCTGGGAAGTTCAGGCAACCCAGGGCCTGCCTCAGAAGTTCCCGGCAGAGCAACCTAGAGCCTAAGCAGTATAGACAGGGAAAGCACACATGCCGTGAGCCCGTGAGTCGGGGCAGACCCAGTGTGGCCGAGACACTGTGAGCACTCCCCACAGACACCAGAGATATTTGTTTGCAGCTTTCCTCCCTCCCCACAGCACAACTGAACAAGGGAGCCTAAAAAAGTGTCCACCGCCACCCCCTTGTGTCAGCGCAGAAATTAGACACTGAAGAGACCAGCAAACAGAAGCTGACAGAGGGAACTACCTTGGAAATGACAGATGGAGAAGTCTTGAGGCTACGGCAAGAATAAGACTGAAAATCAAAGGCTGAGGCTTAAGTCCAAATCCTGAGAATACCAGAAAACTCCTGACTCCAGGGAACATTAATCGATAGGAGCTCATCAAACACCACCATACCTACACTGAAACCAAGCACCACCCAAGGCTCAATAAGTTTCAGAGCAAGACATACCATGAAAATTTTCCAGCAACACAGGAAAATAGCCCTGAGCTTCAATATAAAGGCTATCCAAAGTCACTCCAAACCCACTTACATCTCATAACTCATTACTGGACACTTCATTGCACTCCAGAGAGAAATCCAGCTCCACCCACCAGAACACCGACACAAGCTTCCCTAACCAGGAAACCTTGACAAGTCACCCATCCAATCCCACCCACAGTGAGGAAACTCCAAAATAAAGAGAACTCCACAAACTGCCAGAGACGGAAAGGCCACCCCAAACACAGCAATATAAGCAAGATGAAGAGGCAGAGAAATACCCAGCAAGTAAAAGAGCAGGATAAATGCCCATCAATACAAACAAAAGAGGAAGAGATAGGGAACCTCCCTGACAAAGAATTTCAAATAATGATAGTGAAAATGATCCAAAATCTTGAAAACAAATTGGAATTACAGATAAATAACCCGGAGACAAGGATTGGGAAGATGCAAGAAAGGTTTAACATGGATCTAGAAGAAATAAAAAAGAGTCAGTATACAATGAATAATGCAATAGATGAGATCAAAAACACTCTGGAGGGAACCAACAGTAGAAAAACGGAGGCAGAAGATAGGATAAGCAAGTTAGAACATGAAATGGTAGAAATAAATGAAGCAGAGAGGAAAAAAGAGAAACGAATTAAAAGAAATGAAGACAATATCAGAAACATCTGGGGCAATGCTAAACCCACAACATTCGAATCATAGGAGTCCCAGAAGAAGAAGACAAAAAGAAAGACCATGAGAGAATACTCGAGGAGATTATAGTTGAAAATGTCCCTAAAATGGGGAGGGAAATAATCACCCAAGTCCAAGAAACCTAGAGAGTCCCAAACAGAATAAACCCAAGGCAAAATACCCCAAGACACATATTAATCAAATTAACAAAGATCAAACACAAAGAAAAAATATTAAAAGTAGCAAGGGAAAAACAACAAATAACACACAAGGGGATTCCCATAAGGATAACAGCTGATCTTTCAATAGAAACTCTTCAGGTCAGGAGGGAATGACAGGACATACTTAAAGTGATGAAAGAAAATAACCTACAGCCCAGATTACTACACCCAGCAAGTATCTCATTCAAATATGAAGGAGAAATCAAAAGCTTTACAGACAAGCAAAAGCTGAGAGAATTCAGCACCACCAAACCAGCTCTCCAACAAATGCTAAAGGATCTTCTCTAGACAGGAAACACAGAAAGGGTGTATAAACTTGAAGCCAAAACAATAAAGTAAATGGCAATGGGATCATACTTATCAATAATTACCTTAAATGTAAATGGGTTGAATACCCCAACCAAAAGGCAAAGACTGGCTGAATGGATTCAAGAACAAGACCCCTCTATATATTGTCTATAAGAGACCCACCTCAAAAAGAGGGACACATACAGACTGAAAGTGAAGGGCTGGAAAAAGATATTCCACTCAAATAGAGACCAAAAGAAAGCAGGAGTAGCAATACTCATATCAGATAAAATAGACTTTAAAACAAAGTCTGTGAAAAGAGAGAAAGAAGGACAGTACATAATGATCAAAGGATCAATCCAAGAAGAAGATATAACAATTATAAATATATATGCACCCAACATAGGAGCACCACAATATGTAAGACAAATGCTAACAAGTGTGAAAGGGGAAATTAACAATAACACAATAATACTGGGAGACTTTAATACCCCACTCACACCTATGGATAGATCAACAAAACAGAAAATTAACAAGGAAACACAAACGTTAAATGATACAATAGACCAGTTAGACCTGCTGCTGCTGCTGCTGCTGCTAAGTCACTTCAGTCATGTCCGACTCTGTGTGACCCCATAGACGGAAGCCCACCAGGCTCCTCCATCCCTGGGATTCTCCAGGCAAGAACACTGGAGTGGGTTGCCATTTCCTTCTCCAATGTGTGAAAGTGAAAGTGAAGTCGCTCAGTCGTGTCCGACCCTTAGCGACCCCACGGACTGCACCCTACCAGGCTCCTCCATCCATGGGATTTTCTAGGCAAGACTACTGGAGTGGCTTGCCATTGCCTTCTCCGCCAGTTAGACCTAATAGATATCTATAGGACATTTAACCGGAAAACAATGAATTTCACGTTTTTCTCAAGCGCATATGGAACCTTCTCCAGGATAGATCACATAAATCTAGCCTTGGTAAATTAAAAAAATTTGAAATCATTTCAAGCATCTTTTCTGACCACAATGCAGTAAGACTAGATCTCAATTACAGGAGAAAAACTGTTAAAACTTTCAACATATGGAGGCTGAACAACATGCTGCTGAATAACCAACAAATCATAGAAGAAATCAAAAAAGAAATCAAAATATGCATAGAAACAAATGAAAATGAAAACATAACAACCCAAAACCTGTGGGACACTGTAAAATCAGTGCTAAGGGGAAGGTTCATAGCAATACAGGCATACCTCAAGAAACAAGAAAAAAATCAACTAAATAACCTAACTCTACACCTAAAGCAACTAGAAAAGGAAGAAATGAAGAACCCCAGGGTGAGCAGAAGGAAAGAAATCTTAAAAATTAGGGCAGAAATAAATGCAAAAGAAACAAAAGAGACCATTTCAAAAATCAACAAAACCAAAACCTGGTTCTTTGAGAGGGTAAATAAAATTGACAAACCACTAGCCAGACTCATCAAGAAACAAAGGGAGAAAAAACAAATCAATAAAATTAGAAATGAAAATGGAGAGATCACAACTGACAACACAGAAATACAAAGGATCATAAGAGACTAGTATCAGCAATTATATGCCAATACAATGGACAACTTGGAAGAAATGGACAAATTCTTAGAAAAGTACAACTTTCCAAAACTGAACCAGGAAGAAATAGAAAATCTTAACAGACCTATCACAAGCACAGAAATTGAAACTGTAATCAGAAATCTTCCAGGTCCAGACGGCTTCACAGCTGTATTCTACCAAAAATTCAGAGAAGAGCTAACACGTATCCTACTCAAACTCTTCCAGAAAATTGCAGAAGAAGGTAAACTTCCAAACTCATTCTATGAGACCACCATCACCCTAATATCAAAACCTGACAAAGATGCCACAAAACAAGAGAACCACAGGCCAATATCACTGTTGAACATAGATGCAAAAATCCTTAACAAAATTCTAGCAATCAGAATCCAACAACACATTAAAAAGATCATACATCATGACCAAGTAGGCTTTATCCCAGGAATGCAAGGATTCTTCAATATCCACAAATCAATCAATGTAATACACCACATTAACAAAATGAAAATTAAACACCATATGATTATTTCAATAGATGCAGAGAAAGCCTTTGACAAAATTCAGCATCCATTTATGATCAAAACCCTCCAGAAGGCGGAAATAGAATGAACATACCTCAACATATTAAAAGCTATATATGACAAACCCACAGCAAACATTATCCTCAATGGTGAAAAATTGAAAGAGTTTCCCCTAAAGTCAGGAACAAGACAAGGGTGCCCACTCTCACCACTACTATTCAACATAGTTTTGGAAGTTCTGGCCACAGCAATCAGAACAGAAAAAGACACAAAAGGAATCCAAATTGGAAAAGAAGTAAAACTCTCACTGTTTGCAGACAGCATGATCCTCTACACAGAAAACCCTAAAGACTCTACCAGAAAATTACTAGAGCTAATCAATGAATATAGTAAAGTTGCAGGATATAAAATCAACACACAGAAATCCCTTGCATTCCTATACACTAATAATGAGAAAACAGAGAAATTAAGGAAACAATTCCATTCACCGATGCAACGAAAAGAATTAAGTACTTAGGAATATATCTACCTAAAGGAACTAAAGACCTATATATAGAAAACTTTAAAACACTGGTGAAAGAAATCAAAGTGGACACATTCGTGGATTGGAAGATAAATATTGTGAAAATGAGTATACTATACAAAATAATTTATACATTCAATGCAATCCCTCTCAAGCTACCAACGGTATTTTTCACAAAGCTAGAACAAATAGTTTCACAATTTTTATGGAAATACAAAAAACCTCGAATAGGCAATGCAATCTTGAGAAAGAAGAATGGAACTGGGGGAATCAACCTGCCGGACTTCAGGCTCTACTAAAAAGCCACAGTCATCAAGTCAGTATGGTACTGGCATAAAGACAGAAATATAGATCAGTGGAACAAAATAGAAAGCCCAGAGATAAATCCACACACCTATGGACACGTTCTCTTTGACAAAGGAGGCAAGAATATTCAATGGAGAAAAGACAGTCTCTAACAAGTGGTGCTGGGAAAACTGGTCAGCCACTTATAAAAGAATGAAACTAGAACACTTCCTAACACCCTACACAAAAATAAACTCAAAATGGATTAGAGAGCTAAATGTAAGACCAGAAACTATAAAATTCTAGAGGAGAACATAGGCAAAACACACTCTGACACAAATCACAGCAGGATCCTCCATGACCCACCTCCCAGAATATTGGAAATAAAAGCAAAAATAAACAAATGGGACCTAATTAAAATTAAAAGCTTCTGCACAGTAAAGGAAACTATAAGCAAGGTGAAAAGACAGCCTTCAGAATGGGAGAAAATAATAGCAAATGAAGCAACTGACAAAGGATTAATCTCAAAAATACACAAGCAACGCCTGCAGCTCAATTCCAGAAAAATAAAAGACCCAATCAAAAAATGGGCCAAAGAACTAAACAGACATTTCTCCAAAGAAGACATACAGATGGCTAACATACAAATGAAAAGATGCTCAGCATCCCTCATAATCAGAGAAATGCAAATCAAAACCACAATGAGGTACCATTTCACACCTGTCAGAATGGCTGCTATCCAAAAGTCTACAAGCAATGCTGGAGAGGGTGTGGAGAAAAGGGAACCCTCTTACAGTGTTGGTGGAATTGCAAACTAGTACAGCCACTATGGGGAACAGTCGGAGATTCCTTAAATAACTGGAAATAGAACTGCCATACGACCCAGCAATCCCATTTCTGGGCATACACATCAAGGAAATCAGAATTGAAAGAGACACATGTACTCCAATGTTCATTGCAGCACTGTTTATAATAGCCAGGATATGGAAACAACCTAGATGTCCATCAGCAGACGAATGGATAAGAAAGCTGTGGTACTTATACACAATGGAGTATTACTCAGCAATTAAAAAGAATACATTTGAATCAGTTCTAATGAGGTAGATGAAATTGGAGCCTATTATACAGAGTGAAGTAAGCTAGAAAGAAAAACACCAATACAGTATACTAACACATATATATGAAATTTAGAAAGCTGGTAATGATAACCCTGTATACAAGACAACTAATCTTCGAATGTATAAGCATAAAGTTGTTTCTGTTATTTAGTTCTTAATGCTTCTATAAGTAATTCCCATTTTGATCATTGTTTATTTCCAAGATTTTTCTTGTTGATTATTATTACCTGATGTTTCCCTTTTTAGAGAAGCTTTTAAAGGCAGCTTTGACTCTGTTGAGCCTCTCAATTTTATCTTTATTTTTATTGCATTAATACTTGGTATGTATTAGTTTCTTTCTTTTATGATTATTCTGTTTATTTTGCTAACTTCTTAAACTGGCTGTATACTTGTATACTCATTCCTTTTCCTTTTTATGTAAAGTCTACTACATTTAAGGCCTCAGTGTATAATATTTTGCATATCCTGTAGGTTTTAAGACTTTGTATTTTGTTATCTCTCTGTAATGATGTTGTTTTTAAATGCCATGTACTCAGTGAGTGATACAAACACATTGTTAATTTCAGTTTTCTAATAAAACATTTTGTAAAAAAAAATAAATAGGAATATAAAATTTATTGGTGAAATCCTTCAATTGGGGAAAATATTTTCTTAACCAATTTTAGCACGTTAGTACTCTACCACAACTGATATTTTTCAACTCAATGCTGCAAAAAATAGAGTTTAAGCCCTGACTCTTTCACATGATCTACCTAAGTTC
Source organism: Moschus berezovskii (assembly GCF_049115385.1). Classification (NCBI taxonomy): domain Eukaryota; kingdom Metazoa; phylum Chordata; class Mammalia; order Artiodactyla; family Moschidae; genus Moschus; species Moschus berezovskii. The sequence goes on from NC_142464.1 coordinate 39,465,517, forward strand.
AACAGATATCTATAAAAACACTTTTAAAAGCATTGGTTTCCTTGGGTAGTATGCTCATTTTTAGCAATACTGAATCTTCCAAACCAAGAACACAGTATATGTTTCCATCTGCTTGTGTCATCTACACTTTCTTTTTTTAGTGTGTTTTAGTTTTCTGAGTACTCAGTCTTTTACCTCCTTAATTAGGCTTGCTCCAAGGTATTTTATTCTTTTTTCTGCAAATGTAAATGTGTTTTTTTCTTTCATTTTTTTTCTACTAGTTCATTGTTAGAGCATAGAAATACAACAGATTTCTGTCTATTAATTTGTATCCTGAAACTTTACCAAAGTCATTGATGAATTCTAGTAGTTTTTTGGCCGTGTTTTCAGCATTTTCTGTATACAGTATCATGTCATCTTCAAATAGTGACAGTTTTACTTTTTCCTTTCCAGTTAGTATTCTTTTCTTCTTTTTTTCTGATTGTTGTGCCTAGCATTTCTAAATCCATGTTGAGTGAAAGTGTTGACAGTGGGCCTCCATGTCTTCTTTCTGATCTTTGAGGAAATGCTTTCAGTTTTTCACCATTGAGTATAATCTTAGCTGTGGGTTTGTCACATATGGTTTTATTATGCTGAGGGATGCCCTTCCTATGTTTGCTTTCTGGGCAGGTTTTTACTTTTTTTTCCCCATAAATGACCATATTACACAAGGAAATGTAGAGATTTGATGCAATCCCTATCAAAATGTCAATGAAATTTTTCAGAAACCTAGAAGAACTGATTTTAAAATTCGTATGTAAACACAAAAGACTCCAAGTAGCCAAAACAATCTTGAAAAAGAAGAACAGAGCTGGAAGCATCATGCTCCCTGACTTCACACTAAACACCAAAGCTACTGTAATCAAAACAATATGGTACTGGCACAAAAACAGACACTTGAATCTATGGAACAACATAGAGAGCCCAGAAATAAACCGAAGCACTTGTGATCAATTAATCTCTGAGAAATGAGTGAAGAATAGAAAATGGAGAAAAGACAGTCTCTTCAATAAGTGGCACTGTGAAAATTGGACAGCTACATACAATAATTAAATTAGAACATTCTCTAATACCAAATACACTCAAAATTGTTAAACACCTAAATAAAAGATTGAATAGTGTAAAACTCCTTGTGGAAAACATTGGAAGAATAGTTTTTGATATAAATTATAGTAATATATTTTTGGATCCATCACCTAAAACAAAGAAAACAAAAGCAAACACAAACAAGTTATACCCAACTAAACTTAAAAGTTTTGCACAGCAAAGGAAATCATCAACAAAATGAAAATACAATGTATTGAATGGGAGAAAATACTTGCAAATGATATGACCAATAAAATATTAATATGTAACATATATAAACAGTTTGTAAAACTCAGTATCTATGAAACCTAACAACCCAATTAAAAAATGGGCAGGAAAACTGAATAAACTCCCCCAAAGGGGAAATGCAGATGGTCAAGAGGCACATGAAAAGATGCTCAACATCACAATCATGGAAAGTAGGGGAAGCAGAAGGTTAGATTAATTGAGAGAGTAGCATTGAAACACATAAACTACCATATATAAGACAGGTAGCTAATGGGAAGTGGCTGCATATCACAGGGAGCTCAACCCAGTACTCTGTGTCAACCTAAGGGAGTGGGAGGGAGGAACAAAGAAGACAGGGCATATGTATACTCATGCTGATTCATGTTGCTCTATGGTGGAAACCAAGGAAATGTTGTAAAGCAATTATCCTCCAATTAAAAAAAAAAAAAAGAAATGAGATATGATCTCACATTTTTCAGAATGGCTATCATCAAAAAGGACACAACAAATTTTGTTGAGGAGGTGGAGAAAAGGATACCACTGTACCCTGTAGTGGCAATGTGAACTGAAGCGGTCACTGTAGAAAACAGTACAGAGGTTTCTCTATAAAAACTAAAAATAGAACTATCATACAAACCATTTAAAATTCAAAAGGATGATGCTGTTAAAGCATTGCACTCAATATGTCAGCAAATTTGGAAAATCCAGCAGTGGCTACAGGACTGGAAAAGGTCAATCTCTCCCAATTCCCAAGAAGGGCAGTACTAAAGAACGTTCCAACTACCAGATAATTGCACTTATTTCCTAGTAAGGTTATGCTCAAAATCCTTTAAGCTAGGCTTTAGCAGTACTTCCAGATGTACAAGCTGGGTTTAGAAAAGGCAGAGGAACCACAGATTGAACTGTCAACATTCACTGTATCATAGAGAAAGCAAGGGAATTCAAGAAAAACATCTACGTCTGTTTTATCAACTATGCCAAAGCCTTTAACTGTGTGTATCTTAACAAATTGTGGAAAATATTATAGAGAAGGGAATACCAGACCATCTTATCTGTCTCCTAGAAACCTTTATGTGGGTCAATAGGCAACAGAACTTCATATGGAACGACTGACTGGTTCAAAATTGAGAAAGAAATACGACAAGGCTATATAGTGTCATGCACAGAGAACATCATGCAAAATGCCAAGCTGGATCAGTTACAAGTTGGAATCAAGATTTCTGGGAGAAATACCAACAACCTCAAATATGTGGATGATACCATTTTAATGGCAGAAAGCAAAAAGGAACTAAAGAGCCTCTTGATGAGTGTGAAAGAGGAGAGTGAGAAATGCTCCCATAACTTCATAGTGAAATGAAGGGGAAAAGGTGGAAGCAATGACAAATTTCCTCTTCTTGGGCTCTAAAATCACTGAGGATGATGACTGTAGCCATGAAATTAGAAGATAATTGCTACTTGGAAGGAAAACTATGACAAACCTAGAGAGTATATTAAAAAGGAAAGATATCACTTTGCTGACAAAAGTCTGTATAGTCAAGGCCACGGTCTTTCCAGTAGTCATGTACAGCTATAAGAGTTGGACCATAAAAAGGCAGAGTGTCAAATAATTGATGCTTTCAAACTGCGGTGCTAGAGAAGACTATTGAGAGTCTCTTGGACAGCAAGAAGGTCAAACCAGTCAATCCTAAAGGAAATCAGTCCTGAATATTCATTGGAAGGACTGATGCTGATTCTGAAGTTCCAATACTTTAGCCACCTGATACAAAGAGCCTACTCACTGGAAGAGACCCTGATGCTGGGAAAGAATGAAGGCAGAAAGAGAAGAGGGTGACAGAGGATGAGATAGTTGGATGGAATCACCGATTCAGTGGGTATGAACTTGGGCAAACTCGGGAAAGCAGTGAGGGATAGGGAGGCCTGGCATGCTGTAGTCCATGGGGTTGCAAGTGTCAGAAATGAATTGGTGACTGAACAACAACATCTTTAGAGAAAGGTAAAAATCTCCCTGGGCTCTGGGCTGCCAGTAAGCAAAGGTAAACTTGCTTACTGATAATATTACTGCCACTAATACAACTGAAGAAAAGAACAAATATCCATTCCTGATAGGCCTTCAGTAGGGTTTATGATTGAATCATGCATGTCAATACATCCTAATTTTGTATAACCTTAATTCTGATTTTTAATCAAAATTTGACTTCTAATAATCAATATTTAAGCTTAATAAATACTTGATATTATGACTTAGTATGAGTATCTCCTAGTGTGTGAAAATATTTTTTATAGTTTCAGAGATATCACTAGATATTACAGAAGAAAACTTGTTCTAGACCCAGTATGCTTGGAGAAGTCTAAAATACTAAACTGACTTTTTTCTATAATTCTGTTTCTCAGAACTATAAATATGTAAAAGCTTATTTGGAAAAACAGAAAGGGCATAATATGAAGTGTTTCTCAAAAAGTCTCACTGTAAACTGTTTTACCCCTGGATGTTCATTGATATTCTAAATATTGCCCTTGATTTACACAAATTCCTAAAAATTCCTAAGAAACCACAAAATATCCTGAATATCCAAAGCAACATTGAACAAAAAAGCAAACTTGCAGACATCAGGCTTTCTAGTTTTAATCTATATTAAAAAGCTGTAAAAATCAACAAAGTTTGGAATTAGCATAAAAACAGACACATTGATAAATTGAAGAAAACAGAAAGCCCAGAAATAAATCCACACGTACATAGTCGATTAATTTCCAGCAATGGTGCCAGAGTATACCACAGGGAAAGGGTAGTCTCTTCCATAAATTGTGTTGGGGAAACAGAATTGCCACATGCAAAAAGAATGAAACTAGACTCCTAATACAATAACAAAATCAACTCAAAATGTATTAAAGCCTTGAACATAAGAATTGAAACCATAAAGCTCTTAGAAGAAAAACTCCTTGATGGCTCTCTTCACAGTGATTTTTGGGATTTGACACCAAAAGCAAAGTCAACAAAAGGAAAAATAAACAAGTAAAAGGGATTTTGCAGGTGTGATGAAAGTTAAGGGCCTTGAGATGGAGAGATTATTCTGGACTACCTAGGTGGCTCCAATATAAAAACAAGGTCCTTACAACCATCTTTCAAATAGGGTAGAGAAGAAAGTGGAGAACCTTTCAGACTGCAGCAAACCAGAGAGACAATAGCAAGGAAATGATTTGACCTGCTATTGATGGGTTGGAAGATAGAGGCAGGACTTCCATGAGACAAATAATATATACACACAGGTAGCTTCTAGAAGTGGGGAAATGAAAAGGATTTTCCCCTTGAGCTTCCGGAAATGAACATAGTCCTGTCAACAATTTTATTTTACCTCAGTGAGGTCCATGTCAGAATTTTGCCCTACAGACCTGCTTTGTTTTATTCACCTAGTCAGTGGTGATTAGAAATACAAAACGAATGCATCATTATACGGACATTAATGTGATGCTGGAGGAAGGGTAGCAAGCAGGTCACTGGAACTTAAGATAACATAGAAATAGATGCCAGTTTATATAACAATTGAACATTTCTCTAAGGTAGTCATGAGGCACCAATAATCCAATGAAAATGAGCAAATGAGTGCAACAGGTATTTTTCCAAAGATATACTAATGTCAACAGACACATAAAAACATACTCAACGTTACTAATCATCACTGAAATGCAACCCAAAGACACAATGTGGTTTCTGGTATCACTTCACATCTGTTATGCTGCTGCTGCTGCTGCTAAGTCACTTCAGTCGTGTCCGACTCTGTGTGACCCCATAGACGGAAGCCCACCAGGCTCCCCCGTCCCTGGGATTCTCCAGGCTAGCTACTGTCAAAAAGACAAAAAATAACCAATATTGGTGAGGCTGTAAAGAAAAGAGGGGCCTTTGTTCACTGTTGGCATGAGTGTAAACTGGTACATCCATTATGGAAAACAGTACAGAAGTTCTTCAAAAGATTAAAAACAGAACTACCATAGAAGCCAGTAATCTCACTTCTGGATACATATCCAAAGTAACAAAATCACTATCTCAAAGAAATTTCTCTATCCCTATGTTCACTGCAGCATTATTCCCAATAGCCAAGCTATGGAAATAATTAAATATCTATAGATGGATGCATGGAGAAAGAAATATATACATATAATATTCCATATATATAATATGTATATAAGAGATAAATATATATATAATATCCCATGTGTACCTTCATATACAAATAAAGATACACATGAAATATTATTCAGCTTTTAAAAGGGCTTCCTGGGTAGTTCAAATGGTAAAGAATCTGCCTGCAATGCAGGAGACCCGGGTTTGATCCCTGGGTCGGAAGGATCCCCTGGAGAAGGGCATAACAACCCACTTCAGCATTCTTGCCTGGGGAATCCCATGGACAGAGGAACCTGGTGGGCTATAGTCCATGGGGTTGCAAAGAGTCAGACGTGACTGAGCGACTAACACACACACACAAAGAAGGAAATCCTGCCATTTACAACAAGATGAATGAAGCCAGAGAGGATCATGCTAAGTGAAAAAGCCAGACAAATAAAGACAAATGCTGCAAGCATTCCTTATATGTGGAATCAAAAGAGAGAGACAGAGAGAAGGAGAAAAGAAAATGGAAAAGATAAAAAAAGTATCTCAAGGTATGAGTTTAAATGTCAGGTCATATAGCACTGAAACTCATGTCCTTTCAGTGACACTAGGAGATAATGACATCTTAATCATTCCCTCTCCTCTTGAGAAAGAGACTGTCTCAAATGGTTCACTGAAAGAAGGGTCAGATGATTGCTGTATAATATGTTCTGTAACTACACAACGAACCATTGCAATCCATACTAAAACTGAATAACCCTGTTCTCTTTTTAAAGTGAAGGAGATTGTAGATCTAGGAAGAAAGATTTTTTTTGCTCTGTTTCAAATGAGTGTAATAAAAACAATTATAAAGAATACAAATCACAAGAAAATCTATGAAGAATCTTTTAGTAATTCAGTGGAAGGTAACTCCCAGGATCTTCCTATAATCAGTCTGTGTTGCAAACACATATTTAACTTATGGCTAATACAAGATATATTTTATATTAGAAAGAAAAATTTTTTTTATAAATAAAGTTTGGTTAGTAATACTACAATTTTATATTTTATTTATTAATACTAAACGTATCCAAAGAGTACGTGAGAATGTGTTAGTCACTCAGTTGTGTTCGATACTATGGCCTGTAGCCCACAAATCTCCTCTGTCCATGGAATTCTCCAGGGAAGAATACTGGAGTGGGTATCCATTTCATTCTCCAGAGATATTCCTGACCCAAAGATCAAACCTGGGTCTCCTGCACTGCAGGCGGATTCTTTATCTTCTGAGTCACCAGGGAATAAGAATTATTTTTTTAAAATTTTTATTTTATATTGAAGCATAGTTGATTAACAACGTTGTGTTTCATGTGTACAACAAAGTGATTCAATTGCACATATACATGTATCTATTCTTTTTCAAGTTATTTTTCCCATTTAGATTATTACAGACTATTGTGCAGAATTCCCTGTGCTATACAGTAAGGCCCTTGTTGGTTATCTAATAATAATGCATAAAAAGTCTTCAAGACTCTGAATACATTGGACGATAAAAAAAGGGGTATCATACTGAGTGATATAAATCTTAATTATATAATATAGATTACACATTGCAAAAGGTTGACTTAGCTCTCTTAGGTCATTGAGAATAAAGAAATATTTTAAAACAGAATTAAAAATAAAGATTTTTGGAACTAGACAAAGAATGGAAATCCCACATTTGTCCTATTTACTACGTGATCTTGGACAAATAAGTTTGCTATTTTTGGAACTAAATGCTATTATGAGCATTACATTAGAAAATATAGAAGTGTTTCCCATTTCAGCATGCACTTGAAGTAGAGCACAGAAACAGGCTAGCAAATCATGGAAAACAATGTTCATTCATGTTGTTTATCTATTACCAAAAAAAAGAATAGAGGAAAATGGAACAAAGAATGTAAAACTTCATTAATTAGGAGTTAATTGTGGTGAGAAGGTTATCATCTTTAATTAGTTAAAAGCCTGAAATGAGGGTATTCATAAATGTGAAATTATTCCCTTCAGGGCCATAAAGTAACACAAATTATTAAACAAACATTAAATAAGAGTTCTGACAGACTCACTTTAATGAACAGATAAGAGGTACTTATACTTAGCATATTCCGTGCAAATGCCCTGGTTGAATACTTAAATCAAGTGTGTTTTCTTAAATAAGTATAACATTTCCTTTACATGTTCTCACTCAACCCAAGTGAAGCTATTAATTTAATTATCAAATTCTAATAAGTAAAATTGCATCTATATATCAATCTACCTGTAAATAGAGTCCACAAAATTTTATAGTAAAATCAGTATGAATTCTGCATAAACTTAACTCAAAATTTATAATATCTGGTTATCAGTGAATTTAGTAGCAGAATAAAATGGTGTGGAAACTGAAAAATAAGAGTATCCTATTTTGATTTAGAACGTCAAGTATAATAAATGTGGGTTTCATCTTAAATACAGTTCTTGACCAACATTACCACTACCTGATGGGGGATATAGTTACTTTAGGTCACTTAGTTGGAGATCCAAGCTAAGTAAGCTATCATTATGATCCTAAATATTAATATTTAAGAGGAATTTCTAAATATTTGTTATTCTGATAACTTGGGGAAATATTTCTAGATACTGTCACCATTCAAAATTTGCTGTCAAATGGCTACTTAGATATAGGTCCATACTGAACAAATGACTTAACAGCATACTTCTTAAAGTTTTATAAGGAATGAAGACTGTGTGTAACAAACAAAACTTTTTGTTGAGTGGTTTGAAAATGAAATGAAAAATTAATACACCATTCATACATCAATTAATTCACTCAGTCTTTCACTTGCTGAGCATAGACATTGTTTTGCATTCCCTTAAAGGGCATCAGATACAAAAAGCAAATGAGGGTCATTGAATAAAATATTAAAAGATTCCTCCTCAGAATTTTATGTTAATAATGAGCTTATTCTTTCCAGAATATAAAATCCATGCTATAACGTTAACACCAAAGATAGAAGATTTTACCAAACAAGAGATGCTCAGGTATTAAACAATGCCTGGCAAAAGAATTATTAGAAACAAACAAGCAAATGCCAGAAAAGAAAACCATAGCTGTTACACAACAGGGGCTTTAACATTTTTATATAATAAAGATGATCAGATATTTTGCACAAAATAATATGTTTTAATAACTTTCACCAAATTTGAGGACTTAAAAATAGATTATTCACTCCAGTTGAAAAGAAAGATAACTTGATGTCTATGAAGACTGTCTCCATTCTATGCCTTTCTTAGTCTACCTGTCACACTCCTCAAATTCGTATTCACACAGCCTACCCCTAATCACCTAGCTCAGACCTTTCAGAGATTTTTCTCTTTATCCAATGTTTCATGAATTACCAAAAGACCAATAAATCCCTATTATTAGTATTGTCCATAATACTGGTTATTAGTCACCATCATAGCTATAGTCCCTGTTATTACCAACTTGAATGGTTAATGTCACTTTCATGGTCAGTATCAGAGGGAATCACTGTTCTGTCTCTGAAGTCATCACAGAAAGTATGGCCTGTGGAACACCACTACATACATTTGATATAACATGCTTGTACGCCAAGAATTTTTTATTGTTGTACCCATTGGAAGGTACATAAATAAAATGTTTAGAAGGACTATCTAAAGAGTTTATCGGACTCATACCCTTTAATATATAATCAGATCAGATCAGATCAGATCATTCGCTCAGTCGTGTCCGACTCTCCGCAACCCCATGAATCACAGCACGCCAGGCCTCCCTGTCCATCACCAACTCCCGGAGTACACTCAAACTCATGTCCACAGACTCGGTGATGCCATCCAGCCATCTCATTCTCCGTCGTCCCCTTCTCCTCCCGCCCCCAACCTTTCCCAGCATCAGAGTCTTTTCCAGTGAGTCAACTCGTCGCAAGAGGTGGCCAAAGTATTGCAGTTTCAGCTTTAGCATCAGTCCCTCCAATGAACATCCAGGATTGATCTCCTTTAGAATGGACTGGTTGGATCTCCTTGCAGTATAAGGGACTCTCAAGAGTCTTCTTAAATTTAGCTTATTCATATGATAGGGGAAGTGTGTCACTGGGGGAATAACATTGGAAGTTTTCAGAAGAACAGTAACATGATCAGATTATAATTTTCAATTTACTTTTTATTTTCTATTGAGGTACTGTTGATGGTGGCTCAGAGGTTAAAGTGTCTGCCTCCTATGCTGGAGACCTGGGTTTGATCCCTGGGTTGGGGGATCCCCTGGAAAAGGAAATGGTAACCCACTCCAGTATTCTTGCCTAGAGAATCCCATGGACAGAGAAGCCTGGAAGGCTACAGTCCACAGGGTCGCAAAGAGTCAGACACAACTGAACGGCTTCATTTCACTCACTGTTGATTTACAATGGTGTCAGCTTCAGAACAGCCAAGTAGTTTTATTATACAGACATGTATATATCCATTCTTTTTCAGATTATTTTCCCATATTGGTTATTACAGAATATTGAATAGTTCCCTGTGCTATCTAGTAGGTTCTTGTTGATAATCTATATTTAACATACAGGAATGTTTATACATTAATCCAAAACTCCTAATTTACCCCATCCCAACTGTAAAGAATCTGCCTGCAATGTAGAAGACCCAGATTCAATCCCTGGGTTGGGAATATCGCCTGGAGAAAGGAATGGCAACTCACTCCAGTATTCTTACCTGGGAAATCCCCAAAACAGAAGGTCTTGGGAGCTACAGTCCATGGGATAGCGAAGAGTTGGACTAAGCGCGCACACACACACACACACACACACAGAAGCAACTAACACTACTACCACTAACCTATCCCCTTTGGTATCCAAGTTTGCTTTCCAGGTCTGTGAGTTATTTCTGTTTTGTTAATAAGTTCATTTGTATCATCTTTTTAGATTCCACACATAAATGATATCATAAATTTGTCTTTCTCCAGGTGGCACTAGTGGTAAAGAACCCTTCTGCCAATGCAGGAGACATAAGAGATGTGAATTCAATCCCATGGTCAAGGAAGATCCTCTGGAGTAGGAAATGGCAACGCACTCCTGTCTTCTTGCCTGGAGAATTCCATGGAGAGAGGAGCCTGGTGGGCCACAGTCTACAGGGTCACAAAGCGTTGGGTACAACTGAAGCAATTTAGCACGCACACCCACAATGTTCGACTTACTAAATTCTGGTATTTATTTTGCCTGGCCAGGTTTGGTACAGTCACTATGTAAGCCTGCAAACTGACAAGGAACCATGCTTTAATGTTTTAGTAGTAGTCAATTTTTAATGCCACTAGAGACAATTCAACCTTCAACAAAACTGACTTTAAAATTATATAATTTGGTATAAGATTTTGATATTTAAGGCATCATATATTGATAAAATCTAGTATATTTTTATAGCGATCAAATAAAAAAATGAAAATATTATCCTGTACTTACCTTTATCTAAATTAATAGAAAATCAATCTGTAAAATTTTCTTTGGAGGTTAGAAACTTATATTTTTATTTAGCAGATATCAAGACTTGTCATTTAGCTTTCCTCTAACTTTTGGGAAGCTCATTTGATTAATTAGGATATTGGTCAGACTTAGTCACATATTAACTTTATATACCCATACATGTACACACATGCTTCCATACATACTAAGAAAAAATAATGCACACTCATGTAAAACTTTGGTGGCGATGAGACATGTTTTTGTACATAAAATTTCAGAGACAGAAATTGTATTTACAAAAATGTAGTGGTTAACAGATAAAATTTAGTTGAGATGTTTTTGATTACCATTTGTATAGAAAACACTACTCCTGGGCATAAAAGAAACAATTTCTGTCTTCTAAGAAATTCTTATTTGTTGAAAGTGTCACTAAATAAGTCTACTGTGCCAATGTCAAATAGACTCCTTGGCAAATCCGAATCCACCCTCTATTGCCTGCGCTGCAATAATGGAGACAGGCTTTAAAAGTATTTTTCCTTTGCCAACTTGCACGTTTCTAAGCGTTGTCAGCAGATGGTGCAAGAGGGACAATGGAGGAAGAAGGGTTTGATCCCAGTATGTTCCTCTCACAAGGCTTCTAGAGTGCGGTTTCTCCGTGCATGGCTCTGATATTACATGGTGGCCCATTGTCCCCAGCAACCAGCAGCTCCTTCCGGTCGGTTTTCTGATAGATTAAAAATCAGTTCCAGGGACTTCCTTGTATGTCCAGTGGTTAAGTATCCATACTTCCACTGCAGGGGGTGCAGATTCAATTGCTGGATGGGGAACTAAGAATCCCACATGTCATGTGGTGCAGCCAAAAAATTCCCAAGGCCTGGCAACTCCCTGTAGATGACTTTCTTGAAAACCTTCTAAGGTAACTTTGTAATCTAATGGTAATTACCAGTGACACATTTTCCTGTGAACAGTAGCCTCCAGCACCCCCTGGTTTGTTTTACCAGGAATGCCAAAATGCAACATCTTGTGGATATTTTCTCTCATTACTCCCTAGGATGGCATAGCAATGGAAAACTGGCATTTCCTTGGCTTCACAGGGAAATGATGCTGGTAAGCCTCCTTCAAACGGATGACTTCTTCACTGCTGAAAAGGAAGATAACTAACAAACTCTGCTGCCACCATGCCTCAGTAACTTGTCCTATATCCAGTGAGCCATGGATGTGTCCTCTCAGAGTCTGGATCTCAGCCCTACAAAAGTTGTGCACGTCCCTTCTTGGGTGCAACATCTCAGCTCTAGAGATGGAGGTTGCTCTTTATATCTAACTATTCCTATGATTATTGCTGCTGCTGCTGCTAAGTTGCTTCAGTTGTGTCCGACTCTCTGCGACCCCATAGACAGCACCCCACCAGGCTCCCCCATCCCTGGGATTCTCCAGGCAAGAACACTGGAGTGGATTGCCATTTCCTTCTCCAGTGCATGAAAGTGAAAAGTGAAAGTGAAGTCACTCAGTCGTGTCCGACTCTTAGCGACCCCATGGACTGCAGCCCACCAGGCTCCTCCATCCATGGGAGTTTCCAGGCAAGAATACTGCTAGTCAATCCTTTATTACTCCAAAATTCCATCTATTTATTCTGTATATTAAACTTGCCCTGTTTAAATTACTGTGTGATTTCTACCTCCCAGTGGGCCGCTATTACATACATCAAAAGCAACAAAAGACTTAATCTAAAAGTCAAGTAGCAACATAAGATAATAATACATAATGTGTCCCAAGACATAGGAAGGATAACAAGCATTGCACCAAAGCGTGAAACTATTAATAAAACGTTTCATGGACTTTGGGTTAAATCTCCAAGGACAGAGGAAATTTTTTTTCAGATAGAAAACAATGAGGGTGAATTTCTGAGAATGGTGTTAGCTAAGGGACTCTCATATGGTTAGAAAATCGAAGAGTCTCAACAGAGGATCAGCAGGGTAATTCAGGAGATTAATTAGGCTGGAATATATGGTAGGATCAGTTACAGATTATCTTTCAATGTGATAACTAGGATTTTGTACATATTGTATGGATATTGGTGAGCTAAACAGATTTTCACCAAAGAATGTCTGTTTCCTTTAGATATCCACTTTGATATCAGTTACTTTATCTCAGGAGCCCTGACAGATAATACGCTTTTGCCCGCTCCTTAAACAAAATCATATGCTCCTGTCCTTAAAAGTGTGTGTATATATCCATCATAATGAATAACTATGAGGAGAAATCTGAGAAGGCTTCATGGATATAAATATGTATTCAAACCAAGAACAACATTCAAAAGCATTTGTCAAAAATGCCAGATGCTAAGAGCACTATTTGTATTGTGAATATTAAAAATTTTGCATCTTGCTAAAATATATAAATGGTGGGGAAACAGGAGATCCACTTTTATTTAATTTCTTTCACATGTCCACATTTAAATCATCAGTTATAGTTTGAGAACATCAGTTATAGTTTGAGAACTGTAGGGCACAGCATTCACACTTCAAGAAAAATTCCAATTGAAAGCTAGATGTATATACACACATGTCCTTAAAGACAAAAAAAAAAAAAAAATTGCACCTTCATCAATATCTAAAGGAACTGAGTTTAGTTTACAACATTATCAAAGTCATAAAATGGATATCCCACAGGGGTTTAGATAATGCATTCTTTTCCCATTTTGTTAGGCTCTGAGAGAGACTCAACTGTCAGGCACCTGTCAAGCAGACGGGAACTTCAAGCAACACCTTTGAGAAACAGCAAATTAAGTATATGTCAATGAGTTGCTGGACTGAATGGGAATGTCAAACATGCCAGAATAATAGACACTTTCTGTATCAGATTGCAAGATTATTTATAAGGAGTTGTGTACCTGCACAGCATAAATCAAATTTTCATTCATCTGCTGCTAGTGATCTTATCATCACTATATATAATTCCACTTGGCTAAGAAAACAAAAATGCTACTTGAAGTTGCCTTATTTAAACAGAGGCATTATGTTATGTTGAGGATTGCTACTGAAATATTTCATATAAAATCACAGTAGTAGAGCTACAATTAAAATAAATGACTTTCCATCCCTATTATTTATGTTTATATCATTTTTTTACTTTAATTTTTGAGTCCAAATACTTTCTTTTTCTCCGGAATGTGAGTTTCTATTACCAGATCACATTTCTCTCATAAAAAGAATTTTTTTATTAGATCTGTTACACTGTTTTTATCTGCTTTGGCAGATCATTTTCATTGGGTAAGGATGTTTTGTAATCTACATTACAATGATCAATCAAATGGGCATTTTATAATGTCTAAACCAACATCTTTTTCACTCACTGGTAATGAATAATTACCTTTTTGTCATTAAAAAATGCTGATGTTCATATGATAAAGATATATTCATTCAAAGAAAGCTTTTTATCTTCTAATAATAATTAACTATTATTACAAATAATTTGTATTAGAGTACCCATGGAAAGTATACGGCTCAGATGGTGAAGTATCTGCCGGCAATGCAGGAGACCACGGTTTGATCCCTGGGTTGGGAAGATCCCTTGGAGAAGGGCATGGCAACCCACTCCAGTATTCTTGGCCTGGAGAATCCCATGGACAGAGGAGCCTAGTGGGCTATAGTCCATGGGGTCTGCTAAGGACACGACTGAGTGACTAACACTTTCTTTCACTTTCCAAGGGGAAGATTTGCTGAAATATATCATTTTTATATATACAGAACATTCTAGCCAGCAAACAACTGAAGTTTACCTATACCTTCTATTTAAATGATTGTTCTTTACTGTCAACGGTTTATGTCTTACTTAAAAATATAATGATATTCTAAAATTAATTAATCTAATTGGTGTAGGGTCAAAGCAGAAATCATATTTGTCAAATTTCCTGAATTCTTTATCTATGTCAATATAATCCTAGGCCTCTAGAAAATATTAAAAACTGAGTCAACCTGCTTTATATAAATATTTGGTATTTGATAAATTTTAGGCTTCCCAGGTGGTCCCAGTGGTAAAGAACCCACTTGCCCATGCAGGAGACTGAGAGACGGGTTTGATCCCTCAGTTGGGAAGATCCCCTGGAGGAGGTATGGTAACCCACTCCAGTATTCTTGCCTGGAGAATTACATGGCAATGGAAGTCTAGCTGAGCTACAGTGCATAGAATTGCAAAGAATCGGCCATGACTGAAGTAACTAAGCATGTATGCATTTGGTAAATTTGGGACTTAATGATTCCATGTAAGTTTCAGTTTACCTCAGTATTTTGGTATGGAATGAAACATTCCATTACATGTTAAGTACATGAAAAACATACAAAATACAAGACAACAGCAGTGAAAGTAATTATTTTATTGATAATGACGGAAATTTTTAAAAACATGGTAATTTGGTTATGAAATACACAGAACCACAGAAATATCATTTTCCAATTCATTATACTAGAATAAATATGGTAAAAGTATGAAATGTTTATTTTCTTTATTATTTAAATATACATACATGAGAACTTAATATGATATTTTTCAGAAATTGTACAGAGATATTCAGGAGCAGTTAAACACTACAAAAATATACTTACTATTGATTAAGTAACTAAGTATACCTATACCTTAATTTATTCTAGATATTGTATCAGGTGGACAAAAAAGATTTGATTACTGCCCTAGAGAAGTTTATGATATGAAATTATGTAAATAGAATGTTTCAGCAAGAAATATAAACTGTTACTATTGTAAATCCAACTGCCCATTTCCCTTACTGTGTTAAGAATGCACAGCCTGTCTGTGAATCTGATTTAGAGATAGCCTTGTGTCTCTAGAATTGTCTTGTGAGTTTTATAATCTATCGGGTACCAATAATACTGTCAATGTGAAAAATGATAAAAAGTCATTTGCAGAATGACATTTAAAAAATTCTTATTGTGATATAATTCTTGAAAATGAAAATACCTAACTGTAGTTAAAAAACAGGACTCATAAATTTAAAGGATAGCTTCCTTTATATTTGCAAAATACCTCAAAACGCTAATTCCAGTAAATTAGAAGACCATAAATTAATTAATGCATTTCCTAAAAATTATGAACTCTTTTAGAGACAAGTGGCACTCAAATTTCTATTGTTAAAGCAAACATTAAACTTGATATGAATATTTTATGCAATTATTTACAATTAATTCAGATGACCATTATATCTACTACTGTGAGCAGGAATCCCTTAGAAGAAATGGAGTAGCCATCATGGTCAACAAAAGAGTCCGAAATGCAGTACTTGGATGCAATCTCAAAAACTACAGAATGATCTCTGTTCGTTTCCAAGGCAAACCATTCAATATTACAGTAATCCAAGCCTATGCTCCAACCAGTAATGCTGAAGAAGTCGAAGTTGAACGGTTCTATGAAGACCTACAAGACCTTTTAGAACTAACACCCAAAAAAGATGTCCTTTTCATTATAGGGGACTGGAATGCAAAAGTAGGAAGTCAAGAAACACCTGGAGTAACAGGAAAATTTGGCCTTGGAGCATGGAATGAAGCAGGGCAAAGGCTAATAGAGCTTTGCCAAGAGAACACACTGGTCATAGCAAACACCCTCTTCCAACAACACAAGAGAAGACTCTACACATGGACATCACCAGATGGTCAACGCCGAAATCAGATTGATTATATTCTTTGCAGCAAAAGATGGAGAAGCTCTATACAGTTACCAAAAACAAAACCAGGAGCTGACTGAGGCTCAGATCATGAACTCCTTATTGCCAAATTCAGACTTAAATTGAAGAAAGTAGGGAAAACCACTAGACCATTCAGATATGACCTAAATCAAATCCCTTATGATTATACAGTGGAAGTGAGAAATAGATTTAAGGGACTAGATCTGATAGATAGAGTGCCTGATGAACTGTGGACGGAGGTTCGTGACATTGTACAGGAGACAGGGACCAAGACCATCCCCACGGAAAAGAAATGCAAAAAAGCAAAATGGCTGTCTGAGGAGGCCTTACAAATAGCTGTGAAAAGAAGAGAAGCGAAAAGCAAAGGAGAAAAGGAAAGATATAAGCATCTGAATGCAGAGTTCCAAAGAATAGCAAGGAGAGATAAGAAAACCTTCCTCAGTGATCAATGCAAAGAAATAGAGGAAAACAACAGAACAGGAAAAACAAGAGATCTCTTCAAGAAAATTAGAGATTCCAAGGGAACATTTCATGCAAAGATGGGCTCGAAAAAGGACAGAAATGGTATGGACCTAAGAGAAGCAGAAGATATTAAGAAGAGGTGGCAAGAATACACAGAAGAACTGTACAAAACAGATCTTCATGACCAAGATAGTCATGATAACATGATCACTGACCTAGAGCCAGACATCTTGGAATGTGAAGTCAAGTGGGCCTTAGAAAGCATCACTACAAACAAAGCTAGTGGAGGTGATGGAATTCCAGTTGAGCTATTTCAAGTCTTGAAAGATGATGCTGTGAAAGTGCTGCACTCAATATGCCAGCGAATTTGCAAAACTCAGCAGTGGCCACAGGACTGGAAAAGGTCAGTCTTCTTTCCAATCCCAAAGAAAGGCAATGCCAAAGAATGCTGAAACTACTGCACAATTGCACTCATCTCACACGCTAGTAAAGTCATGCTCAAAATTCTCCAAGCCAGGCTTCAGCAGTATGTGAACCATGAAATGCCAGATGTTCAAGCTGGTTTTAGAAAAGGCAGAGGCACCAGAGATCAAATTGCCAACATCCGCTGGATCATGGAGAAAGCAAGAGAGTTCCAGAAAAACATCTATTTCTGCTTCATTGACTATGCCAAAGCCTTTGACTGTGTGGATCACAATAAACTGTGGAACATTCTGAAAGAGATGGGAATCCCAGACCACCTGACCTGCCTCTTGAGAAACCTGTATGCAGGTCAGGAAGCAACAGTCAGAACTGTACATGGAACAACAGACTGGTTCCAAATAGGAAAAGGAGTACGTCAAGGCTGTATATTGTCACCTTGCTTATTTAACTTATATGCAGAGTACATCATGAGGAACACTGGGCTGGATGAAGCACAAGCTGGAATCAAGATTGCTGGGAGAAATATCAATAACCTCAGATATGCAGATGACACTACCCTTATGGCACAAAGTGAAGAGGAATTAAAAAGTCTCTTGATGAAAGTGAAAGAGGAGAATGAAAAGGTTGGCTTGAAGCTCAATATTCAGAAAATAAAGATAGTGGCATCTGGTCCCATCACTTCATGGGAAATAGATGGAAAAACAGTGGAAACAGTGTCAGAGTTTATTTTTTTGGGCTCCAAAATCACTGCAGATGCTGACTGCAGCCATGAAATTAAAAAACGCTTATTCCTTGGAAGGAAACTATGACCAACCTAGACAGCATATTAAAAAGCAGAGACAATACTTTGCCAACAAAGGTCTGTCTAGTCAAGGCTATGGTTTTTTCAGTGGTCATGTATGGATGTGAGAGTTGGACTGTGAAGAAAGCTAATCACTGAAGAATTGATGCTTTTGAACTGCGGTGTTGGAGAAGACTCTTGAGAGTCCCTTGGACTGCAAGGAGATCCAACCAGTCCATTCTAAAGGAGGTCAGTCCTGGGTGTTCATTGGAAGGACTGATGCTAAAGCTGAAACTCCAATACTTTGGCCACCTCATGCGACAAGTTGACTCACTGGAAAAGACTCTGATGATGGGAGGGATTGGGGATGGGAGGAGAAGGGGATGACAGAGAATGAGATGTTTGGATGGCATCACTCACTCGATGGACATGAGTTAGAGTGAACTCCGGGAGTTGGTGATGGACGGGAGGCCTGGCGTGCTGTGATTCATGGGGTCGCAAAGAGTAGGACACGACTGAGCGACTGAACTGAACTGATAGGAAACATGAAGTTGCATTATAATTGATTAAAATTATGTTTAATGTTGAGGAACTGTCAATAGATCTTTCAGTTTCCACCAAATGAATATTGTGTATGTGTATTTACAACGGAAAAAAGAACAGAATCACGATCTGCTGAATGTCTACTCTGTGTCAGGTGAGGAATTTATAGCTATTATTAAGTTTATTCTTCATCACACCTTATTATGTAAGCATTATTATATATTTATAACATAAACTACTCAACATTTTTGTAGATGCAAGAAAGAATTAAACCGAAAACATACATGAGACTAGGTTGACAATATTTACAATTGCAAGTTGATGTGACTCTGTAATAATAGAGTGGACCAATGGGCCAAAAAAATGCCAGGATTTGAAGGAAAGGAAGACAGAATATGAAACTGTCAAAATAGAAGTTTTTTTTTTTTTTAATACTTGATTTTCAAACAGAAAGAAAAAAGGCAATATAAACATAAAGGAAAAAACAAATACACATACATTGCTTTATTATACTTGGTTTTAACTACTCAAGTTTAGTTTAAGGTTCTTTTTTTGGGTAGAGTGGAACTGCCATTATTCCTTCACTAATAGCAAAGAATTTTCTGCAGAAGAGCCATCAGGTTTGTTTCATCACATTACTAGAAAAACAGATTTGCTTCTTTTTAGTTAGTATCTTTCTGAGGAAAAATAAAAATTGATGCTTGCTTAATATAGACAATGGAAAAAATAGTAAAATGTGAATAAGAAGATAAAAGACAACACACATTCTGTCACCCAAATAAACATTATTTATTTTGTTATTAGTTTAATTTCCTTCATGAGGCTGTCATTATATCTTTACAACTGTGTTATATAGTCTCTATGCCTGTATGTATATGCTATTTTGGCTATATTTTAGTTTTTAATGTTATCAACATGAATCAGTATTTTAGCATTTTGAATCTATTTTATCATAAACTTACTCCCATTTCATTACATATTCTCTGAAAAATTAAGTATGTATACATAGTAGAGATAAGCCCTAATTGATTTAATCACTCTCTATTGTTCAATATTTATGTTTTCTAATTTTTAATTACCAAAAGGTCTGTGGTGAGCATCTTCACATATTAATATCTATGAACATCTCTATCTCATTACTGATATACATTTCTAAGACTTCTGTATAATTATAATTTTATAGAATAGAAAATATTATATTTTAATTATATTAATTATAGATATTAGCTAAATTTAAGTTTTCCCATTACCTTCCTTTGACCTCTCTTGAAATAAAGTTCAAGATAACATCTTGCTTTATTTTATTTCTGGAGGGTGAGATAAAGAAAGAGATTATTCACAAAATGGCTCAAACTGGGGCTGGATGGGCATTTATCAGGGACATAATCAAAGAAAATGCTCCTATTTAGATCATAAGTTAATTTGGGCAGCTGCTGCTACTGCTGCTAAGTCACTTCAGTCATGTCCGACTCTGTGTGACCCCATAGATGGAAGCCCACCAGGCTCCCCCATCCCTGGGATTCTCCAGGCAAGAACACTGGAGTGGGTTGCCATTTTCTTCTCCAATGTGTGAAAGTGAAGTCGCTCAGTCGTGTCCGACCCTTAGCGACCCCACAGGCTGCAGCCTACCAGGCTTCTCTGTCTTTGGGATTTTCTAGGCAATAGTACTGGAGTTTGCTTATCTAAGATTCTTTATAATGATTAAGAAGGCTAATCAAGGTCTTTTGAAAAGTAGCTCCCCAAAGTGAAATGCATCTATGATAACTATATCTCACAAATTACCATATGTATTATATGAATATGCACTACACTGATATTTGGATTAGAGAGGATTTTAACAAATTTTATTCCATACTCCTTTACAGACTTTGGATTATTTAGTTGAGAATAAATTACTTTTGAATTATTTATACAACTCTAATTAATTGCTGATTATTTTTACACTTCTAAGGTCCAATGAATACTTATTTTAATTTGCACACTGGCTCAAAGGTTTAGCCATGGAAAACGAGACTTCTTAAATCTAAGCAATACAAAATGCTGTCTCTCAAAATATGTAGCCTAAAGGGTATGAATGGGAAAATGTTAATACAACATCATGTTTTGGGAGAAATAATTTAGCAATAACCTCTACTAATATTTTGGCAGAATATGTTTTCATGCTGAAATGATGGAGTCATTTATGCAACTCTACTACTTGGGATATATTTCCAGAATATTGCTGAAATGAAGAAAAATTTACTTTGGCATTCTATTTGATTTACAAGTGTATTTGACTAAAATGCTCTCAACTAGGAAATCTTTGACTAACTTTTTTATCATCTGTTTCAGAATAAATTATTATCTCAACATATTAAATCCTATCCTACAAGTCCTCTGAAAATAAGGAAATAAAACAAGTCATCTATATGCAGCTTTAAAATAATGCAGAAAAATTAGATGAGAAACTCCCATTGTAAGCCGAACATATAATAATCAAATCAGATCTTTCAGAATCAATTGAAATGAAAGTAAATCTGACCTCTTACAGAAACTGGGAGGTTATCTATAAGCGAAAACTTAGAACTATATTTAGTATATATATAGGACAAATGAGTCCTTGTAACTACAAATAAAAAAGGATGATTTGTTTATAGGTAATAGATAGCTGACAATTTGCTTTGAAATACCATATTATATCCAAACTGCACTACTTTACATCTCACAATGTGTGTCATACTTATTTACATTCCTGGACCTTTACCCATGTTTATTCACTTTCTTTCCTGAAACTACTCTGTCTTTGCTCTCTGCCTATCTCAATATTATACATATTTCAATTTCAGTTATGATAGTGACTTCCTCCATTTAAGTTCATCATTTAATGTCCCATAAATCTTTGTTCTTTTTTTCTGCAAAGCACATTTTTTTCTGTTTAAATTTTTTTCTTCCAGCTTTACTGAGATGTAATTGACAGACAGCATTGATGAGGTTTAAGGTGTACAGTATAATGATTTGACTTACATACATCATGGAACCATTACCACAATAAGTTTGGTGAATATCCATCATCTCACATAGAAACAAGATAAAAGGAAAGTATTTTTGTGTGTGTGATGAGAACTCAGTATCTACTTTAAACAACTTTCATATATAATATACAGCAGTATCAGTTATATTAATCGTGTTGTACACTATGGCATTTATATTACAAAATACAGAATTTTGAGAGATCAGTCTAAGTAAAATTATATTCAAAATTATAAAATTCTGTCCAAATAATAACCATTATTATATCTTAGGTTATATTTAAGATATATGAGAGACATATATCTTAGGCCTTAGTCATTATGCTTAGTGATAAGTGTAAATTAAAAATGGGATATATTACTTAGTGTAAAGGAAAACACATAGCCAAATAGTGGAGATAGACAAACAAATGATAATTATCAAACAGAAAATATTAAGAAAAAGTCAGCTGAACGTACTGTGGAGCTTGGAGGAAGAGTATATAGGTCAGGTTGGGAGCAAAAAGTGAAAATAATTTTATTATTGCTTCATTTAATATAAAATCTTTTATACAGATAAGGACAAGATAACCAGCAAGTCTCCAGAGTTCATATATTAGAGAAATTCTTTAAGTAAGAATAAGATTTCTAGGTCTTTTAATAAAGATTTTATATAAAGGTGAATCCTAAATCATGCTTCAGTTTTCGCAGACAGTAAATGAAATCTCTTAATATGATGAAAAAGTACTTTGCTGTGACTTGTGTAAGTATGTGTGTGTAAGTAAAAGAGAGAGAAAGAGAATTCCAGATGTGATTTGCAGAACTGAAATGAAAATAAGAAAGAATTTGAAAGCTTGGAAAAAGAGTTCTAAAAAAATGTACGTGAGGATAAACTAGAGGTTGCCAATAAGAGGACATTCCCTTCCTTAGAGTACCAGATAATTATATTTTTATGGATTAATAGAACTGTGAAAAATCTAAATTCAGAATTCCCCAAACCATGTCTTCAAAATACATTTTATCAGTGGATATTTCTCCCAGATCCCCTCTCCCTACATACAACCCCAACCTCACTGTGGGGAAAATACTGTTTATGTGATTTCTTAAATAGACTTTAGTTTTAGA
The DNA here is from genome assembly GCF_049115385.1 of Moschus berezovskii. Classification (NCBI taxonomy): domain Eukaryota; kingdom Metazoa; phylum Chordata; class Mammalia; order Artiodactyla; family Moschidae; genus Moschus; species Moschus berezovskii. Next base: position 39,488,423 of record NC_142464.1, read on the forward strand.
GCAATTTTATGTTCACAGCAAAACTGAGCGGATGATACAAAGACTTCCCATATATTCCCTGTTTACACACGTGCATGCTGTTTGTTGTTGTTAAATCACTGAACTGTGTCTGACTCTATGTGACCCCATGGACTGTACAGCACCAGGCTCCTCTGTCCATGGGATTTCCCAGACAAGAAATTTTCCCAGGCAACAATCCTGGAATGGATAGCCAGTTTCTTCACCAGAGGATCTTCCCAGTTCAGGATCGAACCCATCTCCTTCCTGGTGTCCTACATTGGCAGGCAGATTCTTTACCACTGAGCCAGCAGGGAAGCCCTGATAACTTAGTGTAAATTTTTCTAGCCCCTTAAACATATATTTAAAATGGATAAATATTATAGGCTTGTTTGACTTTTAATGTTGGGGACTGGAGGGGTCCCTTTTGGTCCATTTAACCTTATGCAGTACTCTTGCCTGGAAAATCCCATGGATGGAGGAGCCTGGTAGGCTGCAGTCCGTGGGGTCTCGAAGAGTCAGACACGACTGAACGACTTCACTTTCACTTTTCACTTTCATGCACTGGAGAAGGAAATGGCAACCCACTCCAGTGTTCTTGCCTGGAGAATCCCAGGGATGGGGGAGCCTGGTCGGCTGCCGTTTAAGGGATCGCACAGAGTCGGACACGACTGAAGCGACTTAGCAGCAGCAGCAGCAGTATAGAAATATCAAATCTTGTTTTAATCACATAAATGTTCATTTTATTTAGCTCATTTTGCATATGTGCGTACCCTCATATACATTGGTGCATAGCCTCCCCATTATCATCATCCTCCACCAAAGAAAACATTTGTGATAACTGATGAACCTACAGGAATACATTATAAACTCCCAAAGTTCATAGTTTATATTGTTTCACTCTTGGCGTTGTACATTCAATGTTTGGACAAATGTGCAATAACATGTATCTATCATTATAGTATCATACAGAGTATGTTCACAGTCCTAAATTTCCACTCTACTCTGCCTCTTCATCCATCTACCCCTACAACCCATGAATCACCAATGATCATTTTCCTCTCTCCGCAGTTTCGCCTCTTCCAGAATGTCATATAGCTAGACTCAAATAATGTGTGGTCTTTTCAGATTGGCATCTTTCACTTAGTAATATGAATTTAAATTGCCTTCATGTCTTTTCATGACTTGAAAACTATCTTCTTTTTAGTTCTGAAAAACGTGCCATTGCCTGAAGGTGCCACAGTTTATTTACCCATTCACTTACTGAAAGACATCTTGGTTGTTTCCAAAGGTTTTACAATTATGAATAAAGCTGCTATAAATATTCAGGTGCAGGTTTTGTGTGGACATTAGTTTTAAATTCATTTTGGTAAATACCAAGGAGCTGACTACTGAATTGCATGGTGAGATGTGTTTAGTTTTGTAAGAAACCATCAAACTGTCTTTCAATATGGCTGTATCACTTTATACTCCCACCAGTGATGAATGAGGGTTCCTTCATTCTACATTCTCACCAGCATTTGTTATCAGTGTTTGGCATTTTGGCCATTCTGATAGGTGTATGGTAGTATGGCATTCATTAAAAAATCACTGATCAAAGAAATTTGTGAAAACTACTTGAGATGAAAGAAATATTTTTGCTATAAAAATGCTTGGATCCATTTTAAATATCAACTGAGTATCTCAGAGAGAAGGATGCCTGTATTTCCCAAATGTATTCGAACCACAGTTCATTTTTTCTCAAGATTTCCTATTAACATCTTAAAGAGAAGCTTTGGTCTCAGAAAAAAATGAAAATGCAAATTTATTCCATTCCTTATTTATTTAACTTTTGTATAAACAAATTACTTAAGGTCAAGAGAAATAAAACCGTTTCCCAAAGGCACATGGCAATCTGGTAAAAAAGGTATTGGACATAGTTTAAAAAAACTGTACTCCTGGACTTATAAGCTGTGGAAACAAACAAATTTCTTAACATCTCTGTTTCTCAGCTTTACCAAGTGTGAAATGAAGATAATAACAGTACATACCTCATGGACTTATTCAGAGAGTAAATTAGTTAATATATGTAAAGCTTAGAATAGCTTTGGCACCTAATAAAATTAGAAGAAATATTAGCTACTATTATTATTAGTAACAGAGTGAAGGCAAGAACAAATGACCAAATAAGGCTGAGTAATGTAAATTATTATCCCCATCAGTTTTTCATCTTAAATGCTAACTGCTGCCCTAGTAACAATAGGAAAAGACTTGCTATTAAGTAATTAAATTTAGGTTCTAGCCTATTTACAAGACAGACTTTAACTAGGACACTTATGAATAAACTACTAAGCACTATCCCTCCCCAACTGCAGTTGCATTTGCAAATTCACAAAGCAATCCTGATGTATTAATTAAGTTACATGATACTTAGAACTTTCAAGTTCTAAGTTCCCCAATTCTCATTTTGGTTATGACTAGAGAAGACAGAATTAAAGCAGTCTTACAGAAGAATACTAATCAAGGAAATAAGTTCTCACACAAAAGAAAAATACATTTTAAAATTCATATCCTATACTTTGCCATTAATCTTAAGCTGGGTACCCATATAAAAATCATCTAATAATTTAACCTTTTATTTTTATTTTATAGACAAACTAAACCACTGTACCTCTACAGGTTTTTTTCTTTTAAGTATAATATAAACAATTTGGCATTCACCTCATAAATTGCCAGTATTTGTATCTGTCATAATTTTTTTAATTAATTTTTATTGGAGTAAACTTGCTTTACAATGCTGTGTAAGTTTCTGCTGTACATCAAAGTGAATCAGCTATATGTAATTGTATACCTATATATTTCCTCTTTCTTGGATTTCCTTCCCTCTTAGACCACCACTGAACATTGAGCAGAGTTCCCTATGTTGTAGCGTAGGTTCTCAATAGTTGTCTATTTTATCCATAGTAGTGTAGGGTATATATGTCAATCCCGATCTCTGAATTTATCCCTCTTTCCCCCCTTGGTGCTCATACTTTTTATTCCCTCTATGGGTCTCTATTTCTGCTTTGCAAATAAGCTCACTTGTCATACAAAATGAAGTCAGAAAGAGAAAAACGAGTATCATATAATATTGTTTACATGTGGAATCTAAAAATTGATACCGGAATCTGTTATACCTGTAATCCTTACAACCGGAACTATTTTGTGCTTATGTAAGAATTGTTTATGTCCAAACCAAAGGTATTCTGAAAAATGTTATAGAAAAATAGAGTAATAGACTTTTTTTCCACATGATCTGCTTCCATTTATAGCATAATAAAATTATCTGTCAACAAACTAGATAAACTATTATGAGTTATACTATCTCCCTCAAGAGGGTACACTGAACACCTAACCCTTGTGCCTATGAATGTGGTCTTTTGGAAACAAGATCTTTGCAGATGTTACCAAGTTATGTTGAGATTGTCGTGGTAGATCCTAATCAAATTTGGTTCCCGTCCTTACAGAAAGAGGGAAAGTTAAACATAAATGACAAGGGAAGAAGGTACCCGTGAAGACATAGCCACAAGAAAGACAGCCATGAGAGGACAGAGGCAGAGACTGAGTGATGCTGCCACCAGTCAAGCAATGCCTGGGGCTTCCAGAAGATGGAAAGGAAAAGAAGAATCCATTTCCAGAGGCTTAAGAGGAGGATGGCCCTATGGACACCTGATTTCATACTTCTTGCTCCCTAACTGACTTTCTCTTGTTTCATCCACTTAGTTTTGTGTTACTTTGCTATAACAGCCCTAAGAAATGAAACACCAAGACACTAGTGCTGTACGTTTTTTAGCATTAGATGAAAAAAGTAACTATTTTCTTTTCATACATGCCAACTTAACAAGACTAACACATATGATTGAGTTCTAGATGAAAGTAAAACACAAAACGCTCTGAAAGTTTTTTCACTGACTTTAACACAGACAGAAGAACAGTCATTATGGAAGGAAGGTGAGAGTTGGTGGGAAAGATATCTGAAATACTGGAGATACAACTTGTTTTCTTATGTCATATGTGTTATTAACTACTAGTAAGAGTATCAACTATTACAAAAATATTTTTAAAATGACATCAAATAATGTACTTTTTTCTCCCTATTTGCTATGTTTACCACTACATCTATTATTAGGTTTTTATTTATATGTGTTAAAACTCTGTGATATTACAACAAACCATGTGTAATATCTAGCAGGCACTCTAAGAATACCCTTGAACTGCATCATATTATTTTGATTACAAAGTGATATTGAATTCCCCCAAATTTTAATTCTCACTTTACAAATGGAAATAAAATGTCAGCTTTATTTAACAGCCACCAATTCTTTGCTTTGCTTTTCTCTCCCTTACATTTTGTAGGGGAAAATGCCACTATATTAAGAGGACTTAAACAACAACTTAGAGCATCTTTCAAGGCAGAAAATCTCTTTAAAAGGCCCTGACATTTCTTTGTCAACTAATACCTTTAAAACAGATGGCCAATAATAAATCGTTCTATGCTATCTCTTCAATCTTTGAGGGAAATCTTGTGTTTTCTTTTACTTGAATTATTCTGTGTAAGATATCTTTTGGGTTCATACAAGCTTTTGCATATTAACAGTACAGAAATATGCAGCAATAAGGGCTTCCCTGATAGCTCCATTCGTAAAGAATCCACCTGCAATGCAGGAGACCTGGGTTCAATCTCTGGGTTGGGAAGATCCCCTGAAGAAAGGAAAGGCTACCCACACTCCAGTATTCTGGCCTGGAGAATTCCATTGATGAGTCCACGGGGTCACAAAGAGTCCGACACTACTGAGCAACTTTCACTTTCTATGCAGCAATATTACCACTTCTATTGATTTAGAAATATTCTCAGGCTCTATTTCTAACCTGTTCCCAATGGAATGAAGGAGCCTGTGATGGCAGAGTCAGTAGCCGGGCAATGACCCCCAAAGCAGATAATGAGATGAAGAAGACATCTGCTCTTTTTACTTACCCACACATCATATCTTGTATTATCTGCTTGTCATATCAGAAAACATTACATTTTTTCTTTGTCATCTAATGAGTGCATAGAAATTACTTATTGTCAGGTTACATGGTCATGTTCTGACTTGTTGCCTTTGCTAACCATGGATTATCACTGAAACCTGGAGAAGATTTTGGATACAACTGAGAGTTAAGGTTTTAGAAAGAGAGGGTAGGGACAGGCTCTATAGGAAACACTCTTAGGAGGATTGCCCCTCTAGCAGAGCCAAAGGTAAATTTCTTCAGTCTCACAGTGGCCAAAATTAGAGGCCAGCAACAAGATATACCACACAGATGGATGCCTTCAGTATATGAGGATTTCTCCTCTACTCTGCTTTGTAACACTAGAGAGGAATTATGTGCCATACTGAACCTTCTCCTCCATATTTGGCCCAGAGCAAACAGAATAATGCTTGTTTTCCTTCCTTCATATTTCAACACAGAGGTTCCTGACAGCCTGGGATTCTATTCATTGTGCTCAATGCAACTTTATTTTCTCTTGCCTGATAATCCACTAATAGACCCCAAAAGCCAGGCTTACATACAAGAAGAATCAGCTACATCAGTCAATGGCCAAGCAAAAATTAAATGATAAACTCAAGTGGTACAGATGGTACAAATACTGAAATGTAAGGAAGGAATACTTTAAAAATTATGAGCAGGTATAATAAAAAAACACAAAGTACAGTTCAGTGCCCTCAGGTATGGTTACCTCCCAGGTCTGAAGGACTGGAATCTAGAAAGAGAGAACCCTGTAGAGAGAGTTTCATAATTAATGCTAGACTCTCCTGTCAAAAGATGTTGCTATCCATAATTTTAATAAATTCTAAAAGAGATTTCTAAAGCTTACAAAAATATTTATGTATTTTTAAAAGCTTATGCAAAATTCACGTTAAATTTCAAAATACTAAATACTGTGTGCCAAAAAAAAAAAAATGACAAACATAAGAATGTTAGATCTTAATGATTACTTAACACTGAGAAATTTCAGCATACCCAACAACTCAAGGAAACAAGCTGCATAAATATGAAAAAGAAGAAATGGAAAGCAACTTTCATTTTTTATGATGATATGATATTTACATCTAACATTCAAATAACTCTTCCAAAACATAGATACTACATACACAATGGAAATATGGCATTTGTATGAATATAGTATATAGGTGTATAAACCTATGCATATGGTGTATATGTATTATACTACATATATATATATATATATATATATTAAAAAGTAGAATCAGGATTAAATCTCATTCATGTGGGTGGCCATACCCCAAAAATGTTAGAGCAGAAATATCTAATTACCAATGCTCCAAAAGTGATGTTTAATTTCAAAGCAATACCCAACAAAATGTCAATTACTTTGTGTGGGCATTTGTGTGTGTGATGGAATATATTATTTAAGTTATTTTGGTAACACAAATGAGAGAAAAGAATGCTAAAACTACAAATTGAGAATACTATGGAGCTCTTTTCTCTTGATTTGAAAACTTACTTTAAAGGCACTATAACCAAAACAGCATGGCATTTTCAGAATAAAAAATAGATGTAGGAGACAACAGGGAACTCAAAAATAGATCCAAGTAATATACCGAGAACCTAATGTGAAAACTGTACTTTTTCAATGCAATAGATATCAGATTAACTACATAATAAATTGCATTGGTTCAGTGAACTACTCACCTAAAGGAACACCATTGAATTTTCTGGCAAGAACAATGATTATGATACCATCCCAGACAGGGTAAAGATTTTATAACATAAAAATCACAACTAGCCAGGGTTAGCAGAGAAATAAGAATGAATTGCACGAGCACAGGCAAATTTTAGGACATTGAAACACTACATGATACTATGTGATAAATGCACCTTTGTATTACTTTGGTCAAAATCCCTAGAATGTACAATACCAAGAATGAACCCTAATGTGAAATACGGGTTTTGTCAATGTAGGTTCATTAACTCTACCAACTATAACACTCTGGCAGGAAATGATGTGCAGGGAGGCTGCACCTGTGTGAGATGAGTGAGTATATGGGAACTCTGTGTACTTTCCCTTCAATTTTGCCATGAACCTAAAACTATTCTAAAAAATATTTTTTTTAAAAAAGCACAACTCTAATATGACTAGAAGAAAAACAGGAAAATTTTAACCTTGCAACAAGACAGGTAAAACAGAAACTATAATGAAAACACGGGCACATTTGACAGCATAAAAATTAATAAAAATTAATGCATTATGCAACATTAAAAGAGACAAGATGGTTTTCACCATATACATATTTGGCATGGACCGTGGAGACAAAGAGCCCAAGTTTAAATCTTGACTATGAAAACCAAATAAGTGTTTTAAAATAAAAATCTGTATGGCAAAATATAGGTTTTAAATATTTAAATGCAATTTTTAAACCAGAGTGGGATTTCAAGAATTGAAGAGAGAAGCAGAAACATTTTGCTCAGAGATTATTATAAAGATCAATTACTTGTATAAGAAAATAACAAGATGTTATCCATATGGTTAATATGCAATAAACTGCACATAATGTTATGAACATATGTTAAACTTAAAACAAGATACATTACAAATCTAGAAGTTATCCAAAAGGTAAGAGACTGTCAAGATATGATTTGATGGGAAATATTCTCAAGAATTGAATGAAACAGTGTGTGTTATGTACATTTCTCAGGAGCTCAGCTCCTGGGACTGACATGGCACAGTATTTCTCAAAGACACAATAATGCATGAAATAGAAACATTGCAATGCGGCTACAGATAATGCATTAGAAGAAAAATGCTTATTTCCGTATTTGTATAATAACAATTAATGAATCAGGTGAAAGCTAGGAATTTTGTGTGCAATATGAATTTTAACCAATGCAACAACCATTCAACATGGGAACTGTGGTTATCATTGTTTCCAGATAAGGAAACTAAAGTTAAGGGTGTCTAAGTAATCAAGCACATTATTCAGACCTAAACCATTTTTCCGCATTTTAAGATTTCAACCTAGGAATTTAACCATCATGTTATTATTTATGGGAAACACTTGGGAAACAATTTGTATCTAAATCTGACCTAAAGTAACCCAAGTATCACATTGGAGTGTACCAGAAACAGCTGATCTGGTTTCATGTGCTTCTGGTCTTTTTTCTCTCCTGTTCCATATTGAAGGTGACATAATCTTCCCATCACACCTAATACTTAGTTTATGGATGCTTATATCAAGTGATTATGACACTAATTCTATAAATGGTGGCAATATAAAAATTCTTTACTATATTTCTAAACCATACACATGTAAACTTCTCCCACAACTGATATGCCCTCCTCACTGAAACATATGCTACTGTAGTTACCATTTGGATCCACTATTATTTTACCAAGGTGTATAAATTCACAACAATGGTTCATTTATAACTTTACTTCCTTGCTTCATTACTTTTATTTTTCATTCCACTGATACTTTCTTAGGTTGCTTCACTAAGTATGTTATCTGCATTTCTTCCTTTTTAAGTATGCTTTTTGTTCATTTGTTTTATATTATTTTTATTGTCTTTCTTACTGACATTTCCTTTGCTAAGCCAGCTGCCTAGTTAGTACAAAAAAGAAGTCATTCAATTTCACTCATGTATGACTCTTTGCAACCCCATGGACTGCAGCTCACCAGGCTCCTCTATCCATGGGATTTCCCAGGCAAGAATACAGGAGTCAGTTGACATTTCCTTCATCTAGTTAGTATACCTGTAGAATTTATAAATTCTGGTTTAGAAAAAAATATGGTCTTAAGAGTCACAGTGTGTGTGCATCAAGCCACTTAAGTTGTGTACAACTCTTTGCGACCCTATGGACTACAGCCCTCCAGGCTCCTCTCTCCATGGGATTCTCCAGGCACTTTAAGCCACTCCAGTAAGAATTCCAGTAAGAATACTGGAGTGGCTTAAAGTGTGCCGTCCTTCAGGGGATCTTCCTGACCCAGGGATTGACTTGAGACTCTTATGTTTCCAGCATTGGCAGGTGAGTTTTTTTGTTTGTTTGTTTTTGTTTTTTTTACCACTAGAGCCATCTGGGAAGCCCAGGAGTCAGAGACATGGGATCAATTATCTAATTCACAGATATCCTTAACTGCCTTGCTCAAGGTAAGGTATTGAATATTATTCTTTTTTCTTTATATATAAAATGGGAAATTCCTGTGCTTGTGTGTGTGTGTGAAAGTCACTCAGTCATGTCCAAATCTTTGAGACCCCCTTCGAATTCTCCAGGCCAGAACACTGAAGTGGGTAGCCTTTCCCTTGTCCAGGGAATCTTCCAAACCCAGGGATAGAACCCAGGTCTCCCGCATTGCGGGCGGATTCTTTACCAGCTGAGCCATAAGAGCGTCTTGTTTGAAGTTCATATAATATGGCATATAAGGAAAGATTGTTAAAGATATAAGGCAAATAAAATTTATATTAATTATAGAAATTATAATATGTTCATTCAACTGTAATATTTATTAAATTCTTGCTATCTGCAAGGCACACGCAAAGTTCTGTGTATTGAGTCACTCAGTTGTATCCAACTCTTGTGACCCCATGGACTGTAGCCCACCAGGATCCTCTGGCCATGAGATTTCTTAGGCAATAATACTGGACTGGGTTGCCATTTCCTCCTTCAGGGGATCTTCCTGATGCAGGGACTGAACCCACATCTCCTGTATCTCCTGCACTGGCAGGTGGATTCTTTAATGCAAGGTGCTAGGGATAGAGTAAAAATACATTTGTTCAAGCATAATAAGCATTAAGAAGCTAAGTGTGTAAATGTTTAAATACAATTTTGCTTAAGAATAAGAGAATTAGAGGTTATTTAATAGCATATAACAGAAAAATTTGACTGGTCTGTTGGGAAACATTTTATTGTTTCAGGCTGAACCATATTCACCTAAAATTCATATGTTGAAGTCCCAAATTCCAGTATCTCCGAATGTTACTATATTTAGAAGTAAGTTAAAATGGCCCATTAAAGTAGATCCTAATCCATTTTGACTGGTGCCCTTCTAAGAAGAAGAAATCTGGAGACAGAGACATCAGGGATATACACTCACATAGAAAAAGACATCTGAGACCACTTCAAGAAGGTGGCTATCTGCAAGTTATGAAAGAGGCCCCAGAAGACCACAGACCTAATAAAATTAATCTTGGATATCAAGCCTTCAAAAAGGTGGAAAAAAAAATAAGTATCTGTTATTTAAGCCTCCCAGTGTGTGATATTTTTTTATCGCAACTTGAGCAAACATTTATAAAATATTTTTAAATGTACATTTTAACTTTTATCTCAGTTAATTCATGGTCATGCAAGTTGCATACAAAGTGCATACTCCTTTTTGACTTGGAAACCTCATATGGTGCTAGCTATAGACCAAGTACCAAAAAGGAGAACACCTACTTTTCAGTCCTGTGTCTACGGGTGGGAACAGTATTTCCATATATGTAGTAAGAACTCAACTGTGAGTACTACAACATTACGTGCAATATTTGATTAATCAGGATTTAAGTATGAGAGATTTCTTTCTGATGAGTGTAAATATTGATAGGAAGGGATCTATGAGAACAAAGTGATCTTTCAAAGGCAATCCTTTGTTCTTCAAAATCATCTCTAAGGGTCTCTTGCTGTGCTGTGTGCTGTGTTTAGTTGCTCAGCCATATCCAACTCTTTGTGACCCCAAAGAGCCTACCAGGCTCCTCTTTCCTTGGGGATTCTTCAGGCAAGAATGTTGGAGTGGGTTGCCATACCCTCCAGGGGATCTTTCCACCCCATGGATTGAACCCAGGTCTCCCGCACTGTGGGCAGATTGTTTACCGTCTGAGCCACCAGGGAAGCCTAAGAATACTGGAGTGGGTAACCTATCCCTTCTCCAGGGGAACTTCCCCACCCAGGAATCGAACTAGGGTCTCCTGCATAGCAGGTGGATTCTGTCCCAGCTGAGCTACCAGGGTAGCCCAAGGGTCTCTTGCTGCTGCTAAGTCACTTCAGTCGTGTCCGACTCTGTGTGACCCCATAGACGGAAGCCCACCAGGCTCCCCCATCCCTGGGATTCTCCAGGCAAGAACACTGGAGTGGGTTGCCATTTCCTTCTCCAATGTGTGAAAGTGAAGTCGCTCAGTCGTGTCCGACCCTTAGCGACCCCATGGACTGCAGCCCACCAGGCTCCTCCATCCATGGGATTTTCTAGGCATGAGTACTGGAGTGGCTTGCCATTGCCTTCTCCTTGGGTAGCCCAAGGGTCTCTTAGGGTGCTTATATATATAACTTAATCCCAGGCTCCTGGCAGTGGTTCCTTTAATTCCTGCACATTCATAATAATAGTAAGACAACATCACAAGGCAAAATCCTGATTAACTTTAATACCAACAGCATTCGAATCTAGAGTCACATTTAGAAATGTTACATGTTTGCCCTGTCATTTTTTTCAGTACTTCTTGATACAAGTCTTTTTGATTTATACATTTTAATAGTTCACCAGATACAATTGTCACTGAAGGCTGCATAAAAATAACTTGTAGAAATTAGATATTAGGCCAGCCCAATTAGATATTGGGCACAATCTAAATATTATGACTTATTTTCACTTAGTATGATAATATGTTTGAAGTCAAAATATCTAGGTTGAAATATCAAAATATCTAGGCTGAAATTCTTAAAATATAGGAAGTAGTGTCTCAAATAAATGGTTCTGATGCACAATAATGAGCACTTTTACAAGAAATGTTTTTTAAAATGTCCTGTTATATGTCTTCTTTGATCCAAGACTTTTAAAGGCTAAATTCAAGGATGCATACTACCTTCTCCATCAAAATAACTATTTAAAAAGGAAGGTAGGAGGAAATCCATAAAGTATGGCACTCTTGACCTTAATAACTATTTTAGATTCAATCGTTTCACCTTAAGTGCTTTGAAACTTAAATGTAGATGATAATGGTTGGATATATCAGAATAGCAGAATATAGAAGACTCTGTTTCTTCATTTTTGTATTTCTTTTTTTTTCTTATTTTTTTCTCTACTTACTGGATTACTTCAGGGACAACATTTATTTCAATTTGACGCAAAGTTTTTTGTTTTTTTTTCCTTTGGTAATGTTTGGGAATTTGAGGAGTCAACTAGGCTCACTATTTATCAATGAGGATAAATTGATTTATGTATTTTATTTATTAAATTTGTTATATGGTTATTAAATTTATTATATGGTTATTAAATTTATTATATATGTTATATGGTTATAAGTGAGAAACTACTCCACCTACCTAAACCTGCAGGCTATTCTTTTTTGCTCTTTTCCTATCCAAACCTAATCCGTTGCTTCATGGATTTAAAACTGGAGGGAGGTAGTCCATAAATCTGCAAGAGGAAGACAGTAGTTGGTATCTAGTTCCAAAACAGGTTGCATATGCTTTGAATCCAAAGAAATGCTTCCCATTGAATCAGACACGAACTCAGCCCACTATTGTTCCTCTTTACCTCTCCTGCAAACTCTAATTTTTCAAACTAAGTCCTTTAATCTACTACTCCAGTCTAGCTACCCTTACATACTGATCTCTGCAAAAATTAAAAAGAAAAAAAGCTTCCCTCTACTTCCTGAGAAATTGAACAGTTATCAACTGAAGTTTTCAATTTATCTGCTCCATTTTGTCTTTAAAGTCTGCAAGTTCCTTGCTCTCTGCAGAAAACTCATCTTAAAGTTTCCTTTGCTTTGCTGTATTTTAATAAAGACTTGATCTAATAAATTCTGTTTTAATGCTTAAGACTTTCACCATAGAAAAGCAGCCAAGGGTAGAAGAACTGGGGGAGTCATGGTCAGAGTGATCAAGAAATAAGAGAAAGCAAATTGTCAGCTTAGCATATAATGTCCACTACTAATAGAAATATAGTTTCATTAATGATTCTAAAAACAATTAAATAATATCACAAATTCAGGATAAGTGACTTAGACTGGCTAAAGGCATTCACAGTTCAGTTCAGTTCAGTTCAGTCGCTCAGTCGTGTCCGACTCTCCGCGACCCCATGAATCACAGCACGCCAGGCCTCCTTGTCCATCACCAACTCCCAGAGTACACTCAAACCCATGTCCACAGAGTCGGTGATGCCATCCAGCCATCTCATTCTCCGTCGTCCCTTTCTCCTCCCACCCCCAACCTTTCCCAGCATCAGAGTCTTTTCCAGTGAGTCAACTCGTCGCATGAGGTGGCCAAAGTATTACAGTTTCAGCTTTAGCATCAGTCCCTCCAATGAACATCCAGGATTGATCTCCTTTAGAATGGACTGGTTGGATCTCCTTGCAGTATAAGGGACCCTCAAGAGTCTTCTCCAACACCACAGTTCAAAAGCATCGATTCTTCGGCGATCAGCCTTCTTCACAGTCCAACTCTCACATCCATACATGACCATGGGAAAAACCATAGCCTTGACTAGACGGACCTTGGTTGGCAAAGTAATGTCTCTGCTTTTTAATATACTATCAAGGTTGGTCATAACTTTCCTTCCAAGGAGCAAGCGTCTTTTAATTTCCTGGCTGCAATCAGCATCTGCAGTGATTTTGGAGCCCAAAAAAATAAAGTCTGACACTGTTTCCACTGTTTTTCCATCTATTTCCCATGAAGTGATGGGACCAGATGCCACGATCTTTGTTTTCTGAATGTTGAGCTTCAAGCCAACCTTTTCACTCTCCTCTTTCACTTTCATCAAGAGGCTTTTGAGTTCCTCTTCACTTTCTGCCATAAGGGTAGTGTCATCTGCATATCTGAGGTTATTGATATTTCTCCCAGCAATCTTGATTCCAGCTTGTGCTTCTTCCAGCCCAGCGTTCCTCATGATGTACTCTGTATATAAGTTAAATAAGCAAGGTGACAATATACAGCCTTGACGTACACCTTTTCCTATTTGGAACCAGTCTGTTGCTCCATGTCCAGTTCCAACTGTTGCTTCCTGACCTGCATACAGGTTTCTCAAGAGGCAGGTCAGGTGGTCTGGGATTCCCATCTCTTTCAGAATGTTCCACAGTTTATTGTGATCCACACAGTCAAAGGCTTTGGCATAGTCAATGAAGCAGAAATAGATGTTTTTCTGGAACTCTCTTGCTTTCTCCATGATCCAGCGGATGTTGGCAATTTGATCTCTGGTGCCTCTGCCTTTTCTAAAACCTGCTTGAACATCTGGGAGTTCACGGTTTACATACTGCTGAAGCCTGGCTTGGAGAATTTTGAGCATGACTTTACTAGCGTGGGAGATGAGTGCAATTGTGCAGTAGTTTGAGCATTCTTTGGCATTGCCTTTCTTTGGGATTGGAATGAAGACTGACCTTTTCCAGTCCTGTATCCACTGCTGAGTTTTCCAAATTTGCTGGCATATTGAGTGCAGCACTTTCACAGCATCATCTTTCAAGACTTGAAATAGCTCAACTGGAATTCCATCACCTCCACTAGCTTTGTTTGTAGTGATGCTCTCTAAGGCCCACTTGACTTCACATTCCAAGATGTCTGGCTCTAGGTCAGTGATCACGTTATCGTGACTATCTTGGTCGTGAAGATCTTTTTTGTACAGTTCTTCTGTGTATTCCTGCCACCTCTTCTTAATATCTTCTGCTTCTGTTAGGTCCATACACAACTCAACCACAAATTATTTTAATTAGTGAATCAGATACTCAGGTATACTTAAAGAAGTGATGCTTTATTTGACATTAAAAATTAGGGATAAAAGTAAACATTTTAGGTTAAAAATCAAACAAGCTATAATTTTAAAATATGAAAGTGATAAGCCATGTAGCATGGGGTAAAAAACTGGAAAGTATCCAAATTTGAAATCAAGGAAATGGACTTTTGCTCATCTCTGGCACTGACTAGGTGCAGAAACAACTGCAGGAATGAACACAGACAATTTATCCTTTGCAAAATAAGAAAGCTTGTTTACTCTAACCACCCAAAATTGTATGATTGACTGGATAAGAAAGGGGTAGGAAAATAAAGGGAGAGTCAAAAAAAAAAAAAAAAAGAAATTTACCAAGAAGTTATTTCCAAGGATATTAAGAAAGTACAAGTATAATAACAATACAAAATGAATGTTATGAATTACCAATGGCTTGATTTAAAAATTTCGGGATGTTTTCAGCTTTACAGACCAAAGATTAGGGTATACACACTTCAAAACAAAAGCAACTGTCAAAACTTTTTGTATTCATATTCTCCTCAATCACTCATTATATAGAAGCAGAAATATAAACAGTAAACATGTGAACAGATTATATTTCTATAGTGAGGTGTCACAAATATGCACTCATGTTTTCAATTACCTTAAATCACATATGGTTTTAAGATCATATCACCAAGAATTTCATGGATCTACAGTTCAGTGCAAACAATTTCTTTTTCTCCCAAAATGCATATTATTCAATTTGGGAAATGGGGAAGAAGGTAAGCACTTTTTCTTTCGCCTTCTTGATAATGACATTCTTTCTTGGTTCCCGGGAACCTGGCAGTCAAATACACTTTAAACTACCCAAGGACAACACTTAACACAAGACATCAGAGTGACAGTGATGGGAAGAAGCAATTGCCAACTACAGCATCCTTTCTGAATAGCTGTGAATGCCACATAACTTTAGGGATGATTTTAATATCATGTTTGAGATCCCCTTGAGTTCTTATATAACTGGTATGCTATGATACTGTACAGTAAGTAATTAAACCACAATGTGTCCAGGGAGGAGTTTAATGTTACACAGTAAATGCATGATGCTGAAGAAATACAGGGACCTATTTTCAGCTTTGACTCCAAGTAGAAAGAGACTCTTGGTCACCAAGTGTCTTGGATAGCCTCCATCTCGAAGCCACAGGTCAGAGAAGGCAAAAATACTGGCATAAAAATACCATTGTTATAGAAATAAGGCAGTCTGGAGTTTATTTAACAACATAGATATATTTCTAATATGTATAAATTTAAATATATAAATATAGATTTATATTTCGCATTGCTGTACTGATCACAACAAATGCTATGTAAAGTTCCACTCTAAAGAACCTCTTCAATTACAATTTAATTTAGACAAATGCCTATAAGAGTTTCATGTCTTGGGGTCAGTGATGTGATATCTAGTGGAGTTAAAACCATGGAGCTAACACTGCCTATAGAATTCTACTTAATCAAGGAATTATTTGTCTCAGTGTACCACATATTGCATCTAGACTCTCCTGTAATTGTATCACTTCAACAATAGTCTAGCACTTTCATTATGATCATGAAAATATAGAAATTATACCACTAGTTAAATATTACTTTTCCCCCTTGTATTTGTGCATATTACTGTCATGCCTTTCTGAAGGGGATTATTAGTTTACCACAGCTCCTAACAAGTAAGAAAGCATACCTAGAAGTGAATACCACATAGTTCTTTATTTAATATGTAAAATTTAGTAGCATGTGAAATTTAGCTGCAGTCCATGGGGTCGTGCTGCAGTCCATGGGGTCGCAAAGAGTTGGACACAACTGAGTGACTGAACTGAACTGAAATGAAATTTAGCTGATAGCTTTTAGTAAAGTTAATCATTAAAATTGACATTTATTTTATGTACTCAGATGTTTTACATTAATTTTACATAAATTATTTTTAAATGCTCACAGCAGCCCCATCAGAAAGGTTTTTGTATTTTCCTTATCTTGCAGTACAAAAACTGAGATTTGATACTTTAAATAACTTGTTAAGGTAACCCTGGTGGGAAGTGTTAGGGCTGAATTTGGACTCCATAACCCATTAATTTATTACTAATTTAGAAAGAAAAGTGTATTATCTTTTTAATTTGAGTTATCTCATTAGTAGGCTATTAAATATTAATTAGAAATTCAGTGATCATTTTTTCTGCTTGATAATACCAATAGTCAACATTCATTGAATATCATCAGCATTACCCTAAGCAATTTCAATGTAAGACATTTTGTTCTCACAAGAAACGCATAAGACAGATACTATTCTTTTCCCTATTATACAAATGAGTAAACTAGACCATTGAGAATAAAAGAAACTTGCTCAAGTATCACGTCTTAAGTAGTGGAAACAAACCCAGGTAGTCTGTCTCCTCCATGCCTCTCATTACTGTAGATGCCTCTCTCTAAATGAAAACAATTTAGGATTAACAAAGAGTAGTTATTTTAGAGCACTTTATTTTTAAATGCTGAAAAGACTAAAATATATTGCTTGATATTAATTAAGAAATTAGTTTTGAGGTAAAAGTTATATCACAATCACTTTTTGCCTAAAGCTTGCTGCTGCTACTGCTGCTGCTAAGTCGCTTCAGTCGTGTCCGACTCTGTGCGACCCCATAGACGACAGCCCACCAGGCTCCCCCGTCCCTGGGATTCTCCAGGCAAGAACACTGGAGTGGGTTGCCATTTCCTTCTCCAATGTGTGAAAGTGAAAAGTGAAAGTGAAGTCGCTCAGTCGTGTCCGACTAGTAGCGGCCCCACGGACCACGGCCCACCAGGCTCCTCTGTCCATGGGATTTTCTAGGCAAGAGTACTGCAGTGGCTTGCCATTGCCTTCTCCGCTCTAAAGCTTAGGTCTCTTTTATTAATCAGTACATCCAATTAACACAAATTTTTAAAGTATAAAATATGTACATTTGTTGTTGATTCAGTATATGTCTGAGGACAAAGCCATTTTACCTTCCAGTTATATCACAGATTAAGAAATCTGAAGAGATATTTCACTTAAGACGACAATCAGTTTCTACCTAAACTGCTATACTCTTCCTAATGCACTGATGAGCGTAACATAAAAATGATGACAACAGCAAAAGCAAACCAAAATGCTCACCAATGAAATATTCTATGCTAACTCTCTGAGAGCTATAAAATTACATGAAAACAAAGTGAGATAAACCTAACAGTATTTGGCAAGTTTCAAAGCTAGGTTGCTTAGGGGAAAATGCTAATAATAAAAAGAAATGTAGAGATTAAGCCTAAGTCCCACTAGAAATCAGTGATTCCCATTTGAGTCTTCTGAATTTAGCAGGAACCCAGTGATGATCTCAGACTGGCTGTACCACTTAGCTTCAACAAAAAAAAAAAAAACTCTGCTCTGAATAACAGGATTCCTAATTATGCTGTTGGCATACTTTCATAAGTTCAGTCTATGAACAACTATGAGTATACAGTCAAAACTGCAAACAAACAAGGACATAAGTGAACATTTATGATAACAAACAGGAAAACACCAACAAAAATATTTAAAAAGTCAGAGGTACTTTAAACTACTAATTGTAGAAAATAATATAACTCTAATAAAAAAGATTAAAGATTTAAAGTATAGAAAAATTTGCAAGAACTAGAAAGTATTTATAAAATGATAACACATAAAATAATCAATAGAACTTTTAGAAATGAAAAATACTGTAAAAATTGAAATGAATGGGTAAATAGTAGAGTAGATCTAAGAGAATATAGAAATAGAGAAATGGAGGATTAGGCAAAGACAGAACAGAAGACAAGTCAATGCAAAATATGAAAGAGAAAGAATATGTATGGAAAAGAGAATAAAATAACGCATGTCTAACTGACAGCCCAAAGGGACTGAATAAAGAATAGTTTGTATTTGAACAGATTTCAGAAATTCACACAACTAACAAAAGACCTGAAAACACTGATATTAAAAAACTATGTACATGAATCCGTATGAGTAAAAGCCAAGTGACACTTAGACACTTTCCTAGTGCAGCTCCAGAACACCAAAGATAAAGAGTATATTTTATAACAGCAAATGTGAAGGAAAGAGTAAGAAAGATTGATTACAAAAGAAGCACAATTGATTTTACACTAGATTTTTCAATTTATGTTGTAAAAGAAGCTGGAAAACAAACAATATCTTCTTAGTGCTAAGAGAAAGCAACTGCAGATCTAGAATCGTGAATCCTGTAAGATGCTTTTTTAAAATTAAGGGCATAATAAAGATATACAAAAAATTTTAAAAACTGTAAATATTTGCTACAGGATGAATTTAATGTAAACAGCATTAAAATGTATTCCAGGAAGAAAAAAACCTGGTATTCCTTATCTAATAATGAATTGAAGAGAATCCAATATCTGGGAGAAGTCATTTGTGACATATACAACTGACAAACAATTTGTTTTAAAATATATACAGGGACTTCTCTGGCTGTCCTATGGTTAAGACTCTAAGCTTCCATTGGAGGGGGCATGGGTTGGATCCCCAGTGGGGAACTAAGACCCCACATGTTTCACAGTGCAATTAAAAATCAAATAAAATATAAACAGAAATAGTAAAGTTCAGTTAAAAAATCAAATAACCCATGAAATAAGACAACCAAAGTGGAAAAAAATGCTGAATGTTCAAAATAGGTATAAATAAATATTCTAAATAGATATTTAAAAGATATAAATATCTGATGAATATATGGAAATATTCAATCTTACTTTTAATCAGAAAATTAAAATTAAGAGCATAACGACATATAAAGTTGCACACAAGAATTAGTAAAAACATAGAAGAAAAATGATGCTCAGTGTTGATTCCACAGATTTATCAGAGAAAGAAGCCTGAAGACTGTCTCTTCAAAAGATATTCAGAATCCAAGCACCACTCACCCCCTCTCCTGCTATTACCATGCACAGAAACATCATGTCTAACCAGGATGATGTTAATACCTCCTAATCATTTTCACTTCTTGCAGCTTTGCTCCCCTCTTCTGCTCTATCCTATGAAATAGCCAAAAATGTAAGGATTATGCATCTCTCATGTCCACACCCTATGTCTTCCCATTTCACCCAGAATAAAATCCAAAACTTTTACTGTTAACTCTTAAGACTTTAAATGATCTAATCACTATTACCTCTATTTCATCTCCACTTGTCTCAATGTGTTCCTGTCTCTTTGCTGTTTGCCCCACACTAGGCATGCTCCTGCCTTTGAGATTTTTACTAGATAGTCCATCCTCCTGAAATTCTCTTCCTTCAGATATTTACATTGATGACTCCCTACCTCCTCCAAGATTTTGCTAATATATAACCTGCATGAGGCCTATGCTGTCCAACCTATTTAAAAATTCCTCACCTCTCTTTCTCTTGTGGCACTTCCAGTACCACTTACCCTGTTCTATTCTTTGTGTTTTATTTACAAATTCCAATAATAATAAAGCTTAAATTCAGCAGGAATGATAGGGATCTCCTCCCCCATTCCCTCATCAAGAATATTCAACTATGGTCCGTTTTAAGTCTAAAAATACTAGAGAATCTCCAGTCTCTTAAAGTATATAATATTGATCGTTAACATCAAATGACTTTATTTTCTTGGGCTCCAAACCACTACAGATGGTGACAGCAGCCATGAAATTAAAAGATGCTTGCTCCTTGGAAGAAAGCTATGACAAACCTAGACAAGATATTAAAAAGCAGAGACATTACTTTGTCAACAAAGGTCAGTCCAGTAAAATCTATGGTTTTCCAGTAGTCATGTATGGATGTGAGTGTTGGACCATAATGAAAGCTGAGCGCTGAAGAATTGATGCTTTTGAACTGTGGTGTTGGAGAAGACTCTTAAGAGTCTTTTGGACTGTAAGAAGATCAAACCAGTCAATCCTAAAAGAAATCAGTCCTGAATATTCACTTGAAGGACTGATGCTAAAGCTGAAGCTCCAATACTTTAGCCAGCTGATGTGAAGAATTGACTCATTAGAAAAGACCCTGATGCGGGAAAGATTGAGGGCAGGAGAAGAAGGAGATGACAGAGGATGAGATGGTTGGATGGCATGAGTCTGAGCAAGCACCAGGAGTTGGTGATGAACAGGGAAACGTGGCGTGTTCCTGTCCATGGGATCACAAAGATTTGGACACGACTGACTGACTTAACTGAACTGAACTGAACATAACAGCTTTTCTTTTTTTTCCAACTCAAACCCTTAAATAATGCACATTTAACAGTGTTGGCAGCCTAAAATCCACCTTCATTTTCACATTTATATATTGATGTTTTATTTTCATTGCATCATGACCTTTTTGCACAGGACAGTTTCCAGTGTTTGAATTTAATCTTATTTATGCAATGCATTTCTTTCCATTTATTTAAATATCCTTGAGTGTTTGCAATGTCAATGACAAAATGAACATAAAGTTAATACAATATATAGAGCTTATACAAAACTTGAGTGTTAGTCAAGTATTTAGATAAACTTATGAAGTCATTAGAACAAAATACCGTTCAAACCCTTCTATTTTCAAAGCATATGTCATAAATGTATTGGTCTCTAACTTCTTCTTTTCTAAAGCTGTCCAACCTATAAAGAAGAGGATCTCTAATCTTATTTATTATCTACATCAAAACTGAGAACCAGGTTAATAGCTGGTTTAAGCAGTGAAGTCACATGTAAGAGACAAGCTGCTGCTGTTGCTGCTAAGTCGCTTCAGTCGTGTCCGACTCTGTGCGACCCCATAGACGGCAGCCCACCAGGCTCCCCCATCCCTGGGATTCTCCAGGCAAGAACACTGGAGTGGGTTGCCATTTCCTTCTTCAATGCATGAAACTGATAAGTGAAAGTGAAGTCGCTCAGTTGTGTCCGACTCTTAGCAACCCCATGGACTGCAGCCTACGAGGCTCCTCAATCCATGGGATTTTCCAGGCGAGAGTGCTGGAGTGGGGTGCCATTGCCTTCCCTGGTAAGAGACAAGCAGACCACAGATATTTGGATGAAAGACAAGAAGTTAAAGCAGGGATAATATCATGAATTTAAGAGAAAAAATAAGCTTCAGGACAGTGAATAGATTAAATTGACTGATATAGAGTTGTTTTATTTTTTACTTTTTAGATTTCACAATCACCCATCCCTATTCTTTAAACACTTTTGCATTTGTTAAATATCTTAGGATTTTTAGCAAGGCATTGCTAGTTCTGACAACCCTAATGTTATATTTAAATCATATGTTCCAAACCTGTCATTTTCAAAATAAGAAATGCTTCTATGATTAGGTATTGAAATGTCAATTTACAATTTAGTGTTTTTTAGATATAGGTTTTTTTAAAAAGCTAAAGTACATAGAAGGTATTCAAAAAATCTATGTTAACTACCATTTCTTGTGTCTTATTTTGTGAATTTGACAGTATTAAAAAAAAATTCAACCAGAGATTTATATCAAACAGTGAAAAAAAACTCAAAAAGCTCAGATAGACACACATACATATGCTGAAAATTACAAAACAGCAGCAATATCTCTTTTGTGACATGGTTTCTATAATTGATATAAGCAATATAGGAAGAATAAAGATCAGTTCTACCAGGATGCCTTAAATATAGTTTATTTTTAAAGGTAGTGCTCGAAGAGAAAATTTTATTTTTTGGTTGGACTACTAACTGACATATAACTAAAGAAATTCTTTTTTCTATTTATTTTTTACTTCCTCAATTCCCCCAAAAAGTATCTTGGCAAACAGGTAAAAATGATAATATCTTTAAGAGATTATAAAGCTCATCATTATGTTTATTCTTAAAATTACATCAGAGAATGATTATTTTGAACAAGTAACTATACAAGGTTTTTCTACTTATTACAAATCCAAGAAATTCCAGGAAATTTTAATATTGTGGCTACATCTTAGCTACCTGATGGTGACTAATATTACTATTCAATTTTGGAGACATCTCCATCTGTTTGTTTATATTTTAAACACAATCTCTGTCTATATTTTAAAGACAACCTCTATAATGTTTGGAATTTGGCTGAATATGCTTGGATAGTACCAGGATGCTTTTATTTTTTGGTGGGTTATATCAGTTGTAGGAAAAAAGGTACACAATGCAAATTGCCTTCAAATTGGAGTTAAAATGAGAATTAAAAAATGGCCTTTTGGACACTGACCTTTCCACATCTTAAAAAGATTGATGACATAATGTTTAATGGTGCTACTGCAGTATTTAATATCATATAATTCACTTTCACAGCAAAGCAAATGACTTTTAAACTATCTTGAAAAAAGATGGCATAGCTCAGACCACCAGATCAAGATCTTCACTGCTACCCTTGAAAAGAGAAAAATACTTCTCCAGGGTAAAATACTTGCACATGGATCATATTTGGCACCTGGTTTCCTATTTTCCTTTGCATTTCAATCAATAATAACTTGAAGTCTAGACATAACTTCTAGTTGCTCAAATACATCACAACTCTTTTTAAGTACTGTAAGACTATTAAGAAAAACTAAGGTGATGACTTTCCTAAGATATTTTAAGTATTTCACATTACTCTATCATTTTATATTCTTAATAATAAATACAACATATATACTGATTCAAAAATGTGTTAATCTCAGAATTTTATACATATATCCTTAATTTTACAGAAATATTGTAAAGTAAAATTATATATTCATGAATGTTCTTGCCTGACTAGATGACATGCCATTCATATTAAAATATATTATATTTAAAATGAGAAAAGATAGTCACCTACATATTTGTAAATAATAATCATACAAGGCCATACACTTAAAAATGTTTACCTATTTCCAGTTTTTTGAGGAATCTCCACACTGTTCTCCATAGTGGCTGTACTATTTTGCATTCCCACCAACAGTGTAAGAGGGTTCCCTTCTCTCCACACCCTCTCCAGCATTTATTGCATGTAGAATTTTGGATAGCAGCCATTCTGACTGGTGTGAAATGGTATCTCATTGTGGTTTTGATTTGCATCTCTCTGATTATGAGGGATGTTGAGCATTTTTTCATGTGTTTGTTAGCCATCTTTATGTCTTCTTTGGAGAAATGTCTGTTTAGTTCTTTGGCCCATTTTTTGATTGGGTCACTTAGTTTTCTGGAATTGAGCTGCAGGAGCTGCTTGTATATTTTGGAGATTAATCCTTTATCAGTTGCTTCATTTGCTATTATTTTCTCCCATTCTGAAGGCTGTCTTTTCACCTTGCTTATAGTTTCCTTTGCTGTGCAGAAGCTTTTGATTTTAATTAGGTCCCATTTGTTTATTTTTGCTTTTATTTCCAATATTGTGGGAGGTGGGTCTTGGAGGATCCTGCTGTGATTTATGTCGGAGAGTGTTTTGCCTATGTTCTCCTCTAGGAGTTTTATAGTTTCTGGTCTTACATTTAGATCTTTAATCCATTTTGAGTTTATCTTTGTGTATGGTGTTAGGAAGTGTTCTAGTTTCATTCTTTTACAAGTGGCTGACCAGTTTTCCCAGCACCACTTGTTACGCACTCCTGGGCATACACTCCGAGGAAACCAGAATTGAAAGAGACACATGTACTCCAATGTTCATTGCAGCACTGTTTATAATAGCCAGGACATGGAAGCAACCTAGATGTCCATCTGCAGATGAATGGATAAGAAAGCTTTGGTACATATACAGAATGGAGTATTTTTCAGCCATCAAAAAGAATGCATTTGAATCAGTTTTAATGAGGTGGATGAAATTGGATCCGATTATACAGAGTGAAGTAAGCCAGAAAGAAGAAAATCAATACTGTATATTAACGCATATATATGGAATTTAGAAAGATGGTAACCTGAACCCTGTATAAGAGACTGAAAAAGAGACATAGGTATATAGATCAGTCTTTGGGACTCTGTGGGAGAGGGTGAAGGTGGGATGATAGGGGAGAATGGAATTGTAGCATGTAAATTATCATAAGTAACCAGTCCAGGTTCGACGCATAAATTTTCCTCTGTTCATTTCTTTGCATTTGTGCTTTTTCAATAAAAATACTTTTAACTGAAAAAAATAAAAAATAAAAAAATAAATTTAGTTCAAAAAAAAAAAATGTTTACCTAAGTTAGAATTTCATTCAGTATGAAATGAAATATTAAAAAAATCTGATACTATACATTTATATATAATATAGTGACAGTGCTTTCCAAGCTGCTCAAGTGGTAAAGAATCCACCTGCAAACGTGGGAGACCAGGAAGGAGACAGGGTTTGAAACCTTGGGTCAGGAAGTTCCCCTGGATGAGGAAATGGTAACCCACTCCTGTAATCTTGCCTGGAAAATCCCATAGGCAAAAGAACCTGGCAGGCTATAATCCATGGGGTCGCAAAAAATCAGACATGACTAACCAGTTGAGCATGCACGCACACACA
Source organism: Moschus berezovskii (assembly GCF_049115385.1). Classification (NCBI taxonomy): domain Eukaryota; kingdom Metazoa; phylum Chordata; class Mammalia; order Artiodactyla; family Moschidae; genus Moschus; species Moschus berezovskii. Next base: position 39,513,563 of record NC_142464.1, read on the forward strand.
GATGGACACACACACACAGACAGACACACATGCACAAACACACACACACACACACACACAGTGATAGAGCTGAAGACAATTACACGGATATCTTCCGTTCCATTCCGTTCAGTCGCTCAGTCGTGTCCGACTCTTTGCGACCCCGTGGACTGTAGCCTACCAGGCTTCTCCGTCCATGGGATTCTCCAGGCAAGAATACTGGAGTGTGTTACCATTTCCTTCTCCAGGGGATCTTCCCGACCCAGGGATCGAACCCGGGTCTCCCGCATTGGAGGCAGACGCTTTAACCTCTGAGCCACCAGAAAAGCCCACACGGATATCTTAGAATCATACAATCATCCAAATACACAGAATTAATTTCGATTTGTTTAAATGGGACATCGATGTACAAATTGATATAAAAAAAATCACATCTGATAAAATCATATCCATGTGTAAAGTCCAGTTAGTTGTTTGTTAATATCAAGAAACAACATGGAAACATTAAATGTTGACGAAACAAAAATAAGTTCTTTTTGCCTATTGCAAATACCATTACAAACAGAAGGAAGAAAATTTGAAGCACAGATTTTTTATATTTAAACAATGTGGAATTAACTAAATAAATATTTTAAATGAAATTAAAACATGTAAATGAAAACAAAGTATTTGCTCTTCTTAATCTTTGAAATGATTCACCTCAATATTCAGAGACTGTCAATAGTTGGCTTTTAAGTTGATAACTCATTGTTCAATTTGCTTAAATTTTTAAATAACAATACCTAGTAAGAAAATAATACAAACTTCTCTTTCTCACTTGTTTATTAGAATTCTGATATGATCAAACTGGTTTGAGAAAAGGCAGAGGAATCAGAGATCAAATTACCGACATCCGCTGGATCATTGAAACAGCAAGAGAGTTCCAGAAAAAACATCTAGTCTGTTTTATTGACTATGCAAAAGCCTTTGACTGCGTAGATCACAATAAACCATGGAAAATTCTGAAAGAGATGAAAATACCAGACCAACTGACCTGCCTATTGAGAAACCTGTATGCAGGTCAGGAAGCAATAGTTAGAACTGGATATGCAAAAACAGACTGGTTCCAAATAGGAAAAGGAGTACGTCAAGGCTGTATATTGTCACCCTGCTTATTTAACTTATATGCAGAGTACATCATGAGAAACACTGGGCTGGAGGAAGCACAAGCTGGAATTAAGATTGCTGGGAGAAATATCAATAACCTCAGATATGCAGATGACACCACCCTTATGACAGAAAGCGAAGAAGAACTAAAGAGCCTCTTGATGAAAGTGAAAGAGGAGAGTGAAAAGTTTGGCTTGAAGCTCAACATTCAGAAAACTAAGATCATGGTATGTGGTCCCATCACTTCGTGGCAAATAGATGGGGAAACAGTGGAAACGGTGGCTGACTTTATTTTTTTTTTTGGCTACAAAATCACTGAAGATGGTAATTGCAGCCATGAAATTAAAAGACGCTCACTCCTTGGAAGAAACGTTGTGACCAACCTAGACAGCATATTAAAAAGCAGAGACATTACTTTGTCAACAAAGGTCCGTCTAGTCAAAGCTGTGGTTATCCCGGTAGCCATGTATGGCTGTGAGAGTAGGACTATAAAGAAAGCTGAGCGCTGAAGAATTGATGCTTTTGAACTGTGGTGTTGGAGAAGACAATTGAGAGTCCCTTGGACTGCAAGGAGATCCAAACAGTCCATCCTAAAGGAAATCAGTCCTGGGTGTTCATTGGAAGGACTGATGTTGAAGCTGAAACTCCAATACTTTGGTCACCTGATGTGAAGAGCTACCTCATTTGAAAAGACCCTGATGCTGGGAAAGATTGAGGTCAGGAGGAGAAGGGTATGACAGAGGATGAGTTGGTTGGATGACATCACCGACTCAATGGACATGAGTTTGGGTAGGCTCTGGTAGTTGGTGACAGACAGGGAGGCCTGGTGTGCTACAGTTCATGGAGTCACAAAGAGTCGGACACAACTGAGTAACTGAACTAAACTGAAATGAGCGTTTTGAGATAGTCTGATAGTCAAACCCATGCTGTGTAACTGCTAAGAGTGATCTGTATGACAGACTAATGTAAAATTGCTATTCGTGAAGATTAAAGTAATAATTCTAACTCAATTCCAATTCTAGAAAAAGCATTTAAAACCCACTCTGAAGTTAATATGAATTGTGCTTTCATAGCATTTTCTTTGGAAAGTTAGGTAAAATGAACAAAAGTTTTCATGAACCTATTAAAATTTTACAGTCACATTTCTCAAGTATTCATAGATTTTGTTATTGTTGTTCAGTTGCTCAGTCATGTCTGACTCTCTGTGACCCCATGGATTACAGCACACCAGGATTCCCTGTCCTTCACTATCTCCTGGAATTTGCTCACACTCATGCCCATTGAGTTGGTTACGCCATCCCTCCATTTCATCCTCTGTTGTCCCCTTCGCCTCCTGCTGTCAATCTTTCCTAGCATCTTTTCCAATGAGTCAGTTCTTCACATCAGGTGGCCAAAATATTGGAGCTTCAGCTTCAGCATCAGTCCTTCCAAAGAATATTCAGGGTTCAATATTCAAACTCATGTCCATTGAGTTGATGATGCCATCCAACATTAAAGCAAGATAGTTTATTAATTCAGTTAAATGTTTCAGCAAAAAAGTGGAACAGGAGAATGAGGAGGAAGAGGAAAAGAAAAAGAAACCTGTATATAACTTTCAGTTTTCAAAGCACTTTGGAAAATTTATCTCATTTTATCTTTACAACAATCTTGGAAAACAGGTAAAAATTTACAACAATCTCATTTATTTTACAACTTTGTGCTGAAAACTTTAGTGTAAATTTCAATCATTTTGAAGATTTTCATATGTTTGTAATTGAAAATAATTATATTTAAATAGCATGAGAAATAATGTAAAATTACATCATGTTGATTTCAGATACATATTGTTTATTAATTTCAATTCGTTATGTCTACCTGTTTGAGAATGTATACATAACTAGATTAATGTAGTAGTCATACTAAAAGATTTTTGCTCCTGTTGTTTAATCAAAAAAACTTACAAAAATGGTATCCTAGTCATTTGCCAATGCCTTTAGAAAAGAATAACGTTTTCCAAGCTTGATAAATAATGAGAACCTACTATATAGCACAGGGCACTTACTTGGTCCTCTGTGGTGACCTAAATGAGAAGGAAATCAAAAAGAGGGGATATATGTATATGCATGCTAAATCACTTTGCTGTACAACAGAAACTGACATCAGTGTAAAGCAACTGTATTGCAATAAAAAATAAGGCTTAATAAAATATTTGGATGGGTGGACACAAAATGATATAGGATCAGAAGGCTTAAAAATGAGACTTAATCCTTTTGGCGCTCTATTATCATGCCTGAACAGCCTAACTGTAGGATGAGAAATGCACGTAGAATATTCACCACCTTGAACACAGGGTTTAACAGTCCTGGATGGGCATAAGCCTTGCCAAGGTTATTTATCTGAAACTAACTCATATTCACTGTTTCTTTACAAAGGACTGAAAACTAAGGGCTAAGCCCTAGTGTAAAGGGTCTTTAGCATGAAAATATCTCTGTCATAAACACTGCCTCTTTTATCTGCTTTTCCTTTTCCTTTCACAACTTAAGACTTAAAATTGTATTCTTCATAGAACCAAAAATCATGCTTTGTTATAACTCTAAACATCATTTGAGAAGGAGTCAAGATTTTTTAGATGTCTCTAAACTGCTGGGAGGGATTGGGGGCAGGAGGAGAAGGGGAAGACAGAGAATGAGACGGCTGGATGGCATCACTGACTCGATGGACATAAGTTTGAGTGAACTCCAGGAGTAGGTGATGGACAGGGAGGCGTGGCGTGCTGTGATTCATGGGGTCGCAAAGAGTCAGACATGATTGAGTGACTGAACTGAACTGAAACTGAAATTAAAAGATGCTTACTCCTTGGAAGGAAAGTTATGACCAACCTACACAGCATATTAAAAAGCAGAGACATTACTTTGCCAACAAAGGTCTATCTAGTCAAGGCTATGGTTTTTCCAGTGGTCACGTATGGATATGAGATTTGGACTGTGAAGAAAGCTGAGTGCCAAATAATTGATGCTTTTGAACTGTGGTGTTGGAGAAGACTCTTGACAGTCTCTTGGACAGCAAGGAGATCCAACCAGTCCATTCTAAAGGAGTTCAGTCCTGGGTGTTCATTGGACGGACTGATGTTGAAGCTGAAACTCCAATAATTTGGCCACCTGATGCGAAGAGCTGACTCACTGGAAAAGACCCTGATGCTGGGAAAGATTGAGGTCAGGAGGAGAAGGGGACGACAGAGGATGAGATAGTTGGATGGCATCACTGACTCAATTGACATGAGTTTGGATAAACTCCGGGAGATGTTGATGGATAGGGAGGCATGGCGTGCTGTGATTCATGGGGTCACAAAGAGTCAGGCATGACTGAGTGACTGAACTGAACTGAACTGAAACTGTCATATGTGATCAAATTATACATAGTCCATTTGAAAACTGTATTTAGGAAAATCAATTACTAAAATACATCTTTTTGCACAACAATCAATCAACTTCCTAAAAACAAAACAAACAAAAACTATATTACTTTTAACTGCTGAAAAAATAATCTGACCCTATCGCCAATGATTTACTATTATTTCCTCTAATGATAATCACTTTCTAAATTGCTGTGTTTTAGATTTTACACATATGAAAACAAGAATTGATGCATGATATTCAATGATTTGTTTGTAAAGATTCTGCTATGTATCACCCTCATATTTACATGATCTTTTTCAGAAATAAAATGGAATTTTGTTAATTTTTGTCCATGAATTTTAATGTGTTCAAGAATACATGCTGGAGTTAAAAGTACGGTATATAACCAAAGATTAAAACATCTTAATTATAGCAAAATAGACCTTACGAACATGTTTACTTAACAAAGGTGAAAACAGCTAAAGAGAATCAAAAATAATAATAAAGCACAGATTTACAAAGACTGACAGCTGACTAGCCAGTATGTACTTTTATCTACATAGTAACAACCTGATTTTACTAAAGATGGCAATGTCTCTACCGAAAAGACTGTATCTTTGAGCCTCTTTTCACCCTAGTAGTGGCCAATATAATATAAGAGATGTTATTATGGTGCTTATTAAAGAGCTTATTAAGAGAGGAAATATATCTGACAGATGCCCTTTGGCCTTCTCTCAGTGCTTATTTCCTGTTAAAAAAAAGGATGTCATAGCTGAAAATGCAGCCCATCTTCAACCTTGAGAATAAAAGAAATGCACTAAGGATGACTTAGCATATAAAATACCATGTTTCCTGATGCTTTTATCAGTTTACAATTGCTTACTGCTAGATTTTTTTTTTAATCTAAGAGAATAAACTCTCTTGTATTTAGCTCTCACAATTGAATTTCTGTTGGTAACACATGACTGCTTCCTAATTGATATAGAGTATAATGAGGAAATATAAATTTATCCACTTACATTCATAATGTTATTTAAATATAAAGATAATATGAAAATGAAAGATAAAGAAGGCAACATATTTCAGCCAAAAACGTGGCTTTGTTTATATAATAGAATAATCGAAATGTAATCTAATCTTCAACATTGACATCATTCCAAAAAGGACACTAATTGAGACACACACTCACATATTTATTATTTTAACTTATAATAAGTAGAATGTTCTTCTGTAGTCCAATAGAAATCTACTATAGTTTTTTATCAAGCATCACTAACAATTTCATATTAAGATATGCAAATATTTTGTTTCAGTAGCACACTTTACACATACAATAAAACTTACACATACACATAAAATACACTTTACACATACAATAAAATAAACATGTTCACTGAATGAACAGAAATGGGTTTAGGAGAAACCAATAGGAAAGAAGGGTAAGAGTCCTTGTACATGTATCACAATTATAAACTGGATATCTGACCATTCACTGAGGATTATGATATCCTACAACATGGTCAGAATTAATTATCTTTATTAGAATAGATAATATTTAAATGTATCTTTTTTTTAAGTAATTTATTTTTTATTGGAGGCAAATTATTTTACAATATTATATTGGTTGGTTTTGCCATACATTGACATGAATTCGCCCCGGGTTTACATAAGTTCCCCCTCCTGAACCCCCCTCCCACCTCCCTCCTCCCTTTATCCTCCCTCTGGGTCATCCCTGCATGCCAGCCCCGAGCATCCTATAACATGCATCAACCCTGAACTAGTGATTCGTTTCACAAATGACAACATACGTGTTTCAATGCCATTCTCCCAAATCATCCCACCCTCATCCTCTCCCACAGAGTCCCAAAGACTGTTCTATACATCTGTGTCTCTTTGGCTGTCTCGTATACAGGGTTATCATTTGCATCTTTCTAAATTCCATATATATGCATTAGTATACTGTATTGGTGTTTTTCTTTCTGGCTTACTTCACTCTGTATAATAGGCTCCAGTTTCATCCACCTCATTAGAACTGATTCAAATGTATTCTTTTTAATGGCTGAATAATACTCCATTGTGTATATGTACCAAAGCTTTCTTATCCATTCGTCTGCAGATGGACATCTAGGTTGCTTCCATGTCCTGGCTATTATAAACAGTGCTGCGATGAACATTGGAGTACATGTGTCTCTTTCAATTCTGGTTTCCTCGGTGTGTATGCCCAGGAGTACGATTGCTGGATCATATGGCAGTTCTATTTCCAGTTTTTTGAGGAATCTCCACACTGTTCTCCATAGTGGCTGTACTCGTTTGCATTCCCACCAACAGTGTAAGAGGGTTCCCTTCTCTCCACATCCTCTCCAGCATTTATTGCATGTGGACTTTTGGATAGCAGCCATTCTGACTGGTGTGAAATGGTATCTCATTGTGGTTTTGATTTGCATCTCTCTGATTATGAGGGATGTTGAGCATTTTTTCATGTGTTTGTTAGCCATGTTTATGTATCTTTAAGATATACTTGTCTTTAAATTTATATGATATTGTGATGATGCCTTCACAAAAAACCTTTAATAGGCACCAGATGGAAGATGGCCTCTTAAAATTTTGTGGCTACAATTAACTCTTAATTCCTCAATGTTGCAATTTTCATATTTGTCAGCTAAAGTGATATAGCTTAAAACGTTCCGTAATTCTATAAAATTATGATTGTCAGATCTGTCAGATGTCGTGTTTACTTACATAAATTATCTACTAGATGTATCAGGCACACATAGCATTTAGTATATTAGAATTGAAAAAAAAATTCTTGCTTTTTAAACTTGCCAGTTTGTTGCAATCATCTGACACTGTCATTAACAACACATGGTCCTAGGCCCCCTGCACCTACTCAGAATGTCCATGATACCTCAGCTTTCCCCAGCGGTGCATAATAATAATTAGGTTCCAGAGAGTTAGAAAAATACTAGATTGAATCATATAAATTTCTTTGAATTATAAGGGACATAAGGTTCAACAAGCTGTGGAAACATACTACCAAAAAGTTCACAAATCCTGTGAATAAAAGGCCTTGAAAGACAAAGAAAATCTGATAAATAAAATGCAATCGTAGATTTTTTAAAAAGCTAGAACACTAGTGAATGTAGACGTGAAGAGCAAGTTTTGTTTTTGTTTTATTAAGGTGATGAAAAACTTATCATTGAGAGGAGACCACGAGCCGAATGGTCCAATTCAGCACTAGGATGAGGGTGTGGATTAGAGGGGAAGGCATTTCAGATGGAATAAGCATGTGGACTGTTCTAGAAATTCTAGGATACTTAGCAGAATACTTTACTTCTGCCCCATAGATTCCAGCAGCATCCTGGGGTCGTGACAACAAAAAATTGTCTCTGTTTTCAGAGAAAATATAAATTAGGCTCCTTCTAATAGCTCCTAGGGAAGCCACAATAAAAATAACAGACTGGGTGGCTCAAACAACAAAAATGTATTTTCTCACAGTTCCAGAGGCTAGAAGTCCAATCAAGATCAACGTTTGGTTTCTCTTGAGAACTCTCCCCTTGGCTTGTAGATGGCCTCCTTCTTGCTTTGTCCTCATAGGGCCTCTTCTCTGTGCATATACATCCCTGGCTTCTCTCCCTCTTCTGAAAAGTGTGCATGTCCTAAGGGATAACAGCCCCACTATTATGACCTCTTTTAACCTTCATTATCCCTTTAAAGTGTCAGACTTTATTTTTTTGGGCTCCAAAATCACTGCAGATGCTGACTGCAGCCATGAAATTAAAAGACACTTACTCCTTGGAAGGAAAGTTATGACCAACCTAGATAGTATATTAAAAAGCAGAGACATTACTTTGCCAACCAAGGCCCGTCTAGTCAAGGCTATGGTTTTTCCCGTGGTCATGTATGGATGTGAGAGTTGGACTGTGAAGAAAGCTGAGCGCCGAAGAATTGATGCTTTTGAACTGTGGTGCTGGAGGACTCTTGAGAGTCCCTTGGACTGCAAGGAGATCCAACCAGTCCATTCTAAAGGAGATCAGTCCTGGGTGTTCATTGGAAGGACTGATGCTAAAGCTGAAACTCCAATACTTTGGCCACCTCATGGGACGAGTTGACTCACTGGAAAAGACTCTGATGCTGGGAAAGGTTGGGGGTGGGAGGAGAAGGGGACAACGGAGAATGAGATGGCTGGATGGCATCACTGACTCTGTGGACATGAGTTTGAGTGTACTCCAGGAGTTGGTGATGGACACGGAGGCCTGGCGTGCTGTGATTCATGGGGTCGCGGAGAGTCGGACACGACTGAGCGACTGAAATGAACTGAACTGAACTGAACTGAACCCATCCATGTGGATGTTAGGAGAAAGTAATGTGTCTGTGGGAAGTATGTATTTCACATTAATCATTTACCTCATACATTAAAGGCAAAGAAATACTAGAGATTCTTTGAGTAATAATAAGCAAATATATCATGATATAGCCAATAATTCTGATGCTCATGGTTTGACATAAAACACACAATACAGTGATTGATCTTCTTGTATCAGCATATCAATATTTTGTAGGAATAAGAGGACCCAGTATACTGCAGAAGTTATTTACTTTATAAAGAGTTACATCACACATAGTATTCTTAAAATGCATTTTGAAAGCTAATCTTTATGGTGATAAAATATGAAGTACACATACACATAGGCACACACATATAGGTTACTTCTCTCTCAACCAATCTAAAAGGAATAAAACTTTAATCTGAGATTCTAAAAATATATTTTCTTAATTTTTAAGGGATATATGGTATTCCTACAACATGACGGAGACTAATTTTCTTAAATTATCTTCAGTGTGATAATTTATCTACAGAGTCACTCGTTTCTTAAACATAGTGCATACATTAACAAATATCTGTTATGCCTAATGACATCAGTAGCTTTAAAAAATGAATTATGTTTTTGCAGTGGACATCAATTATTTTTGGACTTGGACACAAGAAATGAACAGTGTGGAGGTTGACAATTCTGACAGAGGACTCCATGTGTTGAGGCCAGTGATTGATCTGACAATTAAAATAAACCTCTTTGCTGGTCCAAGATTTTAATGTGAAAAAATTCAAATTACAGAAAAGAACAAAAGTTATCAGAACCCTGCAGGTAGTCTAAGTAGTTTTCTCCAGCCAGCTAACTTTGATTTGAAAAAAGTCACAGGCCAGTACTCTGGGTTCATGTATACTGAAAAGGCTCAAGTGCCTCTGAAGGATATAAAAAGAATATATAGAAAAAAGAAAGAAATTTTTAGTTATAATTAGGATGAACTGTGGGAATTTACATTTTTAGTTTTCTCTATCAGGACATCCACTTTAGGCACAGCCCTCTGGAAAGGTAGATACATATACCAACTAATTTAGAGATGATTAACCTGAAGCTCAACTTACTTTCACACACCTGGTGGTCTTTCTGAGAACGGGAAACTTTTTCTTGACCAAACCTTTTGCTTCTAAAGAAATGATCAAAATGCAAATCTATAAATCTCCTGCAAAATAATTGCCTGAGGTATTGCCAAAAAGACAGATTACTGAACTCTAACCCAGGACACATAATCAAAGTGCACACAGAAATTTGAGATCCCATGCTGAAAGAATTCCAAAATATTCTGAGTAATTTGAAGAAGAGAGTTCAATAATTCTGACTCTAATGAGAATTCAGGGTTTACCAAAATGTGGTAAAGATCAAGATAATACTGATCTTGGAGGGATTGAGAAAGAAAATTCTCCATAGACTTATAAGTATGATCGGTCTTCCCAAACTCAATCTCCACACAAACTAGAATGAATATGAAATAACCAATGCTTACCTCTACATAATAAGCAGATTAGGAAACTGACTTGATATTTTCAAATAAGAATTTCTGACAAGACCAAACAACACTAGAATATTCTAAAAATTGTGGAAGAAATGTGTATACCCTGAGAAACAAGGTATTCTTTAATTCCTATTTTATATATGAAATAATTTCTGTTTATTTTGTGTTTGGGACAATTCCAGTTTGACTGTCAGTGAATATTACAAATAAGGGGTATCACAGTAGCATTCACTACAAATGATGCCACAGTTCTGTGCAAATACAGTATACTCAATTCAGTTCACTTCACTTCAGTTCATTCAGTCATGTCCCACTCTTGGGGACCCCATGGACTGCAGCACAACAGGCATCCCTGTCCATCACCAAATCCCAGAGTTTATTCCAACTCATGTCCATTGAGTTGGTGATACCATCCAACCATCTCATCCTCTGTCGTCTCCTTCTCCTCCTGCCTTCAATCTTGCTCAGCATCAGGAACTTTTCCATTGGGTCAGCTCTTTGCATCAGATGGCCAAAGTATTGGAGTTTCAGCTTCAGCATCAGTTCTTCCAATGAATATTCAGGACTGATTTCCTTTAGAATGGACTGGCTGGATCTCTATGTAGTCCAAGGGACTCTCAAGAGTCTTCTCCAACACCAAAGTTCAAAAGCATCAATTATTCGGTGCTCAGCTTTCTTTCTAGTCCAACTCTTACATCCATACATAAATCCTGGAAAAACCAAAGCTTTGACTAGACAGACTTTTGCTGGCAAAGTAATGCCTCAGCTTTTTAATATGCTGTCTAGGTTGGTCATAGCTTTTCTTCCAAAGAGCAAGTGTCTTTTAATTTCATGGTTGTAGTCATCATCTGCAGTGATTTTGGAGCCCCCAAAATTAAGTCACTATTTCCACTGTTTCTCCATCTATTTGCCATGAATTGATGGACCAGATGCCATGATCTTAGTTTTCTGAATGTTGTTTTTTAAGCCAACATTTCTACTCTTCTCTTTCACTTTCATCAAGAAACACTTTAGTTCTTCTTCTGTTTCTCCCATAAGGGTGGTGTCATCTGCATATCTGAGGTTATTGATATTTCTCCTAACAATCTTGATACCAGGTCGGCTTGTGCTTCATTCAGCCCAGCATTTCTCATTATGTACTCTGCAAATAAGTTAAATAAGCAGGGTGACAATATACAGCCTTGACATACTCCTTTCTCGATCTGGAACCAGTCTGTTGTTCCTTGTCCAGTTCTAACTGTTGCTTCTTAACCTGCATACAGGTTTCTCAGAAGGCAGGTCAGGTGTTCCAAAGAAGAATTTTCAGAAGAATTTTGAAAGAATTTTCTTGAAGAAATTTGAAGTATTTTCCAGTTTGTTGTGATCCACACAGTCAAAGACTTTTGCATAGTTGATAAAGCAGAAGTAGATGTTTTTCTGGATCTCTCTTGCTTTTTCAATGATGCAACCGAGGTTGGCAATTTGATCTCTGGTTCACAAAAAGGTTCACAGGTGAGTTTTTTCAAATCCTCAATATACCTTGTAAGGACCTGCCAGTCTCCTCTCCCAGGACCTTTGGATGTTGACATTTTATGGGGCCTCAATCATTCTGCTTATTTTTGTAATGCTTTTCCACCAACGGCATATACCACCCCTCTCTCTCCCTGTCCTCATCTCCAATTATCTTGATTAACTGCTGCTTATTCTTTTGTCAGAGATGAAAGAGAAGCTTTATGTGATTACTTCTACTTCAGCCTTGACTGAGCTGGGTCCAGGTCACTTACATGCTCCTATAGCCCTTGTATAGCCTCTTCACAACACTTAACAGGCACTAAGTTAAAATTAAAATTAACAGTTATACTTATTATATTTAATATATCTCCCCATTGTTTGCTTATAAATTCAAAGAGTCCAGACTTCATGACTTTCCTGTTTAGTGTAGTTATTTCAGAGCTTAAAAGTATATGACACTCAGCAGGACTTATAAATTAAAAAAAAAATAATGCTTGTGCAACTACATGTATAGTTAAGACGAGATGATTTTATTTATCATCATATGTAAGCTCTGAATCTAACCTTAAATTTTACCCTCTAAAACTGGATTTTTTTTTTGTATTCCTCATTAATTGCTACATGGATAATTTCCCAATGACTCTTTAAAATAGATAAATTAAATAAAAACTAAAATAATTAGGAGCTGGTTAAATAGCACTGCTGACCCAAGGGACACGAATTTTAACAAACTCAAGGAGATAGTAGAGAACAGAAGAACCTGGTGGACCACAGTCCATGAGGTTGCAAAGTGTCAGACATGATTTAGTGACTGAACAAAAACAACATCAAATTTTTCATTTGTGTTTATGGAAAAATGATAAAAATATCTTAATGCACACAGTTATTTGAGAGTATATTACATATTACTATTTTTATTGTTAGTGATTTACTCAAATTTATTTAAAAATGCAAGCCTTAAACAGGGTAGAAAACTTGGTATACTATATTTTACAGTTAGAAAAGACAAGTGTCTTAAAATGCTTAAATCTCATGAAAAGTTTATGCTGGATTAAAACAATGTTTATTTTTAATAAAAATAAACAAGTGGGACCTACTTAAACTCAAAAGTTTGTATACAGAAAAGGAAACAATAAACAAAACAAAAAGACAATACATGGATTGGGAGAAAACATTTGCAAATGATGTGATTGATAAGGGATTAGCCTCTAAAATTTACAAACATCTTATAACATTTAATAGCATCAAAACAAACAACTCACTCAAAAAATGAGCAGAAGATCTGAATAGACATTTCTCAAAAGAGGATATAGATATGGCCAATAGGCATATGAAAAAAACGCTCAAAATTGCTTATTAGAGAAATGAAAATCAAAAATACAATGAGATATCACCTTACAACAGTCAGAATGGTGATCATCAAAAAATCCACTAACAACAAATGCTGGAGAGGGTGTGGAGAGAAGTTAACCCTCCTGCACTATTGGTGGGAATGTAGATTGGTACAGACACTATAAAGAACAGTATGGAGGTGCCTTAAAAATCTAAAAATTAAAGCTATCTCATGACCTTGCAAATTCCACCCTGGGCACATATTCAAAGAAAAACATGGCCCCAAAACATACATGCACCCCAATGATGCTTTTGAACTGTGGTGTTGGAGGAGACTCTTGAGAGTCCCTTGGACAGCAAGGAGAACCAACCAGTCAATCTTAAAGGAAAGCAGTTCTGAATATTCACTGGAAGGACTGATTCTGAAGCTGAAACTCCAATATTTTGGCCACTTGATGCAAAGAACTGACTCATTGGAAAAGACCCTGATGCTGGGAAAGACTGAAGGCAAGAGGAGAAGGGAACGACAGAAGATGAAATAGTTGGATGGTATCACTGATTCGATGGACGTGAGTTTGAGCACACTTCAGGAGCTGGTGATGGACAGGGAAGCCTGGCATGCTGCAGTCCATGGGGTCACAAAGAGTCCGACACGACTGAGTGACTGAACTGTACTGAATGCTCACTGCAGTACTGTTTGCAATGGCCAAAACATGGAAACAACCTAAATGTTCATCAACAGATGAATGGATAAAGAAGATGTGGTATTATATATATATATATATATATAAAAACACACACATATATATATATTATATATAGTGGAATATTACTTAGCCATCAAAAAGAACAAAATAAGGCCATTTGCAGCAACATGGATGGACCTAGAGAGTGTCATACTGAGTGAAGTAAAGCACACAGAAAAGGAAAAATATCATATAATATCCCTTATATGTGTAATCTAAAAAGAAATGATGCAAATGAACTTACAAAACAGAAAGAGAATCACAGACTTAGAAAAGGAATCACAGTTGCTGAGGGGAAAGGATAGTTAAGGATTTTGGTAAGGTCATGTGCACAATGTTATATTTAAAATGGATAACCAAAAAAACCTGATTGTATAGTACATGGAACTCTGCTAAATGTTATTTGCGAGTCTGGATGGGAGGGGGTTTAGGAGGAGAATGTATACATATGTCTATATGGCTAAGTCCCTTCATTATTCACCTGAAACTATCACAACACTGCTAATTGGTTATACCCCAACACAAAATGCTTTTGGTGCTAAAAAATCAAAAAATAAAATACAGAGATGTTTATTTCTGTTAGAATTTTGTTATAAAGTTTTTGAATGTCTTACTACAATATCAGCATAGGGTCCATAAGTGAAAATATATAAATGAAAAGATAAAATTAAAAAAAGACATAAATGGGCTTGTTAAGTGATTTGCAAATCTTAGAAACAGAGGTAACTATAATGTAATCTGTGAAAGGGATACCATGTTTCAAAAGACATTTCTAAGTAAAGATTCCTAAAATTGTTTTTGAAAAAAAAATGAAAAAATGATTGAGTGACACAAGAATAGTCAAAGTTAAATTATCTTTTTATAGTAGTAAAGTAAAATCTTAAATAGTAAAAAAAAAAAAAAAAGACATTTCTACATTATTCTTTCAATTGACCCCAGAATGGCATTTCAAAAGGAATTACAAAGCAGTTAAATATCCACAGTTCAATGTCCATACTTCTTGGTGTTTAGTATAATTCAGAAACATATGGAAGCAGATTCATAATATTACAGATTGTACTGGCACTCATTTCATGTGATTAGATTTTTATCATATAGAATGGATATTTAACAAGTAAAGGTGACACAAATGAATAAAAATAAAGGCATATTCTGCCTGCAGATCATATAAACTTCCTTTGTGCTGAACTAATGAGTAAGTGGTTTTTCTGGCATGACTTGACAGAGCATGTAAATTAACCGACAATATGAAGCCTTGGAGACTAAAGCAACAGCTGCAGTGGACGCTGAGGTTCAGGGGATGTAGCATCACCTTTCAATAAGGTAAGAATTGATGTGCGTGCATCAGTGAGACTATACTGCTCACCATAAAATAGGTCCCATGACAGAAATTGTAATATGGGCTTTTGCACACTGTGCTATAATTTAAAAGCTCTACTTTTATTTTCCAGGTGAAACGTGGGGAAATGGAGTTCAATTTGCTTCGAATTGCTACACAATATTATGAAGAGGCTACAGGCCTCAAACTTACAGGATGCATAATCTCTGGTAAATAATTTTCCAGAGTGCCTGTTTTGCTCTTAAATTAAGATTAATACCAACAATGAGGAGTTGTGGAAAAAAGTATTGTTTATGAATAAATCCAGTATTGTGGCTAAGACAATGTTATACTTTAAAGAAATGTTCTTAGTTTACCTACCATGTGACAATTATATAAATATTCTACTGCTTCTCTTCCTTTGTTGTACAGAATTCCTTTATACAGGTGGAGGCAGAAAATTCTCACTGTTGACTCAAGCTACATTGACTGCAGGGAGAAAAAGAGAAGTGACAGGAAATAAAGTGCAGAGGGGCGCAGAAAGGGGAAGAAGTACTACAGCAATAGAGAAAGTTACATGTAAATGACAGTGAGATGTACAGGCACCGTTGCCAGACACTGGACTGCCTCCAACACCCATTTCACCTTCTTTCTGTGTGTCTTTTTGTACAGCAGAGGTTGGAAAGGGAAATGTTTCATTTGCTAAATTCCCTTCCTGCTAGAGTTTTAGATGATAGTTATTTTCTTCCAATCAGATAGAATCAAAGAAGCTTTGGAAGGAGAAAGTGAGTCAGAGACTTTGCTTTTGTATCTACTTGCAAACATGGTCACAAAAACATCATTTTTCTTTCTTTTAATTTTAGCAGCATTAACTAATCATGAACCTAGTTTCTAGAGTCCAGCCATCTGTTGGTAAAGGAGGGGTTACACCTGTCAGACTGAAGTATGGTAACTTCTGAATTATGTCTCAAACAGTTCTGAATCCAGTAGTAATAAAGCATGGCAGTTTCTGGAGTGTAGTATCACGATCCTGTGGAGCGGTTCTCAAACCAGTGGCTCCTAATCAAAGAAGCATTAACTTCCTTGGGGAGCTTGGTTCGCTGGGGTGGCTTTGTGATTCATTGTTGACAGCTCAACCAATTTCTTTAACTTTACCAAGGTATTTAGTAACCTGTCCTAAAATCCTTCTTTATAGTCAGAATGGCTGCTATCCAAAAGTCTACATGCAATAAATGCTGGAGAGGGTGTGGAGAGAAGGGAACCCTCTTACACTGTTGGTGGGAATGCAAACTAGTACAGCCACTATGGAGAACAGTGTGGAGATTCCTCAAAAAACTGGAAATAGAACTGCCATATGATCCAGCAATCACACTCCTGGGCATACACACCGAGGAAACCAGAATTGAAAGAGGCACATGTACTCCAATGTTCATTGCAGCACTGTTTATAATAGCCAGGACATGGAAGCAACCTAGATGTCCATCTGCAGACGAATGGATAAGAGAGCTTTGGTACATATACACAATGGAGTATTACTCAGCCATTAAAAAGAATGCATTTGAATCAGTTCTAATGAGGTGGATGAAACTGGAGCCTATTAAATAGAGTGAAGTAAGCAAGAAGGAAAAACACCAATACAGTATACTAACGCATATATTTCATGCAAAGATGGGTTCGATAAAGGACAGAAATGGTATGGACCTAACAGAAGCAGAAGATATTAAGAAGAGGTGGCAAGAATACACAGAAGAACTGTATAAAAAAGATCTTCATGATGAAGATAATCACGATGGCGTGATCACTCACCTGGAACCAGACATCTTAGAATGTGAAGTCAAGTGGGCCTTAGAGAGCATCACTATGAACAAAGCTAGCGGAGGTGATGGAATTCCAACTGAGCTATTTCAAATCCTGAAAAATGATGCTGTGAAAGTGCTGCACTCAATATGCCAGCAAATTTGGAAAACTCAGCAGTGGCCACAGGACTGGAAAAAGTCAGTCGTCATTCCAATCCCAAAGAAAGGCAATGCCAAAGAATGCTCAAACTACCACACAATTGCACTCATCTCACACGCTCGTAAAGTCATGCTCAAAATTCTCCAAGCCAGGCTTCAGCAATATGTGAACCATGAACTTCCAGATGTTCAAGCAGGTTTTAGAAAAGGCAGAGGCACCAGAGATCAAATCGCCAACCTCCACTGGATCATGGAGAAAGCAAGAGAGTTCCAGAAAAATATCTATTTCTGCTTCATTGACTATGCCAAAGCCTTTGACTGTGTGGATCACAATACACTGTGAAACATTCTGAAAGAGATGGGAATACCAGAGCACCTGACCTGCCTCTTGAGAAACCTGTATGCAGGTCAGGAAGAAACAGTTAGAACTGGACATGGAACAACAGACTGTTTCCAAATAGGAAAAGGAGTATGTCAAGGCTGTATATTGTCACCCTGCTTATTTAACTTATATGCAGAGTACATCATGAAGAACATTGGGCTGGAAGAAGCACAAGCTGGAATCAAGATTGCTGGGAGAAATATCAATAACCTCAGATATGCAGATGACACCACCCTTATGGCAGAAAGTGAAGAGGAACTCAAAGGCCTCTGGATGAAAGTGAAAGAGGAGAGTGAAAAGGTTGGCTTGAAGCTCAACATTCAGAAAACAAAGACCATGGCATCTGGTCCCATCACTTCATGGGAAATAGATGAGGAAACAGTGGAAACAGTGTCAGACTTTATATTTTTGGGCTCCAAAATCACTGCAGATGCTGATTTCAGCCAGGAAATTAAAAGATGCTTACTCCTTGGAAGGAAAGTTATGACCAACCTATATAGCATATTAAAAAGCAGAGACATTACTTTGCCAACCAAAGTCCATCTAGTCAAGGCAATGGTTTTTCCCGTGGTCATGTATGGATGTGAGAGTTGGACTGTGAAGAAAGTTGATCGCCGAAGAATTGATGTTTTTGAACTGTCCTGCTGGAGAAGACTCTTGAGAGTTCCTTGGACTGCGAGGAGATCCAACCAGTCCATTATAAAGGAGCTCAATCCTGGGTGTTCATTGGAAGGACTGGTGCTAAAGCTGAAACTCCAATACTTTGGCCATCTCATGCGATGAGTTGACTCACCTGAAAAGAGTCTGATGCTGGGAGGGATTGGGGGTGGGAGGAGACGAGGACGACGGAGAATGAGATGGCTGGATGGCATCACCGATTCGATGGACATGAGTTTGAGTGAACTCTGGGAGTTGGTGATGGACAGGGAGGCGTGTCGTGCTATGATTCACGGGGTCGCAAAGAGTCGGACACGACTGAGCGACTGAACTGAACTGAATGCATATATATGGAATTCAGAAATATGCAAATGATAACCCTGTATACGAGACAGCAATAGAGACACATATGTATAGAACAGTCTTTGGGACTCTGTGGGAGAGGGTGAGGGTGGGATGATTTGGGAGAATAGCCTTGAAACATGTATGTTGTCATATGTGAAACGAATAACCAGTTCAGGGTCGATGCATGTTACAGGATGCTCGGGGCTGGTGTGCGGTGATGACCCAGAGGGAGGAAAAAGGGAGGAGGGAGGTGGGAGAGGGGTTCAGGAGGGGGAACTCATGTATACCTGGGGCAGATTCATGTCAGTGTATGGCAAAACCAACCAATATAATATTGTAAAATAATTAGCCTCCAATAAAAATAAATAAATAAATAATAAAAAAAATAAAACAGATAAATCGATATCATTCTCTGAAAATGAACCATGAAGAGTCTAATAGAGTTCCATAACTGTTGTAACCAATGGTGGAATTATACTGACAAGCAACAGCTTAGACCATTTGAAAGATAACATTTATTTAGTTAAGTCTTAATATCCGGAGAAGGCAATGGCAAGCCACTCCAGTACTCTTGCCTGGAAAATCCCATGGATGGAGGAGCCTGGTAGGCTGCAGTCCGTGGGGTCGCTCTGGGTTGGACACGACTGAGCAACTTCACTTTCACTTTTAACTTTCACACATTGGAGAAGGAAATGGCAACCCACTCCAGTGTTCTTGCCTGGAGAATCCCAGGGACGGGGGAGCCTGGTCGGCTTCCGCCTATGGGGTCACACAGAGTCGGATACGACTGAAGTGACTTAGCATAGCAAAAGTCTTAATATACTTTTTCTTCTTTAAAATATTATGCTTCCACTCAAATAGGAAGCATGAAATATAGAAAAAAGTTACTAATTACCCACCATATATGCTAAATTAGAAAATGGACAGGGACAGCAAGAAGAAAAAACACAGTACTAATTTAAATGTGCTCACAAGGATGTGCTCACAAGCTTATAAGGATGACGCATTCATAAGAAGTTTAAAGAAGAGTGTGGAAGCACATGAAGTAAGAGTGCTCTAACAGCACAGAGGCAAGGGAGTATTGTGTCGGTGCTGAGGAGACAGGGATAATCTTGTGATTCTAGTGATTGCCACCTTCGGGGTAAGGGTTTCCTAAAGTGGGATACACAAAAGCAGTGCTCTGAGATTAATGGGTTCTTTGTAAAGAAAGCATCTCAGTAATATACTTGAAGAAAATGGGTTAAACTAAATCATATTTTGTTTTTCTAGAACCATTTGGAGCCTATAATAGCTAATGCACATTGAATGTCTCCAAAAAGGGGACATAACCCACAGTATTTCATACTTTTTTCTTGATAACAGACTGCAGTTTACATGGACTGTTTGTCAAGAGTATTTTTTTAAAGAATGCACTTTGAAAATAAAATGTGACATAAGGTAAAGAATAGTGATTCTTAATGAATGCAGAAAAATTGCCATCGTGGATGTAACGCACTAAGAAAACTCAAACCAGAATAAATATTCACTGTAAATTAATCAGGCATTCCAGGTGACGCTAGTGCTAAGAATCCACCTGCCAATGCAGGAGACATAAGAGGCACGGGTTTAATCCTTGGGTCGGGAAGATTCCCTGGAGGAGGGCATGGCAACCCACTCCAGTATCCTTGCCTGAAGAATTCCACAGACAGAGGAGCCTGGCGGGCTACAGTCCATAGGATCGTAAAGAGTCAGACACAACTAAAGCAACTTAGCACCCTGCCATGCTTATAATTAATCAGTTGCTAAGTTGAAAAGTATTTTCAATGCCAGGCTAAAGAATTTGGAAAATATTGTGCATTCAAGTGGAAGCCATGGAAATGTGTGTTTTTTGTTTTGTTTAATAAAAGTGACTGAGTATAAAAGTCAGCCACCATTTAGGATAAGCATGTGGCATTAAGATAACATATTACTGCCAGTCCTGTTGGAATGGCAGTTCTGGATACCAAAAGATATATTTTTCAAAGGCCAAGGGGTGCCTGTGAACTTGATGTACTAGAGGAAAGTTTGTAATGCAAAACACATCTGTGCATATGTGCACACACATACAACACTAGCACAACAGAAGTCTGTGTACTAATTTCTCAAAATGTCAAAACTCAATCGCAGGAATTATCTTGAAAATGTTTCATAGTTAAAAATAAAAACCATTTGATTTCACGGCATTGAAATTAAATGTGTTCTTTTCAACAATTATTTTTTTTTCCGTATTGCTCATTATGGTTTAGTAAGATAAAAATATTTCATTTCACTTTAAAAAATTTTTAAAGTACAGAAATAAGTTAAACTAATAATTCAAAGAATAAAAATAAACATCCTATACTTATTGACTGTTAACTATGTCCAAAATGCTATTTGACATAGTTTTTATACAGTATCTATTTTATCTTCAAAGTAAACTTTATGAATAGGTATTACTACTATTTCAATTTTATGAATTATAAAACTGAAACTTTGAGGAGTCTAATCCCTTCCTCAAAGTCACCACTGTCTGGCTATAAGCAAAGTTGCTGTAATACAGAGACACAAACATGGATTGGCTTAAAGAAGTTTCTCATTCCAGAGTTACAGTCAGGTAAGGAGTGCACCCTTGTTCCACAAGATTACCAGGAACTCAGATTCCTTCTATCTAGTGGTTCTGTCATTTCTGGGGTGTTGTCTTCACTGGTGTGGCTGAAGCAAGCTTTTCAATATAATTATGTCCACACTGCAGTCCATTGGAAGGATGTAACAGCAGTGGAGGGCAAGGAGGTACTTTAAAAGGGTAAGATCCAGAATGTGCCTACATCACTTCTTCTCAATCCCCACTGGCCATAACGTAAGTAATATGAATTTCCCTAGGTCCAGAGGAAGGCGAATGAATACTGGAGACAACTGACAACCAGACTTAAAGAATCTCAGTATTTCAGTTGGGGTCTCATCTACTGATTAATAGATACGAGATACAAACCTGGTTCTATCCCATTTAACTCTCAGCTAATATTCTACACCTAAAAGTAACTTTGAAATAAATGTTTTAAGCAGATTAATAGATATCATTTTTGATGATATCTAAAGTCATCCTTTTAGGGTCAGCAACTATTCAGAAACATTGCAATATACAGAACCATGGCTTTGGTGCACAATGATTATTTTTAATCATAGTGAATACATTTTTCTATGATTATCAATGCATTGCTCTTTAAATTATACATATGACTTATAGAAAATCTTATTCTGTACAGATACATCATTCCATTCAACTCATTTATTGGTAAAATCCCAATCCTCAGAGAAAGAGTCTTCTTATCTATAAGAATTTGACTATCAGACCTTCAAAAAGAATCTTCTTTGTCATTTTTTTTTTCCTGAGAGAGAATTTAATTTGACTAATGTTATTTTAACTTACAATAGATTTTCTTGGAAAAAGTACCTCTATAAATCAGAGGATTACCTGCATTGACAGTAGGCAATGAAACCTATCTCTTGGAGCTCACCAGTCAAATTTTGCTCAAGCGTTCAGTGAGAGAGAATCCGCATGCAAATTGGATCA
Organism: Moschus berezovskii; assembly: GCF_049115385.1. Classification (NCBI taxonomy): domain Eukaryota; kingdom Metazoa; phylum Chordata; class Mammalia; order Artiodactyla; family Moschidae; genus Moschus; species Moschus berezovskii. The sequence continues at coordinate 39,535,709 of NC_142464.1, forward strand.
CTTATGCATATAATGGCAGTATCTTTCTAGGCCAGTATCTACAGAAGCGAATATGAAAATAAAAGTTCTCTCTTGAATCCCACCAAATCCAAATTTTAACAGAGAGGCAAGGATCAAACACAGGGTCAAGGTTAAACTGAAAATAAAGTAATCTTGTACATCTTTTGAGCTTCCACTGCAAGTGATGACAGCAATCAGGGGGTGCCTTTCTGTGCTAAGAGCTGACGTGGATAAAGTGAGGGCTCTCGTCTTTCTATCTGGATCCTTTCACAACTACTAAAATGTACTTTAAAACTTTCAGGTACATCAGCAGTGCCATAAACAGTTGAAATCTCTTTTCATATCATTTTAGCGGTCATTTGGCTGGATCACAGGTCACTGTTTCTTGTATGCTACAGTAAACCTCCACCTAAAAGTGTCAGGCTGATTGTGAGAAGCTATCAACTATCTGCATGGTTGATAGAACTCCAAAAAAATATTCTGCCTTACACACCGGAAAAGCTCTCTGCTTCATTAATAGTAGCATCAGTTCTTAAAGATCAATGACAACTTCCAAATAAATTCTGTTTATTCTTACTCATAACATGTATTTATAACAATGTCTGTAAAAATGAGCTTGGTTATTGATTTTTAATAAAAAATAATCCTCAAATTTGTCCAAGTAATTTGCTTTTATGTTTGTGACCTTCCTCTGAAATTAGTCTTCATTATTCGATAACTTCTTAAATCTCTAAAAAAGATGACATGTATACTGACGACTGACACTATCTTTATTTTAATATTAGGTCATTATATACATATATATAGTTTATATATATATATAAATGTAAAACTTTAAGAAAATCAGTATAAGACTGAAAGTATGAGCAAGTACTTTTTTTCAAAAGAGTACTGAATATATTTCTAATTAACATAAGAATGATTATTTAGGTCTATAAAATAACATCAGTTTTGCTACTTAGTGTGTAGCTTATGAGGCTCACAAATTTTTCAAAAGTATTATAAACAGGTAACGTGCTATTTTTATGGTCTTTACACATACACAAGCAACATGTATTATGAATAGATTATTTTAACAGATTTGATATATTTATTAAAATGATTCCAGGAAATTTCCAGTCTCCTAGGCTGTAGCATTAAGACCTTGAAATCCAGTATATTTGGCTTCAGTTCTACTACCATTACTATGTGAATTCATTTATTCAAATGTTCATATATTCAACAAAAATCTAGTGATCACATCTCAGATATTGTGCTAGTACTCAAGAATACAATGATGGGTATTGTAGACATGGATCACACTCATGTTTTTTAGATCCTAGTAAGAAGTACAAATACTAACAAAATTCTTATCCATGTATAAAAATACAAATTACGTTGTTTGTAAATGGGAAATAGAGATATTAATTAGGGGGTAATACACGGTGTAATGATTTAATCTGTGGCTAGAGAAGGATCCTTTGAAGAAGTGTATGTGGCTCCAAAATGTGCAAGAATGATGTGTATGACATGGTAGGGCTAGCAAGAAAATATGAGCTATTAAAAAACGATGAGAGAGGATTTGTACTCTGAATTTGGGAGCACTAGCCTATACATATCCTCTATTTCAAAAGATTAAACTCTAACATACTGAGCTTGAACATAGTTATTTAAATATTTTTTCAATTTGAAATGCTTTTCTAAACATTCAGTAAAATAACAACTTAAAAACCTTGTTTTTGTTTTTAATTTTTGACCAGGCAAATGAAGGTCCAAATTAAAGAATGAATATATATATATATATATATATATATATATATGTATATATATAGCCTCCCTGCAGTTATGCAAAAACATGGGACTCAATTTTGACCAATGATGTGGTAGTAAATTATCAGGTGTAAATTCCACAAAGAGTCTTTAAAGGAAAGACTAGAATATGGACATGAGGGCTGGACCACAAGCATCCATGTCAGCCTTTGAGGCATTGCCATGTGCGGATGATACTGGGGAGAAAGATCTAAGGAGCCTCATTCTCTGACATGCTCACTCTATAATACGAAACTTAATGCCTCTAATCTTTTTTTTTTTTTTAGTAAGAACAATATCAATTTTACTTTCCATTCTCTGTCTTTCACTTTGCTGGGAACCCCACTAAACTCCTTCTAGTCCTTAAATAAAAGCATGCTCCTGCCTCAGGGTATTTGCATTTGCTAATCCTTCTCTTTAAAAAAAACTATCCCTTCAATAATCCCATGGCTAACTCCCTCTACTCATTAAAAAAAAAAAGAAAAGAAAGAAAACCAAAGTGCCTTCTGTGACTATTCTAAACAAAATCACAGCATACATATCACACTGCCTTATTAAATTTCCTTTTCTGTCTTATTTTTCATAGCACCTACCACTCACTGACTTCCTTTTCTTCCTTCTTTCTGTCATGTATTTATTTTCTTTCTTCTATCATTAATTGCAAATTTAGAACAATAATGACTAGAACTTATATAAACACTTTTTATATACATGAATACAATATCTTTACAAAGTTCACTGTAGTTCAGTATAGGTTATAGATTCAGTTCAGTTCAGTTCAGTCACTCAGTCGTGTCCAACTCTCTGCGACCCCATGAATCACAGCACGCCAGACCTTCCTGTCCATCACCAACTCCCGGAGTTCACTCAAACTCATGTCCATCAAGTCGGAGATGCCAACCAGCCATCTCATTCTCTGTCGTCCCCTTCTCCTCCCGCCCCCAACCTTTCCCAGCATCAGAGTCTTTACCAGTGAGTCAACTCGTCGCATGAGGTGGCCAAGTATTGCAGTTTAAACACCCAGGATTCATCTCCTTTAGAATGGACTGGTTGGATCTCCTTGCAGTCCAAAGGACTCTCAAGAGTCTTCTTCAGCACCACAGTTCAAAAGCATCAATTCTTCAGCAATCGGCTTTCTTCACAGTCCAACTCTCACATCCATACATGACCACGGGAAAAACCATAGCCTTGAAGCTGACCCACATAGGTTTAAGGGAGGAAGAGATATTGTAATTTTATATACATTCAAAGTCTACTGATAGTATTGTTCAGCTATTAGCACCCACCAGCCCATACTTACATAACACAACACTTCAATAACACTGTGAAAATGAAAGTTGCTCAGTCTTGTCCCAGTCTTTGCGACCCCAAGGCCTATACAGTCCATGGAACTCTCAAGGCCAGAATGCCAGAGTGGGGTAGCCTTTCCTCTCTCCAGGGATCTTCCCAACCCAGGGATCGAACCCAGGTCTCCCGCATTGCAGGCAGATTCTTTACCAGCTGAGCCACAAGGAAAGCCCAAGAATACTGGAGTTTAGGGAACATATTAACGTTCGTTAAAAAAGAGGAATAGTGTGTGAGAAAAGACATGGAGACAGAAAGATATTGTTCAGAACTGGGAAGAAACAGAGAAGAGCAAGGTCTTAGAAACCAGGCATAATCCGCTCGTGTTATTCTTGCTTAAAAAAAGACTATAAGGTATCAGGAAATACAGCAATCATACTGAGATGCACTGCAATTTAAGTATTCTCTCTCTTATCTAGTTTTTTATAAAGTCCTCATTCATTCAATAAATATGAATGGATCTCAAGGAAGTGGGGGTATGTTGTGAGCAAAAATAGAGAACCTGAGTGTGACCTTTTGAGGAGAAAAGCATAAGTAGGAAATCACTATGATTTATGATATCATATTTCATCTTCTGATGTTGAATTATGAAAATCTATACTCAGATAACCAAAGAAGTTTACCTAAAAATACTAAAGAAATCAATTTTGATCAGCTGAATTTCTAAAATAAATAGGTATAATAAAATATTTTTCTTCATTTTAACAAGGAAATGGAATTAGGATAAAGTGACAGATTAAAGGTTCTACTCTATTTTAAAATATTCATTTGAATCTATATTAAAGCTCATTCTATTTAGAAAAAAGGTAAGATATATGTACAGGAGACAGGGACCAAGACCATCCCCATAGAAAAGAAATGCAAAAAACCAAAATGGCTGTCTGAGGAGGCCTTACAAATAGCTGTGAAAAGAAGAGAAGTGAAAAGCAAAGGAGAAAAGGAAAGATATAAGCATCTGAAGGCAGAGTTCCAAAGAATAGAAAGGAGAGATAAGAAAGCCTTCCTCAGTGATCAATGCAAAGAAATAGAGGAAAACAACAGAATAGGAAAAACAAGAGAGCTCTTCAAGAAAATTAGAGATTCCAAGGGAACATTTCATGCAAAGATGGGCTCGATAAAGGACAGAAATGGTATGGACCTAACAGAAGCAGAAGATATTAAGAAGAGGTGGCAAGAATACACAGAAGAACTGTACAAAAAAGATCTTCACGACCAGGATAGTCACGATAATGTGATCACTGACCTAGAGCCAGACATCTTGGAATGTGAAGTCAAGTGGGCCTTAGAAAGCATCACTACAAACAAAGCTAGTGGAGGTGATGGAATTCCAGTTGAGCTATTTCAAATCTTGAAAGATGATGCTGTGAAAGTGCTGCACTCAATATGCCACCAAATTTGGAAAACTCAGCAGTGGCCACAGGACTGGAAAAAGTCAGTCTTCATTCCAATCACAAAGAAAGGCAATGCCAAAGAATGCTCAAACTACCGCACAATTGCACTCATCTCACACGCTCATAAAGTCATGCTCAAAATTCTCCAAGCCAGGCTTCAGCAATATGTGAACCGTGAACTGCCAGATGTTCGAGCAGGTTTTAGAAAAGGCAGAGGCACCAGAGATCAAATTGCCAACATCCGCTGGATCATGGAGAAAGCAAGAGAGTTCCAGAAAAATATCTATTTCTGCTTCATTGACTATGCCAAAGCCTTTGACTGTGTGGATCACAATACACTGTGGAAAATTCTGAAAGAGATGGGAATACCAGACCACCTGACCTGCCTCCTGAGAAACCTGTATGCAGGTCAGGAAGCAACAGTCAGAACTGGACATGGAACAACAGTCTGGTTCCAAATAGGAAAAGGAGTACGTCAAGGCTGTATATTGTCACCCTGCTTATTTAACTTACATGCAGAGTACTTCATGAGGAACGCTGGGCTGGAAGAAGCACAAGCTGGAATCAAGATTGCTGGGAGAAATATCAGTAACCTCAGATATGGAGATGACACCACCCTTATGGCAGAAAGTGAAGAGGAACTAAAAAGCCTCTTGATGAAAGTGAAAGAGGAGAGTGAAAAGGTTGGCTTGAAGCTCAACATTCAGAAAACAAAGATCATGGCATCTGGTCCCATCACTTCACAGGAAATAGGTGGAAAAACAGTGGAAACAGTGTCAGACTTTATTTTTTTGGGCTCCAAAATCACTGCAGATGCTGATTGCAGCCATGAAATTAAAAGACGCTTACTCCTTGGAAGGAAAGTTATGACCAACCTAGATAGTATATTAAAAAGCAGAGACATTACTTTGCCGACCAAGGTCCGTCTAGTCAAGGCTATGGTTTTTCCCGTGGTCATGTATGGATGTGAGAGTTGGACTGTGAAGAAAGCTGATTGCCAAAGAATTGATGCTTTTGAACTGTGGTGTTGGAGAAGACTCTTGAGAGTCCCTTGGTCTGCAAGGAGATCCAACCAGTCCATTCTAGAGGAGATGAATCCTGGGTGTTCATTGGAAGGACTGATGCTAAAGCTGAAACTGCAATACTTGGCCACCTCATGCGACGAGTTGACTCACTGGAAAAGACTCTGATGCTGGGAAAGTTTGGGGGTGGGAAGAGAAGGGGACAACCGAGAATGAGATGGCTGGATGGCATCACCCACTCTGTCGACATGAGTTTGAGTGAACTCCGGGAGTTGGTGATGGACAGGGAGGCCTGGCGTGCTGTGATTCATGGGGTCGCGGAGAGTCAGACACGACTGAGCGACTGAACTGAACTGAACTGATATGTATATTCATTATAACAAGGCTTTAATGTTTTAATCAGAGTAAGAGATTAGTGATTATCTCAGCCTGGACAGAGCTATAGAAGCTCTGTTAAAACTTAGCATTTGTTATATAGCATTTATTATATAACATTTATTATATAAATGCAACTTCATTTCTCCAAGTAAAAGTCAGGAATTTGGCATATTCTTGATTTCAATGACAAGATACCTTTCTTAGAATCCTTGACTGAGGAAGTGACTGATTTCAGTTCCAGGGTGTATTTGATCTTTCCTCACCAGTGTGTATTCTTGATAGAAGAGAAGGTGGGGGAGGTACAGGGCGTGGAGGAGTTAGTCTATTCATATTTCATAAGACCTTTTCTGTGAGCCTGCATTTGCCATCAAAGCACTTGCACACTCCAGTATCCCCCACACTACAAGGACCAATGACACAGAACAGGGTCAAGGTATGCAGCTTGACAGACTCTTTAAAGTCTGTATTTTAGTGGCACTTAGACACAAAATATTTGGTCACTTTTGACCTCAATAATCCCTTGAGGCTGTGGGATAGATCCCATGTGAATTCTCTGCTATTATCGTGAATATTATATCTAGAAGCTCTCGATTACTCTTCCTATATGTGACTAAATAGAGCTATAAAGAAATCAGAGTACAGACTGAAAATCTGAAAATAGAGTGAAACAGCATAAATAGGTGGTTGGTAACATCCTACTCTAATCAGCACCGACTATTACAAAAATCCACATAAGAATAGTCAATCATAATTTATAATATAAAAACTAGGAAATAATTAGAAATTTCTTTAGCATGAATACAGTCTAGCATAAGATAGAAAACTGATCATATTAAAAAAAAATCGTTATTTTCCTCACTAAGGGTTGCAGTGATCACAGTGTGGATATAAAGCAACAGAGTATAAAATAAAGTTAAAATGGGCATTAATTCAATATATGAAATAGAGTTCCTTGTAGAGTTCCCATATAGTGAATTTAATTAGTAAGGACAATTTCATCATTTCTCCATATAACCAACTGCCTAGCATCAGGAAACCTAAAAACTATTGCATCCTATTAGTGTAATAACCTGTCTTTTTAATGAATGTTAGTCACAACAAAACTTGATCATCTAGACCCTCATGATCAAGTATACTCACAGCTATCTGTATATTTTAAGAACAAATTAAGCTCAAAAACGCCATTTCCTAGTAGCAGATATGATTCAAAAGCTTGAAAAATTGCATAACACAAAAATGTGTTTTTTAATTTGCAACAGTTCTTCCTGGCTGCCACAGATTGGGGTTCCCCAGGAATTAGTGAAACGAAGATGTGAATGTGGAAGATTTATGAGGTCACTCAATTTGGGGTGCACAAGGAGAAGGGACAGGAATGGACAGAGCTATAGGTGAAGCTGTGGTGTAGTCACAGGCCTTGGACAATCTTCAGGAAGATCTGAGGCTAGGGTGGACTAGGACAGTTGTCATGGGTGGGGCAAAGGGGTTTTGTGATTCTTTTTTTATCTTAACATCTATTTTTAACTGAAGAATTGTTTTACCATGATATGTTGGTTTCTGCCATACACCCACATGAATCAGCTATAAGTATACATACATCCCCTCCTTCTTGAGCCTCCCTCCCACTCCTCCCCAGTATCGTCCCTCTAGGTCGTCACAGAGCACCAAGCTGAGCTCTCTGTGCTATACAGCAGGCATCCACTAACAATCTATTTTACACACAGCAGTTTATATACGTCAGTGCTACTCACGCCATTTGTCCCTCTTCTTTGCCCATTGTGTCTACCAGTTCCATGCTGATCAGTCGTTGGGTGTGGAAATTGCCCTAAATGAGTGTTAGCTCAGCCAAAGCATTTTCCAAAAAGGGCTGACAGCTTTTGGCTAGACAATCTTCCCACTAGTTAGGAGAAGAAATTGTTCAGTCCTGAAGAGAGATCTGTGTGGCATTCATAACACTTGCTTCTTCAAATATTAATTAAACACCTTTAATGTGTAAGTCCCTATTGGCAGAGGAATCCAAGCCTTTAATATAAGTTCCTCTCTCAAGAACCTAAGTAGCATAGATATTACATAAGTACTCATATAGAATATATTTAATATTACTCTTATAATGCTCTTAACATTAAGTACCATTGATATCATTTAATATACTTAATTAACCCTTAATAACAATTATTTAGAGACACATAAGAAGGCTGGATGGCATCACCAAGTCGATGGACATGAGTTTGAGTGAACTCTGGGAGCTGGTGACGGACAGGGAGGCCTGGCATGCTGTGAATCATGGGATCGCAAAGAGTTGGACACGACTGAGCGGCTGAACTGAACTGAACCGAAGACAACATCAAAAACAATAAATATATAGAAAGGAAGAGGCCATCTGCATGTGGGAAAGTATTGGGAAAATACTGTATTCATTTAGGACTATAAATATAAATAGGATTTTAACTTGAGGAAATGAGGGGGTGATATTAAGGTATAAAGAACATTATTAGAAAAAGCAGGCAAATAATTATGATATGGGACCTGTCAGAGAATGAGAAACAAGGCCAGTCTGACAAAAATATAGGCTATATAAAAAAAAGTTTGTGGAGGTAATGTCATAAGAAATGTTGATGCCCATTTGAAAGTCCAGATTTATTGGAGGTCTTACTGATCTGGACTGAAAGATCACTACCTGTTTGTTTATGAATAGATAAAGGAATGATATTTTAAGATATGATCTTCTCTCTAACTAGTATAGCCAACTGACCTTTCCCAACAATTCCATGTGATTTTTAGAATTCTGTCACTATACACCTGTGTCTCGTTTGCTGTCTCATATACAGGGTTATCATTTCCATCTTTCTAAATTCCATATATATGTGTTAGTGTACTGTATTGGTGTTTTTCTTTCTGGCTTACTTCACTCTGTATAATAGGCTCCAGTTTCATCCACCTCATTAGAACTGATTCAAATGCATTCTTTTTAATGACCAAGTAATACTCCACTGTGTATATAGAACAGTCTTTGGGACTCTGTGGGAGAGGGCGAGGGTGGGATGATCTGGGAGAATGGCATTGAAACATGTATATTATCATATGTGAAACAAATCACCAGTCCAGGTTCTACGCATGATACAGGATGCTCGGAGCTGGTGCACGGGGATGACCCAGAGGGAGGATAAGGGGAGGAGGGAGGTGGGAGCGGGGTTCAGGAAGGGGAACTGATGTACACCCGGGCGGATTCATGTCAATGTATGGCAAAACCAACCAATATAATATTGTAAAATAATTAGCCTCCAATAAAAAACAAAAACAACAAACAAACAAAGAATTCCGTCACTAGAGCAGACAATCAAAATATTTTCTTTTCTTGGTTGACCTGTTTATAGGCTCTTATTCAAAGGAATTAAAATTTTAAAATTCTTAAATTAAATCATCCCTCATTTCAGTTCAGTTCAGTTCAGTCGCTCAGTCATGTCCGACTCTTTGCGACCCCATGAATCACAGCACGCCAGGCCTCCCTGTCCATCACCAACTTCCGGAGTCCACTCAAACTCATGTCCATCGAGTCGGTGATGCCATCCAGCTGTCTCATTCTCTGTCGTCCCCATCTCCTCCCACCCCCAATCCCTCCTAGCATCAGACTCTTTTCCAATGAGTCAACTCATCGCATGAGGTGGCCAAAATATTGGAGTTTCAGCTTTAGCATCAGTCCTTCCAATGAACACCCAGGATTGATTTCCTTTATAATGGACTGGTTGGATCTCCTTGCAGTCCAAGGGACTCTCAAGAGTCTTCTCCACACCACAGTTCAAAAGCATCAATTCTTCAGTGATCAGCTTTCTTCACAGTCCAACTCTCACATCCATACATCCTACTGAGTACATAAAGAAGTTGAAGCTTTTAGGATTAAGGAGTTTATCCTGTTGAAGTCAGACCTGTTTGTCTCAAAAGATCACACTTATTAGCTAGTAGGCTATCTGGGGTTTCACATCAATTTATTTAACAAGACTTAAACTATAGATGTTTTAACTATACATATATTTTTGGAAACTCACTATATATATGAGTTGTGATATATAATACACATTATATATATGTGTATAATATATATTGTGAGTTTCCAAATAAACACAGAACACAATCCCAAACAAAAGCAAAGAGGCACTGATGTATGCTACATCTCTCCAACTCAGTTATTATTCATTTATATGCCTTGAGATAAGTATTTTAGATTTTGGTCTTCAAGCCTCGAACTCGTTTTCCTCTATTCTCAGCTAATAATTCTGACAAATACTTTGAAAAACAGAGAAGTAATAAAGAGAATAGATCTCTTTCCCAACACCAGATCTTACATTCTTCCTACATTTACAAGTTTTTAATTTTTATTAAATAAGTTAAAGACACTTCCTCCTTGGAAGTAAAGCTATGACCAACCTAGATAACACATTAAAAAGCAGAGATATTACTTTTCCGACAAAGGTCTGTCTAGTCATAGCTATGTTTTTTCCAGTATTCATGTAGGGATGCGAGAGTTGGACTATAAAGAAAACTGAGTGCTGAAGAATTGATGCTTTTGAACTGTGGTGTTGGAGAAGACTCTTGAGAGTCCCTCGGACAGCAAGGAGATATAACCAGTCAATCCTAATGGAAATCAGCCCTGAATATTCACTGGAAGGACTGATGATGAAGCTGAAACTCCAATACTTTGGCCAGCTGATGCAAAGAACTGACTCATTGGAAAAGACCCTGATGCTTGGAAAGACTGAAGGCAGGAGAAGAAAGGGACGAGAGAGGATGAGATGGTTGGTTGGCATCATCAACTCAACGGACATGAGTTTGAGTAAGCTCTGGGAGTTGGTGATGGACATGGAAGCCTGGTGTGCTGCAATCCATGTGGTTGCAAGAGTCAGACACAACTGAGCAACTGAACTGAACTAAGTTCTTATCTGACCTCCCTGTTGAACTCAAGTATTCATGTACTTATCTAAAAGCATCTGATGTGCATGTACTCTGTATCCCAGCATTTCTGATCTACTCATGCAAGGTCTTAGCTCCTGCACTTAACTGTCCTTTATCTCATATTGTCAGTGTTCACCTTTGCATTATTTTTAATTTTTTTTCCTTTACATTTTCTCTTGATATGATGTTTCTCTTGGGCTTATCTAATTCCTTTCACAGGAAAAAAATAAATAAAACAATGGTATCAACATCAGTCAATTCTATTTGATCCCAACACCCCAACTCTGCAGCACATGTGCCCTTTTTCTTTTCAAGCTCTTTCCTGTTGGAAATTTACCTCACTATCCCCACTAAAGTTTTGCTGCAAAGGTCAACACAAACCTCTATTCTTCTTAAATCCAATGGTTAATATTTTCTATCAATGTATTCAACTTTTCAGCAGCACTTGAATACCTTCTCCTTCTAAAAATATAGCTTTTTGGCTTCCAGACAAGAACAGCCTTCTTCTTTTCATTCTGCCTCAATGGTTGCTTCTTATGAGTGACATGTCTTGGCTTTTCTTCCTCCAATCAATCAACTTTAAGTGTCAGTGGCCCTTGAGCTAAATTTATGGCCCTCAACTCTTCTGCATTATACTGTCTTCATAGAAGATTTCACCTGTTCTCAAGGCTTCAAAAATGATTTGTATGTTGATGATTTTCAATTCTACACATTCTGAACTGACTTCTATCCTAGCTTCAAATCATCTAAACAACTGATTTCTTCTTAGATCTCCTTTTATAAGACAAAAGAAGCAATCCCTGACATCTGGCATGTTTCCATTATTTCTCAGCATCCACAACCAGTCCATCAAGATGTCTGTCCTCAAAAGAAATGCTGCCTTCCTTTCACCATCTCCACAGATAGCATCTTTTTCACTCCATCAACATCTTTGGAATATTAACCAAACATCCTCCTTATTGAAATCTGTAAAAACCTAGGCCTCCTACAGGACTTCACTGATAGCTCAGTTAGTAAAGAATTTGCCTGCAATGCAGGAGACCCTGGTTCGATCCATGGGTCTGGAAGACCCACTGGAGAAGGGATATAGGGTACCCACTCCAGTATTCCTGGGCTTCCCTTGTGGCTCAGCTGGTAAAGAATCCGCCTGCCATGCAGGAGACATGGGTTCAATCCCTGGGTTGGGAAGACCCCTGGAGAAGGGAAAGACTACGCACTCCAGGATTCTGGCCTGGAGAATTCCATGGACTGTATAGTACATGGGGTCACAGAGTCAGACGGAACTGAGCGACATTCACTTTCACTCACTCTCATGCCACCTACAGTGCATTCTCTATGCAAAACCTGAATAAGTTATAAACAGTAGGTAAACATGACAATGCCATTTCTCTACTTAAATCCTTGCGATGATTCACACTTAGAATGAAATTAAATACAAGATTACCACATGAATGGACCTTAGTACATCTATGATAATATCTTGGAAGATTTTTATATTTAACTTCCTTGTTTCATCCACTCAAGCTTCCCGTTTACTCCTTGAAGACATTTAGCTCTTTTCTGACTCAAATTCTCTGCTTTTAATTCACACTGTTTGAAACATTCATCATTTGTCACCCAGATCTTCACATGGCAAGTTCTTTCACTTAATTCAGGTTCAAACGTCACTTTAAAGAGATTGTTCCTTAAAACTCTATCTAAAATAAAACACTCCACCACAGTTACTCTGTATTGCTTTATCTATTTTACTTTCCTCTAACAGTACTTAGAGAAAACTAACAACTCTAGCTGCATGGAGCCGAAGCAACTGTGAGAGGATACCTCACATCCAAGGGCAGAGAAGCCCCAGTAAGACAGTAAGGGGGGTGAAACAGCGTTTAGAATCAAACCCCATACAAGCCAGAGATACTTAGAGGGGTCAACATACTTTATGCGCAGCAGAACACAGAGACCCGACAGAGACTGAGACACAGCTGTGTTTGAGTATCTCCTGAGGAGTTATGGGTCAGTAGACGACAGCTGCAGGGGCAGGAGCTCTGGGTGCAACAGACCTGGGTATGGCATAGGCCTTTGGAGGATGTCGCCATTAACTCCACCAGAGCCACCAGAACTTACACAGGACCGGGGAAACAGACACTTGGAGGGCACAAACAGAACCTTGTGGGCAACAGGACCATGAGAAAGAAACAGTGACCCCACAAGAGACTGAGACAGACTTGCCCGTGAGCGTCCAGGAGTGTCCAGCGGAGGCGTGGGTCAGCAGTGACCTGAGGCAGGGTCAGGGGCACTGAGTGTAGCAGGGCACGCACGAGGCCATTTGAAGGAGGTCACATTATCATTACCTCCATAGTTTGGCCTCAGGTGAAGTAACAGGGAGGAAACACAGACCCGCCCTTCAATAGAAAACTGTATTAAAGATTGACTGAGCATGGCCCCACCCATCAGAACCTGAATTCCCCCTCAGTCACTCATCAGGAAGCTTCCATTAGCCTTTTATCATTCTCCACCAGAAGGCAGACAGACTGAAAACCACAATCACAAAAAACTAACCAATCTGATCACATGGACAACAGCCTTATCTAACTCAGTGAAACTATGGGCCATGCCATGCAGGGCCACCCAAGACAGATGGGTCATGGTGGAGAGTTCTGACAAAACATGGCCCATTGGAGAAGGGAATGGCAAACCACTTCAGTATTCTTGCCTTGAGAACCCCATGAGCAGTATGAAAAGGCAAAAAGACAGGACACTGAAAGATGAACTCCCCAGTTCAGTAGGTGTCCAATATGCTACTGGAGATGAGTGGAGAAATAACTCCAAAAAGAATGAAGGGATGGAGCCAAAGCAAAAACAACACCCAGTTTTGGATATGACTGGTGATGGAAGTAAAGTCCGATGCTGTAAAGAGCAATATTGCATAGGAACTTTGAATCATCAGTTCAGTTCAGTTCAGTCACTCAGTTGTGTCTGACTCTTTGTGACCCCATGAATCACAGCACGCCAGGCCTCCCTGTCCATCGCCAACTCCCGGAGTTCACTCAAACTCATGTCCATCGAGTCGGTGATGCCATCCAGCCATCTCATTCTCTGTCATCCCTGTCTCCTCCCACCCCCAATCCCTCCTAGCATCAGACTCTTTTCCATGAATCAAGGCAAATTAGAAGTGGTCAAATATGAGACGGCAAGAGTGAACAATGACATTTTGGGAATCAGAGAACTAAAATGGACTGGAATGGGTGAATTTAACTCAGAATTCTGAGTTATCTACTACTATCTACTACTGTGGGCAAGAATCCCTTAGAAGAAATGAAGTAGCCATCATAGTCAACAAAAGAGTTCGAAATGCAATACTTGGATGCAATTTCAAAAATGACAGAATGATCTCTGTTCATTTCAAAGGCAAGCCATTCAATATCACAGTAATCAAGTCTATGCCCTGACGCATAATGCTGAAGAACATGAAGTTGGATAGTTGTATGAAGACCTACAAGACCTTCTAGAACTAATACCCCCAAAGGATGTCCTTTTCATTATAGGGGACTGGAATGCAAAAGTAGGAAGTCAAGAAATACCTGGAGTAACAGTAAATCTGGCCTTGGAGTACGGAATGAAGCAGGTAAAGTCTAATAGAGAGTTGCCAAGAGAACACACTGGTCACAGCAAACACCCTCTTCCAATAACACAAGAGAAGACTCTACACATGGACATCACAAGATGGTCAACACGGACATCAAATTGATTACTTCTTTGCAGCCAAAGATGGAGAATCTCTATTGAGTCAGCAAACACAAGACTAGGAGCTGACTGTGCCTCAGATCATGAACTCCTTATTGCCAAATTCAGACTTATATTGAAGAAAATAGGAAAAACCACTAGACCATTCAATTATGGCCTAAATCAAATCCATTACAATTATACAGTGGAAGTGACAAATAGATTCAAGGGATTAGATCTGATAGAGTGCCTGAAAAACTATGGATGGAGGTTCATGACACTGTACTGGAGGCAGGTATCAAGACCATCCCCAAGAAAAAAAAAATGAATAAAGGCAAAACAGTTGTCTGAGGAGACTTTACAAATAGTTGTGTAAAGAAGAGAAGTGAAAGTCAAAAGAGAAAAGGAAAGATATACCCATTTGAATGTAGATTACCAAATTGCAGAGAGATAAGAAAGCCTTCCTTAGTGATTAATGCAAAGATATATAGGAAAACAATAGAGTGGAAAAGACTAGAGATCTCCTCAAGAAAATTGGAGACACTAAAGGAACTTTTTATGCAAAGATGGGCACAGTAAAGGACAGAAATGGTATGAACCTAACAGAAGCAGAAGATATTAAGAGGAGGTGGCAAGAACACAGAGAACTATAGAGAAAGAAACCTTCACAACCCAGATAATCATGATGGTGTGATCGCTCACCTAGAGCCAGACATCCTGGAATGTGAAGTCAAGTGGGCCTTAGGAAGCGTCACTATGAACAAAGCTAGTGGAGGTGATAGAATTCCAGTCAACCTATTTCAAATTGTAAAAGATGATGCTGTGAAAGTGCTACACTCAGTATGCCAGCAAATTTGTAAAACTCAGTAGTGGCCACAGGACTAGAAAAGGTCAGTTTTCATTCCAATCCCAAAGAAGGGACATGCCAAAGAATGCTCAAATTATCACATAATTGCACTCATCTCATATGCTAGAAATGTAATTCTCAAAATTCTTCAAGCCAGGCTTCAACAATACATGAACGGTGAACTTCCAGATGTTCTAGCTAAATTTCAAATAGGCAGAGGAACCAGAGATCAAATTGCCAACATCCACTGGATCATTGAAAAAGTGAGAGTTCCAGAAAAAAACATCTATTTCTGCTTTATTGACTATGCTGAAGCCTTTGACCATGTGGATCACAACAAACTGTCGAAACTTCTTCAAGAGATGGGACTACCAGACCTCCTACCTGCCTCCTGAGAAATCTGTATGCAGGTCAAGAAGCAACAGTTAGAACTGGACATGGAACAACAGACTAGATCCAAATCAGGAAAGTAGTACATGAAGGCTGTATATTGTCACCCTGCTTATTTAACTTATATGCAGAGTACATCATGAGAAACGCTGGGATGAATGAAGCACAAGCTGGAATCAAGATTGCTGGGAGAAATATCAATAGCCTCAGAAATGCAGAAGGCACCACCCTTATGGCAGAAAGTGAAGAAGAACTAAAGAGTCTCTTGATGAATATGAAAGAGGAGAGTGAAAAAGTTGACTTAAAGCTCAACATTCAGAAAACTAAGATAATGACACCTGGTCCCATCACATCATGGCAAATAGATGGGCAAACAGTGGAAATAATGACATACTTCATTTTGGGGGACTCCAAAATCACTGCAGATGGTGACTGTAGCCATGAAATTAAGACACTCGCTCCTTGGAAAAAAAGTTATGACCAACCTAGACAGCATATGAAAAAGCAGAGACATTATTTTGCCACCAAAAGTCCATCTAGTCAAAGCTATGGTTTTTCCAGTAGCCATATGTGGATGTGAGAGTTGGACTATAAAGAAAGTTGAGTGCCAAAGAACTGATGCTTTTGTACTGTGGTGTTGGTGAAGACTCTTGAGAGTTCCTTGGACAGCAAGGAGATTCAACCAGTCTATCCTAATGGAAATCAGTCCTGAGTGTTCATTGGAAGGACTGATGCTGAAGCTGAAACTCCAATACTTTGGCCACCTGATGTGAAGAACTGACTCATCTGAAAAGACCCTGGTGTTGGGAAAGATTGAGGGCATAAGTAGAAGGGGACGACAGAGGATGAGTTAGTTGATTGGCATCACTGGCTCTATGGTCATGAGTTTGAACAGACTCCGGGAGCTGGGGATAGACAGGGAGGCCTGGCATGCCATGGGGTTGCCAAGAGTCGGACATGACTGAGTGATTGAACTAAACTGAACAATTTTTAGAAGATATGAACTTACCTTCATTAGTTACTTTCTCCATTAGTTACTTCCTTGTCTATATAATGGTAGCCTCATATAAGCAAGACACATTCTCTGCCTGCTTCTTCACTATATCCCCAGTGCTTAGAGTACTGCTTGCTACAGAAGTTAAAAATTTTTGTTTTTAAAGAGAGAGTGATAATAGGTAAAAAATGAATATCCCCAAAATGGCAAAACAAAGGTTAACATTAATATGCATATATTATGTCTCTTGGAGATCAGCCAATCACCAGAAGGCCAGTCTGATGTCTTGTTTGAGGTCTAGACTCCTAGGGGCACTAATGTCTGATGACCATCATCTGCTCTACCTGCAGTTCATGGCCTGGCCTTAGAAAGTCTCTGGCTGCATAATACTGTCCTTTCCATAGGGTATATATCCATTAGTTACAGCATGAAGCACAGCCCTAGCCAAGTAAAGAGTATCTCACACAGGAGGTAATAACAGATGTGATGCTAGCTGGAAAATGAAATCCTTTCTTTGGTTCACAACAGATTTAAAAGAAAATATGATATAAAATATACATAGGAGTAAAAATAGTTCCTGATGAAAAGGGTCAACTCTAGGAAAAATTAACTGTCAGAAAATTTTTTTCATTTTTTTTTTAGAATCTTCAACAAAATGCTTGGCTCATTTAAATAAGACCAGAAAGTTACTACCTTTTTTTCCAAATGATCATTTGAAGTCTGGATATTAAAATGCTATTTCTAAATTAACTTGTTCAAGAAGAGTATTCCATGTCAAACTCATAGGAATAATTCTTAATAATAATCACTAACCTCATATAATTTTTATTTACTATGTCAGCCACTGGTTTAATGTTAAGTAACAATATATCACTTAATCCTCATAACAACACAATGAGGTTTATATCATCACTGCTGTTTTATAGATAATACCATAAAGCATGTAATTAACTGATAGATTTGTATTTGAACCCAAGTATTTTGATCCTGTATGTTCTTCATATATATATATAATTTCCTCTCATGGGTAATCCAAATTCTTTAGGGTTATCTATCTCCTTCTACCATCTTCTAGTCCCTTGGTATCTTGCTTCTCTTAAGGCAGACTCAATGAGCTTTCTCTGTGCTATGAACAAGTCTGTGTCTTTTTCCAACTCTTCATTGAACTGACTCATGACCTGTCCTTTTGAAGATAGTACAAAGGCCACCAAAGTCCTTGAAACTCTCAGGACTCTGACATGTCCAAACTTTGCAGGTTACATTAGTCGTGCAAAACACCCATTACATTCCTTTAGTATGGCAGATAATTAAGAGATCTTAGCAGCAAAATATAAACACCAAATATTCCATAATTCATTAAGTGGTTTGTATGTTAACTTTCATAGAATAATCAGAGAGGATTCTGCATTAAAGAGTACGTAAACACTTTTGTTTGTTTTTGATAATCATGGAGAATAAGCAATGGAGGAATTTTCTTCATACTGCCATTCATTTAGGCATCAATAAAGATAAGGTACTTCCTACCTCTATCAATAAACAATGAAAAGGACACCCTTTTAAAAATCTTGTTATAACACTCTGAAAGTTAGTCTAAATTCTCTTCTTTTTACTTAATCATATGACTTGGTTGTCACATAGTTTTTCATTTGGGGAATCTACTCTTTTTTTTTTTAACCAGATTCTTTTATATATGACAGTTGCCTTCTTTTCTCAAACTGACAGTAACTCTTTGAACCCTTCTTCAGAGGTCCTGGTTTCCAGGCCATTAATCATTTTAGTTGGCATCTCTGAGTCTAACACATGTCCATCCCATCAGTTTTGAAAAGTGGGAATTAAACTGCACCCTCATTCTTAGTCAAACTGAGATTTCTTTTCCAATGCATACTTGCAGTCATCCTGGTAAGGAAACATCGTAGTGTTTTGTTGTTGCTGTTGTTTGCTGTAAATGGAACAAATGCCATTGCATAAAATGACAGAATGTTTATGGTTCGGAGCTTTCAGTAAGATCACATTGCTTATTTACATTAACTGGTTTCAGACCAAGTGATTTGTGACTATTCAGCTATTTTCTATTACACTATCCCTTGTGAATACCATGTCATTGATTATGTAAAATTTCTCCAATATTTCAAAGTCACAAGAAATCCTAATTCTCTCTGTTTAGATTTTGGTGACTGCATCCAAAGTGGTATCATTCTATATCTTACTGAAAATGCTTTGATAACATATTTGAATACATTATGGATAAAAACATACCTCTAAAAGGCGATATTTGATATGTCCCAGATTGTGATATTCATTTATGTTTGATTCTTCAATTCTCTAAACAATTAATCATTATTTAGAATATGTTTATTAGTCACATTTGTAATAAGCCTGTTTAATATAGTAATCAGTTACAATAATAACTCTATAGGGGTCAGAGTAAGTGCTATAAATTTTCATTGCATCATCTTTTCTTTACTTAATTACTAATGTATACTTTATTCTATGCTCATTACCAGACTTGAATATTAAAATGCATTTGTTCAAAAGAGAATTGAAATAAATGAAATTCATACTGCTGCTGTTGAAAGTTATGTTTGCTATCTCTTTTAAAGCATACCTCCAATTCCTACAACACAGAAATATACTGTGTAACACAGGATTACACAGACATAGATGTACACACACTGTACATTTATTCATGAAGCCGTTTACACATTCACTGGCCATAACCTATATATTTGGTTTATGTTTTAGTATCAGCTTATCAAATAAGAAGCACCCCATTAAACACCAGTGGTCTAAAATATCTAGTCTGTATTGTGCTGTGGTCTAGCATGTTTGTCAGAGTAACAGAAAAAAACAAATGAAAAACCTCACTTAAATAAAATATACTGCATTCATTCCCTTTCTTCACAGATATCCTAAAATGTTCACTCACAATATCCTTCATCCCCATGAGCATTTTAAACCATATATCCATGACTGTACAGCTGTCAGATGATTTAACTTTGTGCACTCTAACATGTCTTTGGCTAAGAATCACTCATGCATTTATTTAACATTCTTTTCAAAATATTTTATGCTTGTCACAGACCTCAAATATCCAAGAAAAACCGAGAATTCTTCATAGACAAATACATAAATGTACTCTGTGCTGTGTCTACCTCTTGATTTTTTTCCTACATAGTTAGAAGAGAACGTTGCTCAATGGAAGAAATACTACAGAAAAGTGAAAAAAATTATATCTTGTTTCAAAGGATTGGAAAGCTATAAGCTTTTTTTTTACTATTTAATCTAAGATGCATAAATCCACTCCAATTGTATTTGAGCACTTCCTACGTATGAAGTATAGACATTATACTATAAATCTGTTTCTGTATTCAGCATCCCATTCAAATACTTTAGATAAAGGATATTGTTTATAGCCAACATGTGTTTACCAAGCTCTATAGTTTTGTGAGTGTGCTTACTTACTTAATCACAGAGCTGCCTGTCTTGAGACAGAGAAATCTGCACCTTTGCAAAATTCACTCCAAGGTCACTGACAGTGCTTAGAACATTGGCTCATCTGGCTGTCATCCAAACTGCCTAGTAGCTATTGAAGTCCGTCCCACTTTCCCCTTGTCTACATAGGTTATGATGAAGGATATTTCAGATTAGACTCCTCAAGGTTCAAAACATCAAGACATAGTTAATCAAAGTGTTGTTCATACTTTTTTACCACTATCTTTAAACTAATTATTAGAATGTTAAAATGGCTACGAATGTAAAAAGTCATAATAGTAGAGTATGTTTGCACTTTAAAGTGTAGAAGCTGTTCATGTCTATGTATCATGGCTGACATTGAAGGCAAAGGAAGGTCAGAACAAGTGTCAGAGAAACAGCTACAAAGTTGAGTCACAGAATATATATTTTACTTAACAACCTTTGAAAGAAAGGTAGATGGAAAAGAGAACGTTGATTCTAGCTTGTCTATTTCTAAACACTATTTCTTTGTAGTTATTAAGTACTTGCACTTGGAAGTTTTATATTTTATAAGTGAAGCAGCCTATTTTGTGGGAATAAATACCTTAACTATTTTAAAATTAAAGGATGTCATTTGATGTGTTTTTTGAATAGCTATACAAATATATTCAGTCAGAATTTTTGATTATTGCCTTTTTATTCACCTTGTTTGAAGAATGGTTGCTTTTTAATTCATTTCTTTACTATTTTTCTTTCACTACTTTGTCATAAGTTAAACTCTTAAAAAACTTTATGATTTAAGATCTGTATGTCTATATGCTTTTGCTGGCAGAAACAGTTTAATAAATGTTATTCTTCAAGCTATTTTTTCCCCCAAGCTATTTTAAAGCCTGCTCAGGATGTCATCCATATTTTATTCTCTCAACATAGCTTCTATTATATTTGAATATTTATGCCTTTTTCTTAATCAAACGTATGTGTAAACTTTATGTACATATGCTCTGTATGTTTGCTTTGTCCATTCCTTGTGCAAAAATGGTTTGCCAAGAATCAACAAAAGGTTTTCCATTTTTCTAGTGAAACAAATGAAAAGTAATTTTCTTATAATTAATATTATGTGCATATAAACAAATATTAGATACACTGAATAATTCATATTTAATTTGATGCAATGTGAAATTCATTTATTAAATTCATATTTAATTTGATACAATGTGAAATTATAAATAAAAAATCTTATCTCCAAGGATATTTTATCAATAGATGTATTATCTGAATATGTTCCTGAATACCGGTTTAAATTACCGCTTCTACTGGAAAATATTCTCTTCTGCAATTTTCTCTTATTGAAGTACTATGACTTCAAAACCAGCAAATAGTTGGAATTAGAAATAATGCAGGAGTTCTCTCAACACTTTTTGTAATGTAGAAAAGATGAAGGTTGAAAAACAAACAATGGAACTTTTCAAAACAAAGTCAGGAGGCAGCTTCCATAAAAAACACTCAGTTTCTACTTCTCATTGGATCACTTCAACAGCAAAAGTCTTGAATCACTAATACTTATTAAGCATAAGTGTTGCTCCTACCATGTCTCTAGAATTTCTTCTCAGTCCATGTGAATGTCTGCAGATGTTCTTTCATTAGTTGTTCTTATTATTTTGGATTGAACTAATGTCCTCACTCATGAGTACTGAAATATCATATTCATTACTGATCCTAATGCCTTGACTATAGCAAATGAGGCAGAATGCAAAGAGGATTAGAAGATGATAATGACTTGCCTCCTATATCAGAATCTGTTTTGGAGGTGAATTTTCAGCTAGATAAGATATTAATAGACAAACAGTGGGCAAGCCAAAGTGTCTATAAAGACATGGCAATTTAATCATATTCTGCAAACAGCTGAAATCCAGTTAGGTTATGAGGTTCTTGGGAATGTCTGTAAGGAACACTGGTTGATTTCTTCTGCAGCATCCATCTTTCTTCTTTGGTATTCCTTAGAAGAAAACTAAAAATTTTGTAGAACTGAATCGTACACTAGCTCCAGCAGAGGACTGAATAGCTTAAAATTTCAGTGTATCTACTGCTTTAAAAACCAATAATTAGTTTAGAGGTGGACACAAATCTAATTGAGACCAGACAGGTAAATCACAGGACTTTGCAGAGACTTCAGAAAGAAGATCTCTTTTTAAACTTGAACAAAATGATGTGAGACTAGGAAAGTTCTTGGGATAAGGTCAACAACTCTGGAATTTAGAGGAAAACTAGAGAAGCCAAGAATGATGGTGGTGCTGAATCTCTACATCAAAGTTGAATATAGATCTTTTTATTTTCTATTTTTAAGCCAAAACATGTCTTTATTGATTTAAGTCATTTTGAGGGTTTATTGTTTGTTTGTTTTTCTGGCACTGCCTATACAAAATATCTTATCTGATACAGTTTTCTGATTTATTCTTAAATATTATGATGGGAAACCCAGATGACAAATATTCAGAAACGTGAACAAGATGGTAATTGTCATTAGTATCAGAGTCCTAGTCTCTAGAGGCTGGCCAGGACAACAGAAAGTAACAATGGAGCCAGGCAAAAGCATACCATTATTCTAGCCTTAGGGAGAGACTTACTAACAGTGGAAATTACACTGACCTGTGAATTGTTGGGTCAGAAAAACTTAAGTGCAATAATTTCATTAAGAAGAAATAAACTGCATCATTGATGCTTGGAGTAATACTATGCCTCAGGAATTCAAACATGATCACTGGAGAGTAAGGATTATTTTTTAACAGACAAGAGTTGAAGCAACTGCATCTAGAGATCTAATGTGGAAATCCACAACACTACTGGGAGAACAGTTTAAGTGATAAATATTACTGGATGTTTATAAATAAATACTATTTGCTTCTTATCAAGATTTTTGTGGGACCAAGTTGATATTTATTAAGCAAAGGGAGAAAGGTCAGGATATTTGTAACCACCTCCATTCCTATAGATTATGGAAAAGCCTCATATTTATAAAGTATAATGGGGTCTGTGTGAAGAAGATGACATGGTAAACAAAACTATGGATAAGAACTGGAGAACGCTCCTTTTTTTTGTTCCAATAACTTGCTTATATCTTTCTTAGGAATAGAACATTTGTTTAATACTCTGCCTTGAGCATACAAATAATACAATTTTTGCTTTTTTCTGAAACTTCAGGGCAAAGATCATGTAAGTTATAGGAGAATTTATTTTCCTTTGCGTATACATCCCCACATAAATATAACTCCTAGAGAAACACACATTACTCTGAACAAAGAACTTAAGATCATATAACTATTAGAGATGAGAAAATTTTCAATAGCAGAACAGAAAGTATCTACAGATTTTTTAAACTTAATTAAAATAAAGGTAACTTATCATTTTACCATTATAAAAAGGCATTCTGCATCATTTTATATTAGATTACTTCTAATTTATGTTTGGATTTCTCTATATATAATAATATAGTGATTATATATAAATTAAATAATATTCTCATCTTCAATTGAATTAATATTTATCCAGCTCCCACTGTGATAAAAATCTCAAGGATTTGACAATTTGTGTTCCAAGGATTCTCTGTTTGGTAAATACTTAATGGGAAGCCAATGCTGTGTCCAGCATTGATGCTCTGGAGATAAAACATTTCTTTCATACATAACTTGCCTAGTTGGAAAAGACTTCTGGAAAGAAGGGTTTGCTTAGGAGGAATTGGGTAATAAGAGGAAAGAGTTATCTTCTTATATAGAAAGTTGTATATAATCTCAGTAGTATCCAAGAAGTTTATATCTTTAGGGAATATAAAGATGATGTGAGGACCCGGGGGGGGGGGGGGGTGCGGGGGCGGGAAACTTGCACAAAGTGACATAGAAACTGACAGGTCATAGGTAAAATAATGGTTCTTTAGATACCAAGATCATGCACATCAGTGAAACATGTTGTAAATACTTAAAAGGACCACAAGAAGTAAAATTTATGAGTTCTTCTAATTGATTAATGGATAAAAATCCTACCATAAATTATTCCATCAATTTTGCATCCCAAGTAAAAATCCAGATGCCTAAGTTGCTGGAAGTAAAAGTATCAAATAACTGATAAATTAACAATCATTTAATTAGTATCTACTATAATGAATGGGGTTTCTCAGGTGGCTCAGTGGTAAAAGAATCTACCTGTCAATGCAGGAGACTCAAGAGATGCGGTTTGATCCATTTCTGGAAGCTTTCCTGGAGCAGGAAATGGCAACCAAAATTCCAAAGCAGAGGAGCCTGGCAGGCTACAGAACATAGGGTTGAAGAGAGTCGGATGTGACTGAGGACACATACACTTCCATAATGAGTAAACAGGAACTACTAAACATCTCTGCGTAGGAAGCTCCATATATTCTGACTCTGATATTATCATCATCCCAATCACAGAATAAAACTAGATGACATTTTTTCCAAAGCTTTGCATTTTTGTAATTAAAAAAACTGCCATAACAAATATATTTTAAAAGCTAAATTCCATGTCCAACATAACATAAATTCTCAAGATATTAATTCAGATACTTGAAGTTACTCATGAGTTTACTCAACCATGGGTTTATTCACACACCACAATTTTATCAGGCAACGTAGTGTGAAATACATCCAAGTTGATGTCAACTTTAGAAAGATATATAGGGTCAGCACAAATATTTTGGGGTAAAGCAAAATTATTACAAGTACTACATAATCACTAGATCTAAAATTGTTAAAAAGCAGCTGGATGCAGATTAGCCGCATTTTAGTCTCCTGTATTTACATAAAGGACTACTGACAAAATTTAATGTTGTGGGGCACTTGTTTTTGAGTCAAAACCTGAAAGCAAGGAAGAGAAAAATTAACAGATTTACAGCCAAATCCTATTACTGCCGGGAGCCAGCAAGGGAAATCCTACCCATGGCAAAGGTCAATTGGGGAAGAGGCCTGACGGGCAAAGGCTAATCAGGGCTCAAGGAACCCCCTGGACTTACCTGAGCATCTATCCCAAAGAAAACTGGAGTCTGACTGCTTTACTATCTTACGCCTCTTACCAAGTCCTCTAATACTTACAGGGGCTTCCCCCCAACCACTTTTCTCTGAAAACATTAATTCAGAGCTGTAGTTTAAAAGTTCTCCTTGGCTTAATAGGAGTGTTCCAATCCAAGCCCCTCTGATAGCTTTCTAACTTGCATGACAAGTTTGTCCGGGCTCTTACAACTACGAATGTGACTGTTTATAGACTCCCAGCCATGCAAGGACAGAAAGCCTAATATTCTAAAATACAGGAATCTGTTGGAAGAAGTTAAAATCATTAGAATAGTACTAGAAAAGATTTCATTGTTGAATCAATGCTTGCTGGAGTTTCCTCTATCTATTGTATCCTTGGAAATATATTAATCCTTTGATTTAACCACATCAGATCTTAAGTTAATAAATTCCTTTCTTGCAGCTCACTACACCGGTGCCTTATAGGAATGTAACTTTGTTATGTGTCTAGCACCTAACTTTAGGAAAGTCACCTTAAAAGAAAAGTCTTTTACTTGCTAACTAACCTATTGTCAGGAGAGAGGGCCATAAAACTGTTAGCAGGCCCCCTGGCCAGAAGATGATGTAAACCACCTAAAAACTTTTATCACGAGATACACAAAAATAAGCCCTGATCCTGATAAGGGTCAAGACTGCTGACCCCACGTGATTTTGGTGTGAATCTATACCTCCCTTTCTCTGTTTCTTATGCGCATAACTTAGGATATAAAAGCAGCACTGGAAAATAAAGTTTTGGGCCTTGCTCACTGAAGCTTGGTCTCCCCGTGTCGTTCTTTCTCTTTTTCCATCCTTTTCTCTATTCTCCTTTTTCTGGTTGAGATCCTTGGAGCGCTGAGCCCTCTGAGTTTACTTATCTGCCTGGGCTTCTAAGACCCACTCGAGGGGGTGCCCTGGTGGGGTGCCTCCAGTGATTCAAGAGGGCGCCTGCGGCCTATGTAAACAGAGCAAGCCCCGTGCTGGGGTTTTATTGGTTTCCAGCGTAAACCAAGGAATCATCAGCCCCTGTCTCTCTCTCTTTCTCTCTCTCTCTCTCTGACGCCGATGCCGTTCATCCCGAGGATATCCTGGGTCATATCGAGGCTGGTCCCCGATATATTACATCATAAATTTATATGCTGACCATATTTCCCTTTTATCTACTTCCCTTTTTGCTCTGTAGCATTAAAGTTGCTTCAAGGTTTTTAAATATTCAAAAACATTTGAAGCTTCCAAACCTAGAATGTCTACATTGAAACAGATTCAAAGGACTAGATCTGATAGGCAGAGTGCCTGAAGAACTATGGATGAAGGATTGTGACATTGTACAGGAGGCAGGGATCAAGACCATCACCAAAAAAAAGAAATGAAAAAAGGCAAAATGGTTGTCTGAGGAGGCCCTACAAATAGTTGTGTAAAAAAGAGAAGCAAAAGACAAAGGAGAAAAGGAAGGATATACCCATTTGAATGCAGATTTCAAAAAATAGCAAGGAGAGATAAGAAAGCTTTCCTCAGTGACCAATGCATAGAAACAGAGGAAAGCAACAGAATAGGAAAGACCCACTCCAGTGTTCTTGCCTAGAGAATCCCAGGGATGGGGGAGCCTGGTGGGCTGCTGTCTATGGGGTTGCACAGAGTTGGACATGACTTAAGTGACTTAGCAGCAGCAGCAGCAGCAGCAGCAGCAGAGATCTCTTCAAGAAAATTAAAGATACCAAGCGAAATTTTCATGCAAAGATGGGCACAATAAAGGACAGAAATGGTATGGACCTAACAGAAGCAGAAGACATTAAGAGAAGGTGGCAAGAATACACAGACAAACTATGAAGAAAAGATCTTCATGACCCAGATAATCACGGTGGTATGATCACTCATCTAGAACGAGACATCCTAGAATGTGAAGTCAAGGGCCTTAAGAAGCATCACTACGAACAAAGCTAGTGAAGGTGATGGAATTCCAGTTGACCATTTCAAATCGTAAAGGATGATGCCGTGAAAGTGCTACACTCAATATGCCAGCAAAAATGTAAAACTCAGTAGTGCCCACAGGACTAGAAAAGGTCAGTTTTCATTCCAATCCCAAAGAAAGGCAATGCAAAGTAATGCTCAAAATTCTCCAATCCAGTCTTTAACAGTACATGAACGGTGAACTTTCAGATGGTCAGGCTGGTTTTAGAAAAGGCAGACAAATAAGATATCAAATTGCCAACATCTGCTAGATCATGGAAAAAGCAAGAGAGTTCCAGAGAAACATCAATTTCTGCTTTATTGACTTTGCCAAAGCCTTTGACTGTGTGGGTCACAACAAACTGTCGAAAATTCTTCAAGAGATGGGACTACCAGACCACCTGACCTGCCTCTTGAGAAATCTGTTTGCAGGTCAGGAAGCAACAGTTAGAACTGGACATGGAACTATAGACTGGGTCCAAATAGGAAAAGGAGTACATCAAGGCTGTATATTGTCACCCTGCTTAGTTAACTTATATGCAGAGTACATCATGAGAAATGCTGGGCTGGAGGAAGCACAAGCTAGAATCAAGACTGCCAGGAGAAACATTAATAACCTCAGATATGGAGATGACACCACCCTTATGGCAGAAAGTGAAGAAGAACTAAAGAGCCTCTTGATGAAAATGAAAGAGGAGAGTGAAAAAGCTGGCTTAAAGATCAACATTCAGAAATCTAAGATCATGGCATGCATCACTTCATGACAAAGAGTTAGGGAAACGATGGAAACAGTGACAGACTTATTTTTTGGGTTCCCAAATCACTGCAGATGGTGACCGCAGCCATGAAATTAAAAGATGATTACTCCTTGGAAGAAAAATTATGACAAACCTAGACAGCATATTAAAAAGCAGAGGCATTACTTTGCCGAAAAAGGTCTGTCTAATCAAAGCTATGGTTTTTCCCATAGTCATGTATGAATGTGACAGATGGACTATAAAGAAAACTGAGCACTGAAGAACAGATGCTTTTGAACTGTGGTGTTGGAGAGAAGACTGGTGTTGAGAGTCCCTTGGACAGCAAGGAAATTCAACCAGTTCATCCTAAAGGAAATCAGTCCTGAATATTCACTGGAAGGACTGATGCTGAAGCTGAAACTCCAATACTTTGGCCACCCAGTGCAAAGAACTGACTCATTGGAAAAGACCCTGATGCTGGGAAAGACTGAAGGCAGGAGGAAAAGGGGACGACAGAGGATGAGATGGTTGGATGGCATCACTGACTCAGTGGACGTGAGTGAGCAAACTCTGGGTGTTGGTGATGGACAGGGAGGCATGTTGTGCTGCAGTCCTTGGGGCTGCAAAAATTTGGACACAATTGAGCGACTGAACTGAACTGAAACCTAGGTATCTACACTGAAAGCAAAAAGCAAGAGAGAGATCTGAACCCTCAACCCAAAGTACTGCTCTTTTTAAAATTAGTAGCTTATTAGATACACCCATCATTTAAAAGTGAACATTCAATTTCCAAATATATAGGATTTTTTTAAAGTATCCTTGATATTAATTTCTCATTTTTGTATTAATTTGTCATTTAAATGCTTTCTTCTCTGAAATCACCCTCTGTGTTTTTCCAGTCCTCTAACTTTATTGAGGCTTTCAACAGCTTGTCAAAGGTCTCTCTTGGCAAATGTCACATTGCACTTGAAAATATGTGGGTTATTTTCAAATATTTTTTCACACTGATTTCTAAAATAATTCCACAGTGATAACAGAACAGACTCTGTATAATTTCAGTACCTTTAGAACATGAAATTTTTGTACTTTCTTTTAATGTTAATGGATATATTCCAGGGTCTCATAGTTTATAGTCTATGGGAATTTGAATAGAATTTGTATCCTATTGTTGTGTGTAAATTGAATAAATCTTAATTATGTTTAATTGGTTAATAGTGCTTTTCAGGTCTACTATATTCTTCTCCCTCTATGTTTATTCATTCCATTAAATCTTAAGTGTTTGATATTGAAAGCCCAACTAAAAATCCTAATGTATCTACTTAAAACAATAATTGTAACATATCGTAGAACTATACGTAACCTTGTTCTGTATTTTCCAAGTCTCTGATAAATGTGTTATTGGAAGGACTGATGCTAAAGCTGAAACTCCAATACTTTGGCCACCTCATGCAATGAGTTGACTCACTGGAAAAGACTCTGATGCTGGGAAGGATTGGGGGCGGGAGAAGAAGGGGATGACAAAGAATGAGATGGCTGGATGGCATCACCGACAAGATGGGCATGAGTTTGAGTGAACTTCGGGAGTTGGTGATGGACAGGGAGGCCTGGCGTGCTGTGATTCATGGGGTTACAAAGAGTCGGACACGACTGAGAGATTGAACTGAACTGAACTGATACTTTCCTAGTCTAAAAAATAAAAGAAGAAAGAGAAAAAAAAGTATAAATAAAAGTACTATACACTTTAATACATTGGAAAAATCATAGCAGGTGAAACTCTTAAAAAAAATAAGTAGAAAGGTGAATATAGAGTTCTTTCGTATCAATGATATAATGACCCAAATCCAAAAGGATTCATCCTCTAGTATTAAAACAATCTTTTTTAAATATTTGGTTTTTACCAAAACTGTCAGGAGTAGAACAAATGGTCTGTCCTTTAAGGGAACAGTAATCAATTTTCACCTGAATAAATAGTGTAAAGGTTGACGTGTGTATGTAAGTGTATAATGAGCTGAAGAAGGAAAGAGGGAATAAAAACACGATATTAGGCTCTGAGTAGTGTTCAAAAGTCATGATCCATTGAATAAAAAGTACTTGAAAGCAAGTAACTATTCTCAACGCAAGTAATTTTTAAACCATATGCTTAAAGTCATAAATAACATCTTACTTTGTCTTTTTTAATCTTATTATTTTTATCAAGAACAGTGATCATAATTTAATAAATGTCTATTTCAGCATGGGTCATCTAGATGATATTAGTTTCCACTCACAGAAACTATGAGCTTTGGCTCCTATGTTTCTGCTTCATTCTTCCCTGTTAAATCTAGGTTGATCCTGTATTATGACACTTCAGAGGGAGGCACAAATGGATTAAGCACTGTTGCTGCTGCTGCTGCTAAGTCGCATCAATCGTGTCCGACTCTGTGCAACCTCATAGATGGCAGCCCAACAGGCTCCTCTGTCCCTGGGATTCTCCAGGCAAGAATACTGGAGTGGGTTGCCATTTCATTCTCCAGGATTAAGCACTAGAACCTGCCAATTTATTGTATAAAGTTCCATTGATCCTGCAAACTTCAAACTATTAATATGACTTTGAAATAAATGTCTCCTAAAAGAGTAAGTTACTTAATAATATTACATTTGCAATCCCCTTTGCTACAAACCATTATACCAGCCAGCATGCCAGACATCTTTGAGATTTCACTAACCAGTGGAGAAACAAGCATCATTAACAACTTAAGAAATACTATAAAGCAAAGTATGATGACTTGATAACCATTTGCTTTGTACTCAGGATTTCATGGAATGGTAGTATTTGCCTTGGGCATCAAATTTCTAACACGGGAGGGGGGAAGGATAAAACACATTGGAAAAATGCAAGGCGCTTGGAACAGACCACATGGCTTACAACAGAGACGTTGTGGATAAAAACTAGGGCAGAAGGTTAAAAGAGTTGTGACCAAGTTTACTATGGAATTTTATACTTTTACATGTATCAAGTCTCTGAAGGATTTAAAATTCACCTTCTTTTCAAGTTTTCTACTCCTGTTCTCTCATGCAAACTCTAAATGCACAGAATAAATATGCATTTGAAAGTGTCAGTGGTGATCACACTTCACTCCTTTATATCATGACACTCTATTAGGTTGGATTAGGAAAAAAACAGAATGAGTTAATGAAAATGAGAGGAAATCAATGAATGGTAATCTGATTATAGAGGATCTAGGCATATCATAGGAGAAGGAAATGGCAACCCACTCCTGTGTTCTTGCCTGGAAAATCCCAGAGACGGGGGAGCCTGTTGGGCTAATGTCTATGGTGTCACACAGAGTCGGACACGACTGAAGTGACTTAGCAGCAGCAGCACCAGGCATATCATATCAATGGTTAAGTGCAAGTGGACATCAGCAACTTAGTTGAATGTCTGTGTTTTAATAAGACATGAACGTCTACGCATATGTTAAAATACAATGTCTATTTACAAACACTGTGACCATAAAAGATTTTGCTGAGACTTTCCTTTTAAAAGATTATATTCCCAATAACAAAGTGAACTAGCAAGAAAATATCAGATGGGATTCAAGAGATCCTTGCTTGAATCAGACAGGTTTCATTATCAAATGGGACTACTGGAAAACATTTTTAAAAAAGTCCATTATTTACACAATCTGGAAAATGATTTGTTGTATTCTATTTCAGTTTGTGAGTTGGCATATCATAGTACTGAACTATAACATGCTTAACATGCCCCAAATATTTTATATAAAATAATGTTCAAAATAATAAAAATAAGCATAAATAATATATGCAGTAAAAAAGAAAGATTTCTTGCTCCCATACTTTTACATGGCACTAGTGCCATCTCTCTCCTTCTAAATTTAATAGAACCTATTACCTAGTTATCACTATCTGAAGTGAAGAGTTTCTATAAATCAGAACTCTACATGATTGCTCATACATATGAGAAATGGGGAAAACAAATGCACATAAATTTATATAATGATCTATAACAATAATGGAGAAATGATCACACATTCTATTTTTACAGTGTATTAAATATACATAGAACTAGTCTTGATAACATGATCGTGACCAGTAAGATTCAGCAGAATAAAAGAGAAAATAGGGTCTCAGTATACATGGTCCTCTGTTTTGTGCCACATTTGGGTTCTTAATTCTTTTTTTTTTTTGGAGAAAGATGCCTGGTGCTCATGTTACTACTGCATAGAAAACTTCTAAGAAAAAAAGCTTTTGGGAGGATGAGAATTCCTCATGTGACTGAGAATTTAAAATTATTTCCAGAAACAAAGAGGAACCCTCTTTCTGTGTATAGTGTTGATATAAAACAGAATTAAAGTTGAACCATAGTTCAGACAAGTCCAAAAATAAAAATATAACAAATCATCTGCTCTACAGAGAGAGACATTTGTCCAGAACTAACATGTTGATTCCTGAACTGAAGGAATTCCATCACTGTCCTCTCCAGAAATCTATGCAAGAATTTTAACAAATGTATAAAGATCAACAGCTAGATTATAAATTTGTGGATGGAAGAAGGTATAATTTTTTAAATTTCACATTACAAGGCAATGTATCCTGTTTTAAGGAACATGATTATGAGATTAATATTAAATGGGATTACTGTTAAATTGCATTAATTATATGCTAAAATGTTAAACATTACAATTCTAAATGTGTAAATGAAATATAACAACTAATGTGTAATAACTCATGGTTAAATTATATGCATTGTAAAACCTGAATGAGGAAAAAAAAGTAGTATATTATAACTAAAATGGCTCATTTTTTACTTACATTCTTGATTCCAACATCCATTAATGTCAAATTTTTAAAATAATTTCACCAAGTAAAGAAGAATAGAATGTTCTACATTTAACATCTCAAATATTATCTGAATTAATAAAGTCAAGTACTTTAAAGTTCATCTAATTTATTTTTAAGTGTAAAGTTAACATAATTTATAAGTTCTAATATTTTTAACTTCTTTGGGTTGCGTAGAATATCTCAGGATATACTATAGAGAAAGTCAGTTTCTTTCATATTTCTGTAAAAGAAAAACCAAAAACAGAACTGTAACAAGGCTGGCTCAGGCATATAAGTTTTAAGGCCAGGATGAAGCTACGCCTTGGAATATATAAGCTCTTAATGGAATGGATCTTTGCTTTCCCACCTAACTGAAAATGAGAAAGTGCTGGAGAACTTTCTCTCCTGATCCAAGATCTTTGCTCCTCTGAACAAGCTGTGAAGGAGTGAGTGCGTCGCTTCAGTTGTGTCCGACTTGTTCAGGCCATATGGACTGTACCCTGTCAGGCTCCTCTGTCCGTGGGATTCTCCAGGCAAAAATACTGGTTGTTGTTGTTCAGTTGCTCAGTCATGTCTGACTATGCAACCGCATGAACTGCAGCACACCAGGCTTCCCTATCCTTCACCATCTCCTGGTGCTTGCTCAAACTCATGCTCATTGAGTTGATGATGCCATCCAACCATCTTATCTTCTGTTATCCCCTTCTCCTCCTATCTTCAATCTTTCCCAGCATCAGAAGCTTTTCCAATGAGTTGGCTCTTTGCATCAGATGGACAAAGTATTGGAGTTTCAGCATTAGTCCTTCCAATGAATATTCACAATTGCTTTCCTTTAGGATTGACTGGCGGAGAAGGCAATGGCAAGCCACTCCAGTACTCTTGCCTAGAAAATCCCACGGATGGAGGAGCCTGGTGGGCTGCAGTCTGTGGGGTCGCTAAGGGTCGGACACGACTGAGCGACTTCACTTTCACTTTCACACATTGGAGAAGGAAATGGCAACCCACTCCAGTGTTCTTGCCTGGAGAATCCCAGGGAAGGGGGAGCCTGGTGGGCTTCCGTCTATGGAGTCACACAGAGTCGGACATGACTGAAGTGACTTAGCAGCAGCAGCAGCAGCAGCAGCAGGATTGACTGGATTGATCTTGCTGCCCAAGGGACTCTCAAGAGTCTTCTCCAACACCACAGATCAAAAGCATCAACTCTTCGGCACTCAGATTTCTTTATGGTGCAACTGTCACATCCATACATGACAACTGGAAGAACAACAGACTTGACTACATGGACCTTTTTTGTCCAAGTAATTTCTCTGCTTTTTAATATGCTGTCTAGAGTGGGTTGCCATTGCCTTCTCCAAGGAATCTTCCCAATCCAGGATTGAACCGAGGTCACTTATGTCTCCTGCTGGGTTCTTTACCACTAGCACCAGCTGAGAAGCCCATGAAGTAGTAGAATATTTTGTTTGCAGGAGGATCACTGTTGATAATTCCATCAGCTTTTAGACTCTAGCATTATTAGCCCTGGCAGCTGTGTATTGTGCTGTGCTTAGTCACTCAGTTGTGTCCAACTCTTTCAACTCCATGGGCTGTAGCCCGCCAGGCTCCTCTGTCCATGGGGATTCTCCAGGCAAGAATACTGGAGTGGGTTGCAATGCCCTCCTCCAGGGGATCTTCCTAACCCAGGGATCGAACCCAGGTCTTCTGCATGGCAGGCAGATTCTTTACTGTCGGAGCCACCAGGGAACACCAGTTCTGGTAAAGACCAGACCAAAAATCACAATGTTTTCAAAGGGACAAATCCATAGAAAGGCTCTCAGGATATGACACTCCAGATTTGATTTAGTGATAGCAAAGTGATTTGTAACACCTTGATTAGGTCCATCTTTTTAAATTCTACTTGGTCTCTTAGAAAGTGTTTAGGAAGCAAAAAGATTTCATGCCAAATGGACAGTCAACTGAGTCCTTGCAGCCTTGGTAGTAGGGTATGTACTTTATACTAATTTCCATGAACCTTCAGTTTTAGAAACCAGACACTTTCTACAGTGGATATCTGCCTTTTCAGTTCCACACATCTCCTTTTCTCCTTTTGGCCATGTCCCCTGACTACCCCCCCCCCCCCCGCCAACTAGCTCTGAATTCTTGGCTAGGGATCATTGAATAGAGACCCCCTCCTAGGTTAGCTTGTGCAGTGGCTGTTCCATATAAGATTCTTCTAGACCAAGACTAATATAAAGGGAATAGAAAGAACTTTTAAGTCATAAATAATCGGTTACAAGCTAGAATTATAAAGTCAGTATGGCCTAAAGAGTAGAAGAAAGGAATGGTTTGAAAGATTTCCAATTTGGATGGAAATTAGAAACCATAATTGTCCTAAAATGAATGTACACAATAGCAATATTTTCTCCTTCTTGTCCTTTCACACATATCAGATACCTCACCTATCTGACAAAAATACTCTTGTATGCATGCATGAGCGGGCATGCAGGCACACACACACACACACACACACATACAACGAAACGCACATAGGGGAGAGAGAAGAGTAAGAGGAGTAAGAGAAGATATCCTGACTTTCTTTGTCTGTTTTAAAATCAATCCAATAGGTCCAATTGATCACAAATTTTCTCAGTATTTTGTGTTAACAGCCCCTGCTGTATGCCAGTCACTCTACTAGGCCTTAAAGCTGCAACTGAGGTGGGATGCACAACAGACACACAAGCACACAAAACAATCAAAAACAAATTAAAAGAGTTTATATTTGTGGTGAGCTGAGTATGGAAATATGTAAAAGCCAGATGACCTTGCTTCTTTTATATAAAAGTAGAAAACTATGGTCGTATTCTGAAGGGGTAAAGTTATCTCAACAATGAAATCTTAGTTAAAAGGTTGAAAACTGAGCAATCATATCTAAGACTGTGCTAATAGCTAGATTAACCACACATGGAAGTCCATTACTTAATATTAACAAAAAATACAGCCTAAATATCAGTAGGTTAAGAAAATACTAGTCACTGCCACTATTGTCTCATTTATCACTCTTCTATGAAACTGTTTCCATGACAATTGCTTATTTACTTTGCATTTTTTTGAATGCAGAGATTTTGTCACATATAGCAACGTAACTCTAAGATTATTGTTATCATATCCATTATTATTATCATTTTGTCCAATGTATTATTGAACATAATATACATTCAATAATAGTTTGTGGAGAGGTTAATAAATAAATATATTTTACATGTTACTGCATTAGTAGTTATATAATTTAAAGTCATTCTAATATGCATTTAAACTTATTATTCTTTAAAATTAAATATATACATGAAGACACAAAATGACAGAAAAATAAAAAATGTATATTTAAATTATCGTGGTCCATTTTTAATATTACTCCTGCTTGTGAAATTATTTGCAAATTTAAAGTGAAGAGGAATAGGATGCAGACTACAATATACTAATCATCACTGATTCCATGTATTTCAGTGTTAACTGTACTCCACTGGATCCTTTCAAAGAAGCATTCTTGACTTCTCCCACTTGCTCTATTTTACAAAGATTTCCCTCCCCTACTTATGGGACAAGAAGACACATTCTAAGAATGTTTAGAACAGTGGTTATTTTTTAAATTTTACAAATAGTAAAATGCATTGTACCCTTTTCTGTGTTTTCAATCCCTTCAATCTATGAAACTTGATGACTAAATAACCAGCTTGAAATATGACTATTAATTTCCTTATAAAACTTGTCCTGAGAAAAACTGTTCAGTTGGGAAATAAAAGCATTTCTCTAGAGTGTGCTATTTATGCACATGTTTACTCAAGAGAATGACTATGTATAAGAAAAATTATTTATCCTAATGTTACCCTCTTTATTCAATAATAAATTAGCTATCCTAAAGTTGTGTGTATGTATGCTCAGTCCCTGATCATGTCTGAATCTTTGAGATCCCTTTGGAGCCTGCCAGGCTCCTCTGTCCATGGAATTTTCCAGGCAAGAATACTAGAGCAGGTTGCCATTTCCTCCTCCAGGGGATTTTCCTGACCCAGAGATTGAACCTGCTTCTCTTGTGCCTCCTGCGTTA
Organism: Moschus berezovskii; assembly: GCF_049115385.1. Classification (NCBI taxonomy): domain Eukaryota; kingdom Metazoa; phylum Chordata; class Mammalia; order Artiodactyla; family Moschidae; genus Moschus; species Moschus berezovskii. The sequence continues at coordinate 39,572,605 of NC_142464.1, forward strand.
GCAAATGGATTCTTTACCATTGCTGCCACCTGGGAAGGCCCCTTCCTAAAGTTATTCTCTTTAATTACTCACGATTAATAGAAAATTAGATTCCTATTTAGGCTAATCCCAAAATACACTTTAACAAATTTCAAATGCAATTTCAACTTGAATTCATGTATAGATCACATAGAAAATATACATTAAAATAAACGTATCGTTTATGTTTTTATTATGCTTCCTGTTTATTTTGAATACAGTATATTAAGGATTTTTCCTAGGCTGGAAAGGGACAGGGTAGTCAAGGGCTCCTACTAATTATGAATTGAGAATAATTGTTTACAACAAAGCCTAACACTAGATTTTCCCAAAGTTGCTGGCCTTGTTTTAAAAAAAAAAAGTATGAAAGTATTTCTTCTCTAAAATGAGCTACATGTATTATTTTAGTGTCTAAATTCAAGAGCTTCTATTCATTGCAAATTGTATTAAATGTAAACAAAACAATAGATGCTTATCTTTTGTTGGGATTTTTTTTTTTCCTCAGTGCAAAGTTAGGATATGCAATTACATATTATCTAAAACTTAAGCTATATTCTCTGGTTTCTCTTCAGATCATATAAATCCTTTGCTCATTTTTAAAGTTTAAGCTACCATATAAATTATAATGCCTAAAATTGGAATTAGTATTTTATTTACTTGAATGCCACATCTCCATTTTCCACCATGTTGAATGATTTAAATGCCCTAATTCTTTCTATTTTTGTATAATATTAATATACTAGTATTTAAACTCACCTTTTTATTCAGTGAATTTTTTGATAGATGAGCTAGGTTCTGAATAATATACTATCTGCTGCAAAGGTGTGAAATAACATCCTTGTGCTTTGATTTAACTTACTGTTTATTCACTTGTACCAGCCAAATCCAAGGCTCATCTCTATTGGCACCTCAAGATTACAGAGATATCAGTACTAAACTGGGGAACATTTTCTTCTGTTCCGCTAAAAGACTCTACGCTAATATTACTTTAGACTCATTCTACACAAGTCACTAAAATAGCCTGGTGCCTCTTATAAAGAAACATCTTAACTTACTCAGCATGAACTAAGTAAAAATGGCTTTAAATCTGTTTAAAAGCAAATATTTCCTCATACTTTTCTTTATGAAAGAAATTCATGAGAAAATATTGTAAATACCTAAAGAAAATAGGAACAAAATTAAGGTGAATTTAGCTCCATTAAATTCTATTAATTTCTGTGTGCTTAATCTAAGTCAAAGATGAATCCAATAAAATGCCATTAATGGCGGTGAAAAAAATCAATGCAACTTTATATTACTGTTCAGTGGGTGGGTGTTAATATAACTTTTCCTGTGGAGAGAAAAAATTAGGTTTTCTTTAAAAACAGCTAGGACCACAACAGTTATAACAATTTTCCTTCCTACTTGTTCTGTGAAGCAATTATGCTTATAATCAATAGAAAAAATGAAATGTTATGGGATGCAAACATTGTTGAGGAGTATATTATCTCAGGTAGTATTGAAAGACATAACAAAGGAAAACCTTTAATAGGAAATAAAACTTGAAGTTCTCTTGTTTTTCTCATCCTTTGTTAAACTCAAGGATAGTTTTAACAGCTATTAGCAGACCTTATGGAGAAGGAAATGGTAACCCACTCCAGTGTTCTTGCCTGGAGAATCCCAGGGACGGGGGAGCCTGTAGGCTGCCGTCTATGGGGTCACACAGAGTCGGACACAACTGAAGCGACTTAGCAGCAGTAGCAGCAGTAGACCTTAAAAATAATTTTATGCTCATCTTAATGTGGCATGATAATTACTACCATTCCTCACTATCATTTCCATGTTTCAATATTATGACAAGCTCAAAAGAGTAATGGTTTTCTTTTATTGTGGTGGTGGTGGTTATTTTGAGGTTGGAAAATGAAAACAACAAAGGGGTCTAATGGTATTAAATCCCTTTACACGGGTCACTATTTATTTTGATTTTTATATTTTATTTTACAATACTCAAAGAGTTTGGCAAATGCAAAAGTCTTAGAACAACTTTGAAAATGAATGAAGGTGAGTGATCATTTTGGTCTTATACTGATTACTGTTAGCATTTTTAAAAAAGGGTCTTGTGTTCAAAGTAACTTGAAAAGTGTTAACATATATAGAATTTCTAAAAATTCTGAACTTCTGAAATCCTATACACTTTAGCACATTAAGCAGTCTGAGAAATGCCAAAAACAGTAAATGCCAAAACAAACGAACAACAAAAAAAGGAAATGAATCACTTATCCTGCATAATTGACTTAGGGAAATATTATTTAAGCCATCCAATCAGTATTCAAACAAGTGTAAATGAAAATCAGGGGCTCAAAATTAAAAGTAAGGGTAAACTTTGAAAGATAATACTCAAAGAAAACAATGCATTTAATAGATTTCCTCTGGTAGCTCAGTTGGTAATTAATCCTCCTGCAATGTAGGACACCAGGGTTGGATCCTTGGGCTAGGAAGATGCCCTGGAGACGGAAATGGCAACCCACTCCAGTATTCTTGCCTGGGAAATCCCATGGACAGAGGAGCCTGGCAGGCTACAGTCCATAGGGTCACAAAAGATTCGGGGATGACATGGTGACTAAACAACAATTGATCAGTATAATTTTATTGGGCATATATTACACTCAGAACTTTGCTAAGTGTTATGAGGAAGCACGTATTTTGCATGGCCTGACTCTTGCTAAATAAACAAAAAGTATGTCTCCCAAGTGCATGGTGAAGAAAAGCATTTTTTTTTAAATTTCTGGAAGTCAAGAAAAGCATAGTTCACTATTTCAGAGGATGAATCATAGAGAAAGGTAGCCCTTGAAATACTTTTATTGAATTTGAAAAGTCTAGAAGGTGACAGTCTAAATAGAAATAAAAGTCTAGAAGGTGAATGATAAAAATATGATGGTGATCTCTTATTGGTGTCACTCTTTCGTAGCTTCCTTACCCTGGAAGAAGTCAAATATATGTGCCTGAGGCAGTTCAATGAAGAGGTCCACGTGGTGAAGGACTGAGACTTGTCAAAACCACTTGGGTCAGACAAGAAATGAATCTCCAATGATTCCCACCCCTTGTCAGCCTTTTGATCAGACCAGTTGACTCCGAGTTCATGAGAGACTTTGAGCCAGGGGCACCCAGCTAAATTGTTCCCCAGTTTCTCACTTAAACAAGTGGTGATATAATAAATACTTTATTTTTCTTTAGCTGCTAAGTTTTAGCTAATATGTTATTCATCAACAGAAGAGTAACACAGGTGGAAATGTGTCAGGTAGTTGAATGGACACTTATAAGAGCCTCAATCACAATACACTCTCAACCAAATGTGTTCACTGCCTCTCATTACCAGTAAAATTAATTGCTTCCTCAGTTTAAACATCTAAATTCTTGTGTGATCTGTCTCAAGTTGTCTTTCTCATCACTCCATCTTCTCCACATTTCCTTAGCACCAACCAAACGAAAGCAACCTGAACTCCTAGAGTATGCTCCATGATTCTTATTTTTGTTCAACTATTGTGCTTCCCCTCTCCTGCAAATCAAACTTAATTTCTAAACCTGTAATTTACAAATGGCATTTTGAAAAGTGGGCTAGAGTCACACAAATTGGTTGTAAGAATATCAGTTACTCAAAATGTCTTCATCTCAAAAATGTGGGTATGAATATACCATCATAAATTGCTTTGTAAAATAAGTATTGGAATGTAGACAAAAATTTAAGAATTGTACTTGGTAGAAAGTAAGACCTTTTATAAATGATAATTTCTCTTCTTTCCTTCATCAATCACCTGTCCCAATCTCAGTTGGAATTCATATTGTTTTCCCATTATTTGGATCTAAGGTTGGTGCTAAGGCCACAGATTATAAGGACTACTTTTTGGTTATTTTGAAGGAAAGTAGTTTGGAGAAATCATAATTTACACAGATTAATCTGGCCAATGTTGCAGAAATGCTGAAAGAAGAAATTCTAGGGGATAGCTAATCTAAAGGATATTAGTAATGGGATGGAGAATTTCCTGGAAGGCACTTGACTGAAACAGTAATATACATACTTGTTAGCAAGGGATCAAAATTAGTTCACTTATTTTGTGTTAGAGGTCACAGTCACATAAAGTGATAGGCTTCCTATTCCTGGAGGGGTTTGTATATGTCTGTTTACACTTTATTTGCTTTCAATAGTGAATCATTTAGAATAAATTTATATTGAGATTTATTTAGCCAGCAAAGAAACCCAGTAACAAGCTACAACTCCATTTTGCATACTGAAATTTTTTATTTCTATGCTGACTTTTTCTTTTGTTTGGATGGCCTATGATTTCACATTTAACAAGTGATAAATACTGATGAGTAAATATTGGCATTTATACACACATAAGAGATTAAGCTTTAGTTAGAAAGAAACATAGCTAAGTAGATTCCTAGAAAGAAACAATGACAATTATATAATTGAGAATATTATCATTTCAAAGATTTGTAGCCTAAATTTTCTTATAGAAAGAAAAGTAATTTTTATTTATTAAAAGACAGTGCTAGTTTATTTCATTCTTCCTTCAGTGAGTCAGATAAACTTCAGGTCTGAGTTATGAGCAACAATTTTACTGAAGGCTTTGAAAAATCTAGCAAACTTGCAACTTCATTGATTCCCTAGAATCATTACTCAGTGATCCCAGATGGGAGACACCAAATTATTTCATTGGAGCTGCAACCATCTTCTGGTGGTTAGAATTGATTTTCAACCTGAGTCATTTTTAGCTTAACCAATATGGACTAACTGCTTTAGCAACTTGAACAAGAGATAGGCCATTTGAGTCAATCTATCTGTTTCCATATATTGCTTTGAGATTACAAAAATTAGCTTTGTTCAATTGCATCTATTATACTATGACATTTTAAATTTTAACTTTAAAATAAAGAAATACATTCTAGGTATCATGTTATAATTTATTATTATTATACTCTGTACATTCAGTTCAGTTCAGTTCAGTCGCTCAGTTGTGTCCGAATCTTTGCGACCCCATGAATCACAGCACGCCAGGCCTCCCTGTCCATCACCAACTCCCGGAATTCACTCAAACTCATGTCCATCGAGTCGGTGATGCCATCCAGCCATCTCATTCTCTGTCATCCCCTTCTCCTCCCGCCCCCAATCCTTCCCAGCATCAGACTCTTTTCCAGTGAGTCAACTCGTCGCATGAGGTGGCCAAAGTATTGGAGTTTCAGCTTTAGCATCAGTCCTTCCAATGAACACCCAGGATTGATCTCCTTTAGAATGGACTAGTAGTATTCAATAAATATAAGCTACTTCTCCCCTTTTTCTCTCTTCCCCAGAATAGTTAAGATAATTTCTGCCTAGGAAATAAAAGAATGTTTCATAGTAAGCCACATAATTAATTTGTCCTGTAAACATGTGACTTACTATGAAACATTCATTTCCTAGGCAGAAAATATCTTAACTATTCTGCAGATGCTGATTGCAGCCATGAAATTAAAAGACGCTTGCTCCTTGGAAGGAAAGTTATAACCAACCTTGATAGTATATTAAAAAGCAGAGACATTACTTTGCCGACCAAGGTCCGTCTAGTCAAGGCAACGGTTTTTCCCGTGGTCATGTATGGATGTGAGAGTTGGACTGTGAAGAAAGCTGATCGCCGAAGAATCGATGCTTTTGAACTGTGGTGTTGGAGAAGACTCTTGAGAGTCCCTTATACTGCAAGGAGATCCAACCAGTCCATTCTAAAGGAGATCAATCCTGGATGTTCATTGGAGGGACTGATGCTAAAGCTGAAACTCCAATACTTTGGCCACCTCATGAGACGAGTTGACTCACTGGAAAAGACTCTGATGCTGGGAAAGGTTGGGGGCAGGAGGAGAACGGGACGACGGAGAATGAGATGGCTGGATGGCATCACCGACTCTGTGGACATGAGTTTGAGTGTACTCCGGGAGTTGGCGATGGACAGGGAGGCCTGGCGTGCTGTGATTCATGGGGTCGCGGAGAGTCGGACACGACTGAGCGACTGAACTGAACTGAACTGAACTGACTGATTCTGGGGAAGAGAGAAAAAGGGGAGAAGTAGCTTATATTTATTGAATGTTACTATGTGACAGAAATTGTACCAAATGAGCTATCTATACAATTTCATATAATTTGTATCACCTCATTATCCCCAATTTCTGATCAGAAGTAAACTGTCTAGGATTACACAAGTGGAATCAAAGCTAGGATTCAGAATCCAAGTTATTCAATATCAAGTTAGTTCATTTTTAATCTACCAAAGACATCTTTTCTTAAAAGCATTGACTCAGGTTTCTGTCTTTTTAATGTCAAGTACCGCACGTACCTGATATTACAGAAAATTAAATTTTTCTCATTCTACTTCCAGTTTAGTTCAGTTCAGTCACTCAGTAATGTCCGACTCCTTGTGACCCCATGAATCACAGCATGCCAGGTCTCCCTGTCCATCACCAACTCCCGGAGTTCACTCAAACTCATGTCCATCCAGTTGGTGATTCCATCCAGCCTCTCATTCTCTGTAGTCCCCTTCTCCTCCTGCCCCAAATCCCTCTTAGCATCAGTCTTTTCCAGTGAGTCAACTTGTCGCATGAGGTGGCCAAAGTATCGGAGTTTCAGCTTCAACATCAGTCATTCCAATGAACACCCAGGATTGATCTCCTTTCGAATGGACTGGTTGGATCTCCTTGCAGTCCAAGGGACTCTCAAGAGTCTTCTCCAACACCACAGTTCAAAAGCATCAATTCTTAGGCGATCAGCTTTCTTCACAGTCCAACTTATTTAACAAAGGGCTAAATGGGTTACTGTGCTTGAAACCCAGTTATAATGTGTCAAATTCTTAATAGGAAATTGAAGTAAATTAATTATTTTACTTATTGTCAAAGCAGTATTTCTAAAATGGAATTTTGATCAAATGCCTGATCTAGTTTGATGACTAAAATTGAGACAGGTCAATTCCTAGGCAGGTTGGTAAGAACTCCAGGGGTCCCCAAGGAGATAGGGCTCTGGAATTCTCAGGGAGGTGAAAAGGACAAATGCTTCTTTTTTTTTTCTCTATATATTCCTTAGTCTTAGTCATGTAAAATGGTTTGTTTCTTTAAGCCTAGAACTGATGATTACACAAGAAACAACTCAGTTTAAACTATCTGCTAGGGATTATACAACAACAATGTATCCTGCTTGAAGACAGTTTCTCCTTCCTAAAACCTTCTGACTGATTCTGATATCTTAGAATGTATATTATGGGAGTGGGTCTGGTAGGATTTTTCTATTGTTGAATTCTAATCCTGTTATCCTAAAATGTAAATTGTGGGAGTGTGTCTGGTAAAATTTTCACAAACTTGAGAGATTCTTTCGATTTACTGTAATAACTAAATAAAAAGTATATAACTCCCTCACTAAAGACTAGCGACTGGGGCACTCTCTACCCCCTTCTGATGTCTATGTCAGAAGCTTTCTCTGTTCCTTTTCATTGTAATAAAAATGCCACACAAGAGCCCTGAGTGGTCAAGCCTGGTCTCTGGTCCTGAAGCTAAATCTTCTTCGGAGATGGCGATTCCAACATCGTTCGCTGTAACCTGTCAATATGATTTAGGGAATATATTATAGAGAGTTAAGGATGAGTTGCACGATTCTGGTTTGAAGATGCAGGTAGATGATGCTTCCATTTCTTAAGCTGAAACTCCAGGAGGAGGAGGAGTGGGATATAAGACATGCTAATGAATACAGTTTGGGTCTGCTGAGTTGGCTGTGTGTGAGATAACAACATGGGCATGTCCAACAGAGGTAGGTTTAGGGGCAAGAAGCTCAGGAAAGAACACCAAGTAGCAGAAATAGATTTAATTTTGGCAAATAGTGTTTTCAATTTTTTAGAACTCTAATTAAAAATTAAATATTTTAATTCATATATAAATTAATCTTGGTGTGTGTGAGGTTAGGATATAATTTAATTTATTCCAAAAAATTAGCTAGTTATTCCTAGCATTTCTGAATAATCCTTTTCTCTATTTATTCATAATAAAACATTACATCAAATAAATGATGATATACACTATTACTGCTGGTTTTAGGATGAGGATGCTTTCCATAGCTTTTTAAAAAGATGTAGTGCAGTAGATAATAACTAGTAAGCATATTTATGCCTTTAAAGATATTTCTCCAGATAACAACCACACGTTAAAAGATCATATTTGGTGATTTCCCAACTAGTTACAATTTCATGAATTCTACCATCATTAAACACACATTTCCATGTCTAGTCCACAAGGCAAAATGACAAACATTTAATGAATTCAGTGAAATCAGGACATATTAGGGATATAATATGTTTCATAATCTATCGATATTTAGCTACATTATAAAATTACAGTGACAGAAGTGGTTTTTTTTTTTTTTTCCTTTTGAACCTGTAAGGCTTCTAGGGCTTGCCTCTTTCTGTTCTTATCATTCAAAAACCACTGGCTTACCAAACTGTCAGGCAAGTGTATGTTTCTCGGTTCTTGTCTCGTCACAACAATGATTTGGGGTGACGGACATTAAAGCCCTCGGCATGTCACAGCTCAAAGGTCTTGAACAAACCACATCATAGCTCTTAGACAAATCAGTGTTACAGCTCTGTTTTATTTAGAAGATAGCAGGAGAATCCATCCTCGAAGAGGAGAGAGTGGAGGAGAGTACTAGCGCACGGCAGTGGAGAGGGATTGGGGGGTGGGGAGACAGAAAGAGAGAAAGAGAGAGAGAGAGTGCATGCATGAGGGAGAGAGAGAGTGAGAGAGCGCTTGGATCCTCTGTTTTCTTCCCCCAGGCCTGCCCTATGCAAATTGGGCTCAGCCAGGAGCGCTCTTCTACCTGAAGTCCTCACTCTGGTCCTTGGACCTTTCTTTCACCTTCCTTTGTTCTATTTTTGCGAGCTTTTCCCTTCCTTGTCTTTTAGCCACCACCATTTTGGACTCCTTTTCCCTATTCTAACTACCTAACAAAACCATTTCACTTTTATCTTTTTGCCAAGGATTAACATCAAGATCTAGATGAGAGAGCTGAATCATAGGAAAAGCTAAGTGCCAAAGAATTAATGCTTTTGAACTGTAGCGCTGGAGAAGATTCCTGAGAGCCCCTTGGACTGCAAGGAGATAAAACCAGTCAATCCTAAAGAAAATCAGTCCTGAATATCCATTGGGAGGACTGATGCTGAAGCTGAAACTCCAATACTTTGGGCACCTGATGTGAAGAATCGACTCATTGGAAAAGACCAGATGCTGGGAAAGATTGAAGGCAGGAGAAGGGGACAACTGAGGATGAGATGAATGGATGGCATCACTGACTTGATGGACATGAATTTGAGCAAGCTCCGGGAGTTGGTGATGAACAGGGAAACCTAGCATGCTGCAGTCCATGGGGTTGCAAAGAGTCAGACGTAGCCAGGACATGGAAGCAACCTAGATGTCCATCTGCAGACGAATGGATAAGAAAGCTTTGGTACATATACACAATGGAATATTACTCAGTAAATAAAAAGAATGCATTTGAATCAGTTCTAATGAGGTGGATGAAACTGGAGCCTATTATACAGAGTGAAGTAAGCCAGAAAGAAAAACACCAATACAGTATACTAACCCATATATATGGAATGTAGAAAGATGGTAATGATAACCCTGTATATGAGACAGCAAAAGAGACACAGATGTATAGAACAGTCTTTGGGACTCTGAGGGAGAGGATGAGAGTGGGATGATTTGGGAGAATGGCATTGAAACATGTATGTTGTCATATGTGAAAAGAATCACCAGTTCAGGGTCGATGCATGATACAGAATGGTCGGGGCTGGTGCATGGGGATGACACAGAGGGAGGATAAAGGGAGGAGGGAGGTGGGAGGGGGGTTCAGGAGGGGGAACTCATGTATACCCAGGGCGGATTCATGTCAATGTATGGCAAAACCAACCAATATAATATTGTAAAATAATTAGCTTCCAATAAAAAATAAATTAAAAAAAACAAACAAACAAAGAGTCAGACATGACTGAGAAACTGAACTGTAACTGAACAGAACAGCAAAATCTAGGGATTAGTTAATCAACCATTTCATCTTTTGAAAATCCTAATGTGTATATGAATGTGTTAGAAGAAGTGGGACCAACATTGAAGCATTAGATGTTAAAACAACAGTTACGGAGCCTCAAAATCCTTAAATGCCATGCTTTACCAATCCTAGAGTACTACAAAGAATTGCTTTAGTTTTCATGTCGGTACATAGGTTTTATGTATGAGAATATCTTTGTGAGAGGAAAATGTTTTGTCTAAATTATGTTACATTTTCTCTCCTCCCATCTTGGATTTCACTTTCAACTCTTTCCATATTTATGCAATTTCTTAGCTTTTTGTAAATGGGCAATATGGAAGGAAAACACAAACTGTGAAGATCTGTTTATCTCTCATCAGTAACCTAAGCAGTAAACCTTACTTTCTCTTGTTTTTTCCTAGAGCTTGTATGATATAAACACAATACATATTTTACTGAAAGTTTTTCCCATACACTTCTTTCCACATTTCAGAGTTTCTTTCATTTTTTATTACCATTTATTTATCATTCTGTCCTTTCTCTCATCTTTTATATGTACAGCTATGAAAAAAAATATTCTCAACAGTAAGCTCCTCCTCTGTACAGATGCATTAGTTTATTACATGTCTGCTACCTTTCTCATTAGACAATCGGTGAGACTATAATAAAGATTTCATTTGTCAGAGCATTTAGCATTTGAACATTCTTATCTTTGTCATGAACCAGTTTTGTTCAGAAGATTTCCTTAAAATCGAGGGGAGATATTAGATTCTGCAGAGTATTCATTTCCTTAGCTTTGCGGCACCTCAGATGATATCATCATCTTCTCCCAAGATTCCTGTCACTTCCATTTTGCCAACTGATGCTTTCTTGATAGAATAAAATCCAAAATAGCAGGCCTTATTCAACTCTCTGAAAAGTAAAGCTTTCAGTAAGGCCAAAATTATCAGACGATCTGCTTTTAAGAGAATGAGCCTTCAGAGAGACATCTAGATAGTTTACACTTACAGTTTCATCTAACTTGCTTTTTTGCCAATTTACAATTACATGCCACTATTCTCAATTCCATTAGTATAACTGAAAGAAATAATAAGAAATTTAGCCTTTTTCTTCTATCAACTTATCCAACCTATTTAGATTTCTAACTTTTATCCTTGATGAGCATTGGTTAAACTCATAGACAACTCCTGGCTGCTCTCAAGCACACTTAGCTGAGACACAGAAATTCATGTGAAAGCAAAACAAATTTGAATTTAAAATCCTCATTCTTCAAATTCTATCACTTCTTTAAAATTTCCACTATAGAATCATGAATTTATTAATAATAGAAGCTAATATTTATATGGCATCTACTACTTTAACTGTTATAAACACTTTATACTTATTGTTTTATGTAATCTTCACAACACTCCTTGATATCAGTATCATTATTAATCCAGATAAGGAAATTGAGGCAAAAAAGATGAAATAACTTGTATAAAGTCATTAGAGGCAGCTCCCATATTTGTGCTGTTAATCATTATGACACACTTCTACAACCAAGGCAATACTAACATATAAGTAGTATGATAGCTATGCTATTTTACATTTGGTAAATCTATGGAAGGGATTGATGCTTTTGAACTGTGGTGCTGGAGAAGACTCTTGAGAGTCCCTTGGATAGCAAGGAGAACAAACCAGTCAATCCTAAAGAAAATCAGTCCTGAATAGCCATTGGAAGAACTGAGGCTGAAGTTGAAGCTCCAAAACTTTGGCCACCTGATGCGAAGAACTGACTCATTGGAAAATACTTTGATGCTTGGAAAGATTGAAGGTAGGAGGAGAAGGGGACAGCAGAGGATGAGATGGTTAGATGGCATCACCGAATCAATGGACATGAGTTTGAGCAAGCTCTGGGAGTTGGTGATGGACAGGGAGGCCTGGTGTGCTGCAGTCCATGGGGTCACAAAAAGTCAGACACGACTGAGTGACTGGACTGAACTGAATTGATGAAAGGGAGGTTAGAAATTCTGTCCCTCAAGAGACACTTGAAATTTATGGAGCACGGATTCTGATTGTGGAGTCCAATAACTACATTTGCTAATGGGGTGTTAAAATGTCATTCTGTCCTAGAAAAGGAGTGAGTGAACAAAGTAGTGCAGTGATATGCTAATGCAGGAACACACTGGACTTCTGGAATTGTAAAAGTGGGCATGAACTACAATGGAGAGTGGGAAATGGAGGGTGAGGGATTGAGAGGGAAGGGTGTAAGAGATGTGCAACATGGAAACACTTTTTCTTAGACAAGACTCTGCTTAACACATACATGCTATATGACCGTTTATCTTATCAACAGAATGCACAGCCTTTTAAAATATCCCTGAGTAATATTTTATAATACTTTACCGTGTTTTGTAACCTTACTTCAAAAAAAAGGGACTTCTAGCAGTGTGTATCATTAGAATGTAAAATTCATTTTAACTGATGAATTAATTTTAACACTTTTAAAGATGTTTACTGTGTCATTGAAATGGAGCAAACCTAGTTTGGAATGAAGAATACATCTAATTCACAGTAGGAAAAAAAGAGACCCTACAGATACTTAATACAGAAAACAATTTATCTTGAATATTCATAATTGCCATTTTAGTAGTGGTTCTGAATCTGCTTATTTAAGTGATATTGCAAACATGAAGTAAGAAAAAAGAGTAGTTGTCTACCTTGATTGTAAAGTCTGGGACACAGGCCATGGCAATTTTTCTAAGAAACTAGTACTAAATCAAACAAGCAGCTTGTAGGGGCCTTTGGACCATCTCCCATATTTCTTACATTAGTAGCACCATGGAAAGTGGCCACATCCTGACCACTCTTCATTATCTGAACAATTTTATTATAATAGACTGTAATTCTACAAGAAACAGCAATTCTGAGAGGATAATGTTTCTTTTTAAAATATAGAAGTAGCTATTGAATGTTGCAAAGTACAGACTGATTGGATATTAAAGATAGGAATGGTGATTTTAAGTTTCATGAAAAGAGACATATTTCTGTCAAGGTTCTGAGATGTAGACACAAGATGAATGCTTAAGTGAATGGTTCAAAAAAACCTCTTTTATATAGGAATTTTTTGTTCTTCATTATTCTTGTTCAAATGCTGCACTTCTCTTAAAACAACATATGCAACAACAGATACAGTTTGTTACATGAACAAATTCTAGTTGTTCATCACCAACATTTCAAAATGTTGTTGGTGCAGCTACAAAAAAATGACTTACTGAAAGTTTTGTACAGTAAAAGCACTTCATATTTTGATATAACATTTAAAATTCCAACTTAATATGGTATATTAAAATTTTGATATAACATTTAAAATTCCAACTTAATATGGTATATTAAAATGACTAATGACTTTTAATCATGTTCCTGAAATAATTACAAATGTATCAGTGCCCCCTACACAGTTTTTTAATTTTAAAAATTAAAAGGTATGTTAAGGTCAGTCATTAAGGTCTTCTCCATTATTATCTACCATTATGGTATTGATTGTAAATATACTAAAGAATCAACCCCCAGAAAGTACATGTGATGAGCTAGAAGTTATAGGACTTATTTTTAAAAATAGAATTAAAAATATTAGCTTTAATGATTAATAATTCACAAAATACATACATATTGAACATATAGAATGAACTGTTACCTTTTTCTAATCTTGTACTTTCATTATTGTGAATGTTCAACTAAGAACTCATAATAGCATTAGTAATAATAATTATCAATTATAGTTTAAAAAGAGTGCTGTATTAATTTACATTTTAATCAACTGGTATTAAAATATAATCAATTATGTTTTATGTTTTATAAACTGTTTATATCATTTGTCACATAAATAATTTGGGATGCCCATATTTTCTTGAAAGCTATTGTCAAGCATGGCAGCAGCTCATGGAAATAAGTGAATGAATGAACTGTGAGATCTCTAAGGTTACTTGTTTTAATTAGCTGTGATTTAATAAAAGACTATTTTCTTATGGGCTTCCCTGGTGGCTCAGAGGTTAAAGCATCTGCCTCCAATGCAGGAGATCCGGGTTTGATCCCTGGGTCGGGAAGATCCCCTGGAGAAGGAAACGGTAACCCACTCCAGTATTCTTGCCTGGAGAATCCCATGGATGGAGAAGCCTGGTAGGCTACAGTCCACGGGGTAGCAAAGAGTCGGACACGACTGAGCGATGGAACGGAACGGATTTTCTTATAGTTCAGCTGATCAATCTAATATATTTTGTTTTAATGACTATTGTATACTAATTTTAATACAGTTGTATTCAAGAAAAATGAACAAATCTGATCCAAAATGTATAATTTACCCCAAACATTTGTGTTTTGTTTATTTTACATATAGACAGACTATGTTTATTTTAAAAATCACTAATCAAATAAAGTGTAACAAATCATTGTGGTGTATATGGCTCTTCCAATTAAATGTGTTTGTGAATTAAATATGAATTTTTATGTCATCACACACCACTTTTCTCACCTTGACAGCTGCATGTCAGCCTCTGTTCTGTTCTACATACCTATCTATGGAATGTAAGATAACTTATTTTCTATCATTAGTATTTAACATTTCTTTGTTCCATTAACAAGAATTTCTGGCTACAAAGCCTCCATCTTGCCTTTAAAATATACCTGGCCTTAGTGTACAGAAAGAAGCTGATTGATTTCCTCCCAGTTTTGCGTATATACTGCCTTAAGATAAGAATGGAAGGCTTTCTCAGAGCATTTTCAAACATCCTGAAGAAAGAAGAAAGATATCCTATCTCTTTTTTCCCTTTACCCACTTCCCTTTCATATTTCATTCATTCAACAACTGATTATTAAGGGACCACTGTGCTCCAGACATTGTATTGTGTGTCCAAATCAGAATGGAAAAACATCCTGCGAGGAGTTTTAAGAGCCAAGTCATGATGCCAATTACCAACAAA
This sequence comes from Moschus berezovskii, assembly GCF_049115385.1. Lineage (NCBI taxonomy): Eukaryota > Metazoa > Chordata > Mammalia > Artiodactyla > Moschidae > Moschus > Moschus berezovskii. The sequence goes on from NC_142464.1 coordinate 39,587,653, forward strand.
GTGGTGAATACTTATGATTTGTCCCATCTCTTCACTTTTACTTTTGCTCTGGATGTATTGATTTCTATGTCATTGCTATATTAGGTCAGAGTTAAAAAAAATGTGATACGATGAGCTGCAAACTGAGCTTCCTGTATGAAAAATATCCAAGACTCTTAGAATATTTTAAGTCAATAAATATGACACCACCCTTATGGCAGAAAGTGAAGAGGAACTAAAAAGTCTCTTGATGAAAGTGAAAGAGGAGAGTGAAAAGGTTGGCTTGAAGCTCAACATTCAGAAAATAAAGATCACGGCATCTGGTCCCATCACTTCATGGAAATAGATGGGGAAACAGTGGAAGCAATGTCAGACTTTATTTTGGGGGGCTCCAAAATCACTGCAGATGCTGATTGCAGCCAGGAAATTAGAAGACGCTTACTCCTTGGAAGGAAAGTTATGACCAACCTAGATAGCATATTAAAAAGCAGAGACATTACTTTGCCAACCAACCAAGGTCCGTCTAGTCAAGGCTATGGTTTTTCCCGTGGTCATGTATGGATGTGAGAGTTGGACTGTGAAGAAAGCCGAGCGCCGAAGAATTGATTCTTTTGAACTGTGGTGTTGGAGAAGACTCTTGAGAGTCCCTTGGACTGCAAGGAGATCCAGCCAGTCCATTCTAGAGGAGCTCAATCCTGGGTGTTCATTGGAAGGACTGATGCTAAAGCTGAAACTCCAATACTCTGGCCACCTCATGCAATGAGTTGACTCACTGGAAAAGACTCTGATGTTAGGAGTGATTGGGGGCGGGAGGAGACAGGGACGACAGAGAATGAGATGGCTGGATGGCATCTCCGACTCGATGGACATGAGTTTGAGTGAACTCCGGGAGTTGGTGATGGACAGGGAGGCCTGGCGTGCTGTGATTCATGGGGTTGCAAAGAGTCAGACACGACTGAGCAACTGAACTGAACTGAACTGAATAAATATGAACAAGACAAATGATTCACTCAGGCAATAATGGGTGAACTGACCCTATATATATATACATATAGTGGGGTTTACTCATGATAGCAAACCACTGAAGCAGCTTCGTATGTAATTGTGTAAAGTCAGATAACATAGAATGGGTCCTAGTGCTCTTTGAAACACCAAATAAAGCACAGAGTTGAAAAGGTTTTCATTTACAACAGAGTGTAAAAATAAATGACCATGAAAATGATCAGTGAACTAAAAGAGAAAGAGGGGAAAGAGAGTGTCTTATAGCATCAAAGCATTCAATATTCCTCTATAATATGCAATTCAAATTTACCATTCAACACCTTATTTCATAATCACAACATCTCAAAGCCTTTGAAGGGAGGGCACATGGCCACCACAGGGCCAAGCGAATTTGTATTAAAGCACAGCATTTCCACTAATAATATCATGGTTATATCAAAACTCAAGACTTCCTCTGTCTTGTCCTTTTCAGTGAGTAAATTGGCTAAAAGAATAAAATTTCTGTATAAGGTCAAAGGTAAGAAAGAAGACAGTAATTGAAGGATCTAATTTTCATGGAACAATTTTAAAAACCATTATTGGATTTTTGACTAGTGAAAGAAAAGGTGTTGCAATTCATTTAGTGAATTCAAATGTGACTCAATCCACTAATGTGAAAATGCAGTTATGACCTACTCACCCATGCTAATGACTATGTCATTTACATGTGTTTGCCACTTTAATAGGGACTAAATGGTTGAAGATTTTATAAAGGATTCATTTGATTCTGCTAAGATCTCTAATGACAGAAAACATCTCAAGTAGAAAACCATTAGATGATTTCATTCTGTGCCAGTTTCCACAAAAATGCATTTCTTTCTCAATATCTATTATTTATACTAACAGAAACTGAGAAAAGTTAACTGTTTTATTACAGCTACAAATTCAATTTATTAGTGCTTTTGTAGGCCAGCCAAGAACCAATTTCTAGTAAGTTAACCCTGAAAAGTATTTTTCTATGCAGTAAACATATATATATTTCTTGATTACAGTCCACTCAGACAGACGTCTTGATAAATGGTGAAATATTTGCCATCCTCTTGTAAGTTAGAATATTTGACTTTTATTATATTTTTTACATAATAAAAAGGAAAAACGATGCAAAAAAAAAAAGACTATCTACAATGTTGCAGAAAAAGTAAAGCCAAGGTTAAGTCAAAATGTAATCAATAACAGTTCAGGCTTTGATTTTCAGCATACCTCCATCTCTGAGTGATCCCACATAGAAGCTGGATCTCAAACATTTAAAATTTATTTTTAATATTTAATATACAAGTGCAGTAATACATGGACTTCCAAGGTGGCACTACTGGTAAAGAATCTGCCAGCCAAAGAAAGAGATAAGGGGCCAGGGTTCAATCCCTGGGTTGGGAAGATCCCCTGGAGGAGGGCATGGAAATCCACTCCAGTATTCCTGCCTGGAGAATCCCACAGACACAGGAGGCTGGCAGGTTACAGTCCATAGCATCACACAAAGTAGACACAACTGAAGCAACTTAACATGCATGCACACACACAGTAATATATGGTTATTCAAGTGAATCTAAATTATATAATATTTATGCACAGTACCTAAAGGTACTTACTACAAACACATACATAGTAATTATTAATGTCAACCCAGTATTATATTTAAGTATTTAGGATATTAACATAGTAAATAAAATAATAAGGGAATAATATAAACTATGGCGGTTTCTTTCCTACAATGTAGGAGACACAGGAGTTGCAGGTTTGACCTCTGGTTTGGGAAGATCCTCTGGAGGAGGAAATGGCAACCCACTCCAGTATTCTTGTCTGGAAAATCCCATGGATGGAAGAGCCTCGCAGGTTACAGTTCATAGGGTTGCAAAGAGTAGGAAACAACTATGCACTCATGCACATAAACTATGGCAGTATCAGTAAACAGAGTGAAGCATAATTTAAAAGCTTTATTTGTAAATAAATGAAACCAAAACATTCTGCCTAAACTAGAATCTTAAACAAAATTTAAGATATAATATTCTATAAAACATATATGGGTATGGGGGCATGCTTATGTATTAGATTTGACCATAATTATTAAAACATAAATGTTTGTAGAAAGCATAATAAGTATCAAATTGGAATGTTACTATGGCATCATCTAAGTAAAATCGTTGCTGTAATAGTGGTGTAATAGTAAAATTGTTGGTGTAATGGTGTAATTGCAAATTCTTAGAATTAATAATATCAACACAGCATGCCACTTTAATAATTTATTGGAAAAATAAAACTAAGCTTTTAAATTGCCATTAAATGATAAACAGCTTTAACAATATTTTAAAGAAATGATACTATAGCATGAAACTAAATGAAATACCTTAAAAGATGACCCTAAAATGAATCATCTATAAACATAACATAGATATACCAATTAGCAACAAGAAAAGCCAATATGATTTTTACCACATTATCACATTCAAAAGGGATTTTTAAAATATAGACAACTCACTCAGAAGTCCTTTTACTTTTGTATACTTTATGAAATGATTTTCACTTTGATAAGATTAATTTATAGGGCAAGTTATAAGATGGAATTCATGACTTCTGTCCTCTATTGTTACTCCTGTGACTATTACCTTATATGGAAAAAGAGATTCTGCAGATGTGATGAGAATTACTAGTCAGTTGAATTTAACTCAAGGAGATTATCTGGGTTGATCTAACCTAATCACATAAACTCTTCACTTTTAAATTTTTTAAAAACTTTTAATTTTCTATTGGCATATAGTTGATTAGAAACATTGTGCTAGTTTCAGGTGTACAGAAAAGTGATTCAGTTATACATATACATGTATCTATTCTTTTTCAAATCCTTTTCCCATTTAGATTGTTACATAATATTGAGCAGAGTTCTTTGTGCTATACAGTAAGTCTTTGCTGGTTATCCATTTTAAATATTCATTTTAAATTTTGGATACTAGTCCCTTATTGGTCACATCACTTACAAATATTTTCTCTCATTCTGTGACTTATCTCTTCATTTTGTTGATGGTTTCTTTGTTGTGCAACAGCTTTTGAGCTTAATTAGGTCCCATTTGTTCATTTTTGTTTTTATTTCCATTACTCTAGGAGACAAATTGAAAAAGATACTGCTGCTATTTGTCAGAGAGTGTTCTGCCAATGTTTTCCTCCAAGATTTTTATAGTGTCCTATCTAATATTTAGGTCTTTTATTAATTTTGAGCTTATTTTTGTGTGTGGTATTACAGAATAGTTTATTTGATGTTTGCAGATGACACAATAGTATTCATAGAAAATCCTAAATAACCAGAAAAGCATTAAATGAATAAACAAATCTGTTGCATTTTTATACACTAACAACAAAAAATCAGAAAGAGAAATTCAAGAAACAATCTCATTTACTGTTGCATCATGAAGAATAAATATCTAGGAATAAACCTATATAAGGAGACAAAATAACTGATTACGAAAACTAGGTAAGACAGTGATGAAGAAAATCCAAGATGACACAGATGAAAAGATATACCATGTTCTTGGATAGGAAAAATCAAAATTGTCAAAATGACTATACTACCCAAGGTAATCTACAGATTCAATACAATCCCTATCAAATCACCAACAATATTTTTCACAGAACTAAAGCAAAATAAACAAAAATCTTAACATTTGTATGGAGATAAAAAAGACCTGGAATAGCCAAAGCAATCTTCAGAAAGAAAAAGAGATGGAGGAATCAGGCTCTCTGATTTCAGGCTATACTACAAAGGTATAGTAATTAAAATACTGACACAAAACTAGAAGTATACATCAATGGAGCAGACTAGAAAGTCCAGAAATAAACCCACACACCTATGATCAATTAATCTATAAGGAGGCAAGATTATACAATTGTAGAAAGACAGTCTCTTCAAAAAATGATGCTCAGAAACTGGACAGTTGCACATAAAAAAATAAATCACATGAACTATTTAAAAGCAGCGTTTTCTCTGACTGGTAGTAGAAGAATTCAGTCATTTGAAAACTAGGAAGAATTTGATGTAAAGGGAGTTTCTCCACTACTAAAATGGAGGGAACTTCAGAGCAAGGATGATGTGAAAGTGGCCTGTAGGTGCTGAGAATTTTCACTGCAAAAGAACAGAATCTGTGAACATTCTGAATGAGTTTGGAAGTCAATTTTACTTAGTCAAGTCTCCAGGTCAGGACACAGCCAGACAGTATCTTAATTTCAGTTCTGAACAGAGAACCCAAATAAACCTACCAGATTAAGTGGGTAAGTCTGTTAAGCAGGCTTATTTTAATAAATGATTAACAATTAATTTCCACTAATATTTCTCTAAAAAGTCTGAATATATTCATTTAATTTTTTTAAATTATGAAATATCTTTACCTATGCAATTCCCCTAAAAAACTTCATATTTACAGATACTAAAATGTATAAATGATAAATGTTATATTAACATATAAATAGTCATAAACTTTAACAGTTTGATGTATTTATGAGCTTTTGATTTTTGGAATCTCCAGGGAAAATACAAATTGCAGAATACAAGTTAGAGATCACAAATTATAACTAGTCCTAAGGGGCTAACTCTTATTTGTGTAAAACCTCATAACAGCCATTTTTATTAAGGAGAATATTTGTCAGACACTTCAATGTGCTTAATTTTCCTTTTAATTAGGTAATGCTAATGGCATCACCGACTCGATGGACATGGGTGTGAGTGAACTCCGGGAGTTGGTGATGGACAGGGAGGCCTGGCATGCTGATTCATGGGGTCGCAAAGAGACACGACTGAGTGACTGAACTGAGCTGAACTGAATGTTACATATGTCAAACACTCTCCTTTGAAAATCATTTGAAAAATACTAATAAATGGTTAATGATGCATTATTACATTACACCTTCAAGACAAGAACTTCTTATGTGCAAATAACTGAACTTAATCATTTTTGCGTTACCATTACAAAATACAATGACAAACAGAATAGTGTTATTAAATATTTACTGAATAAATTAATAACTTTGTCACTATACTTATTTAATAATTAACATTAATGTTTACTGAGTGTTGTTTATGTAACAGGTACTGATTTACACATCTGTTCTAATTTATTTATTGATTGGACTTTGGTTGTTTTTTATGTAATAGAAAGTTTAAAATAAATAAGGTGGAATTTTACTTCTTAGAAGTTAAAATCTTAGAAGGATATTGAAGGTAAACACTCCAGGGCTAATATAATCATCCATGGCATAAATGCCTGAAGTTCTTTCTCTTTTGGTGATCCATCAACCTCAGTATGAGTTCTAGCTCATGGCTCAAGAAGCATCAGATATCACATCTTCACTTCATTTGGACAGGAAGTAACATTGGAAGGTACAATCTAGATGTTGCTCAAAACTTCCTCCTAAAATACACTGTCCACATTATACAGCAACAGAAGTCTGAGAAAAGTAAGCTTTATTCCAAGTATTCAACCAAAACTGAGGGATATTATTATTTAAAAAGAAATGGAGAATGTGTTGTGCTAGTTTATTACCAAAAAAAAAAGATATAGATACATATTTTACTGCAGATTAGAAACTGAGTGAAAGAGACTGTCTTTCACAAGCTCATAATACTATGTGAGAGCCACCCATGCTGCTCAATTAAGCACTGCTACCCGGAGAAGGGGATGACAGAGAATGAGATGGCTGGATGGCATCACCGACTCGATGGACATGAGTTTGAGTGAACTCCGGGAGTTGGTGATAGACAGGGAGGCCTGGCGTGCTGTGATTCATGGGGTCACGGAGGGTTGGACACGACTGAGCGACTGAACTGAACTGAACTGAATCCATCGCATAGCCTCTGAACCAGTAGTGGTCTTCAAACAATCCACCACCATCCCAACATGAGATAGAAATGAAAATATTTTCACTGCTGAGGCATATGATTTTTTTTTACAAAGCATTAGTCCATATTGATCAAGAAGGGAAAATTGAATCTTTCAGAGATATGTAAAAAAGTACACTTTTAGAGCCTGCAAAAAAAAAAAAAAAAATATATATATATATATATATATATATCATATTAGTTTTCTGGACATTCTAAATTCTTTACATTGGCAATTATTTTCTTTAGAATTTAAATAAAATCACCTCAATTTCCTTTACAGAAACTGTAGGAAGTCCAGTGTTCACTCAGACTTCTGTAGACTCTCACAGAATCACATAATCATGGCAACCTTTCTTTCTAACCCAATGATCTCTAAAATTTTGTGTATTTACTTCCTGTGCTCTTCTCTTTCCCACCAAAGTGTTTTCAACATCATGTCAACCTATTTTTCCTTTTGTTCTTATCCCCTATACCTTTTTTATCTTCAGATCTCCTTGAGATTTCAAAAAAAATATTTTTAACTATGCAAAGGAATTTTGATTTTTCTTTTTCTCATTGAGTTCATCACCCTATTCTTCCAAGAAACTTAACAGTAACTAACAAATGTGTTCTTTTACAATAGGATCAGATTCCTTCCAACATAGAAACTGCGGAAATAAGTTTTATTGCTGCTATTTGCTTGTTTTAAGTAGCCTTTTATTTTCATCTAATGATCTTATGACATTAATTTAGTACAATATTTAAGGTTTTGCACAACATAAGTCCCTACACAGTCTTCAAACTATGTCTCCCACCAGGTTCTGTCTCAGTTCTGACTTTTATTCCTTTGTAGAATTGCAATAACTCTATTAGTATTTATACTGCATTAATATTCTTTAGATATCTGTCTGTCCCTCCTACTAGAATATATACTCCCCGGAAGAGTGAACTATTTCATATTTGTCTTTGTCTCCTACGCATTTAGAAAGTTGTCTTGCATAATGAGGCATTTAATATACATGCAGTTGAATTGCTTAAAGAGAATTAATTATGCTGACTTCAGGATTTATTTTCAGGCCTCTATCTCAAAATTTCCTACAATTTATAGGGTTGAATTTGCCAGGAAATTTCTTTAAAATCTACATATTTCTACTAAAGAAATGTGCCAACAATTTGTATACTTGCGGCATTTATATTTGGCTATATGATCAACCAGCCAGACTTTCTATTTACATAAATCAATGATTCTCAATTCTACAGAACTCAGGTCATTTTCACAACAAACGTTTTATGGCCAATTTTATTATCTGAAATGCAATTTATACACAATGCATTGTAGCTGACTGACAAATTTCAATGCAACTATCTCATATATATATATCAGAATTTTTTAAAATAACTTATAAATAAGTATTTAAATTATCAACCCTCAGTATTCTAAAAAGAAGCAGTCATGCTTATAAATGTACATATAATCACCATGAATGCAATAGCTCCAAAGAAAGAAAGGTAGTATGTTGAATTGGTGACTAAAAACCATGACTGACACTGCCATTAGTAATTGGATTTTACAACATGGAAAACAGCTTTTGGTAAACTTTCAAACAAAATAAAGCATCATTTTCCATAAATTCAGAATATAGTTGTGATTGTGAAAAAGTCAGTCTATATGCAAAGACATACAAAATACATTTTAGGTTTACATGTGTAATGCAAGTAGGATCTAGGTCCAGATAATCAAACATTTTCCTGCTCCATGAATGGGCATTGAAACATGGGAATATAGTCTGTAGGTAGAAAATTTTTTATTTTCTAGATTGAGTATCTCTACCTACTGTATGCTCATAGCATCCTCCACATTCTGATAATCAACTTACCCCACAGATTATCAAATCACCCCTGGAGGACAGTACCATTCCCATGGAGAACCACTAGTGTAAATAGATGCATTGCACACACTTCAGCACAAACTTTCTTTGATGATGTCTATCCATACACATGAAATTTATTAAAATAACAAATTAGTATTTGTTAATCACTGCTTTAAATATAAATTCTTAACAAAATACATTTATATAAGTTCTCTTACTATCATTATACTTAAACTGTTGCCAACCATTTCTTAAAATAATCCTTGAATTTACAAGCATAACTAATAAGGAAACTCTTATCTTAATCCTTACTGTCTAATATCCTAAAAATAAGATTTAGCTTTGATTCTGAAATTCTGTGGAATTTCAGAGAACTATGAAAGCTTATCACTGTTCCAAAATGTATGACGTTCCCCATTTTTCATGGGCTTTATTTTTGAGCCACATGTTTAGAGCCCCATCAAAACCTTGATGCTTTTAAAATTGCCCCTTTACTTCAGGCAGCAAGCCAGCAGGTTGATGAGGTGTTTAGTCGATAATACCTCATTTGTCACTAACTTTTCACACGAATAATGAAAATGCTGGAGTTCAAGGACCTAGAGTCACAGCTTTGATAGACTTCCTGAACAGCTAATTGAACTATTCAAATCCAAGATCCAAGTCATAGAGATTCTTATTACCTGTACCTCTGCAAGGAAAGTGATAAAACAGGCCAAAGACTATCCGATAAAATCCCGTAATACGTTACTGACAACATTCTAATACAAACAATAGAGAAAGAAACTTTGATTCAAGTTCTTCTAGACTGTTCCTGCTGTGTAGAAATAAGCTGATTGAGAAGTTAACAGCAGAAGGCAAAAGTTGGGAAAGTATCTTTATGAAATAGGCAAACCAGATTCCCCTAGGCAAAAAGAGGGAAAGATAGGACAATAAAAGTGGCATGGACCTTTACTAGTCCATTCTGCTTTTGTTTTTATTTTTGATGTTGAATTAAACAAATGATATATATTGGGATATGGGGGCTGGGGTGGGAAACTAATCATATTCTAAAGTAGAAATGATAGGTTTCATGCAATCACCAGAGAAACAGGGTGAGAAATCCATACCATGCAGAGCCAGTAAGGTTCCCAAACTCGATGCTCTTAAGTGAATGAGTGTTGCATGTTCAGTCTTGTCTGACTCTTGCTGATCCCACAGACTGTTAGCGAGCCACGCTCCTCTGTCTGTAGGATTTCACAGGAACGAATACTGGAGTGGGTTGCCATTTCCTCCTCTAGGGAGTCTTCCTGACTCAAGGATCAAACCCATGTCTCCCTGTGTCTCCTGCATCGGCAGGCAGATTTTTTTACCAATGAGCCACCTGAGAAGTACCTATGCTTTTCAGTTCAGTTCAGTTGCTCAGTCGTGTCCGACTCTCTGCGACCCCACGAATCACAGCACGCCAGGCCTCCCTGTCCATCACCAACTCTTAGAGAAGTAGAAAAATTCTTTCTAGTATGTAACAAAATCATGTATGAAGTAAAAATAAAAACCCTTTGATTAATAGAAAATGTTAAATATTACAAATTCTACATATATCAACACCACAGTTCAAAAGCATCGATTCTTCGGCGATCAGCTTTAGAGTCCCTTATACTGCAAGGAGATCCAACCAGTCCATTCTAAAGGAGATCAATCCTGGATGTTCATTGGAGGGACTGATGCTAAAGCTGAAACTCCAATACTTTGGCCACCTCATGAGACGAGTTGACTCACTGGAAAAGACTCTGATGCTGGGAAAGGTTGGGGGCGGGAGGAGAAGGGGACGACGGAGAATGAGATGGTTGGATGGCATCACCGACTCTGTGGACATGAGTTTGAGTGTACTCCGGGAGTTGGTGATGGACAGGGAGGCCTGGCGTGCTGTGATTCATGGGGTCGCGGAGAGTCGGACACGACTGAGCGACTGAACTGACTGACTGACTGACTGACTGACATATATCAAGTTAGGTGAGTAAACACTTTTACCTCTTTACAGAGTGGAATTCTGATACTCTGTACCTCAAAGGTGAAGCCAATAAACACCTGTTCTGCAAATAATATACTCCTATGTATCAGAAGAAATTATGACTCTCCTAAAGTATCTTTCTTCAGTGCAGGTCTATTTTGTCCACTGATATTTCCTAAGCACTTTCAACAATGTTTGGCATGTGGTAGGTTCTCAATAAATAGTTGTTGACAGAAAAAAAACACAAGAATGAATTGCCTTATTATACAAGTAGTAATTAACTTGAATAGGATGAAAACTGTTTAAAATATACTAATTATTCTCCTGCTTTGCAAGAGTCCCTGATGAATTTTTTTTTTAATTTCTTAGAATAATACATTCAAAGTAACATAAAATACAACTAAGCAGGACCCTACTGGGTCTTCCTGAGACAGGCCCCTGCCCCAAAGCCTCTGTTTTAGCTCCTCTCTGATAACTATTGAATAGCTAATAGTATCTGATGTTCATTTCCTGTTTGTTTGTTTGTTTTACAATGTTAAGACCTCACCAAATGGAAGACATTACCTCACCATCACAATCAGAGAATTGTGCAAGAGTTGATCTTATACCCTGAGTCTCCCCTCCCTCACCTGACCTTTAAAAATGCTCAGAGAGTTCACGCTTTTTGACCACAAGTTGCCCCAGATTCCTTGTATAGTGCCTTATGCTAAATGCTGCATTTTCCTTCACCAAAACCCCTGGTGTCAATAGACTGGTTTTACTGTGAGAGGTAAAGAGGACCCAAGTCTGGCACAGTAACATAAAAAGTTAATATTATCAGAAAATTATCTTTTATGTGGTATATTCTCTTACCTTTCAGATAATTGTGGATACCTTGATGTTTGTCTGTAAAGTCTAAAGTGTTACTGTTATCAGGTAACATTTATTTAAAGTACGGGAAAATTTTAAAAAAAAATATTTATGATCATCTACTATATTCAAGTTACTTTGTACATAACTGGGTGGGCATTTTTGCCATTTTAAAGAGGAACTAAGTAAGATATAAAGTAAGTGACATATAGAATTTATACTTAGGTACATTAAGTACATGGGTGTCCCAGGTGGTGCTAGTGGTAAAGAATCTGCCTGCCAATGCAGAAGACGTGGGTTGGATCCTCGAGTCGAAGATCCCCTGCAGTAGGAAAGGACACCCCACCCCAGTATTCTTACCTAGAAAATTCAGTGGACAGAGGAGTTTGGCGAGCTATATTCCATGGGGTCAGACAAAGTAGGACAGCACTGAGCAACTGAGCTCATGCACATCTGAAAACCATTTGCCATCTCCAGTTACCACATTACAAATGCAGTGCCAGGGAAAGACAGCACAAGGGTGAGAGCGTGCGAGAGGCAAGAGAGACTGAGTGCAACACACCTTGCGATGTAGAGTGTGCGGGGCCAAAGCAGTCGCAGGGGTAAGAGGAAAAGCCGCCATCTTCCTTCACAAACACTAGTATCCATTCCCATGGTTATACTTTCCAAAGACAAGGATTGGGAAGACTTTCCTTTCTCTTGGTATAATATTGGCTTCCCTTGTGGCTCAGTTGGTAAAGAGTCTGCCTGCAATCCAGGAGACCTGGCTTTGATGCCTGGGTTGGGAAGCTCCCCTGGAGAAGGGAAAGGCTACCCACTCCAGTATTCTGGCCTAGGGAATTCCATGGACTTTATAGTCCTTGGTGCCTCAAAGAGTCGGATAGGACTGAGTGACTTTCACTACTATAATATATAAAATAAAGGACATATTCAGAACACACACCACATGGAGATATGTGTTTCTCCAGCCATTCTTCCAAGCAATATATAAAGAGATGTTTTATTATTTAAATTAAACAAAACAAAATCTTAGATGATGAACTCAGTGTTCTAACTCAAAGAAAACTCATAACTCCTGGGCAAAGTAATAAATCAAAATTTTCCATACCAATCACTTGCCTAAACTCATTTAGTCTTGAATCATTCAAATTGCATCACTACTTTTTCACTAATCCATGAGTATTTATGAGGTATCTGGTCAGGGTCAGGAAGTCAGTTTCTAGGCAGAGAACAGTGAATAAGTCAGTGTCAATGCCTTTTATTTTTGTTCCCATCTTTCCACTAATAGAGAATGAGTTTGAGGCTACTTAGAAAAATATAGCCAGAGAAGGCAATGACAACCCACTCTAGTACTCTTGCCTGGAAAATCCCATGGATGGAAGAGCCTGGTGGGCTGCAGTCCATGGTGTCGCTAAGAGTCAGACAGGACTGAGTGACTTCACTTTCACTTTTCACTTTCATTCAGTGGAGAAGGAAATGGCAACCCACTCCAGTGTTCTTGCGTGGAGAATCCCAGGGACGGGGGAGCCTGGTGGGCTGCCATCTATGGGGTCACGCAGAGTCAGACATGACTGAAGCGACTTAGCAGCAGCAGAAGAAGAATATAGCTAATCAGCATATTCTGTTGGAATCAGTTCAGTTCAGTTTAGTTGTTCAGTCATGTCCGACTCTTGGTGGCCCCATGGACCACGGCACGTCAGACCTCCCTGTCCATCACCAACTCCCGGAATCGACTCAAACTCTTCTGCATTGAGTGGATGATGCCATCCAACCATCTCATCCTCTGTCATCCCCTTCTCCTCCTGCCTTCACTCTTTCCCAGCATCAGGGTCTTTTCAAATGAGTCAGCTCTTTGCATGAGGTGGCCAAAGTACTGGAGTTTCAGCTTTAACATCAGTCCTTCCAATGAACACTCCGGACTGATCTCCTTTAGGATGGACTGGTTGGATCTCCTTGCAGTCCAACGGACTCTTAGGAGTCTTCTCCAACACCACAGTTCAACAGCATCAATTCTTTGGCGCTCAGTTTTCTTTATAGTTCAACTCTCACATCCATACATGACCACTGGAAAAACCATAGCCTTGCCTAGACTATTCTGTTGGAATAGTTGTCAATTATTGTTATCACAATTAGCAATAACGAAACACTATACAATGTACTTGACAGCATTATTTCATTAATCTTTACAAAACCTCATGATATATAAGTTTTTCTCATTTTATAAATGAGAAAGTCGAGGGACTCGGAAATGTACACAGGATTGCATAGCTATCCTCTGAAAAGCTGAATTCTGAGCCAGACTAATTTTTTCCAAAGCCCATTCTCCACCAGGCAACAAGGACGGTACAAGAGTTCTTTAAAGGCACTTCTTTCATCACACAGTAAAACTTCTCTAAAACCTTAACAGTCCACAGCTCTTTAGTCTCCTTTAAAGTTAGTGAAGAGGGAATTCATAGGGCCTGGACTCCATCTTAGGCCTGTTCATTCTGATCATGCTCGGCCACCTCACCAATGGACTCTGAACTCTGTGCTTAGTGCCTATGGAAACTACAATAGAAAGATAAGTCCCCCTCTGGACAGGGGAATCTTGACGATCACATCCAGGTTACTCATCACCTAAGAGAAAATATACTCTAATCACCGCTGCCTCTGGACAGGTCATAAACACTTTCCTTGTCTATCGGAATGTAATCACAGGCTTATTGATTATTAACTGTTTGAACACCTAACACATGAATGATGGGGTTATTGTGATTGTATTTACCCTTCCTTTGTTTTATGTAAGTCTCAAGGAATTTGGGGTGGTGGGTTCGGACATGTACACATGGGGTATAAAAGATTTTCACAAATGGTGGTCGGGGTCCTTGGCTAAGAGGAGACCCTGCCTTGGGCCCGCCGGTGTAATAAACTGCACTCCACTATCTGCATTGTCCTTCTGAGTGAGTTTGTTTCCCGGAACACGTGGCTACAACATTAGTATTTTCTAATCATAAATATTTCATGTTCTTTCTCTTTGAACACTTCTTAATTTCTAATATCTTGTTTGTGACAATGGTGTTAAACCTGGGCTTTGACTTGCAGTGGCAGGCTCTATCTCCATGAGACATTTTCATAGGTACTGTTAAACACAACAGAGATATGCATCTCTCTCACAGTCAGATTGTATTTAATTATGACCCTGTTGTTTCTTCCAGGTGTTTTTTGTTTCTAAAGCTTCATATACTCAATGGTTACTTATACCTTGATTGCACTTCAAGGCAGTCATCCCTGCGAAACTTCATTCTATTCACTTAGGGTAATTCTTTTAAACTGGTAAAAGCAATGAAAATTAAAATAGGAACCAAATAGTGTGGGAGAAAAGCAAATTTAATGGTTGTAGGTCAGTTGAAAAACCATCCATTTGTAGGTGCTAGAGAATGGGAAGAGGAACTCTCATGGCAATTAGTGTATTAATGATAAAACCTGTGGGAGAGTAGTTGAATTTTAGATGACTAGAAAAGACTGTTTTTAACCAGTTTTTAAAAGGCACATAAAAGACCTCTTACTTACAGGGCTTCCTAGGTGGCATTGGTGGTAAGGAATCCACCTGCTAATGTAGGAGACCTAAGAGAAATGGGTTCAATCCCTGGGTTAGGAAGATCCCTGAAGGAGGGCATGGCAACCCACTCCAGTACTCTGGCTTGGAGAATCCCATGGACAGAGGAGCCTGGCAGGCTACAGTTAATGGGATTGCAAAGAACTGGACACGACTGAAGCAACTTAGGACTTAGCACATGCACGACCTACTTACAATATCAAAAAACTTCTATGATGATTCATTAAAAATATAATTTACAGCATACCCTATGTGGTATAGCAATAATCAAATGCTGTAGGAGGAAATAATGAACTGTCAAAAACTGATCCATGACAAGTTTATTTTTTTGTTTGATTTTGCTTCATAACAAGGCAAGAAAATATCCTCTAGCTTTATTAAGAGGAGGTGATATGTTTGGTTTTTAATATGGCATTTCCTAATGTATCTCATGACAAATTTATTTCATTTTGTCTATGAAAATATTAACATCACATATGGTAGATAGAATATTTATAATATAAAGAAAATGACAGCCTTATCATTATGTTAAAACACTTGCATTATTTCAACTTTGTTGAGTTAGTTATTATATATAGTATGTAATTCACCTCCAATTATTTTCCAGTAAGAACACTATTGTTATTGGATAGCTTCAGAGTATATACTACTCCTTGGACTTATGTTAAAATTCATTTTAATGTGAGCATCCACTTTGCTTAAACATATTACTTCTATACACAATACCAGTTAACATTTATCTGGTGATTCTAGCGATTAAGCTTGAAGACTATGGAGTAAGACCCACTGCATAATTATACAAAGCACTTAGAACTATAGAGACAAAGTAAGGGTTAAAAAAAGTTAGGCTTTTAATATACATTAAGCACAAAGCCAAACCATTCATAAAAATTTTTTCATTTATTCCTCACAACAAACTAGGAATATTATCTTTATTTCATAGATGAAAAAATTTAAATCAAGACAGATTAACTTCTCCAGAGCTCAATCTAGTAAATGCCAAAGACATTAGAGATTTTTCAACACTGTGGTTTCGTTAAAGATCTTCCTTCTCTCTGAAATGCCCTTTTTTGTTCTTAACTAGCTAGATACTATGAATTTCAAGTCAGGCCTCATCCATCACCAGAAATAATCCTTCAGTTCAGTTCAGTCGCTCAGTTGTGTCCGACTCTCCGCAACCCCATGAATCACAGCACGCCAGGCCTCCCTGTCCATCACCAACTCCTGGAGTTCACTCAAACTCATGTCCACAGAGTCGGTGATGCCATCCAGCCATCTCATTCTCCGTCGTCCCCTTCTCCTCCCGCCCCCAACCTTTCCCAGCATCAGAGTCTTTTCCAGTGAGTCAACTCGTTGCATGAGTTGGCCAAAGTATTGCAGTTTCAGCTTTAGCATCAGTCCCTCCAATGAACACCCAGGATTGATCTCCTTTAGAATGGACTGGTTGGATCTCCTTGCAGTCCAAGGGACTCTCAAGAGTCTTCTCCAGCACCACAGTTCAAAAGCATCGATTCTTCGGCGATCAGCTTTCTTCACAGTCCAACTCTCACATCCATACATGACCACGGGAAAAACCATTGTCTTGACGAGACGGACCTTGGCTGGCAAAGTAATGTCTCTGCTTTTTAATATACTATCAAGGTTGGTCATAACTTTCCTTCCAAGGAGCAAGCGTCTTTTAATTTCATGGCTGCAATCAGCATCTACAGTGATTTTGGAGCCCCAAAAAATAAAGTCTGACACTGTTTCCACTGTTTTTCCATCTATTTCCCATGAAGTGATGGGACCAGATGCCATGATCTTTGTTTTCTGAATGTTGAGCTTCAAGCCAACCTTTTCACTCTCCTCTTTCACTTTCATCAAGAGGCTTTTGAGTTCCTCTTCACTTTCTGCCATAAGGGTGGTGTCATCTGCATATCTGAGGTTATTGATATTTCTCCCAGCAATCTTGATTCCAACTTGTGCTTCTTCCATCCCAGCGTTCCTCATGATGTACTCTGCATATAAGTTAAATAATCCTTAGAATTCTATTTTCTCTAGGCTTTGTAAGTAGTCCCTTGTTGACAGTTCTATAGTTGGCATCTTTCTGGTCTTATATTTGTCATACAACACAACAAATATATGTTCCTATAGCACTCTCTTTATAACCTATGGCTTCCTTAACCAAAATGACGGCTCTTATCAAAATCTGCACTGGCTGCTGCTGCTGCTAAGTCACGTCAGTCGTGTCCAACTCTGTGCGACCCCATAGACGGCAGCCCACCAGGCTCCCCCGTCTCTGGGATTCTCCAGGCAAGAACACTGGAGTGGGTTGCCATTTCCTTCTCCAAAATCTGCACCTACTAGGTACTTAATTATTTTAATGAATTAATGAATAAATAAAAAGAAATTAATTGAAAAGCTACTTGATTAACAGGGAAAAGGGAATGCCAGGTTTCAAAAGGCACTTAGGGAACATCTTTCCCTATGATTGAGACAATGCTTTACATATAAATTTACTGTGTCTATGGTGTCTCTAGAACAGCCTTTATATATATATGAAATAATACTGGTTTCTAGTATTAGAATGTTTAACATAGTTAACAATGAGACTCTTAAGCAATAGGCACTATTGATTCTCAACCTATGACCTATGCAGATGACACAGATTTATTAATGCACATAATTAGTTATTTAAATACATTGTTATCAATGGAGAGGGTAGTAAATGTTAGTGGGGACATGACAGACAAAAGCTGTTATCTGAGACAGAGAATTTTCCCAGGAATAGCTTGTGAGAGGCAAACTTCTGACTCTAGTAGTTCAGGTGGAATTTGTGGCTTCATCAAAGTTTTCAATATATTTTCTCACACACAAAAAGACATGATAATCACCAAAAACCTCAAGTCCTGGATTATTACCAACAGATACCCTATTAAAAGTTAATTACTGTTCTTTGACTATCTTAAGATACATACTATAGAAATACATGTTATAAATATATGTATTGTGTGTGTGTTGTGCTTCATTATACTTATCTATGGGCTTCCCAGTTGGTGCTAGTGGTAAAGAACCCCTGCCAGTGCAGGAGATGTAAGAGACATGGGTTCAATCCCTGGGTCAGGAGGATCCCTGGAGGAATACATGGCAACCCACTCCAGTAGACAGTGAAGCTTGGTGGGCTACAGTTCATGGGGTCGCAAAGTATTGGACACAGCTGTATGTTAGCACACATACATACACACTTACCTACACAGACTTATAATTGTATTTATTGTTATAAAAAGGTGCTTGTGAATTAGACCTAAGGGATTTCTTAAATCTAAAACCAATACAATTTCATGAATATAAAACTGTAACATGGTAATGTTAGGTGGTTAGAATAGGAAAAAGGAGTCCAGAATGGCAGTGGCTAAAAGACAAGTAAGGGAAAAACCCACAAAAATAGAACAAAGGAAGGTCTGAGAACTAGACTAAGGACCTCAGGTAGAACAAACAGCACTACTGGCTAGCCCAATTTACATAGAGCAGGCCTAGGGGGAGGAGAAAAAAAACATATAAAAAGAGAAGCCAAAAGGCCGGGGGTCTCTTGCTCTTGCCCGCTTGCTCTCACTCACTCCTCTCCTTCTCTCTGTCTCCTCTTCTCTTTGCCTTCAACTTCCACAGCCGGAGCTTTTGCCAAATTGGGCTCCTGCTATGCTTGGCCTCCTCCTTGCGAGGGCCACACCAACGTTGTTTCAGCCAGGTTAAACCCTAGACATGGCAGCATAGGTGTCAGGGGAACGTGTAATTTCCTTGGTTCTGTCTCGCCACAACAAAAGTTTGAAGCCACGGACCAGCGTTACAGCTCTTGGACAAACCAGGTCACAGCTCTTGGACAGATCAGTGTTACAACTCCATGTTACAGCTCAGTTTTATTTAGAAAATAAAAGAAAATACATCCTCGAGTCCAGAGGACATGCCAACCCAAAAGACACGGAAGAGAAGAGAGACAGAAACAGTGAGTGAGAGAGACTGAGAGAAAGCAAGAGATCCCTGGCCCTTTGGTTCCTTGTTTTTATGCTTTTTTCCTCCTCCCCCTGGGCCAGCCCTATTAAACTGGCCTAGCCAGGAGTGCTGTTTGTTCTACCTGAGGTCCTCACTCTGGTCCTCCAACCTTCCTTTGTTCTATTTTCGTGGGCTTTTCCCTTCCTTGTCTTTTAGTCACCACCATTCTGGACTCCTTTTTCCTATTCGAACTACCTAAGAGCAATATTATCATTGTGAGAATTTTCCAGGGCTTAGGTAAGAAACAGAAAACTCAAGTGAGAAGTTTTTAACTTGTGGATAAATATGAAAGATGCTTCTTAACTAATTGTGTCTCCAAAATTAAAATAGATGATAAAAACAAGGGTTGATTTTGTGTTTGTGTTATCTCAGTGAACCCACAAAAATCAATTTCAAAAACAAAGGAAATCAGTCAATGAAAACATCTGTCCATACAGTTAAAATGCAAGGGCCAGTGATAAGCCTTCTCTTCAAGGTATATCTGCTATTTAACCATCATTTAGTCTGCCCTAATTATTATTCAAATTTACCTCATTTAATCACATATGAATTGTTAAGGCTTAGGTTAAATAGCTGTCAAATAGATGATCCCAGCTATTTATATGGCAGATACAAGACTAATAAATCTGTTTCCAAAACTGAACTTTTAAACTTCCCTAATATACACACTAGTAGCTCCAAGGCAAACCATTCAATATCACAGTAATCCAGGACTATGCCCCAACCAGTAACGCTGAAGAAGCTGAAGTTGAACGGTTCTATGAAGACCTACAAGACCTTTAAGAACTAACACCCAAAAAAGATGTCCTTTTCATTATAGGGGACTGGAATGCAAAAGTAGGAAGTCAAGAAACACCTGGAGTAACAGGCAAATTTGGCCTTGCAGCATGGAATGAAGCAGGGCAAAGGCTAATAGAGTTTTGTCAAGAGAATGCACTGGTCATAGCAAACACCCTCTTCCAACAACACAAGAGAAGACTCTACACATGGACATCACCAGATGGTCAACACCGAAATCAGATTGATTATATTCTTTGCAGCCAAAGATGGAGAAGCTCTATACAGTTACCAAAAACAAAACCAGGAGCTGACTGTGGCTCAGATCATGAACTCCTTATTGCCAAATTCAGACTGAAATTGAAGAAAGTAGGGAAAACCACTAGACCATTCAGATATGACCTAAATCAAATCCCTTATGATTTTACAGTGGAAGTGAGAAATATATTTAAGGGACTAGATCTGATTGATAGAGTGCCTGATGAACTCTGGACAGAGGTTCGTGACATTGTACAGGAGACAGGGACCAAGACCATCCCCATGGAAAAGAAATGCAAAAAAGCAAAATGGCTGTCTGAGGAGGCCTTACAAATAGCTGTGAAAAGAAGAGAAACGAAAAGCAATGGAGAAAAGGAAAGATATAAGCATCTGAATGCAGAGTTCCAAAGAATATCAAGGAGAGATAAGAAAGCCTTCCTCAGAGATCAGTGCAAAGAAATAGAGGAAAACAACAGAACAGGAAAAACAAGAGATCTCTTCAAGAAAATTAGAGATTCCAAGGGAACATTTCATGCAAAGATGGGCTCGATAAAGGACAGAAATGGTATGGACCTAACAGAAGCAGAAGATAAGAAGAAGAGGTGGCAAGAATACACAGAATAACTGTACAAAAAAGATCTTCATGACTAGGATAGTCACGATAATGTGATCACTGACCTAGAGGCAGACATCTTGGAATGTGAAGTCAAGTGGGCCTTAGAAAGCATCACTACGAACAAAGCTAGTGGAGGTGATGGAATTCCAGTTGAGCTACTTCAAATATTGAAAGATGATGCTGTGAAAGTGCTGCACTCAGTATGCCAGCAAATTTGGAAAACTCAGCAGTGGCCACAGGACTGGAAAAGGTCAGTCTTCATTCCAATCCCAAAGAGGGGCAATGCCAAAGAATGCTCAAACTACCACACAATTGCACTCATCTCACACGCTAGTAAAGTCATGCTCAAAATTCTCCAAGCCAGGCTTCAGCAGTATGTAAACCGTGAACTCCCAGATGTTCAAGCAGGTTTTAGAAAAGGCAGAGGAACCAGAGATCAAATTGCCACATCTGCTGGATCATGAAGAAAGCAAGAGATTTCCAGAAAATTATCTATTTCTGCTTCATTGACTATGCGGAAGCCTTTGACTGTGTGGATCACAATAAACTGTGGAAAATTCTGAAAGAGATGGGAATCCCAGACCACCTGACCTGCCTCTTGAGAAACCTGTATGCAGGTCAGGAAGCAACACTTAGAACTGGACATGGAACAACAGACTGGTTCCAAATAGGAAAAGGAGTACATCAAGGCTGTATATTGTCACCTTGCTTATTTAACTTATATGCAGAGTACATCATGAGGAATGCTGGGCTGGAAGAAGCACAAGCTGGAATCAAGATTGCCGGGAGAAATAGCAATAACCTCAGATATGCAGATGACACTACCCTTATGGCAGAAAGTGAAGAGGAACTCAAAAGCCTCTTGATGAAAGTGAAAGAGGAGAGTGAAAAGGTTGGCTTGAAGCTCAACATTCAGAAAACGAAGATCATGGCATCTGGTCCCATCACTTCATGGGAAATAGATGGAAAAACAATGGAAACAGTGTCAGACTTTAATTTTGGGGGCTCCAAATCACTGCAGATGCTGACTGCAGCCATGAAATTAAAAGACTCTTGCTCCTTGGAAGGAAAGTTATGACCAACCTTGATAGTATATTGAAAAGCAGAGACATTACTTTGCCAACAAACGTCCATCTAGTCAAGGCTATGGTTTTTCCCGTGGTCATGTATGGATGTGAGTGTTGTACTGTGAAGAAAGCTGATCGCCGAAGAATTGATGGTTTTGAACTGTGGTGTTGGAGAAGACTCTTGAGAGATCCAACCAGTCCATTCTAGATGAGATCAATCCTGGGTGTTCATTGGAAGGACTAATGCTAAGGCTGAAACTGCAATACTTTGGCCACCTCATGCGACGAGTTGACTCACTGGAAAAGACTCTGATGCTGGGAAAGGTTGGGGGCGGGAGGAGAAGGGGACGACGGAGAATGAGATGGCTGGATGGCATCACCGACTCTGTGGACATGAGTTTGAGTGAACTCCGGGAGTTGGTGATGGACAGGAAGGCCTGGCGTGCTGTGATTCATAGGGTCGCAGAGAGTCGGACACGACTGAGTGACTGAACTGAACTGAACTGAGCATACACTGGGATGTTTAAAATTAATATCTTTACAAAGGTATCAACTTATTTCACTTCTCAGGGAAGAATGAATCAAACCAGCTAGTCAGATTCAATCACTAACCAAGCATCCTATGAGGTAAATATCCTGGAACTAAGAATACACAGAAATCAGTTTCTAGAGTTTGGTAAATTAATATAGCTGAATACTCCAATTTTTTTTCATATAGAATATTTCAGAATGTTTTATAACCATGAAATTAGTGAAAAGTACTGTTTTTCTTATTTATAAAGTGTTTGGGATATTCCCTGAGGCTTAGCGGGTAAAGAATCTGCCTGCAATGCAGGAGACACAGAAGATGCAGGTTTGATCCCTGGGTTGATAAGATCCCCTGGAGGAGGAAATGACAACCCATTCCAGTATTCTTGCCTGGGAAATTTCATGGACAGGGGAGTCTGGTGGGCTTCAGTCTGAAGGGTTACAGAGCGGGACATAACTGAGTGACTAAACACACACACAATGAGAAGACAGCCATAGGAAAAAAAGTTATAGTGAATTTTACTAAGGCAAATAACAAGAAAACCGGTTGAAAAGAGCAATATACCAGGGTCCCAATGAACCAGAAATAGGTATTTCCAGCACTGAATGAGCAATTTTAAGATAATAAATTCCATGTTCTCCGTGAATAATTTTTGTCAATAAAATCTTAGAGAATGGACTCCAACTATATTATGATCTAGGGGGTTATTTATAGTGACAACTCAGTGATTACAATGGGCAATATAATTATTCTCACTTTAGGGAGGGCAAATTGAGGAAAAAAAATTAAAATGGCTTTTACAATAGTAAATTTCTTTTCTATCCAATAAAAATATGCATTTTAGAGGGCTTACTTTCTTAGTCATTTTTGCAAAAATGTAAATAATATGTACTGATGAACAGAAATGAAACCACTGGTGAAATCAGACCATGAATTTCACTTATTTTGGCCCCTGTTACCTTGCATGTCATATATACCAAGCCAAGCACAGTGGGCAACATCTGGATGGAAAGACAGCAAATGAAGCATTCATTCAGTGACATTAATGTTGTGCATATTAGCTCAGATTTCAGTCAGCTAACGTTTTACTGTCTTCTTTAAGCAGTAGCTCTTTTCAGAATGAGCTGATTTATTTAATTGTTGTTGTACAACTTACTAACATAAATTAAAATGGTAGAAAATAGACATCAGCTACCAAATTTTATTATCACTCTATACCTCTCTCATGCTTTCTCAGTTGATATATTTAATTTCTTTTTGATACACCCCATTGAATGTCTTATTCTAAATGGTGAAAGCTGATCTCATCATTCTCAAACCTAACCTGTTTCTGACTTCTCTATTTCAAATAAGAGTGTGTTATCTTTCTTTCATTAAATTATGGTTGGTTGATCTTTTTTCTTGCCTTACCAAATACTGAAGAGAGTCCTATTGATTTTTCTGTCAAAATATTCTCACATATACCCTTCTCTCTCACTGAAATCACTGTAATTTATGCATATTACTATAAATAATCTTCCATCCATTACTTGGGCCCTGCTGGGTTTGGTCATACAAGTTAGGGTAGATAGTGCTGTCACTGAGTCATGTCCAACTCTGTGACTCATGGACTGTAGCCTGCCAGGCTCCTATGTCAGTGGGATTTTCCAGGCAAGAATACTGGAGTGGGTTGCCATTTCCTTCTCCAGGGGGTCTTCTCGACTCAAGGATTGCACCCGGGTCTCCACATTGCAGGCAGTTTCTGACTTCTCTATTTCAATAAGAGTGTGTTGTCTTCCTTTCTTCACATTATGGTTGAGGTTTTTTCTTGCCTTACCAAATACTGAAGATAGCCCTATTGATTTTCTGTTAAAATATTCTCACGTATGCCCTTCTATCTCACTGAAATCACTGTGATTTAGGCATATTACTACAAAAAATCTTTCATCTAGTACTTGGGTCTGGCTGTTTAGTCATTCTAGTTAACTGTCGCTAATTTTCTTTGGTATCTAACAGATGAAATGTAAACACCATAGCTTGTCCAGGCCTTCTACAGTTAAGAGCCAAGAGCATATTCCTGTCATAACCCCATAATTTCTTATATGCACTCGCAGCTTGTATCAGTGATGTTAGATCTTCAAGGTGAATTCCCTGAACTTTCACATTGAACTCTGGCTTGTACGAAGGCACCACAAAGAATGCACTTTGTTTCATCTCCTTTATTCCGTTAATGGTTTTTGCTAACTTAACCTTCTCCCCAGTGTCTTCTCTGATCATGAAGAGAAGAAAAACTTTACTGTATAACTGAAATTTTCTAACAGAGTAAAATTTAAAAGTTCCCACCAAAAAAAAGATAATTATATGAGGTGATGGATGTATTAATTAATCCTTTCATAATGTATACATGTATCAAATCAACACAAAGTACATTTTAAATATGTGCCAATTCTGTCAAATCTAACTCAGCAATGATGAAATTAAAAAGAAAATTAGAGGCAAATTATTTTACAATATTATATTGGTTGGTTTTGCCATACAATGACATGAATTCGCCCCGGGTTCACATAAGTTCCCCCTCCTGAACCCCCCTTCCACCTCCCTCCTCCCTCTATCCTCCCTCTGGGTCATCCCTGCACGCCAGCCCCCAGCATCCTATAACATGCATTGACCCTGAACTACACTACCAACATTTTTGGTTCTCCAACTTGCACAAGGAAGATCACAGGATTCCTCGGCCCTCATGACTGCATGAGCCAATATCTCATAATAAATGTATATACAAAAGGGTGTATATAGTACATATATTATTGGTTATGAATCTCTAAAGAACTCTAATACAATTTATTAACAAGTCTTAGAGATGAAATAAGCAATTTTTTGAAACAGGGTTATTTGAATTAGGCTTGGAACCTGGCCCACCATATCTAAATCTTAACTTGAAAGACACATTTCAAATTTTGAACAACCAAACTATAAGTAAAATATAATATGCAATAAACCATTTCAAAAGCAAAATCCATGATTTATAATGTCATGATTTCATATATTTTGTTTGGTTAGTATTCATTTTTAATCAATGCATTGATACCAAAACAATAAAATCATTGAAGAATAAATTTAGTTTAGCTTGTTTGAAGGAAAATGTCCTCACTTTTTATTATGTAATGCGAGATACCAAAGGTACTCAGGAAAATGAATGAGAATTTCTTTATTCCATTTTACTACAAATAAGAAGAATCAACACATAACGTAGAATCATCTTTGAAGAATATCAACAAATATAGTCAAAGGGTTTTGAAAATGTAGTAACCCAAGAATCAATACTTAAAAATACATAGTTGCTGCTGCTAATGCTAAGTCACTTCAGTCATGTCCGACTCTGTGTGACCCCATAGATGGAAGCCCACCAGGCTCCCCCATCCCTGGGATTCTCTAGGCAAGAACACTGGAGTGGGTTGCCATTTCCTTCTCCAAAAAATACATAGTTAAAGTATGTAAAACAAAAAACAGAACTGTATTGTGTCTAAATCTAAGATATTTGTATCTTTTCTTCAGGCATCACTTTACATTTTCTTTTTTCCACATTGTGATGCAGTATACTTCCCATAATTAACAAAATAAATATTAGAAGTCTTCAAAGTCTTCTAAATTTTTAAGTGTTTTATAAATTAATCAGATAAAATATTAACTTCTTTCACTGTTTTTCAAAAAAATAAGTTGTATTTATTTAAAGAGTAATTAGTTTTCTTAGGTTTTATAGTC
Source organism: Moschus berezovskii (assembly GCF_049115385.1). Lineage (NCBI taxonomy): Eukaryota > Metazoa > Chordata > Mammalia > Artiodactyla > Moschidae > Moschus > Moschus berezovskii. The sequence continues at coordinate 39,613,828 of NC_142464.1, forward strand.
ACTTTCTATTGTTTTTTTTGTTGTTGTTTTGTTTAACTTTTATTGCAAGAAAAAATAATAACAAGCAAAATAATAATGAAAAGGCTAAGGATAAGGCACATGTTCTGTGGGTTTTACCTTTTAATTTTACATGTTAAAAAATATCTGAATTAGAAGACTGAGATGCAAAGTATCAAAGCATTTAGGCAGCTAAATTAAGCATCATATCTTGTTATTTGATAAAGTATAGATTAAACATTAGGTGATCAAGTGAATATCTGACAGAGTTGAGAGAATCTGCTTGATCTCTGGTATCATAAAAATAAAACTTCTTCAGTTTATGATATACTTCATATCATTTATACAAAAGAAGACAGTCAATCAAAATAAGATATACATATTTTCCACATATTCTGGTAACCATGAGTTTACAAAGAGGCCTGTACAAGTTCAAAGCAAGATGCCAACTTACATTCATGTCTTAACTTATGAAAAAAATCATAAATAATATTAAATCATGCAAAAAAATAGAATAAAATTAAAATAATTCTCAAACTACCCTTTACAATTTTTAAACATTAACACTGCACTTATAAAACATATGTATATGATCTCCACCAAGGCAAAAATTACAGTATTAAGAGAACACACTTTAGAGCCAGTCCCAGTTGTGCCAATGTTTAACTGTTTGATACTGAACAAAGAGGGACACACGAGCCTTTTGTCTCCCTGCTGGCATTAGTGGTTGTGGCCATGATGACTTTCTACCTTCTGCCTTTGAAGCTATGGCAGAAAGCAGGCTCAAGAGTATTAAATTAGTTCACTGGAAGAATTCTAAGACCCTGGCTGAGGCTGGCAGCACTGGTTTGCCTTCTTCCCTAGCTTACCTCCTGTTACATTTCTTTTCTAAAAAAGTTAATTCCACAATACAGATATTTCAATCAGGTGTTTGGAGCTCCTTTCCCACACCATAAGAAATGTAAAGTGGCTTTTCTCTTTGAGATTAGCTTCGTCTAACTTAGATTGAATGATTTTCATGTCTTTCATAATCAAGTAACCCATTGCATATATGCATACTGTTCACAGGCTATCACTTGTTTGAAAATATGCAAAATCTATCAAAATATTTATTACTACTTTCTGGTTATTAAGAAAAGGTGGCAAGAATCACAGAAGAACTGTACAAAAAGGTCTTACTGACCCAGATAACCACAATGGTGTGGTCACTCACCTAGAGACAGACATTCTGAAGTATGAAGTCAAGTGGGCCTAAGGAAGCATTTCTATGAACAAAGCTAGAGGAGGTGATGGAATTCCAGTTGAGCTATTTCAAATTCTAAAAAATGATGCTGTTAAACTGTTGCACTCAATATGCCAGCAAATGTGAAACTCAGCAGTGTCCACAGGACTGGAAAAGGTCAGTTTTCATTCCAATCCCAAGAAAGGCAAGGCCAAAGAATTTTCAAATTACTGTTCAACTGTACTCATTTCACATGCTAGTGAGATTATGCTCAAAATTCTTGAAGGTAGTCTTCAACGGTACCAGAACTTCCAGATGTACAAGTTGGATTTAGAAAAGACAGAGGAACCAGAGATCAATTTGCCAACATACACTGGATTGTAGAAAAAGCAAGGGGATTCCCCCCAAAAATCTACCTCTGCTTTATTGTCTATGCTAAAGCCTTTGACTGTGTGTATCACAACAAACTGGAAAATTCATAAAGAGATGGAAATAATAGATGACATTAACTTCTCCTGAGAAACCTGTGTACAGAACAAGAAGCAACAGTGAGAACCAGATATGGAGCAATGGACTGGTTCAAAACTGAGAAAGGAGTTCATCAGCACTGTATACTGTCCCTGTGCTTAATTTAGTTTCAATGCAGAGTACATCACTCAAAATGCTAGACTGGATAATCAAAAGCTGGAATCAAGAATGCCAGTAAAAATATCAATAACCTCAGATAGGCAGATGACACCACCTTTACCTTAGAGCAGAAAGGGAAGAAGAAGTAAAGAGCCTCCTGATGAAAGTGAAAGAGTAGAGTGAAAAAACTGGCTTAAAACTCAACATTCAAAAAACTAAGATCATGGCATCTGGTCTCATCACTTCATGAAAAATAGATGGGGAAAAGTGGAAACAGTGACAGATTTTACTTTCTTGGGATCCAAAATCACTGTGGATGGTGACTGAAGTCATGAAGTGAAAAGACATTTACTCCTTGGAAGGAAAGCTATGACAAATCTAGACAGCATAATAAAATGCAGATACATCACTTTGCCAGTAAAAGTTCCTATAGTCTAAGCTATGGTTTTTCCAGTAGTTCTGAATGGAAGTGTGAGTCAGACCTAAAGAAGGCTGAGTATGGAAGAACAAATGCCTTCAAACTGTGGTGCTGGAGAAGACTCTTGAGAGTCCTTTGGACAGCAAGGAGATCCAACCAGTCACCCGAGAGGAAATCAACCCTGAATATTCATTGGAAGGACTGATGCTGACTGAAGCTCCGATACTTTGGCCAGCTGATACAAAGAGCAGATTCTCTGGAAAGACCCTGACGCTGGGAAAGACTGAAGGCAGGAGGAGGAGGGGCAACAGAGGGTGAGATGGTCGGATGGCATCACTGCCTCAACGGAATGACTTTGAGCAAACTCTGGGAGATGGTGAGGGACAGGGAAGCCTGGCGTGCTGCAGTCCATGGGGTCACAAAGAGTAGGGCATGACTTAGTGACTGAACAAGAACAACAATAACAACTTTATTCCATTCTTCCTCAATTCCTTTTCCATACTTCAAGGATATCAAATTTTAGGGAAAAGAAAAGTTCTGTCACTTGCTAATAAATGAGTATCTTCCAAAGTAAATAAGCTTTTATTCTTAGTGAATAAAAGTTTGCTTCTTTCATATTTCCTTTACTTGAGTAATTTACCAGGTTAACCCCTTTACTTGTTTTCTTAGGCTCTCAAATTTGTTAATTCACTTTATCTTTATCATTCTTAAATGCTTTTTAGCAAATGTACTTAATTCACGCTTCATTTGTCTACTGCCGTCTGCTTTGCATGTATTCTCAGGCCCTCAATCGTCTTTGCCCACCCACAGCTCCATTGTCTTCAGAGGATGGTCCACACCACATGTGTCAACACCTTTACCTCTCCCTTATTCCTTAACACCTGAATTCTGGTTTCTATCACTACTCTATATTAAAAATGTTTTCTTACTGGTTAGTAGTATTCTCATAACTTGTAATATCATGTATTTTCCTATCTTTTATTTTAATCTATCTTATACAACTGTTTTACTCATCACAGTACTTCAACCAAATAAGAACTAAGCAATTCTATTTAAGCTGAATTAAACTGAAAGAAAAAAATATGTCAAGTATCATACACTGTTTCATTAAGTGTGAGTCTGTTAGAATCCAACTAGCACTAGCTCTAAATCATTGGTTTTATATGTAATTTAATTCAATCTTTAACTTTATGTCCCTAATGACTATGAGGCCCAGTTTTCTAAAACTTAAAATTGGAATATGATCATTTCCTGCTCATCTCACAGGACTGTGATAAAGGTGAAATAAAGGAGTGAATGGTATAATATGCTGCAAACTAGAATACAATTTCAAGTTATTACACTGGAAAACATTTTTATTAAAATTATTTTCAGCACATAAAATTAAATAAACTCATTTTCCAATAAAACAGAAAATTTTAAAAATATAAACAAAGCGAACAAATGAAAGTCATAGATATATGAAAGTTTATATCTACAGGAATTTTTAAATTAGAGTCACTATACTTAGACTTCGGGAAACACAGCAAACTTCTAATATTTCTTAAAACACAGCAATGAAATACAGTGCCACAGAACTTGTATAAATTTTAAGTTGATCTATAAAATCAAGACACACAAAACTATACATCAGGAAAGGTGACTGAATGCAACTGAGTGAAATTCTCTATGTTTACAGCTGGGATAACTACTACTAAAAGTCAAAGTTGCTTAGTCATGTCCGACTCTTGGCAAATCTATGGACTATACAGTCCATGGAATTCTCCAGGCCAGAATACTGGAGTGGGTAGCCTTTCCCTTCTCCAAGGGATCTTCCCAAAACAGGGATCAAACCCAGGTCTCCCTCACTGCAGGTGGATTCTTTACCAGCTGAGCCACAAGGGAAGCTCAAGACTACTGGAGTGTGTAGCCTGTCCCTTCTCCAGCAGATCATCCTGACCCAGGAATCAAGCCAGGGTTTCCTGCATTGCAGGCAGATTCTTTACCAACTGAACTCTCCAAAAAGCCCCTATTACTGAAAATTGCTTCCATTTTGAAGTTAAATGAGAAACACTGAGAGAGAACTAACTGGAACATCTTAGTTTCAGAGAAAGAAGAGACCACCAGCAACTTCTCATTGAAATTAAGAAACAGTGACAGAAATAGTAACATCACAAATAGTATTCACATCTCAAATTAGTGTATCTTAGAAATAATACATTATTAGTGACACTTGCTCCTTGGAAGAAAATCTAGATGGCTTACTAAAAAGCAGAGATACCATTGCAGACAAAGGTCCATATAGTCTAAGCAATGTTTTTTTTCCAGTAGTCATGTAGGGATGTGAGATTTGGACCATAAAGAAGGCTGAGCACTGAAAAATTGATATCTTCAAATTGCAGTGCTGGAGAAGACACCTGTGAGTCCCTTGGACTGGAAGGAGCTCAAACCTGTCAATCCAAAAGGAAATCAACCTGAGTATTCACTGGAAAGACTGATGCTGAAGCTGAAGCTCCAATATTTTGGCCACCTGATTTGAAGAGCTGACTCATTGGAAAAGACCCTGATGCTGGGAAAGATGGAGGGCAGGAGGAGAAGGGGCAACAGAGGATGAGATGGTTGGATGGCATCACTGACTCTATGTACATGAGGTTGAGCAAACTCAGGGAGCTAGTGAAGGATAGGGAAGCCTTTCATGCTGCAGTCCATGGTGTCACAAAGAGACATGACTTAGCAACTGAACAACAACAATATTCTTATATAAATAATTTCAGGGTATCATTTCAGGTTATTCATTTTAATATAAAATGATTACGATTTGCATCCAAATTGAATAGGGTCACAAATATCAAGAGGTGTATTTCTCTTAAATTACAACTTGATGAATGCTTTAGTAAATGATCAATTTGTTTTACAGCAATAGGAAAGGTGGCTAATTTGAATCTGGCAATAATTTTACTAAATTTTCAGTGCCAAGAATTCAACTGGGCAAGGATTATCAAGAATAAGATTTACTGTCAAGGTAACAGAAACCAGGAGACTGCCTTCTATAAGTGATATACCTGACATTTGTTGACAATATTCAGTTCAGTTCAGTTCAGTCGCTCAGTCGTGTCCAACTCTTTGTGACCCCATGAATCACAGCACACCAGGCCTCCCTGTCCATCACCAACTCCCGGAGTTCACTCAAACTCATGTCCACAGAGTCGGTGATGCCATCCAGCCATCTCATTCTCTGTCATCCCCGTCTCCTCCCGCCCCCAATCCTTCCCAGCATCAGACTCTTTTCCAGTGAGTCAACTCATCGCATGAGGTGGCCAAAGTATTGCAGTTTCAGCTTTAGCATCAGTCCTTCCAATGAACACCCAGGATTGATCTCCTTTAGAATGGACAGGTTGGATCTCCTTGCAGTCCAAGGGACTCTCAAGATGAGTCTTCTCCAGCACCACAGTTCAAAAGCATCAATTCTTCGGCGATCAGCTTTCTTCACAGTCCAACTCTCACATCCATACATGACCACAGGAAAAACCATAGCCTTGACTAGACGGACCTTTGTTGGCAAAGTCATGTCTCTGCTTTTTAATATACTATAATTACGTCTCATGATGTGATAATATTTAGGTTTAACACCTAAGAAAATAAGAAAATAATTCCCACATGAAACGAAGAATTTTATTTTAAACAGTTATTATTATTATTATTATTTTACTTTATTTTTCTCTTTTGCCATTGCCAATCAGGTTAGAGTAGGTCTGCTGATTCCATGCTTATGTAATACTTGCATTCACATTCTTTCTTTAAGGGGCTCGTTTAACTGTAGGTAGTTTATGCCTTATGAATGCTGAAACTGAAGACAGGAACGAAATTTCCCCAACTCATTAAAAGTTCTAAGCCATACTTGGTGCAAAATAGGCCTCAGTTCTCTGAAGTTTTGGCAAGCTCAGTGTTATTTAAAAATATTGGGTAGAACGTGCAGTTCCAAGGACCGTCTGAGTGAGGATGGTAGGAATAGATGTGAGAATAAGGATGGTAGGATTCTAAAGTGGATGAATTATGGATTCTTTTGACATCTCACAGAGTATTTGGAAATATTCTGGGAAATTAAAATCATATTATCATAAATTTTCATACATCCATATCATATGTCTATAGTCACTTAAAGAAACTGTAAACTCTAAGAAAACACCTGCATATAACAAAATCAAAGTAATCCATAAGTATTAAAAAGGGGATTCAATTCAGTTCAGTTCAGTCGCTCAGTCATGTCTGAGGGGATTACATCTGTTTAAAACATTTAGGTGTTTTAGTAGCTCACATGAGATTGAGTGTTATACACTTTTTGTCTATACTAGATATAGTAATACTAGCTATATGTCACTTCACATTTTCATGATTCTTCCAAGAAGTTAACCTAAGTTTTCTACCATATTTATTTCATTAGTAAGATCAACCCTATCTTATTCATCTTTGCAAGTGATTACTGAACCCTTCTCCTCCCCAGCCACTATCCAGTTCAGCAAAATGTCTCCAAGTAACTACACAAGTAGACACAGTATCTATCTCCATTTCTTCATAAATATAAGCAAAATCTTTGTATACTAATAAAATTTAGATTTGGAAAATTGTTAGCAATGACTGTTTATTAAACCACTTAATAGATGTCTCAAATAAGCATTCATGAAATAAATTCACCACTTTGTAATTGAAATAAGTAAGACAGATGAGTTAATTATATTATTGACATTTCAGCAGTTAGATACATCACTATGTTTAATTATTTTCATTTTGAAGATATCAGTGATGATTATAAAGCTTAGGACATTTGTTTCAGAAAACTATTATTCTACATAAAATATTGGAAGACTCAAATGAGCACAGCTCAAGATTTACCTTCTGATATGTATTAACATTACAAACTATGCTTCATTTGGGATATCCCACATACCTAAAAATCTTATGACAACCACAACATTATATTATAATGATTTATCTGGCTCTGAAATATGTCATCTACTTTAGAGTAGATAAAACTGCTTTAGAAATACCTTCAGGGACATGTAGTGGTATAACATGTCATGTTCAGATATTTGTTGTTAGACCCTGGCTCACAATTTTAAGTAACTTCTGTTCGTGAAAAACACATATAATTGGAACTGCCATCTGTCCATTGTAATATAATTTGATCATTGTAATTCACAAATACAGTTCTATTAAATTTGAGAGAGTGCTAACACAATGTCCTTGCTATGCAAAACAGAACAAAAAAAGAGAGTGGGATGGGGCAAGGAAAAAAATGTAATGGTATCATTTACACAAACTTATACTTATTGTTAAAATTTATTATACAGGTTGATTTCCAATATACCAAGATTCAGTTCAGTTCAGTTCATTTCAGTTCAGTCGCTCAGTCGTGTCTGACTCTTTGCGACCCCATGAATCACAGCACGCCAGGCCTCCCTTTCCATCACCAACTCCCGAAGTTCACTCAAACTCATGTCCATCGAGTCGGTGATGCCATCCAGCCATCTCATTCTCTGTCGTCCCCTTCTCCTCCTGCCCCCAATCCCTCCCAGCATCAGAGTCTTTTCCAGTGAGTCAACTCTTCGCATGAGGTGGCCAAAATATTGAAGTTTCAGCTTTAGCCTCAGTCCTTCCAATGAACACCCAGGACTGATCTCCTTTAGAATGGACTGGTTGGATCTCCTTGCAGTCCAAGGGACTCTCAAGAGGCTTCTCCAACACCACAGTTCAAAAGCATCAATTCTTCGGCGATCAGTTTCTTCACAGTCCAACTCTCACATCCATACATGACCACGGGAAAAACCATATACTTGACTAGACGGACCTTGGTTGGCAAAGTAATGTCTCTGCTTTTCAATATGCTATCTAGGTTGGTAATAACAAGAAAACATTTCCAATAACTAAGTTTTATTTTCACCTTTATTATTCCCATCCTCTCACTAAGTAACTAAAGATAACCACTCTGGATCCCAAATGTAACCCATCTCTGAAATTAGACATGGAATTTTATACTTCAAATACATAGCACTATTTTTCATGTTTTTAAATTTTACATGAACAGTATGCTATATTTTCTTTTCTTATTCATCACTGAAGTATAGCGGACGTACATATACATGTTGTACATTAGTTTTAGATGTACAACAAAGTGATTTAACATTTATATGCATTACAAATTGATCACCATGAGAAGTCTTGTAACCATCTTTCACCATACCAAGCTCATACAATATTATTGACTATATTCCCTATGCTATACTTTACAGCCCCATGATATTTCTTAACTCCAGCTTTGTACTTCTTAATTCCATTCACCTGTTTCACCAAATTCTTCATTCTTCTCCCCTTTTGACACCACCAGTTTGTTCTATCTGTTAGTCTATTTCTGCTTTCCTTTGTTTTGCATTTCAGATTCCACATATAAGTGATATCATAAGGTATCTGTCTAACTAAATTCACTTAGCATAATATCTTCCAGGTATATCCACATTATTACAAATGGCAAGATTTTATTTCTCTTTATGGTTGAATAATATTCCTCTGTGTGTGTGCGTGTGTGTGTGTGTATCCCCTCTTCTTTACTTATATATCAATAAGCACTTAGGTTGCTTCCATATCTTGGCCACTATAAATAATGCTGCAATGAACACAGGGGTGTATACATTTGCTCAAATTAGTTTTTTGTTTTTGTTGGATAAATACCCAGAAGTGGAATTTCTAGATCATATGGCAGTTATCTTCTTAATTTTTGAGGAAACTCCATACTGTTTTCCATAGTGGCTATACCACTTAACAATCCCACCAACAGTACAAGAGGGTTCCCTTTTTCCACATGCTAACACTTTCTGTTGTCTTTCTGATAATAGTTATTCTTGTCAGGTGTGAGGTGATAACTTATTATGGTTTTGATTTTCACTCCCTGATGGTTAGTAAGGATGCGTTTCTTTTCTTCTGTCTGTTGGCCATTTGTATGCTTTCCTTAGAAAAATATCTACTCAAGTCCTCTCCCCATTTTTTAATTGGACTGTTATTGCTTTTTTATGTTGAGTTCTTTTATACTTTGTATATTAACCCCTTATCAGAGATATAATTTTCAAATATCTCCTCCCATTCAATAGGGTGCATTTTCATTTCATTTATGGTTTCCTTCACTGTTCAAAAACTTTTTTTATAAAGACTCACTTGTTTATTTTTGCTTTTGTTTCCCTTGCCTGAGGAGACGGATTCAAAAGAATACTGCTAAGACTGATCTCAAAGAATTTACTGCCTATGCTTTCTTCTAAAAGATTTATGGTTTCAGGTTTACAGTGTTATTCATTTTCAGTTAATTTCTGTATATGGTGTAAGTAAGTGGTTCATTCCTTTCATGTAGCTGTTCAGTTTTCCCAACACATTTTATTGAAGAGACTGTCCTTTCCTCACTGTATATTCATGGCTTCTTTGTCATAAGTTAATTGACCATATAACCATGGTTTTGTCTATGTTCTGTTCCATTGATCTTGTGTATTTTTGTGCCCATAAAGTTTTTATTACTATCGTTGTTGTTGTTCAGTCATTCAGTCATGTTCAATTTTTTGCAACTTTAAGAGAAATAGACCACTTGATTTTTGTGGCCCTATCCATTTGGATGCCAATCAATCATATTATATTAAACTTTTTGACTACCCTGAAATTATTTATTAAAAAATATTAATGTTGTTTTTAAGTTGCTAAGTCATGTCTGACTCTTTGTGATCCCATGGAATGCATCATGCCAGGCTTCCCTGTCCTTCATCATCTCCCAGAGTTTACTCAAACTCATGTACACTGAGTTGATGATGCCATCCAACTATCTCACCTTCTGTTGCCCTCTTTTCCTCCTGCCCTCAATCTTTCCCAGCATCAGGGTCTTTTCTAATGAGTTGGATCTTCGCATCAGGTGGCCAAAGTATTGGAGTTGCAGCTTTAGCATCAGTCCTTCCAAAGAATATCCAATAGGGTTGATTTCCTTTAGGATGGACTAGTTTGATCTACTTGCTGTCCAAGGTACTCTCAGGAGTCTTCTCCAGCACCACAATTTGAAAGCATCTAGTCTTTGGCACCGGAGAAGGCAATGGCAAGCCACTCCAGTACTCTTGCCTAGAAAATCCCATGGATGGAGGAGCCTGGTAGGCTGCAGTCCGTGGGGTCGCTAAGGGTCGGACACGACTGAGCGACTTCACTTTCACTTTTCACTTTCACACATTGGAGAAGAAAATGGCAACCCACTCCAGTGTTCTTGCCTGGAGAATCCCAGGGACAGGGGAGCCTGGTGGGCTTCCGTCTGTGGGGTCACACAGAGTCGGACACGACTGAAGTGACTTAGCAGCAGCAGCAGCAGTCTTTGGCACTCAGCCAACTTTATGGTTCCAAATCTCACATCTGTATCTGACTACTGAATAAACCATTGTTTATACTATACGGACCTTTGTCAGCAAAGTGATATCTCAGGTTTAGTTTGTCATAGCTTTTCTTCCAAGGAGTGTCTTTTAATTTCAGGGCTGCAGTCACCATCCACAACAATTTTGTAGCCCAAGAAAATAAAGTCTGTCACTGTTTCCAGTGTTTGCCATGAAGTGATGGGACCAGATGCCATATCTTCATTTTTTGAATGTTGAGTCTTAAACCAGCTTTTTCGTGTCCTCTTTCACCGTCATAAAGAGGCTCTTTAGTTTAGTTCTGCCATTAGGGTGGTATCCTCTGCATATATGAGGTTATTAATATTTCTCCTAGCAATCTTGATTTCAGTTTGGGTTTCATTCACTCATCATTTCACATGATGTAATCTGCATATAAATTAAATAAGCACAGTGACAATATACAGCCTTGACATACTCCTTTCCCAATTTTGAACCAGTTCACTGTTCAATGTCCAGTTCTAACTGTTGCTTCCTGACCTGCATACAAGTTTCTCAAGAGGCAGGTCAGGTGTCTGGTATTCCCATTTCTTTGAGAATTTTCCAGAGATTATTGTGATCCACATAGTCGAAGGCTTTAACATAGTCAATGAAGCAGAAGTAGACGTTTTTCTGGAATTCCCTTGATTTTTTCTATGATCCACCAGATGCTGGCAATTTGTTCTCTTGCCCCTCTGCCTTTTTAAAATCTAGCCTGTATATCTGGAAGTTTACTTTAGTTTCACAATACTGTGTGAAATCAGGGAGTATGATACTTCCATCTTCTACTTTCTTAATATTGCATTAGCTCTTCGGGTTTCTTTGTGGTTCCACACAAATTTTTGGATTATTTGTTCCAGTTTTGTGAATAAATCCATCAGTATTTTGATACAGATTTCATTTAATCTTAGGGTAGTATGGACATTCTAACAATCTTGATTCTATGAATTTCACTATTTAAATAACTTATATAAGCAGAATCATGCATTTGTCTTTCTGTGACTGATTTATTTCACTTAGCATAAAATCCTCAGGTTCACCAATACTGTCACATATGGCACAATTTGTGCAATATGTTTAACAATGAAAAATATTGTTATTGTTTCAATAATATTCTTATTTTTGAATATTCTTATTCTTATCTTAAACAATAATATTCTTACTGTTTAAGAATGAATAATATTCCACATAATTATGTATGTATAGTACATGGTCTTTATTCAACTGTCAGTGGACATGGAAATTTTTTACACATCTTTGCTATTGTGAATGCTGCTGCGATGAACATGGAAGTGCTAATATACTAAAGTGGGATTACCATGTTCTCTAGTAGTTCTGCTTTTAATTTTTGAGGAACTTCTGTATTATTTTCCATAGTGGAAATTGTGGCTACACAATTTGCATATTCTCCATATCCTCACAAACATTATTATTATTATTTTTTTAATATAACAGCCATCCTGACTGGTGTGAGGTGATTTCTAATACAGGTTTTACTTGCATTTCACTGATCATTAATGATGTTTAACATTTTTTTCATGTTCCTGTTAACTTTTTACATGTTGTCTTTGGAATTTTTTGTTTAGTATACCTGGAGTAGAATTTATTTCTAACAAATTCCCTAATAATAGTGATGTTGTTGATCTAAATATCACACTTTGAGAGCATTGCTGTAGACTAATCACTTTTCACACTTTGGAACTATGAGAGAACACAGCATTTAGGAGGATAAATAAATGAATCTTCACACCGTATTAAAAAGAAAGAAGTAAACTGGACCTGCCTAAGTGAGTTTTGCCATACATCTACCTCAAATTCTAGTGATTCAAGCTTAGGTGGTGCTCCTTTAAAATGATTCTCTGTATCTACACTAATTCTTTTTTTTTTTCCCTTTCATAGGAACAAAAACAAGTCCTTCTTTCATTACCTACTATGGCTTCAAAGACTTTTATTAATTATTTATCTTTGAATATTCCTACTCTTTTCTTAACCTCTATTACAGATATTTTCAAGTTTCCTCTCTTCAAACAAAATATTTATTTAATCCATAACCCTCCTTAAACCACTTTCTTTTCCTTCTTATTAACCATAAACCTTATACTCTTAATCTCTCACATTTTTAATCTACTCTTTTTAATCAACAAACCAATGACTTGTTTCTCACTTTTTCCTTCATTTTATTTCTTGTACAATAGTTAAATGTAATTTTCTGGGTGTCCAGCTCTGTGTTTTGACAAATGTATAAAATCATTTGTCTACCATCACAATCTTGGTAAACAACGTTTCATTAACCACCAAAACTGTCTCATGTTTCTTCTTTGTCTTGAATTATTACCTTCCGTTAGGAGTACCTTCTATTAGGAGCCCCGGTGGCTCAAACAGAAAAGAGTCTGTCTGCAGTAAGGGAGACTGGGGCTCAATCCCTGTGTCAGGAAGATCCCCTGGAGAAGAAAATGGGAACCCATTCCAGTACTCTTGCCTGGAGAATCCCATGGATGGAGGAGCCTAGCCGTCTACAGTCCATGGGGTCGCAAAGAGACGGACATGACTGACCGATTCCATTTTCACTTTATTTTTTTAATACCTTCCATTATTAGTCACAAGTAACCACTAATCTCAACTCTTTCTCAATAGTTTTGTCTTTTCTGTATCATCATATAAAACAAGTCATCTAACAGGTAACCTTATTGGTCTGCAACATATCTTTCTAATGTACAGGATCAACCTGAATGTACGAATGTTAAGCCTATAGTATTAAAATGAAATTGTTATATTCTACAACATAAATTATATTACCATATTTATTTTAATGTCAATATTGTACCAGAATCCATCTTGTGCTAAATAATTTTCCTGCAATGCTCATTACAATTTATTGGACCAATGACTACATCCTGTCCTGATTTCAGAGTCTTCTGAATCTCCAATACAGAGATATTTTTGGTCTCTGACCCTTGGTACTCACAGGTCAGGATAAGTCATGATCCTTTTTTTCCCCATACTAAGAAAGGTGAATTAAGTAAGTCACAGAAAGATGTACATTTCAAATTCAGTGACTCTTCTCTCTCTAGGGAAAAAATATCTGCTTTAAAAATATGTTTTTAGGTCAACAGACAGTCAATTCATTCTTTTCCAGTCAAGTTAACATCCAGAAAAATTTTAATACTTGTAATTAAAGATCAGAAGAAAGAAATCAATTCTATTTCTAACCTTTGCCATTCCATTTTACTTATCTTCTATTAGTGGCATTAATCACTGATATTGCTGCAAGTAACTTCATTATATGATGATGTTTCTAAGCTAAATGATGACAGTTTTCACATACTATTCAGTGATAATTAAAATATCTAAATAAACTCAGTATACTATAAAGCAAAAATCAAGTGCCAGTTCATAAAAATAAACTCATCTAATAGAGAAGGTTTATATTAATTAAGATATCTGTCTTCCTTAATGACAAACTTTTTATTTTTTTTCAGAAAATCAGATAATACATATTGAGATACTTAAAATAATGTGAAATACTAGTTATACTATGGTTGAGGATTAGGCAAATCCTGACTAAGATGGAAAATACCAGGGTGATAGAAGAAGACAGAGGGCAAAGAGTCTGCATAGTGCAAGAAACTGGTGGTGAATAGAAAATACTCTTCTGCTATTCAGCAATGAAAGAATAGACCTCTAGGAAACAAAATGGTGCACTTGAAATTTTTTTACAAACTAAAAAGGTATAACCTTTGGAATCAGAGATTGAAATTTAAAAATATTTAAAAAATTAAAAAATAAATAAAATAAACAGTAAAATGAAAAAGGAAAGTGCTAGTTAAATAAGAACATTGATTTTAAATTTTAAAGCTTGAAAACAGATGTATGAAAGTACATCCTTTCCTGTTGAAAAAAAAGGAAACAGATCTGTCCATGGTTTACAATGAAGAGTTATAAAATTAGATATTCAGAAACTAGGGATATCTTTAAAACTGACCCCGTTTGTTCACGCTAATGGGCTTCCCTGGTGGCGTAGACAGTAATAAATCTGCCTGCAATGTGGAAGACCAAGGTTCAATCCCTGGGTTTCGAAGATTCTCTGAAGGAGGGCATGGCAACCCATTCCAGTATTCTTGTCTGGAGAATCTCCATGGACACAAGAGCCTAGCAGGCTATAGTCCATGGGGTCGCACAGAGTCGGACACAACTGAAGTGACTAAGCAGCAGCATTCCTGCTAATACTTTATTTCCAGGGGACATATATTCTCTACTAAGGTATTATGTGTGCTAGTCGCTCAATTGTGTCCAAAACTCTGTGCGACCCCATGGACTGTAGCCCACCAGGCTCCTCTGCCCATGGAATTCTCCAGGCAAGAATACTGGAGTGAGTAGCCACTAGAGAAGATCCAAAATGATTAAAGTCAGAGAGACCACTATGGTATACCTATCTACCAGTTACATCATGCCCTTAACAAGTGATTTTTTCCCTATGATCCTCAATTTTCACAGTTGAAAATACACCAATAGAAATAACTACTTTGTGGTGTTTTTGTCAGAACTGAGCAAAATAGCATGTGGAAAATAAAATGTGTAAAGCGCTCAAGATAGTACCTGATATTAAAAATGCATTTACTTTAATACTACTATCAAAACTTATACTACTGGTATTGGTACTTATTCAAAAGAGATCCATCAATTTAATAAAAGAAATGAATACCAACTACCTAGTTACACTCATAGAACTAACACCAAATAAAAAGACTGAAGTATACCATCCCCATTAATCTTTTTTTCATATCCAATTAGTAGAGTTTGGTGACTGAGATTTATTGAATCACTTCATACTTTGTTTTAAATTGTGACTTAAAATTAGATCAAATATTCCTAAACAGCCCAACCAACACTATGGAATAGATAAGATTTTTTATTGTTTGTAATCTTAACACTTTCATATTATTTCTATCACCAAATAATGAATTCAATTTTGTTATTTTGTTTTTATTGATTTTTTGTTTAGCTTATTGTGGAAATTTCCAAACACATACAAATCGGAAAGAATATTAATAGCATAGGGAATCTCCATGTGTCCATCATATACTTTCAATAATCATCAGTGCAAAGACCATCAGTATGGAGAGGGTATCTAAAAACCACAAGATCTGAAAACACAGTAAATGTGAGTAAAGGGAAGATCCAACAGAGATATGACAGTTACTATCAAAAGTTTGTGAAAGGAAATCTACAACAAAGGACAGAGTATAGGGAAGATATTCCCACACTTCTCTCCCATGCCTCTCTCTTTGCTTCTCATTATTAAGGCCATTGTAATTCTCTTTTCATTTTCCTTGCTCCAATCCCTAGTCTACCTTGATATAATACTTCCATCAGTTAATTCCTCTGGGGACATTTCTGACAAATACCTTCCTTACAACCTATCCTTTTTTGCTAAAGACACAGTTAAAGGTCATAGGAGAAAACATCATATATTTGGAACTGGAAAGCAAGTGTTAGGAGACGGTCATTATTTCAACTTCCAGATCAACATGATAAACAGGAATAATTTTACGGCTGTAAGTGGACCTCTAAATTTATTTTCTCATATAAAATATCTGATAAATTGAGTCAAAAAAAAAGCTTGATTGGGTGCTAGCTAATATGATATATTATATCATATATATTTGATATATACATATTCAGAGTTACAAACACCCATCTTACAAATCAACATTTAGTAACATATCATTTCATTTGATACTTCTAACAGCTAGTAAACTACCCTGATTAACAGTACAAACTTTGAAGTTGAACTCCCTTGGGTCCAAAAGACAAGCTGATCTTGAATCAACCACTCAAGCAATCTCTCTGTGCCCTAGTTTAATTATCTGCAATAAATAAATAACAATGCTATCTACCTCAAAGGACAATTTTAAAAGGCAGTGAACCAAAACATGCAAAACACTTAGAAAAGTGTCCAGCACTTTAAAATTACTATGTGTGTTACACATTAAATACTGTTTTTAACATTAAAACACTCACTGAAAATGTACCTTATGTTTATTTATTACTAGCAATAATAAAACAAGATTAATTGAACTTTTACTCTGCAGTTAATCCTTACAAAAAACCTTATGATGTAGGTAATATAATGTAAGCAGTGTTTAGGTACTGTTCATAAGCACACAAATGAGCTCTAAATAGTTAATCTCTTGCCAAGTATTTGTCAACAAGAAGGTAAAATAATAAAAACTGTAAATAAAAGACAAATGTTACTAGAATATAGAAAATGATGGAATTTTAGCAATCTTAACAAGTGCTTTAAAGGCACTGAAAGCTCCTAAACATGATAAATCTGTGAGCCTCATTTGCTGCTTTAATGACAAGTTTGCTAAATACTACCAAATGACAACATAGAGTATGCAGAACATTTAATAAAAGTGAAATGAATTGTGTTTCAAATAACAATCCAATTAAGAATTCCATCAACAAAGAATATTGCAACAGTGGTAGATTATAGATTAATCAAAGGCTATTAAAACTCATTCCTGCGGTGCTAATGATTTATTGTTTTCAGTATACAGCCTTGTGAAGCTTTCTATGTTATCTGCTTTGTTTTACAGTAGCCAAGATGAAGGAAACATTTTCACAAGTTTTTGTACAATTGGTCTCCTTATAATCTGAGAAGATGCTTACTCACATTTGCCAGTCAAGACAGGCAGAATGAAGAATAGCTCAGTTACTCACAATACAGGAAATATTTGGAAGTTCTCTACGATTGATTTGAGAACAAGAAATGAAACTCAACTGAAGCTCAGTTATTTAGGAAGAGATATTGAAAGATGGCTCAGGATATGATTTTGAATACAAAATTGAAATGGACAATGGACAAAGTCAAAAGTTTTCCAGATGATGGATAGATTCTCTTTCAGAAATAAAATTATATTCCCTATTGTCTGATCACCTGTTGATGGCTGCTTTCATTCATGAAAGTCTAAAGGGAAGGGCACTATTAGTTCCAAAAGTTGGCCCCGCATGGAATAGGTGTATAATGGTTTTGATTTGCAACCCTGGCAGCTGTTCACAAGCCTTATTTGGTTTATGGTCCTACATCTTCACCCCTGAAACCAATTGTTACATGTTGGTTTGCTCTGTCAGCTGCTGTTTCCCAGCATGTCAGAGATATGTCATGCTGTTGAAGCTTTTTATCAGCAAGTTCGTTTAAAAAGATATCTTTTGCCTGCAGTCACCTTGCTTCTGCTCTCTGGATGATTTCTGCTCAGGTACCCTGCCATGCTGACAGTGTCTAGGTTGATAGAGTTTTAGAAAACACAAAGCTTTCTAGTAGGTAGGTATACTGGTATATTCCAGGGGCTATGGTAATTGTATTACTACTGTATCTGTCAGTGATTTATATAAGTATAGAGCAACACTAGAAAAAGTGTATTCAATATATGTTTCTTAGTTAATTTTATCATTCTTCCAGGCTAATAATAAAAAAAATGAATAAAAATTTAAAGGACACAAACATGACCAATAAGAGTTAATTTCACACTTGCATATTTAAGAAAAAGCTTTTCCATAACATTTTTAAATATAATGCAAAGATTGAAATGTATGTTTTAATTTCTATAAGGGCCACCTTCATCAAGTATGCAATAAATGATATCAGAGGAGAGAAGAGTCATGAACATAAAAGGAAATTTTAAATCTGTTTTAGTCATGCTAAAAAAAAAACTATCATGCTATATTATCAGAGTAAAATATGTCTCTTGTAATAAGGCCTAATACATTCCTATTTGGTCACCACCATATCTACCTCCTTAGGCTCAATTTTGCTAATCTTAAGGGCTTCCCTTGTGGCACTAGTTGTAAAGAATCTACATGAAAATGCATGAGACACAACAGAGGCATGTTTGATCCCTGGGTCAGGAAGATACCCTGAAGAAGGGAAAGGCAACCTAATTCAGTATTCTTGCCTGAAAAATATGGACAGAGGAGCCTGGCAGGTTACAGTCCATGGGGTCACAAAGAGTCAGACATGACTGAAGTGACAGTCCAGTTCATTTCAGTCACTCAGCAATGTCTTACTCTTTGTGACCCCATGGACTGCAGCTCGCCAGGCTTGTCTGTCCATGACCAACTCCCAGAGCTTGCTCAAAGTCATCTCCATTGAGTGAGTGAAGCCATCCAAGTGATGTAGGGTTATCAGTTAATATAATGTACTGAAGTGACAGTACACAATGCATATTTTAATTACAAATACCGACCACCTGGCAGGAGGAATATAATATTTATACACAAGCAAGCACAGTGGAGGAAGCCAAAATGGAAACTATTTAACTTACTGGAAAACTAAAGCTGATATTAAAAGTGAACAATATTTCCAAAAAACAGTATATTCAGTCATGTTAATATTATACTATATCTGTATGCATCAACAATCAATCAGATATACTGCAACCAGATTGACTTGTATAATATGTAACATGAAAATGAATCTATATGTCTGAACAAAAATCTACAAAACTTATCTCACATAAGTTTGTCAGTAGCATTACATAATATTCTTAAGGTTCAGTACAGTTCAGTTTAGTTGCTCAATCGTATCTGACTCTTTGCGACCCCATGGACTATAGCTCAACAGGCCTCCCTGTCCATCACCAACTCCTGGAGATTACTCAAAATTATGTCCATTGAGTTAATGATGCCATCCAATCATCTCATCCGATGTTGTCCCCTTCTTCTGCCTTCAATCGTTCCCATCATCAGGGTCTTTTCAAATGAGTCAACTCTTTGCATCAGCTGGCCAAAGTAATTGAGTTTCAGGTTCAGAATCAGTCCTTCCAATGAACATTTAGGACTGATATATTTTAGGAACGATTGCTTGGATCTTCTTATAGTCCAAGGGACCCTCAAGAGTCTTCTCCAACACCACAGTTCAAAAGCATCAATTCTTCAGCACTCAGCTTTCTTTATAGTCCAACTCTCACTTCCATACATGACTACTGGAAAAACCATAGCCTTGATCAGACAGACCTTTGTTGGCAATGTCTCTGCTTTTTAATATGCTGTCAATGTTGGTCATAACCTTCCTGCTAAGGAGTGCCTTTGAATTTAATGGCTACAGTCACAAACTGCAGTGATTTTAGGGCCCCCCCCCAAAATAAAATCTGCCATTGTTTCCACTATTTCCCCATCTATTTGCCATGAAGTGATGGGACTGAATGCCATGATCTTAGTCTTATGAAAGTTGAGCTTTAAGCCAACTTTTTCACTCTCCACTTTCACTTTCATCAGAGGCTCTTTAGTTCTTCTTCACTTTGTGCCATAAGGGTGGTGTCATCTGCATATCTGATGTTATTGATATTTCTCCTGACAGTCTTGATTCCAGCTTGTACTTCATCCAGCCCAGCATTTCTCATGATGTTCTCTGCATAGAATTTAAATAAGCAGCGTGACAATATACAGTCTTGGCATAGTCCTTTTCCTATTTTCAACCAGTCTGTTGTTCCATGTCCAGTTCTAACTGTTGATTCCTGACCTGAATACAGATTTTTTAAGAAGCAGGCCAGGTGGTCTGGTGTTCCCATCTCTTTCAGAATGTTCCACAGTTTATTGTGATCCACACAGTCAAAGGCTGCTTTTTTTTTGCGTACTCAATAAAGCAGAAATAGATGTTTTCCTGGAACTCTCTCGATTTTTTGATGATCCAGCAGATGTTGGCAATTTGA
This sequence comes from Moschus berezovskii, assembly GCF_049115385.1. Classification (NCBI taxonomy): domain Eukaryota; kingdom Metazoa; phylum Chordata; class Mammalia; order Artiodactyla; family Moschidae; genus Moschus; species Moschus berezovskii. The sequence continues at coordinate 39,634,219 of NC_142464.1, forward strand.
TATCTGATTCCTCTGCCATTTCTAAAACCAGCTTGAACGTCCGGAAGTTCACAGTTCACGTATTGCTGAAGCCTGACTTGGAGAATTTTGATCATTACTTTACTAGTGTGTTCAGTTCAGTTCAGTCACTCAGTTGTGTCCGACTCTTTGCGACCCCATGAATCACAGCACGCCAGGCCTCCCTGTCCATCACCAACTCCCGGAGTTCACTCAAACTCATGTCCATCGAGTCGGTGATGCCATCCAGCCATCTCATTCTCTGTCATCCCTGTCTCCTCCCACCCCCAATCCCTCCCAGCATCAGACTCTTTTCCAGTGAGTCAACTCTTCGCATGAGGTGGCCAAAGTATTGGAGTTTCAGCCTTAGCATCAGTCCTTTCAATGAACACCCAGGGTTGATCTCCTTTAGAATGGACTGGTTGGATCTCCTTGCAGTCAAAGGGACTCGCAAGAGTCTTCTCCAGCACCACAGTTCAAAAGCATCAGTTCTTCGGCGATCACCTTTCTTCACAGTCCAACTCTCACATCCATACATGACCACGGGAAAAACCATAGCCTTGACTAGATGGACCTTGGTGGGCAAAATAATGTCTCTGCTTTTTAATATGCTATCTAGGTTGGTCATAACTTTCCTTCCAAGGAGTAAGCGTCTTTTAATTTTCTGGCTGCAATCAGCATCTGCAGTGATTTTGGAGCCCAAAAAAATAAACTCTGACACTGTTTCCACTGTTTCCCCATCTATTTCCCATGAAGTGATGGGACCGGATGCCATGATCTTCGTTTTCTGAATGTTGAGCTTCAAGCCAACCTTTTCACTCTCCTCTTTCACTTTCATCAAAAGGCTTTTTGGTTCCTCTTCACTTTCTGCCATAAGGGTGGTGTCATCTGCATATCTGAGGTTATTGATATTTCTCCCGGCAATCTTGATTCCAGCTTGTGCTTCTTCCAGCCCAGTGTTCCTCATGATGTACTCTGCATAGAAGTTAAATAAGCAGGGTGACAATATACAACCTTGATGTACTCCTTTTCCTATTTGGAACCAGTCTGTTGTTCCATGTCCAGTTCTGACTGTTGCTTCCTGACCTGCATACAGGTTTCTCAAGAGGCAGGTCAGGTGGTCTGGGATTCCCATCTCTTTCAGAATGTTCCACAGTTTATTGTGATCCACACAGTCAAAGGCTTTGGCATAGTCAATGAAGCAGAAATAGATGTTTTTCTGGAACTCTCTTGCTTTCTCCATGATCCAGCGGATGTTGGCAATTTGATCTCTGGTGCCTCTGCCTTTTCTAAAACCTGCTTGAACATCTGGGAGTTCATGGTTCACATATTGCTGAAGCCTGGCTTGGAGAATTTTGAGCATGACTTCACTAGCATGTGAGATGAGTGCAATCGTGCTGTAGTTTGAACATTCTTTGGCATTGCCTTTCTTTGGGATTGGAATGAAGACTGACCTTTAATTGTGACCTCCCTCAAAAGATCCCATATCTTCCCTGGTGGCTCAGAGGTTAAAGCATCTGCCTCCAATGCAGGTGACCCAGGTTCGATCCCTGGGTCAGGAAGATACCCTGGAGAAGGAAATGGCAACCCACTCCAGTCTTGCCTGGAGAATCCCATGAATGGAAGAGCCTGGCAGGCTACAGTCCACAGGGTCACAAAGAGTCAGACACGACTGAGCGACTTCACTTTCACTTTCAAAAGATCCCAGGCATGTACTGCTACATGCACTGCCCCCAACCTGTAGCAGGCCATCACCAACCCACACCTCTGAGGGAGTGTATTTTAAACAATGCACTCATAAAGGCTTCAGTATATGATTAATTTTCAGCTTGCTTAGAATCTTTATTTTCAACTACATTCAGGAGGGATAGAGCAGACATAAAAGAGAACAAAAGAATAATCCTACTTTAATATGGAGTAGATTAAATGACCTCAAAGGTCTTTTATATTGATAAGTTCTATGAACCACTATTCTCAATTAAAACTACTCATTCTTAAAAAAAATAAGACCAAGGAAAAGAAAAGTAAAAGTCTGGAAGTGTAGTTTCACCTTAAGCAAAGAAAATGTTGAAAATAACCCTAAATCAATCTCAGAGTTAAGAGACAGAATCATACTCAATTAATTTTAATTAAATTGCTTCATTAGGTTGATTTTCCTTGACACTGTGGAATCTGACCTCATGAATTCTATACAGGAGTACCAGGAGCTTCCACCATAACAACTGTTTCACTTAAGCTTTATTACTGATAACATTTAATGACCTGGAAAGGAGAAGGAGAGCAATTCTGCTTTTTCAGTTTGCTGACACCTGTGGTACAATATGTTGAAAAAGTTTCCAGTCTCTAGCAGCATGGAGGGTACATTAAAAAAAAGGCCAAGAGTACATTATTCTTACAGTTTAGGAATTAGAATTAAATATAACTATATCTTATTGTTGTTTTTGAAAGGTAATCAACTTTTTAAGCTATATGTATCTTTAACAAGAAAATGGAGTTCATTTTAACAAGGAACTTTAAAAGTTCATTCCACTCCTTCTTTGTAATTTTTTCATCTCAGCAGAATATTTTCTTCTGTACTTCAACGAATTCTCATAAATTGGGATCTCTACCTAGTCAATAAAATTTTGTAAGTATACACATTGTTGACCAAAAAATAGATATGCATTGAAATATCATTTATGGAGCTCATCTTTAGAGTATAAGACGGTCATGGCTTTGACTTATTCTTGTGTCATATGTGAATAGAAAATACTGAATGGAGTCACTATCTTTAAACAGTGTGTAATCTTCTAAACCTAAGTAAAATAACGGAGAAGGCAATGGCACCCCACTCCAGTACTCTTGCCTGGAAAATCCCATGGACAGAGGAGCCTGATGGATTGCAGTCCATGGGGTCGCTAAGAGTCGGACACAACTGAGTGACTTCACTTTCACTTTTCACTTTCATGAATTGGAGAAGGAAATGGCAACCCACTCCAGTGTTCTTGCCTGGAGAATCCCAGAGACAGGGTAGCCTGGTGGGCTGCCGTCTACAGGGTTGCACAGAGTCGGACACGACTGAAGCGACTTAGCAGCAGCAAGTAAAATAAAGTTGTCAGGGAAAGGATGAATCAAGCTGAATTAATGCTTTTATAATGGATCACAAAAAAATACAGGGGATTTGCAATCTATAAGTATGAAATTTTTATCATTACATTACAACTGTCTTAAATCTTCATATCAGGGGAATCACTGATTTATAATCACAAAGGAAATAATTTATGTTACTAGTCTATTGCCACTCTTGACTAGTGCTGCACTATTCTTAATGAATAGAAAGAGGTTGTTTTTTAAATCCAATGTTAAAAACCCAAGGCAGCAGAGGATTCTGGGAAGATGGTGGAGTAGGAAGCACTAGTATTCTATCTTTCACACTGACAATTACACTGACAGAATCTGCCTAAGGTACAGATTCTGGTATACTGAAGGAATGAAAGTTCCAAGGAAAGGCTTGGATGGTAAGTAAATTTCAGCTCTTAACTCAGCAGCTGCTACCCAGCTCCTAGTCCCCAGTTCCATGGCAGGCAGCAGTACATTTGTTCCTAGCATAGTTTACACACAGTTTGAGGAACTCATGGTGGGTAATAAAGACCAGTCCTCCCAATAAGGCGCATCTATGTTCTGATCACTGATTTCTACTTCTAATCACTGAGATGCAGAGACAGAGGCAGACAGATATTGTTTTTTAATCACTTTTCATTGTTACAAACTCTTCTTCCACTGGCTTAAAATGAATTCCAAGGTATTTAAAGAGCCAGCACTGTTTTCTGCCTTTCATTTCCTGCCACCTTCCCCTTTCTAGAAGTAAGACATTAAAGACTAAGACCTTCAAAAACATATGTTGGGAAAGTTTAAAAGTCACCATTCATGCAAAAAGGAAAAGATTCAGTCTCAGAAATACTTGAAGAGACTTAAAGATTATACATTAGGCTGATCCTCAGCATAGAGATAGCCTATGACAGCAATCAAAACTTAACAAAACAGCAAACCATAGGGAAGCAAAAATCTGATTTCCACCAAAAAGAATAAAACTCTTAAGAACTAATTTAATCAAGGAAACTACAAAACATTCCTGAAAGATGTGAAAGAAGATGTAAATGAAAGGAAACATATCAAATGTTTATGAACTGGAAGAAATAATATTGTTAAGAAGTCAATACTAATCAAAGCTATCTGTATATTCAATGCTGCTGCTGCTGCTAAGTCACTTCAGTCGTGTCCGACTCTGTGTGACCCCATAGATGGCAGCCCACCAGGCTCCCCCATCCCTGGGATTCTCCAGGCAAGAACACTGGAGTGGGTTGCCACCTCCTTCTCCAATGTGTGAAAGTGAAAAGTGAAAGTGAAGTCGCTCAGTCATGTCTGACTCGTAGCGACCCAATGGACTGCAGCACACCAGGCTCCTCCGTCCATGGGGATTTTCCAGGCAAGAGTACTGGAGTGGCTTGCCATTGCCTTCTCCATATTCAATGCAGGCCCTATCAAACCAAAAGATCTTTTTTTTTTTTCGCAGAAGTAGAAATATTATAAAATTCATATAGAATCCCAAACAAAAAAACAATCCTGACAAAAGAGAACAAAGGTGAATAACATACACTTCCAGATTTAAAAACTTACTGTAAAGCTACCATAATCAAAATAGCATGGCATTGTCATAAAGAATACAGGCCAAGGGAATAGATATGGAGCCTAGAATTAGACCTTCAAATTATCTTTGACAAGGGGATCAAGACTATTAAATGAGAAAATAACAGAATTTTCAATAAATGATGTTCAATTTTTACATTATGTCATATAAAAAAATTAACTCAAAATGTATCAAAGACCTATTAAATATAAGACCTAAAATAGTAAAACTTTTAGAAGAAAACACAGGGCAAAATCTTCAAACATTGGATCTGGCAATGGTCTCTTAGCTATGTCACCAAAGGCATGTGCAACAGAAGATAGACAAAATAGACTTCATGAATTTTTTTTTTAATTTTGCATCAACATAAACAATAAAAAAAAATGTTAAAAAGGAAACCCCAAAATAGGAGAAAATATTTGCAAATCATATACCTGATAAGAGATTAACACAGGAATATGTAAAGTACTAATAAGACATAACTACAGGAAAATATTTACCCAATTCAAAAAATGGCAAAAAATCAAACAGACGTTTTTCCAAGGATGATATACATATGGCCGAACAGCCCATGAAAAAAATTTTCAACATCACATACTCATCCGTTCCGTTCCGTCGCTCAGTCGTGTCCGACTCTTTGCGACCCCGTGGACTGTAGCCTACCAGTCTTCTCCGTCCATGGGATTCTCCAGGCAAGAATACTGGAGTGGGTTACTGTTTCCTTCTCCAGGGGATCTTCCCGACCCAGGGATCGAACCCGGGTCTCCCACATTGGAGGCAGATGCTTTAACCTCTGAGCCACCAGGGAAGCCCTCACATACTCCTAGGAAAATGCTAATCTAAACTATAGTGAAATATCGCCTCACATTGTTAAGATGACTAATATTAAGAAAGAAAAAACAGAACTAAAATAATATAATAATTGTTGGTGAGGAATTAGAGAAATTGGAATTCTTTGCACTTTTGGTACGAAATTGTAATGGTACAGCCTCTGTAGAAAACAGTATGTGGTTCTTCTAAAATTAAAATAGTAATACAGTGTAATTCAGCAATTTCACTTCTGTTTATATAACCAAAAGGCATGAAAACAGGGTCTCAAAGAGACATAGTACATACACGTTCCAGGTAGCATTTATTGATAATACCAAAAACGTGAAAAACACCAAAGTGTCTATCACAGGACCAAAGAAAAGCAAAATGTGTTACATGCATACAATGGACTATGACTCAGACTTACAAAGGAAGAAAATTCTGACACATGCTACTATGTGCATGAATCTTGAGGACATTACACTAAATAAAACAAGCCAGTTGTAAAAAAAAAATATGATTTCATTTATATGAGTTATTACTGTAGTCAAAATCATAGAGAAAGAAAGTAGAATGTGGTTACCAGGAGCAGGGGAAGGAAGGGAGTGAGGATTTGTTTAATGAATATAGATTTTCAGTTTTACAAGAGGAAAAAATTTCTGGAAATAGATGGTGTTGATGGTTGTACTACAAATTGAATACAAACTTCTAGATTTAATAGCTATATTTTAGTACTTGTCACTGACTTTTCTTGTTCCTTTCCCCTGGCTTTATAAAGTAATATATAGAGAAACTAGAAATATCACAAAGCGGTAGATACACAAAGTTATTTCATTTCATTCATTTGCTTGAATGCGATTAGCACATATGTAATTTTTATAATTATATTTTCAGTTCAGTTGAGTTCAGTCGCTCAGTCATGTCCAACTCTTTGTGACTCCAAGAACTGCAGCACACCAGGCATCCCTGTCCATCACCAACTCCCGGAGTCCACCCAAACCTATGTCCATTGAGTCAGTGATGCCATCCAACCATCTAATCCTCTGTCGTCCCCTTCTCCTCCTGCCCTCAATCGTTCCCAGCGTCAGCGTCAGGGTCCTTTCAAATGAGTCAGCTCTTCACATCAGGTGGCCAAAGTGTTGGAGTTTCAACTTCAACATCAGTCCTTCCAATGAACACCCAGGACTGATCTCCTTTAGGATGGACTGGTTGGATCTCCTTGCTGCCCAAGGGACTCTCAAGAGTCTTCTCCAACACCACAGTTCAAAAGCATCATTTGTTCAGCACAGCTTTCTTTATAGTTCGACTCTCACATCCATACATGACCGCTGGAAAAACCATAGGCTTGACTAGACAGACCTTTGTTGACAAACTAATGTCTCTGCTTTTTAATATGTTATCTATATTTTATGTGCATATATATATTCAAAACACATTTCTTGGATTTTTCTTATTAACATAGCTAGCTAACAGATACAGAGATTGATTTACTAACAATCACCTTAGTCATTATGGGGAATCATCATGTTAAAATTATTCTTTGTTTCAAACAGTAAATATATACTTAAATTTCACTAAGAGACCCAGTACTTTCAATGCATAGGATTCAATATTGTCTACTTGCAAAGGCTTATTTCAAAAATATTTAATAAGAAAACTGGCTGCACTAGCCTCTTTTCAATTTGGTTACTTCTTATATTACTTATCATTCACTTTCTTTTTAGAGAAAGGAAATCTGTGTGAGGTTGAGATAGGCTCAGGACCTCATTGGAAGTTTTACAGAAGAATAAAATAGAAAAATAAGCATATTCATTTTCAACTAATAAAAACACCCACTTTAGACTTCCCTAATTTAAAGGATTTGATAAACCTCAAACACTTTTTTTTTAATTTGGTTGACAATGGGTAATATATAAAGTACAGAAGGTGGTGTTACAGTATAATGTCTTTATTGATCCAAATCTAAGCTTAACTGATTTAAATTATAAAAAAAAATAAGAACTATGCATTTAACTTTACTCATGAGCTAAAGAAAACCTCATGTAATTGGTTACACTAACTAATATTTTCTGCCATTTATTGTTCATAATAATTTACTTGTTTAACATATGATTTCAGTTGAGAAATTAAAACAATAGCAATATTAAGACAAAAATTACTATCTAGTTAATGAGTACAATAGAAGTGTTCGGAATTAAATTTTAAAATATTTTAAAGCTGGTTAATCTGGTAGGTTTGCTTTGGAAGTTGAAAGGACAAATAAATATGGGTGTTTAAGTTGGATAATAAATTTCTGTTCCATTTCAGAATATTTATGTAGTTTGCATTGCCATCAATAATTGATCATGCAGAAATGAGGCATTTGGCTCACTGTCCCAAAACCCACACCAAAAATTTATTTTAATAAGAATCAATTTGAACTGAAACTTAAGGTGAAGTAGTTGCATTAAAAAAAAAAACAACTTTCATTTATAAAGTAGATTAATTATTAGCACCAAGGTGGTGGTAGAATTGCAGGGAGTTTAAAATTAGGGAAAAAGAAAATATTAGCTATAAGATTTTCTGTAAGTTCACTGAGACTTTTAAGTACCATGATCTTAAAATAAATTTATAATTTGTCATAATTATAATTTGTTATAATTTCCATCACATTTCAAAATTTCCTCAGAACATCTCTGTTGACGTTTTTAAACTTAAACATATAAAGAAGAAAATAGGAACAAAGGTTTTTTCTTTTAAAAAAAAAAGTGTTCCCATTCTTCCTTTCTGCTTGTGTCATTAGTAATATGAATAACGCCTCCATGCTGTCATGTTGAACTGAACTGAAGTCGCTCGGTCGTGTCTGACTCTCTGAGACCCCATGGACTGTAGCCTACCACGCTCCTCCATCCATGGGATTTTCCAGGCAAGAATACTGGAGTGGGTTGCCATTTCCTTCTTTAGAGGATCTTCCCAACCCAGGGATCGAACCCGGGTCTCCTGCATTGTAGGCAGATGCTTTACCGTCTGAGCCACCAAGGAACCCCAATATACTCTGCCCACAGTTATTTCAAAGATTCATCCACTTGACAATCTCACACAATAGTTGAGATAAAAATATTATCGTCTCAGAAGTTACAAATTAAAATAATTAGTAACCTTTAAAAAGGTTAACCAAGGTAGCCTCAAAAATACCTGTAATTTCTAATGGTAAAATGATTAATTTTAAGGCATAGGTTTGTCCCTAATGAAGAAAATATTCAAATTATTTTTCTGCATAAATGCAACCGTGAAATCTTTTGTCTTTTGTTTTATGTAGCATATATTCTCACTTGAATCTAATTCAACAAGAAAATCAAACTTTTCATAAAAGGCAAAGAAGTATATGCAAGAAAAATATGTTTTCATATATATATAAAGGTATTATATAGATTTTGTGGGGTAGAAAGAGAATAAATGAATGTGTCTATGGAAAAGTAAGGAATTACATAACAAAGTAATAAGTAAATGGTTAAGTGAAGATATGATTCCTCCTCTATTCTAACAGAAACAAAATCAGGATACATTTTCAAGGACTGCATTGGCATCCAAATTTTGGTTCCCTCTCTGTGAGAAACTAAGGAGGTATTAAAAAGCTTTATTCAGTTACACATGTATCATTTATCTTTGGCTTCTGGTTTGGTTTACAAACCAAAGTAAAAACAAACTTGAAACTCTTTGCAACTTCATTCTTACCAGCTTCTGAACTGAAACCAGCCCTTTACAATGTAGTCTAGCTGAGCATCTTACTATCTACTACTGCTGCTGCTGCTAAGTCACTTCAGTCGTGTCCGACTCTGTGTGACCCCATAGACGGAAGCCCACCAGGCTCCCCCGTCCCTGGGATTCTCCAGGCAAGAACACTGGAGTGGGTTGCCATTTCCTTCTCCAATGTGTGAAAGTGAAGTCGTTCAGTCATGTCTGACCCTTAGCGACCCCACGGACTGCAGCCCACCAGGCTCCTCCATCCATGGGATTTTCCAGGCAAGAGTACAGCTAGGCTTAATATCATGCATAGCAATTTGAAGAATCTTTTTTCTGTTCTATAGATCCTCCCGTAAAGATAAATCATTACTGACTGGTAGCATTTATTTCTTTTCTTTTTTTTTTTTAATTTTCTCACATTTATTTATTTTTTTGGGGGGGGGGTTATTTTTATTTATTTATTTATTTTTTGGGGTTGTTTTCATATTATTGTCACATTTGTTGTTCTTATTTTTTATTTTTTCAAAAACAATTTTAGGAATCTTTACTTAAAAACAACCTTATCTTAAAATGGAGTAACTTTGGTTTTATGAGCAGCAAGCAAAGTACAGAAGCAAAAATGCATTACAGGAGCATTAAATTCTACATTAGGTCACAGCGTCTAATCTGAAATTACACCCATATTATCATTTTTCAGGATATCTGGGAAATAGTTATTTCCCAGGATGTCTGAACCATAGCTACTCTATTTTGACTTTTAATTGTAAAAAAAAAAAAAAATTTTTTTTTAATAGCCAAAGCAGATTTCACCATTAATGACATCAGTGTTTTTCTAGGTATGAGAAGATGCAAGAATTGGAACCCATAAAACCTGTTAAATATATAAAACTGATCTTATGTTTGTTTTACACTTAACTTTGGTCTTTTCTTCCACATATACTATTATGATTCAGTTCAGTTCAGTCGCTCAGTCGTGTCCGACTCTTCGCGATCCCATGAATCACAGCATGCCAGGCCTCCCTGTCCATCACCAAATCCCGGAGTTCACTAAAACTCATGTCCTTCGAGTCGGTGATGCCATCCAGCCATCTCATTCTCTGTCGTCCCCTTCTCCTCCTGCCCCCAATCCTTCCCAGCATCAGAGTCTTTTCCAGTGAGTCAGCTCGTCGCATGAGGTGGCCAAAGTATTGGAGTTTCAGCTTTAGCATCAGTCCTTCCAATGAACACCCAGTATTGATTGCCTTTAGAATGGACTGGTTGGATCTCCTTGCACTATTATGATTAACACAAGGCAATTTTTTTAAAGTACTGAGTACATGGTTTCCACACTAGGATACCTTTAGAATTTTCAGCATGAAAGTATGACGAATAATCTCATGGATATTCTCTACCATCTAGAAGAATAACTCAAGAGTTTTCATGGAAATATGCTGTTACAAAATTCAGGAACACAGAAGAGGTTCAACCAAGGTCACAGTCTGATATCAATATCAGTGTCAGAATCTGTGTATAAGCAAGAAAGTGAATTTAATAAATTTTGTTGTACCTTTTGTGAAGGAAGAATGTGGTAACTGAAGAAAACTTGTCTATCTATATGCTGATTACAGAAACAGATCTAAAGATTGGGAATTTGACAAGTACAAGACAGCATTTCCCGGGAGTGTTAATGGATCTGGAGTCTATGAGTATTTTGTGTACCGGAGAACAGTAGCTATAGAACAGAAATGAATTTATCACTTCAAACTTCAACCTCAATGTATTATCCATTTCAGTTCAGTTCAGTTCAGTCCCTCAGTCGCGTCCAACTCTTTGTGACCCCATGAACTGCAGCACGCCAGGCCTCCCTGTCCATTACCAACTCCTGGACTTCACCCAAACTTCTGTTCCCAAATGCTTTGTCATTGTTCAGTTAGTTTTCTCAACTACTGATCAGGAAGGGAATATCTAGGTGACAGATGCACGTATTTTGGTAACTACATAGGAATAATACATTATGATTTTTACTTACAAGTAAGTCTCTTCCAAGATTATTAATGTGAGTTAGGCCACTTAAATGAAATTACTTTTTCAGTATCCTTTATTTTTTTTTGAAGTATTCTAAATTCTACATCTGAAGAGCTGAAGACCAGTTTGTCTTAGATTCCCCAATAAAGTGATGCAATGGTTACCATATAAGGCTCTGTTTAAATAACCAATGGTTTTCATACATAACATCCTTCCTCAATATACCTTCCCTCTTTCTCTCTACTTTAAACACAGGATATCAATGTTATTATTAAATGTTGCTTTTACAAAGCATGTAAATGGCAGTAACTAAATCAGAACTACTTCCATGTTACTGACTTTAAAGTAATAATAATCATTTTGATGTAAAGGCTTTGAAATGCCATGTTATTTTACTCCCATAAAACATAATTTTGTTTCATACATAACTTTAGTATTAAATTAATGCCCTATGTCCTTTATAGCATATCCATTTTTATTTCTGTATCCACATGACATTGTGATTTGTTAGGCCAGAGCCACATGCTACAAAAAATTAGAGTTATATAGAGACAACTTGAGTGTTTTTAATACCATTACCAAACAGTGTTTCAAAATCGTTGAGACACTACTATTGGTCTCCATTTATTTCTTCCAAGTATAAAGAAGCTATGACTCACAAAAGTACTAACACTACCTGAAAACAGTACATGCTAGGAACTTCATGTCCCCTACCACAACAAAACTTTTCAAATCATTCAAACCCAGTGGCAGGAAAACAAAACTTAGTTAAATTGGTTTGTGTAACAGCATACGATAACAATTACAGAAATGTTTCAGAATGCACTAAAAAATTTAAATCATTCACAGTCTAATTGTGGAAAGTTGTCCTAATCTAGCATACAATTACTGCGTCACCTTCTGTGAAGGACAATTTCCTGAGAGATTTCCCATGCAGTAAAAAATCAATAAATCACATGCTAAAACTGTGCTGCTTCTGGAAGTTGTATTAATGTAAGTACTTAACTTCTGTTTTAAAGGATACTTTCTTTTGACAATAAGAGTAATTGTTTTTAGAAGATAACATAAATGATATAGAGATACAGATCAAAGTTGCAATATACCACTTTGATTATATCTAAAAAAGATAAAAAATTCATCAACATATTTATTTTATAGCAAAGTAATCCAGATCTGATAAAAATTGAAATGTCCATAGTACATTTATTTTTTTATAAAAACCATCAATTTGTTGGAAGCTTATAGTACTGAATTTCCAGTTATCAAATCAAAAATGTCAGGAAGTAGGCTGCAGTATTCGAATAATAAATTGTTGTACTAGCTCTTTCAAACAGTACAAGAAGAGTTTGCTTTTTTAATTAAGACCCATATTTCAGAAAAGAAAAAGTGATTATTCAGGGATGCTTGAAAGTTGGTGGTGAGCGAAGGCACGAGGGCCTCACTTATGTATTTCTTCTATAGTCTATCACACAACCTGTATGAATCATATTCGTGGATTCTTGTCATGTTCATCGGCTTGTGTGACTTCCTAGGCCCTAAACTGTCAGTTAACTATTTTTCTTTTAATCTCTTCACTTGTATTGTTTCTTGTTGCTTCTATAAGCAACAAGCTGAATTTGAAGATGCTATTTTTCCCTAATCAATATTTTGTATTATTTTGCTAGTCCACTAAAATATGAATATATCATGCCATTAAATTGTTGAATAGATGTTCAAGATACTTTAATACTTTAAAAGTATATGTTTCTACATGGTACCAGCTTAAATTATACCACTGTGTATTTATTTGACTAAATTACCGTTTGGAGGAGTAAAATGTTTAAAATTAGGCATGCCTTATTTTAATACCAGAGTTTATCTACAGATGAAGAAAAGAAAAAGAAAGAAATGGCAAGAGCACTCTATTTTTTCTTGGTTTAGTTACATAGAATTTATATATTTTTATTTATTATCGAGAAAAAGCTGATATAGTCTTCTCTTGACACAGACTTTGAAAAAAGGATTCTCTCTCATTGTCATTCAGAGCATTTTCCTTTTATTCTGAATATAATTAGCTGAAATTTGTATCTGAAGATCTGTGCATGCTGTGGCAAATTGAAGTAGCTTGTAGATGTGTATCTTTGTTCAGACACATAAAATACAGGAGTAGGAGAAAGAAAACTAAGATTCTAATTCTGTAAATTTTATCTCCAAATAGCTATGGAGTATGCTAATATATTGTGACTGTTTATGATATCATTTACCTATTAGGCTAGTAATTTATTTTCTTCCACATTTTTACATGAAACAAAAGCTTTGCTGCTAAGTCACTCCAGTCGTGTCCGACTCTGTGCGACCCCACAGACAGAAGCCCACCAGGCTCCCCCGTCCCTGGGATTCTCCAGGCAAGAACACTGGAGTGGGTTGCCATTTCCTTCTCCTTTATTATTATTTTAAAATATTAAATCCAGAGTTAAATATACTATATATGGTCAAAGTGTTATTAAACATAATAGTAAGGTATATCATGACCTGTGTCCATGGCAATATAATCAATTAAATAAACAACATTCACTGAGACTAGATATGCTCATGATTTAAATCAGAGTTTAAACAGGACAATCCTTATTCCTGTTACGCTGGTAGCTAGATAGCTGTTCAGTAGTTAGTGATAAATGTTTTTAATTCCTCTATTAAAATATTTCATCTCATTAAAATGTGAATGCCCCATATTTCTAACTTTGGCACCATATCTGTCAGAAAGAAATGTTCAAAGGAAATGAGTGTGTCTTCCGAGCAAACAGCAAATCCAGAAAAAGGACTGTACAGGGAATTTGATTAGACACACTGGTAAAGGCATAGCTGAAGCTCCATTAGGACTGACCTAGACAGCATTTGTGTTTGGAGGAGCTGTGCAAATCATATTAATTAATATTCACAACTTTCTTTGGTAAAAGGGCCTGGTGTCAGAGAATAGACAGGCATTTTCTTTTTTTCTGTTCATTACATAAGCCCACCCAGGTCCCTTGGCCACTGAAAAGGAAGCAAAAAAAAAAGAAGAAGCAAAAATAATCATTCTTTCAGTCTCAAAGCAAAATAAATGTTTATAGAACATTCCTTTCATTTAGAACATTTGATTTTGAACTACAATGTCTGTGTCTGTATATAGGTCTGTGTATGTGTATATGCATTTCCTTTCCAGCAAATTCTGCTCACTAAAATGAACAAAAATTTAAATTCAATTTTTACAATTTAGAAGTTTAAATTCAATCTTTCAGTTTAACCTAATTATATTTAACCAAAAAGTAGACTATAGTTTAATACAATAATAAAAAACACTGTATTTTCATGGGGTTTAAAGTGAATCAAGTAAATGGTCATACAAACATCCAAAGAACAAAATTAGAAGTCAGTGATTCAGAAGTCTAGAATTGTTTGTGATATATTCAAGTATAGTTACTCAGGACAAAAATATGCCACTGTACATGTTTGTGCATCCAAAACTTTTCCATCTCAAGTAAAAATGTGCTTATATAAATTATTATAATTTTTTTACTTGGGAGGAATACAGCAACCTATGGTTAGGGTGTTACTGTATTTACATTTTGGCAACATATACAATTGTCTTAAAATGACAGATATCTCTATTTCTGGATAATTCACCGTATTGTCTTAAATCCAGGAATTGTTGAGTTTCACAACTCTAATCAAGTACCCTGGTATCTGTTTCCTGCCAGAGATATATATCCTTTCAGGTAAGTCCACATTTACCTCCACAATATGTCCTTTCCTAGACTCTCAACTCAACACTTCATTTTCCCACTTCTACTCCTACTTGTGCTTTTCCCTGTCATTTCTTTCTCTGGGGACTCTGAAACTTCTGTTCCATTAAAACTAGCAGTTACATCAATTATTTTAACTCCTCAATAACTGAAAATATTACTCATTTTGCCTTAACTGAAGCTGGAATTTTGAGGAATACAGGATATTAGATACATTAAAAATATCATCTCAGTGACTCTCTCTTTAAAGTGAAAGATGCCAAAATTTCCCCAAAGCCCGAAGGGAAATTAGCATTTTACCTTCCATACACAGACATCATCTATTTCAGTGCTGCTTTCAAATTAACAATCCCCCCTCTCCAGTATCAAAATAGTTTTTAATGCAACCACAATTCCATTTATTTGTTATTATCATATGGTATAATTTGCATTCACTAAGGACTTTGTCACATGGAGCAATTTACATGTGGAAGATAAAAGTAGGAACTCATAGAATAACATTCAGTAAATTTTATGTACCAATTAATTAAAAAAACTAAAACAGAAAAAATACATTACCTTACAGATCCTTGAAATGATCAAATAAAACTGCATTATCATTTCACTCCTGATGGCCAAAGCTTGATTCTTGCCAGAACTTAGCACTTTATTATTGAAGTCATTTAGCTATTACATTATAGAACTATAATTAAAGTACAGAATAGCTCTACCACACCAAACTTCCAGCCTCAAACTACAAATGTGAAAAATCATAAAGAGACCTCCTTTCCTGATTCTGAAATCCATATTCAGTATTTGTAGTGTTATATCATGGCATTAAATCTTACCTCTTTTAACTTCTGCCATTCCAATGATCTCTTCAAATTCATTATTCATTATTCTCCATGGGTTTCTCTGCTCCAGCCAAAGAATCTGTCTAACCTACAACTGCCCATAACCTTTGTCAAAGTATCTATCATTCAACTATTTTTTTAACCATCTATTTTTTATGATGGCACACTACTCTAGTATGTTTTTTGATCCACAGCATTTAACAAAGCCTCACACCAATACATGTTACTCAACGAATGTTTGCTGAATAAATTATTTAATAGATCATAAATGTTGAGGGGTGCTTATAAACTAGAAACCCTGCAATAGCACACTCAACATTAGGTTCATCAGTTATATTTGTGTTACTTAGGCACAGCTAATGAACAAATACTTATTTATTGACGTTGATGCAATTTTCTTTGCAAGATCAGTGAACTGTTTGTAAAAACAAAAGTCACCACACTCTACCATGGAATCTGTGGAGGGAACAGAAATCATATTTCTGTAAACATGTTCTTCTTCACACGTACCAAATACCATTGCTGTTCTTTAAATAAAGCAGTAGAAGCACCCTGTGTAATAAAAGAGTTACTGCTGAAGATTAAACAAACTCTATCCTTGATTGAACCTTTATTTATCTAAGCATGTATTTGGTTGATGAAATCAATAGACAGCTTTGCAAAACCACATACATGAAAATGAGGCCCATAATAAGAACTGGGACTTCAAAGAAAATATAAGAGTGAAGACTCTTAAAAAAACTGGTTTTTGTCTTATAATTCTTCCACATAAAGCATTAAGACTATTTCACTCAAATCCTCTTCCACTTCAATGACAAAATTACATAACATATGATGGTATTAGGGAGATATATTCACCATAGCTCACACAGGACAGATACAACAAGCAGGAAATATGAATTCTTATACTTAATGCAGTTCTAAGGAAAATGTATATAATTCTTCTTTGTTTATTCAGTTTGTTTCCTATGCTTATATATTACTTCTACCTTGTTATAGATAATGCCATAAAAGTTTATGAAATAAAGTCAATTGAGCATGTTAAATAGTACATTTATTCTATAGCACCCAGTTCTACACATATCTAAATATCACGTAAGAGATATATTTCTATGCAGTTCTTGGGTACAATCGCAAAAAAGAATGATCTCTGTTCGTTTCCAAAGCAAACCATTCAGTATCACAGTAATCCAAGTCTATGCCCCAACCACTAATGTTAAAGAAGTTGAATGGTTCTATGAAGACCTAAAGACCTTCTAGAACTAACATCCCCCCAAAATGTCCTTTTCATTATAGGGGAATGGAATGCAAAAGTAGGAAGTCAAGAGATGCCAGGAGTAAGAGGGAAATTTGGCATTGGAATACAAAACAGAGAATACCAGAAAAACATCTACTTCTGCTTTATTGATTACACCAATGACTTTGACTGTGTAGTTCACAACAAACTGAGGAAAATTCTTAAAGTGATGGGAATACCAGACCACCTGACCTGTCTCCTGAGAAATCTGTATGCAGGTCAAGAAGCAATAAAATGGGACATGGAACAACAGACTGTTCCAAATAGGGAAAGGAGTACGTCAAGGCTGTACATTGTCACCCTGTTTATTTAACTTATATGCAGAGTACATCGTGTGAAATGCCGGGTTGGATAAAGCACAAGCTGGAATCAAGATTGCCGGGAGAAATATCAATCACCTCAGATATGCAGATGACACCACCCTTATGGCAGAAAGTGAAGAAGAACTAAAGAGCCTCTTGATGAAAGTGAAAGAGGAAAGTGAAAAAGCTGGCTTAAAGCTCAAATTCAGAAAACGAAGATCATGGCATCCGGCCCCATCACTTTATGGCATATAGATGGGGAAACAATGGAAAGAGTGAGGGACTTTATTTTCTTGGGCTCCAAAATCACTGCAGATGGTGACTGCAGTCATGAAATTCAAAGACGCTTTCTCCTTGGAAGAAAAGCTATTACCAACCTAGACAGCATATTAAAAAGCAGAGACATTATTTTGCTAACAAGGGTCTGTCTAGTTCAAGCTGTAGTTTTTTCAGCAGTCATGTATGGATGTGAGAGTTGCACCATAAAGAAAGCTGAGCATCAAAGAACTTTTGCTTTTGAACTGTGGTGTTGGAGAAGACCCTAGAGAGTCCCTTGGACCTCAAGGAGATCAAACCAGTAAGTCCTAAAGGAAATGAATCCTGGATAATTCATTGGAAAAACTAATTCTGAAGCAGAAGCTCCAACACTTTGGCCACCTGTTGTGAAAAACTGACTCAGTGGAAAAGACCCAGATGCTGGAAAATATTGAAGGCACAGGAGAAGGGAGCGACAGAGGATGAGATATTTGGATGGCATCACCGACTCGTAGATATGAGTTTGACCAAGCTCCAGGAGTTGGTGATGGACAGGGAAGCCTGGCATGCTGCAGTACATTGGGTCACAAAGAGTTGGACAGACTGAGCGACTGAACTGAACTGAAGCGACTGAACTGAAATGATGTTCAAATAACATAGATTTTATATTATAAATATAGATTAAAACAATTTATTTAAAAAAACTAATTAGTTCATTTTTATCATTATCCACACATCATTTCTTATAAGGAAAATATTCATATTTAATCATGAAAAAATAACAAAATATTGAACAGGTTTGCCCTATCAGTCACTACATACAAAAATTAACTCAAGATGAAAGTGAAACTGAAGTCACTCAGTTGTATCTGACTCTTTGCGACCCCATGGACTGTAGCCTACCAGGCTCTTCCATCCATGGGATTTTCCAGGCAAGAGTACTGATGTGCATTGCCATTTCCTTCTCCAGGGGATCTTCCCAACCCAGGGATCCAATCCAGGTCTCCTGCATTTAGGCAAACACTTTACTATCTGAGCCACCAGGGAAGTTCTAACTCAAGATGAGGCTGAGACTTAATTTTATCTGTCCACTTGATCGGGTCATGGAGTGCACAGGCAGTTCATTAAACATTATTTCTAAGTTTATCTCTGAGGGTACTTCTGGGTGAGACCAGTGTTTGAATTTGTAGACTAATGCAAACTGCCTTCCTCAATGGCAGGTACCATTCAATCCCTCGAGAGTTAAAACAGCATAAAAAACCTGTTTAAAAAAGAATGGAGAATTTTCATTCACTGACTTAGTGGTTAAACCGGAATATCTTTCTTCTGCCCCCAACCTGGGACTTACACCATAGTTTCTCTAATCCTCAGGTCTTTGGACTTGTCATGAACTGATACAATCAGTTCTCCTGGTTCTTAGTCCTTCAAACTTGGACAGAAACTATACCACCAGTTTTCGTGGGTCTCTTAACATATCATGGAAATTATAAGTCTTCATAATCACCTGAAGCACTCTTTACATAGAGATATATAATTTATATAGAGATGCATATGTACACATAAATGTGTCTATGGTATAATATGGCATACATGTATCTATGATACATACGTATACCATAGTATATTTATGGTGTACATGTACTAATTTATACATTATAAGATTGATATATGTGATTAAATTATTTATATTCTACTGATACATCTACATGACTTACATATAGCCTGTATATAGCAACATACATCTCTATGTCTATTGATATACATTTATATCTCTGTTCTATTTCTCTGGAGAACACTAACTAATACAGTGGGTTATAAATTGAAATTTAAATACTAAGGCTATAAAAGCTAAAACTATTATGTTTCAATAAGAAAACACAAGTAAATATATTCATGATGTAGAATCGGCAAATATTTATTAGACAAGTCAAAAATGGTAATAATCATTTTAGAAAAAAAATTAAGTTGATTTCTATCAGAATTGAAAACTACTGCTCAGTAAAGACATATTAAAAATGTGAAATATTCAACAATACAACTGACCAAGTAACAACATTCATAATGTATTTTTAAAAACACCTATAAATCAATAAAACAAAGAAAACTCAGCTTTTAAAAGATCGGTCTAAAGATTTTAAAATGTACTTCATAAGAGAAAATAATGATTCAATATTATTAGCTATGAGAAATTGAAAATTAAAAGTTCAATAAGATATCACACCCATTCAAATGTTACAATGAAAAAAACTGACAATAACAAGTTTTGTAAAGGATGTGATACAACTGGACTTCTCATGTAAAGCTACAGGGAGTTAAGAATACAAGCACTGTGGAAAACTCTTTTGTAGTTTATCTCTATATCTTAGGTTATTCCATTCTAAGAGAAATGAGTACACTTTTCCACAAGGCCTTCCTCAAGAAAGTTCACAGAGTTTTACTAATAATGCTCCCAAACAAGACTGAGAAGAGATACCCCACGCCCAAAGTCAGGAGCAGCCGCTGCGCTTTGCTAAGCAGCCATGAAGAGATACCCCACATCCAAAGTGAGAAAAACCCAAGTAAGATGGTAGGCACTGAGAAAGGGCATCAGAGGGCAGATAGACTGAAACCACAATCACAGAAAACTAGCCAATCTGATCACATGACCACAGGCTTGTCTTACTCAATGAAACTAAGCCATGCCATGTGGGGTCACCCAAGACGGACAGGTCATGGTGGAGAGGTCTGATAGAATGTGGTCCACTGGAGAAGGGAATGGAAAACCACTTCAGTATTCTTGCCTTGAGAACCCCATGAACAGTATTAAAAGGCAAAAAGATAGGGCACTGACAGATGAATTCCCGAGGTCGCAGGGTGCCCAATATGCTACTGGAGATCACTAGAGAAATAACTCCAGAAACAATGAAGAGATGGAACCAAAGCAAACACAACACCCAGTTGTGGATGTGACTGGTGATACAAACAAGGTCTGATATGTAAAGGGCAATATTGCATAGGAACCTGGAATGTTAGGTCCATGAATCAAGGCAAATTGGAAGTGGTCAAACAGGAGATGGCAAGAGTGAACATCTACATTCTAGCAATCAGCAAACTAAAATGGACTGGAATGGGTGAATTTAACTCAGATGACCATTATATTTACTACTGTCGGCAGGAATCCTTAGAATAAATGGAAGTTATCATAGTCAACAAAAGAGTCCAAAATGCAGTACTTGGATGCAATCTCCGAAATGACAAAATGATCTCTATTCAGTTCCAAGGCAAATGATTCAACATCACGGTAATCCAAGTCTATGCCCCGACTAGTAACGCTGAAGAAGCTGAAGTTGAATGGTTCCATGAAGACCTACAAGGACTTTTAGAATTAATACCACCAAAAGATGTCCTTTTCATTATAGGGGACTGGAATGCAAAAGTAGGAAGTCAAGAAACTCCTGGAGTAACGGGCATATTTGGCCTTGGAGCATGGAATGAAGCAGGGCAAAGGTTAATAGAGTTTTGCCAACAGAATGCACTGGTCACAGCAAACACCCTCTTTTAACAACAAAAAAGAAGAATCTACACATGGACATCACCGGATGGCCAACACCAAAATCAGATTGATTATATTCTTTGCAGCCAAAGAAGCTCTATACTGTCAGCAAAAACAAGACCGGGAGCTGAATGTGGCTCAGATCATGAACTCCTTATTGCCAAATTCAGACTTAAATTGAAGAAAGTGGGGAAAACCACTAGACAATTCAGGTATGGCCTAAATCAAATCCATTATGATTATACCGTGGAAGTGAGAAATAAATTTAAGGGACTAGATCTGATAGAGTGCCTGATGAACTATGGATGGAGTTTCGTGACACTGTACAGGAGACAGGGTGCAAGACTATCCCCAAGAAAAAGAAATACAAAAATCAAAATGGCTGTCTGAGGAGGCCTTACAAAAGCTGTGAAAAGAAGACAAGCAAAAAACAAAAGACAAAAGGAAAAATACACCCATTTGAATGCAGAGTTCCAAAGAATAGCAAGGAGAAATAAGAAAGCCTTCCTCAGCAATGAATGCAAGGAAATAGACCAAAAAAATACAACGCGAAAGACTAAAGATCTCTTCAAGAAAATTAAGAGATACCAAGGGAATATTTCATGCAAAGATGGGCTCAATAAAGGACAGAAATTGCATGGACCTAACAGAAGCGGAGGACATTAAGAAGAGGTGGCAAGAATACACAGAAGAGCTATACAAAAAAATCTTCATGACCCCTATAATCACAGTGGTGTGATCACTCAGAGCCAGACATCCTGGAACATGAAAACAAGTGGGCCTTAGAAAGAATCACTACGAACAAAACTAGTGGAGGTGATGGAATTCCAGTTGAGCTATTTCGAATCCTAAAAGACGATGCTATGAAAGTGCTGCACTCAATATGCCAGCAAATTTGGAAAACTCAGCAGTGGCCACAGGACTGGAAAAGGTCAGTTGTCATTCCAATCCTAAAGAAAGGCAATGCCTAAGAATAATCAAACTACCTCACATTTGCACTCATCTCACACACGAGTAAAGAAATGCTCAAAATTCTCAAGGCCAGGATTCAGCAATATGTGAACCGTGAACTTCCAGATGTTCAAGCTGGTTTTAGAAAAGGCAGAGGAACCAGAGATCAAATTGCCAATATCTGCTGGATCATGGAAAAAGTGAGAGAGTTCCAGGAAGACATCTATTTCTGATTTATTGACTATGCCAAAGCCTTTGTGTGGATCACAATAAACTGTAGAAAAATCTTCAAGAGATGGAAACACCATACCACTGACCTGCCTCTTGAGAAACCTGTATGCACATCAGGAAGAACTGGACACTGAACAACAGACTGGTTCTAAATAGGAAAAGGAGTACATCAAGGCTGTATATTGTCACGCTGCTTATTTAACTTATATGCAGAGTACATCATGAGAAACGCTGCACTGGAAGAAGCACAGCTGGAATCAAGATTGTCGGGAGAAATATCAATAACCTCAGATATGCAGATGACACTACCCTTATTGCAGAAAGTGAAGGAGAACTAAAGAGTCTCTTGATGAAAGTGAAAGAGGAAAGTGAAAAAGCTGGCTTAAAGCTCAACATTCAGGAAACTAAGATCGTGGCATCCGGTCTTGTCACTTCATGGCAAATAGATGGGGAAACAATGGCTGACTTTATTTTTGGGGGCTCCAAAGTCACTGCAGATTGTGATTGCAGTCATGAAATTAAAAGATGCTTACTCCTTGGAAGAAAAGTTATGACTAACCTAGACAGCATAGTAAAATGCGGAGACATTACTTTGTCAACAAAGGTCCGTCAAGGCTATGGTTTTTCCAGTAGTCATGTATGGAAGTGAGAGTTGGACTATAAAGAAAGCTGAGTGACGAAGAATTGATGCTTTTGAACTGAGGTGTTGGAGAAGACTCTTGAGAGTCCCTTGGACTGCAAGGAGATCCAACCAGTCCATCCTAAAGGAGATCAGTCCTAAGTGTTCATTGGAAGGACTGATGCTGAAGCTGAAACTCCAATACTTTGGCCACCTGATGCAAAGTGCTGACTCATTTGAAAAGACCTTGATGCTGGGAAAGATAGAGGGCAGGAGGAGAAGGGGACGACAGAGGATGAGATGGTTGGATGGCATCACCGACTCGATGAACATGAGTTTGGGTAATCTCCAGGAGCGGTGATGGACAAGGAGGCCTGTCATGCTGCGGTTCATGGGGTGGCAAAGATTCGGACATGACTGAGTGGCTGAAGTGAACTGAGACAAATAAACATCAATTAGTAGAAGTTAGGATAAATATAATATGATCTATTTATCTAATGAAATATCAGTCAGCTCTAAAAAGAAACATACTATTGATATACTTAAAAACATGGATAAATCTCAAAACATGATGAAGGAAAGAAGCACACACAAAAGAATACATACCAAGTTCAAGAAGAGACAACACTAAATTTGTGGTGATAAGAAGTAAGAGTAGAATTAACCTGTGTGTAAGAAAATGGAGGCAAGGAAGCTTGACTTGAAAAGGTCATGTGGAAACTTTCCAGAGTACTAACTACGTTGTTTATCCTGATCTTGATACTAATTACTTGGGTGTATAGATTTATCATAATTCATTAAGCTATACACAATAGTTATATACAATATATAAAGTATAACACAATAAACTATCATTAAGAAGAATCAAAACAAAGGAACCAATTCTTTCAATGAAATAATCTTGTCAAAAATCAAACCAACAATCTAAATCTGATCACTTTTCATTTGATGGTAATACAAAATATAGGGCAACGTGATAAACACCATCACAGTTATTCAATCAGAGTGATACATACTGTAGAAAACTGTACAGGAAGACTATTCAGTTTCACTAGCAAATATATCCAATGGAAAAAGAAGAAATTTAGAATTCAAAGATTAATAGATATTAAGAGATATATCAACTGATCAAATTATGAGGATTTTATATGGATCTTTATCCAAACAAATGCTTAAAACTTACATATAATCATTTATATATAAAATATAGAACTTACAGGAAGATTAGAAGTTTAACTACTGACTGAATATTTGATCATATTAAGAAAACATTCTTTATTGTGATGTTATTATAATTCCTATAATTACATTTTAATAGAAGCTATTAATATCTCTTTCAGAGAAAACCATCAAATGTCTACATAAATATATAACTTTAAATTTAACAAAAAGTAGAGAAAGAAAACCATCAAAATATTTGGCTGAAAGTTATTCTATAATGAGAAAAGTAAAAGGGATAAAATAATTATGCAAACTATTGTATATGAATAATAAAAACTCAATTATCTGATATTACAGAATATTTGACTTCTATGAATAGAGAAACATTCATTTACCTTCTGATAAATTTGAATAGCATTATTTGAATTATGGCAATGGTACTATACTGTCTTAAGGATGATCCTGCAAAAAATGTGAATGTTTTTTTTTTCTACTTCCAATAAGTATTTGTAGTCTATTTGATTTCAAAAATAATAATAAATTGTTAAACAGGAAAAAGTCCTTTAAAGATATTGAAGGTATGTGGTAATTTTCTCCTGCATTTATTCAAGAAACACAAGTTTAGTTTCTTGCAAACAGAAAGCTGAACAATTACCATAAAAATGTATGACATCTATAAAAGTTAATAGCCATACCACCAAAGCTGGCAAATTTAAGAGCAGAATAAAAATGAAAACTTCCGCTTCATAACTTCTATTTGCTTCATAATCCAGAAACAATTTCTTGAGGAGCTTTGGGGTTTTGTTCCAAATATTCCATAATGTTTATTTTAGTGAGAATCTATTTATTTATTACTTTGGAGAATTGTAGATACCAATTAGGTAAAGCAATGTGAATGGTGTATGTGTGTGTGTATATATATAATGCTTGTTGTTTGGTCACAAAGTTATTTATTGTTGCTGTTTAGTCACCAAGTCATGTCCAACTTTTTGTGACCCCACGGACTGTAGCCCTCCAAGCTCCTCTGTACATGGGATTTTCCAGGCAAGAATACAGGAGTGAGTTTCCATTTCCTTCTCCAGGGCATCTTTGCAACCCTACTCAAGCAAAAATTTTCTAGCTACAACGTTTTGGACAAGTTTCTTCCTTTCTTATCTTCTTCTCTCCCTCCGTTCCTTCTTCATTTCTTCCCTCTTTCTTTCCTTCCTTCTTTCCATACGTATTTACATTTTTTCTTCCTTTCTTCTTACCTTTCTAGGTACATATAATCTTTGGTTTATAAACTGAAAAAATAATAGTATTTATTATAGTCAAATTTAACATCATATCTAGTGACAAATTAAAAGTATTATGCAATATATAAATACTGGAGGAAAATATCTTATATTCTCAACTTTAATATTAGAATTATAAGTGTAAGTCCTTGAAAGAATCTTCTAGAGGCCATATGTCTAATTCCTTCCTTTATCTAAAAGGAGACTAAGAAATTTACCAGTCAAATCCTAATTCTTTTTATTCTCAATAGGTTATTTGTTGTGCTTCACTCCTTGACTTTCCATGTTTTATTTTTAACTATCATTATGAGATTTCTCCCTGCAAAATTTAATTACCTAATATCAGACTTTATTTTATTAACACTATATAATCTAAGTGAGATTCCTTACTTTAGGCATATCTGGGACTTTTGCATGTATATATAATTTTTTCCAAATTAGTTCTCAGGTGTCATGTATCAGTTTGGTCTATGAATTAACATTAATTTTTCATGCAACTGAATACCACCATATCACACAGTTTATTCAGTGGAACATTCCTTCTGCAGAATATTTACAAATATATCTGAAAAAAAAGGCTCAATTCAGTTCAGTTCAGTTCAGTTTCTCAGTAGTGTCTAACTCTTTGTGAACCCATGGACTGCAGCACGCCAGGCCTCCCCATCCATCACCAACTACCGTAGTTCACCTAAACCCATGTCTATCGAGTCGGTGATGCCATCTGACCATCTCATCCTCTGTCGTCCCCTTCTCCTCCTGCCCTCAATCTTTCCCAGCATCAGGGTCTTTTCAAATGAGTCAGCTCTTCGCATCAGGTGGCCAAAGTATTGGAGTTTCAGCTTCAGCCTCAGTCCTTCCAATGAACACCCGAGACCGATCTCCTTTAGGATGGACTGGTTGGATCTCCTTGCAGTCCAAGGGACTCTCAAGAGTCTTCTCCAACTCCACAGTTTAAAAGCATCAATTTTCGGTGCTCAACTTTCTTTATAGTCCAACTCTCACATCCATACATGACCACGGGAAAAACCATAGCCTTGACTAGACGGAACTTTGCTGGCAAAGTAATGTCTCTGCTTTTTAATATGCTGTCCAGGTTAGTCATAACTTTCCTTCCAAGGAGTAAGTGTCTTTTAATTTCATGACTGCATATCACCATCTGCAGTGATTCTGGAGCTTCCAAAAAATAAAGTCAGCCATTGTTTCCACTGTTTCCCCATCTATTTGCCATGAAGTGATGGGACCGGATGCCATGATCTTAGTTTTATGAATGTTGAGCTTTAAGTCAATGTTTTCACTCTCCTCTTTCATCTTCATCAAGAGGCTCTTTAGTTCTTCTTCACTTTCTGCCATAAGGGTGGTGTCATCTGCATATCTGAGCTTATTGATATTTCTCCTGGCAATCTTGATTCCAACTTGTTTTTCCTCCAGCCCAGTGTTTCTCATGATGTACTCTGCATATAAGTTAAATAAGCACGGTGACAATATACAACCTTGAGGTACTCCTTTTCCTATTTGGAACCAGTGTACTGTTCCATGTCCAGTTCTAACTGTTGCTTCCTGACCTGCATATAGGTTTCTCAAGAGGCAGGTCAGGTGGTCTGCTATTCCCATCTCTTTCAGAATGTTCCACAGTTTGTTGTGATCCACATAGTCAAAGGCTTTGGCATAGTAAATGAAGCAGAAATAGATGTTTTTCTTGAACTCTCTTGCTTTCTCCATGATCCAGTGGATGTTGGCAATTTGATCTCTGGTTCCTCTCCCTTTTCTAAAACGAGCTTGAACATGTGGAAGTTCACGGTTCAAACTGGAGCTTTTAAAATATTTGACAAGAACCTTTGAATCTTATAAGGTTGCATAGGCAACATTTCTTAATTTGGTGTAGGATCTCCTTTACTCTTTAAATCAAACATGTAACACTGTTCAGATAGTATACTTTGGAAAGTATTTTATCAAAATGAAAATATTCTAGAAACAGTTAATATTATTTAACAGTTAGATACAAATAATGCAGTTAAATATTTATAACTATTTTATATTTCATATGCCATTGGCAGATATCAGTACAAACATCTATGTCTAAGTGTGTTCTATATATTGTATCAGCAGAAATGTTTGTTTTAGAAACCATACGATTCAGAATGGTCTCAAGTTTACATATATACCCGCGTATTTTAGTGACTCATGTGTGTGCTCAGTTGTGTCTGACTCTTTGTGACCCCATGGACTGTAGCCCACCAGGCTCCTCTCTCTATATATTTTTCAGGCAAGAATATTGGAGTGGGATTTCCATGTCCTACTCCAGAGGATCTTCCCAACACAAGTATCAAATCTGTGTCTTTTGCATATTCTGCATTGGCAAGTTGATTCTCTACCACTGCACCACTTGGGAAGCCCTTTTTTAATTACTACTAACTGCCAAATTCAAGCACGTATAATTACTATTATGAAAACTATTATCAGACAGACATACATACTATCATTTTATATCACCTCTGTGTGATAGTTATCAGAGTTCTAAGTGCTTATCTCCATGTTATATAGGATAAAATAGAACCTTTCATATATTAAATTGCTTATTCACAATCTCTCAAGTTAAAGTGGCAGAACAAAACTTGAATCTAGATATCTGTGACTTTCAGGTTTATACCATCGCTATCACACTATCTAAATACCCATGGAAAAGCAATCAAAGTACCCTAAGTAAGAACACAGAAATAATAAACCAATTATATTAATCTATAATTGTTTTTATAAACTAGAAATAAAACTTAAAGATACTATCTTAAAATTAATAATAGCCCCAATCCATATTTTTGAGATGCTACAGTTTAAATAAAAATGGATTCTACTGTTAAAGTACATAAAGTATCTCTAGAGAGCACCAGTTATTGACCCATTCTAAAATCAATGATTCTTAGAAAATTAATAGGGAAGAGTTTCATTACTGTCTGGTTTACAAATTGAAAACATAATCATAAAATGCTGTTACTGGAGTCATTAAATTTTAGCTGAACTAGGAAAGTGGAATAAATCATTCATAGTTATCAAATATGACTAAAAATTTACTTACAGTGCTCTTGAACAAATCCAATGATAAAGAAATATTTGGAAATGAGAAAAAAAATTTGTAATTGATATTTTACTTATAGGAAAACTGAACAAATAGAAATAAAACTGTAAAATAAAATATTGAAGATTTATTATTTGTTGAGAATGGTAAATGTTTCAAATGCAAATTATTAAACTTCTCAGCAACCAAAAAGATGGTTTAAGAAAAACAAATATCTCTTTCAGATACATTCTAAATTTCATTATATATCTTTTATTTATTTTATGAGTCCTATTTGTTTATCATTGTATTACAAATTTCAAGCATTTTATATTACTCTTTTTTATTTTCCAATTTATGCACGCATGCTTGTGAAGTCCCTTCAATCCTGTCTGACTCTTTGTGACCTTATAGAGTCTCCCAGGCTCCCCTTATCCATGGGATTCTCCAGGCAAGAATACTGGCGTGGGTTGGCTCCGATCCTCCAGGCAATCTTCCTGACCCAGGAATCAAACTTGCATTTCTTATGTTTCCTGCATTGTCTGTTGTGTTTTTTACCACTAGCGCCACTTGGGAAGGCTCCCTATTGATAAGCACTATGCAATTTTTTTTACTTTATGCTCTTCAATTTCATTATCACTTAAAGTTTAGTTCAGTTCAGTCGCTCAGTCGTGTCTGACTCTTTGTGACCCCATGAACCACAGCACGCCAGGCCTCCCTGTCCATCACCAACTCCTGGAGTTCACTCAAACTCATGTCCATCGAGTCGGTGATGCCAAAAGGCCCTTGCTATTCATTGAAAATTTAGTTAAGAAAAATACCAAAGTTGTGGCAAGAGCAGCTAAAATTTAACTGTTGCTAACTGATTTATAGGCATTCATTATTTTATTCCTTATTACTAGCATTAGTGTCATTTTGCAGATAATGGGGCTGAAGTGCTAACGGTACAGTAAGCCAAAAGTTACATAGCGCGTATGCAGTAAAAGGAGTAAGCAAATCCAGGCTTCATAGTTCAGTGTCTCAGACTCTAGCTGTTACACTGTTTTTGCATGGTAAATACTAAAATGTGAGCAACAACAGCATGCGTCCAGGTTCTACATTTTAAAGATTTATTTTGAACAAATCATCTATTTATTCTATAAGCTTTCACCAAATAAAAAATATGAAATCAATCAAGTGCAACAAATCTAAAATTGATGTAACACTGAGCATTACAATAAAATATTACATGACCCATACATGTCAAATGAACATAATAAAAAAGCAAAACTTTTTGATCCAAATAAGAGCTCTGAAACACACCTTCAAATGAAAAGCATCACTGTCTATTATGAATTTTCTAAATTTCCAATTTGTATTTGTATATTTCTAACGATCTCTACTTCCTACGTTACCATAGCAGGAATTGATATCATGTTACAGATACTGGTTTCTTTTGAAAGCACAGACTCTTAGTAAACTTGGAAACAACTGTAACATATACTAGCAAAGAAAATAATCTGAAACACCATCATTATACAATCCTTCTATAAATATTAAAATAAAAGCTAGTGTTTCAGCTGGAAGTGGGTTGTCATGGCTGATTTCCCTCCAAAGCAGCAGCAAATAAGTTAAATTAACAGGATTTCAAAGCTCTATGGGAGTTCAATATCCTTGGTCTTTGTATTTAATTTTCCCTCAGTCATTAATGCAATCCACTTAAATTTTCATTTATTGCAACATGAAGATTAGGTGTCCAGATAGATTATCCTACTTAAGAATATATTAAACACTAGATTAAAAAATCTGTTTCTTAAATCTTGAATATTAAATTAGTTGGTAAGAAAATAAGCAACACTAGGTTAGGGAGTGAAGAAGAGGATCTTTTCAACTCAAACCCAGGTCTCCCATATTGCAAGCATATTCTTCGCCATCTGAGTGACCAGGGAAGCCCTCATAGAGGTATATGAAACCAAGAAGTGTCTTTCACCTTAGAGACAACTAGAGTGTTGGTTCTTGTGGACCCTTCATCCTGGGACATCAAAGTTTGCATTCTCAGTATACAAGTGAACTAGAAATATATTTACCATCTTTATTTCCCTAAAAATGGCTCAAAGCAGAGGAAAAGGGGGAGGGAATTTCTGAGAATTCAAATTCATAAACCAGAACTTACCAAAGAGTCTAGGTTCCCTACTATCTGGGTTCAAGGAAATGTTCTCTAGATGAGAATTTAAAGAGGTCAAATTTCATTAGAAATTTCAGATGACTGACAAAAATCAAAACAAAGTTGCTTTTCCCCCCTCAATTTATACCTTAGGTGTCAAGGAATTTTCATAGGCAAAAGTTTAAGAAAAATGAGCAGCTAACACTTTTTAAAAAGTCATGAAAAATGTATGGAAATAAGTCACCATGAGTGACAGCTAGCTGAAATAAAGATAGGCATCATGATGTAAAAAATCCAGGAATTAAAACTATGAGAAAGATAATGGAAAACTGATATTTATTTCTAATAAAATAAAGGTTTGATAATATAATTAAAGGCACATAGATATTAAAAAGGATCAAACAAAACTGCTATGAATGAAAAATATGATATTTGAAACAAAAACTCTATGGATATGTTGAAGAGTGGATTACTACACATCAGGAGGGAATTTGAGTTGTGGAATTATACTCTAAAAGGTAGAGAGATGTAAAATGTAAAAGAGAGGTTAAGAGGTATGTACGATCAAATGAGTATGTCAAAATGACACATCTAATCCAAGTTCTAGAAGTAGAAAAGAACAAGAACGGAGTGCACATAAAATTTGAAGCAATTCCCAGACATGGACAAAAGACCCCAATCCACAGATTCAAGAACTGCAACTGAATTCGCCTCCTTTATAAAAGAAACTTACATTCTCTTAAACGCATATCTACACAAAAATATATCAACTAAATGTTATGTGGTCCCATGTAATCACACGAATATACTTAAAACACTACTCCAGCAAATTACTAAAAAATATTCCTGAGTAAAAGACCAAGTATTGTTTCATTGAAGCCAAAAATTCATTTTGTTCTGTTTTGAGCTAACAAACCATACGTTTACTTGACTTTTTCTGTATACTGCTTATAACTTAGTCCCATCATGACTTTTATTTATCTGACTGAATCTGTTAACACAGTTGCAACAGGATTCTTGAGTAAAAACACAATTTGTAAAAAATAGCAGATATAAGATAAAAACTAACTCTCAACAGGGATACTGTTTTAGATATTTGTCTATTAATGTTTTACTGAATTTAAACATTTTGAAAACTAGTTATTTAAAAACAGTATTTCAAAACCTAACTTTTTAAAAAAAATTACTGTTCATATTTACATATAACTATGAATTTGAAAATGAATAGTTTAAATGCAAATATACCTATAATTCAAATAAATAAATTTAACTTTCATGAGAACTGAAAATAGTAAGTTGGTTATCATGAAGAGGATATTTTTCAGAACATATGTTTGATGAGTCAGAATGAAAAATTCTGGTAGTTGAGTTTATAAACTTCTCCAGATTTCCTTTACTGTGAAAAATAAAATGAAAAGTCTGCAAAAGTTCTAAGGACACAGACAGCAAAAGAAGTGAAAACTTAACCACAGTCAGGTAGTATTCAGGCTTGGCTTGTTCAATTCTGATGTGTGAAGTCAAATTTGCACCTGTCCTGGGATCTGCCAGTATTGGCAGGGGACATAGAAAGTTAAGCTTCCACACTTTTCAGAGCAGCATTATCATCCAATAAAGCAACCTTTGACATGTCACTATTCACAGTATACTGAAGTCTGACGACATGAAAAACACTAGAATGCACAACCAAAAAATTTACAGGATTCAAAAGCCAGTCTTTCTCTTCTCACACTATCCCCTATCACCATGTGACCCAGTGAAATAAATCATGGAGGAATGGATGGGTAGATGGTCATCAAAGGACCCTGAAGTACAAAAAACCCAGAACCTTCTTTCCCCTGTGTCCATGTGATTTCTAGCAAATAACATTACTGGGTAATGACTTAGCTGTTCTAGATGAAATTTCTGAGAACTTTTATCCCTGTACATCCTCTGAGTATAAACTTGGTGATAACACATACATTTTAGAGACAATTATGTTCTTTTGCAAAGAAGCCAAAAAGGCTTCTACACTATGTCATCCTAGGACAGACAAATGAATAGAGGAGTCCTCAGAGTGCTGTCTAGGCACCTTGCCACTGAGTGATGGCAGCTGATTAATAATATTCAATGAAATAGTAATTCAGGCATGATTGAACTGGCTCACAAACTCTATGGTACTAATAGTCAAAATTTGTATAATCTAATTTTAAATAGTCCCAAAATATGAAAGTGTCCTGCACTCTGTTACTTACATAGTACACGATACAAGAGTTAAGCAAGATGCTCAGCATATCCAGTCCATGAGTAATCAGATGCCAATTTTAATATCCTCTAATCATTGAAAGTGAAAGTCACTCAGGCATGTCTTTGCAATCACAAGGACTGTATTGAATTCTCCAGGCGAGAATACTGGAGTGGGTAGCCATTCACTTCTCCAGGGGATCTTCCCAATCCAGGGATGGAACTGAGGTTTCCTGCGATGAAGGCAGATTCTTCATCGGCTGAGCTACCAGGGAAGCCCTAATCATTAATTCAATCTTATCAACCCACTTTTTTCCCCAGAAACAAAAGGTGCTTACCACCTTCTCAAAAATGATTATTCATAACGTTCTTATGCAAATTTAATATTGATAAACTGATGTCCACATGGCAAAACCAGATGCAATATATTAAAAGCATTGTTTACTACAGAAAATTATTTTCTGTGTATTAACTGGTAGTAATATAATGTACTTGAAATTACAGATATTGAAGATCATTTTCAATGATTGAAAATTCACTTTAAAATATGTCAATTTCAATGTTCGGAAAAATCATTCAAAGCACTATATTATTCTATGATTTTCACAAGTGAGACTATTTTTAAATGTTTCTCGATATTTTCTTTCCTGAAGGTATATAGTAAACTTGTACAAGAATTTCTTTTAAATTTCTAGGGTCTCCTCCTAATTCAACTAAAATCAAAACAAAATGAAATAAAAACTCCAAATTCTTAACAAACAAAGCAAAAAGGCTTTCTAACATCTAAACTCCTGTCTAAGAAGCTCATGGGAAATAACAAGCAAGGTGTTTGTATACTTAAGTTTGACGGAGAAATAGTAAAGAAAGAAAACCTCAGCGGTGAAGATGTAACAAGTACATATAAGTAACAAACATCCTACTTCTGAGGGCAGTAGAGAACATATCTTCAGTTTCAAGGGTACACAAAACAAATGTCCCCACTTCCTTTAGCCACCATAATTAGAAAACAAAGATGTGAAGTCAAACTCAAAAGTGCTGCTGACTCAAATGTCCTGCTTACTTTCAGGCAATAAATGCAAAGTATGTTTGTGCCTGAGGATTTTCAGCACTGTTTCTTTTTTATGTCTGGGGACTTTGGCTCAGATTCCAACTAAACATAGTGGTTCAAAACAATTAAGTATTCACACCCAAATCCCTGTTTCTCTACATCACAAAATCAGCATACACTTGGCATTCCTAGCAGTTCTTGGCACTGTGACTGGAGAAAACTGGAGGTCAGAACTGAGACACTCTGGCAATGCAATGTGGAGAAAGCTTCTTTACTGCAGCTGCCAACACTTCTGTTTGACCCAGTGAATCAACTTGAATCCCTCAATCCTTCTCTCACTCTCCATCCATCATTCCCTCAGCAAGGAATGAACATTAATTACAATTTAATTTTAGATGTTGTTTCTAATTAAATACAAGATCAGTGATATTTCAGTATGGTCTAGAAAGTCTGAAAAAACAAGAAATGTTTTCATTAGTGTATATATATATATATATTTGTTTGTTTTAACCTTTCCCTGAGATATTGTCCTGCCACTGAGATTCTTCTTATTTCAAATATACACCACACCCAAAACATTGGTTTGACTAGTTTCATTTGCTTGCTTTTCTTCCTGAAGAGTGTGATTTTACTTCTACCTTCTTGTCTTTGCAGCATCAAAAGGAGATGTCTCTGTCATACTTGAATAAAACAGGTTTTTCAAGTGCAAAAAGGCACGGGTGCTAATAACCTGGAGTGCTAAGCAAATGCAGTACTCTGGGGCAGATATATCTTTGGGAGTTTTAAGAGTGTCCTAGGAACAATCCTGTTATGCCTCACCTTGAAAAACATTAAAAATTCAAATTAAAAAATTTTTAGTGAATGAATAAAACATAAGTATCTTTTGTTCTTTTATAATACTGTTGATGGTGGTAAAAGCAGAGAAATGAGAGGTAAACTCATGCTTCTGTGTTTTAGTTGACCATATTGTTCACCTTTTGTGACAGTGATCATCTTTATGGTGAATTCACGCAATGATTGACAATATTCCCTGGCATCAGAAACAGAAATTAGAATAATGCAGTTGCCTTGGTTATATTTAGATAATCTTTGTGCTATTCTGAGTA
Source organism: Moschus berezovskii (assembly GCF_049115385.1). Taxonomy (NCBI): domain Eukaryota; kingdom Metazoa; phylum Chordata; class Mammalia; order Artiodactyla; family Moschidae; genus Moschus; species Moschus berezovskii. The sequence goes on from NC_142464.1 coordinate 39,669,201, forward strand.
TCTTTAGCTAGGTTTAGGACAATTCGTAGTGGTTTTACTTGCTTTATAATAATAAATATGGCTATTATGCCCTAAACTTTAATCTGTGGAGATTCTGATATATTGAAAGTGTAAATACATCAGAAATATGCTACAGCAAAAATCATTATTTGCTCTCCCAAAAACGTTAAACTTGTTAAAATACAGGCTTTATCACTGATAACTGAATGCTTTTGAGCCATAAAGCTTAATCTCTCTTATTTTTTCTCTATAATATCATAAATAATGGTTGGTTCAAGAACAATATCAATAGTTTAATATAAAATTTGCTGATAACTAACATAAAATCAAAGATTATCTCCCCTTTCCTCCTCCCACCCTTTTCTGTTTGTTATCTTTGCTGTTTCTTTCAGGAATTCTAACATGCATCAACTGTCATTTTAAAGAGAGTCAAATTTTACAAATTTCAGTTGTGTTTTTATAAAACTACTAATCTCAGGGGCTTTAGTGTTTCACCTCTCATCAATTCTGGTGTCCTCAGCTACTATTTATCTTTCCTATTCTATCTTGGCAGTACATAATTTTACTTAGCTATAGATACTAGGGGATAAATTACACAAAATTCCAAAATCACTCCGCCCATTGAAGAACATTGTGAAAACTGCTAACTAACCAAATCTACTTATTTGGCTAAGTAAGTGCATCAATTATTTTCAATGTATAGGTTGCAATGATAGCCTTTGAATTCCTAAGGGAAGAAACAGTTAAGTAAGGAACCAGAATACAGAATTTAAAACTGTTTAAATGGAAAAATAAGTAAGTGAACTGGTTCTTTCCTTAAAAATTATGGAGGAAAAGTATTCTCTAACTGTATATGATAACAATCTAATTCCAATAACAACTAATTGCACTAGCATGGATGTTTAAAAATGGAATTTTTTAAGGCCATGTTTAGATTTTAAAATAAACAACTTTCAAACTTGAATGACCTTTCCAACAGTGAGCACATGGAAACTATTTGAAATTCTGAACATCAACGAAGTGAGTCTTAGAACAAAGCATTCATTATTTCTAATGATATTCAAATCTGTTTACTCTTCAGTCTTTTAAATGTCAAGACATATTATTTGTGGATGATCAGAGCAATATAAAGTGTTTTCTTGAGCAGAAAAGAATTAAACACAAAATCAAGCATAACTAATATCCTTGAAAAGTTACTAAAACACTCATTCAGAAAAGTGTTTTTTTAACATTTACTCTTGCAATTAAATGAAATCCATATATACCAAGGTAGGCAACAGATTTTTTGATTTGAAATCAGATTTTACAATACTCTCAAAATCTATACATTATCTATCATATCATGCAGAGGTGTATAAAGATATACAGACATCATTTAATGTTGAAAAAATATTTACAGCCACAGCTCAAATTAAGTAAAAACTCTACTTAAAATCCAAAACACTTAAACACAAATGATACTTTTGTCTCACAATTATAGTTTCTAATCAGAAAAATTACTTTAAAATGAAGTTCAATATCTTATTTTTTGGTGAAATAACTCAATTCTAAGAAAGTGCTTGCTCTTTTCCTGACTGAATAATTATAGCACTCAGTAAACAAACACGAAGTCCTGGACCTCCGCACTGTACCACATTCTAAATTAAGGTTTAACCACTTAGCATCTTAACTCTGAGCTACTTTCTACTCTTCACTCTGACCGTACATTGACTTTGTTTGTTCTGAGTTCCATATTTGTTTGAAATACTGCTTTGTTATCTGAAACACGATCTACACCCTTATCCAGATACTCCAAATCTTGAGGATATTGGAGAATTTCATTTAAGACTTTACAGAACTCATTACTTAAGAGAGACATGACAAAAGATAGAAAAAAATTAAAGGAGATAGAAAAAAGATCCCTTCTTGCTTTATCCCATTACTATTCACTATATAAAAGAAGTATCTCCTTCATGGCATATGATATCCCCTTCAGACAGGAGCTTGTTAGTAACTTCAGATCACAATTAAAATGCACTGAATACTTTAAGTTTTTACGCAATGATGTCTCCAACTGGACTGCAGTTAAACAATCTAATTTAGTGAACGTATATTATAATGTACTAACTTTTCCAGCCTCTGTAATGTATTTTCTTCCCCCTCCTCTTTTTATCAATACCAATACCAACAGAATAAAATGCCTCAGTAGAGGAAACTGCCCAACGTAACACGTTATCTGCTTTTTCTTAATAAAAATAAGACACAGCCCCTGCTCTGAAGAAGTTTAGGGTTCAGTAGATTGGAAACAAGAAGAGAACTGGTTACATTACAAGGTGGCAGGTCCAGCATTAGCACAGGATGTGGTGGAATAATCAGAGAGGAACACAAAGGGAAATACACCAGGTTAAGGAAAGCTTTGGTAGGTAGGAAAGGTTTCCTCAAGAAAATGGCAAGCGAGTAATTATTAAAAAGTGAGAAAGTTGTGGTGGGGCAGAAAAGAGGGAAAATTGTTCTCATAGAGAAAACAAAAAGATCTACTTACAAGTGAAAAATAAAAAAAAAAACATGGAGATAGAAAAGGATGATCTGTGCAATACAGAATGCATACAGAAATGGGAAGAAACATAAGGATGAAAATATGTGATATGCAAACCTCAGGACAGCCGTTTTTAAAGATTTCTATTCACTCTAAACACATATAAACAGAGAAGTAGAAAATAGAAAAATACTATTTCACTGATTTCCTTATAGCCTATTCTGTAAACTGACATATGTCTAGACTGAAGATTTCATGATGTGCACCTAGATAAGGTTTGGAAATGTGGTACAACACCAACTAAACACCATTGTATCACAGTGTTGCAATCATCTGATCTCAGGAATAATTTTAATACACTTTTCAAATGGATTCCTATAAGTATTACATTCAAATTTAGGAAATACTAAAGTGAAGAAAGCTATAATTACTTTTATTTTGCTATTGTGAATAAACACCTACATTCTTATTTATCCTCAAATGTTCTTCCAACTAATGAAGAAATGCAGAAAATGAATTTTTGAAATATTTATTCAGTATTTTAGTGATCTTGTTTTTCAGTTGCTAAGCCATGTCCAATTCTTTGTGACCTCATGGACTGCAGCACGTCAAGCTTCCTTCATCCTTTACTGTCTCCTGGAGTTTGCTCAAACTCACGTCGATTGAGTCAGTGATGCCATCCAACCATCTCATCCTCTTTTGCCTCTTCTCCTTCTGCCCTCCATCTTTCCCAGGATCAGGGTCTTTTCAAATGAGTCAACACTTTGTATCAGGTGGCCAAGTATTGGAACTTCAGCTTCAGCATCAGTCCTTCCAATGAATATTCAGGGTTGATTTCCTTTTGGATTTATTGATTTGTTCTCCTTGCTGTCCAAGGAACTCTCAACGGTCTTCTCCAGCACCACAATTCAAAAGCATCAGTTCTTCAGTGCTCAGCCTTCTTTATGGTACAACTCTCACATCTGTACATGACTACTGGAAAAACCAAAGCTTTGACTAGACAGACTTTTGTTGGCAAAGTGATGTCTCTGCTTTTTAATATGCTGTGTAAGTTTATCAGAGCTTTTCTTCCAAGGAGTAAGCATCTTTTAATTTCATTGCTGCAATCACCATCTGCAGTGATTTTGTAACCCAAGAAAAAAAATGTCACTGTTTCCACTTTTTCCTCATCTATTTGCCATGAAGTGACTGGACTGGATGCCATGATCTTAGTTTTTTTGAATGCTAAGTTTTAAGCCAGTTTTTCACTCTCCCTTTTCACCCTCATCATGAGGCTCTTCAGTTCCTCTTCACTTTCTGCCATTAGACTAGTATCATCTGCATATCTGAGATTGATATTTCTTAGGTAATAATACTGGAGTGGGTAGCTATTCCCTTCTCCAGGGGACCTTCCTCACCCAGTGATTGAAACCAGGTCTCCTGTATTGCAGGCAGATTCTTTACAATTTGAGCCACTAGGGAAGCCCTTAGTGATCTAATACTCAGTTGCTAAATTTTTAAAAATGAAACTTAATTTTTGAACATCAAGATAGAACACATTTCCCAGAATACACAGTACTAAGCTTTGGCCACCTCATGCGACGAGTTGACTCACTGGAAAAAAGTCTGATGCTGGGAGGGATTGGGGGTAGGAGGAGACGGGGACGACAGAGAATGAGATGGCTGGATGGCATCACCGACTCGATGGACATGAGTTTGACTGAACTCCGGGAGTTGGTGATGGACAGGGAGGCCTGGCATGCTGTGGTTCATGGGGTCGCAAAGAGTCGGACAAGACTAAGCGACTGAACTGAACTGAACTGAAGCTTATGTTCGTTTCTATTCACCAGCTTATTTATGCATAAAGAATATCAGAGTTATAAACCTCTAACAGGTTTTCTGGCTATTTGAGGAGAAGAAATTATGACTGACAGCAAGTGGCCTGTTATATTCAATTCCATTTTCCACCTCTTTTCTCTTCACTTCCAACACCTTTCTGTAAAACCGAGTACTTAATTGAATACCCAGGGGTGTTACACGTGAAAGATTTTGAAGTAGTTCAATGGGGATTATTTACAGCAATATACAGGAAGACAGAAGTACTGAGAAAGTTTGAAATCATCCTCTGTAGTATATATGCATTATAAGATGGAGCATCTGACACCACATGACACATTAAAATCCAACGGGATTAGACTTCATCAAGATCCTCAGATTCTGAAACTTATAAATGCTGCATATCCGAAAATATAGGATTTCCATTTTTATTAGCATACCTAAGAAAAAACAAATTCAATGGGTTGATAAAATACATACTAATTTTTTTTTTCCTGTTTGATTTCACACAGAGCTTCAGGTACAAAGCTACTGGTAGATCTGCGCTATTCCATATTTTGTGTAACTTAGTACTAATTACGTCTGATAAGCCCTAGGATTATTATAAACAGTTAAGAAATATCAACTGATATTTATGACTAACTGCAAAAGGACTGACACTAGAAGTTTATTGCACTTCTAGTGGTTTCTTCAATAACCACCTCCCACCTCATAATTAACAGTGTAAGAATAAAGAAACTTGTAACAAAGAATGTATGAAAGATGATTTAAAAAATAAAACATGGTTAAAAGTAACTTCACCCCTGTGTTCACTGTCAGAAGATATATTTCTTTCCATATACACCCTTCATCCAAAACTCCTCTGGGACTCTTGCTTCCAAGCGAGGATTCCCAGGAGTTTTCTGAGGACAAATTGGCTCTCTTATTTCTCTTTTCTTTGCAGGCATTTCAGTAGACTGCGTTTACTTTAAGTCACTTATTACTACTCTTGTCTTCCCAAGTTGTGAGATTCAACTGGACCTATGGAATGTACTCTAAAATAATATTTTATGATTATTTGTGAATTGTATGCTACACATCCTTTATAATTAGTAAAATTTATAATAAACACATTCATTATGCATATAGGCACACGCCTCTTCATTTTTTTTTTTTTTCTGTTTGTTTGGAGAATCAATTTTTAAACATTTAACACCACATTCTGGATACTAGGAACAAGCTGGTGAAAATAGGGATTTTAAGTTAAAAGCAGAAAAATGTAACTTAAAGTTTACTACAATAGTATACACTCAACATTCTTCATTCATGCTATTAGCAGATGCCAATATCATTAACACTTATAAAACTGCTTTCTCTTCCATTCTATGCCAATATAGCTTTTTAGGTCCTTGATAGCGCTCATGTCTCTCAAATTCTCTCATGTTTTAAGTATGGTTGCTAAGTCACTTCAGTCGTGTCCGACTCTTTGTGACCCCATAGACGAAAGCCCACCAGGCTCCCCTGTCCCTGGGATTCTTCAGGCAAGAACACTGGAGTGGGTTGCCATTTCCTTCTCCAATGTGTGAAAGGGAAAAGTGAAAGTGAAGTCGCTCAATCGTGTCCGACCCTTAGCGACCCCACGGACTACAGCCAACCAGGCTCCTCCATCCAGCAGCAGCCACTCTATAACTGATTGTGCAGAATTTCTTCTGACCTATACTCTAGTTTTTTAGCTGTGCTTCTTCTACTAAATTTCCAATGAGATTTGATCTCAATCATTACATCTCATATTCTGGATGTTCTCTTTGTTTAGTGTTTTCTGCTTTTTTATGAATTTCACTGGTCATCTTTGAGGGTCTTATGCTTTTACCAATTACTTTTATTTTCTTTCTTATCTATTTAAACATAGTCATTATATTAATTTTATATTTTGCTTTGTAATTTTTTTTTAGTCTGGTATCGTTGTCATAAACACTGTCTCAAGCATTTTTGCCACAAACACTTCTGCTGAATAACTAGTTTGTCTTAAGGCAATTTGGTCGCAAAAATAAAATAATAAAAAATGAAAAAGCAATGTGAAAAAGGCTATAATGAAATGTGAGCAATTAATAAGAAATTTTACATGACTTTATTGAGAAATACAAAATACTTGAATACCTTTAAAATGTGTTCAGATTCATGGCAATACTGTGTAAATTATTAATTTTTTGGAGGGTTGTACCAAACCACTTGCCTTCTTAGTATTTTATACACTCTGTTTCTTTGTTGATTCACTTCTTTGTTTGGCATTGCAATTTTTCTTTTTCACTAAAATCTTGCTGCATTAAAAGAGATATCAGTTCTAAATACTAAATACTAAGATGCATATTTGTAACTGAGTTTTTTATCATTTTCACTCTTGGCATATGGTCACGTGTCCATTAAGAGATATTCCAAAGTTCTGTAGAAAATGGTGGGTTCAATTCTGTGCCTTTAAGGTACTCAACCTCTATCTTCTACAGCATAATGTATTTCAAAGTAAGAAAACAACTCTTTGGACAGATCACTCTCATCTATCATGATTTTCATAATTTTTATATCATATATGTCAAACTAAATTGTCAATTATTTTATCTTTTATAGTAAAATTGCCTTAACACCAAATAGTTATATAATAAAATATTTTCAAGTGAAATTTTTGTGGCAAAGATATGTCTATCACAAAGATGCTTATGGCAAAATACTTAGAACCTTATTTTTATCTACTGTGTCTTGCCCATGATCCCTCATTTCTGTAAGTATTTTGTAATTGTGTTATGTGATTGTACTTATACTGCTTTCTGTCTTCTCCATGAGAATCATTAAAAGCCTAGGTTGAAAATGTAAAATTCCACGAATATTTTACATTTGTTTTTGTAAAATATTTGGAAACATTACTAACCTTCAGTCCATTTTAAATTTAATATTTCTCTATACCATGCGAGTAACCTGAATTGTCATGAATTCCACGTGATAGTCTTTTTATGACCATGAATTCTCATAGTTGTGCACCCTCTTCCTAGGCAAAACTACTGTTAAGTCACTTCAGTCGTGTTCGACACTGTGCGACCCCATACACGGCAGCCCACCAGGCTACCCCGTCCCTGGGATTCTCCAGGCAAGAACACTGGAGTGAGTTGCGTTTCCTTCTCCAATGCATGAAAGTGAAATGTGAAAGCGAAGTCGCTCATGTCCGACTCTTCGCGACCCCATGGATTGCAGCCTACCAGGCTCCTCCATCCATGGGATTTTCCACGTAAGAGTACTGGAGTGGGGTGCCATTGCCTTCTCAGAGTCAAAGCTGAGGAAGATATAAATTTAAAATTCATTCTTCATTGTATCCTTTGTGTTTTCAAACTTAATGCAAACTGAGAACAGACTCTGAAATCTGCGTAAGCCCAAACTTTCCCACACGCATGCTAAAACCATCAAAAGCAAATCCCTGGGCCAGTCAGGATCTGATTAAAGATGCCCCCAGAGGCCAATGAAATCTTGCGAACTGATGAACTATCATTATTTGTTATATAACTTCGTTCCCTGGCTCAATTGAATTTTTTATTTCCTTGAAAACTCAACTATGCATTAAAGTGATAGGTTTTTGCTTGTTTGATTTTGATCTTATGAAGTATTTTTAGGTGTTTTTAAGCAAATGAAATCTAGGATGTTTAGACTTAAATGTTGTAAAAAAATCAGATTTATAAACATAGCCATGCAAAGTACATTTTAAAAAACATAACTGAAAAATAAAATATATAAAATGAAAGATTAAAATGAAAAAGTCTTCAAGTATATTACTAATAGTTTTCTTAAGTACTAAGATTAACATAATGCATTTGATTCCTAATTATTTTGTATTTCACAAAAGTTTCTCTAATAAATATAAATTACATTGGGAAAGAAAACTGTTTTGTGCCAAGCATTAATATAAATGCTTTACATTTGCTAACCCACTTAATCCTGACAACAGAACTTTGAGTAGAATAATATTTTCATTTCCATTTCACAGATAAGAAATTAGGGGGAAAAAAAACTCTGTGAAGTTCATAAAGTTAGTAAGTGATGAGCTGGATTTTTTTTAACTCAGTCTTTATTATCCCTGTTATTATCCCTTGGTATGAATTGTGCTGTGATTCATGGGGTGGCGGAGAGTCGGACACGACTGAGCGACTGAACTGAACTGACTGAACTGATGAATTGAAACACTATTCCTTCATTCCAACTTAAACATCTTCTCGCTTAGAGGCAATAACAGTCATAAGATCCCCATTGTAGTCTCTAGATAGGCTTCTAGTTACCTACATGGTTTCAATACACTTATTTTCTAGATTTAATTTTCTTCAAGTGTGAAAATTCATGATTTAAACTAAATAATCTCTAACGACCCTCCAGTTGAAGGTTTTGCATTAGCACTAGTTTATTAGACAATGGTTCCAAATTGAGAAAGGAGTATGTCAAGGCTGTATATTGTCACCTTTTCATTTATCTTATATGCAGAGTACCTCAGGCGAAATGCCGGACTGGATGAAGCAAAAGCTGGAAACAAGACTGCAGGGAGAAATGTCAATAACCTCAGATATGCAGATGACACCACCCTCATAGCAGAAAGTGAAGAGGAACAAAAAAGCCTCTTCATAAAAGTGAAAGAGGAGAGTGAAAAACCCGGCTTAAAACTCAACATTCAAATAACGAAGATCATGGCATCAGTCCCATCATTTCATGGAAAATAGATGGGGAAACAACGGAAACAGTGACAAACTTTATTTTCTTGGGCTCCAAAATCACTGTGGATGATGACTGCAGCCATGAAATTCAAAGACTCTTGCTCCTTGAGAGAGAACCTATGAAAAACCTAGACAGCATATTAAAAAGCAGAGACGTTACTTTGCGGACAAAGGTCTGTCTAGTCAAACTATGACTTTTCCAGTAGTCATGTATGGATGTGAGAACTGGACCATAAAGAAGCTGAGCACCAAAGAGTTGATGCTTTCAAACTATGGTGTTGGAGAAGACTCTTGAATCCCTTGCCCTGCAAGATCAAACCAGTCAATCCTAAAAGAAATAAGTCCTGAATATTCATTGGATGGACTGATGCTGAAGCTGTACCTCCAATACTTTGGACACCTGATGCAAAGAACTGACTCATTGGAAAAGACCCTGATGCTGGGAAAGATAGAAGGCGGGAGGAGAAGGCGATGACAGGATGAGATGGTTGGATGGCATCCCTGACTCAATGGACATAAGTTTGAGTAAGCTCCAGGAGTTAGTGATGGACAGGGAAGCCTGACGTGCTGCAGTCCATGGGTTTACAAAGAATAGGACACAACCGAGTGACTGAACTGATTTCTAATGTATCATAAATTTAAATTTAACCATTTAATTGAAAGATTAATGGGTAAAAAAGGTTCCAACTTCTTTGGGTAGATAACAAAGAGCATGATTTCTGGATCCTATGATAAAAGTATGTCTAGTTTTATTAAAAAAACTACACAACTTATCTCTCTAAGTGGCTTTACCATTTTGCATTCCTACCAGTAATGTGGCTCCACATCCTCCCTAGCATGTCGTGTGTCAGTATTCCAGATTTGGACCATTTTAGTAGGCCTGTTGGAGAAGGCAAAGGCACACCACTCCAGTACTCTTGCCTGGAAAATTCCATGGACAGAGGAGCCTGGTAGGCTGTCGTGTATGGGTTCGCACAGAGTCGGACACTACTGAAGCGACTTAGCAGCAGCAGCAGCAGCAGCCGTAGGCCTGTAATGGTAACTCATTGTGGTTTTAACTTGCATTTCCTTTATGGAACAGGAGGGGGAACATCATTTTCATATGCTTATTTTTCATTACATATCTTGTTTGGAGAGATGTCAGTTAAAGCCTTCAATTAGATTCCATTTGTTAATGTGGTCGTTTTCTCATTGCCAAGTTTGTTAATTTTGGATTCTGGTTCCAGATAGGAAAAGAAGTATGTCAAGCTGTATATGGTCACCGTGCTTATTTAACTTATATGCAGAGCACATCATGAGAAACGCTGGACTAGATGAAGTACAAGCTGAAATCAAGATTGCCGGGAGAAATATCAATAACCTCAGATATGCAGGTGACACCACCCTATGGCAGAAAGTGAAGAAGATCTAAAGAGCCTCTTGATGAAACTGAAAGAGGAGAGTGAAAAAGTTGGCTAAAAGCTCAACATTCAGAAAACAAAGATCATGTCATCCGGGCCCATCACTTCATGACAAATAGATGGGGAAACAGTGGCAGACTTTATTTTTTTGGGGTGCAAAATCACTGCAGATTGTGACTGCAGCCATGAAATTAAAAGGTGCTTGCTCCTTAGAAGAGAGTTATGACCAACCCTAGACAGCGTATTAAAAAGCAGAGACATTACTTTGCCAACAAACGTCCATCTAGTCAAGGCTATGGTTTTTCCAATGGTCATGTATGGATGTGAGAGTTGGACTATAAAGAAAGCTGAGTGCCAAAAAATTGATGCTTTTGAACTATGGTGTTGGAGAAGACTCTTGAGAGTCCCTTGGACTGCAAGGAGATCCAACCAGTCCATTCTAAAGAGATCAGTCCTGGGTGTTCATTGGAAGGACTGATGTTGAAGCTGAAACTCCAATACTTTGGCTACCTGATGCGAAGAACTGATTCATTGGAAAAGACCTGATGCTGGGAAAGATTGAAGGTAGGAGGAGAAAGGACAGCAGCAGATGAGATGGTTAGATGGCATCATCGTTCAATAGACATGAGTTTGAGTAAGATCTGGGAGTTGGTAATGGACTGGGAGGCCTGTCGTGTTGCAGTCCATGGGGTCACAAAGTGTCGGACACAGTTGAGCAATTGAACTGAATTGAACTGAGTGTTTTATCAGATACATCCTTTGCAAATATTTTCTCCCAGTCTGTGTTATGTCTTTTCATTCCCTTGAGTATTGAGATATTTTTATATTTTTTCTTCTTATGTTGAAAATACAGAAATGAGTCATAATGATCACGTTTCAAAACACTCACATTTACTAAGAGAAACCCATTTACTAAGAGAAGGTGAAGTGAAAATTTAATGACCTGTTCTTTCACTGCTTTTAAACAGCTTATTTATACTTGAAAAATAAGTCCTTAAAATATTTTCGAGAAAAATTCAATATGAGTTTTTCAGTAAGAAATACTTGCTTGAAGTCAAGGAAGGTCATTTGTAGCATGTTGTTATGACTGGAACTCTGCAGTCAAGATTTCCTGGGCTTAAATCCTATTTTACTTTTAATACTGTGTAGATTTTGCTATTTTATTGCACTTCTGTGTGCAGTTTCTTGTGTTAAATTTGAATAATTATACTCCTGCTTCATAAGACTATCAGGATTAACTTAATATGTATATGAAGAATTTCAAATAAGACCAGGTATATAGTAAGACCTGCTTTATTTACTTAATGTTAGTTAATGTGGTGATTCTGCTGATTTGCTGATGTTGCTGCTACCATATAGAATTTTAAGGAAAAAAGAAAATTTATCTAAAACACATTTGGAATTTCAGAATATCACAGTCAATGCTGTTTCACATAGAAAAATTTAGTAAATAGCTTTACTGGATATGTGGTCCATGTGTATACATACGTGTGTTGAGAGAAGAGGTTGTAGACCAACACAATCTCTGGACATTAAAGTCCTTTTAAAAGCAATCTAGGTATCACCATGCCTTGAAAACCTTCACACAGTCAGGTGAATATTAATCTGCTTCTTTATAGACAGTAACCCTCTCTTTAAGAGAAACTGTAAAGCTCTGAAACATTGCTCTGTTTACTACTAGAGGAAAAAGAATGATAATCTACTATTACTTTATGGTCATTTGTACAGGGGTTCATTTAATTCTGTAGTTCAAGTCAGAAATACGATGAATACAAATCTGTTTCTTTATAGAGGGTAAGCTTCACTTTATGAGAAACATTAAGGCTCTAAAATACTGCCTTGTTAACTATGAGATAGAAAACTTAACTATTATTACTTTATGGTCATTTCTGCATGGATTCATTTATTTTCAGTACTTCAAGTCAAAATTATGATGATGAATGATGATCTTTCATAGCTATTGTTTGAGTATCTACTATATGCCACATGCTTTTATGATTTTTTCTAATTTTTATAAAAAAAAAACCTTCCTCTTAAATACTACACTTCAAATGGTCATGTCTATTGTTACTATATTAATCTTACAGTTGGGGATACTGAGGTTTATACAGAGAGGTAACATTCACAGGTTCATGGCTAGTAAAGAATGTGACATCTAGGATTTGATCTAACAGTTTCTGACCAATCTTAAATACTGGAACTGAGCCTGTGTCTTTGTAGAATATGAGAAATTTTAATATATGGAGTCACATTGTTAGTTTTAAGTAAATGTACTAAATATAGGACTTGTCATAGATATATATGGCTCAAAAATAACTTGCTTTCCAAATGCTTTCCAGAAATTTATGCTATAACATATGATTTTATTTTTTAATAAGATGGTGAAACTCCAACTATAGTGAAATTTTGTGGGGACTTTAGGTCTAAACAAATAAAACATAATACTAATATGAATAAAAATATTGTAAACATTAGGTTATATAATTCTGAGCCAACCTTTCTTTATTAAATATTTATTCTCCCTTATCCTATTACACAGTTTATTTTGAAACTACTGGCAAAAATTATAAACTTAAAATTTACAGTATAAATTTTCAGTTATGTTCATGGATAAGGTATTTTTGAATAATGCATTCATGGAAAAAACTGAGTTCCAACTCAATGGTGCTGCCTTTCACATAAACAGAAGGAATATGACTATGTGGGTGTTAGTGGTGCCACAGCATTTACTATGGTAATTACTCCAAGATAATCATAGCAGAAGGAAAAAAAAATATTTCTTACATGAACAGAATCAAGTTCTTCTTCAAATTATTTTGGTATGAACACATGCCACTACCATTGCTGACTACTAAAATGCACATATCTTATTCTGCTGAAATAAAATCTCCCCAGGGAAAGGATGATCATAGATGGAGATCTTTCTCTTTTCAGGATTTAGCTCCATGTTTACATATAGTTTTCTTAATTTAATAACTATGTAAATAATATAGCTATGCTTCATATAAGTTGGAGAAGTCTCATATATGTGATTTTATTCAGATACTATTATAGCACATTGCAATCATACAAAGAAAATAAGGTATTTTACTTAACAGTTAAACATATTGCTTCATTGTATATAAACTAATGCATATTTACTAAATTGAAGTATTTATAAAATAACTTTTTAAACCATCAGCCTAAAATCTTCAGAATTACACTAGCTTCTCATAGATCACTTTTGAGCTTATTTAAATATTAACTCAGACAATGAATTTTTCATCTTCAAAAGCTTCCTAATGGTGCTAAACTTTATATTTTCAAACTAACAAAGTATTTTTGGAGGAAACAGAAACTTCAGATGCAGGCTAGCATGGGTTTGCATGTTGCTGATAATTGTGGGATTTAAAAATAAATGACATAACTTAATAGATAATATAGACTTTCAATTCATCACCTACTAGAATCTCATAATATACCTGGGAAATGGTTTAGGTATTTTTTTATCCGCATTTTACAATTCTGGAAAATTTACTCATAGAAATTGCTTAAGAGTCAGAGTCAGGAAGAAAAGTAATGCTTTCGACTCCAGATTGTATTCATTTTCCACTATACCACTTAGATGATGAGAATGATTGTCCCAGAACCAAGAGCTAAATAATGTACTCTGGAAATTACCATAGAATAAATTAAACGTCTCAAACATCCTCAGGAAATCGTCTCTTTTAAAAGAGATTGGTGTTCACTCTGAACAAATAAACTCTGGAAAATCCTTAGGGAAAAACAGAATTATGGCAAAATTTTAAACTGGTTACTTTTCTTCTCATTCTTACCAGTCTCTTTTACAGAAAATTCAGATCTCCTCAAATATTCACATGTGGACTAAACAGAAAGAAAAATGTGGAAACTGCATCCATTCCAAAATAAATTATTTTCCCTTTCTAATGGCTCATTCACTCATTCATCTTATAAAGTTATAAGATTTCTTATAACTTTAAGAAATTTCTGAAGATAATACCTAACTCTAAATATAAATAAGACAATAATTATCATACTTAAAATGATGACCATCATTATGTTGACAGATTCTGAATATTGCTGGAGACTATTATAGAAGTTGGTCTTATGTTATCTCTTATAGGTCCTTGCTATGAAATCTTGGTTTGATTGTTACTATGACTCATAAGTATTTTCAGTCCTCCCTAATAGATGTTCCTCAATAGCATTTCCAAACCTTTTTCACTCCACTGCCCTTCCCCAATGTTCCACTGCCTTAGGTATTACTGAGATGATTATAACGACTTCCCATGAATTTCCTCAACTTTCCTTCTCTGTATCAATTAAATGAGTATTACTTTAGGTCACAGTTCAATATTTATCAACTTTTTTAAACATCTTTCTAAACCAAACTGCTTTTATAAATGGCCTTTAGAACTAGACAAATACAGTAAATATAATACTGACCCTTTGATATTTTTTCCTACTCAACCCCAAAATTCCCCCATGTATTCATGCTTGATGTTTCACTAAACTCTAGCTATTCATGTACATATAACTTCACCAGCAAACTTTGAATAGACTCTATTGGTATTGTTCTCTTTCACATCTACTCACTGCTTACTGCTTATACTAGTCTTTCATTAACACCACAAACACTATAAAGAAACTTCTCTCCATAATTTAATTAGTAGGTTCCTTCATCTCTGTAATCCATGGGCTCAGAGGGTAAAAGCATCTGCTTGCAACGCGGAAGACCCAGGTTTGATCCCTAGGTTGGGAACGTTCCCTGGAAAAGGAAATGGCAACCCACTCCAGTACTCTTGCCTGGAAAATTTCATGGATGGAGAAACCTCGTACGTTATAGTCCAAGGGGTCACAAAGAGTCAGACAGGACTGAGCAACTTTACTTTCTTTCACAGGCCATATCCAAATAACATTCAGTAACAGTTAAGATAACCATCTCTCAAAGAAGAATTTTCTCCTCAGGAATAATAATCTCTACTGGTTTCTCTTTCAGACTTTTTCTTTATTTCCTTTTCTGTCAAAATATAAGTATTTGCAATGAAACGTCAATGGGTTTCTCTCCTCTGCTCTTTTCCTCTTTTGTAATTCCATCCCATATTGGCTTTACCTTTCACCTCCAAACTATGTGATGTAAAACCATTATTTCATCCTTTCTTTACAGAGCCCTGCTTATACTTTCCAGTTATATTCTGATACCTATATTCAGACAACGAATAAAATTCCAACTCTGACACTTATTCGCTATTTAATTTTGGTTAAGTTGACTGACTTCACCACCTTATTCTCCTAATGTATGCAGAGGCCTGTGTGAGGAGTAACTAATTTATGCAAAATTCATATAATTATGCCTTAACATAAAAAGGATTCAGTAAGTGGCTAGCTACTATTTACACTTACCTTATATGTCTTTTCTTCTATGCTCCTTATTTCTATCAATTTTATATTTGTCTAGTTCTAAAGGCCAAAAGCTAGGAGTCTTCTTTGATTTTTTCCTTTTAGTGGCCCCAGAGTTGTAATAAGGTACCAAAGTCTTGTGGCAGCATAGTTTAATTGCAGCTCACTTTCCCCCTTCCCATTGTAGCTATCCTAGTCTGAGAACATATTGCCTATCATGTGGATAATTTAAACAGATTTCCAACTGTTTCCCTGATTTCAGTTTCTTGACCTCTGGTTCATCATTTATATATTTGGGGGTGCTGTTTACTTTTTCCTAACGTAGGTATATATATATATATTCATTCCTGGGAATTCCCTGGTGGTCCAGTGGTTAGGACTCTGTGCTTCAACTGCAGGGGCCACAGTTTCAAACCCTAGTTGGGGAATTAAGATTCTACAAGTCACACAGCCTGGCTAAATTATATTTAATCATTCCACCGTTCAAACCTTCTAATTCTTTGCTACTTCATAATATTAAATTCAGTTTGATATTCAAAACCTATTACTAGCTCATTTTAATTTACCATGTCAACTTCACCTGGTCATTAAAATAGATAAGGTTCCAGACAAACTAAACTATTGGTTGTTTCTACCCAGAGTCCACTTTTCTGATACTATTTTCTCCTTCTGAACTACCGTAATGAATGAATTTCATATCTTTCTTATCATTCATCGTTTAGCTACAATGATATTAATACTTCTCCTATAAAATCTTAATCTTCTTATCTATATTCTCTATCCATACTATAAAAAGGGGTATGTGGAACTCCATAAATGATAGTGTGAAGCTCAGCAAATCTCCCCCACAAACCAATTATAAAACTGGGCAAAATTGACCAAATCTTTTTCAGGGTTTTTAAATTTAACCAAAATCATACAATAAACTGAAAATCACTTATTCAAAAAACAAATAAACCTACTGAACATTATCTAAGAAGAGTAAGTCCATGGCATTTTAACCTTACTTTCAACCCCACTCCTCTGGTCCATTAGAAAGGCAGTTCCAGCAAGTAGGGAAAGACATGAAAATCAAGAGCTTCTGTGCCACAGAGTTTAGGATTTGATTCAGAGTGGTATGTGGAAAAATATCATTCAGAGTCGTAGAAAATGATAATAATCTATGTATCAATGAAGGAAAGTCAATACCTTACAAAGTTATAATACAAATTTAATCAAGCAGAGACCAAACCAGACGACTAGCCAGAAATTTAACAAGGAGATCTTTGATTAACTCTGATAAATCCTATCTATTTCCTTAACATGATCAAAGGCCTCTATGGAAAATAAACAGTTAACTCATACTCAAATGTGAATGACAAAATGTTTTCTAACTAAGACTGGAAACAAGAAAGGTCTTCTTCCCTCAAAATTATATACTAAAGTTTCTAACAGTGTAATTGGGAGAAAAAATAAATAAAATTTTAAAAGCAATCCAGATTAGAAAGGGATGATTAAATTTCTTCATGTGCATAACATGATCTTGTTTTTAGAAAGTCCTAAGGGATACACAAAAAACTTCTAGAACTATTTAATTCATCAAGGCCACAGGTGACCAAACCAGTATATCAATATATTGTTTGCTGTTTAGTGCCTAAGTCAAGTCCAACTCTTTTGCAACCTCACGGACTGTAGTCCCCCAGCTCTTCTGACAATGGGATTTCTTAAGCAAGAATACTAGAGTGGGTTTCCATATCCTTCTCCAAGGGATCTTCCCAACTCAGATATCAAAGTTGCATCTCCTGCATTGAAGGCAGATTCTTTACTGCTGAGCCATTGGGGAAACCCATAGCAATATATGTGTGTGTATGTGTGTGTGTCTGCGTGTGTGTATGTAAACAAAATGAAAATAAAAATCAGGAAATAAGTCCATTCACAGTATTATAAAAATGAATATTATCCCAAGGAATAAATGAAAAGTGTAAGGGAAGCCCAAAACTTGCATAGTGAAAAGCAAAAAAATATATATTTATTATTAAAGCTATAACATTCTAAAAAATGGAGCTACATTCTATGTTCATGAAATAGAAGGCTCAATATTCTTAAGATGGCAATCTTTACAAACTGACTTATGCATTCAACACAATCCTCGTCAGTTTCCCAGAAAGCTGTTTTGAAGAAACTGAAAGCTGATCCTATTATTTATATAAAATGAGAAGAATGTAATCGTCATACATAAGTTTAAAAAAATAAAGAAAAAGAACATATTTGATTTTAAAACTTATTGTAAATCTCTAATATGTTACTGGCATAACAACAGGCACACAGATCTAACAAACAGGATTAAAACTTCAGAAATAAACACATCTATTTATGGTCAATTGACTGTCAACAAAGGGGCCAAATATATTTAGTGAGGGAAAGGATAATCTTCCTTTGAAACAGAGTAGGCTAACTGTATATTCACTTGCCAAAATACTGTCTCACACCACTGAAATACAAACATGAAACAGCTTCTAGATCTAAATATAAGGAACTAAATATATAAATTTTAAGAAAAGATCAGTAAAAATCACAGTGACCTTGAATTATTCAGAGAGTTCTTATATATAATGTAAAAGAAAGATACTTATAAGAAAAAACTGATAAACTGAATTTCAACAGATTGAAATTTGCACTTCAAAAAGTACCATTAAGATGGAGGAGGGGAAAGACTGGGTGAAAGTATCTGCAAACCATATATCTGATAAAGAACTTTCATAAAGTATATATAAAGAATATTTAAAGTTAAATCAGTTATAAAATCTAATTAAATACATATAAAATGTGAAAAAACTTTATCAAAAAATATACAGATCGCCAGTAAGCACAGGAGAAGGTACTCAGTATCCTTAATCATCAGATAAATACAAATTAAAATCTTAATTAGATACCAGTTTATATGTTTCACAAAATTGACAAGGATATTAAGAAACTAGAATCCTCAAACACTGCTAGGGGGAATGTGCATATCTGGAAAACAGTTGTGAAATTACCTAAGAAGTTACACTTTAATTTACCACATGACTGAGCTGTCCCCTTTTGAGATATCTTCCCAAGAAAAATGTTATGAACTGAATGTTTCTATCCCTTCAAAATTTGAGTGTTATAGCCCACAACCTTCATTGTGGCTATGTTTTGAGATAGGGACTGTAAGAATGTAATTAAGGTTAAATGAGGCCAACTCATGCGAAGAGTTGATTCATTGGAAAAGACCCTGATGCTGGGAGGCATTGGGGGCAGGAGGAGAAGGGGATGACAGAGAATGAGATGGCTTGATGGCATCACCGACTCGATGGACATGAGTTTGAGTGAGCTACAGGAGTTGGTGATGGACAGGGGGGCCTGGCATGCTGTGATTCATGGGGTCGCAAAGAGTTGGACACAACTGAGCGACTGAACTGAACTGAACTGAGGCCACCAGGGTTGAACCTGATCTGAAAGGATTAGTGTTCTTAAAGGAAGAGACACCAATGACTGCTTTTTTACCCTCCTTCCATGCACATACAAAGAACAGGACATGAGAGCACACAGGAAGAAGGCAGCAACCCAAGAGAGCTCTCATCAGACACCAACCCTCCTGGAATCTTTATTCTTATCTTTCACAAGAATTGTGAAATATATATATATGTATATATATATGTATGTATACATATATATATATTGTTTAAAGCAACCTAGACTGTGGTATTTTGTTACAGCACCCCAAGCAAATTAAGACAAAATATATATGTCCTCACAATGACCTTCACATAAATATTCATAGCAGCATTTTTTTTTAATAATCAAAAAGTGGAAATAATCCAGTCTCTTAACCTTTGAATGTAAAAATATGTGATATTTCTCTACAATGGAACATTGCTTACCATTAGATGTAATATATTCTTGATAAATATTACAACATGGATGAACATCACAAACTCCTTCTAAGTGAAAGATACCAGACACATAGACTACATATTGTCTAATTTCATTCATACCAAATGTCTGGAAGCAATAAATCCATAGAAACAGATTTGTGGTTGGCTGGGGCTGCTGTGGGAATGGGGATTGATTGATTACAAATGGGCATGATGGATTTTGTTGATGATGCCAATGTTCTAAACCCTGGATTTTGGCAATGGGTGTACAACTCTTTAAACTTATGAGTAATAATTGAATTGTCATTTAAAACAGATGGATTTTATGGTATGTAACTTATACCTCAATATATATGTTGGAGGATGAAAAGGAGAAGCAGAAGCAGCAGTAGCAAAAGGAAATAGCCCACAGTTGTGATGGGAAAAATCAGAAGTGGAGTATCTGGATGCTCAAAATTATCTTGCCTGGAAAATCCCATGGATGGAGGAGCCTGGTGGGCTACAGTCCATGGGGTCGTGAAGAGTCAGACAGGACTGAGCGACTTCACTTTCACTTTTCACTTTCATGCATTGGAGAAGGAAACGGCAACCCACTCCAGTGTTCTTGCCTGGAGAATCCCAGGGACGGCAGAGCCTGGTGGGCTGCCGTCTATGGGGTCGCACAGAGTTGGACACGACTGAAGTGACTTAGCAGCAGCAGCAGCAGAGTAGAAGCAGTGGGATATTTGTCTCATATATAATATGCAGAGATCCATGCAATAGTTACACTAAGTTTTGACCTACTGGAACAAAGACAACCAAATAAGGTAGGTTTAAATTAAATACCCTGGAGAAAGAAATGGCAACCAACCCCAATATTCCTGCCTGGGAAACCCCATGGACAGAGGGGTCTGGTAGGTCACAGTCCACGGGGTCACAAGAGCTGGACACGACTGATCACACAAATTAGATACAGAATTACTCTCATATGCAGCAGTTATCTATTGGAGAGCCAGGTTCCTTCCATTCCATTGCTCTGAAATCCACTAGCATGTAGATCCTTACCTGCTTGGTGAAACCAGAGTCACAAGACACAGGAGTATGCCAGTTCATTGAAAGGGGTAAGTGTTAGCCTAGGGCAAGTAGCTTGTCATTAAGTTGGAAATGACTTAAAAAATTGCTCATATGTTCACTCATATTCTATGGGTCTTCTATACAACTACCAGGAAACTGAAAAATGCAGTTCAATTGCAGGGGGCAGGGGAGTTGTAGACATGGATCCAAATAAGACTGTGCAATCATGGAAAAGGAGAAGAATCTATTTGAACAGTTTAGTACAGTGGATGGAGCTTATTCAAATTATGTTAACAGATAATAGTGATAATACACACAAACTTGACAGTAAAGAGATTATGCTTAAGTAACCAACAGGTACACTGACTCTTCATAAACCTACTGACTGGGTTTCTACAAACTACAATATCAAGTCAGACGGGCTGCATCTGTAATGTGTAGAAATAGGTGGCTGGGTAACAATCATAGGATTGAAGTTCAAATAAGGACTTCAATGTACAAAACAAACTTGCAAAGAACAAGCTGCAGGGCTTGATGATGTTAAGTGACTACAGGTACAAGCCAGAAAATTTACCGATAGTCACAAAAATAAAATAGGTCATCAATTAAAGGAAATCAACTATTAACACTGTTCTGAGAAGATAGACAAATTCAAATTGCTGATATCACCACAGCTTATTCACACTCCGCCATGCCCAGATATCCACATCACTTGTCCCCAGTCATCTTTCAGGTCTCTGCTCAAAATCATCCCAGAATTTCTCTGGCTGTTCTCTTTAAAATGATATCCCCAACTTCCATCAGTTCAGTTCAGTTCAGTTCAATTCAGTCCCTCAGTCGTGTCTGACTCTTTGCGACTCCATGAATCACAGCACGCCAGGCCTCCCTGTCCATCACCAACTCCCGGAGTTCACTCAAACTCATATCCACAGAGTCGGTGATGCCATCCAGCCATCTAATTCTCTGTCGTCCCCTTCTCCTCCCGCCCCCAACCTTTCCCAGCAACAGAGTCTTTTCCAGTGAGTCAACTCATTTCCATCCTTTTTAAGCTGTTTCGTGTAAAAATTTTTTCATAACAGTGCTTCAACCTAAAATTATGTATAAAATGTGTTGTTCTTTCATCTAGAACATATACTCCAAGAGAGCAGGATATTTGTTTTCCCTACTATATGAAGAGCTTCTAGAATAATTTCTAGCTCAGAGCAAGCATTCAATAAATATTTGTTGAACTAACTGACTGAATGAACATAGGTGAGAGGCATAGCAAGGTTGGCAACACAATTTAGATGATGCCAAATTACTTCAAATGTACTGTTATATCTGGTTCCAAATACTGGGGTCACACTGAACATGGAAGGAACAGGAAATTATGTCAAGCTTTGGGTGAAGAAGTAAAAGTATAGAACTAAGATCAGCACTCCTAGCAATACTATAACACTACATTTTACTGCTACTGAGAAATTTATAATTTATTATATTTTGTTTCACAATTTCTTATATCTATGTTAATGTTATTTATAAGATGTTTGAGGCTAGAAACCATATTGATGTCTCTGGATATCTCTTTCAGCAAATATTATAGTATTTTGCAAATTATAAACTCTTAATAATATTTACTCAGATGGAATAATATGTTAACCAATAATTAACAAACAGTGAATGTAGATTTCCACAGATGGCAGAGCATTTTTATTCAAATAAAGACCCCTCATTGTTTACTTGGATAATCTGACCTATAAATGCTTTTAATTTAAAACATTGACTACATAACTTGAAGAAAAAAGAAAAAAAGGAGTGATTGCAGATTATGTATATAAAAGAACCCCAAAACAGGATATCGCTATTCTTTATCTACTTCTGTCCAACTGGGTTAGGAAACAATCCATGTTTTCATGGACGAGCACAGTGCCACGACACTGTGAGTTATAGCATGCAATGCCAAGTGGGTAGTAAAAATCCTTTGAGAGCATTAGTTAAAGCATATGCATAACACTTTTGTATTATAAAACTTAGGGGCTTATCTCTTTCTTTAACATGAAAAGCAATTACTCTTCCATAGATATGGAATAATTATTGTTAAAATATCAGTTGCTCTTAAAACACTGTGGAGGCACAGTGCCTTTGAAGCATCATCTTTGAACTCAAATCACTTTCAGTACTTTTGCTGCATTACCAAAAGGAAAAAAAAAAAAAAACTAAGGTTTTGCTATATGAAGGCTGATGTCATTATTAATGTCTTTATTCATGCCTAATTTTACTTGCTGAATCATGATTTTCTCCATGATGAATTCACTATTCTACCACTGGTTTTGGAAAAGCATGATCTTGAAGCTGGGAACAAGATAAAGACATTGACAGAAAAGTTGCCTTTCTGTCCTTGGTGCCTGATATTTCCGTTCTCAGTCCAGGCTCACCACAGACAACATTTTTCACAGTCACAAAGATGTATTTTTGAAATGGCTGCTTCTTTGATTAGACCTTTTTTTTCAGAGCAGAAGACACGGCTAACTATTTTTCCTCTTTATTTTTTCTTTACTTTCTCCCTTCACTCACCATCCCTAGGCTGTACATCATCTTATTTTCTATTGAGCATTGTATTCTGTTCCTCAAGCAACCACTGCTTAGCATACGTTATCTGTACACATACATTTATTCTTTCTTAGTGGTTTCAATCCTTAAAAATGCAGAGGGCCCCTGTTACATAACATTTTTTCACTAAATCTGCTTCACTATATTTTACTTGGGTGCTAAATAATGTTGGATGAAGGAAGGAATAAAGTTACAATGCTGGTCATGCTTTCATGGACCTTTCCTATGTTTCTTCTTTCTCTGCTGCCTGCTGCTTGGCCATTTGTTGTTCATTAGTATCTATTAAACTGTGGATGGAGGAAATAAAAGAGATAAAATGCAAAACAGTTCCTTTGTAACTTGTTACTTTCTCCTTATGACTCTTTATAAGTTACTAGGTAACAATGTCTTGGCTGTGCAATTTGTCCAACAATAAAATGTGTGCTTTTTATTTCTGCAGCAATAAGGAGTCTAGTTTGTGCAGTAAAGCACTTCTACAAAGAATGGAATAAAAGAAAGAAAAAGGACTTCCCTTACATAGGAAATGGAGTAAAATATTTAAAAAGTTATGAACATCGATTCATCAACTTCCTTAAACTAGAAGATTTTCAGAGAGATATGTAAAATATACAAATAAAACATTCAGTTCAGTTCAGTCCAGTCCAGTTGCTCAGTCATGTCTGACTCTTTGCGACCCCATGAATCACAGCACGCCAGGCCTCCCCGTCCATAACCAACTCCCGGAGTTCACTCAAACTCATGTGCATAGAGTCGGTGATGCCATCCAGCCATCTCATTCTCTGTCGTCCCCTTCTCCTCCCACCCCCAATCCTTCCCAGCATCAGAGTCTTTTCCAGTGAGTCAACTCTTCGCATGAGGTGGCCAAAGTATTGGAGTTTCAGCTTTAGCATCAGTCCTTCCAATGTTTCATCAAATTCATTCCATTTGTAATATTAAGTAAAAATAATTATGTGTTCTTCAAGAGAAGTCACTCAACTACGCTGTGGGGTGGCCATTTGGAGATTAGCCCTGTTTTTGGTCAGACCTCATGCCCTTCTGTAGGAATGCTGCCTCACAGCATCTCTAACATCAAGTCAGCCTTTGATGTACCTCTAAAATACCAATGAATCTGAAGATTTCATCTTGTAAAAGATGGAAGACAAGATTTGTGTAGGTGTTCTTTCTAAGTTTTGCAATAATATGCATACATTAGTGTGAATACTATATTCCAACAGATAACACTTACTGATTAGATTAGACAAGTCATCAACTCACTAAGAGTAAGCTAAGATGAGCTTTTCCATGTAGGCAGCTGAATATAGTAATTAATACTGATATCAGCTAGATCCCAATAGGAAACAATGGCAAGCTCGAAACAGTATAATTTGAGAACAATTTCTTTTTCAAAGACACAAATTACACAGATTTGAATGGGGTATGACAGAAAAACGAGGGGTAGTACAAGAATTCAGAGGTAGTTGAAGTGAGGTAGCAACCAGGGTCAAAGCATAGAGAAGAGAGGAATTTGTGGAGTTCTGAAGAAGAGTAGTGAAAAGCAGGCTGCCTTTAGAAAAGCATGACTTTTGTGTGAGAGAAACCCCCAGCTCAAACAGATGTCACAGAGGAGACAGAAAATAAACACCTTGAACCCACTCTCTTCCCACAACTGATGTATGTCTGGGACTCCTAGTTAGCATTCTGAAATACCAGAGTATTCCAGAAACTATTTTAAAGGTTTCTAGTGTGATTATTTAGGTAACCTAGCTCTATGTCATTTTCTTCATCTATAAAAAGCTTGTAAGAATAACTTATACTGCCTTATAAACTATAAGGCAGTGTACAGATTGCTGCTGCTGTTGCTAAGTCACTTCAGTCGTGTCCGACTCTGTGCGACCCCATAGACGGAAGCCCATCAGGCTCCCCCATCCCTGGGATTCTCCAGGCAAGAACACTGGAGTGGGTTGCCATTTCCTTCTCCAATGTGTGAAAGTGAAAAGTGAAAGTGAAGTCGCTCAGTCGTGTCCGACCCTTAGCAACCCCACAGACTGCAGCCTACAGGCTCCTCCATCTATGGGATTTTCTAGGCAAGAGAACTGGAGTGGCTTGCCATTGCCTTCTCCGAGTGTACAGATTAGATGGGGGAAAAAGCACTTTTAACAACTCATGGGATATAATAAGATATAAATACATGACAATTCTCATTCTTGGGCTTTCAAAGGAGGCTCTTTTGTCAAGAGTATATAGCTTTGGTACATATACAAAATGGAGTATTACTCAGCCATTAAAAAGAATGCATTTGAATCAGTTCTAATGAGGTGGATGAAACTAGAGCCTATTATACAGAGTGAAGTAAGCCGGAAAGAAAAACACCAATACAATATACTAACGCATATATATGGAATTTAGAAAGATGCAAATGATAACCCTGTATACGAGACAGCAAAAGAGACACAGATGTATAAATCAGTCTTTGGGACTCTGTGGGAGAGGGTGAGGGTGGGACGGTTTGGGAGAATGGCATTGAAACATGTATATTATCATATGTGAAACGAATCACCAGTTCAGGGTCGATGCATGTTACAGGATGCTTGGGGCTGGTATGCGGGGATGATGCAGAGGGAGGATAAGGGGAGGAGGGAGGTGGGAGGGGGGTTCGGGAGGAGGAACTCATTAACACCTGGGGCAGATTCATGTCAATGTATGGCAAAACCAACCAATATAATATTGTAAAATAATTAGCCTCCAATTAAAAAAAAAGAGTATACAGCAGATATAAAAACAAAATGATATTTCTTCCCTAGTTTTAGATGTTAATATATCTCTCTGTGTTACTCTGAATTAAAAGACCAAGAAAATGGGCCAAAATTCTTTTTTCCATGTTTAATTTCATTTCTTTTCCTTAGGAAGAACACTTGTATTAATAACCCAAATGTTCCCATACCTATACCGTCTGAGTTTCCCATACCTATATTCAAAATCAGTTACAAACAGGTGAATCTCAAATCCAAAAGGGATTCATGAATAACATTGCCTGCCATGACACAGATGTCAGTGAGAATCTGTAGAACCATCATAATTTCTATTAGGACAATACTCATTCCCAAACGGGAAAACTGAAGCAGATTTGGGTAATAAATTCATAAATAATATTGCTACCCAGTAAATAATAACCTCAATGATGGCTCAGATGGTAAAGCGACTGCCTGTAATGCAGGAGACCTGGGTTCAATCCCTGGGTCAGGAAGATCCCCTGAAGAAGGAAATGGCAACCCACTCCAGTACTCTTGCCTGGAAAATTCCATGGATGGAAGAGCTTGGTAGGCTACAGTCCATGGGGTCACAAAGAGTTGGACACGACTGAGCAACTTCACTGGTTGGTTTGATGGAAATAAACATTTGCAAAACAACATAATAAAAGCTTGAGTATTCAAAAGGTAATCTAATTCCCTCAAACACATGAAGCAAACCCTACCTCCAAATCATTTTTTCGTATGCTACTGCCTGCAAAGCTATTTCCTCTTATCTTTGCATGGTTTGATATTTTGCAACTTCAAATCTTAGCAAAAATGTCCCTTTTTGCATTTTCCACAATCACTACATTAAAAAATTAACTCCTAACTTTAAGTTGCACACATATACACACACACAACCCACCTGCTATTTTTATCATAGTATCAGTTATTTTGCTGTCAGCCTTCTATTAAAAAAATTTTTTGTTTGCTTCTTTAGCTATTTTTGTATATCTTTCTTTAAAATATAAAGTCCTTGGTTGCTTGAGGTAAATTTATCTCATTCATCTGTATAAATTTCTAATACAGTGTAGAGTCAGTGCGTTAAAAGTATCTTACAAATAAGTAAACAATTATTTTCATTTTTGAAAGAATCATGAATTACTCTTGGTGATTCATAATTTTCTTCCAGTCGGTCTCCTCTTCTCATATTTAAGTAATTTCCGAGGAAAGGAAGTGTAAACTAATGATTCATCTGTGCTCTCATGGAGCCCTGGCATAAATTTTGGATAATGAATGACGGTGGTTTAACAACAAACCAGCCTTGTTCCACTGTAACATATATAGTAAATAGGGAGTTAAAATTACCCATGAGAAGCATGAATCAACTTTGGAAGGATTACCTAAAGAAAGGAATGCTTGGTGAACTTCTTTTGAGATAGGTAGATAGATAAGCATAATAGATATGGTATATATATATATATATATATATCATATATGCATGACATATATGCTATATAATATATATTTTAATATAAACATATGAATTTTTATGCATGTGTATATATAAATATATATATAATATATATATTAATATATATATATGATGAGTTAATATAGCCATAAAACTTCTTTAAATGGGGGCAAAAATGCCTAGAAATTCAAAACAATTATAGATGAAATAAAAAAATTTCAAACATTATAAATACTGTTGAAAAATTAACATAAAACAATATGAACAGCATTTGGGAGCCTGCAACCCACTCCAGTGTTCTTGCCTGGAGAATCCCAGAGACGGGGGAGCCTGGTGGGCTGCCGTCTATGGGGTCACACAGAGTCGGACATGACTGAAGTGACTTAGCAGCAGCAGCAGAATGAGGCTGATGTGTCAGTGTCTTTCTCTGTGACCAATAAGTATGTGTCATCTCTTTTTTTTAATCTCCGAATAACTTTCTATCACCAGAGCTATTTACCTTGTGCTCATTTTTAATAACTCGAATAAGCACACAGGACCACCTCAACATTTTCTGTTTGATTTTATATAAGTGTAAATTCAAAAGTAAAATACAAAAACTGTTACTGGTTATTCTTTTTTTTTTAATTTTTATTTTTATTGGAGGCTAATTATTTTACAATATTATATTGGTTGGTATTGCCATATATTGACATGAATCCGCCCCGGGTGTACATGAGTTCCCCCTCCCAAACCCCCCTCCCACCTCCCTCCTCCCCTTATCCTCTCTCTGGGTCATCCCCGCATACCAGCCCCGAGCATCCGGTAACATGCATCGGCTATTCTATTCAAAAACAATTTCTGTGAAAAGATTATATCTGGCTTTATTTGTAGATCGCCACCCCCAACAAATAAACATTCTGAGAAAACATTTGCTTTTTACTTGGAAACATTCCTCATATATAATAGATATTTTATGTATTTTCTATGTTCTAAGTCTTTTTTATGTTAGAAAATATACAGCTTTAAGGAATGAGCTTAGCCATTCTTGGAGGTGGTTTAGTTGCTCAGTCGTGTCTGAATTGTGCAACCCCATGGACTGTAGTCCGCCAGGCTCCTCTGTCTGTGGGGTTCCCCAGGCAAGAATACTGGAGTAGGTTGCCATTCCCTTCTCCAGGGGATCTATCTTCCCTACCCAGGAATCAAACCTGAGTCTCCAGCATTGCAGGCAAATTCTTTACCAACCAAGCTACAAGGGAAGCCCTAGCCATTATTACTATCATATTATAATAGTCTACCAGATGCCAAGGCTAATATGTCTTGAAATGAGGCATAGATTTCTGAGAAAATAGCATGATACTATGTGTTACTGAGGAAAATACTGGAAATTCAAAGAAACCTATGATCAAGTTTTTAGAGTTGCTGTGGCTCAGAGGTTAACGCGTCTGCCTCCAATGCGGGAGACCCGGGTTCGACCCCTGGGTCGGGAAGATCCCCTGGAGAAGGAAATGGTAACCCACTCCAGTATTCTTGCCTGGAGAATTCCATGAGAAGCCTGGTAGGCTACAGTCCACGGGGTCGCAGAGTCGGACACGACTGAGCGACTGAACAGAACAGAATCTGCCCATATTGAAATAAGTAAAAAACATAGAAAGATAACCTTTTAAACAATCATGTTATAAATAAATTCAAAATATCAGATATGATGCATCTATAAAAGTCTCAAGATTTCCTTGAATTCATTTCTATATTTGACCTTCACATATGTCATTCTTCCACAACATTATGCCTCTCTACAACTGAATTCCATGTAGTTATGACTCAGTGCCTTATTTACTTCACTGATTGTATTAAGACTACACAAATCATCAGAGAGCTTTAGTTTGCTCCCCAAAAGCTTTCTCCACTGACCAGAAATGGTAACAACCTATTTTAAATCCTCCAAACCCTAAGTAAACATGTTGCAACATTACTACTATTTGCCAAATAAATTATACTACAAATATAATTCTTCTCCTGGGCTGATAAGCAAAAATATCCCAGGAAAACAGGAAAAAAAAAAACTGAAGCATTTAATTTATATAACATGTTTACAACCGCAGGTAAGAGAAACCCAAATATGACAGTACATATTGTGAGAGGGCATCAGAGGGCAGACACACTGAGATCATAATCACAGAAAACTAGTCGATCTGATCACACAGACCACAACCTTGTCTAACTCAATGAAACTAAGCCATGCCGTGTGGGGCCACCCAAGACGGGCGGGTCATGGTGGAGAGGTCTGACATAATGTGGTCCCCTGGAGAAGGGAATGGCAAACCACTTCAGTATACTTGCCTTGAGAACCCCATGAACAGTATGAAAAGGCAAAATGATAGGATACTGAATGAGGAATTCCTCAGGTGGGTAGGTGCCCAGTATGCTACTGGAGATCAGTGGAGAAATAACTCTAGAAAGAAAGAAGGGATGGAGCCAAAGCAAAAACAATACACAGTAAGGGATGTGACTAGTGATAGAAGCAAGGTCTGATGCTGTAAAGAGAAATATTGCATAGGAACCTGGAATGTTAGGTCCATGAATCAAGGCAAATTGGAAGTGATCAAACAGGATATGGCAAGAGTGAACATAGATATTCTAGGAATCAGTGAACTAAATGGACTAGAATGGGTGAATTTAACTCAGATGACCATTATATCTACTACTGTGGGCAGGAATCCCTCAGAAGAAATGGAGTAACCATCATGGTCAACAAAAGAGTCCGAAATGCAGTACTTGGATGCAATTTCAAAAAAGACAGAATTATCTCTGTTCATTTCCAAGGCAAACCATTCAATATTTCAGTAATCCAAGCCTATGCCCCAACCGGTAACGCTGAAGAAGCCGAAGTTGAACGGTTCTATGAAGACCTACAAGACCTTTAAGGACTAACACCCCAAAAAGATGTCCTTTTCATTATGGGGGACTGGAATGCAAAAGTAGGAAGTCAAGAAACACCTGGAGTAACAAGCAAATTTGGCCTTTGAGTACGGAATGAAGCAGAGCAAAGGCTAATAGAGTTTTGCCAAGAGAACACACTGGTCATAGCAAACACCCTCTTTCAACAACACAAGAGAAGACTCTACACATGGACAGCACCAGATGGTCAACACAGAAATCAGATTGATTATACTCTTTGCAGCCAAAGATGAAAAGCTCTATACAGTTAGCAAAAACAAGACCAGGAGCTGACTGTGGCTAAGATCATGAACTCCTTATTATGCAATTAAGACTTAAATTGAAGAAAGTAGGGAAAACTACTAGACCATTCAGATATGCCCTAAATCAAATCCCTTATGATTATACAGTGGAAGTGAGAAATAGATTTAAGGGACTAGATCTGATAGAGTACCTGATGAACTCTGGATGGAGGTTCGTCACATTGTACAGGACAGGGACCAAGATCATACCCATAGAAAAGAAATGCAAAAAAGCAAAACGGTTGTCTGAGGAGGCCTTACAAATAGCTGTGAAAAGAAGAGAAGCGAAAAGCAAAGGAGAAAAAAAAAAAAATAAGCATCTGAATGCAGAGTTCCAAAGAATAGCAAGGAGAGATAAGAAGCCTTCCTCAGTGATAAATGCAAAGAAATAGAGGAAAACAACAGAATAGGAAAGACAGACCTCTTCAAGTAAAATAGAGATACCAAGGGAACATTCCATGCAAAGATGGGCTCATTAAAGACGGAAATAGTATGGACCACACAGAAGGAGAAGATATTAAGAAGAAGGGGCAAGAATACACAGAAGAACTGTACAAAAAAGATCTTCACAACCAAGATATTCACGAAGGTGTGATCACTGACCTAGAGCCAGACATCCTGGAATGTGAAGTCAAGTGGGCCTTAGAAAGCATCACTACCAACAAAGCTAGTGGAGGTGATGGAATTCCAGTTGAGCTATTTCAAATCTTGAAAGATGATGCCGTGAAAGTGCTGCACTCAATATGCCAGCAGATTTGGAAAACTCAGCAGTGGCCACAGGACTGGAAAAGGTCAGTCTTCATTCCAATCCCAAAGAAAGGCAATGCCAAAGAATGCTCAAACTACCGCACAATTTCACTCCTCTCACACGCTAATAAAGTGATGCTCAAAATTCTCCAAGCCAGGCTTCAGCAATATGTGAACCGTGAACTTCCAGATGTTCAAGCTGGTTTTAGAAAAGGCAGAGAAACAGAGATCAAATTGCCAACATCCACTGGATCATGGAAAAAGCAAGAGAGTTCCAGAAAAACATCTATTTCTGCTTCACTGACTATGCCAAAGCCTTTGACTGTGTGAATCACAATAAACTGTGGAAAATTCTGAAAGAGATGGGAATACTAGACCACCTGACCTGCCTCTTCAGAAACCTGTATGCAGGTCAGGAAGCAACAGTTAGAACTGGACATGGAACAACAGACTGGTTCCAAATAGGAAAAGGAGTATGTCAAGGCTTTATATTGTCACCCTGCTTATTTAACTTTTAGGCAGAGTACATCATGAGGAACACTGGGCTAGAAGAAGCACAAGCTGGAATCAAGATTGCCGGGAGAAATATCAATAACCTCAGATATGCAGATGACACCACCCTTATGGCAGAAAGTGAAGAAGAACTAAAAAGTCTCTTGATGAAAGTGAGAGAGGAGAGTGAAAAGGTTGGCTTGAAGCTCAACATTCAGAAAACTAAGATCATGGCATCTATTCCCTTCACTTCATGGGAATAAGATGGGGAAACAGTGGAAACAGTGTCAGACTCTATTTTTTTAGGCTCCAAAATCACTGCGGATGCTGATTGCAGCCATGAAATTAAAAGACGCTTACTCCTTGGAAGAAAAGTTATGACCAACATAAACAGCATATTCAAAAGCAGAGACATTACTTTGCCAACAAAGATCATCTTCATAGTCAAGGCTATGGTTTTTCCAGTGGTCATGTACGGATGTGAGAGTTGGACTGTGAAGAAAGCTGATCGCCAAAGAATTGATGCTTTTGAACTGTGGTATTGGAGAAGCCTCTTGAGAGTCCTTTGGACTGCAAGGAGATCCAACCAGTCCATTCTAAAGGAGATCAATCCTGGGTATTAATTGGAAGGACTGATGATGAAGCTGAAGCTCCAATACTTTGGCCACCTCATGCGACGAGTTGACTCACTGGAAAAGACTGATGCTGGGAGGGATTGGGGGCAGGAGGAGAAGGGGACGACAGAGAATGAGATGGCTGGATGGCATCACCGACCCGATGGAGGTGAGTTTGAGTGAACTCTGGGAATTAGTGATGGACAGGGAGGCCTGGCATGCTGTGATTCATGGGGTCGTGGAGAGTCGGACCCGACTGAGCGACTGAACTGAACTGAACTTACAACCCTAGAATTCAGGATCTTGATAAGAAAAACTCTCTTGGGAAAAAGAAAAAAGACACTGACTAGGCAATTATTAAATTTAATATTATCCATGGTATGCACGGAACTACCAATGCATGTGGCAAAGGAGGTATTGGAATGTTAGGTCAGCAAAAGATAGGAATTTACTGATTTACACATGCAATGGTGCCAAGTCACCATGTACTACACTATTAAAATGCATTTATATTAGTAGAGGAACCCACAAACCATAATTGTTATCCCATGTAATTATTATGCAACAATGATCATAGCAGTCCTCCTATGGAGTATGTGTTCATTCCCACTTTACGAATAAACTGAGGCTTGGAAACAATAGGTGTGTTTATGGTCTCACAGATAATAAGAGGTGAAATAGCATTCATACAAAGTTCAGTTCAGTTCAGTCGCTCAGTCGTGTCCGACTCATTGCAACCCCATGAATCACAGCATGCCAGGCATTCCTGTCCATCACCAACTCCCGGAGTTCACTCAAACTCGTCCATCAAGTCCTTGATGCCATCCAGCCATCTCATACTCTGTCGTCCCCTTCTCCTCCTGCCCCCAATCCTTCCCAGCATCAGAGTGTTTTCCAATGAGTCAACTCGTCGCATGAGGTGGCCAAAGTACTGGAGTTTCAGCTTTAGCATCAGTCCTTCCAATGAACACCCAGGATTGATCCCCTTTATCTAATTACATGGCCCATGCTTCCCAGGGCTTCCCAGGTGGCACTAATGGTAAAGAACCTGCCTGCCAAAGCAGGAGACAAAGAGACTCGGGTTTAATCCCTAGGTCAGGATAATCCTCTCGGGAGGGCATAAAAACCGACTCCAGTTCCCTTACCTGGAAAATCCACCATGGACAGAAGAGCCTGGTGGGCTACAGTCCATAGGGTCACAAAGAGGGGGACATGGCTGAAACAACTTAGCACATACGCACGAAGAGACTTACTATGTGCACAAAGCCACTTACTATGCACACAAACACATGGCCCCTTGCACTTAACTGAAAACTTTTCTTTTTCCTCAAGCATCAAGTTTAAAACACATACTGAACCAAATATAAATATTGTGAGTGAATACAGTGAAGAATCAAAGATTAAAAACGAGATGAGTGAGGAATTTTTAAAAGCACTGTAATAGGAGGGTAAAAGGAAGAGGTGCAGATATAGGTCAATATCTAACACAGGATAATAATGGTCACGCTAACTATGCCAAGATTTCAGTGCAGCCAGTGGAGAGCACGGTATTGTGCAGAGTAATTAGCTCAAGGCTAAATGCTTAGAGGCACCCCAAAAGTATTTGTTGATTCATTTTTATTTTTCCTAAAATATGCAATTTTTTTATTGCACATTGGCTTGTGTGTCTTGTTTTTAAAAGCAGGTGTTTCAATGATAGTTCTTTTGAAAATTACAAAATAATTCAATAAAATATCATATGGATACTAAAAGACTATGCACAATGAGATTCCAATAAATCTAAAAATACTTTCCAAGTACATGCAAAAATAAGCTGTTAAATGTTAAAATATAAAGTCAGATTATTTTATGTTCTCAAATTAAGCAAGTAGACTGAATCATGTAAAAGTTGGATATTAGTAATACTTGTAGTAGTTTTAAAATTCTGAATATAGTTAAGTCACCTTTGGTTTGTCAACATGAATTTAAAAAATTTTTATGACTACAAAATGGACCTTCATTACAACTGCAGAGTGCACATAAATGTGGTTTTTAATCTAATAAACCATATATTCAGTCACTTTATGACACAATAGGTGATTCTTTCACCAAATAACTATCATAAAAGACAGATTAAAAACTGAATTATGCTGTTTAATCATGCACTCTATCCATAAAGGTAGAAAAAGAATAGAAGAAAGTGGTGTGCTATTATTACAAGTGAATGTTTGGTAGAAAAGAAGAACACTTAAGCAACAACCAAAAAAATTCCATTAAACACAATTTTCATAGAAAGCTGCTACAGATTCTTCTAAATAAAACAAGATCCAGAGTACCACATGTTGCTGAAATATATATTTTATGAGGTAACTTACACAACAGTACACAATTGTAGGTAGTCAGGTAAAATGTCCTGTAGCAGAAAGGCTATATAAAATCATGATATAAGGGTCTATAAACATCTGAATTTCAATCTGTTCATAGTAATAGGGACCTTTTACTTTAAAAGTGTCATATTGAGTGATATAAGGGAAAGACTTACCAGTAAAAGAGTAGAACAAAAAAGCCACAGAAAAAAATTAAATTAAGCTATGCATTGTATAGCTTCATTAATATTATATTAAAAATAATGAATTTCTTTAAAAAAATTCCCTCTTTTCTGAAAAGTAAATGTTTTAAAAATCTAGAACATCGTGTTTCTACTATTAACACAATTAAAACCCCAAGTTACAGGTAGAAGGGAACAATACTGTAAAAATCCACAGTCCCCCTCAGGTGCATGTTTAGACCTCCTGCAGACAGACATTCCATCTTCTCTTTTGCTATCTCCATTATAGATGGCCAGTCTTGGAAGAGTTATAGGCTTTAAGTATTTGAATAGACTGATTTTACTGAGTACCCTCAAAATTAGAATCCAAATATATATTATTATAACCTTCTTGATCAGCAATTCTTTAATGAAAATAGATATGAGATATTTGAAAGAATGGATACCTGCGTTGTCCCTAATAGATACAGATGTCTAAAATTTGAATACTACATTAATGACAAATACTAAAGATCACACACTAGGCAGATTCTGATTGCAGACCTTGTATGTCAGTTCTTAGAACGTGGCAGTAGGAAGGAAAACTGATGCAGAACTTGGCATGGAATTCCTGGAGAACTGACCAACCTAAACACTCCAGACTCATGAAGAGAGGCAGGTGGTCCAGACAGCCACCAAATGTACCTCGAGAATGTCTCCTGCCTTGTGAGTGACCAAGGTGGCCAGTCAGCTGCATCACTATCCCTTCAAGCCCTCTGCACATGGAGTTAGGCATCAGTTATCTACAGACTATTGGGCCTAGAGACAAAATACAACGTTCACCTGGATGTGGAAAGGGAAGAAGGAATGAAAAAAATGGGGGGAGAAATGAACAAACGAATGAATGAGAAGAAGTGTAATTGCATGATGTTCAGATTTTGTTTCTTGGTTTCTGGAGTCACTAATTCTCAAGTTCACTGGTCAGGTGATTCAAAAAATAAGCTGAAGTTGGAGTTATATAAATTGGTCCAGGAAACACAGACTGATAAGCTATATATATTGCAATCTTATGCTAAGAAAAATTGGAGAATACAATCTAAGAATTTTGGAATTAACAGATGCTTTTAATCACAGTAAAAATATCCTATTAAAGCAGAGAGGAATATAAATTATGAGACTAAGCCCTGGAATAAAGCATCAAATACCACAGCCACATAAATCATTCTTTTACATTTACATCTTCTTTGAACCAGACTATTCAGATTTAGCCTATGGCACCAGAAATATTCACAGTGAATTGTCATGTGTCTTGGAGAAGGTTTTTCCTGCTTAGATTTCCTTACACTGTTTTTGGCTCTGCTACTCTTCTGTCACCCCTTTTACACACGTGATATAGATACATGGATATTTATATATAATTAAAAAGACATAGGACTTATTTCATAAACCATAAATGAAAGTAGTCTCATTGTTTTATACTTATATTAATTTAATTTTGGAAGATATGTGAGGCAAATCCAACTGAAATTGTCACTGTGTGAAAGTAAGATGTCTATTTTTACAAGATTCTTTGAGAGCAATCAATATTCATGCCTAGTGTGTGAAGAATTAACTTAAAGATGGACCAGGCTATAACTAGAAGATAAGCAATCCTAATTGTGACTGCTTTTCGTATTAAAATCAACTTTCGTAACTAAATTGTTTATAATGATTTTTAACACATCAGAGAAGAGAATAATTTTGATAGTCCTTTGTTTTCCAAATAGAATCATTTGTGACTCTATGGTATAAATCTTCCCTTATACTCTTCTCACTATGCATTTCATTTTTACATATTTTTTCTAATAATTATTTCAAAATGTTTTAACTGAATCTTGCCATTCAATATTAGTGCATAGTTCTTAACATTCTTCCTGATACATCTGATGTGGGCAAAAATTATATATGCATTCATATTTATGCATTCAGCTTTCAATGTGAACATTTTTACACATTCTCCTTACATTTCCTTACCTTGTTTTCTTATAAATCCCCACCTTTCATGGCCCATAGTGGTGTTGGTCTCAGCTAAGAGCTAACAATATTAAACAACTGCTATTGCTTTCAGTAGAGACAGAGGTGCCTTTCACACCAGTCATTTGTGTATCTATGTTATATTCAGTACATAGGTCCAACAAAGGAAACAATCTTTAAAAGAAAAGTAAGGAAAGAAATCTCACAACTGTTTTGGTCCAGGTCACCTCAACCTGCAAAAGGCCCTTTCTGGATTCTGATGAAACTAATGAGTGCCTCAAGTTGCTGTGGATAGCTGGATGAGGTAGCAGAACAAAGGACAGCTATCATATATTCTTTTAATCAATTCTGAAGTCAGTTATGGAAAAAGAAAGAAAGAAAAAAAAAAAGGAGGCAATTTCAGCAATGTGAAGCCATTTCTAAAGTGAAAACTGAGTAATTACAATTTCTTTAATTCTTTACTTATCTAAATCTGGAAATTTGTTCTAAAGACTTGTGGAGCATCTTATCCACAGAGATGAAATTGACCTTAAAATACATCACTTATGTTCTGATTTCTTCATTACTATTTAGATAAGGAGAAGCAAGGATGAATGAACTGAGTGGATTATACAATGTAACTGTTGCTGTCAATCAAATTGCTATTTTTCTGCTAATCCATGCCATCTAAAACCTATGGACATAACCTGCACATATGAAAACATATAAATCTGCTACCATTTTTATTCCCTACAGTGTTTTATGAAGTCCTAGAATATATTATGCATTTATGCATAAATAAATATATATTATATTGTGTATATATATATCCTTGCAGATATAGTAAGGAAAATATCAGGTCAGTGGTCTACAAGCCTTGGTTTAGTTCTTCGTTCTTTGTTACACACTTCTAGTTTGTAGAAGAATTACTTAACCACTGTGGTCTCAATTATTTAATTTAATATTCAATAGGATTTATATAATTTTGTACCATAATAATTATATAGATTTTCAATTTTTTTGTATATCTTAAGGAAAATGTCCACACACAAAAAAAAAAAAAGAAAATAATTCCTAAGTTAATGTATCTTTACCATTAATTGACATCACACAGCAGATGAAAGTTAACCAATGGCTTATCAAAAATTATTCAGAAGAAAGCAAAAATAATTACCTAAAAATCGGTGGTTTATTTACAAATTACTTTTGCTAAAACAAGAATTTTTTTCCTACTGTTCATTCATCTGAAACTGCTGATATTAATGTTATAAGATAGTGAAAATGATGATCAAATAGTCATTGCTTGCCAGAGAATAGAAAATATTGACCCTGTGTTGTAACCGAGATATTTTCTTCAAGAAAATCACCTTAAAATAATTATTATTATGCATAAACTTATGGTAACCAAAACTACAAAGGAGCATTTTATATTACAAATATTCTTTATTAAAGTTTATTGAGTAAGTAAGCTATTTATATTTAAATCTCTCTCTTATTAAGTGTTGAAAATAGATGGCATAAACAAAATATTAAATTTAAAAAAATCATGTCAAATGTTGGAGAATGTTCTAACAATAAAATAAACTGAGGATTTCATATTAGATTCCATTTATCTGTTGACAGATCCCTATTATAATTCATTTTTATCACAAGATATCCATATACTTTGATGATGCTATTTGTTCAAGGATCAGACTTTCAAAATCAAATAAACAAATGAAAAAAACAAACACATTAAAAAATACAAAGAGAGGGAAAGAATTCAAAATCATTAACTTTTAGATGTTCATCAGGATGACTAATGTATAAACAACTGATAATAATGATAGCACTGAATGCCGTGTCCATCTTTAGAATGTGAAAAACAAATAAACTGATTTAAGGCCCTCTATATTATAGATTTTAATGGTACTGCAGCAAAGTTATGATGATAGAAAGGTGACCGTCTTTGACAGTTCAGTTGAAGGTTTCTCCTAAAATAATTCCTGAAAATATTTAAGAAATATTCCGAAATACTTTTTGTTCTCTCTCAGTTGAATATTTCTATTATTGTTTCAAAGTTATCAAACACAACAAGAGCTCTAGAAAAAACTATTTTTATTTCTAAAATAAACCAAGATCTTTCTTGACACTGAATGGGGAAAAATTAGCTCCAGAGTTTCTTAGAACTTATTTCAGGTTCATTACCCAGAGCAGACCATCAAAATAACTGGTCCAGAACATCCTGTTAGTATCAAAACCCATCAGGCAAACTGTCAAGTTCTTTATTCTTTCTCGACAAATATCTAGCGTTCTCTATCTTGAAAACTTAAAACTTACTTCCTCTCTCAATTTGCTTTCAGTGACACAAATTCTTTTATATCACAATAGTTCTTTTGAGAGATATTTTTGTTTCCAGAATTTAGTTGACAGTAGAATGGTTACACAAAGCAATATGTAAATGGATTAACTGTGGTATTTTAAAAACTGTCCTTGTGTTTCAAATTGTAGTCTCTAAAAAAAGGTGTGAAGGCCACATTTATTTAGCGCTTGCAATTCCGTCCTACCCTCTGTATATTTCTGTTTTATCTACATTTTTTCAAAGTGGATTTTTTAAAAGGCATGGATAGTTTAGCACATCTGCGGTTAATAAGAAGACAGTCACAAAAATAAGTTGGTCCTCATTTTTTCCTGTTCTTACTCTGGTTACTGAAACTAACAGTTGGGAAAGAAATATTTACCTATTTTAAGGAATAACATTCTTAGTGTAACTATTCTTTTACATTACAGGTATTTCCCACAATTTCTAGTTTATTATTTTTGCAGACTGCTTTATGAATCCTAACATTAGACAGTTCTTAGATGTTTCTATAGAAAACTTATCAGCATAGCCATGATTTAAAGCTGCAAATTCCCAGGACAATTCTGAATTAAATGCAAGAAAAAAAAAGATGCTTATATTAATCTGACTTTTAAAATTTATATTTATATATTAAAGTTCCATCATATTAATATGAAAAATCTATTTTATTACAAAATCAACTTTTACTTAAAAATTTCTG
This sequence comes from Moschus berezovskii, assembly GCF_049115385.1. Classification (NCBI taxonomy): domain Eukaryota; kingdom Metazoa; phylum Chordata; class Mammalia; order Artiodactyla; family Moschidae; genus Moschus; species Moschus berezovskii. The sequence goes on from NC_142464.1 coordinate 39,709,361, forward strand.
CACATTTCATTAAAATAATATTTTTTCACTTCATCAAATTAATAAGAAGGAAAATGCATTAGACTATTAATCATTCTATCCATGACCTTACTGACAGAAATAAGCTTTAAATCAGTTTTAGCCAATGCCACTGATCAAAAACACATTCCAATAAAACTTACTTGTATATCATGTAAATACATTAAATTAAAAATATTTATCTTCTTTATCCCTTCAATTCTTTTCTTTAAAAATTTTCTACCAAATTTTACTACAGTTATATCTTGTTCATGTATTCTTCCGCCAATTTCTCTAAGTTTTTAATGAAAGAAATGCTTCATTTAACTAAATTAATTTCATATTAGTATCTTTAATCTAAATATATAATCACAATAAAATATAAAACAGATTAACAATAAATAACTTCATGAATAATGACTACTTTGCCAATCAAAAGACTAAATATTTCATTACAATAATATCATCAAAACTAGAATTTTATTAGTGTAGGATCTTTCATTAAAATCCTTCATTCATACAAAGGATCATTCTAGCATAATAAAAATAATTTATATTTGTATGACTTTGTACCTATGAAAAATTTTAATTCACTCAAGTTTACAGATAAAGTGGAGAAAAGTGCTTTCAAATTTGGCACACTGTAGAGAGTAAAAAATGTATAGCATAAGTCAACATAGATTCCAGTACAAAATCTTTGATTCGCATGTACTGTCTAGAAGTTTTCCTTTTAGCAATACATCTGTCATGAATACACCTTAAATGTCATCTCCAGTTGTGACATCACTCAAGGCAGCAGTTATCTCAAAGAAAACAAAGTAAAACTTCAGATAGAAAGTCATATTTTAAGGAATGCTTCAATTATACTAAAGTCATAAAATGTTGCAAAGTTTTTATTGTAATATTTATGACCATTTTCATATTATATTTCAATTAAAACAATAACTTTCCACTCACTGCTGTTTCAGAAGTAGAATACAGTATTAAAATCTACCAAATAACACCATAAAAGAAGAGCAATGCAGTAAAGATGCAAAAATGATGTTCATGTTTAATGGCTTTTAAAAACTTAATTTCATTGCCATTTGAATCGAACCTGAAAACAAAATAAAATGTAGAGTGCTGATAGACCTTACCTTCCTGAACTGCTTGAAAAGGGTTGTTGCCATCAACAAATGTCACTGAAAATGTGATTTTCTCAGTCTGTAAGATCTCCTCATTCTGGTTGAGGTCACCAACTGCTGTGCGAAATACCTCATCATCCTTTTTGGCAGATTCATCAAAAATTGCTCCTAGAAAGAAGTGAGTCGCCATTAAACAATAACATAAATATTCTCTCATGCCCTCCAGAATTATGCCAAAGAGACTTATGTATCGGAAAACGTATACTTTCACTTAAAGCATGCACTTTATTTATTACTGACACACACTGTACTGGAAGCAGTGTGACAGCTAAGCAGGAATGTAGTTACTTCTTCCAAATGGAAATGATGAATAGTATATCAGAGTGTTTTGCTGGGAGAGCACTGGGAAGGCATAAGTACAAAAAGTCTTTGCAGAACAAAGTGGTTAAATGCACTGAATATTCGCCTCAAGTACTAAGATCTTTAGGAATTCATGGCTTGAAGATTTTTTTCTGAATAACAGAAGAAAAATAAGGAAATATTCTGAGGAGTCCATTCATAAAGTAAATAGGAATCAAATTTCGATCATGGTTTTCATTTATTTTTCTTTTTACTTCTCTTCTTTCTTGAACAAGAGTTTCCATATCTTTCCAAATCCTGACTCTCACACTAGTTAGTTTGACCTTGAGCAAGGGATTCAAACACTAAATACACTCATCATCTATAATATCTAATAATAAAAATAATATCCATCTGTAAGGTTTATTAACTATATTAAATGATGCTATGCATGCAAAATGTAAGTAAACTGTGGTAACTAAATATGTCTTAATAAATGCTAGTATCTTTTCTTTTTTTAAATACTGTAATATAATCCAAACAGAGCTTAACATTTTCTATTAATTTTTTCACACTACAGTATCTAATATAATTCTTAAGATAATTCAGTTCAGTTAAGTTGCTCAGTCATGTCTGACTCTTTGCAACCCCATGGACTGCAGCACACCAGGCTCCTCTGTCTATCACCAGCCACTGGAGCTTGCTCAAACTCATGTCCATCGAGTAGGTAATGCCATTCAACCATCTAATCCTCTGTCGTCCCCTTCTCAAATAGTACTACATACAAATACTGTTTTAAAAACTAGGATTCCATGCAAGAAATATGCCTAAGTTCCCACAACAATGGCCAGAGCTTTTCTTCCTTGACTCCAACATTCTTGCTCTGTGTCACTATGTGCTATTGCCTTCTAGGATTATACCCAAAAGGAATGAAAGTATTTAATGGGGATCCTGACTTTATAGCATATTTGGGGGTTCTTTCCCATATGGTCATGCATACTGACTCCTCCAGTTCTAAGCAGGCACACATTTTTTATTAATTTACTTTTTAATCACAAATAATTGGGTCAATGTACTTTTTGCATTTTTGAATAAGCCTAATGAATTCACTACTGATAAAAAAAAGACATACACCTAAAGGACAATAGCATGATAAAGGAATAACTATGAACATATGTACATCCTATCTATATATGCATAATATATATTTCTTGACTATAATATGTATTACACTGTGTGAAAAAAAGTGTATATATAAAAATGATCTTTTTCCATTTATAAATAGAATACAGTTATTATACACATATGTGAAGAGATAAACACACTATATATGCAGACAAAATATGCATATATATTCACATACATGCACACAAACACACATATACATATCAACAAAGTAGACACACTTTACATCTTTCAATTTTGTTGATTTAATACTTCTGTAGCTGAAGTCCTGGAAATCTTCTAGGAAAAGACAAATCATGATATTTAACATGCATTATAAGACTCAATACATGATACAGCAAATGTGAAACTATGTTCATTTCTGACAAATCTGGCAGGTTACTTTTGACCTCTCCACCCTAAGTGGTTTCACCATGGTAAAGCAATGATTAATTTCTGCTAGAGAAGGAAAAATGTCTAATAGGCTGACTGTGTGCTTGGATTTTTCTTACCACTACTCTTCTATATTTGCATGGATTCACTGACAACTTTGATCAGCCTATTTAAACCTTTCCTTTCCATTTCCTATACATTTTGAATACCTGCCATGGATAAGAACATAAGAAAAGGGTGAAGAATTTTTTTAATTGATATAAAATTTTTGGAATTATTCTGTTATATACCTAATCTCATAATACTATTAGTTTTATTGATGTAATCAATTTATATAATACACATTAATTTTAAACCTATCTCGTTGCCTCTGAATTAGAAGCTTACTTTACAGACTAAGTTTTTAATGAAAATATTTAGGCAATAAAATTTAGATGTATCCTGATAATTTTAATCCACATTTATAAAGACTTTTAATTTGTGATAATATTTGTGAGAATCTAGATTAATGTAATCAATCATTACAATGAAATATAATATTATCATACCTGTATATAAAATTGTCTTTAGCAGTTTGTTAGGAAGTGTGATATAAGGGTGCTATAACTGGAGTTGAAATACCCAATTCATTTTAAATCAGATAATCTAAATGCCTATTCACAAAGAAGTGATGCATATTTATACAGAGATGTTTAATTTGTCATGAATACCAAATGGATTTTTTAAAAGAAGAGTTTATAATCAACCTTGTTTTATAGCAAGTAACATTATTGACTTCTGATGAGTATTGGTAAAACATTTTTAATGGAAGCATTTTACTATTGCCTGACAGAACACTTAAAACTTCTTTAAACATTAAACCTGGCTTAATAAATGGCAGAAATCTGCCAAAATGATAGCAAATTAGTCAATTCTGTTCTGAATTAAGTTATACTGAAAGGAAATGCACAAAAGAAGCAGTTCATCTTTCAGCAAATAGAAAGGAAGTTGAAAAACAGTTTATCTTACTGCACACAGACAGCATAAGCAAAGAACAGGAAATCTTAGCCAACATTTCAAATCCACTTATTTACTTTTTTCCTCAGCTATGAAATCTCATCTTAAGTTTGGCTTTTTATCACAAAGTAAATGCAGCATTTTATATCAAGCACAACTATTCTGAAAACAACCTGGTAAGTTCCACATGAAGAATCTCAGGGAAGACAGTCCTTTTTTGTGTATGTCATGCACTTCCAATAGTATAGTTATGTCATCTCTATCTTTTGTATTAATAAATACATATTACCAGTCTAATCAAACATCAAATGTCATTTTTGAAATTACCGTTTCCCGAACGTAACATTCACAACTATATACCGTACGTGATGACACAGCATCTATTTCTTTCCCAGCTATTTTTATTAGCATGTTTTAACTTTCAGTTTTATTTTAAAACCTGGAGAAAGCTAGATCCAACTTATTTTCATGATGAAATAATTCTTCCACTATTTACACACACACACACATGCACACATACACACATGCACAGTATCTGATCAACAAATGCTTCTCTATCTACATTTTATGCTGGCCAAACTGTAGGGAAGAATAACCAAGCAACAGGCAGAGAAGTAACATCTCCTAAAGATTCCCAATGACTAAACTGTAATTATAATCATTTCCACTATTAGGGACTGATGATCTGCTACTTCCATGGGAGAGAAAAATGGTCTTTACGTTTCCTTACAGAAAGAGAGTGACATGTACTCTACATACAAGTTTTTAAATACAAAATAGACCATCCTTGTCTTCTTATATCTTAGAAAAGAAAATAATTATGGTTTATAGAAGTAAAAACATGTTGAGGTCTTAATTTTTTAACTGTGGTAAAGGGTCATGTGTATAAGCTAAAAACATAATTTTACACAAGTTCACATTAACAAACATGCTTGTTAAATAAAATATTTATAAGAAGTTACTAATCGGACTACCTCCATAACTCTCAAAAACATTTTAAGCTTTTATTCCTTCATATCACTATTCATGATACTGTCTCAGTCATGGGTATATGCCTTGTCTCCTTAGCAAAATAAATTTCCTGGGCCATAGAAATTATTTTTATTGTTCAGTTCAGTTCAGTTGCTCAGTCGTGTCCGACTCTCCGCGACCCCATGAATCACAGAACGCCAGGCCTCCCTGTCCATCACCAACTCCCGGAGTACACTCAAACCCATGTCCACAGAGTCGGTGATGCCATCCAGCCATCTCATTCTCAGTCGTCCCCTTCTCCTCCCGCCCCCAACCTTTCCCATCATCAGAGTCTTTTCCAGTGAGTCAACTCGTCGGATGAGGTGGCCAAAGTATTGCAGTTTCAGCTTTAGCATCAGTCCCTCCAATGAACATCCAGGATTGATCTCCTTTAGAATAGACTGGTTGGATCTCCTTGCAGTATAAGGGACTCTCAAGAGTCTTCTCCAGCACCACAGTTCAAAAGCATCGATTCTTCGGCGATCAGCTTTCTTCACAGTCCAACTCTCACATCCATACATGACCACGGGAAAAACCATTGCCTTGACTAGACGGACCTTGGCTGGCAAAGTAATGTCTCTGCTTTTTAATATACTTTCAAGGTTGGTCATAACTTTCCTTCCAAGGAGCAAGCGTCTTTTAATTTCATGGCTGCAATCAGCATCTGCAGTGATTTTGGAGCCCAAAAAAACAAAGTCTGACACTGTTTCCACTGTTTTTCCATTTCCCAATATGGAAAAATTTTTATTTTTTTTTTTATTTAATTTTTATTGTTAGAGTATGTATAATGGAGCCTGAGTATATCAGATATTCAACAAATATAATAGTTTAAACTTTCTTCATATTAGTTAGGCATGATCTTGTAAAACAGGATACCTAAATTCAAATTCATGTAGGATGGATAAACAACAAGGTCCTACTGCATAGTAGAGGGAACTATATTCAATATCTATGATAAACAATAATGGGAAAGAATAAAAAATATTTCCTTGTCTATATGTGTATAATTGAATCATTTTGCTGTACAAAAGAGATTGACAGAACACTGTAAATCAACTATACTTCAATAAAAAATAAAATTAAAAATTCAGCTTCAAATATAAGAATAAAAATGTAGTTACAACTAATTCAAAATTAGAACAAAAACAATTGCAAATGTACCTGTATGTGAATTTATTATCACAAGTATTATCATGACTCCAGAAGACCTAAATTATTCAGCAAGGTATAAATCACATACTTTTATTTTTAGTTTCAATATATAAAATTTTCTTCTTATACATATAGCTGGCAAGTAGAGGAAAAGGTGTTTTATCTGGGAAGGTAGTAGAGCAAAAAAAGTTTCTTCATCTATCTCTGAATTTCCTCTAAAAATACTGAGAAAGGTTTTGCTACAGATTTTGAAGGGGCTTTCCAGGTGGTGCAATGGTAAAGAATCTGTCTGCCAATGCAAGAAGAGATACAGGTTCAGTCCCTGGGTCAAGAAGATCCCCTGGAGTAGGATGTGGCAACCCATTCCAGTTTTTTTTTTTTTCCTGGATAATTAAAGGACATAGGAGCCTGGCAGGACACAGTCCATGGGGTCACAAAGAGTCAGACATGACTTAGCAGACAGACAGACACATACTGAAGTGTCACAAGAAAGAGACCCATACCTGTACAGAGGCTAACCTACTTTCTTCCATTTCCATAAAATAATCCATTACTCTATGCCCACTTCTCTGTTTGCTGAGGCAGAAGTCACATTGCAGAAGCAAAACTTCAGAATTCACAGAAGTAACATTTTGCAGAAGCAAAACTGTAGAATCAGCTCAAGTAGAAAGGTCCAAGATAGCAACAGTCTTCTGCCCAAACCGGTTCTAGCCTGACCACCAGGGCAGCACCTGAGTTGAAGACACCCTCAATGTCTGAAAGTTGCCTTTGTTTCATTACCATGCTAGAATCTCTGACCAAAGGGAGGTGTTGAACTTTAGTAGCACAATTAGTGTCCTGAGTGAAGGAGCCCAAAGGACTGTGCATGCTTTGGATGTTTCTGGAAACTTACTGCCATTTTCCACACGCATACCCACCTCATAACCCTTAAAAATTTCCCACTTCCCTTACCCCAGAAGAAAAGTTCTTAGAGTTGTCCCTTTCCCATTCCTTGATAAAAGAAGAAAGTTTCTGTTCTGCTTTGCCAAACCTGTTCTCATTCAATTGGTGGGAGCAGCACTAGGCAAGGAAAGGACACAGCGGGGGTCCAAAGATACAGCAAGTCAATAACGGAAGCAATTTTTCCATATACAGAGTTGATAAAAGTATTGGAAGATCTGCATATAATTTTATAAAAATAACACAGTCAAAGCTATGGTTTTTCCAGTTGTCATGTATGGATATGACAGTTGGATCATAAAGGAGGCTGAGTGCCAAAGAACTGATGCTTTTGAACAGTGGTGCTGGAGAAGACTCTTGAAAGTCCCTTGGACTGCAAGGAGATTACACCAGTCAATCAACTCTAAAGAAGCAACCCTCAAAATTCACTGGAAGGATTGATGCTGAAGCTGAAGCTTCAATAATTTGGCCACCTGAACCAAAGAGCTAATTCATTAGAAAAGACCCTGATGCTGGGAAAGACTGAGGAAAGGAGGAGAAGGGGACAACAGAGGATGAGATGGTTGCATGGCATCACTGACTCAATAGACAGTAGTGTGAGCAAACTCCGAGAGAAGTGAAGGACAGGGAAGACTGGCGTGCTGCAGTCCACAGAGTCACAAATAGTCGGACATGATTGAGCGACTGAACAACAAAACATACCAAATATCTTTTGTGGATCAAAATAAACTGGAAAATTCTGAAAGAGATGGGAATTCCAGACCACCTGACCTGCCTCTAGAGAAACCTGTATGCAGGTCAGGAAGAAACAGTTTGAACTGGACATGGAACAACAGACTGGTTCCAAATAGGAAAAGGAGTACGTCAAGGCTGTATATTGTCACCCTGCTTATTTAACTTATATGCAGAGTACATCATGAGGAACGCTGGGATGGAAGAAGCACAAGCTGGAATCAAGATTGCCAGGAGAAATATCAATAACCTCAGATATGTAGATAACACCACCCTTACGGCAGAAAGTGAAGAGGAACTAAAAAGCCTCTTGATGAAAGTGAAAGAGGAGAGTGAAAAAGTTGGCTTAAAGCTCAACTTTCAGAAAATTAGTTTTAGAACTAATCTTAGATCATGGCATCTGGTCCCATCACTTCATGGGAAATAGATGGAAAAACAGTGGAAACAGTGTCAGACTTTATTTTTGTGGGCTCCAAAATCACTGCGGATGCTGATTGCAGCCAGGAAATTAAAAGACACTTACTCCTTGGAAGGAAAGTTATGACTAACCTAGATAGCATATTAAAAAGCAGAGACATTACTTTGCCAACCAAGGTCCATCTAGTCAAGGCTATGGTTTTTCCAGTGGTCATGTATGGATGTGAGAGTTGGACGGTGAAGAAAGCTGATCACCGAAGAATTGATGCTTTTGAACTGTGGTGCTGGATAAGACTCTTGAGAGTCCCTTGGACTGCAAGGAGATCCAACCAGTCCATTCTAAAGGAGATCAATCCTGGGTGTTCATTGGAAGGACTGATGCTGAAGCTGAAACTACAATATTTTGGCCACCTCATGCGAAGAGTTGACTCTGGAAACGACTCTGATGCTGGGAGGGATTAGGGGCAGGAGGAGAAGGGGACAACAGAGAATGAGATGGCTGGATGGCATCACCGACTCGATGGACATGAGTTTGAGTGAACTCCGGGAGTTGGTGATGGACAGGGAGGCCTGGCGTGCTGTGATTCATGGGGTCGTAAAGAGTCATACAAAACTGAGCTACTGAACTGAACTGAATTCTAAAAATTGAAAAGAAGAAAGTATCAACACGTATCCACACAGAGATAATCATCAAGGCTAAGCCACTGAGTTTCCTCACAAATGATTTGCTGACAGGACAGCTGAAATCCATTACATGTTATATCAGACCACAGCAGAATCAAAATGTCTTCATAAGATAACAAAAACAGCAATTGTGAATTTCATAGACTCGTGGCTGAAATAAATTTTAAGAATGATAAAGCTTTCATTTTTCCAGTAAAAAACTTTCTCAATTTTCAGAAATTGTGGTGAAAAGTTTTAAGCGATTTAACCAAAGTTTCACAGTCAAAAATTAGAAGAAGTGGAGTAGGAATATTGATTTTCTGGTTTCAAGTTTGGAGCTATTTCTTCCATATTATGCTGTTTTTCTCATTTCAAGCACTTATTCCATGTATGTACATATATATATATTACATATATAATCCATTATGTCTTTTCTATATACATACATGTGATAATATCTAGAACTACTATACATATTAGTATATACTCAATAACTAGTTATACCAATGAATCTATATTTCTCAATATATACACACATACATATGTATTTGATAATGAGTACTACCTGGCAATTAGCATAACATATTCATTTACTCTATACTGTGAAATATTAAAATGGAAAATATCATAGTAAAAACCTGTACAATGGCACACATATGATACACTATGACATTCATATACACATATGTGTGACAATAACTAGAGCTATTATATATATTAGATATATACTCAATATCTAGTAGTATCAGTGAATATACATATATATATATGTATATACATACACGTGTATATATACACACATTCATATATATTTGATAATGATTATTAGTCTGGTAATTAGCATAATGTATCTGTTTACCCCATGAAGCATTTAAAATTGAAGAATTATAGTAAAAACCTGAACATCAGACTTTTCACATAAAATGTATTCCCCTTTGCCTTACATGCTTTAGCAAATTCGCTTTGGAGATTAAATTTTTTTAAAAATTCACAATTCTCTGCTTTAATACAATTCACAAGTCACAGTAGGATTTGCAGTTCTTGAAAGCTATTCAGAATTGTTGTCATCATATATCCTCACTGTTTTAGATGTTACTATTCACGAGTAGATTTTCAAATTTAATTCTAACAGTGCACTGTGCATACACATTAGTTTCACTGTGCATAGATATTCAAATCAAGAGAGAGATCTATAATGTTTTTGCATCTACTCATATATTTCCACTAATGCCAGTGGAAACTGTGCATGTATTCAAAGGGACAAGTAATAAAGACATTATAAATACTGTAAAAATCTGATTTTTCCTTTATTTCATTCTTCACAAGAAGGAAAAAAGGTTGAACATGTTCGATACAATTAGACAAGAGGAAAATTCATCTGAACTGTGACCAAATGAACTTAGCATTTTCTATACCACTGGCATCTTCATCTGAGCATAGAGAGAAGCAATTATTTCAATAGGGATATTATTAAAATGAAGGTATTGTGTGTGTGTGTGTGGTATGTTTATGCATGTGTGAGTATGTGTGAGAGTATATATATAAAACCTGCCTAGATAATATCAGTTACATTGAAATATCCTCCATGAATCAATTCTGTATAACAAGTATTTTCGGCAGTCTCTTATTCAACAGAAATTTCACAAATATGTTCTAATTTAATGTCTTCTTTGACAGGAAGTAGAGTTTTCAGAATTGTACTTTTCTTTTCATTCAAAAGTATATTTTCCTCAGTTCACATTATCTGATGCTTCACAAGTACTCTAAGGAAGTAAATCAAAATAAAAACTCTTAATAATCTAAAGGCTGTGTTGCTGCTGCTGCTGCTGCTGCTGCTAAGTCACTTCAGTCGTGTCCGACTCTGTGTGACCCCATAGATGGAAGCCCACCAGGCTCCCCCGTCCCTGGGATTCTCCAGGCAAGAACACTGGAGTGGGTTGCCATTTCCTTCTCCAATGTGTGAAAGTGAATTCGCTCAGTCGTGTCCGACCCTTAGCGACCCCACGGACTGCAGCCCACCAAGCTCCTCCATCCATGGGGTTTTCTAGGCAAGAGTACTGGAGTGGCTTGCCATTGCCTTCTGTGTTAGATACATATAAAAGTCACAATAATTAGCAAATATTATTCTGAATTAAAAATAATCTGCTGTGCTACTCTCAAGTTTATAATAATTGAAATAATAATGAAAATAAGCATTGTAATAAGTAGTTCACTGACATCATATGATTTAGTTTTGATAAAAATCCTTTGATGGAAATGAAATTCAGGGCAAGTGACTTTCCAGAGACCTAATGCTACTAATGACTGTGGCAGAATTCACAGGTCTCATTTTCAAGGCAAAGTCCCAAGAAAGCTATCAGCTTAATATATAACAATATATTCATTATAATAAACTTCTATATTATAAAGTTACATATATATTCTTATTTTCATAATTATAAAAATGAAATTTTATATGAACGTTAAAACTCTCAAATAGGTTTTAATCATTTTATTCAATAAATTTTTAATAACTAGGTCTAATTTAAGAAAGCTTTCAAATAGTATTTTTGCATATTTTTTGTAGATATAATATTTACCCCAATAAATTAAACTACACCATTTAAAGATAAGTTTAACTCAATAATTAACCCATTTCCCCAAAAAATTTAAGTCTGATTTTGGGATAATTATCTAAAATATACAAGGAAACAAGTTTGGGCAAATTTTCTAAACATGTTAAATTACAATTTTTGCAGTTACTTTAGAATAATATTAAGTGAGTTCCAATAACATATACATTTTGATATATTCTTAAATTCAGGGTTCATAACAAATCTCTAGCATTTAATTTAAGATGTTAGAAATTTTTCTAATTTAGTGACTAACAATCCTAAAAGTACAATGCCTAAGTCATTGACTTTATATAGAAAAGACCTTTACTAATGTTTGTAGGTCTTTAATATTCAAATTTTGATCAGGTATAGAAACTAACTGGTTCATTATCTCCCAGTGTCTAATGCTTACTTAGCATTTTGTTCTCAAAGTACATTATACTATTAATTCCCAAATCACCCACCGTAATTGTCTAGTTTATAGGCAAACATCGTTCTTTTTAAAGATAGATAATCAAGTTCAAAGAGGATATTATCGAGATCACATCAGAATTAGTTATGATGTAGTATATGAAGATAAAACTAGAAGGAGATAAAACTCCACTCAGATAATTAAAAGTTATTCTACATAAATACTTGAAGGCATATTGTAATATAAGACATATTTTTACAATGCAGATACTTTTAAATTCTCAGTTTTCCTCAACATATTATAATAGAATGACTTAAAATGAGAAGGGTAAATCACAGACCAAGCAGATAAATTTTCTATGACTATCTCCAACATTTCAGAGGAGAGTATTTGTGTTGGAATGTGGCATTCCATCACATTGTGAGCTAAGTCAAATTCATGTAGAGATTTTTCATTCTAACAGAAGTCCTTTTTTTCAGTCAATGACATTTGAATTCACATTTCATTTGAGTTTCTTATAAAGTTACCCAGAAACCCAAAGCACATTTAAACTGATAATTCTGCCACCTAAATGTCTGACTTTGCTGTTCAGTTCAGTCGCTCAGTCGTGTCCGACTCTCTGCGACCCCATGAATCACAGCACGCCAGGCCTCCCTGTCCATCACCAACTCCCGGAGTACACTCAAACTCATGTCCACAGAGTCGGTGATGCCATCCAGCCCAAAAGTCTATGGGAGGAAAGAAAATCTATAGTGCTTAAGGAACAGATAATCTGACTTTCACATGTGTAACATAATAGGAGGCTAATCTTTAAAATAATATATTTTTTTGTTGTTGGAACATAGATCCTCTCTATGTTAAGGATCTTACACATTTTTATTTAACTTTGGTCTCTGAAGAGTAAGCATTTCAAATAAGTTCTTCCAATAAAAATTATTTGTAATTTTTAAAGAATACTAGATATTGAAAGGTCAATCATATGAATTTTTCTTAATAAAATTGGCTCTATTGAAAGACAGTATAGTCAGAAGATGAAGAAGAAAAGATCAGGAATCTGTTTCCTCATCTAGACAATCATTGAGGGTATTCAACGTCTTTAAGCCTGCTCTGTAAGAAATACTAAATGGAGTCCTGCAGGTTAAAATACAAGGACATTAGAGAGTAACTTGAAGCCACATGAAGAAGTAAAGATCTCAGTAAAAGTGGCACATAAGAAATTATAAAATTCAGTACTATTGTAATGACAGTAGGTAACTTTTTTATTTACTACATGGTGTAAGACATTAATATTGCATTTAAAAGACAACCATCAACCTAAAAGCTAGTATTATTAATTGCAACTCTGGTTTGCAATTGCACATTTTACTTTCCATATAATTTAAGAGTCTAATACATTTAAATAAACATTAGTTTATATTTTATGGTATACAATGTACACAGATGTAATTTGTGACATTAGCAACTGAAAGGGCTGAGGATGAACATGTAAAGGAGCAGAGTTTTGTATCTCATTGAAGCTAAATTAGTATAAACTCAAATTAAAGTATTATAACTTTAGGACGTTAAATGTAATCCCCATGGTTACTACAAAGAAAATAGTTATAGGATATACACAAACAGAAACGAGAAAATAATTTAAATGTTTCACTGCAAAAAGACAAGCAAGAGAGAAAACAGTAATCCAGGAAATGAGAGAAAATGAAGCTGTAAGACATATGGAAAACAAATAGCAATGACAGAATTTCCTCTTTATCAGTAATTACTTTAAGTGTAAATGAAATAAACTCTCCAATCAAAAGACAGAGTTTGGCAGAATAACTAAAAATATCATAACCTAATTAAATACTGTATACGGAGATTCACTTCAGGAGAAAATATTTGCAGCTTGTGTTTTTACGTGACATTAATATCCAGATAAACATTTAGGAAAGTGAAAGTCTCTCAGTAGTGTTAGACTCTTTGCAAGTCCATGAACTATAAAGTCCATGGAATTCTCCAGGCCTGAATACTAGAGTGGGTAGCCTTTCCCTTCTCCAAGGGATCTTCCCAACCCAAGAATCTAACCTAGGTCTCCCGCATTGCAGGCAGATTCTTTACCAGCTGAGCCACAAGGGAATCAGAAGTCCTAAAACTCGACAAAAAACAGCTAGATTAAAAATTGGGCAAATAATCTGCCTGCCAGTGCAGAAGATTCAGGTTGGATGATCCCTGGGTCAGGAAGGTCCCCTCGAGAAGCAAACAGCAATCCAGTCCACTATTCTTGCCTGGGAAATGCCATTGACAAATGAGTTTGGAGGAGTACAGTCTATGGGTTGGAAAACAGTTGGAAACTCTTTAGTGATGAAACAGTAACCACAACAAAGCACTTGAATAGACATTTTTCCAAAGAAGATATATAAGTGGCTAATACGTACATGGAAAAACTCTCAACATTACTAACCATTATGAAAATTCAGATCAAACAACAATGAGGAAATAACTCATACTCGTTAAGATGGTTACTACTGAAAAATAAAATAACAAGTGTTGGCAAGGATGTAGAGAAACTGGAACCCCTGAGTACAACTGACAGGAATGTAAAATGGTTCACCTGTTTTGAAAAACAGCCTGGCAGTTTTCAAAAAATAAACCTACAATTATTATGTGATACAGAAATCCCATCTCTATATATACTGCTCAAAATTGAAAGAAGAAACCAGAATTGAAAGAGACACATGTACTCCAATGTTCATTGCAGCACTGTTTATAATAGCCAGGACATGGAAGCAACCTAGATGTCCATCTGCAGACGAATGGATAAGAAAGCTTTGGTACATATACACAATGGAGTATTACTCAGCCATTAAAAAGAATGCATTTGAATCAGTTCTAATGAGGTGGATGAAACTAGAGCCTATTATACAGAGTGAAGTAAGCCAGAAAGAAAAACACCAATACAGTATACTAACGCATATATATGGAATTTAGAAAGATGGAAATATAACCCTGTATACGAGACAGCAAAAGAGACACAGATGTATCGAACAGTCTTTGGGACTTTGTGGGAGAGGGTGAGGGTGGGATGATTTGAGAGAATGGCATTGAAACATGTATGTTGTCATATGTGAAACGAATCAGCAGTTCAGGGTCGATGCATGTTACAGGATGCTCGGGGCTGGTATGCGGGGATGACCCAGAGGGAGGATAAAGGGAGGAGGGAGGTGGGAGGTGGGTTAGGGAGGGGGTGCTCATGTACACCCAGGGTGAATTCATGTCAATGTATGGCAAAACCAACCAATATAATATTGTAAAATAATTAGCCTCCAATAAAAAATAATTAATGAAGATTAAAAAAAATTGAAAGAAGAATATTAAAGAGATACTTTTAATATATTTAATACTATCAAACTGTATACTTAATAATTGGTGAGATGACAAATTCTGTGTGTACGTTATTATTTTTAAAAATTCAAAAAGTGGCACTCTTTTTTTTCATGTTTTTACACTGACTCTGTGAACTTTGTTGTTCAGTTGCTCAGTCATGTCCAATTCTTTGCGACAACATGGACTGCAGCATTCTAGGCGTCACTGTCCTACACCAACTCCCAGAGCTTGCTCAAACTCATGCCCATCGAGTCGGTGATGCCATCCAATCATCTCATCCTCTGTCATTTCCTTCTTTTCCTGCCTTCAATCTTTCCCAGCATCAGGGTCTTTTACAATGAGTCAGTTCTTCGTGTCAGGTGGCGTCAAGTATTACAGCTTCAACTTCCAAACTCATTCTATGAGGCCACCATCACCCTAATCCCAAAACCTGGTAAAGATCCCACAAAAAAAGAAAACTACAGGCCAATATCACTGATGAACATAGATGCAAAAATCCTTAACAAAATCCTATCAATCAGAATCCAACAACACATTAAGAAGATCATACATCATGACCAAGTGGGCTTTATCCCAGGAATGCAAGGATTCTTCCATATCCACAAATCAATCAATGTAATACACCACATTAACAAACTGAAAAATAAAAACCATATGATTATCTCAATAGATGCAGAGAAAGCCTTTGACGAAATTCAACATCCATTTATGATAAAAACCCTCCAGAAAGTGGGAATAGAAGGGACTTATCTCAACATAATAAAAGCTATATATGACAAACCCACAGCAAACATTATCCTCCATGGTGAAAAACTGAAAGCATTTCCCCTAAAGTCAGGAACAAGACAAGGGTGCCCACTCTCACCACTACTATTCAACATAGTTCTGGAAGTTTTGGCCACAGCAATCAGAGTAGAAAAAGACATAAAAAGAAAACAAATTGGAAAAGAAGAAGTAAAACTTTCACTGTTCGCTGATGACATGATCCTCTACACAGAAAACCCTAAAGACTCTACCAGAAAACTACTAGAGCTAATCAATGATTACAGTAACGTTGCAGGATATAAAATCAACACACAGAAATCCCTTGCATTCCTATACACTAATAATGAGAAAATAGAGAAATTAAGGAAACTATTCCATTCACTGTTGCAACGAAAAGAATTAAATACTTAGGAATATATCTACCTAAGGAAACAAAAGACTTGTACATAGAAAACTATAAAACACTAGTGAAAGTAATCAAAGAGGACACTAATAGATGGAGAAATATACCATGTTCGTGGATTGGAAGAATAAATATTGTGAAAATGAGTAAACTACCAAAAGTAATTTATACATTCAATGCAATCCCTATCAAGCTACCAACGATATTTTTCACAGAACTAGAACAAATAATCTCACAATTTGTATGGAAATACAAAAAAACCTCGAATAGCCAAAGCAATCTTGAAGAAGAAGAACGGAACTGGAGGAATTAACCTGCCGGACTTCAGGCTCTACTACAAAGCCACAGTCATCAAGACAGTATGGTACTGGCATAAAGACAGAAATATAGATCAATGAACAAAATACAAAGCCCAGAGATAAATCCACGCACCTATGGACACCTTATCTTTGACAAAGGAGAAAAGAATATAAAATGGAGAAAAGACAGTCTCTTTAACAAGTGGTGCTGGGAAAACTGGTCAGCCACTTGCAAAAGAATGAAACTAGAACACTTCCTAACACCATACACCAAAATAAACTCAAAATGGATTAGAGAGCTAAATGTAAGACCAGAGTCTATAAAACTCCTAGAGGAGAACGTAGGCAAAACACTCTCCGACATAAATCATAGCAGGATCCTCTAAGACCCACCTCCCAGAATATTGGAAATAAAAGCAAAAATAAACAAATGGGACCTAATTAAAATCAAAACCGTCTGCACGGCAAAGGAAATTATAAGCAAGGTGAAAAGACAGCCTTCAGAATGGGAGAAAATAATAGCAAATGAAGCAACTGATAAAGGATTGATCTCCAAAATATACAAGAAACTCCTGCAGCTCAATTCCAGAAAAATAAGTGACCCAATCAAAAAATGGGCCAAAGAACTAAACAGACATTTCTCCAAAGCAGACATACAGATGGCTAACAAACACATGAAAAAATGCTCAACATCCCTCATAATCAGAGAAATGCAAATCAAAACCACAATGAGATACCATTTCACACCAGTAAGAATGGCTGCTATCCAAAAGTCTACAAGCAATAAATGCTGGAGAGGGTGTGGAGAAAAGGGAACTCTCTTACACTGTTGGTGGGAATGCAAACTAGTACAGCCACTATGGAGAACAGTGTGGAGATTC
Organism: Moschus berezovskii; assembly: GCF_049115385.1. Taxonomy (NCBI): domain Eukaryota; kingdom Metazoa; phylum Chordata; class Mammalia; order Artiodactyla; family Moschidae; genus Moschus; species Moschus berezovskii. The sequence goes on from NC_142464.1 coordinate 39,727,005, forward strand.
CTCAAAAAACTGGAAATAGAACTGCCATATGATCCAGCATACACACCGAGGAAACCAGAATTGAAAGAGACACATGCACTCCAGTGTTAATTGCAGCACTGTTTATAATAGCCAGGACATGGAAGCAACCTAGATGTCCATCTGCAGATGAATGGATAAGAAAGCTTTGGTACATATACACAATGGAGTATTTTTCAGCCATCAAAAAGAATGCATTTGAATCAGTTTTAATGAGGTGGATGAAATTGGAGCCTATTATACAGAGTGAAGTAAGCCTGAAAGAAAAACATCAATACAGTATACTAACACATATATATGGAATTTAGAAAGATGGTAACCTTAACCCTGTATACGAGACTGCAAGAGACATAGGTATATAGAACAGTCTTTGGGACTCTGTGGGAGAGGGTGAAGGTGGGATGATTGGGGAGAATGGCATTGTAGCATGTATATTACTATATGTGAAATGAATCACCAGTCCAGGTTCAATGCGTGATACAGGATGCTTGGGGCTGGTGCACGGGGATGACGTGGAGGGAGAATATGGGGAAGAGGGAGGTGGGAGGAGGGTTCAAGAAAGGGAACACATGTATACCCGGGGTGGATTTGTGTCAATGTATGGCAAAACCAACCAATATATTAATGTAAGGTAATTTGCCTCCAATAAAATAAATTTTTAAAAAAATTTTTAAAAAAGTATTACAGCTTCAGCTTCAGTCCTTCCAGTGAATATTCAGCATTGAGTTCCTTTAGGATTGACTGGTTTTTCTCCTTGCAGTCCAAGGGACTCTCAAGAGTCTTCTCCAACACCACAGTTTGAAAGCATCAATTCTTCGGCACTCAGCCTTCTTTATGATACAACTCTCATAACCATACAAAACTACTGGAAAAACCACAGCTTTGACTCAACGGACATTTGTTGGCAAAGTAATGTCTCTGCTTTTTGATACACTGTTGGAGTTTGTCATAGCTTTTCTTTCAAGGATCAAACATCTTTTAATTTCATGGCTGCAGTCACCATCTGCAGTGATTTCGGAGCTGAAGAAAATAAAGTCTGCCATGGTTTCCACTGTTTTCCCATGTATTTATGTGCTTATCCAGAGCTTTATATCCTGTGTTTCAGTCTCTTTCTCCATATCACACATTTAATTGAAGCAATATCCTAATATTACAAACTTAAATGCTATGATAAGAACAGAAATAACTGGTTTAAAAAAAGAGACTTTTTAAATACTGCACAGCAATTCAAACTTTCCCCAAACTGAAATGATGCACATAAAAAAAGGATAAGAAGCTGTCTTCTTGAAAAGTACATTCACTGAGAAGACGTGCAGATATTTTTAGAAATGGAACAGATTCAACCTTTTTTTCCTCCTATAACAATTCTAGATTCTTTTAATACTACTTCCAATTACCATTTTAAAAAAGTGTGAGAACTGATATATGGTATTATAAGTAAAACCACAGGTCAAAGAAATATCTGTATGAAAAAATATATATTTACTGTGAATACTATGCATGCTTTTTGAAAATTCAAACACATTTTGCCCACAAATAATTTAATTTAATCTGTCTTCTACACAGTAAAAATTCTAATTTTATGGTTATGACAAAAACTCCCTTTGCTTTGAGATGTAAAAAATTCATTTTAACAATCAGAATTGACTCAACTAGATAAGTCATTTGAAATTATGCAATTTATATCTATAACATAGTCTTCATTTCTAAAGAAAATGAATGCATCCTGTGGCATATTTCAGGTAGCAAAAAGGTACCTGATATATATATATATATATATATATATATATATATGATATAATATAAATCTCACATCCATGGTTTCATCAACTCTTAATCCACCTTTAATTTTATCTTCTTTTTTAAATAAGCAGTTTTAATTGGCAAAACTGAGGATTTTACAGAAATCTACTGAAAATTTTTTTCCTGATATGTGCTATTTCATACAATGAACAAGCAACTATATTAGGGAGCTGCATACAGATATTGCTAGGTGGGTGGCCTACAAAATATTTTATCAGTGGTGAGAAAACATTGGTTCTATGATAACTGTAAACAAGACAGCAGTGAATAAGTGTTTCCTTAGAAGGATGGCGATACTTTTAGGTATTAGATGTAAGTGATTGCAGAATATACCAAATTTCTTTCATCTATCAAGATCTGTATCACAATCAGTCCTTGATTACCCACAAGTCATAGACTTATGAAAACTCAACTCTAAAGTCCCGTTTTTAGTAATAACTGGCTGCTGCTGCTAAGTCACTTTAGTCGTGTCCGACTCCGTGTGACCCCATAGACGGCAGCCCACCAGGCTCCCCCGTCCCTGGGATTCTCCAGGCAAGAACACTGGAGTGGGTTGCCATTTCCTTCTCCAATGTGTGAAAGTGAATTCGCTCAGTTGTGTCCGACCCTTAGCGACCCCATGGACTGCAGCCTACCAGGCTTCTCCGTTCATGGGATTTTCTAGGCAAGAGTACTGGAGTGGCTTGCCATTGCCTTCTCCAAATAACTAGCTAAACAATCTTATAGGAAATCTAACAAAATGGCCAAAGTTGTCGATGTTTGCCACTGTTAATTCTACTCATAAGAAAATAGTAACAATATTTTTAAATTTTGAAATTCCTGTAATTCCCTTTATCCTTATTTTACAGATGAAGAGATGGAGAATCAGAATTAGGTAAATTAACCAATTATCAGTTCAGTTCAGTTCAGTTCAATTCAGTTGCTCAGTCGTGTCCGACTCTTTGAGACCCCCTGAATCACAGCATGCCAGGCCTCCCTGTCCATCACCAACTCCCAGAGTTTACTCAAACTCATGTCCATTGAGTAGGTGATGCCATCCAGCCATCTCATTCTCTGTCGTCCCAGTCTCCTCCCACCCCCAATCCTTCCCAGCATCAGTCTTTTCCAGTGAGTCAACTTGTCACATGAGGTGGCCAAAGTATTGCAGTTTCAGCTTTAGCATCAGTCCTTCCAATGATGAACTAGAACTGGAATCTAGAACTTTCTGGGTTCAAAAATCCATAGTTCTTATACTAATAGACTGTTTCCATGTTAAAGTTTAGTACATTCCTGAGTCTAAATATTCTGCTTTTAGAGTAAGATGTGCTTAAAGAAGAGACAAGAGTGAATGACTTCAAAGCAGTGGGCCCCAACAATTTTGGCACCAGGAGCTCGTTTCGAGGAAGACAATATTTCCACAGACTGGAGTAAGGGGGTGCTTTTGGGATGGTTAAGCACATTACATTTATTGTGCACTTTATTTCTATTATCATTACATCAGCTCCACCTCAGATCATCAGACATTAGATCCCAAAGATTGGGGACCCATGCTTCAAACTGCCCATAGTTCATCTCATGGAACAGTTTCACTCTATAACATGGTATGTAGTATTACTCTTAAAAAAATTTAAAAAAAGCAGCTATTTATGTTCTGTTTCAGTTGTCTATTAAATTCCAAGTGGAGATGTTAAGTTTACCAAGTGAGTATGTAGAAATGAAGCTTAAGAGAAAGAGTTCTGAGTAAGAGACAGACATTTAAAGGTTATCAACATACCTTTGCAAATTAAAGACCTGACTGGACCTGATCACATAAGGATATAATGCAAATGAGGAAAACAAAGACTCAATCCCCAGAGGCAATCTAGTCTTAATTTGAAGAGAAACAATCAAGGATGGATTAGAATATAGCAGCACTGACTCAAAAGGGAATAGCACAAGAAAATCATTAAAAGAAGCAAAAACAGAAAAAAAATTAAAATATTTGGGAATGGTCAATTATATGAAATTCTACTGAAAAAAAAAGATCACATGAGGACATGTAAGTTTCCTTGTTCTGTCTTAAGATAACATGGACATTTTTCATTATTTTAATTAAATTTATTTCAGTGAAACTAGTGCAACTTTATTTTTTGGGGCTCCAAAATCACTGCAGATGCTGACTGCAGCCAGGAAATTAAAAGACGCTTACTCCTTGGAAGGAAAGTTATGACCAACCTTGATAATATATTAAAAAGCAGAGACATTACTTTGCCAACAAAGGTCCGTCTAGTCAAGGCTATGGTTTTTCCCGTGGTCATGTATGGATGTGAGAGTTGGACTGTGAAGAAAGCTGATCACTGAAGAATTGATGCTTTTGAACTGTGGTGTTGGAGAAGACTCTTGAGAGTCCCTTGTACCGCAACAAGATCCAACCAGTCCATTCTAAACGAGATCAATCCTGGGTGTTCATTGGAAGGACTGATGCTAAAACTGAAACTGCAATACTTTGGCCACCTCATGCAATGAGTTGACTCACTGGAAAAGACTGATGCTGGGAAAGGTTGGGGGCGGGAGGAGAAGGGGACGACAGAGAATGAGATGGCTGGATGGCATCACCGACTCTGTGGACATGAGTTTGAGTGAACTCCGGGAGTTGGTGATGGACAGGGAGGCCTGGCGTGCTGTGATTCATGGGGTCGCGGAGAGTCGGACATGACTGAGCGACTGAACTGAACTGAACTGAGTGCAACTTAGAGCCAAATTGAAATGGATTAGAGAGTGAATGGGAAGTAAGGAAGCAGAGGCAGAGTTTTAGTGTACTTCTAGGGTTAAATTAACCTTACACAAAGGTCCTGTTTTTATCTCTCTGTCGCTCATTAAGCTGGAAACCCTCTTCAAAAAGGGCTAATATTAAACTTTTCATCAAAGTTAATAGTCCACAGTGGCTGACACAGTGTCTTCCCTGAAATAGGCATTCAGTATTTCTTTGTTGAACTATACTGGTAGAACCAGAATTCTGAAACTTGGTGAGTAACTCAATCAGTGATAGAGCTTTTAAAAATCAAATCTTCCTTTCCAGATACACTGAATCAAAATCTGAAATTCCATTACCATTTTCTATCTTCTTTTATAATTAGGTTCGGTCAAAAGAATGTGACTAGAAGTGGATTATATGTCATTTCCAGCACAAGGGGTTAAGAATTAAGCGCCTGCTTGCTCTTTGTCTCCTGATGTCTGTATAGACATGAGACCCTCTAGGAAAAGGACTGCAAAATGCAAAAACACTGGATCCCTCTGTGAAGAAAGTTTTTAACTACCTAAAATATATTGTCTTGAGGATAATTACGTATGTTAAAATTAAATAACAATTATCACCTTTGAGAACTAAGGTTCTGAATTTTTATTTTTAATTTCTTTAATCTTCAAGGCTATTTAATGATGATATTGCAAACTCAGTTTGAAGGCTATCTTAAGGCTTGTTTAATAAAGATACAGTAAACTAAGGTAGCAAGAATAGCAAAGAGAGATAAGAACACCTTCCTCAGCGATCAATGCAAAGAAATAGAGGAAAACAACAGAATGGGAAAGACTAGAGATCTCTTCAAGAAAATTAGAGATACGAAGGGAATATTTCATGCAAAGATGGGCTTGATAAAGGACAGAAATGGCAGGGACCTAACAGAAGCAGAAGATATTAAAAAGAGGCGGCAAGAATACACAGAAGAACTCTACAAAAAAGATCTTCACGACCCAAATAATTACGATGGTGTGATCACTCCCCTAGAGCCAGACATCCTGGAATATGAAGTCAAGTGAGCCTTAGAAAGCATCACTATGAACAAAGCTAGTGGGGGTGATAGAATTCCAATTGAGCTATTTCAAATCCTGAAAGACAATGCTGTGAAAGTGCTGCACTCAATATGCCAGCAAATTTGGAAAACTCAGCAGTGGCCACAGGACTGGAAAAGGTCAGTTTTCATTCCAATGCCAAAGAAAAGCAATGCCAAAGAATGCTCAATCTACTGCATAATTGTACTCGTCTCACACATTAGTAAACAAATGCTTATTAAAATTCTCCAAGCCAGGCTTCAGCAATATGTGAACCGTGAACTTCCAGATGTTCAAGCTGGTTCAGAAAAGGCAGAGGAACCAGAGATCAAATTGCCAACATCTTCTGGATCATGGAGAAAGCAAGAGAGTTCCAGAAAAACATCTATTTCTGCTTTATTGACTATGCCAAAGCCTTTGACTGTGTGGATCACTATAAACTGTGGAAAATTCTGAAAGAGATGGGAATTCCAGACCACTCGACCCAACATGTCTCTTGAAAAACCTGTATGCAGGTTAGGAAGCAACAGAACTGAACATGAAACAACAGACTGGTTCCAAATAGGAAAAGGAGTACGCCAAGGCTGTATATTGTCACCCTGCTTATTTAACTTTTAGGCAGAGTACATCATGAGGAACGCTGCACTGGAGGAAGCACAAGCTGGATCAAGATTTTCAGGAGAAATATCAATAACCTCAGATATGCAGATGACACCACCCTTATGGCAGAAAATGAAGAATAACTAAAGAACCTCTTGATGAAAGTGAAAGAGGAGAGTGAAAAAGTTGGCTTAAAGGTCAATATTCAGAAAACTAAGTTCATGGCATCCATGCCATCACTTCATGGCAAACAGATGGGGAAAGAGTGGAAACAGTGGCTGCCTTTATTTTTCTGGGCTCCAAAATCACTGCAGATGGTGGCTGCAGCCATGAAATTAAAAGACACTTACACCTTGGAAGGAAAGTTATGACCAACCTAGACAGCATATTAAAAGCAGAGACATTTTTTGCCAACCAAGGTCCGTCTAGTCAAGGCTATGGTTTTTCCAGTGGTCATGTATGGATGTGAGAGTTTGACTATAAAGAAAGCTGATCACCAAAGAATTGATGCTTTTGAACTGTGGTATTGGAGAAGACTCTTGAGAGTCCCTTGGACTGCAAGGCGATCCACCCAGTCCATCCTAAAGGAAATCAGTTCTGTGTGTTCATTGGTAGGACCGATGTTGAAGCTGAAACTCCAGTACTTTGGCCAGCTGATACGAAGTGCTGATTCATTGAAAAGACCCAGATGCTGGGAAAGATTTAGAGTGCAGGAGGAGAAGGAGACAACAGATGATGAGATGGTTGAATGGCATCACCGACTCAATGGACATGGGTTTGGGTGGACTCCGGGAGTCGGTGATGGACAGGGAGGCCTGGCATGCTGCGTTTCATGGGGTCGCAAAGATTCAGATATGACTGAGCGACTTAACTGAATTGAACTGAAACTCATTTTACCCAAAATGGCTATTAAAAGAAAAGGTTAAAGACCCAACATCTTTGAAGACTGATCATCATCTATTAAATGGCTTGGCATTCATTAAGATCTCTTCTTCAATTGTTTTCTCAAAGGTATCTACATAGATCTACACCCTTCAATTTTTATGTTTCCACTTACTTTTATTTGTCTTATTTTCAGCCATATCTTCCTTGGTGTTGCTTAACTTTCTGAAGAAGTTTCTCTAGTCAACTTTAACTTAGAATTAGAGAGGAATACCTGACTTCTTGTCAGTCTGAGAAGGCATCTAACCTCTAAAACAAGTCATAGTTAAAAAATCAGTAGGTTAAACATCAAAGGTTGAAAACCTGAAGAATTAGAAATGGTACCTTTGAATGTCTTTCTTGTCATAATTCTATAACTTTTATATTTAATCTGTGTGAGCTGATAGATGCATTTAATAATTTTTAAAGGAAAATAGCTTAAAATAAAACTTTTTTCTTCTTATTATATTATCCAAAAATATAATGCTCTTCCTCTTGTATTTAAGCATTATTTACAGAAGCTGGAAAACATCAAAAATTACGTATTAAAAAAAGATAGGATAGGAGGTAACTTTAATAGCCTCACAAAGTCTGAATATTTCCTCTCTATTGTATTTCAAAACCATATTGTACTTCCAGATTAGATGAGATGACAAACTAGTAATGGCTCTGCATTCCCTCCACCAAAATCAAATAATCAGGAACTTCGGAAAGTAAAGGGAGCATGTATCTGAGAAACCAACATTAAAACTCTCAGAAAACTTGGGGGAGGTTTAAAAAAAAAAAAAATCGGTTGTAAAAGGTTGCTGAAATGTCAGAGGCAGCCAGGAATGGCAGCATATCAACAGATCTGCCGAGGTAGTCAAAATCTTTCCTGGGGGTTATAGAAGTTTCTGTAATTGGATGTTTTCTTAAATTTCTTCTCAGACTCTAGTATTCAGCCTCTTACTCATTAACATACAGTTACACGAATCCTATTGTTCCTAGAACACACAACACATATTCCCATGCCAGAGATCTTGATCTTGTTCTTCCTTCTACTTGGGATGCTCCTTCTCTTAGACAAACACATGGTGGTTTTATCAACTGTTTGGCTATTGCTCAAATGCTCCCTTCTTAGTGAGACCTCCCTTGATCATCCTATTCCAAATAGGAGAATCCGTCTCCACTCCATTTCCTCCTTCCTTGATTCATTTTTTGGCATGGTACATATCACCATCTGATAGATTACATAGCTTAATTATTCATTTACTATTTATTTTCTTCTCCTCTCTAGAATACAGGTTCCATGAGGCAAGGTATTTTGTTATATTCAAAAAAAATAATCAGTACAAAATAAAAACTGCTTGTCATGTATCAGGAAAAGCAACAAAGTATTCAATAAATAAAATTTGGTCACATGATAAAATATTTAAAAAGGTATCACCAATCATATTAACGGTATAATAATAATTTTGGAAAATATTTCAACATATAAGATCGTGACTCAAAATTGCTGTACTGAGATCCATACTTCAACTTTATTTGCCTTGGACTTCACCTTATAAATAGCTTTTATAAAGCAGTGAAAATTTGAAAAAAATATTCTATGAGATTTTATGCTCTAGAGTCCCATTTCCCATTAAAAGTTTATTTAATTTATCTAAATGAAATTAAAATTGTATTTGTGTAAAGACCACACAAATTTCCTTGGTTCTTCATGGATTCAGACATAACAAATAAAACTGGAGAAATAATCATAGTTTTGGAGTGTTTAATAAATTTTCAAAAATGCTATGCATCGAAGCAAGCAGTTTTCTCTGTAGAAGCTGCAAGTGTAGCACTTTTTGCAGATGTACATTAGTTAAACCTGGAAACCATCATAATATAATCTGATAGGAAAGAGCTCCTGTAAGTTATCTAATTTGGAAATAAGGAAAGTCTATTTTTAGATAAGCCATTCATAAGCAGTAGGAAACAGGACATATTTTATAATTTAAGAAAATATATAAATATAATTTTTGAAGATAAATGTTCCGGATAGAATTCTGAAAGAATGGAAAAAGAAGAAAGAACATCATTATATTGTTTACTAATAGCTTGGAGACAATTTGATCCAACAGCTTTTTAGTTACTTTTGAGGCATTTTGTAAACAAATTAATGGCAGTATACTATGATTGTGTTAAATATATGAATTAGTGTACAAACAAATATATGCATGATCATTTATAAATGTAAAGGGGTAACTGATTACAAGAAAAGACACTTGCTGAATAAAAGATTCTGGCAGGTAAATAATGGGAAGTGCAATGGTAATCACAAGGAAATAAATCTCTATACTGAGCAGCACATCAGAGACAGGGATATGAAATTGAAGACCTGTTAATAGCAATTCCATACCCAACCACTGTAGTGATGGTCATTCACAACTGAGCACCAACATGACACAGGACTACTCATACTTTGGATGAAAACTGTAATATGTGCCAAAAAATGTATTATCTTTGGCAAATTTTAGCATTATGAGTCACCATCTTCTTATAAATAAGAAAGGATTTGTTCCATGCCATTTGTCATTAGCATGAACAGAAAAAGTATTTTTACTGTACCTGTATATAGATTAAATTAGTTATGACTCTTTAATAATAGTGTAATTTCTCCACCTATTCTATAGAAAAATATCTTAACATATAATAGAGATCACAGAGATGCAAGGAAGCTGCTCTACATGTTGTTTGTAAAAGAGAGAAACTTTCTGTAGCTTTTCTGCCATTTGAAGGAGGCATGCCAGCTGTTGACAGGAGAATGAATAGATCCAGTCAGGCCTAACATGCATTCTACTGTCCAGAACTGTGTTCATTGGATATGCTGTCAGTGAAATTCCTGGTCCCCCTTTTCCGTGGTTGACAAACCATTTTATTCCTCTAAAAAGAATTAGAGAGTTACATGCTGTGCAGAATAACAACTCTGGATTCAAACAAAAAAAGAAATTTTTTCAATACTGAATTGAATAGTAGTATGAACTTCCTGGAGAAGGCAATGGCACCCCACTCCAGTATTCTTGCCTGGAAAATCCCATGGACGGAAGAGCCTGGTGGGCTGCAGTCCCTGGGGTCGCACAGAGTCGGACACGACTGAAGTGACTTAGCAGCAGCAGCAGCATGAACTTCCTGGCTTCATTTTCCATGTATGGAATTCATGACATTTTCAGATGCTACCCCCTGAAAAATTTTTACTTTCATTTTTAACATGCATTACACATACCTCTCTAAAGTAAGTAAATACTTTACAACAAAAACTGCACCACTTGCTATGCATATCCACAAAGTTTACTGAACCTTATTAAGACTAGAACTGTGTGCATGCATGCTCAGCTGCCTCTGACTCTTTGCAACCCTATCTATGGACTGTAGCCTGCCAGTCTCCTCTATCCATAGCATTCTCCAGGCACGAATACTGGAATGGGTAGCCATTCCCTTCTCCAGGGGATCTTCCTGACCCAGGGATTGAACTCAGTTCTCCTGCGTTGCAGGCATATTCTTTACCATCTAAGCCAACAGGGAACCCACACATAGGTAAGTAGATAAATAGATAAGATAGATACAGTGGCATAAGTACTATAACCAAGAAATGAATTCTAGCTCCTAGCAAACATGAATTTAGTAAACAGGAAATCTACTGAAATAAATATTTTGGATGAAAACTACTACTAATGGACAGCTTTCATGCACATATTTTACAATATTTTCTATTTTGTCCAGCCTGGAAACTTTCATATATATAAGCTACATTTGCAGGGAATACCTGCACCAACTTATCACTATATAACTGATAATTTTCTAACATGACATATTATCAATAGTTTTATAAAAGTAATAAATAACATAATCATGCATCTAAAATGAAAAGTAGGGCCCAAAAGAGTTAGGTAACTGGCTAAAACCATATTCCTTATTAAAACTACTCTTACATTTGTGGTTCAAAGTTAAGGTCAGATCTAGGTATCCAACTAATCATTTCAAAGTCAGTATTTTAACGGTCATCACTTGCTGTTATAAGAGCAAATGTATTCTTGCATGGGGTACCTTTCCTTCTTTTGTACACCAACTACACTGACAGCACAGGGCATATTCTAGGACTGTAAAGAAAATAATTGTTTGGTATTATAGCAGCAAAATATATATTTCATTAACAGATATATTCTTCACCATTGAATACCTGCATTTCAAATGTGTTGGCTTATTCTCTTTATGTGAATCTTCTATTACTTTGTGACTGATTGAGATTCTTTTGGATCTTAAATTTATAGTAGTCTCTGCTGTTGACCAGGGACAGAATTCTTTCCAATCTCTGAGTCTTCATTCAGAAAGGAATATTTTATATTATTTTGAACTTTAAGAGTCTCCCACTGTAAGAGAGCTATGAAATTTAGGATGTAGAACTGTTCGAGCTGGACCATATTCTGACACTGAGCTCTATCCATAGGTCCAAATGAAGTTCCTAACAGAAAGCGCTATGACTTCAAAATTACTTCACATTCATCCAACCAAAATTTAACTCTCTCTCATCTTTTATGAAGCGCTGTAACTATATTTAAGTGTCAATCAGCTTACCATGATTACATTTTGCCATACACTAATGTAGTGGTTATGCATCTATCTTGTCCATTAAAAAATACACTCTGAGGACAACAATGCTTTATTAATTAGCTTTTGCACTTCACATTCACCTTTCAGTTCAGTTCAGTCGCTCAGTCATGTCCGACTCTTTGCGACCCCATGAATCACAGCACGCCAGGCCTCCCTGTCCATCACCAACTCCCGGAATTCACTCAAACTCATGTCCATCGAGTCGGTGATACCATCCAGCCATCTCATTCTCTGTTGTCCCCGTCTCCTCCCACCCCAATCCCTCCCAGCATTCACCTTTACATAGAAGTAAATAGCTAATGTCTACTGCAGTAAATTCATATTCATATGACTATGTTAAAGTTAGTTTTATTTGAAATTGTTTTGCTTAAATCCTAAAGAGCCTTATTCTTCTCCATGTAGAAGAAAGCCTCAATATTAGATACCTATTTTCTACCTATTGTGGAAACAGTGTCAGGTTTCATTTTCTTGGACTCCAAGATCACTGCAGATGGTGACTGCAGCCATGACATTAAAAGACACATGCTCCTTGGAAGAATAGCTATAAAAAACCTAGATCGTGTATTAAAAAGCATAGACATAACTTTGTTGACAAAGGTCCATGGAGTCAAAGCTATGTTTTTTCCAGTAGTCATATATGGATGTGAAATTCGGACTATAAAGATGAGCATCAAAGAATTGCTGCTTTCAAACTGTGGTGCTAGAGAAGACTTTTGAGAGTTCCTAGAACTTCAAGGAGATCAAACCAGTCAATTCTAAAGGAATATTCATTGGAAGGACTGGTGCTCAAACTGAAGCTACAATACTTTGGCCATCTGATGTGAAGAGCTGACTGATTGGAAAAGACCCTGATACTGGGAAAGATTGAGGGCAAGAAGAGAAGGGGGCGACAGAGAATGAAATGGTTGGATGGCATCATCAATTCAATGGACATGAGTTTGAGCAAGCTTCAGGAGATAGTGAAGGATAGGGAAGGCTGGTGTGCTGCAGTTCATGGGGTCACAAAGAGTTGGACACAACGCAGCAACTGAACAATGAAAAACAACCTATTTTATGGCTATCCTGATTCGTAGTCAAGTAGTAGTGAGGATAAAACAGACCCACAAATTCTCAAATACATAATTAAATATGATAATCTCATATTTGATACTTGAAGTAAACATTATAGAGATCAAAAAGGGTTCAGAGTTCATAGGTAGATCAGAGCCCGTAACCTGAAAGAAGGGAATTTCAATTGGATTTTAAGGAACAGGTAGAATTAACTCACTTAAAGAGTAGAGGAAGGACTAGCTAAGTAAGGAACAAATAAATATACAGAAGTAGAAAAATGTAGGATTTGCATTCATAGTAAGCTATCTAGCTAAATATTACAGTTCATTAAAAGGTATAGAGAGAAGAGTTATTGAGTAAGTTGGAGCCAGGAGGAAGAGAAAGGAAACTATATGGTCAATTTGACACAATTATAGTTAGGGTTTAAATAATTTTACATAATTTTAGAGTCTCTGAAACTAAAAATAACGAGTTGAATGACTTTACTCAATAGTTACATATTGAAAATTTGATAAAGAGATATATAATTCAGTTCAGTTCAGTTCAGTTCAGTCGCTCAGTCGTGTCCGACTCTCCGCGACCCCATGAATCACAGCACGCCAGGCCTCCCTGTCCATCACCAACTCCCGGAGTACACTCAAACTCATGTCCACAGAGTCGGTGATGCCATCCAGCCATCTCATTCTCCGTCGTCCCCTGCTCCTCCCGCCCCCAACCTTTCCCAGCATCAGAGTCTTTTCCAGTGAGTCAACTCGTCTCATGAGGTGGCCAAAGTATTGGAGTTTCAGCTTTAGCATCAGTCCCTCCAATGAACATCCAGGATTGATCTCCTTTAGAATGGACTGGTTGGATCTCCTTGCAGTATAAGGGACTCTCAAGAGTCTTCTCCAACACCACAGTTCAAAAGCATCGATTCTTCGGCGATCAGCTTTCTTCACAGTCCAACTCTCACATCCATACATGACCACGGGAAAAACCATTGCCTTGACTAGACGGACCTTGGTCGGCAAAGTAATGTCTCTGCTTTTTAATATACTATCAAGGTTGGTCATAACTTTCCTTCCAAGGAGCAAGCGTCTTTTAATTTCATGGCTGCAATCAGCATCTGCAGTGATTTTGGAGCCCAAAAAAACAAAGTCTGACACTATTTCCACTGTTTTTCCATCTATTTCCCATGAAGTGATGGGACCAGATGCCATGATCTTTGTTTTCTGAATGTTGAGCTTCAAGCCAACCTTTTCACTCTCCTCTTTCACTTTCATCAAGAGGCTTTTGAGTTCCTCTTCACTTTCTGCCATAAGGGTAGTGTAATAATGGGACAATATTCTAGGCAGTCAGTAAAGAATAAAGAGTAAGAAGCATTCAAATGTATATATCTCTGCATATGACGATGCTGAAGTTTAACAGTGTTCCCAACAGAATTATATTCCATAGGTGGGAAGAGTTAGAATTATAAATAATTCTCCCATGCTATTTTTGCAAAGGAAAATAGTAGCTCTTAACAAAAATTAGTTGTACTGTTATTGAGCTTTGTAGAAATTTTCACTCACTGTAAACTTAAAATAAATTTTCCAGCCAAGGAGTCTTTAATTTATATATTAGTCACAACTTACTGAGGCAGTGGAGAAGGCAATGGCAAGCCACTCCAGTACTCTTGCCTAGAAAACCCCATGGATGGAGGAGCCTGGTAGGCTGCAGTCTGTGGGGTCGCTAGGGGTCGGACACGACTGAGCGACTTCACTTTCCCACATTGGAGAAGGAAATGGCAACCCACTCCAGTGTTCTTGCCTGGAGAATCCCAGGGACGGGGGAGCCTCGTGGGCTTCCATCTATGGGGTCACACAGAGTCGGACACGACTGAAGTGACTTAGTAGTAGTAGCAGTACTGAGGCAGAAAAGCTGATAAACTTACAAGCTCTTCAAGGATACCACAAACAAGGAGTGGTGGTAAAAGTGCTTCCACTTATCAGCAAAGAGAACTCATTCCATTTCTTTATAACTTTTCATTTTCATAATTTCCAAAAGCTTAACTGAAGCACATAATCCTAAAAAACTTACTCTTTTCATTCATTAAACTAGAAAGGTGGGGTGGGAGGGATATGGTAATTAGATTATAGTTTAATCCTTTACAAAATCACTCTGATAGCTGTTACTCCACAGGCTCATTTCTGAGGCCATCTCAAAGCCATGGGAAAATGACTGCACCAACTACACAATTCTCTGTGCCAAAGAATAAAAAGAGTTGGCCTAGACAATTTAGAACTATAAATATTATGCTCATATTACCTATAATTGACAAATGCATGTTTATAAACTGTTTCTGTAGAATAACTTTATAGAACAGAACTACATATGAGTACCTATCATGATTATTGCACAGTTATGTATTTACATGTATGTGTATGTGGTAAGTCACTTCAATCAAGTCCAATTTTTTGTGATCCCACAGACTGTAGCCCACCTGCCTCCTCTGTCCATGGATTCTCTGGGCAAGAATACTGGAGTATGTTGCCATTTCCTTCTCCAGAGGATATTCCTGATCCAGGGATCAAACCCAGTCTCCTGCATTGCAGGCGGGTTCTTTACCACTAGCACCACCTAGGAACCATTTATATATATATTCTATTTTAATCTTTACTAAGCTTTTGTGAGGTATTATTAATAACAAAATTGTGTGCTAGACAGATAAGATTTAAACTCTTGATTGGACTCCAAAGCCCAAGTTCTTCCCATTATGGCCATCGTCCCATCTGAATTTGTACATATCTCCAGGATGCACAATTGGATGTGAGAACCTGGAAGAGAGTGGGCTGGGAATAAAGCAGCCAATACTGAAAATTGAGAATTGACCATAAGCACTGTTTGGAGCATAACCTGCAAAAATATTTATAATAAAATTCAATGCCTACCTAGTTTTAATGAAACACCTATCATTAGGTTAGTTGCAAAGTTATGGTACTTAATGCTCAAACAGAGAAAAAGTTTCTAATTATGTTCACTGCTGGTTTGATACGGTATTAGCCTTGGAAATTATTAGAATATTGCAATATCATTTCAATGCCACTCAGTGCCCATTAACCTGGGGGAAATCTGTGTAATTTCATCTATAGCCTACAGAGTAAAACACAAAACTGAATTATCCTTGTTCTTTATTGCAATGGCCTCAGTCTAAGTAAACTCAACTTGTTCTTTCCAAAGAGATTTCATGTTGTCACAAGGAGAGAACTCACAAATGAGGGCCTCCAGGCAGGAATGGATCATTAGACTAATTGTGAGAAATGGATTCAAAAGCAAAATGAATCTTCTTTGAAAATTATATCTAAACTTTTCAGAAGAAAAGAAAGCATATATTTAGATAGAATGAAGTTATTTATTGTTAGAGTTGAGTATGCCTATTTGAGAGAGTCTACTCTTTGTGTTAAGGTGTACCCAAGTCTGGCCACTTAGCCTTTAAAAGAATACAGAACTTATCCTAATAATGATTTTACAAATATTTTGAACTATCAAACTACCATAGTCATGACATCACTAGACTATTGTGATCTTCTAGATAGGTATTACAGTAATAATAACAACTACAATATCTGTATTTAAAAAAATTAAAGATGAGCATATTTGCAAGATTATATAAATAAGCCAATAATCCACCAACTCTCAATTATATGGCTAGTATTAAAGAACAGTGACATGAATCATTCAAAATTGGGACTAGTGCAACCTCCTGCCTAGAAAATCCCATGGATGGAGGAGCCTGGTAGGCTGCAGTCTGTGGGGTCGCTAAGGGTCGGACACGACTGAGCGACTTCACTTTCACTTTTCACTTTCACACATTGGAGAAGGAAATGGCAACCCACTCCAGTGTTCTTGCCTGGAGAATCCCAGGGATGGGGGAGCTTGGTGGGCTTCCGTCTATGGGGTCACACAGAGTCAGACACGACTGAAGTGACTTAGCAACAGCAGCAGCAGTGGAGGTTATATATATCTGTATATATATATATATATATCTGTATATATATATATATATAAAATACTGTCTTCATATATATATATTTATTTTACAATATAAATACTGAATATAAAGAAAATAATATAGTTACACAATGAAGTTTTGTGTAGGCTGAACTAAGCCTAGAGTGTGCAAGATAGCACTGAATATTTAAATGATGTACACACAACATATTATCTGCCTCTGCAAAGAGAATACACTAAGCTCCATGAAACAACGGAACTCCAGGGAATCCAGGGAAACAACATGTGCAAGAAGCATATTAAGCTATTTGTGTTACTTACTCGGCATGATATATTTCTCATTTTGCCAAATGCAAAAATAGAAGCTTAAAGGGATTAGGTAAATATCATTAGATCAGTTAGTACACCACAGAATTAAGGTTCAAACACAAGTTGGCACCAAAACCTGTATATATTTCTATTACTCTGGCATTTCCCAAGCACACTCTATGGGAGAGTAACAGGTATTAGATGAAACAAGGATGCCATGTTGTAGAAATTTAAAATACACTGAGTTAAAGAAAGTGAGCAAACTTCTTTAATGCAGGACTTCCCAAAGCCTTGGATATGCCACTGAACTTCTTAAGCATCAAAGAGTGAGACATAACATGTGACATTTCCCAAAATTATTTCACTTCAGAAATCCCATATCAAATGGGATTATTCAAAAGGCATTTTGGAAATACTGTGCTACAACACCTAGGCAGTATTTTTAAAAGATTTCAAAGAAAGGACTGATTTGCTGAAAGTAGAATTAAAACAAAATTAGAAAATGTCATGGAGAAGTGGGCTTGAGCAAGGTCTGGAAAAATACATAGGATATAAATGAGTAAAGAGAAAATGTTTCAGGCTGGTAAATGTATCTAAACAAAAGCATATATTGACACTACACCCTTGTAAGACAGTGACCAATAAAGGATAGAAAATATTATAAGGGGTTTTAGCATTATGCAATTTAAACCCAAACCAATACACAATGCTGCTTTTGCTCAAAGCTGGTCATGTGGGTTGGGAGAAAAGAATAAAATACAATTACCTTGGAAGTATAATACAATTACCTTACAAAAAGTTTCAAAAGAGAGAGGAAAAAAGAAAGAAAAATTAAAAAAAAAAAAAAAAAGAGGAACCAAATTAACATTTGCTAACCTCATTACACAACCCACCCAGTGCTGCTTTCTCTCTGCCATGATGAAGCTGTAGGATGTGTATGGAGAAGAGAACCCAGTGGGAGCAAGGATTAGCTTTGAGACCCAACATTACTGAGCACTACGAGTCCATTCGCATCTCATCAAGCAGCTGCCCTTCTCCACATTCAACCATTAGGGCTTTCCTCTCTGGAGTATGCAACATGTAGGAGAAGACCTGTCCTTCACTCATAGCTCCTGAAACATCATTTCTTGTCAATATTTCACTTGTTTAGCAATGATATAAAGCCAAAGATATTCTACTAATATAGAGATAGGAAAATATTTTAAATTTCCTTTTAAAGTAAATAAGGAGTGATGAGTACTTGTGTCTCTCTCTCTTTTTTTTTTACTTTTAATCACATGGTAAAAAGCTTAATTTTGGTAAAACTTAAAATTAATTATTAAGTAATAATGCTGTTTCTCCATATGCATGAGCACTTTGCAATCTCTGTGAGTTATGATAGGGATCAGGGGATCAGTAACTTTTCCTCTTACTTTTACACAAACATGACCCTTAAATAAAAATATTGTAGCCAAGTTAGAAATGAGGAATCAGTCCCTGTTTTAATATATGAATTTGTAATTACTTATACAGAGACATTTGAGTTTTCCTCTAGTTTACATATTCAGCAGACTTAATCAGACTATTTTCTCTCTAAGCTGGTATTTTTGACTTACAGTTCTCTTTGATTATGGACCACAATAAAGTCTTTAGCATAATTAATAATAGTAGGGACAAGAATCCCTTCCTCAGAAAGATGTCAATAACCAACCTATCAATACTTGACAGTATGAAGTCTTAAGAGCAATTCTACATATATATATGCTATAAAAGCACATAAGAGTAAATGCCTTGAATAAAATAAGCATACAGATGTATACTTGTGTAACATCTACCAAACTGTTGAAGCATAATAAGATTAAAATAAGCAAAGAAATACAAGACGCTTACTCCTTGGAAGGAAAGTTATAACCAATCTAGATAGCATATTAAAAAGCAGAGACATTACTTTGCCAACAAAGGCCCATCTAGTCAAGGCTATGGTTTTTCCAGTGGTCATGTATGGATGAGAGAGTTGGACTGTGAAGAAAGCTGATCGCTGAAGAATTGATGCTTTTGAACTGTGGTGTTGGAGAAGACTGTTGAGAGTCCCTTGGACTGCAAGGAGATCCAACCAGTCCATTCTAAAGGAGATCAATCCTGGGTGTTCATTGGAAGGACTGATGCTAAAGCTGAAACTTCAATACTTTGGCCACCTCATGTGACAAGTTGACTCACTGGAAAAGACTATGATGCTGGGAGGGATTGGAGGCAGGAGGAGAAGGGGACCACAGAGAATGAGATGGCTGGATGGCATCACCGACTCGATGGACATGAGTTTGAGTGAACTCTGGGAGTTGGTGATGGACAGGGAGGCCTGGCGTGCTGTGATTCATGGGATTGCAAAGAGTCGAACACAACTGAGTTACCAAACTGAACTGAAGCAAAGAAATTTACTTACAGGTTATGGAAATGCATCAATAATGAAACAGGCAAACTGTTGCTAGGAAATATTATAGAGAAAAGTGTGTAGAAATTATGTTGAAAACTAGAAAACAGCTAATGGTGCAATGAATATGGAACAGGTCTCCAGCCATAATAAATTTATTAAAGGTTTTACTCAGCTCTTAAAAGACATAAAGCAAATCACTGTCTCATCTACTGTTGACTTCTGTAGCAAGTATATTTGAGTATATCAACTGTTCCAGGGGCATTAATCAGCTCTAGTAATAGATTCATTATTTCCATCTATCTTACAACGAATATTTATTACATCTGCCTTATATGTAAAACTCAGTGCTGGACATTGGGATTACAAATGGGTAGAAAAATATATGATCTGGTGGTATGTAGTTAGCTAAACCAACTATCATAAAAGGCAGTGTCTAATGGTGCCTTTGATTAAAACACAAAGAAACAAAAACAAAGATGTGTTGGAGAGAACCAACCAATATAATATTGTAAAATAATTTGCCTCCAATAAAAAATAAATAAATTAAAGTAGCCTAAAAAAATGGAAAAATAATAACCATCTGGCTCACCAGGAAAATGTTATTGGAGAAGGCAACAATAGTGTTTCTTGAACTTACTATTACAAATATAGTACAAACTCTCAAATCAGTTTTCATTAAAGCTCAATTTATTGCCTTGGCTTAAAAGAAAAAAGTAATGGGATGGCTCTGAAGCTTTTTTCAATAGGAAAATGACATTTTAAAAATACAGCCAGTTCATCCCCATCCCCATGGCTATAACCTGGGCAGCATCTCTACCATCAATAGAGACATGTGCATAGCTCTCTAGTTGATCTGTTTTTCCTCTACTCTTTCAATATTCCCACCCATGTGTATATATCATAGCATTATAAAAAATGGAGCTTTTAAAGATGATATCTATGAAGTTATGACCAACCTACATAGCATAGTAAAAAGCAGAGACATTACTTTACCAACAAAAGTCTGTCTAGTCAAGGCTATGGTTTTTCTAGTGGTCATGTATGAATGTGAGAGTTGGACTGTGAAGAAAGCTGAGCAATGAAGAGTTGGTGCTTTTGAACTGTGGTGTTGGAGAAGACTCTTGAGGGTTCCTTGGACTGCAAGGAGATCCAACCAACCCATCCTAAAGGAGATCAGTCCTGGGTGTTCACTGGAAGGACTGATGCTAAACCTGAAACTCCAATACTTTGGCCACCTCATGCGAAGAGCTGACTCATTGGAAAAGACCCTGATGCTGGGAGGCATTGGGGGCAGGAAGAGAAGGGGATGACAGAGGATGAGATGGCTGGACGGCATCACCAACTCGATGGACATGAGTTTGAGTAAACTCTGGGAGTTGGTGATGGACAGGGAGGCCTGGTGCACTGTGATTCATGGGGTTGCAAAGAGTCGGACACGACTGAGCGACTGAACTGAATTGAACTGATGATGTTCCTCATTTCATAGGAACAATGCTATGCAATGTCAAGCATTTGTGAGAGGGCTGGCCAACTATAGGAAACTCTGTGAGTTCCAGAAATAGAATGAAAGAATCTTTCAAGCAAAGATTAATAACTCAATTCTTAGATTTGTGTTGACAAGACATAGATTGACTTTAGGCATACAATTAAAAATTATTCTGGTCCTGTGCTTCTATGCAAAGTATATATAGCATATTATCAATGATTATAAGACTTCAAAGTTTCTTTAGAATGTAGGAAATATGCATGTACATATCATAAACACTGACAATTTGCTTCTTTCTCAGCATTTGCTATTACATGCTAAGGGAAGCCTGTTGCCATGTTGCACACTCCCCTATAAAGAAACCCTTAAGGCAAGGAAGTGTGTCTCTAGCCAGAGGCCAGTGAGATCTTGAAGCCTGCAAACAGCCTGGTGAGTGACCTTGGAAATCCACCCTCCCAAAATTAAGCCTTGAGATGACTGCATCCCTGGTCCAAAACTTGAAACGCAAGCTTGTGAGGGAGTCTGGGTCAGACTCCTGACCTTCAGAAACACTGGAATAATATATATTTGTAAACCATTGAGTTTTGGGGTAATTTGTTAGATGATAGTAGGCTACTGATTTATTGCAAAAATTAAAGAAAAAAATAATCAACAACATTAGCTTCAATTAATTTTCATTTCAAATATATCATAATGTTTAATTAAGTACAATGATTGGTTAAAATACTGAAGGACAAATGCATTTACATATACTTTATATGATCTAAAATATGCTTTTAATTTTAAAGTGAAGTCTTTCTTATTTCTGCGAAAGGAAAAGGAATCAATCTTTATGAAAGTGGGCTTTAGACTTTGGAAAAGTTTCAGTACATACAGTGATATCTTTCTTTGGTCTTTTGTTATCAGAATTTTGATAATTTTTCAGGGAAATCCTTCTCAAGATGTCTTTATGTTATTGGCCCCCTTTTTTTAACCTTAGAACACACATTTTCCACAACTGAGTATTACTGGGTCAGTTTTCCCTGCAGATCACATCTCAGGTTAGATTTGAGCCCTCTTCATGTTTTGTCAGGGGTCAGAGGGACCAAATAATTTAAATTGTTGAAATAAGTGAGAAGAGTAATAGCTTCTTATAATCGAGTGACTCTAGCAGTCATCCCTGAAGACCATCTGCCAGATAATTTAAAGCTCAGGCAGCAGCCTCTAACAATGGAGGGAAAAATGAGAGGGTGAAATACAAACTTTTACCAGAAAAAGGAAATCAAAATAATAAAAAAGCTTTACAGAAATGAGGAGCATCTGTGATTCAATGTGCAACATCACACCCATAAAAGTTTGAAGATAACTTCATCCTCAACATGACTTGGAAACCAAATCTGAGAAGATAGAAAATGTGAAAAGTCTCTTTACTTCTGACAAACCACATATGAGAAAATAATTGCCAGTATGCAATTAAGTAAATTTCATCCCAATATTTTAGGAAGTTTTTCTCTATTTTTCTTCCCTGCCAAACTCCTGTAAATTATGATGTATGCCAAATGCCTTCATTTTCTCACCATCTTTTTCCTGGCTTCTTTTGCAATCTTGTACCATCTTTAACACAACGGAAATGGGTTCTCACTAGCCTCAATGAAATTAAAGTTAAGCTTCTTTCTCTGCCAAATATTACTTGAAATCTCTGTAGCTTTGACTGAATTTATCTGTTCCACTTTAGAATGCTCTTCTTCCTTAACTTTTTAGTTTTGTTCCATCTAAATTAAACTCTGATTTGTTCAGTTATAGTATATCTTATTGCTGCTGTGCTGTGCTTATTCACTGTCATGTACGACTCTTTGTGACCCCAGGCACTGTAGACCGCCAGGCTCCTCTGTCCGTGGGTATTCTTCAGGCAAGAATACTGGAGTGGGTTGCCATGCCTTTCTTAAGGGGATCTTCCAAACCAGGGAATCAAACCCAGTTCTCCCGCATTGCAGGCGTATTCTTTACCGCCTGAAGTCACCAAGGAAGCCAATATCTTATTGCTACTTTGAGTGAGTGAGTGAGTGAAGTTGGTGAAGTCACTCAGTCTTGTCCGACTCTTTGCGACCCCGTGGACTCTAGCCCACCAGGCTCCTCCATCCATGGGATTCTCCAAGCAGGAATACTGGAGTGGGTTGCCATTTCCTTCTCCAGGGGATCTTCCCAACCCAGGGATCAAACCCAGGTCTCCCGCATTGAAAGCAAACACTTTAACCTCTGAGCCACCAGGGAAGCCCCTCAACCCAAATTCTAACTGCAGATATTTCGCATGGCTTAATCTGACCTTTTATTTTTCCATTCTCTGTATGTTTTCACTTAGACAAACTAAGCCCTTTGTACCATAAAGATATTGAATATATTCTGACTCTTCAATTTAGCTTTCAAAATTATCCTTCATTTAGTACTTTCCGGTAATTATGCCTCCAAATATCTTCTCATGCAACTCTCATAAATGGATCCCATTCTCAAAATCATCTTCTCTCTGCTTTTGAAAGAAAATATCCCCTGCTTTTGTATCACCTAATTTTATGGAAAAAAAAAAAACTGAAATCTAATCTTTGAGTCTTTATAAGTGTCTTTACTGACACTTCAGTAGAATAATATAACAATCTACCATAACTTGGTTGGCTAAAAACAAAGCATAGGAGGTGAAAAACTGAAGGGAATGGCAACCCACTCCAATATTCTTGCCCAGAGAAATCCATGAACATGAACAAGGAGTTTGGTGGGCTACAGTCCATGAGGTTTCAAAGAGTCCATGAGGTTTCAGACAGTACTAAGCAGCAGAGCTGCAGCAGCATAGTCTTAGTCTAATAAAATGCTTTTGTTCATGATACATCCAGTTCAGCACCATTTCTCCTCAGTGTATATCTGGAAATTGTCCTTCTCTGTGCTATTAAAGACAGTTAATACAACCAGAAAAAGAAATTTAAAACACATTATAAAATTTTTCACATAAAGGAATTCTGTAATGTATTGTGTTTTACACAGATTACGAGATACAAATGTGTTCTAGGAATAAACTTGGGAACTTCTTTGATATTAAGTTTGCAAGTGGGAAGTACCTTATCCTCAGTTGCAAAAAGAGTGAGACTTTTTAACAGAGAAGCAGTGTGGCCTCTCAGCCTCGCTCTCCTTTCTGCTGAAAGAAAGAGAAGTGACTTATCTCATTTGTGAATTCTAAAAAGGAAGGTAGTAGATCTGATACTGCCTACCCCTACCCCCTTATCTCCATCCTTTTCTCGTCCTCTCTCTCTGCCGTTGTCTCTGTCTCTCCCTGACACTCTACCCCGCCAAGCTATACACAGACACCATTGTTTTCATCTTTTGAGCAAGTGTGCCCACAGAAGCACGTATTCTGAATGTTTCTGAAAATAACCTTTCAGTAACCTGATTGAAGCAAACCTAGTTGAGTGTAGAGAGGGGAAAGCCTGGAGTGCTTCAGCTGCGTCTGAGACCTGCAGGGAAGTCTACATAATTGCAGGGTGAAAAATTAAGAAGCCTAGTAAGTTTGTCATTCTAAGAATAACCCATGTTTTCTAATCCAACTATTATCAGCAATAACTCATAAATTTGGCCTCCATTAGTCTGGGACGTTATTTGTTGCTCCCTCAAACCTTCAAACTCTCTGCTATCATAATACACCTAATCCTTTGCTTCAGACTCTTACAGTTATCATTCTAGCCGAGCTTTAGAATCTGATTCATCCTCTTTTAAGAGAACTTGCTCTCATAGAATCCCTACATGCTCCCATGGATATAGGTTCTTTCTTCTCTTTGCCCATCATTTATTTCACTATTCCTTTATTTGAAACTCTATTACCCATGGCTACTTGACACTTTTGCTGTGTAATGTCTGCTGTTACTGTCTCATTTTTAACCTTTTATATATTTTAATTTCTCTATTCACCACAGTTTTACTGTAACTACCCTATCAAATGTCACAAATAATCTCATTATTAAATTAATTCCTTTTATTTCAACCCCCATTTTCTTTGGCCTTGTCTAATTTTAGTGTTGACATATATTGTTTTCTTTCCTCAGAGGTTTCTGGGATACTACCACTATTTTCTGTTCTTCCTCCTTTTGCCTAGTCTGCATCCGGTATAGACAAACATTCCTGTAAGTACAATCTTTGATTATTTTACAACATTTCATCAGATATCTACTGTCCCTCAGACCTAAGTGCTACTAACTCCAAGTATATGGCATGCCTCTTTCTTCTCAACTCCAGTTCTAAATTTTCTTTCATCTAATACGCATCCATCAACACATAATCAACCTCACCAAAACTGACATCATCACTGCTTCCTCCAAAAATGCCCAACTTTTAATGTTCCTACTATCCTTCTGTCATTGTCTCAGGACTGAAATCATAGTGGGCTTTTTGCAACTCTTTTCTCTATCCTGTTCTATTTGAGAGAGCTCTCACTCTTCTCTTTCTTACTTAAACTATGTAGCTCATAACTACGAAATCTTCTTTATTCCCATCAGGATCCTCCCAGGACAAGCCTGGATGACTGCACGCTCATTTCATGCTTGAACTCGTGCAGTAGTTGTCAACCTCCAGTACCACCAATGTACATATTTTCAGTTGGCTGACGTTATAAAGAATGATGTTGCTTATATTTGTCCTACTGTCTTACAACATATAAATTTATTTTCTATACAGTACAAGTCCATTAATGTATCACCAAATTCTATAGCAATGCCTATATATTTACATATTTAATAAAGGTTTGCTGCATTGATGAATGACTAAATAAATGAAGGAATTATCCTCACAGCTACTAATGTTTATAACTTATCTGTCATTCAGATAAGGCAGGTTTTCAGTTCAGTTCAGTCGCTCAGTCATGTCTGACTCTTTGCGATCCCATGAATCACAGCACACCAAGCTTCCCTGTCCATCACCAACTCCTGGAGTTCACCCAAACTCAACTCCATTGAGTTGGTGATGCCATCCAATCATCTCATCCTCAGTCATTCCCTTCTCCTCCCGCATTCAATCTTTCCCAGCATCAGGGTCTTTTCCAGTGAGTCAGTTCTTCCATTCAGATGGCCAAAGTACTGGAGTTTCAGCTTCAACATCAGTCCTTCCAATGAACACTCAGGACTGATCTCCTTTAGGATGGAGTGGTTGGATCTCCTTGCAGACCAAGGGACTCTCAAGAGTTTTCTACAACACCACAGTTCAAAAGCATCAATTCTTCGGTACTCAGTTTTCTTTATAGTCCAACTCTCACTTCCATATAGGACCACCGAAAAAACCATAGTCTTGACTACATGGACCTTTGTTGACAAAATAATATCTCTGCTTTTTGGCTTGAAGCTCAATATTTAGAAAACAAAGATCATGGCATCTGGTCCCATCACTTCATGGGAAATAGATGGGGAAACAGTGTCAGACTTTATTTTTCTCAGCTCCAAAATCACTGCGGATGCCGATTGCAGCCAGGAAATTAAAAGACGCTTACTCCTTGGAAGGAAAGTTATGACCAACCTAGATAGTATGTTAAAAAGCAGAGACATTACTTTGCCAACCAAGGTCCGTCTAGTCAAGGCTATGGTTTTTCCAGTGGTCTTGTATGGATATGAGAGTTGGACTGTGAAGAAAGCTGATCGCTGAAGAATTGATGCTTTTGAACTGTGGTGTTGAAAAAGACTCTTGAGAGTCCCTTGGACTGCAAGGAGATCCAACCAGCCCATTCTAAAGGAGATCAGTCCTGGGTGTTCATTGGAAGGACTGATGCTAAAGCTGAAGCTCCAATACTTCAGCCACCTCATGCGAAGAGTTGACTCACTGGAAAAGACTCTGATGCTGGGAGGGATTGGGGGCAGGAGGAGAAGGGGACGACAGAGAATGAGATGGCTGGATGGCATCACCGACTCGATGGAGGTTGGTTTGAGTGAACTCTGGGAGTTGGTGATGGACAGGGAGGCCTGGCGTGCTGTGCTTCATGGGATCGCAAAGAGTCGGACATGACTGAGTGACTGAACTGAATTGAACTGATCTAGGTTGGTCACAACTGTCCTATCAAGGAGTAGCGTCTTTTAATTTCATGGCTGCATTGACTTTGGAGCCCCCTCCAAATAATGTCAGCCACTGTTTCCACTGTTTCCCCATCTATTTGCTATGAAGTGATGGGACCGGATGCCATGATCTTAGTTTTCTGAATGTTGAGTTTTAACCCAACTTTTTCACTCTCCTCTTTCACTTTCATTAAGAGGCTCTTTAGTTATTCTTCACTCTCTGCCATAAGGGTAGTGCAGCTGCATATCTGAGGTTATTGATATTTCTCCTGGCAATCTTGATTCCAGCTTATGCTTCATCCAGCCCAGTGTTTCTCACGATGTACTCTGCATACAAGTTAAATAAGCAGGGTGACAATATACAGCCTTGACGTACTCCTTTTCCTATTTGGAACCAGTCTGTTGTTCCATGTCCAGTTCTAACTGTTGCTTCCTGACCTGCATACAGATTTCTCAAGAGACAGGTCAGGTGGTCTGGTATTCCCATCTCTTTCAGAATTTTCCACAGTTTATTGTGATCCACACAGTCAAAGGCTTTGGCATAGTCAATAAAGCAGTAATAGATGTTTTTCAAGAACTCTCTTGTCTTTTTGATGATCCAGGGGATGTTGGCAATTTGATCTCTGGTTCCTGTGCCTTTTCTAAAACCAGGTTGAACATCTGGAAGTTTATGACTCACGTACTGTTGAAGCCTGGCATGGAGAATTTTGAGCATTACTTTACTAGTGTGTGAGATCAGCAACATTTAATAGATGAAGAAGTTTTATCCAAGTTAAATGATATGCTTCAGGATATTAAGGAGGAAAATCTAGGATAGATCCCATAATCTATGCATATGTTTTGTATCTCTTTATACATATTACTTCTGATACTACATTTCATTTTTTTTAAATAAAGTTTTATAATTTTAATTCTGTGATTCAATAATGGAATATCTACTGACACAGATATATAGATAGATAAATAGACAGGTAAATAGATAGTATGCCTAAGTTTTTATTTTAAGGCTCTCTGTTATTTGTTGGATTACAAATATCATAGCTAATCACTTAACCTCTCTGGAGGTCGTGAACCACAAAATAAAAATGATATTATTTATCCTTCCCAGTTTACAGATGAAGGAAAATCTGGCATAGGAAAGTTATGATATAAAACAATATACACACTGTCTTGTGAAATTTTATTTCCAGTGATAATCATTTAACCAATTTGATGAAAAACAAGCAGCCATGATCATAAAAAAATTTTTTTAATTGCCTCAGGAAAAGTGACTAATTTTTAAATGAGGATTTTAAATTATGAGACTACTCTTTGTAAAATAACTATCTAATATTAAACTGCAAACATTCTTATACTTTGTCAATCTGATGCTTCTCTTTCTATATGAATATTGTATATCTTATCATATTGCATAAATTATGATAATAAATTTAGTATAAATATTAAGAGTTTTTAATGTGTACAGAGCATAAATATCTAAAGTGAGAAAATTCAAGAGCAGTGGGTAGTTGAGTCTATATGCTTTCAATATTTCTTGATTTTGGCACTTTGCAGAAGTTTTTTCATTTTATCTCAATTATAACACATGAAAAGTCTTTTATTAGGCTCTTCTCAGTGCTATAAAGTGCTTGAAAGTGAGAAGGTGCCCTCAATTAAGTAGGCTGAAAAAACAGAATCCCAGAGTAAGCTCTTCACAGCCTCCAAAAGAAAGTCCTGCTAAATTGGTCTGAATATTTTTAGACTAAACAATCATAAATAAATATGAGTTACATTTATATGCATAGTAAAGTCAGATTATACTCAAGGTTTTTTTTAAAAAATGTGTTGCTTCTAAATCTATTCAACTCTCAAATGAAGAGATTTAACATTTAATTGTAGATGTCTAATGAACATCTGTGGAATATGGACTTAAAAGAATGAGTTGACAGTTCTTAACATAAGATCATAAACTAAATATGTGCCATAAAGTTCTTCCTTTTGTAAATGAGAATTATCCTACATTTCACAGATGTTCCTTACATGTTTCATAAATACTCTAGAGATACAAAATATAATTTATGTGTTCATACTTAGAGTTGCCTTAAATTTTTCAAAAATTAAAAAACAGATTCCCAAATTATGTCTTGATTATAATCATGAAGTACTGAAATGAAGCATTTTTATATGCCTTCCACCTTCTTGCATAACAAAATCAGTATATCTATATACTGGATACATATTTATCAAAGTCTTATTTTGATAATTCTTAGTTCAAATAAAGTATAAAATATATAACTTAATAGTGGTTCCATTAAGAAGTTATCATTCACATAATGTTTTATTTTATTTACAGTTATTTATTTTATTTACAGTTACTTAACAGTTATTTTATTACAGTTATTTTATATTATGCAAGTTATCTTTGA
Source organism: Moschus berezovskii (assembly GCF_049115385.1). NCBI lineage: Eukaryota > Metazoa > Chordata > Mammalia > Artiodactyla > Moschidae > Moschus > Moschus berezovskii. Next base: position 39,756,441 of record NC_142464.1, read on the forward strand.
GTTTTTCCCTACAAAGAAACTAAACAACAATGAAATAGCATATCTGCTATTTAGCAGATCTGTATTTATTACCAGAATAAAGTTAGCATGTCTTCTTGTGTTTGTTTCTTTTATATGGTTTTAAAGGATCTAATGTTAGGTATGAAGATGACCACTGGGTTTTTAAGAAGAATCTTTTTTTAAGTTACAAAAGTATGTATGTATGTATGCATGTATGTATTTTAGAAATAACCATGACCTAAACTGTGAATCATTTTCCTTCTGAAATAAAAGTCATATCAAGAACATTTAAAAAACAGAAAAATTTTAGATTTTTTTTCCTTTTCTTTTTTTCTTATTCTCTCAAATGCCTCAGGATAAAATGTTGCTTGCATGCGTGCTCAGTCACTTCAGTCATGTCCAACTCATTGCGACCCTATGGACTATTAGCCCACCAGACTCTGCCCACAGGATTCTTCAGGCAAGAATACTGGAGTGGGTTGCCATGTCCTCCTCCAGGGGATCTTCCCATCCCAGGGATTGAACCCAGGTCTCTTATGTCTCCTGCAATGGCAGGCAGGTTCTTTATCACTAGCAGCATCTGGGAAGCCCCAAAATGTTGCTTCAGTTCAGTTCAGTTGCTCAGTCATGTCTGACTCTTTGCAACCCCATGAATCACAGCAGACCAGGCCTCCCTGTCCATCACCAACTCCTGGAGTTCACTCAAACTCATGTCCATCGAGTCAGTGATGCCATCCAGCCATCTCATTCTCTGTCGTCCCCATCTCCTCCCGCCCCCAATCCCTCCCAGTATCAGAGTCTTTTCCAGTTTAGGATTCTTAAATTTGAAAAGTCTTCAATGACATTAATTTTATTCTGTAAGACTTTGGAATTACAGAATTCAGACAAGTTTCGAAAATAAGCAAGTACTAGATTAATAGAAGTGTGTGTAATGTGGGTGAATATACACTAGTAATGAGTGAAGAAAGACAAAAATGGGATTAGGCCAACTGGAGAAGAGAAGATTCAGAATGAATAATATAATGCGGTAATATGGTGCAGAGTCCAGACTACATTAATGGCATGATGCTTGACAATTCTGAGCTCTACTTTCCTCATTTCTGAAAAACAGTAATGCCCTTTAAAATTAAATATGTAACATATAAGTCTCATTCAAAAATTTTTAACTACCTGCAGTCAGTTTATGCCTTAAATGTGAAAGATACCGCAGTGACACAAGTAAGCATAGTCTCATTTTTAATACATAAAATTCTAATGGGGACATGAATAAGTACAAAGCAGAATGCAATTACTACAATGAAGTGGAGGGTCTATAAATCTACATGGGAAGGACACTTGTTTTAACTGAGGAGAGTGGAGATCTTCCTATAAAAAAGTATCCACGGAACAGGAAACTGAAGGATGGCACTAGGGAAGAATCAATGGGGATGAAAGAATTAAGCTGACACAAGAGAAAGTTTTCATATAGTCAAGTGGGTTCTTCAGGGGCATAGAAGAAATGAGAAACTTCTCCAAACTCAAAGCATGATATCTACATGGAAAGTAGGAAAGATGATGAGTTTGCAAGTTTGTTAGAAGTCTAGCATGGATTTGGATACACATATTAGACTCAATCCTTTGTTGTTATCTTTTGTGAGCCTTCAGCAAATATAGGATCAGGAAATCCATGGAAGTGTAGAAGATCACCGTGAAAATTCCTATTGAATGAGAACGAAGTAGGACCCATGTCAGAAACTGAAGAAAACTGACTTTGAAAGGATGGAAAGGGAGGAATAGTCTGAAAGAAAACAGAAAGAGGAGCCAGGAATGAAGGAAGAAACAGAAGACTGTAGCATTACAAGAACTAAGGGGAGCATTGCCAAGTAAAGAAAGTGGTAAACATAACCTTTTTCTTACATACAATATTTTATATAAAATATCACTAATGAGAAAGACTAAGAAGTGTGTACCTGATCAGGGAACCAGGAGTCTTCTGATAAGACGGGCACAAATAAGAGAGCTGCATAACAAAAACAAGTTAATCAAGATCCAGTACTGAACACACAGGACAAGAATACAGAATATATATATGGACAGTTCTTTCCTGACCTTTGGCTGTAAAAGGGAGAAAATGGGTTAAACCCTGTGAAATATGAGGAAAGCTTGCCCAACACACTATGAAGATACTTGATGACTCGGTTCCCTTCTCTATCCTTATTTAGAAGGAAGGTTATATTTGAGTACAGTATTTTTTTGTCATTATTAAGTATAACACTCAAAAAAGTATATATTTGAGTACAGTATTTTTTTTGTCATTATTAAGTATAACACTCAAAAAAGATGTTCTTTTAATTATAGACGACTGGAATGCAAAAGTAGGAAGTCAAGAAACACCTGGAACAACAGGAAAATTTGGCCTTGGAGTACAGAATGAAGCAGGGCAAAGGCTAATAGAGTTTTGCCAAGAGACCACACTGGTCATAACAAACTCCCTCTTCTGAAAACACAAGAGAAGAGTCTACACCTGGAAATCACCAGATGGTCAACACCAAAATCAGATTGATTATATTCTTTGCAGCCAAAGATGAAGAAGCTCTATACAGTTAGCAAAACCAAGACCAGGAGAGGACTGTGGCTCAGATCATGAACTTCTTATTGCCAAATTCAGACTTAAATTGAAGAAAGTAGGGAAAACCTCTATACCATTTAGGTATGACCTAAATCAAATCCCTTATGATTATACAGTGGAAGTGAGAAATAGATTTAAGGGACTAGATCTGATAGAGAGAGTGCCTGATGAACTATGGACTGAGGTTCATGACATTGTACAGGAGACAGGGATCAAGACCATCCCCAAGAAAAAGAAATACAAAAAAGCAAAATGGCTGTCTGAGGAGGCCTTACAAATAGCTGTGCAAAAAGAGAAACAAAAAGCAAAGGAGAAAAGGAAAGACATAAGCATCTAAAAATGCAGAGTTTCAAAGAATAGTAAGGAGAGATAAGAAAGTCTTCCTCAGTGATAAATGCGAAGAAATAGAGGAAAACAACAGAATGGGAAAGACTAGAGATTTCTTCAAGAAAATTAGGGAGACCAAGGGAATATTTCATGCAAAGATGGGCTCAATAAAGGACAGAAATGATAGGGAACTAACAGAAGAAGAAGATACTAAGAAAAGATGGCAAGAATACACAGAAGAACTGTACAAAAAAGATCTTCACGACCCAGATAATCACGATGGTGTGATCACTCACCTAGAGCCAGACATCCTGGAATGTGAAGTCAAATTGGCCTTAAAAAGCATCACTACGAACAAAGCTAGTGGAGGTGATGGAATTCCAATTGAGCTATTTCATATCCTGAAAGATGATGCTGTGAAAGTGCTGCACTCAATATGCCAGCAAATTTAGAAAACTCAGCAGTGGCCACAGGACTGGAGAAGGTCAGTTTTCATTCCAATCCCAAAGAAAGGCAATGCCAAAGAATGCTCAAACTACCACACAATTGCATTCATCTCACACGCTAGTAAAGTGATGCTCAAAATTCTCCAAGTCAGGCTTCAGCAATACATGAACCGTGAACTTCTGGACATTCAAGCTGGTTTTAGAAAAAGCAGAGGAACCAGAGATCAAATTGCCAACACCTGCTGGATCATCGAAAAAGCAAGAGAGTTGCAGAAAAATATCTATTTCTGCTTTATTGACTATGCCAAAGCCTTGACTATATGGATCATAATAAACTGTGGGAAATTCTGAAAGAGATGGGAATACCAGACCACCAGACCTGCCTCTTGAGAAAACTATATGCAGGTCAGGAAGCAATAGTTAGAACTGGACACTGGAAAACAGACTGGTTGCAAAAAGGAAAAGGGGTACATCAAGGCTGTATATTGTCACCCTGCTAATTTAACTTACATGAACAGTACATCATGAGAAATGCTGGGCTGCAAGAAACACAAGCTGGAAGCAAGATTGCCAGGAGAAACATTAATAACCTAAGATATGCAGATGACACCACCCTTATGGCAGAAAGTGAAGAAGAACTAAAAAGCCTCTTGATGAAAGTGAAAGAGGAGAGTGAAAAGTTGGCTTGAAGCTCAACATTCAGAAAACTAAGATCATGGCATCTGGTCCCATCACTTCATGGGAAATAGATAGGGAAACAGTGGAAACAGTGTCAGTCTTTATATTTTTTGGCTCCAAGATCACTGCAGATGCTTATTGCAGCCAGGAAATTAACAGACACTTACTCCTTGGAAGGAAAGTTATGACCAGCCTAGATAGCATATTAAAAAACAGAGACATCACTTTGCCAGCAAAGGTCTGTCTAGCCAAGGCTATGGTTTTTCCTGTGTTCATGTATGGATGTGAGAGTTGGACTGTGAAGAAAGCTGATCGCCGAAGTATTGATGCTTTTGAACTGTGGTACTGGAGAAGACTCTTGAGAGTGCCTTGGACTGCAAGGAGATCCAACCAATCCATTCTAAAGGAGATCAATCCTGGGTGTTCACTGGAAGGACTGATGCTAAAGCTGAAACTGCAATACTTTGGCCACCTCATGCGATGAGTTGACTCACTGGAAAAGACCCTGATCCTAGGAGGGATTGGGGGTGGGATGAGATGGGGACGACAGAGAATGAGATGGCTGGATGGCATCACCGACTCGATGGACATGAGTTTGGGTGAACTCCGGGAGTTGGTGGTGAACAGGGAGGCATGGTGTGCTGCGATTCATGGGGTCACAAAGAGTCAGATATGACTGAGCAACTGAACTCAACTGAAGTATGAAAGAAATATTCCCTTAAATATCAGAACTTTGCCAAGAGAAGGAATATACTGACAGTGAGAGTCAATATGTGACACAATAAGCCACCCCAGGAGCTCACAATGTACTAGAGCTAGAAAAGACTACCAAGCCCAGTTCTCTTTAGCAAGACTCAGTACATATCTTCCAATACCAATAATTATGTCTTAGTGGGGGAATTTTTATCACTCATCTATTCCCTCATTTTAACTATTATTAAATAAAAATTATTACTTTGGTATCAGTCACCTTTTGGCCAAAACAAAACAAAAACAAAGCAAACCATCTTTAGTCAACTAGTTAAGAGAATTTACGGATAAAAAGTGAACAGCATCACTTACATACAGATATGCTTACTTATATATTCCTGACCTCTTATAAAAGTCCTTTCTTGTCCTGAAGAAAATTAAATAACTACAATCAAATATGATGATTATGAAGTGTGCAACTGAAAAAGTATAACTACACCTAATTTCTTCCAATTATCTACATAATTTAAAAAAACTAATTTATTGGAATTGAATTGAATATTTTAAAATTTTTCATACTTTCTAAATTCTAAAATTCTCAAAAAACATGCAAATATACCCTATAATTTAGTTTTCTAAAGTAAAAGTGACAATGAAATTACATCATCATAAATTCATGTGATTATTGAAATTAATTATTCCATGTGATTGTAAAAGAGACTATGAACACAATATGTTCAAAGCAATATTGAGGTATTTTCTAAAGCTTAAAATTGGAGTGACATTTTCTCATTAAAGCTAATCTATTCTGGATAACTTGATAAAGCTGATTCTTTTGGAAGACCCAAAAATCTTTAGCCTCCTATTGTCACCTATCATAGCTCCTTTATACCTTCTTAAAATATGAGTTTCCTGGATTTCCAAATACAATGAAATTTAAGGAGATTTCCTGTTATGAGGGGTGTGTACTGCTGAGCCTAAGACAACTATAGAAGTTAATGTAGGGAAGCCATGGACCTCGTCCTTCATGAGGTGTATACCTAGGGCAACATGCTAATTTTTCATTTGAACTGGGAGTAGCGATTCTGTCCCTTACAGTATCTTTCTGCTTCTAAATATTTCAAGTGACCGGGCTAAATTTCAAAGTTTATATTATTCCGTTCTGTTGCCTGTACAATTTTGGATTTTTTTTTTTTTTAGCTTACTCTTGTCTGAAATTCAGGAGAACCAGTAAGTTCTTCTATTTTGTCTTTTTTTTTTTTTATCCATTTCACAGTAGTAGATTCTTATTTTTAACAATAATTTGCTAATTTCTCCTTTTCATTTTTAGAATTCTGAATTATGTCATCAAGCAATACTTCCACTGAATTTTTTCATTCATTTTTCTATCCTCAATTAATTTCTCCCTACTTTTAGGATCAACTTATGTGTGAGAACAAAAAAAAAATTAAATTGGAAACTGTGAATGCATGAGGCACACTGTCACATAATGAAAGCAATAAACTAAGGGGAAAAGAAGGAAATAAGTACCCCTTCAGAGGCTTTAACTATTATACCAAATAACAATGAAAGTTTTTGTAAAATAAGTGCTTTATTGCCTAGTTTTAATAAAACAAAACTTTTAAATACCTGTCATTGTTTTTTACTTTATTACTTTGTAAGTATACAACTGAAAATGTCACAAAGTCATCTACTTTCTAATATTCTTCTCTTTATTATTTTGCTAAGTATTAGAATTCCAAAACATTTTCAATTTTCCTGAGCTAAAGTTGCTTTTCTGATTGTTTAAAATGTCTTAGCTGATATACAAATGAAGACAAAATATTTAAAAGTATGCTTAAAAGTATGAGTATGTATTTTCAGTACAATACCTGAGTTGTACCTATAAACATTCTATTCTAAAACTAATACAATTTTGTGTCTAAAGGTATATGTTCAATAAGAGATCACTTTATTAAATGATACTGTAAATAACAGCTATCATTGATTAAAAGCTTGTATGTCAGACTCCACTGAGACACTTTTCTAAATGTATATATGTATCTATTTATATATATATGATTGATATATACATACTGAATATATATGTCTATATTTAAATAATAATCTATATCTAGCATTGTTTCTCCACTTTATACCCAGAAATCAAGGCTTATAACTTATTATATTAATTACATCAAATGAGATGAAATATGATAAAATCCAAATGTTTAGATACCAAAGAAGTTGGTTCAAATTTATAAACCCTTTTATTTCCGAGGCATCAACTCTCAAAGAATACTGGAAGACTTAAAAGAGTTTGGTTCTAATTCTGTCTTGGCTACTTATCTTCCAAATAAACCTCATAGCTGTGAGACCCAGGACAATCCTGACCTGACCATAGTGCAGGAAGAATTTAAGGGGCTTTTAGACCAACCTAGTGGGATTTGGCTCTAAACATCCTTGTTGAAGGCTTTCACATTGGGCTGCACTTTTAAAAACTGGTTTTATAAAATTTCTCAAGGTCAAGTCTTCCCTGAATATATTGATATTCACTACTGATTATTTTCCTCTATAGGCAAGAAATTCAATAATGCTAAAAACCAGGACTCAAAAGTCAATCTTTGAAGACTCAAGTTTGTATCTATTAATAATTTAAATTCCATTTCAGTTTAGGAAATAAGCAAAGGTCATCTCAGTGTTTTTAAGTCTTTTAAAGCCTCATGTTATATTTGATTATGAAAGATACATATACATACACATTGTTCAATATGGTTCTAAAGATGAAAAGACATTCCTTTTTGGTTACATACACATAGTCACATGGTAAGATACATATTTTTTATGATAAAACACAATAATATCATAATGCCAGACTGTGATATCATTTTTATGGGTTGTGGCCTTTCTTTTTGTGATATAAAGGTCTATCTGAGCACATAGCATGATGGAGGGAAAATCTGAAACTAAAAGGTCATCTAAAAGGTCAAATTCATGAAGCATTCAATATTCATTCTTTCACTTTTTATGACTGCTCTTTAAAAATATCACTGTAAGCTGTGATTTATATAAATATATGAATCAATGGGAAAGTTATCCTCTTAACAAATATGCATAGTCAAACCAATCAAGTTCAGTTCAGTTCAGTTCAGTTCAGTTGCTCAGTCGTGTCCGACTCTCTGTGACCCCATGAATCACAGCACGCCAGGCCTCCCTGTCCATCACCAACTCCCGGAGTTCACTCAAACTCATGTCCATCGAGTCGGTGATGCCATCCAGCCATCTCATTCTCTGTCGTCCCCTTCTATTCCCGCCCCCAACCTTTCCCAGCATCAGAGTCTTTTCCAGTGAGTCAACTCGTCACATGAGGTGGCCAAAGTATTGCAGTTTCAGCTTTAGCATAAGTCCTTCCAATGAACACCCAGGATTGATCTCTTTTAGAATGGACTGGTTGGATCTCCTTGCAGTCCAAGGGACTCTCAAGAGTCTTCTCCAACACCACAGTTCAAAAGCATCAATTCTTTGGCTATCAGCTTTCTTCACAGTCCAACTCTCACATCCATACATGACCACGGGAAAAACCATAGCCTTGACTAGATGGACCTTTGTTGGCAAAGTAATGTCTCTGCTTTTTAAACTGTACCAGACATAAAAAAAAAGAAGTGGATATTCTCTCCTGAAAAGGTAGATTACAATGGGCAAGCTAGTCCTTTGCATGTCTGAAACTTAAAAAAAATAAATAAGTAAATCATGTAAAAGAACATTATTTTAAAAGTTTGGTCAATGGAGGAACATATTTATAAATGTTCCTAGAATATAATGGTATGGAGAAAAAATAATTTATAAGCAGTTCTCACAACATTTACTCTTTGGAGATTTCTTTTATGTTAGCATATACTTAGTAGTTTGATTGGGCTTCCCAGTGGCTCAATGGTAAAGAATCTCCCTACCAATACAAGAGATACAGGAGTCATGGGTTTGCTGTCTGGGTTGGGAAGATCCCCTGGAGAAGAAACTGGCAAGCCACTCCAGGATTCTTGCCTGAGAAATCCCATGGTGGACTACAGTCCATGAGGTGTCAAAAGAGTCAAAGATGACTCAGCAATTAAACCAAAAAAAAGACAGTCCTTGAAGGACATGAAGACTTTGGAAGAGGAAGACTTAGAGCAGGTTTGTTATAATCGTAAAAGTGCACAAGAAAGTGAATCAGAAATCCACTTTACTCATGGTACATAAAAGAAAAGAAATGCAACATATTCCCAATAATACATTGATAGTAGTCTAAAGATTTGCAAAATTCAGAGACGGAAGAAAACATCAAAGGATTAAACCACTGCAAAGAATAGACCAGTTTACTACAGTAACATAATTTCAGGTAATGTTTAGGAAACAATAGTATGATTTATATTTACATGATGCAATGTTTGCACTTTACATAAAGAATAAAATATATACATTTAAGTCATGTGAATTTTATCATAGGCCCTATTAAAAATAGATATAAGAAATAATCCAACTTCTACCATCAAATGCTTCATTCCATAAGCATTGTTTACATATCTTATTATAATGTTAAACCTTTTAAATTCTAGATCTTGAAATCCTCTGCTTCACATCAGCAACTTTAAAGTACGCCAATTCAGGTACGGGTAAATATTCAGGTGACATTTTCTCATTGCAAATGGCAAAATCTAGAAACAAGCTTTAAAGAAAAATCAACCTCAGGTTTTACATTTAACCTGAATTCCATGGACCTATATTTTAAAGCATTATGTTAATCTCATTCTACTCTTTAGATGTGACCTTGAGCAAGAGGAAACTGGCATAAGAAGAATTATCTTGCTTAGGATAGTTTCGTTATGATATTCACAGACAGTAATCCATTGGAACCTGCAGTACAAAGACATTTTTTTCTTTATTGTGCTACACTAAAGTTCCAGAGATAGTCCTCATTTCCTCTGCTGTATGCATCTACCACACACTGTTCTTACTTGCTTTAGCTGACATAGCAGCCTGTATAAAAGAAGGTTTTCATTCTTTTCTTTTTTTTTCCAGTATGACCACATGGGTAAAAGTGAGGCTGAAAGTCAGCTTAATATGCAGCAGTCACATTGCTCAAGTATTCAGGTAAGTGACTTGTGTCTAGGTGGCTGCATGAACCAGCCATTTCAAATCAAAGTAACTGGATTCCCAAATGAATTAAGGTTAAAGCTAATTTGAATTATGGAATTCAGTATATATTTCTGGGGTACCATAAAAATGTAATAAATGTAGCAAAATCATGACTGAGCTTTACACATGATACATGAACTCTGTCACAGAAAAAGAGAATATGACACAGGTAAATAAAATTATATTGCTTAAATTCAGTAGAATTTTATCCAGGTCTTTTGTCATATATGTTAGGATCACATATTTGACTATGTGGATAAGAACAAACTGTGGAAAATTCTTCAAGAGATGGGAACACCAGACCACCTGACCTGCCTCTTGAGAAATGTGTATGCAGGTCAAGAAGCAACAGTTAGAACTAGACATGAAAAAACAGATTGGTTCCAAATTGGGAAAGGAGTATGTCAAGGCTGTATATTGTCACCATGCTTATTTAACTTATATGCAGAGTACATCATGAGAAACGCTGGGCTGGATGAAGCACAAGCTGGAATCAAGATTGCCGGGAGAAATATCAATAACCTCAGATATGTAGATTTATGGCAGGAAGCGAAGAACTAAAGATGAACGTGAAAGAGAAGAGAGAAAAAGTTGGCTTAAAGCTCAACATTCAGAAAACTAAGATCATGGCATCCGGTCCCATCACTTCATGGCAAATAGGTGGGGAAACAATGGAAACAGTGACAGACTTTATTTTGGGGGGCTCCAAAATCACTGCAGATGATGACTGTAGCCATGAAATTAAAAGACACTTGCTCCTTGGAAGAAAAGTTATGACCAACCTAGACAGCATATTAAAAACCAGAGACATTACTTTGCCGACAAAGGTCCATCTAGTGAAAGCAATAGTTTTCCCAGTAGTCATGTACGGATGTCAGAGTTGGACTATAAGGAAAGCTGAGTCCTGAAGGATTGATGCTTTTGAACTGTGGTGCTGGAAAAGACAGTTGAGAGTCTCCTGGACTGCAAGGAGATCAAATCAGTCCATCCTAAGGGAAATCAGTCCTGAATATTCATTGGAACGACTGATGCTGAAGCTGAAACTCCAATATTTTGGCTACCTGTTGCAAAGAACTGACTCCTTGGAAAAGACCCTGATGATTGGAAAGATTGAAGGCAGGAGGATAAGGGGACGACAGAGGATGAGATGGTAGGATTGCATCACCAACTCAATGGACACGAGTTTGATTAAGCTCCAGGAGTTGGTGATGGACAGGGAAGCCTGGTGTGCTGCAGTCCATGGGGTTGCAAAGAGTAGAACAGAACTGAGCAACTGAACTGAACTGATGTGCATTTTCATAAATAGTATGTATTTACTATTATGAATTTGGCTTACATGTCAAGTGTTTGGTTATTGAAAACAAAAGGAAAAAAGATAAATTAACTAAGTCTGAAATCCCAATGAGCCTGTCATTTTGATCATGTCATTTTACTTCTTCATGTAATACTTTCTCCTCTGTAAAATGAACAGACCTAACTGCAACAGCATCTCTTTAACAGGTTAAAATGGAGTTCACAGATAATGTAACCACCTATACACACTTGACTTCAACATAATCAATATAATTAACCAACCATACTATAAAGGAAAAGCACAGTTTCATGATAAAATGATTTGTATCTGAATGTATAAATGCTCTGGCACAACTATACAGAAGACATAGATAAAGTCCACGGGTGCTTACAAACTCTGTAGAGATCAAGCTGAAAGAACAATAAGTGAAACTTTTAAGAGGTTTATGTGAATGCATGCGCATTTGCTCAGTTGTGTCCTGTTCTTTGCAATCCCATGGACTGTAGCCCTCCAGGTTCTTTTGTCCATGGAAATTTCCAGGCAAAGATGCTGGAGTAGGTTACCACTTCCTATTCCAAAGGATCTTCCCAACCCAGTGATCAGAACCCACATCTCCTGCATCCCCTGTATTGGCAGGCATATTCTTTACCACTGCACCACATGGAAAGCCTTTTATGAGGTTCAGTCAGTTCAGTTCAGTCGCTCAGTCGTGTCCGACTCTCCGCGACCCCATGAATCACAGCACGCCAGGCCTCCCTGTCCATCACCAACTCCCGGAGTACACTCAAACTCATGTCCACAGAGTTGGTGATGCCATCCAGCCATCTCATTCTCTGTCGTCCCCTTCTCCTCCCGCCCCCAACCTTTCCCAGCATCAGAGTCTTTTCCAGTGAGTCAACTCGTCTCATGAGGTGGCCAAAGTATTGGAGTTTCAGCTTTAGCATCAGTCCCTCCAATGAACATCCAGGATTGATCTCATTTAGAATGGACTGGTTGGATCTCCTTGCAGTATAAGGGACTCTCAAGAGTCTTCTCCAACACCACAGTTCAAAAGCATCGATTCTTCGGCGATCAGCTTTCTTCACAGTCCAACTCTCACATCCATACATGACCACGGGAAAAACCATTGCCTTGACTAGACGGACCTTGGTCGGCAAAGTAATGTCTCTGCTTTTTAATATACTATCTAGGTTGGTCATAACTTTCCTTCCAAGGAGCAAGCGTCTTTTAATTTCATGGCTGCAATCAGCATCTGCAGTGATTTTGGAGCCCAAAAAAACAAAGTCTGACACTGTTTCCACTGTTTTTCCATCTATTTCCCATGAAGTGATGGGACCAGATGCCATGATCTTTGTTTTCTGAATGTTGAGCTTCAAGCCAACCTTTTCACTCTCCTCTTTCACTTTCATCAAGAGGCTTTTGAGTTCCTCTTCACTTTCTGCCATAAGGGTAGTGTCATCTGCATATCTGAGGTTATTGATATTTCTCCCGGCAATCTTGATTCCAGCTTGTGCTTCTTCCAGCCCAGCGTTCCTCATGATGTACTCTGCATATAAGTTAAATAAGCAAGGTGACAATATACAACCTTGACGTACTCCTTTTCCTATTTGGAACCAGTCTGTTGTGCCATGACCGGTTCTAACTGTTGCTTCCTGACCTGCATACAGGTTTCTCAAGAGGCAGGTCAGGTGGTCTGGGATTCCCATCTCTTTCAGAATGTTCCACAGTTTATTGTGATCCACACAGTCAAAGGCTTTGGCATAGTCAATGAAGCAGAAATAGATGTTTTTCTGAAACTCTCTTGCTTTCTCCATGATCCAGCGGATGTTGGCAATTTGATCTCTGGTGCCTCTGCCTTTTCTAAAACCTGCTTGAACATCTGGGAGTTCACGGTTTACATACTGCTGAAGCCTGGCTTGGAGAATTTTGAGCATGACTTTACTAGCGTGTGAGATGAGTGCAATTGTGCGGTAGTTTGAGCATTCTTTGGCATTGCCTTTCTTTGGGATTGGAATGAAGACTGACCTCTTCCAGTCCTGTGGCCACTGCTGAGTTTTCCAAATCTGCTGGCATATTGAGTGCAGCACTTTCACAGCATCATCTTTCAAGACTTGAAATAGCTCAACTGGAATTCCATCACCTCCACTAGCTTTGTTCGTAGTGATGCTTTCTAAGGCCCACTTGACTTCACATTCCAAGATGTCTGGCTCTAGGTCAGTGATCACATTATCGTGACTATCTTGGTCGTGAAGATCTTTTTTGTACAGTTCTTCTGTGTATTCCTGCCACCTCTTCTTAATATCTTCTGCTTCTGTTAGGTCCATACCATTTCTGTCCTTTATCGAGCCCATCTTTGCATGAAAAGTTCCCTTGGAATCTCTAATTTTCTTGAAGAGCTCTCTTGTTTTTCCTATTCTGTTGTTTTCCTCTATTTCTTTGCATTGATCACTGAGGAAGGCTTTCTTATCTCTCCTTCTTATTCTTTGGAACTCTGCATTCAGATGCTTATATCTTTCCTTTTCTCCTTTGCTTTTCGCCTCTCTTCTTTTTACAGCTATTTGTAAGGCCTCCTCAGACAGCCATTTCGCTCTTTTGCATTTAACTCCTGTAACTGTAACAGGAATGTCTACCTATATTTGCTCAGTCATGTCCGACTCTTTGCAACCCCGTGGACTATACAGTCCATGGATTTCTCCAGGCCAGAATACTGGAGTGGGTAGCCTTTCCCTGCTCCAGGGAACTTCCTAACCCTGGGATCGAACCCAGGTCTCCCACATTGCAGGTGGATTCTTTACCAGCTGAGCCACAAGGGAAGCCCTTTATGAGGTTGCTGCTACTGCTGCTAAGTCACTTCAGTCGTGTCCGACTCTGTGTGACCCCATAGACGGAGGCCCACCAGGCTCCCCTGTCCCTGGGATTCTCCAGGCAAGAACACTGGAGTGGGCTGCCATTTCCTTCTCCAATGTGTGAAAGTGAAAAGTGAAAGTGAAGTCGCTCAGTCATGTCCGACCAATAGCGATCCCATGGACTGCAGCCTACCAGGCTCCGCCATCCATGGGATTTTCTAGGCAAGAGTACTGGAGTGGCTTGCCATTGCCTTCTCCTTTATGAGGTTAGTGGGGCTCAAATACCATAAATTTCATTTCCCTCAGTAAAGAGATTTTCTAAAATTGTGATTAAGCAAAATTCAGTCTGTTATCAGTTTACGTGGTAGTTGTATTCTTAGAAAAATCATTATCCTTTCAGTTCAGTTCAGTTCAGTTCAGTCGCTCAGTCGTGTCCGACTCTCCGCAACCTCATGAATCACAGCATGCCAGGCCTCCCTGTCCATCACCAACCCCCGGAGTTCACTCAAACTCATGTCCACAGAGTCGGTGATGCCATCCAGCCATCTCATTCTCGGTCGTCCCCTTCTCCTCCAGCCCCCAACCTTTCCCAGCATCAGAGTCTTTTCCAGTGAGTCAACTTGTCGCATGAGGTGGCCAAAGTATTGCATTATCCTTTAAAACCACACAAAAATTAAATTTCCTTTTATGGAAAATGGAGATGGGTCTAAGCTCAGATAATTATATTATAAAAATAGGGCAATGCTTTCCTATGAGAAACTCTTCTGAGAATGACAGATATTAGCATCCCTTGTTCTGCCCACTAAGCAGAAGCAGAAGCCAATATGAGGCAATCTCTCTCTAAAAAACAAACAAACAAACAAAATCTACATTTTCTGTTAATTTCCTCAGAGTATTTACTCCTGGGATGGTCTGTTTCAAGCTACCAACATGATGTCAATGTGTGAAGACTTGGAACCTATCCTTAAGATAGATGATTCTCACACCACTGGTAAGGCCTGTTAGCCACTGCATTAACCAACAAAACTACAAAATTCCAAAATGTCCCTTTGAGAACCACTAACTAAAGTGACCTGTTGAATTTCACTTACAATTTTATGATAAAACTTGAAATCAAAAATTTTTATTATCACTTTTAATTTTTACTATATATATTATTTTTTCTCATTCTGTGTCTTTTATGTACATATATGAAATGTTCTCCTACACTAAGAATATACAGAAAAAGTTACTTTTGGATACTAAAGTATTTAGTAAGAACATCCTATTCCCAAGGTAATCCATTCATTTAAATTCATTCAGCATTTATTGACCATGCCAGGTTCCAGTCCTGGTTTTGGAATGAGCAACTTGAATCTTCTCAAGAACTAGATAAGGTAATAAAAACATTAAAAAAAAAAAAAAAACTTCTTAAAAAAATTAAAGTATTTGATGGAGTTTATAAAATAGATAAGTGAAGATTAGAAAGTTAAGTTTTATTAAAGCTAATATATATGGAGTATTCTAAGAACAAACAAAATATTTACAATGCTTAAATTTTTGCATTTTTATACTATAAAATTGTTACAGAACTAGAACTCTCTATATGGAATTAGTTGTTTGTATTAAGGAATGATGTGTTATAATAAGAAGACAATGGGATTTCTTATTCACTAAACTATTCATTGAGCTCTGCTACCTTATTAACCAAGTGACCGTGGGCAACTTTCTGAACTGAAAAATGAAAATTATAATGGTCTTTGCACTGGACCTTTTTTTTTTAAATGTAGTTGATTTACAATGATTCAGGTGTACAGCAAAGTGATTCAGTTATCACATATGTATTTTTTCAAATTCATTTTCATTATAGGTTATTACAAGATACTAAATACAGTTTCCTCTTTGTGCTGGGTTTTAAGATTTAAAATAACATAGCATTGTATTTGGCATGCAGGAGCATTATAAGCAATATTATATGATAGCTCACATTTCTACTCCTGGACCTTAAGTCTTCATGGAAGATTCATTCTCCTACCTTTATAATGTCTAACACAATGCCTTGCACAATTTTATGTTCAGTAAATATTTGTAGAATGAATCAGTTCCAAAAGCAATGAGCATATCGTGACACTGTTTATTTTAAAGTGATACTGTACAAGTGCATATAATCAATCACAATACTGATAACACAACTTTATAAAAAAATAAAATGAGTAAAAATTCCATAGATATGAAAAATCGATTATTAGTACCAAGTTACTATAATCTACACATACTATAATTATTGCCTTCTGATTATTTGTATTAATTTAGTACTTGTATTATATTAGCATTTTCAGTGTATCTTATTCTTTATCTTCTCAGCACCTCTATGGAGAAGATAGGCACTTGTTCCTTTCAAGGCATATTCCAGAAAGGCCAGTCTCAGTGGCTTCATACTCGTTAAGGCCATATATCAATAAAGCAGAAGAATAAAGAATACACTCAGAACTGCTATACTTTTGGTTTGGTGTTTTAGTCAGTCATGTCTGACTCTTTTGATCCCATGGATTGTAGTCTGCCAGGGTCCTCTGTCCATGGGATTTCCCAGGCAAGGATACTGGAGTGGGTTGCCATTTCCACCTCCAAAACATCTCAAACTAGGGATCAAACCCGCATCTCTTGCATTGCAGGCTGCTGTTGCTGCTAAGTCACTTCAGTTGTGTCCGACTCTGTGCGACCCCATAGACGGAAGCCCACCAGGCTCCCCCGTCCCTGGGATTCTCCCAGCAATAACACTGGAGTGGGTTGCCATTAGTCTCCTGCATTTCAGCTGGATCCTTTATGACAGAGCCACCAGGGAAGCCCATGCCACCAAGGAAACCCATTTTAGTCACTCTATAATTATTAAACCATGGTAATTTTTGTAATAAGGTAATGAGGATACACAAAGCAATTTCAGAATACACACTTCACATAGAACATCCACATTTTAAGAATCTTTATTTTGAAGAAAACAGTATAAGAAATCTTTCTCCTTTATCTACTTAGGGAAAGCAAATAATAGTATTTACAGAAAGTAAATAATAATCACAGTATTATACTGTGATTATTTTGTATGAAATATCTAAATATTTAGAGCACTGCCCAGTCCCACCCTGCACACTAATACATATTTTCCTCTTAATTATCATGTTTCTCTTTAATTTTCATTAAAATAAAATGGCTGGCATTTAAATTTATCAGGAATTTTCTGGCAGTCCAATGGTTTAGACTCTGTGCTTTCTCTGCCTGGGCTGGATGCCTGGTCAGGGAACAAAGATCTTGCAAATTGTGTGGTGCAACCAATAAATAAATAAAATCATGTAAACCCATGTATTATTTCTCAAAGTTTTAATAAATCTTACTGTCTTCATTAAGAATACATGTTGTTTTGAATTTGCCTATGGAAAAACTTGGATAGATTGGATATTTCTCACATACCCTGAAGCTTTCAAATACAGTTTACAGGTTTGTATTTTTTTAAATCTTTCATTGTATTATAACTCAAATATTCCTTGATTTCTTTGACCACAGAATTGATTCCTGAAGGAAAAGATTTTTATATCTGTAGAACATTCCAGTGCATGTAACAGATCATTTGTTACAATATTTTCTTTCTTCACTCCTTTGCTTTTTACATAGAGAAACTTATCTGAAACATGAGGTCTAGTTCATGGATGAGTATACCTTTAAATATTCAATGCATTTCAGACTTTTTGTTTTAAATATTAGTTTGTGATTAACGGTATGAAAAATGAGAACTAAATAAAATTATAATGTTTATGAAATAATCTGCTATTTTCCATTTTAACAAGAATAATTGTGACTTTCTGAGCTCAAAAAAATTAATAACATTACCACAAATTTGTTTTGGCAAAGTATAAATATCTATCTTTGTACTGGGTCAAAGTTTATGAAAAGTACTGCATTCCTATCTATTATCTTGATAGAGAATCAGAGATTTCCCTACACTCCAAAATAAAAAATGATGCAGTTTAATTAAACACTGGGAAACTTCACTGAATAAAAATTTAGCTACCATTTACGAAAAAGCAGTGGACACTTCAATAAAATTGATTTCCTCTTCTCTTTCTTTTCTATAGTAACACTTTGATGTACCACACATATCTTTTAAAATATGACAGCTAATTTTAAGAATGCACTGGCATGATAAAAATTTCTTTTCTAATGCATTCATCCAAATTTCAAACTGTTAGCTAGAAAGACTACAGTCAATAGAACAGAGCCTAAGCGATAACCTTTATCTCTAGGCAACTTGGACAGGCAAGATAAATGGAACAAAAGATACATTGGACAGTTTTGGTTTTGTTTCTTCCTAGCAGGTTATTTCCAACATATTACTTTGTATTTCTTAAATTCCAAGCTTTCATCTCTTTTTCAATAGTCAAAATTTGTTTCAAGTCAAGGCTTTTTGAAATACTGAAAATCCAGAAGTGAAAAAGAAAATACAAACAGAAAGTAAATAATAGAAAACAGTTATGAAAGGCTGTCATCTACAAAGCACTGTTTGGGATTGGAGAGGCACTATCTTAGTGAATTCTTAAAACCACACTATTAGGTAAGAATTATGATTCTCATTACACAGATAAGAAAATTGAGGCTTACAGACTACCTTGTACAAAATCACACTGTTAGGGAATGAAACTGGACCCTGACTGATGTGACAGCACAATTCCCCAAAGTGTAATATAAAGAGTGCACTTTTATAGAAAGGGAGTTTATATAAAGCACAATCAAATAAAAAAGCAAAAAAAAATTCTAAAGTGAATAAAATAGATTTAACATGACAATATAACTGAACAAAATCCTTGTTTAAGTCCATCTTGTTCCCACTATCTCATTCCTCAAAATTTTAAACTTTCTGAAAATATGGTTTAAAATCTTTACAAAACCAGTTTCAAGAATGAACATCAAAATGAGTTAAGTTTGCTCTATTAATAAATAACATAGAAAACCTCATTGCTTTTATTTCTAATACCAGTGGCAAAGTCATTATATTGAGGAAAAATCATTTTATAATAAGACTATACTTTCTTGACATTCTCACTATTATGAATGCTTTAATATGTAAGTCACTAGTCATGAAACTCAGATTTAAATATATAGTAATATGCATCATATTTATATTCATCTTAAATGATTTTAGAACAATTCAATGATTTGTAAAACATGAACATTATAAAACTATTATAATTAAAATATCCAATTTTTAAATCTCTTATATGCTGAGAATAGTTCATCTAGTTAATGTTTGAATACCTTTTCTGATGAAGAATTTATTACTTCCCAAAGAGTCCATCTCCAGACATTAGTAATTATTCCCAATGCCTTCCCATCATACTATGGTATTATTGTTTTCACTATGTCTAGGCATGATACGTTACGACTGAGCGACTGAACTGAACTGAACTGATGCATGATACAATTAATATTTTGACCTAGAAGGCATTTCTTATAGATTTGCCATTATTATTTATGAAGTGGCTAGTTCTCAGAATTTTACACTGAAATAATAGTTATGTACTGTGATTCTGGGAAAAAAAAAAAAAAAAACTCCAATCTAAATATTCCTCCAGTAGACTTCTCCTATCTTTATGGAAGCAATATGTTTTGGTTTAGAAAAGTCTTTATCAAATGTCAAAATGTGTGCTTTAGAAGGTATAAGATGATGATATAAAGGATTATAGTCACAGCAATTTAGTGATAAAACTAGGATAGGAAATGAACCTGAATTTTTATTAGATGTGTGTGATATTTCTAAATTAAATAGGTACAGAAAGATGCAATTAGCATCAAAACCACTTAATATTAAAGTAACCAGAAAAACTGGCCAATTATGACTTAATTGTCAAACTTCTATGCTATTGTAAGCAACTCATTCATATTTTTGAGTCTCGAGTCTATCATACTAAATGGGAATGCAGAGCAGTGGTTTTAATGAATAAGTATTTTCTATTTTAAGTCTTTAAGTTGTTGGGCACGTTCTGACTGCAATCACTAAAATTTATAAATTTCTTCTCATTTATTTTCCCTAAAATTTATCTAAAACATGAAAAAATAACATCAGATATCCTATCCTAGTAAACTGAATTGGTATCAATGAAAATCATTAAATTGATAGTAATTGAAAGATTCTTTAAAATTAGTATTGCAATTTGAAGTTTACTTTTCTATTTACAATGTAAATAGCCACTTATGGAAACTAAAAATGATGTTCTATGAGTGTAATTATGAAACACAATCCTGGAAATAATCAAATGTAAATGAATGCCTAAAATGAATTATCTAAGGAACATTGCACATGTATTGTCAGATAAAAACAGCATACCTAACTTGAAAATGTATATTTTTATGAGGCATACTATTATGTTTTACTCTCTTGCCAATTTTCAGTCACCATAAATGCATAGAAAAGAAAAGCACATTTTAGACTAATTAGCATACAAACCAAAAAGTTACTATATATGAATTTAAGAAGGCAGCACAATATCATACCCAAAGTGGCCTAAAGTGTTGTGCTACGTCTATCTTAAGCACTAAGCCTTTTATCACTGTGAACTTGAATAAATGATAGTCTCTAGATTTGGAATAATGCATTTCTCAATTCATGTCACAGGTGTCCCTTAAAGTCCCACTCAAAATTCATCTCCTAGTTTACAATTTTAACGATTATAATTATCATACTGTTTCTCCTTTATCCAAATGCCTCATATTCATTAATGTTTCATTTACACAAAATTTGTGAACATTTCCTGTGCTGGGACCCTGGGCTTAGGTCTAGGGATGTAGTACTAGACCAGTGTGATATATGTAACCTCACAGAGCAGACTTCTGCTGCTGCTGCTGAGAAGTCACTTCAGTCGTGTCTGACTCTGTGCGACCACCAGGCTCCCCCGTCCCTGGGATTCTCCAGGCAAGAACACTGGAGTGGGTTGCCATTTCCTTCTCCAATGTGTGAAAGTGAAAAGTGAAAGTGAAGTCGCTCAGTCGTGGCCGACCCTTAGCGACCCCACGGACTGCAGCCTACCAGGCTCCTCCATCCATGGGATTTTCTAGGCAAGAGTACTGGAGTGGCTTGCCATTGCCTGAGTAACAGCTATTTATTGAGCATTTACTATGCCAAGTTGTTGGCCTACATTATGTAATCTTCAAAACAATTTCCTTTAACAAGTATATTGGATACAACTTTTTACCATTGTATTTACTATGGGTAACTGCAATAGCTATTTTTTGTGACTGGAAGGGTTAATTTTGACTCCAAGCTTAATCTGTTTCTCTGACTTTAACCCTTGTTTTGCTGCTACAGCATACAGAAAGTCCTGCCTCAGGGAACCCTGCCCACCTCTGCTTGACCCTTAAATAAAGTCGCTTTGTTAGCTCACAGGGAGATAACCTGAACCTGCCTACCTGTTAATGACTCTGACATCTTTGGGCTCCTTGTATAAGGAGTGGCACTGCTAATCACTGTGGATCAGAAATTCATGTCTACTGCTTGCCAGTGTGGCTGAGAAATTCACATTTGGAGGGTCAGAATTATTGATAGTTATGACATTCTTGTTTATTGATGTGATAGGAAATATTACATTTCACACCACCTGTGAAATGACTAACATATCTTTCTGCCTAAGGCATGCCATCTAGGAGATATCTGCAAGAATTAAATGGTCTTTTTACTTTGTTTCCTTACCTCCCCCATTTCTGATCTAGAAAAGAACCTGGCATCCAGCCCCCAACAAGATGGTTATTTTGAGACATTAGTCTGCCATCTTCTTGGTTAGCTTGCTTTCCAAATAAAGTTGTATGCCTTACCTCAGCACCTTATCTGCACATTTATTAGCCTATTGTGTGGTAAGCAGAGTGAGCTTGGACTTGGTAATACTTTCTTATGAGATACTGAAAGAAATTGTATTTTTTTCTTAGAAGCAACTAATAGGACCAGTGAGCACATTATTCATTCATGAGGAGTTTTCAATTACAATATAATCTGTGAGATTAAAAAAGAATCATCTCAATTTACCAATTTAGAATCTACATTTATCAGACTATGATGAAGTTGGGACATCTAAAATTGGTAAGTATTTGAATCTCAGCAAGAGTTTAGAAGACTAAATAATTGTTAGGATTATTGCATGTTAGTCACACAGGTTTGGTTTGAAATTATCATCTTTATCTCAAGTGAAGTCAAGTGGGCCTTAGAAAACACTGTTTTTTTTTTTACTCTTTTTTTTTTATTGGAGGCTAATTATTTTACAATATTATATTGGTTGGTTTTGCCATACATTGATATGAATCCACCCCTGTTATTAATAAAGCTAGTGGATGCGATGGAAATTCCAGGAGAACTATTCAAAACCCTAAAGGATGATGTTATCATGATGTTGCATTCAACATGTCAGGAAACCTGGAAGACCTAGCAGTGGCCACAGGACTAGAAAATATCAAGCTTCATCCCAATTTCCAAGAAGGGTAGTACTGAAGAATGCTAACCATTAGACAATTGCACTCATCTCCCATGCTAGTAATGTCATGCTTCAAATCTTGAATGCTACCATTTAGCATGATACAAACCAAGAACTTCCAGATGTCCACGCTGGGTTTAGAAAAGGAAGAGGAACCAGAGATCAAATTGCCAGCATTTACTGGATCATAGAGAAAGCTAGGGAATTTCAGAAAAAATCATCTACCTCTGTTTCATTGACTATGCTGTAGCCTTTGACTCTGGATCACAATAAACTGTGCAAAGCTCTTAAACAGATGGAAATACCAGACCATCTTACCTGTCTCCTGAGAAACCTCTATACAGGTCAAAAAGCAACAGACACAACCCTGGATAGAACAACTGATTGGTTCAAGACTGAGAAAGGAGTATGACAGGGTTGTCTGCTGCCACTCTGTTTGTTTAACCTATATGCTGAGCACATCATGAGAAATGATGGACTGGGTGAGTTACAAACTGGAATCAAGAGAAGCAGGAGAAACATCAACAACCTCAGATATGTGGATGGTACCACTCTAATGGCAGAAAATGAAGAGGA
Organism: Moschus berezovskii; assembly: GCF_049115385.1. Taxonomy (NCBI): domain Eukaryota; kingdom Metazoa; phylum Chordata; class Mammalia; order Artiodactyla; family Moschidae; genus Moschus; species Moschus berezovskii. The sequence continues at coordinate 39,779,537 of NC_142464.1, forward strand.
ACTAAAGAGCCTCTTGATGAGGGTAAAGGAGGACAGTGAAAGAGCCGGCTTAAAACTAAAAAAAAAAAAAAAAAAAAACTGAGATCATTGCATCTGTCCCCATTACTTCATGGCAAATAGAAAAGGAAAGTTAAGTCACTCAGCTGTGTCCTACTTTTTGTGACCTCATGGACTGCAGAAGAGGAAAAGGTGGAAGTAATGACAGATTTCCTCTTCTTGGGCTCTAAAATCACTCCAGATGGTGCCTGCAGCCTTGAAATCACAAGACATTTGCTTCTTCGCAGGAAAGTTATGATAAACCTAGACATAGTGTTGAAAAGCAGAAGACATTACTTTGCTGACAAAGGTCCATATAACCAAAGCTACGATCTTCCCTGTGGTCATGTACGGTTGTGAGAGTGGGACTATAAAGAAGGCAGAATGCCAAAGAACTGATGCCTTCAAACCATGGTGCTGAAGAAGACTCCTGAGAGTCCCTTAGACAGCAAGGAGATCAAACCAGTCAATCTTAAGAGAAATCAACCCTGAATACTTGTTGGAAGAAGGACTGATGCTGAAGCTGAATGTCCAGTATTTTGGGCATCTGATGCAAACAGTCGACTGACTGGAAAAGTCCCTGATACTGGGAAAGATCGAGGGCAGAATGAGAAGAGGGTGTCAGTGGTTAAGATGGCTGAATGGCATCACCAATGCAATGGACATGAACTTGGGCAAATTTCGGGAGATAGTGAGGACTGGGGAGGTCTTTCAAAAGACTAATAGTCTGTTTGCAAATACAGACCATGATCACTGCTTACACCACAAGTGCTATTTAGAGTTGCATCCAGAACAAACCACTTTAAATGTAATTACTAATATATGATAGCATGTTTCTTCTGGGCAGATTGCAACAAGAAGAAATATGAGAAAATCCATTTGCATAAAAATATTGAAATCTAAATAATTCATCCTTTCACTCATTACTGAAAAAAAAAAACAAAAACTGTCATTGAAATTTAAAAGCAAGCTGGCTTGCAAATACAAGCATGATCAAGGACTGGTGATTATAAATTGATTTTGCCTCTGTAATTAAAGGGACAAACTCACTGCAGCTCACTTGCAACATAATAGTATCTCTACCAAAATGTTTCACTGTTCCTGAAATAGAAAGAACAATATGCTATTGCCTTTATTACATAAACACTTATTCATTTATGTAGAAAATTAGCTTATCTAACAGAAACGAGCAACTTGGATATAAATTACTTAAACTCTCTACAATAACTTGGGATAACATTTTATCTTCATAACTGAAATAATGAAAATATCTAACTAATCAATGATCAAATTATATAATAAACAAAATAAAATGAATAAACAATGATAAATTTAATTATTAAAAAGTATAAAATAGTTTAAAAAAGAACACTACAATTGTGTAGTGAAATTATGTACTATAGAGTATAAAAAGACAAATAGAAGTTCATGCTTGACTAAGTATATTGGACATGAAGCTAAACCAAGCCTGTTTATAGAAAGAAGACTGTGTATGTCTCTTTCACTGAGTATTCACAAACATCTACTGTTCTTCTTGTAACTGTCTCTTGAATGCACTATATACAACACAGACTGATGAAGACATTAGAACTACTCATCTAGAATATTTACATGGAAATATACAGAAAAGACACATTTTTTTCATGTGTAATTTTGAAAATGTCATGTCAGCTGCTATTCATTATGCTTAGCCCTTCTTTGAGGCATTTACTTGCCATTCATTTATCTGAGACTATTTAAATCTGAGGAAGAAAGACTGGGAAACAAGAACCATATGAAAGGGAAAAAAACTGAGTAGAAAATTGTTTTTTAAAGAAAAAAATTAAAATAGCAAATTTTATATATATTTCCATATTTATATCATATACTCACACATATATGGAGAATGGACAATATAAGATGTAAAGGTAAGTCAAAAATTGAAATTATACAATTCTTAGGGAGATTTACATAAATCAAATTTTCCATTTCATCTTAATTCCCTAGATGGTTATTCTTTCAGTTTTGGTTAAAAACAACAAGGAGAGATATTATCAGCTTTTACAAGACATTAATTTTAATTTTACTGGATAGTTCCAGTAATATGGAACATATCCTTAGATTCCTAGGGCAGTCTCTCTTACCACTGGCTTTAATATAATGGACTTTAATTGATATGTGTGCATGCGCTAAGTTGCTTCAGTCGTGTCCAACTCTTTGCAACCTATGGACTGCCTGACTGCTCTCTCCATGGGATTCTCCAGGCAAGAATACTGGAGTGGGTTGCCATTTCCTTCTCCAGGGAATCTTTCCAACCCAGGGATTGAACCCAAGTCTCTAAAGTTTCCTACGTTGGTAGGCAGGTTCTTTACCACTAGTGTCACCTACTTAACAGCCTAATGCTCTTCTTTCCTATGTCTCTTGGTCAGTTTCATATGCCCATAATTGTACTTCTAGCCTTTGATGACTCTTCATTTCATCTGTATCAATCAGCTGTTTTGAGAGCTACTTTAGTAATTAATACATTAATTCATAATTGCAGGCACATAGAATTTAAGATCAGTTCAGTTCAGTCACTCAGTTGTGTCCAACTCTTTGTGACCCCACTGACTGCAGCATGCCAGGCTTCCCTGTCTATCACCAACTCCTGAAGCTTTCTCAAACTCTTGTCCATTGAGTTGTTAATGCCATCCATTTATCTCATTCTCTGTCATCCCCTTCTCCTCCTGCCTTCAATCTTTCCCAGCATAAGGTTCTTTTCTGATGAGTCAGCTCTTCACATCAGGTGGCCGAAGTACTGGAGTTTCAACTACAGCATCAGTCCTTCTAATGAAGACTCAGGACTGCTCTCCTTTAGGATGGACTGGTTTGATATCCTTGCAGCCCAAGAGACTCAAGAGTCTTCTCCAACATGACAGTTCAACAGCATCAATTCTTCGGTGCTCAGCTTGCTTTATGGTCCAACTCTCACATCCATACATGACTACTGGAAAAAACATAGCTTTGACTACATGGACCTTTGATGGTAAAGCACTGCCTCTGCTTTTTAATATACATGGCTCTAAAACTGAAACTAGAGAATATATTCCCTGGAATAGCAAAAATTTATGAAATAATAAAGACTGTTGTTTCTATTTGTTTAAGCTCTTTATTAATTGCAGCACTTGGCAGAAAGTGAGCAAGGTGGTACAATGAGAAGTGACCATTAAAAAGTTGAAATATTTTGAAATGACTACCCTGGATTCTAAAACTCATGTGAAAATTATATTTCTACTTAATTTCTCAAACATAAGATATCATCTATTTAAAAACACTGAAGACACATGTTCAAGTACTATATTTAAAATTACTTTTTCTTTACATCTCACATTCTTCTGGGGCCAGGCACAACAGGACAAGTTACAAGTGATAGCCCTGCTCCTTGGTACCATAATGATTTTTCACAGTGAGTGGAAGAAACATTCTTGCAAACCATTTCTCCACCAGTACAGCCAGAATAATTTAAACTCCAACTGGACTACATAAAGTATATTTTACTTAGCATTAACAAATGGTACTCTCAATTCAAACTTCTTTTTAGTAGGGCTTGACAAATGCTAGTGGCCACTCAACTACTGTACTTGAGGGAATGTGTAATGAAAGTTAAAGTAGTAACAGTCAATATCTTACCTTTCCTGTTACAATATCCTGTGTTCATGAACACACATTATCACAAAGGCCCCACCTAGGACCTTGGAAAGGTATCTGTGCTAGTGAGCAGCTTTGTTTCATTTACCTTCTGATAAATCATCTGCCTCTGCACCTATGAGTCATCCGTTACAGAGCTGACTACTTAGATATTTCTATACTAATTAACAAACAAACAAGTGAACAAACACAAAAGAAAACATCATTAAGAAAGAAAAATCCTCATAACCATTCATTCTGAATAGGAAAATCTCTAATGTCTCATCTTCCAGTAACCTCATGAATCCTTTTCTACTTAGCTTTCCAAATCCCTGCTCCTGTCTCCATGAAAATTCCTCTAAAATCCCTCTCAGTATGACCACTAATGATGGCCTACAATTTCAAAATTGGATGTATAATGTATTGAATAATTCTCATATAGCATGTTAACATATATGGCAGGTTGGTGACACTTTTTATGACTACATTCTGATTTTCTTCCTATCTCTCTAATCATTTTTAGTACCTTCTATGAACTTCTCTTCCTCTGTCCTCCCTTTAAATGATTGTCTCCAGAGTTCACTTTACTACATTCTCAGTCTATAATACTCTTTGCATAAACTTTCGGTTCATGCATCATTGGAAAGTCTAAAATATGTGTTTACATTAGATACGACTGATAAGCAACACCTGCACATCTGATGGGCATTTCAAATCAACATGATTAAAATTAAACTGTTTTCCCTTTATCAACATGGAAATTTTCAAAGTTGAAAAGAGAGAGGATTACTGCAATGAACACTCAGCTTTCAATGCCCAACACCTGAGACTAACAAACATTCCTGATCTCATGTTATACATCCCCCACAAAGCTTTATTTTGTTTCATATTTTGATGTTAAATAAAACCCAAAGTTCTATGCCTTTCCATTTGTAAATATATCAGTATGCATCTCTAATTAATAAGGGCTTTTAAATAACATAGCCAATTATTAAAATCAATAATAAATTCTAAATAACAGCTATTATCAAACTGAGCCTATGCTTCAAAGAACTATTCATAAAGCTGGTTGTTCAAATTAGAACCTAAATCCCACAAAGAGCATTTAATTATTGTGTATCTGAAGTCTCTCTTTAATTCTATAATATCACTTGTATTCAACCTCTTTTTCCTTGACATAGCTTTGATTGTTTGTGTGTGTGTGTGTGTGTCTATGTGTGGTTATACTTGATTTTTTCCACCGGTTTTGGTATGTCCTATAAACTGATAACTGGGGCTTCCTTGGTGGCTCAGTGGTAAAGGATTGCCTGCCAAGCAGGAGACACAGGTTTGATCCCTGGGTTGGGAAGATCCCCTGGAAAAGGAAATGGCAACCCACTCCAATATTCTTGCCTAGGAAATCCCATGGACACAGGAGCCTGGTCTGTGATCCATGGGATCGCAAAAGAGTCAGACGTGACTCAGTGACTAAACAAGAATAAACTGTAATCAGATCTAAAGTCCTAATAAACCATATGACCAATTTTTTAAATTAAGAAAATGCCTCATAAATTATGTATTTCTCACTGCACATATCCTGATAAATATAATATATAATTGTTCCACTCCTAGTAATACTGAGATGTAATTTCAGGTTCAGGTAATTTCAGCTTGAGACCTAACTTACGATATTTCCTATCAGTATCAATATACTGGTAACAGTATCCACTGATGGCCATCACCTAGATCTATTATTTTAGTATAGGTTGCAAAGTGGTGATTTTTCTAATTTTATTATCCCCCTGCATTTGTTGCAAATTATCTCCAAGAATGAATTTCCCTACCAAAGAAACTGTTCATATAATATAGGCAGGATAAGTGCTTGATTTTTTCTCTTTAATTATCTATTAAAAGTAACATCTTTCTCCTCCTCACTTACTCTTATACCCATATTTGGTTACACAGCACCTGAGTCAAAGTTTTTAATCTATTCTGAAATTCCTTCTTTCCCTCATTCATGTGTATTTTAGCCAGGTTTTACTTATCTCCAGAGCTTTTCACTGCTCTCTGCTTCTCCGCTTCTCCACTGCTTATCAGTGGCCATAAAATCAGACTCTAGAACTCTGGCTTTGATTTGTAACTCTTCCTCCACTCAACTACTAAAGCAATAATTCAAGATACCAAATCTGACAGTATCATTAAGCAGTTTAAAATACTTAAATTCTTCAACAGTTACTCAACACCTTAAGGTAAAATCCAAAAAAACCTTTCACAATCCCTGCTTCTGTGCCAATCACATTTCCTATGAGCTTTCACTGAGATTTCCGGAATGCAGTTCTACTCAGCTATGTGTGGTCATCTGAACTTGCAGCCCATTTTCACATATTTGCACCTGATAATTTCTAAACCTATAATCTCAATCTCCTTTGTTTCTGCTTTTCGAATCAGCATTCAACATTTCAGACTGAACTCAAAAGTCAACTGTTCAATAAAGTCTTCTCCCATCCTCCCAGACACAACAGGCATTTTGATCTGTGTATTTGTTGCCTTTAGGAAGACGAGATCATACCTACTACATGGTTGAATAATTTGTATGCACATCTATCTCTTTCAATAGACAGAAAGCTCCTCAAAAACATAGGCATTTTCATCATTGCTGAATTATGGTTGGTCCTGTGAAGCATATTAAGTCTGTTCTTTCCTGCCTACTAAAAAGTCCCCCCTAAACTCAGTTTTGTTCTATGGTTTTCATTCTCTTCAGTCACACTCAGAGCAGATGAGAGCTCACTTGTTATCCAGTTTCCTGTCTTCTGCTACCGACAGTGTAGCTTCATTCATAGTCTACTAAGGTGGTTTCTCTGCCACATAGAAAAAGACTTATTACCAACCCCATACATATGCTTTGCTTATTCTTACTTTTTTTGTTTGTTTGTTTTGCTCATATGAAGTATGATACCTCTAATGATGTGTCCGTCCTCCTTTCTGTAAGATTTTTAAACAAGATTTTCTTTGGATGATGACCAAGAAGCAACTTTAACAGCGGATGTTCAGAAGCTCCTCATTTTTAATCCAAAAAGATAAGTTTACAAGGTTTGACCACATACTTCATTAGCTGGATCCCCCCAATGTATGTATGTACACTTTGTGTTTTTAAAGAGACTATAAAATTCTCAATACTACAATCGAACATCTCTTCCTAAATACATACTGAGAATGCTGCTAAACATACTATATGATTTAAATGCTTATATGAATGAAAAAGTAAATGAATAGATATACTTCTGTAGTTTGAATCACCTTGAAAGTTACCTTCAATGTTACATTACCTTTTTTAACATTATCACTCTTATTTTAAAATAAAAAATTAAATATTGGAACACAGAATACAATGATTAATCTTCAAAAAAAAATTCTTCAAATAACATAGCTAAAATCCATATACATATAACAATAGCCCAAACAACACAGATTAATCAAGTCAAGCTTGCCTGTGAATTCTTTTATTTCATTATATTCTCTAGTTTATTGAATAGTTTCTAAATTGCTTCAGAGATAATGAACCACCTCAAGCTATGTTTTAGGATTAGTAATTTTGATGATGCTATTTCATTTTTTCGTTCCTTTGTCTTTCATGCCAACTAAACAGAGAAAAGTAATTTGAACAATCTCTTCATACATTTTGTAAACAATGAAACTCAATGACTGAAATTGTAGTGAAAGTATTCCTTCATTTTATCTTTAACATTACATATGTCACTATTTACAATAAGGTACAGGCCAGGGAATAAGAATTGAACACTGGAACCAGGCCCCTATAACTGAAAAATCAGATCAATAACTATGTTGTTAGAAACTAAAAATGCCATATTCATTTAAAATGGAAAAATATCTCTGAATAATATGCTTATTTAATGAAGGCTAAGGTTGTATTGGCTATGGTTTTTCCCATGGTCATGTATGGATGTGAGAGTTTGACTGTGAAGAAAGCTGAGCGCCGAAGAATTGATGCTTTTGAACTGTGGTGCTGGAGAAGACTCTTGAGCGTCCCTTGGACTGCAAGGAGATCCAACCAGTCCATTCTAAAGGAGATTAATCCTGGGTGTTCATTGGAAGGACTGATGCTAAAGCTGAAACTCCAGTACTTTGGCCACCTCATGCAACGAGTTGACTCACTGGAAAAGAGTCTGATGCTGGGAGGGATTGGGGGTGGGAGGAGACAGGGACGACAGAGAATGCGATGGCTGGATGGCATCACCGACTCAATGGACATGAGTTTGAGTGAACTCCGGGAGTTGGTGATGGACAGGGAGGCCTGTCGTGCTGTGATTCATGGGGTCGCAAAGAGTCGGACATGACTGAGCGACTGAATTGAACTGAACTGAACTGAAGGTTGTATGTTGACTATATAACCTTAAGTGTTACAGAGTTATTCTCAATTACTCATGAAATTTTAAAAGAAATGCACTTAAAAAAAAAAAAAAACTTGGAGAAGGAAATGACAACCCACTCCAGTATTCTTGTCCAGAGAATCACACGGACAGAGGGGCCTGGCAGGCTATAGTCCATGGGGTCACAAAGAGTCAGACACAACTGAGCGACTGAGCACACACTAACATACCAAGTTAGGAAAATTCAGAAGCTTGAATTTTTTCATTCTTACTTATTGCCTTTGCCAAAGTGATCCTGATAGAGAACACGTAGTCATAAATATTCTTCCTTGTAAACATAGTTGGGAGCATTCATTTAATGCTTCAACTACATTATTATATTGGACGACTACATCTCCCATTATTATTTGTAACACTCTTCCTATATCGAGCTAATAAATAGTTTTGAACATATATAAACCCTATTGAATTATATATATACACTACATATTAAATAACATGTAATTTTTCTTATTAATAATTTAAAAATACCCACCATGTGTGGAAATTTATCAAGTAGCCTTGATAACTTCAGTTTCCAAGTCTGATGAAAATCATTTTTTTAATTATATCCTTCTTCAGCTAATTTTCCTGGTGCATTAATGTGATCAGAAGCATTTAAAATTTGTTATTTACATTGGTAGATGTTGTAAGAACTTACTTCTATCTCTCATTGTAGTAAATGCATAGAGATCCTATTAGGAGTGATAGACTATATCTACGAAGAGGGATACACACCCCAAGGCTTCATGCCAATCTTCAAAGCAGGTTCTTACTGACATTGTAAGGTGTCTTCTTCATTCAACCACATCTTTTTATCCCTTCACTTGAACAAACACTCACCTAGAAAAACTGGTAGAATATTAATTTTAAATGAGAGATCTCAAAAGATAAAAGTGTGTGTGTGTGTGTGTGTGTGTATATATATATATAGGATGTGCTCATCTGGGTAGGTGCTTAATTTAGTTTCATGCTGGACTGACCAAACTTAAGACTTGCATTTTAGTATAAAGACACAATCATCAAAGTTTTTGCTTTTTAATCCCTCCTGCAACAAAAGTGTTCCAGGACTAATTCACTCTCATTATAACACCTAGAAATAACCTATTCTCTCTCTCTCTTTTTTTTTTTTTTTTTTTTACTATTTCTCTATTTCTAATTCCTTTCTTCTTTCTTCATCCCTTCTTCCCTTTCTTTCAACCATACACAGTAAATGTAGAAAAGTCCCTGTAGATGAGACACCTGGTATTTCAGACTTACTCCTGGACTTTCTGTAGCATGTACAAAGGATACAATCAACTCTTAACTGATCAGCTCCGTACTCTCCATAGGGCCCCTGCTTTTATTCACACTATTGTAAATTTACCATATTGTTCTTCTGAAAATATTACTTCTCTCTTTGTCATCAGTTAAAAGGTAAAATGGTAAAATAACTTAGAACATTTAACTCTCCTATGTTTTTGCCAGCATGGAATACTGTCCTACAACTCTTTTCTCAGTCCCTGAAAAAAACACTAATGCAGGCTTTCCTCGCAAAGCTTTCCATTGTGTCTTTTCAAGTGTAATTCTATGGTAAACAAATGTCTGTGTATCTTAACTTGTGTGTCTTAAATAAAACTTAACTGAAAGTTTTCAAGTTTCTCTCTGTAGTTTTCTTCAGGAGGGTCGGTCTCCTTATACTCATTCCTCTTAACGTATTTCAGGTCAGAAGGTGAATGATGTTCTCCCTAAAGCTGTTTCCAGAACATTTCTTTTTATGTTTAATTATAAATCCCTGCTTCTTTGTTTTTCATTCAACCAAATCCTTATCCCACAGCCTTATGGTATCTGTATCTCTTTAATAAGTACCTCTATAATTTACTACATTCCTGATAGCTCTCCCTCAAAGACTGAGGAATTATTACCAGTCTCATGATTTTTCTGCAAGATCCGCCATCATCCTAGGTCACTTCAGGGTACATATGGACAGTCCACCCAACACCATATCTTAACTAATATTTTAACTTTTCCATTTCAATGACCATTATTCCCACTGTTCTTTAACCATCTGTTCCCATGATTATGTCCTAAAAATTGTCATCACCCTGAACTACCCTCAACTAGTCTACTCTGAAATCTTACATTCAAATATCCTACTTTTTAAATATTATCATTCTGGTTCTTGAATTCACCTCTTTAAAACTGTCATAGCTACTTTTTTTTTTATCACATAGCTTCTATCACTTCCTCTTTCCCTCCATTTTCAAACTCTATTCTTAACCCTGAAATCTATCAGCCTTTTCCTTGTCTATTGTCTTGTGCTAATAATTCTGGACTTCATGATTCATAACACAACATACTCTCTCATTACCACTTCATTTTTCTGTATCCCTGTTATTTCAATAAAACCACAAGTCTGAACTCTGAATTCATGCTAAAACCAGATTTGTCTTTTTCTTTATCATGGTAGATATGTATCCATTTACAAGACTGGTATCATTTCGATTGATAGTTCTGAAAAATTTTGCTTGACCCTCAGCATCAGTCATTGTGACAGGCAAAATAATGGTCTCAGATATGTTCACTTCCTAATCCCTACAACCATAAATGTGTTAGGTTACATGGGAATGAGGAATTTAGGTAGCAGATGAAATTATATTATTAACAATTTACTTTGAAACAGAGATTACATCCTGGTTTATTTGCAGATATCTGATTTAATCACCAAGATCCTATAAATGTGAATGATGGGACTAGAAGAATCATAGTCAAATGTTGAAATATGACAAAGTATTGGCTAGTCATTGCTGGATTTTAAGACAGAAGTGGGTCATAAGACAAAGAGTTCAATCAGCATCTAGAATCTGGAAAAGACGAGGAGGTGGATTTACCCTAGAAACTGGGACAGAAAAGAATGCAGCCCTGCTGACATCTCAATTTTAGCTACTGAAACACATGTCATATTTCTGACTTGACAAACTATAAAGTAATAAACTTCCATTTTTTAAAAATTTCTGAATCTATGGTAATTTGTTACAGCAGCAAACATAAACTAATATACCCACCTAACTTTTATCTCCCCATGTCTAGAATTCAATCCCATTTTCTTCTATAGGTGTTACATAGTTGGTAGTCAATCTTTGATTGAAAAAGAGGCAACTCTGAGTGTTCCATTGAGAAGTTTGTAGTCATAAGGCATAGTTTTCCTTAACTTTCCATTTTTAATCCACAAATTCCTGTGAAGGTATATTCATTCTCATCAACTTTTCAGCCATTTAAAAGTTGTTTCACCTTAAACACATTTTACCCACCTTCAATAGAACATTGCTCAAATTATCATCTTTTCTATATTCTTTCCTCCTGGAATGGAAGAAATCTTGATATTGTTAGAAAAAGGGAGAACATAATTCTCCCTTTTCCCCATAACCAAAGCTATAGTTCTATCTCTTCCTTCTAATTCTTATTCAGACTTTGTGAAAGTATAGTTTCCTTTTCTTATTCTCCATAAGCCTTTGTTGCCAGCCTGCTTCTTCCCTGAACCCACTACCTGTTGAATGTTTTAATCCTTTATGCTAACAGCAATTTTAGGTTAACAACAACAAAAAAGAGAAAGACACAGAAATTTTAGTATAATCTCTGCTCCCACACATGGATAGCCTCCTCAATTATTAATATCACTCACCAGAATGGTACATTTGTTATTAAAAATGAACCTATGTTGACACATTGTAATTACTTGGATTCTACAGTTATCTTAGGGTTCACTCTTGGATGCTGTACATGGGTTTTGAGAAAAGAATGATGACATATCCATTATTATAATATCATACACAGTATTTTCACTGCACTAAAATTCCTTTCGGTTTCACCTAGGCATCTTCCCACCACACCACTACAAGGAACAAGTAATCTTTTCTTTGTTTCCATAAGTTTGCTATTAACACATTTCTTATATTTGGAATATAAAGTACTTAGTCTTTTCACTTAGTGGCTTCTAAGTGGCCTCTTTCACCTAGTGATGTGCATTATAGGTTCTTCTATTTATTTTCATGACTTGATAGCTCATAACTTTTTACTACTAAATAATAACCCAATGTCAATATGAAACGGTTTATTTATCCATTCACTTGCTGCAGGATAAACTGGTTACTTCCAAGTCTTAGTAGTTGAATAAAACTGATATAAATATCCACAGGAAGGCTTTTGTGTAAACATAAATTTTCAACTCCTTTGGGCATATACTAAGGAATGTGATGGCTGGAGAATATGGTAAGAGTATGTTTATTTTTATAAGAAACTATTAACTGTCTTCCAATGTGGTTGCACTATTTTGCTTTCACACCAACAATGAGAGTTTCCATTGTTCTATATTATCAAAAGCATTTGGTGTTGTCAGTATTTTGAATTTTGGCATTCTAAATAGGTATATGGTGGTATCTAACCATTGTTTTAATTGCCTTTCCCTAATTAAATATAATGTAGAGAATATTTTCAAAAGCTTATTATCCATCTGTATATCTTCTCTCATGAGGTATCTGTTAAAGCTTTTGGCAGATTTGTGAATTAAGGCAAGTGTTTTCCTTCTGAGTTTTAAGAGTTCTTTGTGTATTTTGGATAAAATCCATTATCAGATGTGTCTTTTGCAAATATTTTCTTCCAGTTTGCTGCTTGTCTTCTAATTCTCTCGACATCATTTTCTGCAGAGCAGAAGTTCTTAATTTTAATGAAACCAGCTAGACAATTATTTCTTTCCAGTATAATGTCTTTGATATTATTTATAAAAAGGCACTATCATATACAAGGCTATCAACGCTTTCTCTTATGTTACTCTAGAACTTTTATAGTTTGTATTTTACACCTAGCTCTACGATCTATTTTGAGTCAATCTTTGTGAAGGATAAGTGGTTTTTTGCCACATTCTAATAGCAACTACACTTAGAGGAAGTTAACTATTTCTTCTAAGTAAAGGCCTACTGTCTTGTTTGCTTATGTATGTATGTATGTATCTATTTATAATTATACAAAACACACTGTTGAAAAAAAAGCATTTCTCCCTCCCTCATTCCTCCTCATGCCTCATAAAATGGCAACCACCATTTTATGTTCTACTTCCATTAATATAAATTTGAGTACTTTCAATAATTCATAAAATGAAATTAATGGATTTATCTTTTGTCTTTCTTGTTTTGAAACTTTCTTAAAATTTCATCAAGAATCGACTTCAGTGCTCAACCAATTGAACTATTTTGAAGATTTTTATTATAAACTGAAGTCTATGCACAGCAAGTTTGGTCTTGGTGCAGAGATAATTTGAACTTTTGTATCTCTGCATGGCACATTTGATTTACAATATGCTAAACTAAACCTGCTGCTGCTGCTAAGTCACTTCAGTCGTGTCCGACTCTGTGCGACCCAATAGACAGAAGCCCACCTGGCTCCCCCGTCCCTGGGATTCTCCAGGCAAGAACACCGGAGCGGGTTGCCATTTCCTTCTCCAATGTGTGAAAGTGAAAAATGAAAGTGAAGTCACTCAGTTGTGGCCGACCCTTAGCGACCCCAAGGACTGCAGCCTACCAGGCTCCTCCATCCATGGGATTTTCTAGGCAAGAGTACTGGAATGGCTTGCCATTGCCTTCTCCGAAACTACTGAGTCAAAAATTAACCTTTATCCTAACTTAAAACTTGAAGAATTATCTGGCAAACAATCAATTGAAAAACCCAAACCTATTATGAAAAATAAAAAGGAGAAAAACAAATAGGAGGAGGGAGAACATGAAGGAGAAATCACACACACACACACACACAAAAGAGGAGGAGATAGACACACACATTACATTAAATATGAGGTTGTACAATTAGAAGTATGAATATGGAGAAAATATTTATTAGATGACTACTTGGTATAAGTATTAACATTATTTCTCAGTTGGATGGGAAAATATGACAGTTTTCTAGAAATCACTTTTTAAACCTTGATACTACATCATAATAGATTTTCTGGCATATGTAATGTTCTTCATTTTTTACAATACTCAAAAGTAAATAAAGCCATTTAGAGACAGGACAAAATTTGGCTCTCCACTGTCACTAAAGGAGGTAAAATGAGGTAAGATTTAATGTAAGTATTTCCTTGAAATAATTTTTCATACTTCCCAAATTTTTTGAAAACCCAATATTCTAACTCTGGAAAACTTAAGGTAAAAACTATTACTTCATTCAGTTGACTGATTGCAGAGTCCTTTGAATAAAATCCAAGTACTACTCATTTGTATTTCAAGTGATTATGATGAGTTCTTCTTTTGTTACACAGAGACAAAATATTTGAAGCCAATATACTTAAAAAGGTACTTAATACTCTTGGGTAACACATACACAGAAGTGAACAAAGGGTATCTAAAGTATAAAAAGCTTACCAAGGTTTTTATTTATTTTACAAGGTATTAGAAGATCCTCAAAAATGTGAGAACAACCCTTATGTTTACCAGCTGTCAAAAAATGATAAAAGAATATAAATATCCTGAATTATAAATGAATGACTGAATGAAAAAGCAAGCAAGTTCAGTTCAGTTCAGTCGCTCAGTCGTGTCCGACTCTTAGCGACCCTGTGAACCACAGCATACCAGGCCTCCCTGTCCATCACCAACTCCCGGAGTTCACTCAAACTCATGTCCATCGAGTCGGTGATGCCATCCAGCCATCTCATTCTCTGTCGTCCCAGTCTCCTCCCACCCCCAATCCCTTCCAGCATCAGACTCTTTTCCAGTGAGTCAACTCATCACATGAGGTGGCCAAAGTACTGGAGTTTCAGCTTTAGCATCAGTCCTTCCAATGAACACCTAGGACTGATCTCCTCTAGAATGGACTGGTTGGATCTCCTTGCAGTCCAAGGGACTCTCAAAAGTCTTCTCCAGCACCACAGTTCAAAAGCATCAATTCTTCGGTGATCAGCTTTCTTCACAGTCCAACTCTCACATCCATACATGACCACGGGAAAAACCATAGCCTTGACTAGACAGACCTTGGTTGGCAAAGTAATGTCTCTGCTTCTTAATATGCTATCTAGGCTGGTCATACGGAGAAGGCAATGGCAAGCCACTCCAATACTCTTGCCTAGAAAATTGCATGGACGGAGGAGCCTGGTGGGCTGCAGTCCATGGGGTCGCTACTAGTCGGACAGGACTGAGCGACTTCACTTTCCCTTTTCACTTTCACACATTGGAGAAGGAAATGGCAACCCACTCCAGTGTTCTTGCCTGGAGAATCCCAGGGAGAGCGGAGCCTGGTCGGCTGCCATCTATGGGGTCGCACAGAGTCGGACACGACTGAAGCGACTTAGCAGCAGCAGCAGGCTGGTCATAACTTTCCTTCCAAGGAGTAAGCGTCTTTTAATTTCATGGCTGCAATCAGCATCTGCAGTGATTTTGGAGCCCAAAAAAATAAAGTCTGACACTGTTTCCACTGTTTCCCCATCTATTTCCCAAGAAGTGATGGGACCAGATGCCATGATCTTCGTTTTCTGAATGTTAAGCTTCAAGCCAACCTTTTCACTCTCCTCTTTCACTTTCATCAAGAGGCCTTTGAGTTCCTCTTCACTTTCTGCATTAAGGGTGGTGTCATCTGCATATCTGAGGTTATTGATATTTCTCCCAGCAATCTTGATTCCAGCTTGTGCTTCTTCCAGCCCAGCGTTCCTCATGATGTACTCTGCATATAAGTTAAATAAGCAGGGTGACAATATACAACCTTGACACACTCCTTTTCCTATTTGGAACCAGTCTGTTGTTCCATGTCCAGTTCTAACTGTTGCTTCCTGACCTGCATACAGGTTTCTCAAGAGGCAGGTCAGGTGGTCTGGTATTCCCATCTCTTTCAGAATGTTCCACAGTTTATTGTGATCCACACAGTCAAAGGCTTTGGCATAGTCAATGAAGCAGAAATAGATGTTTTTCTGGAACTCTCTTGCTTTCTCCATAATCCAGCGGATGTTCTAAGCAAGCAAAACCTCAAAGAAAATGGGAGATTATAATTATCTCCCATTGCTTAGTTATTAAATTTACATTCAAGACTGCATGCTATCAAAGGAGGAGCCATTTTGTTAAGGGAGTCCTTTGGAGAAGGGTACCTGACAACAGACCATACTGCACAATGCTATAGAAAGATGAAACAGTGGGTAGCCTAGGACGCATCTGTTAGGTAGCAAATGAGTCACTACAAAGTAAAAGCAAGACTATAAACAGTGAAAAATATCTTGAATATATGTAACTATTCCAACATGTTTATAATCTAAGTTCCTCTTTTTATCCTCAAATATACTTTCTTATTCCTCTATCATGAAGTTTATTAGCCAAATGAAAAAAAATCTGTGACTCTATTTTTATGAGTAGTGAGTCCCAAGGAGAGCACTTAGTGACAAACTTACTAATGAACAAGATGGGATAATGTTCCTAGGAAAGGTAGAAAGGAAAAAAAGGGGAATGTAAGAAGCCAATGGGAGCTGAGAAGGCTTTAAACTATTGGAAGTCTGCATAGTAACAGACACATGACAACATTCATCTCTTTGCCTGCTTCCATAGCATCTCCTGTTAAGAAGGAATGTGGCTTTCTGACACTATGACTGATGCACAGAATCACAGACATGTCACAGCATTAAGGAGCCTCATGACTATGAAGACATGCTGCTTTAAAGTGAACTTTAACTGAGCTTAAATATGGGGCACAGCTGTCAAACTGCACATGGCTCTCTTCCAATCTATTATTACAATGATGTTTTGAACTGTTATTTGAAATGATAGGATTACTAGAGGAGACGGATTAACTGTGTCAAGACTGAAAATCATGAGCTATTATTAAAAATGTTTATTTTAATCATTCTATAGAAACAAATGTGAACAAAGGTGTTATCATTGAGCATTTAATAAAATCATTACTAAATGTCATGGAAACCCAAGGATGTTATACAAAAAAATTTATGATACAACATGGATGAGAGAATAAATCAAATGATAAAAATAAGGAGAGCTGCATCTTTTATCGATTAGAATTTATCAAAACAAAGGAACTAACTAGTCTTTTCCTTTAGAAACAGTTTATTTTTTGTAGCAAATTTTAAACATTTAATTCACATTAAATTCACATTTATTTAATAAAAATTTAATTCACATTTTCAAATAAAAACTTGAGTTTTATAGGACAGAAAGATGAAATTTATAAATCTTCTGTGACATTATTCCCTATGTGCATCTGAGAGAATCATAATGTTTTAGGAAAAACATAATATTTTTAATGATTTAAGGAAAAATTTAGTGGTTCTAAGTCTGCAGTTCTCTCTGTACAAGCCTGCCTAAAAATCGATTTTCCAAAATATTTTTCAATGTAACAATTTTAATCATCCAGACAAAGTGAAAAACAAGATAAGTAGTATCAGAAATGTGCCTTCACTGAAAGTCACAAAATGTAGATGCATCAACAAAGTGGCAGTAATTTTTGTTTATTAATCACAGAATGTTAACAAGCATTTAGAACAAGCATGTGTAAGTAGTAGGTGCTCAATAAATATGTGCTACAAAAATACTGGACTGTGATATCTGCATCATTTGTAAAATTATAGTTCTACAATATTCAAGGTGGAATTTCAGCAGAATAAATATGAAATATTATCAACAATTAGCTGAAAGAATACAAACTAATCATACATAATTAACAGAGGATTAATTATATCACTGGAATTCAAGATTTTTTGGAATCTATTTTTATTACAAATGTCAGGATCTGAAATTGTCCTCAGCTGAAATCCAGCCTTTTTGCAATAAATTATAAGTTAAACAGTATATGAACCTAGAACTTCCAGATGTACAAGTTGGATTTAGAAAAGGAAAAGGAACCAGGAATCAAATTGCCAACATTCACTGAGTCATAGAAAAAGCAAGATAATTCCAGAAAAACATCTACTTCTGCTTCATTAAATAAGCTAAAACCTTTGACTATGTGAATCACAACAAACTGGAAAATTCTTAGAGATAGGGATACCAGACCGCCTTATCTGCCATCTGAGAAACCTGTATGAAGGTTAAAAAGCAAAAGTTACAACAGGACATGGAATAATGTCCTGGATCCAAATTGGGAAAGGAGTACATCAAGGCTGTATAACGTTACCCTGCTTATTTAACTTATATGTAGAGTATATCATATGAAATGCCGGGCTGGATGAAGCACAAGGTGGAATCAAGATTGCTGGGAGATTGTTAATAACCCCAGATATGTAGATGAGGGGGCTTCCCTGGTGGCTCAGAGGTTAAAGCATCTGCCTCCAATGCGGGAGACCCGGGTTCGATCCCTGGGTCGGGAAGATCCCCTGGAGAAGGAAACGGTAACCCACCCCAGTATTCTTGCCTGGAGAATCCCATGGACGGAGAAGCCTGGTAGGCTACAGACCACGGTGTCGCAAAGAGTTGGACACGACTGAGCGATGGAACAGAACGGATGCAGATGACACCACC
This sequence comes from Moschus berezovskii, assembly GCF_049115385.1. Taxonomy (NCBI): domain Eukaryota; kingdom Metazoa; phylum Chordata; class Mammalia; order Artiodactyla; family Moschidae; genus Moschus; species Moschus berezovskii. The sequence goes on from NC_142464.1 coordinate 39,798,099, forward strand.
CTTATGGCAGAAAACAAGGAGGAACGAAAAAGCCTTTTGGTGAAGGTGAAACAGGAGGGTGAAAAAGCTGGCTTAAAACTCAACATTCAAAATACAAAGATCATGGCATTTGGCCCCATCACTTCATGGTGAATAAATAGGGCAACGGTGACAGACTTTACTTTCTTGGGCTTCAAAATCACTGTGGACAGTGACTATAGCCATGAAATTAAAAGACACTTTCTCCTTGGAAGAAAAGCTTTGAGAAAACCAGACAGCATATTAAAAATCAGAGACATTACTTTGCCGACAAAAGTCCATATAGTCAACTTATGGTTTTTCCAGTAGTCATGTACAGATGTGTGAGTTAGACCATAAAGAAGGTTGAGCACTGAAGAACTGATGCTTTCTAATTGTGGTTTTGGCGAAGATCCTTGACTATCCTTTGGACTGCAAGGAGATCAAACCAGTCAATCCTAAAGGAAATCAGTCCTGAATATTCACTGGAAGGATTGATAATTCCAGTATTGAAGTTGAAGCTGAAGCTCCAATACTTTGGCCACTTGATGTGAAGAGAGAACTCACTGGAAAAAGACCCTGATTCTGGGAAAGACTGAAGGCAGGAGAACAGGAGGACTGAGGATGAGATGGTTGGATGGCATCAATGACTCAATGGATATGAGTATGACCAAACTCCGGGAGATGGTGAAGGACAGGGAGGCCTGGCATGCTGCAGTTCATGGGGTCATGAAGAGTTGGACGTAACTGACTGACTGAACCACAACAAGGACAATAATTTAAACAGTGGGCCCTAAAGGTCAAGTTATAGTTATACAATATAACTGCTTTTATCCAACGCAAAATAACTCACTATCCTTTACGTTGTCTATTATAGTTGTCATTTAATTGGAAATTGGTTTTCATGTTTTAAAAAAGGAGACTGGTCACAATTCATCCAAGATTTTGCTGATTTTTATTAGATTTGGTTAGATTTTTGCAATTTGTTTAGATTTGAAGGTGTATTCTATAAGGAAACAAGAATAAATGGTGAACAACACAACTTCACTATAGCTCAGTAACACTTCCTCATCCCTACAGTGGACTCAGTATTGAAATTACAAACTGTAAGCAAATTATAAGTTATAATTCATTAACAAATAAATATGGGGTTTCCCAAGTTGTGCTACTGGTAAAGAACCTGCCTGCCAATGTAGAAGATGTTAAGAGACACAGCTTCAATCCCCTGGAGGACAGCATGACAGCCTACTCCTGTATTCTTGCCTGGAGAATCCCATAGACAGAGGAGCCTGGCAGGTTACAGTCCATAGAGTCACAAAGAGTTGGACACAACTGAATTGACTTGAAAGTGAAAGTCGATCACTGGTGTCCAACTCTTTGTGACCCCACAGACTATACAGTCCAAGGAATTCTCCAGGCCAGAATATTGGAGTCCATAGCCTTTTCCTTCTCCAGGGGACCTTCCCAACCCAGTTGAACCCAGGTCTCCCGCATTGCAGGCAGATTCTTTACCAGCTGAAGTGACTTAGCACACACAAATATAATAATATTGTATGTATTGACTCTGAGCCCCAGCTCTCCAGAAAAAGCCTAATTGGTCTTAGTTTAACATTTCTGCAAATTAGAGGGTGTTTACAGATAATCAGTACTTCAAACCTCTGCTGGATGGAGACTTGAGGTGGAGTAGTTGTAAATAGAGTAGGCAGAACACATATGCTGAACCACAACCTCTAATATCACTGCTTAGAAAGATGAGAAGCAGACAGATCAACGTGGAACATGACTGTAAGCATGGGGTGACTTTCTGATCAAAGGAGTCTGGCAGGTTTTGTGACTAAAAGGAAAGATTCAAGCAGAGCTGTGTTGTATAAATAGCAGCAGCAGTCATACAGCAAAGTACAGTTTTAACATGTGTATAATGTAGAAATGACCACTGGCCACTCTGTCCTTTTTGTCACTTAGTCTATGTGGATAGTGATTACTATAGAAGTGGCATTTTTCATAGAAAAATCAAAGATTTTAATATGACCATTCTTCACTGGGAGAACATATAAGGTCAGCTAGAGAGCATTAGTTGGCTGTAATTGTAATAGTAAATCTACTTAAACTTGACTGAATATAGTAGAGTTAGATTTCCACCGGTTGTGAAAATGGATGTTCTGTCTAGGTAAAAATGAAACATAAATATTTTAAAATTAAATAATACACGTAAATTACCTAGGTCAATACCTGTTGCATACAAAAGCCAAATAACTGCTTATTCCAATTGCTAATGATAAATTAATAAACTTTCATTGATCCCAAATGATCATGAAGTAAACTGTTCTGTCAAATTATAGTTACACAGAAGGATTAAACATGAGAGAATTACAGTACAATAAAATGTGTGGAACACTAAAATAATCCTGGTTGTGGGAAATTTAAGCTGTCATGGGTAAAGCTGCACTTATCAGCTGACCCATATAAGCAGCTTAGTAAGAAAATACCAATTCTATTTATGAGATTTTGATTTCCAGTCTACTCTTGAGAAATGCCTGCCCATCAATGTCTTTCTGAGTTCAACATTTACTAAGTTTCAATTCAAAGTGATAGAAATAAGAAGAGCTTGAAAAATTGACATCAGCTCTAATGTTCTTATTGTTCAATTCTTCAAAATTCTAGAAGAAATTCATATATCCAGTTCCTTAATCCACACTACACTTCTTTTCAAAAGCCCATACAATACATTAAATCCACATAAGACACATCTTTAAAAGTTTCCTTCTATACATCTTTATCATTCATTCATTCATTTAGTCACCCACTGATTTTTTAAGCAGGTATTTTTGAGGGCATACTATAGTGTCAGACACTATGCAAGGAAGCAGGGACACAGCAGTGATTCTTACCTGCAAGGAGCTGACAATTTCATAGGTAAGGCAGATATTATTCAAGTAATCATAAAAATATAAATTACAATAAGTGTTAAAAGAAGAGTCCTACATTGTGATATGACATTATCTAAGAGAGGGAGCCAACTTAAGATAGAGTAAAAATGGTTTCCTTATGTAATTGATGATTGCCTAGGGTCAAAAGGAAGAACACTTTTTAAGGAGAGCTATCCTGTTTTCAGGGCTTCCCTTGTAGCTCAGTCGGTAAAGAATCTGCCTGCAGTGCAGGAGACCCAGGTTCGATCCCTGGGTTGGGAAGATCCCCTGAAGAAGGAAATGGCGACCTACTCAAGTACCCTTGCATGGAAAATCTCATGGACTGAGGAGTCTGGTGGGCTGCAGTCCATGGGTTTGCAAAGAGTCGGGCACGACTGAGCTACTAACACTTACTAATCCTGTCTGCAAAAACTTTGGAACAAGAGAATGCAATGCTACAGGAGCTCCAAATTTCTCCCATTAAAGTAGATATAGTTCCAAAATTAACCAGAATATGGTACAGAGCAGGGGCAGAAGCTTGGCCAAAATTTTCCCTTCTTCAGTCAACTTTCTGCCCTAAACATTTCAAGATTCCAGAATTCTGTGATGACTGAATAATTACTCTGTATTGAACTATAATGTTCCAGAGTCAAATTGATGACAAGGGTAATAAAGGGACAATAGGCTAATTAGGAAAGAGTCAGCTTTCAGTGACAGACAAATAATATACCAATTGGCACTGGGACAGAATTATATATGAACATATACATCAATTTAAGAGTTTGTCAACACTGTAAAAATCTTGCAAATGTTCTGTTTAAACTATCAAGATTGCTCTGGGAAGCATTCTATTTGTTAATCCTCTATCCACATATATGTATCCAATATATCCATGGATTTGAGTCTAGTCAATGCTAAGGTTCAACCAAAAGTAGGTTAAACTCTGAGACTAGAATACAGTATACATCATCAAACTTGAGATGGCAATTTTTAATTTCAAATAAAACAAAACAAAGGCAGAGAAAGAACAATAATAAAATAATCAGACATTAATATTCTCAAGGTCAAACTTTATTGATTTATACAATTCAAACTCTTCTCATTCTTATTTATAACAGGATATGATTTGCTAATTGAGTTGTAAAGTAAACAGCTATTAGATTCTAAAGAGGCAGCAAATTAATATCTAGGCACCAAACTGATCAGAAAGAACAGTGAGGATGCTTTATTTTCACATGTAGAATGTGTCTATACCTACCTAAGACACCAAAGTACTTTGTTGACTTCAAGCACTTTTTCTGATTGATTGTTATTTAAGTTTATATGTTTTCTCCATTAATGATGTTTGCTGAACATAGAGAAAAATAATTCATCCATCTCTTTTCCAGATTCTATACTGACTAATGCAAATATAGAAAGCCTACAAACAAATTTCTATCTTAAAAAAAATAGTATATACCAAAAGAAATGAAAGCAGAGACTCAAATATTTTTAAAGCCATGTTCACAGAAGCTTGAATCACAATAGTCAAAGGTGGAAATAATTCGTGTCCATTGATAGATGATGAAAAAAATGTAACATGCAAATGCAAAGAAATATTCAACCTTAAAAATTATGATGCATGCTACAGCATGAAAAAAACTTTCAAGATATGTGCTAAATAAACAATCACAAAAAGATAAATACTGTAGGATTCCAACTACATGAGATACTTAAGAGTGGTCAAATACATAGAGATGGAAAGTTGAATAGTGGTTGTCAGTGACTGAGGAGAAGGAAATGAGGTACTGTTTAATAAGTGCAGAGGCTTAATTTCAAAAGATGAAAAAAATTCTGGAATTTGATTCAACATTTAAAAATTTTAAAATGGTAACTTTTATGATACATATTATATCAAAATTAAAAATAATTTCTGACTCATCTCTTCCTAAACCGTCCCGTTTTTTCCCTTTGTAACACATCTTTCCGGTATTTGTTCCCACAATTTCCAATTTCCTCATTCTCATTCTGTCTTGAATCCACTCAGTCAGACTTTTAATACTAATACTTTACCAAAACTTTTATTCTCAAGGTCACCAAACTTTCCCATTGCTGAATAAAATGATCCCTTCTAGTTTTCACCATACTTTAAATATCAGTTCATGACTACACATGCCAGATTGCCTGCAATAGGTCTGGGTTGTGTCTCTTGTTCAGATGTAATTAAGAGTGCCCATTTCACTTTCAGAAGTGTAACAGACAGGATGATAAATCTTACTGTGAACCAAACTATCAACACTGTATAAAGTTGCGCACTTCCTCCTCATTTAAATATTTTATTTATCTGGCTTCCAAGACACCACACTCTCCTGGTTTTCGTTTAATTAACAGTATACTCTTTTGCTGGTTTCTCCTTATCCCAATGAGTTCTTAATTTTGAACTCTTCCAGGGCTTCTTTCAGTCAAACTTTGACAATATGATCTAGCTTTCTGACCTGAAAAAACAACTATACTTTCAGTTTAGTCCAGTTCAGTTCAGTTGCTCAGTCATGTCCGACTCTTTGCGACCCCATGAATCACAGCACGCCAGACCTCCCTGTCCATCACCAACTCCCAGAGTTCACTCAAACTCATGTCCACAGAGTCGGTGATGCCATCCAGCCATCTCATTCTCTGTCGTTCCATTCTCCTCCTGCCCCCAATCCCTCCCAGCATCAGTCTTTTCCACTGAGTCAACACTTCACATGAGGTGGCCAAAGTATTGGAGCTTCAGCTTCAGAATCAGTCCTTCCAATGAACATCCAGGATTGGTTTCCTTTAGGATGGACTGGTTGGATCTCCTTGCAGTACAAGGGAATCTCAAGCGTCTTCTCAAGCACCACAGTTCAAAAGCATCAATTCTTTGGCGATCAGCTTTCTTCACAGTCCAACTCTCACATCCATACATCACCACGGGAAAAACCATAGCCTTGACTAGATGGACCTTTGTTGGCAAAGTAATGTCTCTGCTTTTTAATATGCTATCTAGGTTGGTCATAACTTTCCTTCCAAGGAGTAAGCGTCTTTTAATTTCATGGCTGCAATCAGCATCTGCAGTGATTTTGGAGCCCAAAAAAATAAAGTCTGACACTGTTTCCACTGTTTCCCCATCTATTTCCCATGAAGTTATGGGACCAGATGTCATGATCTTAGTTTTCTGAATGTTGAGCTTCAGTATAGGCTGAAAAATTACACAGGTAAGGACAGTGACAGTGGCTACTTATTAATTAAAATCCAGAAATTATTACTTTTTCTTAAAAGCATACTTTTGCTAAGAACTATACAAGAGATACAAAGAAGAATAAGCCAAGGGCCCTTACTGAATTCATATTCTATTGGAGAAGAAAACAGTTATACTCATCCCCAAGTTCTCTCCATTGTTAAGTAGCATCACCATTTATACAGTTGCTCATGTCAAAAATTTAGGGATGGGATGGGGAGGGAGATGGGAGGGGGGTTCAAGATGGGAAACACATGTATACCCGGGGCAGATTCATGTCAATGTATGGCAAAACCAATACAATAATTTAAAGTAATTAGCCTCCAATTTAAATAAATAAATTTTTAAAATTTAGTAATTATTCTTAACTTCTTTTATATGTTGAGCTTCATATATAATCCATCAGTTTTTTCTAGTTAGTACACCTTCAAAATACATCCTGACTCTAATTACTCCTCATCATCTCCCAGCTATTACCATGATACAAATCACAATTATTTCAACTGGGGATTTTAGTAGACTCTTAACTGTTCTCTAGGTCTAGACTCCTACCACTTACAAGCAGCCAGAGCAATGTTTAAAGACTGACAATCTGTCACTTCCTACTGAAAAATTTTCAGAGTTCTCCCATCACACTTGGAATAAAAGTCAGTTTCCTTTCCCATGCCTGCAATACCCAACTCTCTCAATACCATCTTTGACAACTTTTTCTCCTTTTTTCAACTTCAGGCAGCTCGGTGTTCTTGCAGTTCCCACCACATGCACTCTTGTTCTCTTGACTTGCATGCTTGCTTGTCCTCAGTCTTTTTCTTCTGATCCTCGCTCCCTCACATTATGCAGGACTCAACTAAATGCCACTGTTTCAGTGAGGGCCTGCCTGCATGACCTCCCTTCAAAAAAATCACTCTTAGCGCTATTAATCCTTAGACTACACCATTCCTTGATTATTTCATAGAACTTGTCACTGAAACTGGTAAAATTGGTTCCATTATTGCCCTCTACATTGTAAACTTCATATCAAGGAATTTGTGTATTTGCTACTGTAGGCTGAGAACTGGAATAGTAAGTACTGGTTAGAAGATATTCAATATATATTTGTTAATGGAATAAATAAATTCAATATAGTAAATGCTTTAACAGAAGCACTTATTTAATCATTGTTATTAAGTACCTACTCTCTACCAGGCATTTTTTCAGAGACTGTGTTTACAAATGGAATAAAACATTACACTGTCCATTGGAAAAAGAAAAAGAAAGTGAAGTCGCTCAATCACGTCTGACTCTGTGCGACCCCATAGACTGTAGCCTACCAGGCTCCTCAGCCCATGGAAATTTTCCAGGCAAGAGTACCAGAGTGGGTTGCCATTTCCTTCTCCAGGGGGATCTTCCTGTCCCAGAGATTGAACCTGGGTCTCCTGCATTGCAGGCAGATGCTTATAGTCCATTTTGAGTGTCAGACACAAAAGGAACAGCTGATAAAATATAATGCCACAATAAAAAAGTTTAAAATACTACTAGAAATGAATAAAAGGGAATATTTCTGTCTGACACAGAAATGATTTACAAGAGGAGTAGACTGCTGTAAGGTGCTTTGAAGGAATTTACAATTAAGGAAAGAAAGAGTATTCTGGACCATAAACAAGGTTAAGCACAGAAGAATTGATGCTTTCAAACTGCTGCACTGAAGAAGACTTGAGATTCTCTTGGACAGCAAGGAAAGCAAACCAGCCCATCCTAAAGGAATTCAACCCTGAATATTCATTGGCAGGACTGGTGCTGAAGCTGAAAGTCCAATACTTTGACCACCTTATGCAAAGAGCCTATTCATTGAAAAAGACCCTGATGCTGGGCAATATTCAGGGCAGGAGGAGAAGGAAGGGGGCAACATAGGATGAGATGGTTGGGTGTCATCACTGACTCAATGAACATGCATTTGAGTGAACACACGGACATAATGAAAGACAGGGAAGCCTGGCATGCTGCAGTCCATGTGGTCACAAACAGTTGGACAAGACTTAGTGACTGAACAACAAAATGATAGAAGCCAGACAGCAAACATGAAGAAAACAGAAATATTGCATACATGTAAGAGATATAGTGATTTCCCTTAATCTAGTCATATAATGTACTTCCCTGGTAGCTCAGTGGTAAGTTATATGCCTGCCAAGCAGGAGACATGGGTTCAATCCCTAGGTCAGAAAGATCCTCTGGAGAAGGACATGGAAACCCACTCCAGTATTCTTGCATGGAAAATCCCATGGACACTGGAGCATGGAGGGCTAGTCCATGGGGTCACAAAAGAGTCAGACATGACTTAGCAATTAAACAAAAAATAAATCAGATAATACAATTTTAAGCTGTCAGGTACATAGTAAGAATCAGTACTCACCACAGTTGTGACAATTTTTCATAATATAATTAATGGAAAAGTTTCTTCTGATTATTTTGCACATGCAAATGACACATGTAATGGTATATTTTTTTATTTAAAAAGTTTCCTTCTTTCATATTTTTAAATGAAATTTTTCTTATTAACACAATATGTTTTTAGCATCCATGACACTTTTTGAATGGCCACAAAGATATTGTGCCACTAAGTTAATTAAAGTCCCGTTCAGAGATTCAATATTCTAATCTCCAATTTCCTAGAGGAGAGTTAAACTCCTTTATTATAAAATCCTTTAGAATTCCACTAGCACTTTCTGGCATGCTGAGAGAAGAATTATCATTCTATACTATCCCTATTTTTTTTTAAATTTTGATTGAATTTTATCTACTGCTCAATACAATTAATGCTGGTTTCTGCAATTCTTTACCTCTAAAATATAAAAAGAGATTTCAAAAAATACTTGTAACATTCCTTTGTGAACAATACTCATTTAGAAACAAAACTGCTGATTAAAGATATATATAGCAACAGAATATATTTTCAGTGCATATTTATTAGTAAGTTATTACCAGGTACCCTTCTTTATTATTCTTTTATTATTATTATTATTATGACTATCATTATTATTACCATCATCATCAGTTTGACTGCTGTGATCAGTATTCTAGTATAAAATAAATACAATTCTACTCCACTTTTTCTGTAATATAAATATCCATATAGAAAAAGAGCCCTAATTGGCTCCTATATATACATTACAATTTTGCTATCCTCAAATGAAAATTTTAGTTTTTTCTACTTTAATGACAAATAATTTCCAGCCAAAAAAGAAAGGAAAAAGAAAAGGCACAACTTTAATGAACTCTTGGATGCCAGTCAGCATGATTATTTCAAGAATCTGTTCGCTCATAATATTTTCTCAAGCCACTTGCCAAACTTTCATGACCATATCAGGAAGAGCTGTGATTTGAAGTTCAGTTCAGTTCAGTCGCTCAGTCATGACCGACTCTTTGCGACTCCATGAATCACAGCACGCCAGGCCTCCCTGTCCATCACCAACTCCCGGAGTTCACTCAAACCCACCTCCATTGAGTCGGTGATGCCATCCAGCCATCTCATTCTCTGCTGTCCCCTTCTCCTCCTGTCCCCAATCCCTCCCAGCATCAGAGTCTTTTCCAATGAGTCAACTCTTTGCATGAGGTGGCCAAAGCTAGCTGAGGTTAAAACTTTAAAAAGACAATAATTATCTCAACTGCTACAAAACATTAGATAGAAAAATACACCTTATTAACTTTTTCTGACCTGGGACAACTGTGATATTTAATAGGTTTAGGAAAGCAAATACAAGTGGATAATCTTTTATTGGGGGCAATCTCAACATATTCCTGCAAAGAATCTACCATTTACTTTTTTATCTGCATGCTTTCTGCTCAGCAGCACTAGCCTAAATCCCAAACGAATTAGTAGCACATCGTCCTGACAGGTAACTTTCTCCATTACTCCATCACAGAGAGACCTATAGAAATTTACTTTTTTTCCATAATTCTGCGATATTTTCTCTTACAATCTCATCTCACAGAATGCAACTTTCACAACCACTTAAGTGCACATACATGTATGATTTTGAATGTGCAAAGAAAATCCTTTCTCCTTTGTTTTAGTTATCTAAATTGTACCCATTCATCACAATCAGTATTCCAATTTTTATAAAAATATTTTATTAACAGACATTTGATATGGTTTTTCTTTCTCATGAAGTCATGTTACAATCATGGTCAGCTTAATAAAGTTGACAATAACTATGTAAAACATATTTCTAGTCCTGAGCTAATATATAAATCTCTTTTTGGTATCTTCATGCTTTTATTTCTTATCTCTGTGACTAGACTATTATTTCCTGGATACTAGGGGAAATGGTTCACACTTCTTGAATTTCTAGAGTTCACAGCTCAATATCATCTACCTTATTTAGCTCAATAAACACCATGATAACTAGATAGTATATGTAGTAGAGATACATGGTCATTTTATTAAGTACTTAAACCTCCTTACAGTTTATCCTATCTTAACAATGTAGGAAAAAATCATTCTTAGCATTAACTCATAGCTGTAAATGTCATGAGTAAAACATACAATGCTTGGAATGTTCAGAGGAACAGATATCACGCTGCTCTGGGAATGGGCAACAGACAGTTTCCTGGAGGGGTTGGCATTTAAGCAGATTACTGAAAAGTGCACTGGATTGAAAAAAGAAAAAAATGTAAAATGATCCTGGGAAATAAGCTGCTGATATCCCCTGGAGAAGGGAATGGCTACCAACTCCAGTGTTCTTGCCTGGGAAATACCATGGACAGAGGAACCTGCTGGGCTACAGTCCAAGGGGTTACAAAGACTCAGACACAACTGAGCCAGTAACACATGTTATCAGATATGCAAAGAACATCAAGAATTCTTTTAAAGAATCTTTGCTAATGAGATCAAGGCATTTGAATGGGACCATAAACCGTAATCTAATGCAAGAAGATTTGGTTTTTTCTCTCTCTGAAATGGGGTGGACTAATTTAATGTACAATTAAGTTTCCAGTACCAAGAAGTTATAATCATAATTGGTTAATCACTAAAACAACCTTCAGTTCAGTTCAGTCGCTCAGTCGTGTCCGACTCTCCGTGACCCCATGAATCACAGCACGCCAGGCCTCCCTGTCCATCACCAACTCCCGGAGTTCACTCAAACTCATGTCCACAGAGTCGGTGATGCCATCCAGCCATCGCATTCTCCGTCGTCCCCTTCTCCTACCGCCCCCAACCTTTCCCAGCATCAGAGTCTTTTCCAGTGAGTCAGCTCTTCGCATGAGGTGGCCAAAGTATTGCAGTTTCAGCTTTAGCATCAGTCCCTCCAATGAACATCCGGGATTGATCTCCTTTAGAATGGACTGGTTGGATTTCCTTGCAGTATAAGGGACTCTCAAGAGTCTTCTCCAGCACCACAGTTCAAAAGCATCAATTCTTCGGCGATAAGCTTTCTTCACAGTCCAACTCTCACATCCATACATGACCACGGGAAAAACCATTGCCTTGACCAGACGGACCTTGGTTGGCAAAGTAATGTCTCTGCTTTTTAATATACTATCAAGGTTGGTCATAACTTTCCTTCCAAGGAGTAAGCGTCTTTTAATTTCATGGCTTCAATCACCATCTGCAGTGATTTTGGAGCCCCAAAAAATAAAGTCTGACACTGTTTCCACTGTTTTTCCATCTATTTCCCATGAAGTGATGGGACCAGATGCCATGATCTTTGTTTTCTGAATGTTGAGCTTCAAGCCAAACTTTTCACTCTCCTCTTTCACTTTCATCAAGAGGCTTTTGAGTTCCTCTTCTCTTTCTGCCATAAGGGTAGTGTCATCTGCATATCTGAGGTTATTGATATTTCTCCCCGCAATCTTGATTCCAGCTTGTGCTTCTTCCAGCCCAGAGTTCCTCATGATGTACTCTGCATATAAGTTAAATAAGCAAGGTGACAATATACAACCTTGACGTACTCCTTTCCCTATTTGGAACAAGTCTGTTGTTCCATGTCCAGTTCTAACTGTTGCTTCCTGACCTGCATACAGGTTTCTCAAGAGGGAGGTCAGGTGGTCTGGGATTCCCATCTCTTTCAGAATGTTCCACAGTTTATTGTGATCCACACAGTCAAAGGCTTTGGCATAGTCAATGAAGCAGAAATAGATGTTTTTCTGGAACTCTCTTGCTTTCTCCATGATCCAGCGGATGTTGGCAATTTGATCTCTGGTGCCTCTGCCTTTTCTAAAACCTGCTTGAACATCTGGGAGTTCACGGTTTACATACTGCTGAAGCCTGGCTTGGAGAATTTTGAGCATGACTTTACTAGCATGTGAGATGAGAGTATATTCATTTGACTGAGATTGCGAAAGCAGAAACTCCACCTTGTCAGTAAAAATGAACTTACAAACAAAACAGAAGCAGAGTCATGGATGAAGAAAACAAACTTATGGTTAGCAGGGGGTAAAGGGGTAATAAACAGGGAGATTAAGACTGACATACACATGCTACCATATATAAATTGGGCTCCTCTGGGGGTCAGTCAGTAAAGAATCTGCCTGCAATGCTGGAGACCCAGGTTCAATCCTGGGTCAGGAAGATCCTTTGGAGAAGGGAATGGCAAGCTACCCCAGTATTTTTACCTGGAGAATTCCTCGGACAGAGGAGCCTGGCAGGTTACAGTCCATGGGGTCATAGAGAGTCAGACAGGACTGAGTGACTTACACACACACACAAACACACACACACAAATATTAAAAATAGATGACTAGTAAGAACCTGTTGTATAGTACAGGGAATTTTATTCAATGCTCTGTAATGGCTTATAGGAGAAAAAAATCTTTAAAAAATGGATATATGTATATGTATAACTGATTCAGTTTGCTGTACACCTGAAATTAATACAGCTTTGTAAATCAAATATCAGTTTAGTTCAGTTGCTCAGTCACGTCCAACTCTTTGAGACCCCATGGACTGCAGCACACCAGGCTTCCCTGTCCATCAACAACTCCCGGAGTTTACTCACACTTATGTCCATTGAGTCGGTGATGCCATCCAACCATCTCATCCTCTGTCATCCCCTTGTCCTCCTGCCTTCCATCTTTCCCAACATCAGGGTTTTTTCCAATGAGTCAGTTCTTCGCATCAGGTAGTCCAAGTATTGAGTTTCAGCTTCATCATCAGCCCTTCCAATGAATATTCAGGATTAATATCCTTTAGGATTGGCTGGTTTGATCTCCTTGCAGTCTAAGGGACTCTCAAGAGTGTTCTCCAACACCACAGTTCAAAAGCATAAATTTGTCAGTGCTCAGCCTCTTTATGGTCCAACTCTCACATCCATACATGACTACTGGAAAAACTATAGCTTTGACTAGACGGACCTTTGTCCATAAAGTAATGTCTCTGCTTTTTAATATGCTGTCTAGTTATGTCATAGCTTTTTTTTCAAGGAGCAAGTGTCTTTTAATTTCATGGCTCCAGTCACCAACTGCAGTGGTTTTGGAGCCCAAGAAAATAAAGTCTTCCACTGTTTACATTGTGTGCCATGAAGTGATGGGACTGGATCCTATGATCTTCATTTTTTGAATGCTGAGTTTTAATCCAGCTTTTTCACTCTCCTCTTTCACTTTCACCAAGAGGCTTCACTGTCTGCCATAAGTGTGGTGTCATTTGCATATCTGAAGTTATTGATATTTCTTCCTGAAATCTTAATTCCAGCTTGTGCTTCATTGAGCCCAGCATTTCACATGATGTATTCTGCATATAAGTTAAGTAAGCAAGGTAACAATGTACAGCCTTGATGTACTCCTATCCCAATTTGGAACCAGTCCGCTGTTCCATGTGTGGTTCTAAATGTTGCTTTTTGACCTGCATACAGCTTTCTCAGGAGGCAGGTAAGGCGGTCTGGTAACCCCATCTCTTTAAGAATTTTCAACAGTTTTTGGTCATCCACACAGTCATATCTTTGTACCAAAAATTAACTATACCAGCTTTCTCACTTAGAACATTTCCTTCTTAGAACATTTCTTCTAATGTATCAAGTAGATCTGTGTATGCATGTTATACTCAGTAAACTATCCACTATTATCAAACAAACTTTTCTGTTAACTATTTAATATTTATCCATTTGATTTTAGTGTGGCAATATTTACCAAAGGTAGAAAATATTGGCAGAAAATCTTCAAGATAATGTGATTTTTAACTTCTAATAACTGTGAAATGTTTGATATTGGTTTTAATAAAAGATAATTTTTAATAAAACTTTTATTTCTAAACTAATATAATCAAACAGGCTGGTTCTTTCTACAATTAATTGAATTTACAAAGTAGAAATGAAAAATTTTAACTGTAATAGAAATATATTTTTAGAATATTTTAAATACTTGCTCAATTTGTAGTAAAAGTATGATCATTTTGTTCTTAGCTAAATTACTTAAAAATAAAGAAACAATGACAATTTAATTCATAATTTGTCCAAAAGCCAATTTAGAAATTAATTATTAAATAGGGTACATATATTAGCATATTATTCTGCTTAAAAGTCATTTAAAAGAGAAAAAAAAATCTGTCCTATGATCCAAGAAGGAAAAGAGTTCAAAATTTAAACCACAGTAAAGTCTATGCCTATATCTAGAAACAAACTCATAACACTAATGCATATGTCCTCTGATTGCTTAATTCTAATCACAATCTCAAATTATATATAAGAAAATATTCATTAATATAAAACTTTAAAAGTACAGCAGGAAGAAATTTTAAACACTGATGACAGTATGGATCCACAAATTTACACTGGGACTAGCTGTTGGATCCCAACCTCGTAGAGTGGTTTGTAGATCTGGGCAAACAGAGAGTAGAAGCTGAAGGCATGACTTGTTCACTGAAACCTGAAATGACATACACCTTGGACAGGGTATTAAAGTGCTTGCAAAATTTTTATAGTAAAGAGAGAAGGCACTTTCCAGATGTTTTAGCCAGTATTCATTTCTTGCCACACAGTAGTTGGCAACCCCTGAATTTCATTACCTGCTTCTGTTAAAGAAAAAGAAAGTTACTGCTGTGTATGTGCTCAGTAGCTTCAGTTGTGTCCGACTCTGTGCGACACTATGGACTGTAGCCTGCCAAGCTGCTCTGTCCATGGGTTTCTCCAAGGCAAGAATATTGGAATGGGTTGCCATGCCCTCCTCCAGGGGATCTTTCTAACCCAGGGATCCAACCTGCGGTGTCCCGTATGTCTTCTGCATCACAGGTGGATTGTTTATCACTGAGCCACCCAGGAAGCCCAAATTACTGACTAACTTGGCCAATTAAAATATACTTCTGGAAAAAAAAATAAAACTGGATATTCCCAAATGCATTCCTGCTCTCCTTACATCCCTAAGCTAATTCGATTAACCTGCACTCCTCCAAAGAGAAGGATCTTTATGACTGGTGGACAGGCTGGAACATCTGAAACAGGACTAAATTTCTATTGGCACTAGGAAAGTAATACGCAACTCTTTTACATAATGAAAGAATGGAGACAGGAGCTGGAAAATAGGGACATGGAAAAGAATATAAATGAATCCTAGACAAAAAATTAACGG
The DNA here is from genome assembly GCF_049115385.1 of Moschus berezovskii. Classification (NCBI taxonomy): domain Eukaryota; kingdom Metazoa; phylum Chordata; class Mammalia; order Artiodactyla; family Moschidae; genus Moschus; species Moschus berezovskii. The sequence goes on from NC_142464.1 coordinate 39,813,774, forward strand.
TGTGTGTGCCGGCGGGGGGGGATTCTGATAGGTTTAAGTAATACAGTGAGGCCCTAATGAATTAAAAAGAATACTCATTTAATAAATATCCACCAAGCACTTCCCTGATGGTACAGTAGGTAAGAATCCATCTGCCAATGCAATGGATAAGGGTTTGATCCCTGGTCAAGGAAGATTCCATATGCCTTGAGTAACTGAGCCCATGCTCCACAACTACTGACCCTGTTTGCTGCAAATAGTGAAGACTGTTCTCTGCAATAAGAGAAGCTGCCATAATAAGAAACCCGTAGACTACAAGAGAAAGCCTGTACAAAGCAACAAAGACATAGCATAGCCAAAAATAAATTGCATATTAAAAAAAGAAGCATACACCAAAAAGATCTGATGGTTTCAGTGGCCCCACAGGACTTGCCAAATCAGGTGTTGGTCATTGTTTGAAAGTCCTGAGGCAGGCAGAGCCTATATCTAGGGTTGAGAAAATCAGGGAGGGAACAGGCAAGATTCCTCCTGGTTCCTGGAAAGGAGAAACATTTTGTGTCAACTGGTACACCTTAAAAGAGACACCTGCACATCAATTTCTTGATTTAGCTACTTAAATCTTTCTAGCAACCAGAGTAAAATATAGACGGGAAAAAACTAAAATCATGGCATCCACTCCCATCACTTCATGGCAAATAGAAGGGGAAAAAGTAGAAGCAGTGACAGATTTTCTTTTCTTGGGCCCCCAAATCACTGCAGACAGTGACTGAAACCATGAAATTAAAAGACACTTGCTCCTTAGAAGGAAAGCTATGATAAACCTAGAGAGTGTATCAAAAACCAGAGTCATCACTTTGCCAACAAAGGTCCATATAGTCAAAGCGATGGTTTTTCCAGTAGTCATGTGTGGTGGTGAGAGTTGGGCTATAAAGAAGACTGAGCAACAAAGAACTGACAATTTTGAACTGTGGTGTTGGAGAAGACTCTTGAGAGTCCCTTGGACTACAAGGAGATCAAACCAGTCAATCCTAAAGGAAATCAACCCTGAATATTCATTAGAAAGACTGATACTGAAGCTGAAGCTCCAAAACTTTGGACACCTGATGCAAAGAGCCAGCTCACTGGAAAAGAACCTGATGCTGAGAAAGACTGAAGGCAAAAGGAGAAGGGGGAGGCAGAGGATGCGATGGTTAGACAGCAACATCAACTAAATGGACATGAATTTGAGCAAACTGAGGGAGGGAGATAGTGAAGGACACAGAAGCCTGGTGTGCTGCAGTTCATGTGGCTGCAAAGAGTAGCACAAGGCTTTGTGACCAAACAACAACAACATCAGCTGCACGTCAATTGGATTAAGCTCCCCAATTAATTTGCACAGTACTATCAGAGATGTTTTAATTTTGTGTCTAACAGATTAAAATTTTAATTTGCTTTTAATTTTGTCATGTTTTATTTATTCCTGGCCAATCTATTCATTAGTTAATAACTTTGAATTTGGTTAAATCCACTAGAGTATCTTTCTTTAATATTTATTTATTTATGCTTTGTTGTGCTGGGTCTTTGTTGCTGGGCATAGGCTTTTTCTAGTTGTGGCGAGCTGGGGCTACTCTCTAGTTGCAGAGCACAGACTCTAGGCATGTGGGCTTCAGTAGTTGCAGCAGTCAGGCTCACTAGTTGTGGCTCTTGGGCTCCAAAGCACAGGTTCCACAGCTGTGGCACATGGGCTTAGTTGCCCTGTGGCATGCCAAGATCTTCCTGATCCAAGAATATCACTGTTGCCCCCTGTATTGCAAGATGGATTCTTAACCACTGAACAATCGAGGAAGCCCAAGCATCTTTCTTAAAATGAGAAACTGAGGAAATTATTTTGAAAAGAAAATTATTTTCTAATATTATTATTTTCATTTGTTGAGAAAATTTCTTTTTCATATAAGTTTTGTCATCTTTGTTATTTTAGAATAATTCGTACCTATGAATGCCCTTTAATGCCCATGAAGTGTGGTGCTTTCTTCTAAATAGGCTCCTGGAATTCATTCTGCTTTGCAATCAATTGTGAGTTGACTTTGACTCATTTAACAATGTTAGTTCTCAGTTTTCAACAATATTATATTTCTATACAACCCTAAAAGACTACTGAAAAGCAAGTATAACTAAATCATTCATGCAAATGTGGATTGTTTTCTTCCATACCACTTCAATCTTACCTATAATCAATCAGTATATCCCTCTTCAACCCAACACATACACCTCTTTCTAACTATCTTCCTTCATTTTCTCTGCATCTCATTTCATCTTGAGTCATGAAATATTTACCTTCTGTTAGACCAGTTTTTCATCCTCATTGAGCTCATGATAGTCTGATTATTTTTTAATTTATGTATGTAGTAAATGTTCAGTTTTGCAGTTGTATTTACTACTTATATAGCATAAGATTTAGGAAGTGACTTAAAAAAGTAATGAGAATTTTTCATTTCCTGAAATAAAAAACAAACATATACCATAATCCTTTTTCATGAAAAAATTTACATGTGTTAAAATGTACATGCCACCATAAAGATAACAGGTACTTAAATTTTGCAAGTAATAAAACAGAAACAAACAGGGAGTTTAAATGTGTATGAGAACAAAATTTGAAAACAAGGATTGTGTAGGAAAGTAATCTGTGATGACTTGTAAGAGAGAAAAAGTTTAAAAATATTTATAACTTTCAGATTCTTAAAACACATATTTAGCCACTTCTCTTCTGATGAAATTATCAGCTAAATTTTAAAACATCTTACATTAAAAATCTTATTTCAAAAGTTTTTCTTAAGTAATGTTTTAAAATATCATCAGATCTGAATTGTGAAGATATAATTTAAGGAAAATTTTAGGCTAATATATTAACTTTTAGACTCTCCTTACACACACACACACACACATATACACACACACACACACACACATACACACACACACACACACACATATATATATAGTATTTAAAATAGAAGTGCTTCTTTATTTTACAGAAGCAAAAATGATTTACTGTACAGCAAAAGAAAATACAACACTTATTATGTGATAATTTTAAACAGAACATTATCTATAAACAAATTGAATCATTACGTTGTACAAGAGAAACTAATATTGTAATTCAACTATACTTCAAATAAGTAAATAGGTAAATAGATAAATAAGTAAATAAAATAGTAGTGCTTCCAGGTAGTTAAGGCTGTTGTTGAACAACATCTAGCTTTTTGTTTCATAGACCTTCTTTTGGATTTCTCCAACCTGGTTAAACTAAATAGGATACACACAGATGGTAAAACCTTATGTTATCCTACTCTGAAAGTATTAGCTTCATTAAAATGAAAATTAGACACCACCTGCTAAACATGTGTTGGCACCTACTAAGTAGGATTCTCACAACCTTTCTTGAAGCCTTCAAAGAAGCCTTGGAATTACCTTGAAGTATTAATGTGGACAAAAAAGACTCAAAGAGATTACTTTTTCCCTAGGGGGAAAAAAATTCTATTTGTTTTCATCCCCTCAAACTGTTTCTACAATATGTGAAGGAAGACTAAAATTAAGTTGTAAACTATGGTTTGAACAAGGATCTGTGACTTCCTTATATGACAATAAGGTAGAAATCTAAAAGGAGAAATGTAATAGTAACTATTTGCTTTCTGCTACACCAGTTTTAGGGAACTAGACATGAATGTGCTCAATGCTGAAAATTTAAAAAAAAACAATAAATATATATATAATTTTAAAAATGAAAGAACTAAATAAAAATGTTTTTATTTAAAAATTATACCTGAAGATCTTTTGTGCATTACATATCACGTAAGTGGGATGACCATATGTCCAGTCCAGTTAGCCATGGAAAGATTCAGTTCATATTTATTGTCCTAACAAAAGAACTCTTTCATTCTCAAAATATCCCAATTTAAGTGATATTATCATCCTTCAGTTTAGTCATATGCTCTATGATGTAAGACATCTAAAAACTAACTTCAATAGTTTTAATTAACATAAATTACATGGCTGAAAATCTGGAAGAACAACAACAACAAAAAAAAAACGAAAGACTCTATGAAATCTCTCTGGAAAGAATACCTAAAATGGACTGAATTTGAACTTTTCTTCTTTCAATGTAGTGCTCGAATTTCGTTTATAGTTTAGTGATGGTTGTCCAACTTTTACTTGAAGTCTGATGTATGAAGGCCATTTTGCTTAAAGCAAAGACTAAATATTCTCTCAGACCTTCATTACTGTTCATTTAAACAAGATCTAAGAAATTGGATTGTCTGCTTTTTCAGATCCCAGCAGATTTAAAATCTTCAAAGGAAGGGTAAAACTAGAAGGAGGGTCATGATGTGCCAGAAGCAGAGACTGCAGACATCCAGAAAGAAAGAATAAAAGTTAAAAGGATTATGTGCATAAATTCAACTAGAGTGAGTCATTTCAAATATTATTAATATCAGTTGGTGAAAGGGAATAAAAACATACAATGACTGCCATATGATCCAGCAATCGCACTCCTGGGCATACACACCGAGGAAACCAGAATTGAAAGAGACACATGTCCTCCAATGTTCATTGCAGCACTGTTTATAATAGCCAGGACATGGAAGCAACCTAGATGTCCATCTGCAGATGAATGGATAAGAAAGCTTTGGTACATATACACAATGGAGTATTTTTCAGCCATCAAAAAGAATGCATTTGAATCAGTTTTAATGAAGTGGATGAAATTGGAACCAATTATACAGAGTGAAGTAAGCCAGAAAGAAAAACATCAATACAGTATACTAATGCATATATATGGAATTTAGAAAGATGGTAACCTGAATCCTGTATACGAGACTGCAAAAGAGACATAGGTATATAGAACAGTCTTTGGGACTCTGTGGGAGAGGGTGAAGGTGGGATGATTGGGGAGAACAGCATTGTAGCATGTATATTATCATAAGTGACCAGTCCAGGTTCGACGCATGATACAGGATGCTTGGGGCTGGTGCACGGGGATGACATAGAGGGAGGATATGGGGAAGAGGGAGGTGGGAGGGGGGTTCAAGAAAAAGAACACGTGTACACCCGGGGCGAATTCATGTCAATGTATGGCAAAACCAACCAATATATTAATGTAACGTAATTTGCCTCCAATAAAATAAATTTTAAAAAATCCCAAAAAAAAAAAAAAAACAACCATGCAATGTACTTGGTAAAGATTTGTTTTCAAAATGTTTAATATTAATTTAAAGGATATGGTATTATACATTCAGTTATCTGAAAAAAAAATACGTATTCAATGCAGAGTAATGTTTGTTGAAGGAACAGTACTGGCTCACACAGTCTTGAGGAATCAAAGTTTCATTTATATATATTTCTTTAAAATCTCTCCTCAGTTCTTTTAGCAATAATGACGACTCAAAGTTGTTTCAAAATTTAGCAAGTCTAGGCGCAGTTGCATATGTCATGAAGCCGAGAACTACCTAAAATTCTACCCAACTACCAGGAAGTGCTCAGGTCAAATAATAACCATTCTACATAATTAGTTTGCATTTTAACTTAGAATTAACTCTATAAGAGTTACTAAATTTTATAACGTCTTATTTTGCATTGTTGTCATTGTTTAGTCACTAAGTTCTGTCTGACTCTTTGTGACCACATGGACTGCAGCACATCAGGCTCCTCTGTCCTTCACTATCTCCCAGAGTTTGCTCAGATTCACATTTATTGAGTCGATGCAGCTATATAACCATCTTATCCTCTGTCACCCTCTTCTTTAGCTTTCACTCTTTCCCAGCATCAGGGTCTTTTCAAATGAATCAGCTCTTTGCATCAGGAGACCAAAGTAGTGGAGCATCAGTCTTTCCAATGAATATTCAGGGTTGATTTCCTTTAGGATTGACTGTTTTGATCTCCTTGCAGTCCTGTCTGTAAAGTAATGTTTCTGCTGTCTGGTTTTGTCATGACTCTTTCCAAGGAGCAAGTGTCTTTTAATTTCATGGCTGTGGCCACTGCCTGCAGTGATTTTGGTGCCCAAGAAAAGAAAATCTGTCACTGCTTCCACTTTTCCCCTCTATTTGATATGAAGTGATGAGACAAGGGCTCAGGGGGCTTATAAAAACCCTGTGCACACCAGGAACAAGAAACCTCACAGAGACTGAGACAGAACTGTGTTTGAATGTCTCCTGTGGCGGTGTGGGTCAGCAGTGGACTGCCACAGGGGCAGGGACTCTAGGTGCAGCAGACTTGAGTATGGCATAAGCCCTCTTGGAGGAGGTGGCCATTAACCCCAACAAAGAGCTGCCAGAACTTACACAGGACTGGGAAATAGACTCTTAGAGGGCAGAAACAGAACACTGTGTGTACCAGGACCCAGAAGAAAGGAGCAGTGACCCCACAAGAGACTGACTCAGACTGGCCTAGGAGTGTCCAGGAGTCTCCAGCAGAGGTGTGGGTTGCAGGTGGCCTTCTGCAAGACTGGGAGCACTGAGTGTAGCAGTACATGCATGGGACATTTTGAAGGAGGGAGCCATTATCTACATTAACTCCTCCATAGTTTGGCCACAGGTAAATAACAGGGAGGGAACACAGCTCCACCTATCAACAGATAATTGGATTAAAGATTTATTGATCATGGCTGTGCCCATCAGACAAGACCAAGCTTCCACCTCAGTCTCTCTCATCAAGGAAAGCGAAGTCGTTCAGTCATGTCCAACTCTTTGCAACCTCATGGACTACTGCCTACTAGGCTCCTCCATCCATTGGATTTTCCTGGCAAGGGTATTGGAGTGGGTTGCCAATTCCTTCTCCAGGGGATCTTCCAAACTCAGGAATCAAACCTGGGTCTCCCCCATTGCAGGCAGATGCCTTACCGTCTGAGCCACAGAGAAGTCCAGCCTCTTATCCTTCTCCATCAGAGGGCACACAGACTGAAAACCACAATCACAGAAAACTAATCAATCTAATCATATGGACCACAGCCTTGTCTAACTCAAGCAAACTATGAGTCATGCCATATAGGGCCATCCAAGACGGATGGGTCATGGTGGAGAGTTCTAACAAAATGTGGTCCACTGGAGAAGGGAATGGCAAACCACTTCAGTATTGTTGCCTTGAGAATCCCATGAACAGTATGAAAAGGCAAAAAGATAGGACACTGAATGATGAACTCCCCAGGTCAGAGGGTGCCCAATATGCTACTGGAGATCAGTGGAGAAATAACTCCAGAAAGAATGAAGAGACAGAGCCAAAGCAAAAACAACACCCAGTTGGGATGGAACTGGTGATAAAAGCAAAGTCCGATGCTGTAAGAGCAATACTGAATAGGAACATGGAATGTTAGATCCATGAATCAAGGCAAATTAGAAGTGGTCAAACAGGATGGCAAGAGTGAACATTGACATTTTAGGAATCAGTGAACTAAAATGGAATAGAATGGGTGAATTTAACTCAGATGACCATTATATATACAACTGTGAGCAAGATACCCTTGGAAGAAATGGAGTAGCCATCATACTCATCAAAAGAGTTCAAAATGCAGTACTTGGATGCATCTCAAAAACAACAGAATGATCTGTTCGCCTCCAAGACAAACCATTCAATATCACGGTAATGCAAGTCTGTGCTCCTACCAGTAATGCTGAATAAGCTGAAGGTATATGGTTCTATGAAAACATACAGGACCTTCTAGAACTAACACCCAAAAAAATGTCCTTTTCATTATAGGGGACTGGAATGCAAAGGAGGAAGTCAAGAAACACCTGCAATAACAGGCAAATTTGGTCTTGAAGTACAGAATGAAGCAGGGAAAAGGCTAATAGAGTTTTGCCAAGAGAATGCATTGGTCATAGTAAACACCCTCTTCCAACAACACAAAAGACTCTACACATAAACATCACCAGATGGTCAATACTGAAATCAGATTGATTATATTCTTTGCAGCCAAAGATGGAGAAGCTCTACAGAGTCGGCAAAAACAAGACCAGGAGCTGACTGTGGCTCAGATCATGAACTCCTTATTGGCCAATTCAGACGTAAATTGAAGAAATTAGGGAAAACCATTAGACCATTCAGGTATGACCTAAATCAAATCCCTTATGATTAAACAGAGGAAGTGAGAAATAGATTCAAGGGATTAGATCTGATAGACAGAATGCCTGATGAACTATGAATGGAGGTTCATGACATTGTACAGGAGACAGGGATCAAGACCATCCCCATGGAAAAGAAATGCAAAAAAGCAAAATGGCTGACTAAGGAAGCCTTAGAAATAGATTTGAAAAGAAGAAAAGTGAAAAGCAAAGGAGAAAAAGAAAGATATACCCATTTAAATGCAGAGTTTCAAAGAATAGCAAGGAGAGATAAGAAAGCCGTCCTCAATGATCAGTGCAAAGAAATAGAGGAAAAAAATAGAATGGGAAAGACTAGAGATCTATTCAAGAAAATTAGAGATAGAAAGGGAACATCTGTTGCAAAAATAGGCACAATAAAGGACAGAAAAGGTACAGAAGCAGAAGATATTAAGAAGAGGTGGCAAGAATACACAGAAGAATTGTACAAAAAAGATTATCACGATCAGATAATCATGACTCACCTAGAGCCAGACATCTGAAGAATGCGAAGTCAAATGAGTCTTAGGAAGCATCACTATGAACAAAGCTAATGGAGGTGATGGAATTACAGCTGAGCTACTTCAAATCTTGAAACATGATGCTGTGAAAGTGCTGCACTCAATATGTCAGCAGATTTGGAAAACTCAGCAGTGGCCACAGGACTGGAAAAGGTCCTTTCCCAAAGAAAGGCAATGCCAAAGAATGCTCAAACTACCGCACAATTGCACTCATCTCACATGCTAGGAAAGTCATGCTCAAAATTCTCCAAGCCAGGCTTCAGCAATATGCGAACCGTGAACTCCCAGATGTTCAAGCAGGTTTTAGAAAAGGCAGAGGCACCAGAGATCAAATTGCCAACATCCGCTGGATCATGGAGAAAGCAAGAGAGTTCCAGAAAAACATCTATTTCTGCTTCATTGACTATGCCAAAGCCTTTGACTGTGTGGATCACAATAAACTGTGGAACATTCTGAAAGAGATGGGAATCCCAGACCACCTGACCTGCCTCTTGAGAAACCTGTATGCAGGTCAGGAAGCAACAGTCAGAACTGGACATGGAACAACAGACTTGTTCCAAATAGGAAAAGGGATACGTCAAGGCTGTATATTGTCACCTTGCTTATTTAACTAATATGCAGACTACATCATGAGGAACGCTGGGCTGGAAGAAGCACAAGCTGGAATCAGGATTGCTGGGAGAAATATCAATAACCTCAGATATGCAGATGACACCACCCTTATGGCGGAAAATGAAGAGGACTCAAAAGCCTCTTGATGAAAGTGAAAGAGGAGAGTGAAAAGGTTGGCTTGAAGCTCAACATTCAGAAAACAAAGATCATGGCATCTGGTCCCATCACTTCATGGGAAATAGATGGAAAAACAGTGGAGACAGTGTCAGACTTTATTTTTGGGAACTCCAAAATCACTGCAGATGCTGATTGCAGCCATGAAATTAAAAGACGCTTACTCCTTGGAAGGAAAGTTATGACCAACCTAGATAGTATATTAAAAAGTAGAGACATTACTTTGCCAACCAAGGTCCATCTAGTCAAGGCTATGGTTTTTCCCATGGTCACGTATGGATATGAGAGTTGGACTGTGAAAAAGGCTGATCGCTGAAGAATTGATGCTTTTGAACTGTGGTGCTGGAGAATACTCTTGAGAGTCCCTTGGATTGCAAGGAGATCCAACCAGTCCTTTCTAAAGGAGATCAATCCTGGGTGTTCACTGGAGAAGGACTGATGCTAAAGCTGAAACTGCAATACTTTGGCCACCTCATGCGACGAGTTGACTCACTGGAAAAGACTGATGCTGGGAAAGGTTGGGGGCGGGAGGAGAAGGGGACGACAGAGAATGAGATGGCTGGATGGCATCATCGACTCGATGGACATGAGTTTGAGTGAACTCCGGGAGTTGGTGATGGACAGGGAGGCCTGGCATTCTGTGATGCATGGGGTCGCAAAGAGTCGGACACGACTGAGCGACTGAACTGAACTGAACTTATTTCTTCTATTATAGCATTTACTTTGTGTTTATCCTAAGTCAAATATATAAAAATTATAATAAAATTACTGTTGTACTTATCTAATCAAGCAATATTACTGCAGAATGTGATATTAAAGTTGAATTACTTTTAATAGCAATTTTCCTTTTTTAAAATATGCATTAAGTGTCTATTATGTGCATAGTCCTTTTTCTGGTAAAATTAGAAATATTACTTATATGATACAAAAATGTAAAATGCATAAAATCAAAAAAAATTACTGTTAAAATACATATTTTGTACTTCATGTATAACAAAATCATTTCAGTCCAGTGCTTATGAGTGCCAGCAATTACACAAGCAGTCTCACACTTTACTCTGGCACCTGATATCTCTGTATCTTGGTAACCCTTAGCAAGTCTTCCTTTAGACATTTGTGAAGATTAGATGAGATAATACTAACTCATAGAACCTATTCAATGATTTTGTTATCATTGATAATCAATAAAATCAGTATCATTTTTCTGACGAAACAAGTAAAATAAGTAATGCATTTAAATTTTTCCATGTCTCCATCCTGTTAATTCTAATGATCCTGTATCTGATGCTCAATGAATAAAATATCTTCTGATATACATGTAACAAATGTATAAAAACTAATTTTGTTTCCTAGAAAAAGCTGGCCAACTATCCAGGATTAAAGAAAAGAAAAAAATAAAATTTAAAAACTCTTTCCCCAAAACAAAGAAATAAGGTCCAAAGACACAAATATATGTTCACATGAACAAAATAAAGTTTAATCTGGAAGAAATCATTGATGAGATAAAATAGTTATGAGACAATCTCCTAATAAGTTTGATTGATTTCAGAGAATTTTCAATCTCATAAGGGGTAGAACACTGAGACATTTTGCTCTTGGACAAAAATATCCAAATAAAAGGAAGAAAAAAGGGTAGGGAAAGGAAAGCTGGAGGAGAGGAGGGAAGGGAAGACAAGAGAAGAAAGAAGATATTATAAATTTAGTTAAGTAGTAGAAGTTCAAAATGTTAATGCTTTGGGGGGGGCGGGTCAAGCTCTGTATTTTCTATAGATTCTTCAAATCTTGTGTGTCTGTGTGTGTGTGTGTGAGTGTGTGTGTTAGTCAGTCAGTCATGTCTGACTCTTTGCAAACCCATGGACTGTAGTCCACCAGGCTCCCCTATCCATGGAATTCTCTAGGCAAGAATATTGGAATGGGTAGCCATTCCCTTCTCCAGAGGATCTTCCTTACCCAGAAGACTGAAGCCAGGTCTCTCACACTGCATGCAGATTCTTTACCCTCTGAGCCACCAGGGAAGCCATCTTCAAGTCATACTGTGCTTATATTTAACCTAGATATGTGAGATTAAATCAGTATACGTGATGTTTTCTTGCAAATGCTTCAATTTGGGGAAAAATGTTTAACTGGTTACTTTGTGTATTCTGGTTATCTGCTTTAGAAACAACTAAAGGTTATGAGATTCTAAAATATGTAAGATCATTCAAATGTGATAGTAAATGTTGAATTACATTCCTTTCCTCCATGGAAAAACAGTAGTATCAACCCTTAAAAAATTTATATTCAATTTTTCCCCAAACATTGTTCCATTAAGGTCATTTTTGACAATTATATTCATGTCACAGGACTCCATGTATGACTCCTTACTACTTATTATGTCACGTATCATTTAAGAATTTGTTGGTCTCAAGAAGCCTTTAAGCTTCATATTCCAGGTTTAGAGTGGTACCACTTATTCACCAAAGAAGCACTGGAATGTTTGTGCCTCAGATCATATACAAAAATGGACTGAAACTAGACAGAAGCTTTGTGGATATAAAAATGTGCTCCTGTTATGTACCCAGGAGTATCAGAGTATATGACAGGACACTCTGAACATCAGCATTCTAAATAGTGGTCATTAGGAAATAATCCTCACTCAAACGCTCAGTGATACATGCTAGGATATATTTACCCAATTGCCTACCTTGTTATAACCCACCACAGTATTCTTGCCTGAAAAATCCCATGAAGAAAGGAGACTGATGGGCTACAGTCTATAGGATCACAAGGAGTCAGATATGACTAAGTGACTACACACGCAGGCAAGCACACTATAATATAAACACACTGGTTATAAAATAAAACCCACTTTACTCAAAACATTTGGCCCCACTTGTTGCTAATTACCACCGAGGCGGGTTTAATTCTTGAGACTACTTTACTATCAGAGAACTCTCTAATGTCAGAGATTACAACCAAGTTATAATAGCCAAGGAAGAGAACTGCTCCTCACAGTTCATTAGAGTCTTTCCCTGGTGGCTCAGAGGTTAAAGCGTCTGCCTCCAATGCGGGAGACCTGGGTTCGATCCCTGGGTCGGGAAGATCTCCTGGAGAAGGAAACGGTAACCCACTCCAGTATTCTTGCCTGGAGAATCCCACGGACGGAGAAGCCTGGTAGGCTACAGTCCATGGGGTCGCAAAGAGTCGGACAGACTGAGCGACTGAACGGAACGGAAAATATACTTATTGGAAACCAGCAAATTTAATAAAGTCCATTTTTATATTCAAAGTCTTTGTAAGACTTGTCTTAAGGAGAGATCATCCTTATAAATTCCACCTGGTCCTGGTGAATGTACACAAGCTTTTCAAGACAGGAAGAGCTAAAAACTATTTTAAATAATCAAGCTTATGAATAACTAGAGATTCAGATTCTGGGACTATGCTGACTTCAAGGCAAGAACATTTCATAGAAAATCTCCTTATTCACCTTTATATTTTTTGAAAAATTAAGGAAAATATACAATGCCTCGTTTGAAAACAGTATTACTAAATTAATCTAAAAATCACCTTGACTTAGCTATTTAATGCACATGACCAAACAGTGTTCTATACAACGACACGATAAAGGGTTAGAAATTGCAGTGTCCTAAACATGCTCTGAATAAATCATAGAATAATTAATACTCATCTAATTTTACACACAATGAATCTGTAAAATGGTGACAATGAAGTGCTCTTGTCTTGACATCATGTCAACATATTCACTACATACACATAAACAGATCCAGCAAAAGAGACCATATTCTTGTTTTCTAATCAAAGGTTTAAAGGATTAGAATAATTATGTGTCTAAGCATTAAACATGGAAACATAGCTAAGACTGTATTCTCTAAAATATCTAAAAATCAGAGAAAATACAAAGGGAACAGAAATGGGCTCACAGATGGGAATAACATAAGGTAATCAAAATTTATTTAAGAAATTCCACCTATGTAAAAGACAGTGTCTTGATTGAGAAAAACGTGTAAAACATGACAATGAAAAAATTAAAATTCAATAAAATAAGAAATGTCAGCAGTGATAGCACCTTTGTCAAATGGTAAGAAAAGGGAACGAAGTAAAACACTCTCTGGTTTTGGCAGTGATACCAGTTTTTAGTTTATGACTGTAAACCAATTATTATGTGAACTGAACTGAGCTGATAGCTATGAGCAAAGGACACTAGAAGGCTCATGCTACATCTGGGGAATATGTAGTTACAGCAGAACATAAAAGCATTAATATACAGTGAGAAAAGCAGGACTAGTGCTTTTAGAATCTACAGAAATGGAAGTATAACATATAAAGTAACCAAGATGTTACTAACGCAAGATGAGTATATACACTTGTAGTTGATCTTTCAGGCACAAACCTTATTTTAAGAAGTTTACAAATAACTGTTTCAGTCACCCACTGACTATTTTCAGAACAGTGATTCAGCAAATATTTGTTGAGGAATGTCAAGGGAAAAGGCCAGGTGCCTAACATATAATCATGAACAAGACCGAGAATCTGCCTTATTATAAGTTGCTTGCTATCCAGTAGGGAAGAGAGATAAGTAAAGGAAGATAAAATATATAAGGGTAACACTAGCTTATCAACTCCTACTCCAGATATTTCTCCTCTTCCTTTCTAATCTATTTTTGCTCTTATTCTTAAGTAGGGTAATGGATGTTGAGTTCCAATTGCATGGATTTATTATTCATTTAGGACACTTATGGTTAACTAACGATGAAAAATAAAAATAATTCATTAGTATTTGAATATGTTCTTTATAGACTTTTTAAGATTAATATTGATAATGTGGAGAGAATCAAAATGGCATCAAGATCCCAAAATACTTTTAAAAGAAACTTTGGAGTAACTACCTCCTTTGAAATTTCCATAAACGCCATGCTAAGAGACTTTTCCATATAGAATTTTATACTGGGTTTCAGCATAAATGTTCAGGTCAGTCGCTCAGTCATGTGCAATTCTCTGTGACCCCATGGACTGCAGCATGCCAGGCTTCCCTGTCCATCACCAACTACTACCAGAGCTTGCTCAACAAGTCGGTGATACCATCCAACCATCTCATCCTCTGTCATCCCGTTCTCCCACTTTCAATCTTTCCCAGGAGCAGGGTCTTTTCTAATGAGTCAGTTCTTTGCATCAGGTGGCCAAACAATGATTATGCCAGGTTGATTTCCTTTAGGATTGACTGGTTGGATCTCCTTGCAGTCCAAGAGACTCTCAAGAGTTTTCTCCAACACCAAGGTTCAAAAGCATAAATTCTTCAGTGCTCAGCTTTCTTTATGGTCCAACTCTAACATCCATACATGACTACTGGAAAAACCATAGCTTTGACTATACAGACTTTTGTCACAAAAAAAGTGAGTACATAGTAATTTAGTGTTAATAATATTGATTTAGAATCAACATTTCAGTTTTTCCAAGTTAATGAATGTGTGATAGCAATTATTCGACATGACTTTTTCAATATGATATAGTAATTGTCTTTAATTGATGTGAGCTCAATAAACCAGTGAAATAATTATTCAGAGTCTAAATCACCTTGGAAATCTATTGACTTCAGCATGCTGTCCACCTGAATAAAGCATGTGTACATTTGTAATTCTAATAAAGACTTAAGATAAATACACTAAACTGATTGGATCACAATGTTGTGTAGTGGCTTATGAAATGAACAGAAATAAGCATATAAGAAGGCTAGCATTCCAATTTTCACAAACCACCGATGATGACATCTCTAATTTGTACATCTAACTCTGCATTACTAATTAATTCTGATCATCTACCATCCACTATAACCCACACCATACAAATGCATTTTTTAATTCTGAATATGATGATGGCTACAAACAGGCAGAATAAATTTTCATATATCCACTACCTCATCAATTTATACTAGAAAGAAAACACAGAGTCAAAGAACTTTAATGATGCAATGACACGACCTGTTGTTATAAAACATGACCATGAAAATTCTTAGCTCCCAGATAAAATTCTTCTTCAGCAAAATCACAATCAAATAAATTATTTAAAAACAGTGACCTTGGTGACTAATTTTGAGGAAATATTCTTTCAGTTGTATTATTTGAAACACTTCCTCAGACAGAGAAGTAGCTTCTACAAACATCACCCTCTTCGATTTTCAAATTTTAATAAATTGATTAGGACATTCAACTTTTATTTCAAGAGAAATCATTTACTTTCAATGATGAATAAATTAAATGCTTTATTTCATCAGTGTTTAATTAAAAAGATGGTTCCATTCCTCCAATAACATAGTTTTGTTTCTACTGTTATACATGGATATACTCATTTGTGCCAATCAAAATAAACCAACAATTTTGAGAAAGACTTTCATAAAATTGAAACTCTGACTAACTAGTGAGTGTCTGAATATGCTTTTGATAGATCTAATAACATGTTTCTGACATGTTTTGAAGTATTAATATGCAGAGAAAAATAGTTCAATGAATAACTGTGATTTAAATAAACTGCTTATAATAATCATTCCACAAATATGCTACATATATCAAATCATTATACTGTATACTTTAAACTAGTATGATGTTATATGCCAACTATATCTCAATAAAACTAGAGAAAAAAAAACAGAATGCAAAACAAAAGGAAAATATTCACTATTCCAAAACTCACACTGTGGGAAAAATTATGGCATAGGGTGAACTAGCACCAACACTTTTGTGCATGATGTATTGGTAGAGTATAATAAGAAAGGTCAGGCATCCAGTTCTTCTGGTTTGCACCCTTCAGTTCCTTGGTGGTATGTAAGTTGAGGTAATGATTAGCCAATCTGACTTATATTTCCCTGTGACTGAGGCACTTGTCTTCCACAATCTTTTTCCCAGAAATGGCTAACTACAAAGAACAACTTTTCCTTGAAAGGCTTAGATAAGATTCATGTGCTGCTGTGTGTTCAGTAGCTCAGTTGGGTCCAACTCTTTGTGGCCCCATGGACTGGACTGTAGCCCACCAGGCTCCTCTGACCATGAAATTTTCCAGGCAAGAATACTGGAGTGAGGTCATTTCCCACTCCAAGGGATCTTCCCAACTCAAGGAGCAAACCCGCCTCTCGTGCATCTCCTTCATTGGTAGGCAGATCCTTTACCAGTGAGTGCCACAGGGAAAGCCCACATAAGATTCATCGGTGAACCTCTATGTACCCATGACAAGGGCAGACAAAGACTCTCAAAATTCTTATTCTTATTCTCCTAAATTATTAGGTAAACTGTTCATCCTCACTGAACAATCTGGACAAAATGCCCACTAACTTGACCAAAATTTAGTCAGGTATGGTTCCTTCCCTAGGTTCCTGGATGTTTACTCAACACTGCAATATTGAAAAACTCCTTCTTCATAGTCTCTCTTGAGAACTGGCTAACCTCAGGGAAAAATACTCACTGATCAACTGTCCTAACACACTACCACTCATCCCATTTCTCCACATCCAGTTATTTCTAGCATATATACTCCTCCTTGCCAAAGAAAAGCTCTTTTCTGATGCCATTTGATACACCTGCAGATATACTTATAGATTTTCCATATTGCAATAGTCCCCTACCCCTATTACAAGAACATACCTGCACCAATACAACAATCCTCATTTCCTTAAGTGCAATAACGCTTTCAATTAAGATTCTCCACACTAAGTCCAGATTTGTTTAAATTTGTACATACCCTAGGACTAGCCTGAGGAACAATGTTGGAGTTCTTCCTTTTCCTAATGGTTCAATGTCATACAAGCCTTTTCTTTTTAATTTTTATTAGAGGCTAATTATTTTACAATATTATATTGGTTGGTTTTGTCATATATTGACATGAATCCGCCCTGGGTGTACATGAGATCCCCCTCCCGAACCCCCCTCCCTCCTCCCTCCTCCCCTTATCCTCCCTCTGGGTCATCCCCGCATACCAGCCCGGAGCATCCTGTAACATGCATCAACCCTGAACTGGCGATTCGTTTCACATATGATAATATACATGTTTCAATGCCATTCTCCCAAACCGTCCCACCCTCACCCTCTCCCACAGAGTCCCAAAGACTGTTTTATACATCTGTGTCTCTTTTGCTCTCTCGTATACAGGGTTATCATTTGCATCTTTCTAAATTCCATATATATGCGTTAGTATACTGTATTGGTGTTTTTCTTTCTGGCTTACTTCACTCTGTATAACAGGCTCTAGTTTCATCCACCTCATTAGAACTGGTTCAAATGCATTCTTTTTAATGGCTGAGATCGCCGAAGAATTGATGCTTTTGAACTGTGGTGTTGGATAAGACTCTTGAGAGTCCCTTGGACTGCAAGGAGAGCAAACCAGTCCATTCTAAAGGAGATCAATCCTGGCTGTTCATTGGAAGGACTGATGCTAAAGTTGAAACTGCAATACTTTGGCCACCTCATGCGACGAGTTGACTCACTGGAAAATACTCTGATGCTAGGAAAGGTTGGGGGCAGGAGGAGAAGGGGACGACAGAGAATGAGATGGCTGGATGGCATCACTGACTCAATGGACATGGGTTTGGGTGGACCCCAGGAGTTGGTGATGGACAGGGAGGCCTGGCGTGCTGTGATTCATGGGGTCGCGGAGGGTCAGACACGACTGAGCGACCGAACTGAACTGAACTGAATACTCCATTGTGTATATGTACCAAAGCTTTCTTATCCATTCATCTGCAGATGGACATCTAGGTTGCTTCCATGTCCTGGCTATTATAAACAGTTCTGCAATGAACATTGGAGTACACGTGCCTCTTTCAATTCTGGTTTCCTCGGTGTGTATGCCCAGAAGTGCGATTGCTGGATCATATGGCAGTTCTATTTCCAGTTTTTTGAGGAATCTCCACACTGTTCTCCATAGTGGCTATACTAGTTTGTATTCCCACCAACAGTGTAAGAGGGTTCCCTTCTCTCCACACCCTCTCCAGCATTTATTGCATGTAGACTTTCGGATAGCAGCCATTCTAACTGGTGTGAAATGGTATCTCATTGTGGTTTTGATTTGCATTTCTCTGATTATGAGGGATGTTGAGCATTTTTTCATGTGTTTATTAGCCATCTTTATGTCTTCTTTGGAGAAATGTCTGTTTAGATTTTGGCCCATTTTTTGATTGGGTCATTTATTTTTCCGGAATTGAACTATAGGAGCTGCTTGTATATTTTGGAGATTAATCCTTTATCAGTTGCTTCATTTGCTATTATTTTCCCCCATTCTGAAGGCTGTCTTTTCACCTTGCTTATAGTTTCCTTTGCTGTGCAGACGCTTTTGATTTTAATTAGGTCCCATTTGTTTATTTTTGCTTTTATTTCCAATATTCTGGGAGGTGGGTCTTGGAGGTTCCTGCTGTGATTTATGTCAGAGTGTTTTGCCTACGTTCTCCTCTAGGAGTTTTATAGTTTCTGGTCTTACATTTAGCTCTCTAATCCATTTTGAGTTTATTTTGGTGTATGGTGTTAGGAAGTGTTCTAGTTTCATTCTTTTACAAGTGGCTGACCAGTTTTCCCAGCATCACTTGTTAAAGAGACTGTCTTTTCTCCATTTTATATTCTTTCCTCCTTTGTCAAAGATAATGTGTCGATAGGTGCGTGGATTTATCTCTGGGCTTTGTATTTTGTTCCATTGATCTATATTTCTATTGATGCCAACTGTGAAAGGAGCAAGGGAAAAATAGGAAAAGTCTACTACGGAATTACTATCGCAAAAGCAAAAACTTCAACTTCAATATCCTTTTAAAATCATTGGTCAGCAAAGTTTTTAAGTGATTTTCATTAAAATAACTCATTTCCATTATTCTTTCTATATCCAGAAGACTTGTTGTAAAATGGAAGCAAATAATTTTTTAAAGAATTAAATAAAATGTATATTCTACGCACCAAAAGGGTTAGTAGCTTCAGTCATGTCCAACTCTTTGCAACCCCATGGTAGCCCACCAGTCTCCTCTGTCCATGGAATTATCCAGGCAAGAATACTGGAGTGGGTTGCCATTTCCTTCCCTACAGGATCTTCCTGACTCAGGGACTGAATCTGAGTCTCCTGTATTGCAGGCAGATTCTTCACTGTCTGAGTCACCAGGGAAGCCCAAAAACTAGATACAAATAATTTTTTTAAATTTTAAGTTAAAGTATTTTTTAAAGTCAATCCACTCCAGTATTCTTGCCTGGAAAATGCCATGGAGAGAGGAACCTGGTGGGCTACAGTCCATGAGGTCACAAAGAATCGGATATGACTGAGCACACATGCAGTTACTGACATTAGAGTGCAATCAAAACCTCCTAAATCCCCATTTTTATTATTATTGCTTGTAGTAATAGGAATAGTAAAAGTAACCATAATTACTTCATATTTAATTTATCCATTTTTAATACTTTTATTGGTAGTAACATTTTCTGAGACCTTACTCACCCAAGCACTATGCTTAATAAAACTGAAAAACTTAGTTACTCAGTCATGTCTGATTTTTTGGTACTTCGTGGACTGTAGCCCACCAGGCTTCTATGTCCATGCAATTCTCCAGGTAAGAATACTAGAGTGGATTGCCATTCTCTTCTCCAGGGGATCTTCCCAACCCAGGGATTGAACCCAGGTTACTATGCTTTGTATCTAATGGCTAATACAATCATCATAACAGCACTATGAGAAAGATACTATAGGTGAGCTCATGGTGTAAAGTGGGTGGTTTTTCTGCTGCCCTGGTTTAGTAACAATTTTAAGACAATTTTTGTGTTCCTGAGTCTTCTTGGTTGGAGATTCTTAGCATTTAAATCTATCCCTGCTCCCCATAGGAGCCAAAAACTTTGCCTTTATCTGTGATTAGTTTTCATTGAAAGATAATTTGTAGTCCTTTCCCCAAAAGGAAAGGCCTTTTGCTCTCAGTACAAACAAATGAGCCTGACATGATTCCTCGATACTCCTTCAAGGAGTAATTCAGCGTGAATTTTCTTCTACCTTTCCCAAGCATGAATGGGTCTTTGACTGGGTCCCAGGAAGCAACAGAATTTCCTATCCCTTCCCCAGAGTCAGAACGGATTTGCATATATTTTGACTTCAAAAACAATGGAGTTTTGCCTTATTCCTAGTGGTGAATTTTTTTCCCATATCCCAGTGACTTTAGAAGTATCATATGAGAGTCTAGAAGTGGCTGGAACTTCACAACTGTCTGTCTGAAGCAGTCAATTACTTCATTCCTTCCAATACCACTGAAGTATCTCCCTAGTGTTCTCTCATACCACCAATAGTCCTCAAAAGCACCCAATGAAGACTGCTGTGAGTGAATACTAAGTTCCCTTGTGACAGGGTATCTGAGTAACTTCAAACTGACGTGCTAGGGAATAGGTTATTTGTTTGCCTTGTGACTTCTACTCTTTGATGGGCTAAACAAAACTTTTGATTTTGTAAATTGTTCAGCTTTTTCCTATTGGTGATTGGGACATGTATTCTCTTGCAACTTTTTATACCTAAATAGAGTAAAATAATATTTAAACATTATTAAAAGTGTAGAAATCAGGAAATAACTACATATAAATATCAGAGACAAAAATTACATCAACAGACTAGATGCAGTTGAGGCAGTGAACCTGAAGATAGGTCAAAAGAAGTTTCATAAACCTAAAGGGAAAAAGGAAAAAATAAAAGTTGAATGGAGCATTCATAAGCTATGAGACAATATCAAATGGTCTATCCAGTATATATGAAACTGGGGTCTCAAAAGGAAAAAGCAAATAGGCAAAAGAAATATATGAACAGATAATGACCAGAATTTAACACAGTTAATCACAGCCAGGAATCAAAGAAACAAAAAACACCAGTCTAAGAATACCAGATATCACAATGTAACAAGAGAAAAATGAACAAACAAAAAATTTTAAAAACACACAAATATCTAAAGCCACACTGACAAACTGCTGAAAATCAAAGAAAAATAGGAAATGCTGAAAACATTGCTGAGGGACGTGGAGGTGGGGTGGAATATACCATATGGAAGAACAAAAGGCAAGGATTACAGAGCACACTTATTAGGAACATAAAGACAGTGCAGTGCTATCTTGGATATGTTGAAAGCACTGAAAGAAAATCAATTTAATTTAGTGCTTTATGTCGAGTAAAAACATCTTCTAAAAATAAAAGGGGATTGAAAACATATTCAGACAAAAATTGAAAGATTTAAATGCCAGAGAACCTTTTCCAATAATGCTAAGGAAATTTTTCTGCACAAGAAGTATGAAAAAAATTGAAATTTGAGTCACTTTCATAAAGAATGAAGAGCACCAAAATGTAAAAATAAGGCAACTATAAAATGTAACATAATAAATGCTTAGAGTCAAAGGCAAGAATTAATAAAGATCTGTTTCCACCTTAAGAAAATAGAAAAAGTGAGCAAATTAAATTCAAATTAAACTTGTTTGAAAGGAGGAAATAATAAATAAAATGAGAAAAAAATAAATTAAACAGAAAACAATAAGAAAAGTCAATGAAATTAAAAGTATAACTTGGGAAGATCAATAAAGATGACATACCTCTAACCAAAAGGAGCATTAATAATGAGAAGCTACACTATAATCAATATCAATAATAAAAGATAACATATAACTACAGATACCAAAGACACTAAAAGGATAAGAATGAAAGACTATAAACAATCAGTTCAGTTCAGTTCAGTCACTCAGTCATGTCCGACTCTCTGCGACCCCATGAAACACAGCACGCCAGGCCTCCTTGTCCATCACCAACTTCCGAAGTTCACTCAAACTCATGTCCACAGAGTTGGTGATGCCACCCAGCCATCTCATTCTCTGTAGTCCCCGTCTCCTCCCGCCCCCAACCTTTCCCAGCATAAGAGTCTTTCCCAGTGAGTCAACTCGTCGCATGAGGTGGCCAAAGTATTGCAGTTTCAGCTATAAACAATACATGTAAATAAATTTGATAGTTTACATGAAACGGATGTAAAACAATCTAGCAAAAGGAAGCAATAATAGTTTTATTATTTAATTATGCTTTATATCCATTTCTCTGAGCTGTATCCTTACAACAACACACAACATTAAAAGTCTATTACAGATGTTAAGCATCTTTACATGTATCTAGTGGCAAACTTAAGCTTTCTTTAGAGAAATATTTGCTAAGTGCTTTCCCTATTTTTAATTGTATTATTTACTTCTTTGCTATTGAGTTGTAGGAGTTCCTTATATATTTTAGATAGTGACCAGATCTGCAGAAAACTTTTAGTTTGATGTACTCCCAGTTGTCTATTTTAATTTTCATTGCCTGTGCTTTTGGGGTTATAGCCAAAAAATCATTGCTGAGGCCAATTTTATGAAGGTTTTCCTTATACAGGAGTTTTTCAGTTTCAGGTCTTAGCTTTTAGTCTTAAATTCATCTTGAGTTCATTTTTGTATACCATGTAAGATAAATGAAACTTCATTCTTCTGCATGTAGATATCCAATTTCCCAAACATAATTAAAAAGATAAATCTTCCACTGTGTAGTCTTAGCACCTTTGTCAAAGATCAAATTGACTGTATACATACAAGTTATTTCTGGGCTCTATATTCTATTCCAATGCTCTAAATGTCTGTCTTTATGTCAGTACTATTTTTTTTTAAACTGTAGCTTTGTAATACATTTTAAAATCAGGTTGCATGAAAACACCAGTTTTATTGTTCTTTCTAAAGATTATTTTGATGATTTGGATTTCTATTTCCATATGGATTTAGGATTTTTTTTTTCTATTTCTGTACACAATGCCATCAGGATTTTCATAGAGATATAATCTTCAGAGAGATCAAAATCACAAGGAGATATTTCTTCACCTATTAGGGTTTCCATTATGAGAAAAAAAAGAAAACAAACAAAATAAAAAGCAGAAAGGAAAAATGAAGAGAACAAAAAATAAGTAAAAGTATAACCACTGTATGATTTATCAGCCCATTTCTGTATATATAGACAAAGGGTCTGAAATCAGTATTGCAAAAGTAGACATCTGCACTCCAAAGCTTACTACAGTATTATTTATAATAGTCAAGATGTTTAAACAATGTAAGGTCCTTCCATGGATAAATGGATAAAGAGATACATAGTGACAGCATGGGTGAAGCTGGAAGATATTATGTTGAGCAAAATAAGCAAGACAAATAAAACAGAAATATTGCACAATTTTACTTATACATAGAATATAAAATAACTGAGATAACCGTGATGTTATAGTCATTCATCTAGAGCCAGACATCCTGGAACATGAAGTTAAGTGGCCTTAGGAAGCATTACTATGAACAAAGCTATTGCAGGTGATGGAATTCCAGCTGAGTTATTTAAAATCATAAAAGATGCTGCTGCTAAAGAGCTGCACTCAAAATATCATCAGCAGTGGCTGATAATATCAACTCAGCAGTGGCCACACAACTGGAAAAGCTCAGTTTCCATTCCAATTCCAAAGAAGGGCAATGACAAACAATGTTAATGTAAGAGACAGGAAGGATAAAAGAAAAGCAGGACCTGGAAGAGTTGCAAAAAGAATTTATAATTACTGATAAACTGGATGCTATAGGCATGAGGCTCTTGGAACAAATCCAAAGGGAACAGTTCATAATCTTGAAAACCAGATATGATCCTGGGGTTGAAAACCGACACCAGACTGTTTCCCAACTGGCATCTCAGAGTCACATGTTATATGTATCTGGAGGAAAATATATAGATAAGAATATTAGTCTTAGTTACTGATTTGATAATGATTAGTGCTTCTTCTGAGAAGTGCTAATGATTAGTGCTGCCTTCTGAGAAGGCAATGGCAAGCCACTCCAGTACTCTTGCCTAGAAAATCCCATGGATGGAGGAGCCTGGTAGGCTGCAGTTCGTGGGGTCGCTAAGAGTCGGACACAACTGAGCAACTTTACTTTCACTTTTCACTTTCACACATTGGAGAAGGAAATGGCAACCCACTCCAGTGTTCTTGCCTGGAGAATCCCAGGGACGGGGGAGCCTGGTGGGCTTCCATCTATGGGGTCACACAGAGTCGGACACGACTGAAGTGACTTAGCAGCAGCAGCAGCAGTGCTTCTTAGTTACTCAGTGGTTAATGATCACTTTGTTCTTTTGCCTTGAGGGCCACATGATTTATAGCTTAACTCCCTGCACATTCCTTCCTTCAGGGCTGTAAGTGCTGGCCTGGATTCCATTTTAGCACCTTCACCTTGGAGTGGTATTGGTCCCCTGATCCTTGCCTTTCAGTGAACTCTTGCATTTTGTTTCTCATTCTCCTGCCACATCACACTTTTGAAAACCCTGCTTGTCTAAGCTGGACTTGACGGCTAAAACTACATACAATGCAACTGTGCTTATTCCACATGTTAGTAAGGTTATGCTCAAAATCGTTCAAGCTAGGCTTCAGCAGTACGTGAACCAACAACGTCCAGCTGTACAAGCTGGGTTTAGAAAAGGCAGAGGAACCAGAGGTCAAATTGCCAACATTTGCTGAATCATGAAGAAAAAGATGTTCCAGAAAAACATCTACTTCTGCTTTCTTGACTGTGCTAAAGCCTTTGACTATGTGGATCACAACAAACTGTGGGAAATTCTTAAACAGATGGAAGTACCAGGCCACTTTACCTGTCTCTTGAGAATACTGTATGCAGGTCAAAAAGTAACAGAATTAGACATGGAACAAATGACTGGTTCAACTGACTGCTGTACTTCTTGGAAAAGCAGTACAAGAAAGCTGTATATTGTCAGCCTGCTTATTTATTTGTATGCAGAATATATCATGCAGAGTGCCAGGCTGGATGAATCACAAGCTGCAATCAAGATTGCTGGGAGAAATATCAACAATCTCAGATAAGTTGGGAGAAATATCAGTAACCTCAGATATCACACTAATGGC
Source organism: Moschus berezovskii (assembly GCF_049115385.1). Taxonomy (NCBI): domain Eukaryota; kingdom Metazoa; phylum Chordata; class Mammalia; order Artiodactyla; family Moschidae; genus Moschus; species Moschus berezovskii. The sequence goes on from NC_142464.1 coordinate 39,839,081, forward strand.
AGAAAGTGATGAGAGACTAAAGAGCTTCATGATGGTGGTGAAAGAAGAGAGTGAAAAGGTGGCTTGAAATTCAACATTAAAGAAACTAAGATCATGGCATCTGGTCCCATCATTTCATGGCAAATAGAAGGGGGAAAGTGGAATTAGTGACGGGTTTTTTTTTTTTTTTTTCCTTTGGCTCAAAAATCAATGTCGATTAGTGGCTATGGCCATGGAATTAAAAGACACTTGCTCCTGGGAAAGCAAGCCATAACAAACCTAGTCAGCATATTAAAAAGCAGATATATCAGTTTGCAGACAAAGGTGCATGCAGTCAAACCTATGTTTTTTTCCAGTAGTCCTGTACAGATGTGAAAGTTGGACCATAAAGAAGGCTGAGTGCTGAAGAATTGATGCTGCTGGATTGTGGTGCCAGAGAAGAATATTGTGAGTCCCTTGAACTGCAAGGAGGTCAAACCAGTCAATCCTAAAGGAAATGAACCCTGAATATTCATTGAAAGGACTGTTGTTAACACTGAAGCTCCAATACTTTTGCCACTGATGCAAAGAACCAACTCATTAGAAAAGAGCCTGATGCTGGGAAATTTCGAAGACAAAAGGAGAAGGGGGAAGCTGAGGATGGGATGATTATATAGTATCACTGACTCAATGTACATGAATTTGAGCTAACTCCAGGAGACAATGGAGAACAGATGAGCCTAGCACACAACAGGCCATGGAGTTGCAAAGAGTCAGATATGACTTAGCAACTGAAAAACACAGAATATAAAATTGTCAAATTTATAGAAGCAGAGTAGGATGCTCGTTGTCAGGGGCTGTGGGAAGGAGAAAATAGGGAGATGTTGATCATGAAGTACAAAGCATCACTAATATAAGATCAACAAGTTCTAGAGGTCTAATGTTATGGTGACAATAGTTAACTATTCTGCCTTATATCCTTGAAATTTTCAAAGAGTATACATCTTAACTTGAATATTCTCAGCACACACATAAACAATGATAACTTGAAGGCAGGAGGAGAAGGGGATGACACAGATGGTTGGATGGTATCACTGACTTGATGGACATGAGTTTGAGTACACTCCAGGAGTTGGTGATGGACAGGGAAACCTGGAATGCTGCAGTCCATGGGGTCGCAAAGAGTTGGACACGACTGAGCAACTGAACTGAACTTTACTCTGTAGAAGTGACAAGTATGATAACTGGTTTGATTGTAGTGATTATTTCACAATGTATACATGTATCAAAATATCAATGAGTACACCTTGAATGGGCTTCCCTGGTGGATCAGATGGCAAAGAATCCGAATACACCTGCAATGCAAGAGACCTTGGTTCAACCCCTGGGTTGGGAAGATAACCTGGAGGAGAGCATGGCAACCCATTCCAGTATTCTTGCCTTGAGAATCTCATGGACAGAGGAGCCTGGCGGGCTACAGTCCATGGGGTGGCAAAGAATCAGACAGGACTAAGAGACTAGGCACAGACTCACCTTAAATATATGTGTTAAAAATATTTCAACTGAGCTGTTTATAAAAAGTCCCCCCAATCAACTTCATTCTGACTTCCTCAATTGCAGATCCTGATCATTTCTTCTTTTACTCTAAGAAATTAATCATATTAAACCTCTTTTTAGCAGAAATTAAGAGAATAGATGTATTTTTTTGGAAAAAGTATTATTTGCAGATGGCAAATCTCTTAAGAAAACTGAACAGAAGGGAAAATATAACTCAAAATATCTATAAAATTCATACTGACTGTTAAAACTGACTTCATTAAATGCTTTAATATTTTACATTTCTCTGAATACTACACTAACTCATCCCAACAGACTACCTCACTCTTGTCTATTATCGTCAAAATCAAAATCAAGCCTCACTTCCTCTCTAACATGTTTCTAGCCTGCTGCCACCCAGCGTAATCTCCCTTCTCTGAAGTGATTGATTTGTACTACTTATTTCTCATTTAACATATTTTGCTCCTACTGGTCAATTAACCCATGTACTGACTCATTGATTAAAATTAGTATAGGTCTAAAGACAATAACACTTAAAATAATTACGATAAGTGAAAAAATTTATAATGCTAGGTAAGGTTTATATACTTGATAATAAAACACAAAAATCTGATTCATTTATTAAGTTTGCGTTTTTACAGAAAACTACAAAATAGTGTCGTTTCCATATTAGCAAAATCTGTCCACAATTATTTACAAGGCAGCAGAGACTTAAAAATTAAAAACAAAAAATAAATGTTTGATATGTATTCTTCATAAAAGCAACACATTTTGATAGCCATATCATCTTTTTAAAAATCTGGTTATGAAGGAATCCAGATTGGAAAAGAAGAAGTAAAATTCTCACTGTTGGCAGATGACATGATCCTCTACATAGAACACCCTAAAGACTCCACCAGAAAATTACTAGAGCTAATCAATGAATATAATAAAGTCGCAGGATATAAAATTAACACACAGAAATCCCTTCCATTCCAATATACTAACAATGAGAAAACACAAAGAGAAATTCAGGAAACAATTCCATCCACCATTGCAATGAAAAGAGTAAAATACTTAAGAATAAATCTACCTAAAGAAACAAAAAACCTATATACAGAAAACTATAAAACACTGACAAAAGAAATCAAAGATGACACAAAAAAGGGAGATATACGATGTTCCTGGATTGGAAGAATCAATATAGTGAAAATGAGTATACTACCCAAAGCAATCTATAGATTCAATGCAATCCCTATAAAGCTACCAATGGTATTTTTCACAGAACTAGAACAAATAATTTCACAATTTGTATGTAAATACAGAAAACCTCGAATAGCCAAAGCAATCTTGAGAAAGAAGAATGGAACTGGGGGAATCAAGCTGCCTGACTTCAAGCTATACTACAAAGCTACAGTCATCAAGACAGTATAGTACTGGCACAAAGACAAAATATAATAAATCAATGGAACAAAATAGAAAGCCCAGAGATAAATCCACACACCTATGGACACCTTATCTTTGACAAAGGAGGCAAGAATATTCAATGGAGAAAAGACAATCTCGTCAAGAAGTGGTGCTGGGAAAACTGGTCAACCACTTGCAAAAGAATGAAACTAGAACATTTTCTAACACCATACACAAAAATAAACTCAAAATGGATTAAAAATCTAAACATAAGACCAGAAACTATAAAACTCCTAGAGGAAAACATAGGCAAAACACTCTCTGACATAAATCACAGCAGAATCCTGTATGACCTACATCCCAGAGTAATGGAAATAAAAGCAAAAATAAACAAATGGGACCAAATTAAACTTAAAAGCTCTTGCACAGCAAAGGAAACTATAAGCAAGGTGAAAAGACAGCCTTCAGAATGGGAAAAAAATAATAGCAAATGAAACAACTGACAAAGAATTAATCTCAAAAATATACAAGCAACTCGGCAGCTCAATTTCAGAAAAATAAATGACCCAATCAAAAAATGGCCAAAAGATCTAAACAGACATTTCTCCAAAGAAGACATACAGATGGCTAACAAACACATGAAAAGATGTCCAACATCACTCATTATCAGAGAAATGCAAATTAAAACTACAATCAGGTGCCATCTCATGCCAGTCAGAATGGCTGCTATCAAAAAGTCTACAAACAATAAATGCTGGAGAGGGTGTGGAGAAAAAGGAACTTTCTTAGACTGTTGGTGGGAAAGCAAACTAGTACAGCCACTATGGAGAACAGTGTGGAGATTCCTTAAAAAACTGGAAATAGAACTGCCATACAACACAGCAATTGCACTGCTGGGCATACACACCAAGGAAACCAGAAATGAAAGAGACACAGGTACCCCACTGCTCATCACAGCACTGCTTATAATAGCCAGGACATGGAAGCAACCTAGATGTCCATCGGCAGACAAATGGATAAGAAAGCGGCGGTAGAGGCAGTTGTAAAATAACTTAATGTAGCTTTTTGCAACTGTGTATTCTATAGTATTTTTTTTCATTTGGTGAAGTTTTAACTCTTAATGTTTTTGGCATTGTGCTTTGTACCATTTATTAAATAAAAATTATTAAAAAAAAAAAGAAAGTGGCGGTACATATACACAATGGAATATTACTCAGCCATTATGCATTTGAATCAGTTCTAATGAGGTGGATGAAACTGGAGCATATTATACAGAGTGAAGTAAGTAAGATAGGAAAACACCAATACAGTATACTAACACATATATATGGAATTTAGAAAGATGGTTATGATGACCCTATGTGTGAGACAGCAAAAGAGACACAGATGTAAAGAACAGTCTTTTGGACTCTGTGGGAGAAAGCTAGCATGGCATGATCTGAGAGAACAGCACTGAAATATGTATATTATCATATGAGAAACAGGTCGCCAGTTCAGGCTAGATGCATGAGACAGGGTGCTCAGAGCTGGTGCACTGGGATGACCCAGAGGGATGGGATGGGGAGGGAGGTGGGAGGAGGGTTCAGGATGGGGAACACATGTACACCCATGGCTGATTCATGTCAATGTATGGCAAAAACCACTACAATATTATAAAGTAATTAGCCTCCAATTCAAACAAACAAATTAATTAAAATAAAATTTTAAAAATTAAAAAAAACCCGGTTATGTTTTCTCATATGAATTTAGGAGAGATTAATGAATTCATATATGCCTCAGTTTTCTCACATGTAAAATAAGTAAAATCATAGTATCTATCTTATAGTGATCATATGTTCATTAAATAACACAATACCTGGGATATTGTAAATGCTCAGTACATATGTTTGATTGATTAATATAGTAAAATACTTGAAGTAAATAGATTTTAAAAAATAATTTTGATAACTCAGAAATTTCTCCATCCATGTAACAGGGGATCAACTTTAATTAAAAATTACACTCAGATCATAGTACACTAAATCCTTTTTAGCTTAGAATAGACTAGCAGAACCTACAGAACTCCCCAACTTCCTAATAACTATAAAATTCTATCTTAGTTTGCAAAGACCAAACTTGAGTGAAGTCTATTAATCTGGTACCAAAATTATACACAAGGTGTAATGATTTCCTCCACTGCATTTCGTTTGAAATCACCACTCTTAAAAGAATACTGATCAATAACCACAGATATATGAACTGTCTTGTCTTTTCAACCAGTTCACATTATATATTTATATTCTTCTAATATTTTTTGATACTCTGATGATTCTTAGGAAAGCAGCTGCACTCTGAAGCAAGCCAGCTCAACAAAGGCATCTGTAAATCTTGAGTAGCCTTTGGTGATGTCCCTTTCGGACCTTGAAGATTAGGATTCGGTCCTTCCAAAGCCATCCTGTGAGTGCTCACATCCAGAATGATCATTATTAGCAAAACTGAGGGTAAGAAAGCGTAGACAGAAAATGAGTTCAAATTTGGAACACTGAATTGGTAGTGACTGAAAAACAAGAGATCTTTTCAAGAAAATTAGAGATTCAAAGGGAACATTTCATGCAAAGAAGGGCTCAATAAAGGACAGAAATGGTATGGAACTAACACAAGCAGAAGATATTAAGAGGTGGCAAGAATACACAGAAGAACTGTACAAAAAAGATCTTCACGACCAAGAGAGTCACGATAATGTGATCACTGACCTAGAGCCAGACATCTTGGAATCTGAAGTCAAGTGGGCCTTAAAAAGCATCGCTACGAACAAAGCTAGTGGAGGTGATGGAATTCCAGTTGAGCTATTTCAAATCTTGAAAGATGATGCTGTGAAAGTGCTGCACTCAATATGCCAGCAAATTTAGAAAACTCAGCAGTGGCAACAGGACTGGAAAAGGTCAGGCTTCATTCCAATCCCAAAGAAAGGCAATGGCAAAGAGTGCTCAAACTACCGCACAATTGCACTCATCTCACACGCTAGTAAAGTCATGCTCAAAATTCTCCAAGCCAGGCTTCAGCAATATGTGAACCGAGAACTCCCAGATGTTCAAGCAGGTTTTAGAAAAGGAAGAGGCACCAGAGATCAAATTGCCAACATCCGCTGGATCATGGAGAAAGCAAGGGAGTTCCAGAAAAACATCTATTTCTGCTTCATTGACTATACCAAAGCCTTTGACTGTGTGGATCACAATAAACTGTGGAACATTCTGAAAGAGATGGGAATCCCAGACCACCTGACCTGCCTCTTGAGAAACCTGTATGCAGGTCAGGAAGCAACACTTAGAACTGGACATGGAACAACAGACTGGTTCCAAATAGGAAAAGGAGTACGTCAAGGTTGTATATTGTCACCTTGCTTATTTAACTAATATGCAGACTACATCATGAGGAACACTGGGCTGGAAGAAGCACAAGCTGGAATCAAGATTTCTGGGAGAAATATCAATAACCTCAGATATGCAGATGACACCACCCTTATGCAGAAAGTGAAGAGAACTCAAAAGCCTCTTGATGAAAGTGAAAGAGGAGAGTGAAAAGGTTGGCTTGAAGCTTAACATTCAGAAAACAAAGATCATGGCATCTGGTCCCATCACTTCATGGGAAATAGATGGAAAAACAGGAGAAACAGTGTCAGACTTTATTCTTGGGGCTCCAAAATCACTGCAGATGGTGATTGCAGCCATGAAATTAAAAGACGCTTACTCCTTGGGAGGAAAGTTATGACCAACCTAGATAGTATATTAAAAAGCAGAGACATTACTTTGCCAACAAAGGTCCGTCTAGTCAAGGCTACGGTTTTTCCCGTGGTCATGTATGGATGTGAGAGTTGGAATGTGAAGAAAGCTGATCACCGAAGAATTGATGCTTTTGAACTGTGGTGTTGGAGAAGACTCTTGAGAGTCCCTTGTACTGCAAGGAGGTCCAACCAGTCCATTCTAAAGGAGATCAATCCTGGGTATTCATTGGAAGGACTGATGCTAAAGTTGAAATTACAATACTTTGGCCACCTCATGCGACGAGTTGACTCACTGGAATAGACTCTGACGCTGGGAAAGTTTGGGGGCGGGAGAAGACAGGGACGACAGAGAATGAGATGACTGGATGGCAACACCGACTCTGTGGACATGAGTTTGAGTGAACTCCGGGAGTTGGTGATAGACCAGGAGACCTGGCGTGCTGTGATTCGTGGGGTCATGGAGAGTCGGACATGACTGAGCGACTGAACTGAACTGAATTGATGAACAAAAGGACAGCAACAGCTGCAAGGACATTATGAAAATAAAGTAATACAGAATATATTTTTAAAATGTGTCAAAGATAAACCCCCTACTTAAGAATTTCATGGAAGTATGATCATAGCATAGTCATCAAATCTATTTCATAATTTCTCTTTGGTAGCTCAGATTCTAAGAACTTCTTTCCCAATGGCTATCAAGGAAACATACAAAATCTGACAATCTGAAGGAGTTCAAGAGTAAATATAAATATAACATCTCCACTGTGTCAGAGGAAGCACTAAGGAAAAAATAAACTATCAGCCTTCTAATAATGCATTAAAGACGGGTTAAATCACTGCAGATGGTGATTGCAGCCATGAAATTAAAAGACGCTTACTCCTTGGAAGAAAAGTTATGACCAAACTAGACAGCATATTTGGAGAAGGCAATGGCAACCTACTCCAGTACTCTTGCCTGGAGAATCCCAACGATCACAGAGCCTTGTGGGCTGCTGTCTATGAGGTCTCACAGAGTCGGACACGACTGAAGCGACTTAGCAGCAGCAGCAGTAGCAGACAGCATATTAAAAAGCAGAGACATTACTTTGCCAACAAAGGTCCGTCTAGTCAAGGCTATGTTTTTTCCAGTAGTCACGTATGGATGTGACAGTTGGACTGTGAATAAAGCTGATCGCCGAAGAATTGATGCTTTTGAACTGTGGTGTTGGAGAAGTCTCTTGAGAATCCCTTGGACTGCAAGGAGATCCAACTAGTCCATCCTAAAGATCGGTCCATCCTAAAGATCAGTCCTGGGTGTTCACTGGAAGGACTGATGCTGAAGCTGAAACTCCAATACTTTGGCCACCTCATGCCATGAGTTGACTCACTGGAAAAGACCCTGATGCTGGGAGGGATTGGGGGTAGGAGAAGAAGGGGACAACAGAGGATGAGATGCCTGGATGGCATCACCGACTCAATGGACATGAGTTTGCGTAAACTCCAGGAGTTGGTGATGGACAGGGAGGCCTGGCGTGCTGTGATTCACAGGGTCACAAAGAGTCAGACACAACTGAGCGATTGAACTGAACTGAAGATATTTCCTATCACTAATTTTCATACAATTTTATAAAAAATAATGAAATAAGGTTTACTTAGGAATAAACTTAAAACATCAAAATTTACTTTGTGGAGGTAAATAGCCACTGATTTCATCCAAATAAGCTAAAAAGCTTTCACGATGTTACATTTCAGTATAGTTACATCAGATTTCAGTCACATGCCTAGCTTGGGCAGGAAAGAAGGCAAAGGGAGAGCCTACTGGAAAAGGGAGCTATATAAATGAAAGCTTGATAGTAAAGAAAAACAATGACATTGCAATTACCGTAATATACTGAACTGAGACAACATTAACTATGATATTGGATGGGATATAATTATTTATTTCAAAGTTATTTTGATTGATTTAATGGGTAGTTTCTTCATTTACTTATTCTGTCATTAAGTCAACAAATATTTCTTGAGTATATACTATTTCCAGAGCAGCTGTTATTCTTTAAAAGATATAACTCTTATACATAAAAATAACACAGTTTATGGCATGTATGTATGTGTACACGTGTATATTTATATGAAATTTTAAGTGGATTCAAATTTTATCTTAAAACTATGTTTCAGAAATGCAATTTAAAGCATTTACCTTTTACTATTAATACAATACAGCCCAGGATATTTATGATACTTAGAAAACAAAAATGCATCTGTGTGTTTGTGTTTATCTGAGAGTGATAGTGTGATAAATGGTGAGTAGGATGCATGGATTCACTTATTAAAGGAATTCAAGTATAAACTGACAAAACTAAGCAGCTGTCTGGCTCAGTAAGCACAGAAACAATATTTGGAACACCTAGACAAACCCTGACAGTCATATGCCAAAAACTGGGTCACTGAAAACTGAGTCTTTAAACTAAAAACATACATCTGTCCACTAATTCTAAACTAAATGACTTGATTCTAGATTCAGATTGCTACTCTCTCTGCATTGATACTAAGATAAGGTTAATCACTGAAACACTAAGTATCTCTGCATCTGGGAAATTAAGTGCTACATTAGCAAAGCAAAACAGCTGTAGTTTTTCAAAAAATGGGGGTTAAAACTTTTCCAATGTCAGAGCTGCTGCACTATGACAAAAGTATTCTTCCACACTTAAAAGATTTAAGTACACCTTTATACTTCTAACAACACTAAACACATACATACACACACCCACTCTCTCTCTCTCTCTCACACGCACTCATCACAAGCACTCATTCAATCCCTCTCTCCCTCCTTCCTTCTTTTCCTTCTCGCTAACTTTCCTTCTTTCCTTTCCCTTCCTTTCTTCTCTCTCTCTCTCTAATTAATCATGTATTTTAGCCATCGCTGTATCTGCAGGCTCCTGCTCCCTCCCTTTGAAGTAGGAAATGGCAAACACTCCAGTATTCTTGCCTGTAAAATTCCAAGGAAAAAGGAGCCCGGTGGGCTATAGTTCATGGGGTAGCAAAGTGGTAGTCACCACTGAGCATGCACACACCTCCTCCATTAGACAGAGTATTAAATGATCACATTTCATTTAGTCAGCTCAAAAAAGTGTATCAATTTTATTAGCCTTATAGAGACTGAATACCAGCATTTCATTCCTAAATTAACTTCACTGATGTGTTTTTAACACTATCATTGTATAATAGAATACTTTAAAATCTATATTTGGCTACATGTTGGGAAAGTAATTAGATACATAAAATGATGCATACAATCTTTGTAAAACTACAGATTTCAATACTATTATATTTAGAAAAGTCTAATGTCTCTACTTATGATAAAGTAAATAGGATCTAAGATATATGTAAACTTTTATTTGCTGTTAATGAAATATTTTACTATTTTAATCATCTTTATCCAGTGAACAGGATTGGATAAGCAAACCAATGTAATACTTAGGATGCTTAACCACTATATTTCAATATATCATAAGATTTTACTTACTGTAGGGTCTTGGTCATTATTTAATTCTTTTTTGACACAGTTTTCTAATCTAGAGATAATGTAAGAATTTACTACATTGAGTTATTATGATTAAGTGAGAAAATATTTCTAAAACCTTTAGAATAAAATTTTATGTTTAATGAAAAGAAATGCTGTGTTTCTTAAAGGAAATTTAAACTAGAAAAGAGATTGGAGGCTCAGATGAATTAGGGATGAGGGTGGTGAGGGTGAGAGTAGAGCAGGGTTCAGACGAGAACTCGGGAGATTCTAGGAGGATGATATGAGTTAGTTGGATTCGAAAAGGTGATAGAAGGTCTGTGACCTTGTGTGAGAGTAAGTTCTTAAGGTCATGTGGTGAGCAAATGACCATGGTCTTCCCTTGCTTTCTTGAGTGAGAAGTGTAGCTGTGGCCAGAGCACACAGACAGGCTGGCCACCCCTGTATGGTGGTATCCAGTTGTTTTGACAGACAAGCAGTGGGGGCAAAGAAAGGGCCATGTATCTGTCCTAAGACTCCTAGGGTAATGTTATGCCTTTCAGTAGTATAGAGTATAAAAGCGTAAGAGAGATCAGGCAATGTTAAAGATGGGGCTGAGAAAATAGGTTGCTTTAGAGCATTTAAAGTTGAACTGGTACAGAGTCTGGGAAGCCAAGAGGAAAAAAGTATTTCAAGAATACTGAGTTAGGCAGACGCAAGAGATGCCCGGCTCCAGCGGCGCAGACGCGGGAGACGCCCGGCTCCGGGGCAACCGACCACGTGCAGAATGGTGGCTGAGAGGAGCTACCCCGCGCCCAGGGTTAGGGCGGTGGCCGAGAAGAGCTGTACCACGTCCAAGAGACGGTGGCTGCTTGGGCACCGGAGGGCCGAGAGGAGCTGCTCCACATTCAAAGCAGGAGGGGCGGCCTTTAGGAGATACCCCTCGTCCAAGGTAAGGTACAGCGGCTGCACCTTGCTGGAGCAGCTGGGAAGAGATACTCCACAACCAAGTGGAATGTAAGAATCCAGTGTTCTGGGGAGGAAGGAACAAGATGGCGGAGGGATAAGACGGCGAGACCACTCTCTCCCCCACAAATTCATCAAAAGAACATTTGAACGTGGAGTAAAGTCCACAAAACAACTTCTGAATACTGGCAGAGGACATCAGGCTCCCAGAAAAGCAGCCCATTGTCTTCTAAAGGAGAGAGAAGAAATCCAGCTCCACCCACCAGAACACCGACACATGCTTCCCTAACCAGGGAACCTGGACAAGTCACCCGTCCAACCCCACACACAGCGAAGAAACTACATAATAAAGAGAACTCCACAAACTGCAAGAAGAGGGAAAGGCCACCCCAAGCAAAGCAATATAAGCAAGATGAAGAGGCAGAGAAATACCCAGCAAGTAAAGGAACAAGATAATTGCCCACCAACACAAACAAAAGAAGAAGATATAGGGAATTTACCTGATAAAGAATTTCAAATTTTGATGGTGAAAATGATTCAAAATCTTGAAAGCAAAATGGAGTTACAGATAAATAACCTGGAGAAAAGGATTGAGAAGATGGAAGAAAGATTTAATAAGGACTTAGAAGAAATAAAAAAGAGTCAATATACAATGAATAATGCAATAGATGAGATCAGAAACACTCTGGAGGGAACAAACAGTAGAATAACAGAGGGAGAAGACAGGATAAGCGAGCTAGAAGATAGAATTGTAGAAATAAATGAAACAGAGAGGAAAAAAGAAAAACGAATTAAAAGAAATGAGGACAATATTAGAGACCTCTGGGACAATGTTAAACGCTCCAACATTCGAATCATAGGAGTCCCAGAAGAGGAAGACAAAAAGAAAGACCATGAGAGAATACTTGAGGAGATAATAGTTGAAAACTTCCCTAAAATAGGGAAAGAAATAATCACCCAAGTCCAAGAAACCCAGAGAGTCCCCAACAGGATAAACCCAAGGCGAAATACTCCAAGACACATATTAATCAAATTAACAAAGATCAAACACAAAGAACAAATAGTAAAAGCAGCAAGGGAAAAGCAGCAAATAACACAAAAGGGGATTCCCATAAGGATAACAGCTAATCTTTCAACAGAAACTCTTCAGGCCAGAAGGGAGTGGCAAGACATACTTAAAGTGATGAAAGAAAATACCCTACAGCCCAGATTACTACACCCAGCAAGGATCTCATTCAAATATGAAGGAGAAATCAAAAGCTTTACAGACAAGCAAAAGCTGAGGGAATTCAGCATCACAAACCAGCTCTCCAACAAATGCTAAAGGATCTTCTATAGACAGGAAACACAGAAAGAGTGTACAAACTTGAACCCAAAGCAATAAAGAAAATGGCTACGGGATCGTACTTATCAATAATTACCTTAAACGTAAATGGGTTGAAATTTTCAAAAAGGCTAGGAAACAATTCTCATAGCCATCAATAGTTCAGTGTTGAGTTCATGAATAGTTTTTAAAGTTTGGGACAAACTGTAGTATTTGCTATTTGAAGTACTATTTGTAATTGGCATATTACGATGTAACATTGGTCTTCATTTCCAACTTAAAACGCCTAAAAATGCCTAACAGGTTTTTAGATTTGTGAATTTTAGTTGAAATGTATTTTACGATGTTACTAAACCTGAAAAAATATTGAAATATTTCAGAGAACTTATTCATTGTACATTTAATTTATTTTATTTATAAAAGTTATGAACTGTAGAAAGTTTAAAAAAATAATAATAATAAAAAAAAGAATATCAATTTTTCAAAATAAAGACACCAATATTAAAAAAAAAAGAAAAAAAAATAAAGAGATTGAAACAGAAAAAAAAAATAAACTAGAAAAGAAAATTTATCATCATATTAAATTCTTGTACAAAGCTGAAACATGCTAGATAACATCTCACTCATGGGAGACAACTGTAAGACTTCATCTAAATCTCAAACCACCATCATCACTGATAAATTTTTGGAGCAAATACGTTCTAAATTTTTTGTTTTTTAATATGTCCTACGGTAAGAAATATATGTCCAGTAAAGCAAACATTTAATAAATTCTTTTTGGAACAGTGCATTTGAAAATTAATAGTGAGTCTTATTTTACTAATATTTTTCAAAAAAATGAAATAATTATAAGTAAATGTATTCCTAAATGATTTATTTTATTACATGTATCAATGTATGGCAAAACCAATACAATATTGTAAAGTAATTAGCCTCCAATTAAAATTTAAAAAAAGAAATTTTTTTAAAAAGAAACATTTTAATATGGTTACTTTGTATACAAGTATTTAATGCAATAAATAATATATAAAGCCATATATTTATAGAGAAAATTCAAAGATGAAATTGTTGAATTATCACTGAGTTTCTAGGAAACTATGATAAGTATTTATTCTTTTTATTTTTTTCGGCTTGACTGAGGTATATTAATATAATATTTATGCATTTAATACATGTCTGGACATGTGCATACATCTATGGTACCATCACCACTATCAAGGTAATAAACATATCCATCACCACCAAAAGACTTTTTGTGTTCACTGTGTGTGTGTTCATTCTATTCTCTTAAAAGGTTTTTAAGTGCACAATATAATGTTAATTATTATTCATGAATACATATTGCATTAACAATTAGAACTTGGAAACGACATTTTTATGAAAGAGCCTCAAATTATGGAAGAATTTTCCAATAATAAAAAAATTGTTATTGAAAAATACATATGCATGAGTCACTCTCATTCCCAGCCAAGATGAAGTCACAAAGACAAGATTTATTGATCCACCAAAATAACTAAAAACTGAGCAAAACATGAAACAAAAGTTTTTAAATTATTGCTTATCAGGCAGAAAAGGAAAGTGATAACTGAGACACAAGAAAAAAAGTGAGCCCAACAATTACCTGTGCTTACACAGCCTCAAGAAAATTTCTAGACCACAGCAATGGAAGGGGGACAAGAGAGTCTAGTATACTCCCTTAATATTCCTCCCTGAAGTACTCAGCAGAACACTGAGCACAGCATGTGTGTGAATAAATGTATCAAAAACAGGAGAAGGAAACACAAACAGTGTAGACACACCACTCACCAAGGTATACATAAGGCTGATGAGACCACAGACTGTTCATAACGCTCAAATGGAATACTTCATAAGAGGACACAGAGTACCGAAAACAGTTTGCAGAAGAAAAATAAGGAAACTTGAAGAAACAACACCAACAACTCTCAGAAGGAAACACGGGAAGAAAAAAAAATGAAATAGAATGTCAGTAAAATAGAGGAAAACTTCAAAAAGTCTAATACTCGTAGCTGAAAAACAAAGAAGATGTAGAAAAATAAAATGGTTCATTATTTTTTCCAAATTCAAAGAAAACTATGCATGCATTGATCAAAAAACCCATGGGTTAACAAACCCCAAGCACAAGAGATATCAAGAGAATAAGAGCAAGGCATATCATAAGTAAATTACTTGAAAACAACAAAAAGGATAATGTCTTAAAACCTGAGAAAAAAAGACATTATATACAAAGGAGCAAAGACAAGGAAACAAGCTGATTTGTCATCAGAACAAAGCAAGCCAGCAGACAATGGATCAACATTTTTTAAAAATTGAGAGAAAAACTGTCTGTTAGTGATATTCTTGCTCAAAGAAAGTAACAGTCAAAGCAAAGATAAAGACATTTTCAGACTACAAAAGATTAAAAAATTCATCACCAGCAGAACTATATTACAAACAATGCTAAAGGCAGAACTTCAGGTATAAATGAAATGATCCAAGATGGAAATATGGATTAACACAAATGAATGAAGAAGTCTAGGAATGTTAAATATGTGGATAAATATAACACCATTTTTGCATATTATATAGGCCATTATGCTTAGTCATTTAGTCATAACTGACTCTTTGAAACCCTCTGGAGTGTAGCCCACCAGGCTCTCTATCTGTGGGATTTTTCAGGCAAGAATAATGGAATGGGTAACCATTTACTTCTCCAGGTGATCTTCCCAAACCAGGTTTGATAAACTCATGTCTCCTGGGTCACCTGCACTGCAGAAAATTCTTTACCCACTGAGCCATTGGGGAAGACCCATATTATGTAGAGGTCTTTAAAAGACAACTGATTACTTAAAGATGAAAATGATGTAGTATAGGGTTATAAACATAACAAAAGTAAAATATATGTTAACAACAACACTCAGGCCAAGAAAAGAAAATTATGACTATAATATAAAGTTCTTATACTATTTTGAAGTGGCATAATTTTGCTTACACGTAGATTATGATACGTTAAATATAAATAATATAAACCCTGGTCATAGTCAACAAGAGTCTGAAATGCAGTACTCGGGCGCAATCTCAGAAATGACAGAATGATCCTGGTTTGTTTCTAAGGCAAACCATTCAATAGCACACTAATCCAAGTCTTTGTGCCAAACACTAATGCAGAAGAAGCTAAAGTTGAATGGTTCTATGAAGACCTACAAGATCTTCTAGAACTAATACCAAAAAAAAAAAAAAAAAAAAGATGTACTATTCATCATAAGGGACTGGAATGCAAAAGTAGGAAGTCAAAAGATACCTGTAAGTAACAGGCACGTTTGGCCTTGGAATACAAAATGAAGCAGGAAAAAGGCTAACAGAGTTTTGCCAAGAGAACACACTCATCATAGCAAACACTCCTCCATCAAAATAAGAGATAGCTCTACACATGGGCATCACCAGAGAGCCAATACCAAAACCAAATTGATTATATTCTTTGCAGCTAAAGATGGAAAAGCTCTATAAACAATATAAACAATACCTGGAGCTGACTATCGCTCAGATCATGAACTCCTTATTGCAAAATTCAGACATAAATTGAAGAAAATAGGGAAAACCACTAGACCATTCAGGTATGACCTAAATCAAATCCCTTACGATTATACAGTGAAAATGACAAACAGATTCAAGGGACTAGATATGATAGACAAAGTGCCTAAAGAACTACGAACTCAGGTTCATAGCACTGAACAGGAGGCGGTGCTCAAAAACATCCCCAAGAAAAAGAAATGCAAAAAGGCACAATGGCTGTCTCCAAGGAAGCCTTATAAATAGCTGAGAAAAGAGAAGTGAAAAGCAAAGAAGAAAAAGAATGATACACCTAACCAAATGCAGAGTTCGAGAGAATGGCAAGGAGAAATGAGAAAGTCTTTTTAAGCGAACAATGCAAAGAAATAGAGGAAAACAATAGAATGGGAAAGACTAGAGATCTCTTCAAGAAAATCAGAAATACAAAGGGAACATTTCATGCAAAAATAGGCACAATAAAAGAAAGAAATGCTATGAATCTAAGAGAAGTAGAAGATATTAAGGAGAAGTGGTAAGAATACACAGAATAACTATACAGAAAAGATTTTAATGACTCAGATAAACACAATGGTGTGATCATTCACCTAGAGCCAGACATACTGGAGTGTGAAGTCAAGTGGGCCTTAGGAAGAATCACAACAATCAAAGCTAGTGGAGGTGACAGAATTTCAGCTGAGCTATTTCATATCCTAAAAAATGATGCTGTGAAAGTGCTGTATTCCATATGCTAGCAAATTTGGAAAACTCACCAGTGGCCATGGACTGGAAAAGGCCAGTTTTTATTCCAGTCCCAAAGAAGGGCATTTCCAAAGAATGTTCAGATTACCACACAATTGCACTCATTTCACCTACTTGCAAAGTAATGCTCAAAATCCTTCAAGCTAGGATTCAACATATGTGAACCAATAACTTTCAGATGTACAAGGTGTATTTAGAAAAGGCAGAAGAAACAAAAGGTTCTTCTTCTGCTGCTGCTGCTGCTGCTAAGTCACTATAGTCGTGTCCGACTCTGTGTGACCCCATAGACGGAAGCCCACCAGGCTCCCCAGTCCCTGGGATTCTCCAGGCAAGAACACTGGAGTGGGTTGCCATTTCCTTCTCCAATGTGTGAAAGTGAAAAGTGAAAGTGAAGTCGCTCAGTCGTGTCCGACCCTTAGTGACCCCAAGGACTGCAGCCTACCAGGCTCCTCCATCCATGGGATTTTCTAGGCAATAGTACTGGAGTGGCTTGCCATTGCCTTCTCAGAAAGGTTCTTCTGGCAGAGATCAAATTGACAACATCCATTGGATCAGAGAAAAAGCAAAAGAATTCCAGAAAAACATCTAGTTTCTGCTTCATTCACTACTCTAAAGCCTTTGACTGTGTAGATCACAACAAAGTGTGGAAATTCTTAAAAAGATGGGAATACCAGATCACCTTTCCTGCCTCCTATGAAACCTGTATGCAGGTCAAGAAGCAGCAGTTAGAACTAGATATGGAGCAATGGATTGGTTCCAAATTGGGCAAGGGGTATGTCAAGGCTGTATATTGTCACACTGCTTATTTAACTTATATGCAGAATATATCATGCTAAAGGTTGGGCTGGATGAAGCACAAGCTGGAATCAAGATTGCAGGGAAAAATATTAATGACCTCAGATATGCAGATGACAGTGCCCTTATGGCAGAAAGTAAAGAGGACTAAAGAGCCTCTTGATGAAGATGAAAGAGGAGAGTGAAAAAGCTTGCTTAAAACTCATTTTCATAAAATGAAGACTATGGACTCCGGTTCTATCACTTCCTGGCAAACAAATGGGGAAACATGACAGACTATTTTCTTGGACTCCAAAATCATTGCAGTTGGTAATTGCAGCCATGAAATTAGAAGACGATTGCTCCTTGGAAGACAAGCAATGACAAACCTCAGTTCAGTTCAGTTCAGTCGCTCAGTCGTGTCCGACTCTCCGCAACCCCACAAATCACAGCACACCAGGGCTCCCTGTCCATCACCAACTCCCGGAGTTCACTCAAACTCATGTCCACAGAGTCGGTGATGCCACCCAGCCATCTCATTCTCTGTCGTGCCCTTCTCCTCCCGCCCCCAACTTTTCCCAGCATCAGAGTCTTTTCCAGTGAGTCAACTCGTCGCATGAGAAAGTGTATAAAAAAGCAGAGCAATTATTTCCCTTCAAACTGGGATATTGGAGACAACTCCTGAGAGTTACTTAGACGGCAAGGAGTTCAAACCAGCCAATCCTAAATGAAATCAACCCTGAATATTCACTGGAAGGACTGATACTGAAGCTGAAGCTCCAATACTTTGGCCACCTGATGGGAAGGGGCTTCCCTGATTTATCAGATAGTAAAGAATCTGCCTGTAATGCAGGAGGCCTGGGTTCAATTCGTAGGTTATAAAGATCCCCTGGAGAAGGGAATAACAACCCCCTCCAGTATTCTAGCCTAAAAAATCCCATGGTGGGCTACAGTCCATGGACTTGTGAAGAGTCGGACACGACTGAGCAACTAACACTTTCACTCTCCTGATATGAACAGCCAATTTATTGAAAAAGACCCTGATGTTGGAAAAGATTGAAGGCAGGAGGAGAAGGAACGACAGAGGATGAGATGGTTGGATAGCATCACCAACTAAATGGAAATGTTTCAGCCAGCTCCAAGAGAACATGAAGGACAGGGAAGCCGGGTGTGCTGTAGTCCATGGGATCACAAAGAGTTGGATACAATAGAGCAACAGAACAACAACAAATAAACCCTAGAACCATCTCTAAAATAATGCAACAAAGTCAACAAACGAGTCAGCCTAAAGGCAAAAGAGAATCATATAACAAATGCTCAATTAATACAAAAGAAAGTTGAACAAGAAAGTAAAGCATAGAAGGACAAACAGAAAAATATAGGGTATTTCCATATAATGAAATACTACTCAGCAATGAAAAGCAATGAGCTATTGATAAACACAGTAACATGGACAGCTTCCATAATATTATGCTGAGTTAACGAAGCAATATACAACCTTGACGTACTCCTTTTCCTATTTGGAACCAGTCTGTTGTTCCATTTCCAGTTCTAACTGTTGCTTCCTGACCTGCATACAGGTTTCTCAAGAGGCAGGTCAGCTGGTCTGGTATTCCCATCTCTTTCAGAATTTTCCACAGTTTATTGTGATCCCTCTTGAGAGTCCCTTGTACTGCAAGGAGATCCAAACAGTCCATCCTAAAGGAGATCAGTCCTGGGTGTTCATTGGAAGGACTGATGCTAAAGCTGAAACTCCAAAAACTTTGGCCACCTCATCCGAAGAGTTGACTCACTGGAAAAGACTTTGATGCTGGGAGGGATTGGGGGCAGGAGGAGAAGGGGACGACAGAGAATGAGATGGCTGGATGGCATCACCGACTCGAAGGACATGAGTTTGAGTGAACTCCGGGAGTTGGTGATGGACAGGGAGGCCTGGCATGCTGTGATTCATGGGGTCGCAAAGAGTCAGACTAAGCGACTGAACTGAACTGAAAGAAGCAAAGCCAAAAATGGACAATGTATTTATGATTCTATATATCTCAGTCCTTAGAAAATGCATATTAATATAGTGAGTGGATTACCAACATTTGTGTAGTAGTCAGTCATTCATGTCCAACTCTTTGTGACCCAATGGATTATAGACTGTCAGTCTCTTCTATCCATGGGATAACCTAGGCAAGAATTCAGGAATGGGTTGCCATTCCCTTCTCCAAGGGATCTTCCTGTCCGAGAGATTAAACCCAAGTCTCCTACACTGCAGAGGATTCTTTACCATCTAAGTCACAAGGGAAGCCACCAGGAAATAAATGTTTGCCTGGGAATAAAGTTGCAAACAGGAAATACAGGATGGAGGAATAAAAAGAGACAAAACAGAATTTTAAAGGTATTATAATCTTGACTGTGGTTATGATTATAAATATCTCAAAATGTGTTCAAATTGTTCAATTTAGACACATATAAGGTATTGTATATCACTAATACACTAATAAAACTGTTCAAATGCACGTTTAAATTATTTTGTTTGATTCCTTTGGTCATTTATCACTTTTACTCAGTTCAGTTCAGTTCAGTTCAGTTCAGTCGCTCAGTCGTGTCCGACTCTCCGCGACCCCATGAATCACAGCACGCCAGGCCTCCCTGTCCATCACCAACTCCCGGAGTACACTCAAACTCATGTCCACAGAGTCGGTGATGCCATCCAGCCATCTCATTCTCCGTCGTCCCCTTCTCCTCCCGCCCCCAACCTTTCCCAGCATCAGAGTCTTTTCCAGTGAGTCAACTCGTCTCTAAAAAATACAAATTTTACAATTATCTTATGCTTATGCTGACCTGCCTCTTGAGAAACCTGTATGCAGGTCAAGAAGCAAGAGTTAGAACTGGACATGGAACAACAGACTGATTCCAGATAGGAAAAGGAGTACATCAAGGTTGTATATTGTCACCATGCTTATTTAATTTATATGCAGAGTACATCGTGAGGAACACTGGGCTGGAAGAAGCACAAGCTGGAATCAAGATTGCTGGGGAAATATCAATAACCTCAGATATGCAGATGACACCAAACTTATGGCAGAAAGTGAAGAGGAACTAAAAAGCCTCTTGATAAAAGTGAAAGAGGAGAGTGAAAAAGTGGGCTTGAAGCTCAACATTCAGAAAACAAAGATCATGGCATCTGGTCCCATCACTTCATGGGAAATAGATGGGGAAACAGTGGAAACAGTGTCAGACTTTATTTTTTTGGGCTCCAAAATCACTGTGGATGCTGATTGCAGCCATGAAATTAAAAGATACTTACTCCTTGGAAGGAAAGTTATGACTAACCTATATAGAATATTAAAAAGCAGAGATATTACTTTGCCAACCAAGGTCCGTCTAGTCAAGTCTATGGTTTTTCCATTGGTCATGTATGGATGTGAGAATTGGACTGTGAAGAAAGCTGATCACCGAAGAATTGATGCTTTTGAACTGTGGTGTTGGAGAAGACTCTTGAGAGTCCCTTGGACTGCAAGGAGATCCAACCAGTCCATTCTAAAGGAGATCAGTCCTGGGTGCTCATTGGAAGGACTGAGCTGAAACTGAAGTTCCAATACTTGGCCACCTCATGCGAAGAGCTGACTCACTGGAAAAGACTCTGATGCTGGGAGGGATTGGGGGCAGGAGGAGAAGGGGACGACAGAGAATGAGATGGCTGAATGGCATCACCGACTCGATGGAGGTGAGTTTGACTGAACTCTGGGAGTTGGTGATGGACAGGGAGGCCTGGCGTGCTGTGATACATGCGGTCGCAAAGAGTCAGACACAACTGAGTGACTGAACTGAACTATGCTGCATAGGATGTGAATATGCACAATGGGTAAAAGAATTAAAAAAGAATTAAGAAATCTTGGTTCTAGTTTTGGTTATGTAATGATAGGTTTACTGACTATGGTTAAATCACTGAGTCATTCAAGTTTTCAGTTTAATATCTATGAAGTAAAAGGGCTCCAGGAGATTGTTGGTCTTCAAACTTATTCAGATTCATAGACAATTAGTCCTAATTTTTAGGACTGGGAAACTAAAGGGACCAACAGAATGTTCTACAGATCAACACAATCATGACCTTATATCAAAACCACACAATAATAAAGAAAAAGCTCGCATTTAACATGGAATCTCATTCCCTTTCTATTATGTCCTTTGCCTTTACATTATTTTCTTCTACATACAAGAGGCAAAGTTCTCATATGTTCCAGGATATATAATATCTTTCCTTGGAACTGGCTTGAACTTACTGGTAAATTTATAATTTACCATCAGGATTTGTAACCAAAGTTACAACATACTAGACATTGCACTTTATCATGTTCCAGAAACATTGTATATATAGACAGTATTCAGTTCAGTTCAGTCACTCAGTCATGTCCAACTCTTTGCAACCCCATGGAATGCAGCACACCAGACCTCCCTGTCTATCACCAACTCCTGGAGTTTACTAAAACTGATGTCCATTGAGTCTTCGATGCCATCCAGCCATCTCATCCTCTGTCATCCAATTCTCCTCCTACCTTCAATCTTTCCCTGCATCAGGGTCTTCAGGTTCAGATCAGTCTTTTCAATGAATTTTCAGGACTGATTTCCTTTAGGATGGACTGGTTGGATCTTCTTGCAGTCCAAGGGACTTTCAAGAGCCTTCTCCAACACCACAGTTCAAGAGCATCAATACTTAGGGGCTCAGATTTCTTTACAGTGCAACTCTGACATCCATACAGTACTACTGCAAAAACCATACCTTTGACTACATGGATATTTGTTGGCAAGGTAATGTCTCTGCTTTTTAATAAGCTGTTTATATTAGTCATAACTTTTCTTCCAAGGAGAAAGTGTCTTTTAATTTCATGGCTGCAGTCACCATCTGCAGTGATTTTGGAGCCCAAAAAATAAAGTCTGTCACTGTTTCCTTTGTTTCCCCATCTGTTTGCCATGAAGTAATGGGACCGGATACCATGATCTTAGTTTTCTGAATGTTGAGTTTTAAGCCAACTTTTTCACTCTCCTCTTTTATTTTCATCAAGAGGCTCTTTAGTTCTTCTTCCCTTTCTGCCATAAAGGTGGTGTAATCTGCATATCTGAGGTTATTAATATTTCTCCCAGAAATCTTGATTCCAGCTTGTGCTTCATCCAGCCCTGTGTTTCTCATGATGTACTCTGCATATAAGTTAAATAAGCAGGGTGACAATATACAGCATTGACGTACTCCTTTGCTGATTTGGAACCAGTCTGTAGTTCCATGTCCAGTTCTAACTGTTGCTTCTTGACCTGCATAAAGATTTCTCAGGAGGCTTTGTCTCACAAAATTGGACAGTATACTTATGAAGCAGTAAGGTTATTGCAACAAATAATCCTTAAGACTGGTCTGTTTCAGGCCACTATGTTTATATCTCTAAAATTTGAAAAATCATATGTAGTTTGTAATGCTAAAGAGATAATGCCTTTATATAGCTGATACACAATAAATGTAAAATCTGCTCACCTAGGAGACACTAGTAGTTCTGTTCTGTGTCCCTTGAACATTACTCAAGCTATATATGTAATTCTTAAATATTTCAGCCAGTTCTTGATTAAAGTCCCTTTTACTATTTCTAATACATTTCAGTTTTAGGATAGACTTTACTCCTTGGTTAGGTTATGACAAAGTTTTCTAATAAATCTAAGCAATTATTTATATTTAGAAATGTTTCACAAAGCATAGTCTCTATTAAAAGGAGTTAAGGACTTGCATTGACAATCCTAAAATAAATTTATATCTTCCACAGAAATAAATGAAAGATTTACACTATTTTAATGGTTCAGTTCAGTTCAGTCACTCAGTCGTGTCCAACTCTTTGTGACCCCATGTTCACAGCATGCCAGGCCTCCCTGTCCATCACCAACTCCTGGAGTTCAGTCAAACTCACCTCCATCGAGTCGGTGATGCCATCCAGCCATCTCATTCTCTGTCGTCCCCTTCTCCTCCTGCCCCCAATCCCTCCCAGCATCAGAGTCTTTTCCAGTGAGTTAACTCTTCACATGAGGTGGCCAAAGTATTGGAGTTTCAGCTTTAGCATCAGTCCTTCCAATGAATACCCAGGATTGATCTCCTCTAGAATGGACTGTTTGGATCTCCTTGCAGTCCAAGGGACTCTCAAGAGTCTTCTCCAGAACCACAGTTCAAAAGCATCAATTCTTCGGTGGTCAGCTTTCTTCACAGTCCAACTCTCACATCCATACAAGACCACTGGAAAAACCATAGCCTTGACTAGATGGACCTTGGTTGGCAAAGTAATGTCTCTGCTTTTTAATATGCTATCTAAGTTAGTCATAACTTTCCTTCCAAGGAGTAAGCGTCTTTTAATGGTTACTGATCAGTACCTTTTATCCTTGTTTATTGAGGTATAATTGACATAATATCCTATTTATTTCAGGTGCACAACATAATGATTTGATATATATATATAGCAAAATGATCACAATAGTCCAATTAACTTTCTTCACAACACGTACGTCCATTTGTTTCTTGTTATGAGAACCTTCAAAATTCACTCTCCTAGCTACCCTCAAATTAAAATACAGCATTATTTACTAATAGTCACCATGGTGTACATCACATCCCCATGAAATATTAATTCTATAACTGGAAATCTTATGTTTTCATCCCCTTCACCCATTTTGCTTATTCCTGAACCCTTGGCTCAGGCAACTTCTGTATATCCATGATCTTGAGTTTTGTTTTTTCTTTTTCAGATTTTTTTGATTCTACATATAAATGAGATCATACAGTTTGTATCTTCTTCTAATTTATTTAACTTAGCATAAGGTTCTCAAAGTCCATTCACATTATTACAAATGACACAATTCCACTTTTTATAGCTAAATAATATTCTATCTCACACACACACGCACACACACACACATATAGCATATTGTCTTTATCCATTAACCAAGAGCTAGACACTTAGATCATGTCTGTTTCTTGCCTATTGTAAATAATGTTGCAGCAAACACAGGAGTGAAGGTGCCTTTTCACTTTAATTCAAATTTCTTAAGATAAATATTGTCAAACAGAAGTGCAAGATCATATGGCAGAACTTCTTAACTTTTTGAGGAACCTGCATACTGTTTTTCATAATGGCTGAACTGATTTACATTCCCATTAACAGTGCACAAGAGTTTATACACATCCTAGTCTACACTCGCTACTTCTTGTGTTTTTGATAATAGCCATTCTAAAAGATGTGAGGTGCTATCTCCCTTTCCCTGATGGCCAGTGATATTGCACATCTTTTCATGAACCTGATGGGCATCTGTATGTCTTCTTTGGAAAAAAAATGTCTATTTATATCCCATGCCTATTTTTCATCAGACTGCTTGCTTTTTGTTTTGTTTTTGAGTTACATGAAGTCTTCATATGTTTTAACTATTAACCATTAATCAGATATATGATTTACAAATATTTTCTCTTATCTAGAAGGCTGCCTTTTCATTTCATTAATGGTTTATTTGCTGTGCAGAAAGTTTTTAGTTTCATGTAATCCAATTTGTTTATTTTTGTTTATCGTGTTTGCTTTTGATGTCAGATCCCAGAAATCAATGCCAAGAACAATGTCAAGGAGCTTACCATTTATGTATTCTTCTAAGAATTTTAGGTTTCAGCTCTTACATTCTAGTCTTAGTTCATTTTCAGTTAATTTTTGCATATGGTAAAAGACAGTAGTCCAGGTTCACTATTTTCCATATGGCTATCCAGTTTTCCCAACACTATTTACTGAGTAGATTGTTCTTTCCCCATTGTATATTCTTGACTCTTTTGTCATTAATTGACTATATATGCATAGGTGTAATTTCTGGGTTCTCTAATCTGTTCCACTGACCTATGTGTCTATTTACAGATTTAGTCATTGGCATTGTTTTCAGTTGAAAACCTGAGGTAATCTTGGGCCAGACATGAAAAGTTATTTTCCATTCAGGGTTATGATTAAATTGAAAACTGTTTTCCTCTCTCTATTTTAAATTCTTCTGGAAGTTTTGTTTGGGTTTTGTTGTTGTTTTTTTTAGCTGATTGAAAAAGAGACAAATTTAGTATTCTGAGAAAATCATCTCCCAAACTCAAGACCCACAACAAATTAAACCTCAAGAAACCTACTTAGAGCCTTTGGAAATACCAAAAGGAAAATATCTTTTCCTATTCTCTTACTTGATTTAAAAAATTTGGCATCTGCATTTATAATTTTATAAATTATAAGTAAAATTTTAATCTATGTACGACATATCTGTCCATGCTTTCAGTAAGTCTTCGAATGTTCTACAGCTTTATGTATATATAAGGATATCTCCTAGATTATCAGAAAATCAGTGTTTCCTTTCGTTACATGATTACATTTTCAAAATTTTATATTATAAAATTAATCTGAGCCTTTAATATTGTGAAAATAATTCAGAGAGCCATTAAGTTTCCCTGTGACTAAGCCTCCTCAGGCTTTATTACCTTAATACATCTCTCATTAACTGTTAACATGCCTTCATAGAAAATAAAAATTATAGGGATATTAAAGCATATGGATTTGATGTTATTCTCCAAACTACTGTATTTTTGTTGTGGTTTTTGGTTTTTGTTTGATTTTGTTATTTGTGCCCTTTTCCTGTATCTCTTGTCCAGATCCAGAATCAACTAAACTAGCCCTCCTTCTCACTGGATTTCTCCAATACATGAAGTCGATGTTATAACAACAATTATTTATTTATTATTAATTAATTAATTATTGGAAATAATTAGAAAATTGAAATAATCTCTGAGTTAACATCTCACAACCTCATTATTCATTTCATTAACACCTAATTTAATACTAAGACTAAACAGGAGGTCATATCAAACAGGATTTTCAAATAAATAAGATTATGATGCTTAACTTTTAAATTTCTTGGAATTATGTTTTGGTAACAGGTCCCACATTTTTTTTAATTTAACATCAGTACATTCTTTATTGTGATCTCTATCAAGATCTGACACAATATGCAAGGTTAAAGCACACCACAAAATATTTCAGAAATTGAAAATTCAGGAATTATTTGTTGTTTACTGTTTGATAGGATGGAGAAGGAAATGGCAACCCAGTCCAGTGTTCTTGCCTGGAGAATCCCAGGGACGGGGGAGCCTGGTGGGCTTCTGTCTGTGGGGTCACACAGAGTCGGACACGACTGAAGTGACTCAGCAGCATGATGCTTTATGAACTGGAAATAAACATTTAATTGGATACTTCTACAAGAAAAGATCCAATGTAACCTCTTCCTCAATGAAGATTTGGGTGAAACTACAAAGAAAGTGCATCATTCACATCCCTACTGGTGTTTTCTTGCTATTGGCAAATTATACCTCTGTGTAAATATTTTTCAAATGGACTCCATAATGCCAATGTGCAAATAAATTAAGCAATCTGGTAAAATGAGACCTCATACTAGGATTATGATATTTTCCTGTTTTGGCACATATGTAATCTAATTTTAAAATGTTATTTAGAGAAAAGTTATTGATTTTAATTCAGTAAAGTCTCTGTATCTTTAAAAGCTTTTGTGTGTTCTCTCTGCCTGACATTTCTTTTACTTCCCTTTCTATTCCTTTTCTGACAAATATTTGAATTTATCTTTCAAGAATGCATAGAGGAATTTATTTCTATGAAGCATTTTCCTTAGCTTCCTATGAGAATTAGGCACTTTTCTGTGCAATGGCTATATTTTATACATACTCTTATTCTTAAATAAAACAATCCTTTTAATATTCATGTGCTTACATTATTAGCTCCCCTAGCTCTTTAAGATCAATGTACTTGTCTTTTTCTTTCTGGATTCCTTGGAGCCTAACACATGCTATCAAATGGTGGTTGAATTGAATATGATATATGGATTTACACATTACCTTTTATTTTGGGGGAGTTCTGACATTCTTAAAGTTTAAAAACAGTGTTAGTAGGCATTATATTGTTTTGTTATTAAGAGAAAATAATTAAATATGTTATCCTAATACAAATAGACTAGAAAGCAGGTACAGAAAAAGTTAAGAGACACAGACGTATAGAACAGTCTTTGGGACTCTGTGGGAGAGGGTGAGGGTGGGATGATTTGGGAGAATGGCATTGAAACACGTATGTTGTCATATGTGAAACGAATCACTAGTTCAGGGTCGATGCATGTTATAGGATGCTCGGGGCTGGCGTGCGGGGATGACCTAGAGGGAGGATAAAGGGAGGAGGGAGGTGGGAGGGGGGTTCAGGAGGGGGAACTTATGTAAACCCAGGGCGAATTCATGTTAATATATGGTAAAACCAACCAATATAATATTGTAAAATAACTTGCCTCCAATAAAAAATAAATTAATTACTTAAAAAAAAAGAAAAAGTTAATATATCTACTAAAACCCTTCTGGTATGGAAACCTATCACTTTATGTTTAACATTAATGATAACAGACTTTTTCTTATCCGAACTGAGAAGCTCTGAAACCTTTGTTTGAATTAGGGTTAGGATAGGAAAGAAAAAATAGTTAAAACGTCTCCTATTGGAAGTGAGTTCCTACTAATAGAACAGTAAGGCGAAAGAGTTTCAACCATAGCTAAGCTATTTTTCATTCCCTTTCTCATGACTTTGTTTCTTGCTATGACAGCCAATGGGGCTTCCCAGGTGACTCTAGCGGTAAAGAATCCGACTGTTGACACAAGAGATGCAGGTTTGATCCCTGGGTCGCGAAGATCCCAGGGAGAAGAAAATGGCAACCCATTCCAGTATTCTTGCCTGGAGAATCCTATGGACAGAGGAGCCTGGTGTGCTACAGTCTACAGGGTTGCAAAGAGTCAGACATGACTATGAGCGTGCACACACTCTTGAGATTCTAGCAAGTAAAGCTGGAGATGAGAGGAAGATCACATTCTCAGCAATTTCAGTTCAGTTCAGTCGCTCAGTCGTGTCCGACTCTCTGCGACCCCATGAATCACAGCACGCCAGGCTTCCCTGTCTATCACCAACTCCCGGAGTTCACTCAAACTCATGTCCACAGAGTCGGTGATGCCATCCAGCCATCTCATTCTCGGTCGTCCCCTTTTCCTCCCGCCCCCAACCTTTCCCAGCATCAGAGTCTTTTCCAGTGAGTCAACTCGTCGCATGAGGTGGCCAAAATATTGCAGTTTCAGCTTTAGCATCAGTCCTTCCAATGAACACCAGGATTGATCTCCCTTAGAATGGACTGGTTGGATCTCCTTGCAGTCCAAGGGACTCTCAAGTCTTTTCCAACACCACAGTTTAAAAGCATCAATTCTTCCGCGATCAGCTTTCTTCACAGTCCAACTCTCACATCCATACATGACCACGTGAAAAGCCATAGCCTTGACTAGACGGACCTTTGTGGGCAAAGTAATGTCTCTGCTTTTTAATATACTATCTCATAACTTTCCCCCGGAAAGTCTATTTTATGAATGTTTGAAAATAGGATGGCAATGAGTACCTGAAAATGATTTATTATTGGAATGGGGGCAGGCAGCCATTTCAACTGAGGAGAAGTAGAGGAAAGGGGGAAAAATGTTATTATAAAGCATAATTCCCATAGTGAACCAGTATTAAATAAACTATTGGCAAATATAATCTCAGTCCCTGAGCATAAATTTGCCAAAAAAAATAAAAAATTGGTAGAGTCCTCAACCTGACCCAAAGGTGTAATAATTAATATCAGTTGGTGCTGTGGGACATACCATACTCCATATCGAATGTGAAATACAAGTTAGAGTTAAATAAATTCCTTACACTCTGAGGATGGAAGATAAATCCAGGGAAGGTTCAAAGACCCCAAACTACAATAAACTTTCTAGGCATAACTAGGTTCACTGATGGTAGGAAGATATCAGACTCCATCATAAACAAGATAGGCTGCATACAAACTTCCAATGCAAAATAATCTCAGAAATCATAGGACAGTTTGAACACTCGAAATAGCACATACTTCAAATGAGGATAATATTAAACCCATCTATGAAATAACTAGGAAACGCAGGGAAATTAGATATTAAGAGACTCAAAGCAGCTTTTAGTTATGTAAAAAATGCTATCAGAATTTTAACACATTAGCTAATAAGAACTCCAAATAAATACTCAAGTATCTGTACTTACAAGGATTTGCAACGTGGTCTCTGTGGACCCCAAATTTTACCTGATTGAGTTTTGGACCAGGAATTCTCTGTGGCCTAAGAATAGATATGCTTGAAAAGCTTGCCCTATAAAATACACGGCTACCAACAGAAAATAAATCATTTATACAAAAACTCCAATAGCCTATCCTGGACTGGGTAAGACAGATCCCTGTCAAACCAAGGGAAAACTACCCCTGACCATAAAGTCCTAATATGGAAATGGTGTATTTCCAGGAAGTAGATATGAGACATATAGCTACGTGGTCAATTCCCTGCATTAATCTGTTAAGGGAAATCAAAAGAAGATATATCTTTTCTCATAATAGCTATTTGACCAGGAACATGCAGGAGAATGACTAAAACATAGGAAATAAGGACATATGACAGCAAACAGCACTGGCTATTTCATCACACATGTCTCCACACATCAGAAGATTAACTGTTAAGTAACAAAATTTAATAATTAGGTAGAAACTCAATAGGAAAATGAAAGAAGTGAGAATTCCCAAGATGTATCTTAAGAAACACAATGTAAGAGGGAGGATAAAGGGAGGAGGGAGGTGGGAGGGGGGTTCAGGAGGGGGAACTTATGTAAACCCGGGGCAAATTCATATCAATGTATGGCAAAACCAACCAATATAATATTGTAAAATAATTTGCCTCCAATAAAAAATAAATTAATTACCTAAAAAAAAAAAAGAAACACAATGTATTTCCATACAAATTGTGAGATTATTTGTTCTAGTTCTGTGAAAAATATCGTTTAGAAAGATGCAAATGATAACCCTGTATACGAGACAGCAAAAGAGACACAGATGTATAGAACAGTCTTTGGGACTCTGTGGGAGAGGGTGAGGGTGGGATGATTTGGGAGAAAGGCATTGAAACACGTATGTTGTCATATGTGAAACGAATCACTAGTTCAGGGTCGATGAATGTTATAGGATGCTTGGGGCTGTCATGCGGGGATGACCCAGAGAGAGGATAAAGGGAGGAGGGAGGTGGGAGGGAGGTTCAGGAGGGGGAACTTATGTAGACCCGGGGCAAATTCATGTCAATGTATGGCAAAACCAACCAATATAATATTGTAAAATAATTTGCCTCCAATAAATAAATAAATAAAATAAAATAAAATAAAAAGAAAGAAACACAATGATTCTTATGTAAGAAATGGTGGCTTTTAGTCACTAGGTGGTGTCCAACTTGGTGCAATCCTGCCAGGCTCCTCTGTCCATGGGATTTGCCAGGCAAGAATACTGGAGTATGTAGCCATTCCCTTCTTCAGGGGATCTTCCCAACCCAGGGATCGAATCTTGGTCTCCTGACAATTAAAAATATAAGCATACATAAACAAGGACAGTGGAACGTAAAACCTGAACAAAGAGATATTCCAAATGATAGGATCATTATATGGGCACATCACCTAAAAGGTTATCCCAGTATACAGAACATGAGAACATGGTTAGAAAAAAGAAGCATGTATATACTTACCAGTGAAAGCCGTTCAGTCGTGTCCAATTCTTTGCGACCCCCTAGACTATATAGCCCATGGAATTCTCCAGGGCAGAATACTGGAGTGGTTAGCCTTTCCTTTGTCCAGAGGGTCTTCCCAACCTAGGGATCGAACCCCAGTCTCCCACATTGCAGGCAGATTCTTCACCAGCTGAGCCACAGGCAAGCCCAAGAATACTAGAGTGGGTAGCCTATCTCTTTTCCAACAGACCTTCTAGACTCAGGAATTGAACTGTGGTCTCCTGCATTGCAGGTGAATTCTTTACCAGCTGAGCTACCAGAGAAGCCCATATGCCTACCAAATACTTCAAATTTCAAATTAAGACATAGGAGAACTAACTACCAAAAGTTTAAAGCCTGGAAGCCATTA
This sequence comes from Moschus berezovskii, assembly GCF_049115385.1. Classification (NCBI taxonomy): domain Eukaryota; kingdom Metazoa; phylum Chordata; class Mammalia; order Artiodactyla; family Moschidae; genus Moschus; species Moschus berezovskii. Next base: position 39,870,652 of record NC_142464.1, read on the forward strand.
ATAAATACTCCAGATAAGGTCAAAACGGACATACCCTTCCAAGTTTATATACAGAGTGAAGTGAGTCAGAAAGAGAAAGTTAAATATCATATTCTAACACATATATACGGAATCTAGAAGAATGGTACTGAAGAATTTATTTACAGGGCAGCAATGGAGAAATAGACATAAAGAATAGACATGGACATGGGGAGAGGGGAGGAGAGGGGTAGATGTATGGAAAGAGTTAACATGGAAACTTACATTACCATGTGTAAAAGAGATAGCCAATGGGAATTTGCTGTATGGCTCAAGAAACTCAAACAGGGCCTCTGTATCAACCTAGAAGGGTGGAATGGGGAGGGAGATGGGAGGGAGTTTCAAAAGGGAGGGTATACATATATACCTATGGCTGATTCATGCTGAGGTTTGACAGAAAACAACAAGATTCTGTAAAGCAATTATCCTTCAATTAAAAAAATTAAAAAGAAACAAATATTGAAACAGAACACAATGTGGAACTTTCACTTATTTTACAACCCAATTGCCTCTGGATGAATTGAAAGGTAAACTCACTTGCCCAAGCAATTCTTAAGTTGATTACTAGCAATCTAGATATGAAAGCTTGGACTAAAGCAGTCTGGGAGGCAGTAAGAACTCTAAACTACAGATATAGAAGGGATGAAAAAACTCCTATTGAATTAATATTGGAGGTACCCAGAGATAAGAATAAGCACTATCAATATCCCAAAATCCATATTAGAAAAAAATAGAATAAAAAGTATTAATCAAAAAGCATAATGATACATACATACATATATATTTCATTGAGATATACATATGGTACTAGGGAAATTATAGCATCTGCCTCTAATAAAATCTATTGGTGACTAAAGGAATAAGCATACTATACCATATTAAAGAAAATAATAAATTACTAGTGTTATGTTGGTAAAATGGAACCAAAATACCTCTGTAACTGCTAAATCACCTCTATCACTGTCCTTTGGATCTACTTCTCATACAAGTACCCATTGGAAGGACTGACGCTGAAGCTGAAGCTCCAGTATTTTGGCCACCTGATGTGAAGAGCCAATCATTGGAAAAGACCCTGATGCTGGGCAAGATTGAAGGCAGGAGGAGAAGGGGACAACAGATGATGAGATGGTTGGATGGCATGACTGACTCAATCGAGATGAGTTTGAGCAAGCTCCAGAAGATGGTGAAGAACAGGGAGGCTTGGTGTGTGCAGCCCATGGAGTTGCAAAGAGTTGAACATGACTGAGCAACTGAACAATAGCAACCACACATGATTATGATCTTGATTTCTCCTGAAGCTATAATATGGGAGACTGGACCATGACAGTATTCTCTGTACTAAATCTTAACCTATCCAATTGAAGTCAAAGATAAAATAAGGAATAGACCATAATGGGATGTCTAAATATGGAAGAAATAATGAATGTGATAACAAAAGGAAAAGGATAAGTATCTCAGTTCAATAGAAGATGGAGGAACAATTAAAATAACCAGAGAAATATTTCACTTTGAGATTCCTAAAATTAACCTAATAACTTATACACTTAAAAAATTAAAATAAATAAAAGAACATCCAGAAGATGTTAAAGTTAAAATGACTTTAAGAACTGAAAAGTGAACAGAAGCATGCATTCTCTAAAATAATTATGTCATGGCAATTGAACACATATATGCTTAATAGTGAGTGCTAGGCAAGCTTATTGGAGAAGGCAATGGCACCGCACTCCAGTACTCTTGCCTGGAAAATCCCATGGGCAGAGGAGTCTGGTAGGCTGCAGTCCATGGGGTAGCGAAGAGTCGGAAAACACTGAGCAACTTCACTTTCACTTTTCACTTTCATGCATTGGAGAAGGAAACGGCAACCCACTCCAGTGTTCTTGCCTGGAGAATCCCAGGGACGGCAGAGCCTGGTGGGCTGCCATCTATGGGGTCGCACAGAGTCAGACACGACTGAAGTGACTTAGCAGCAGCAGCAGCAGCAGCAGCAGGCAAGCTTATAGCCCTAGGAGCTTTATAAAAATGACTTTTGCATGGAAATGCAACTGTCAAGGAAGCTTAACTGAGTGGTTTAAAAAATTTAATTGTTTTTTTTTTTTTTTTTGGTGACTGGATCTGACACCATATTAAATAACTCTTGATCATGATTTTGCTATTACTATCAGGAACTTATTTAACACAGCATGCAGTAACAAAACTATGGGGGATTAAATTAAAGGAAAATTAGATTGTAAGCAATGTAGAATCAAATGGTGATTCACAGGGTGAACTGATATTTTTATGAACTTAGATTTGTACAGGGCATTGGGTATTAGGCCCTTCAGATTAATTAGTGTGTGAGTTACCTGAAATCACAGGGTGGGTTGTTACGTGTTGGTTTATTATAATCTCAAATTTACCTATTTATGGCTTAGGTGACGTTGTTTTGACCTAAGGGTGAATTTTTTTTTTTTACACTGGAGAGGCCATGTCAGGATGATGCTAGCAAAATTATTGTTCAACTGAATGCTTGGGCTTCCCTGGGGGCTCAGCAGTAAAGAATCTGCCTGCAAGGCAGGAGATGCAGGAGTTGTTGGTTCAGTCCCTGAATCAGAAAGATCCCCTGGAGAAGGGCATGGCAACCCATTCCAGTACTCTTGCCTGGAGAATTCCATGGACAGAGAAGCCTGGCAGCTACATTCCATAGGATGGCAAAGAGTCAGACATGACAAGGGACTGAGTACATATGCACAGAATGCTTATCAATATAAACATATGGAGAAGAAACTAAGACAAAATAGATGTCACAGTTTTAAGCTCTAGCTTTAAACTTTGAATACAAGGAATTCCTGAGGACTTTACTGAGAGTGTTCAGTTTGGACAAGGCTACTCTTTGCTGTTCTAAATAGCTCTCCAATGACTTTAGAATATTAGCTCTTGCTCTGTCAAGAGCACTGCTACTTTTTGCTAGCAGTGGTGAAAATCATGCAGTGCCCCCAGAAGGAGATCATCTTGCCCACCAACACTGGCACCTTCTTTGCTAGAATTATGTTCTACCAACAAAGGACATTCTATTTACAATGGCAGCTGAACATCAGCTCTTGATTAGCTCTGCCAACTCTTCTGAGAACCGCCTCACAGAAAGGAACACCTCAACTAAATTTGGATTTTGTATCTTTTAATCTCTCCTTTGCCTGGATCAATAGTGTGATTAATCTATTACAGTTTTGGGATATGTTATTTCTTTATTAATAATCATTATCTTGTGTGCTACCAGCTTGTGAAATGTTATAACACAGTGTACCTGTGTTAAATCAACTTTTGGCAAGGACAGTTTCAGTCTCTTAACGTAATTTCTTAAAACAAAACCGAGAATAAGTCCTTAGAGTCCTCAACACAAGAGAAATATGGATCTGAGCTGAACCTATTGTGTAATCATTTCACAATGTAATAAATCAAACCATCATGCTATATATACCTTAAACTTACACAGTAATGTATGTCAATTAGTTCTCAATAAAAATTAAAATTAATCATTTAATAATAGCCTTTAACAACTGATAGAGATATTATAAAGCATAAAGCTATTTTATAAAAATTTATATTACATGGCTTATTTTATAATGCAATAAATTTACTTCTATCTCTTATATATACATAGATTTGCATGGAAATTGAAGTAAAAACCTGTCCAAATTTGAACCAGAGAAAATTGTGCTCCCATAATAAGAGTGTATCTATTTTTTCTGGTCTTTACGGGCCTCAGTAGAAAACAGTTTTGTCAGACATCACAATATACTTGAGTAGTTCTATGTATCTGCACACTGAGTCTTACTGGTTTTATCTGTTTGTAAGACCACAATGATATACTGAGATGAATTTAGGTCTGTACTATGGGGAGGTATTTACATATTTTACTTAAAGCAAGGTAATTTAATGATTTAACTCACATTACTAGAAAATAACCATTTTAGGACTAAATTTTTGGTCAGAGAAGGCTTTAATTTATGAAGAAAATCATGTCCACAAGTAAAAAGCTATTTTACTTATCTTTAGCCAATTCCATTTCTTGAATTTTCAGAAAATAAGAACAACAAAAATATTTTGGTGTTGAATGGTGAACCTTCACCACAAATTAAAAACTTTAACTTTATTATTGAACCAAAATACATTTTTGCTTCCAATCAATGGTTGTTGGGGAAAAAAATCAGCAACCACACCCTTTCTAATTTATCATGTGTCCTATGCAAAAGGACACAGTTGCAATGAAGTTGACTCGTTCCCACTACTCATGCCTAATAACAGACTTTGTGATAAGGATGGTCAAGAACTCTGCTTGAGTATAACACAATCAAAGGTTAAGCATGCCCCTTGCCAGACAGTGATAAGTAGGCAATTACTGTCTTTGACATCAGTCATAAGTACAATTTATTATGGTGATGTGAGTATCCTGAGTTGTAATTGTGTATATATATATATATATATATATATTGCTTTTTATTGACTTTTCCAAGGGGAAAACAGAAATATGTTTACTTTGTGTTGCAAAATCCCTGCCTAGCAGCCCTAAAGGAAGTATGTGTTCATAAATTAAAGTGCTATATGTTGGAGCAATGTTTAGTAATAGCTAAATATAGTACATTTTATTTTTACAGAGATTGCCATGCATTCTACAGGACAAAAATTTCAGCTATATAAGATGAAACATATAATCTTATTGGTATGGTAAAAACACCACCACCAGGGAGTTATATTACTTACACATTCTCTGCCAATTTAGCTTAAGAATGCACTCCCCTTAGAAAATAATCATTGTATAAAATCTGCTCCAATGTTTTGAAAAGGATGCATGAATATTAACTTACAGTTTACACTGTGACCATATGCCAAATCTAAAAAAAAAAACAAAAAACAAACTCCACCACACACAGTCATTCCATAGCTCCCTTGGAATTTAAAAGGAGATACTAGATATCCTGTGTAAAGCACCCAGAGAAGAGAACAGTGCATAATTAGTATTTGATACAATTGGATTTAAATTTTTAAGGTACTGATATGAAAAACAATCTCAAAAACTTCCTATAGAAAGTAAGTGTCAGAGATCAGGAAGAAAATAAAGGTTTAGGGTTATATATTTCTTAGAGAATATAAAGTACATGATCACCAATATTCATAAAGAATTCAGTTTTATAGGAAGTAGCTATATGATCACCTATGCTGAAAAGAGTATTTGACATCTTAGGAAAAAAGGTATCTGGAGGGTATATGTAATTGTTCCTCATTTCAAACTTCTTGGACCTTTTTGGTTAGAAAAGTGACAAGTATATCTGTTAAATGTTTTATTTAAAAATATCATTAACTATCTTATTAACATTATGTGACCTGGCTTGACAGATACTTAACATACTCCTCCCTGACTGAGTCCATTAGGAAGTTCCACAAGATCAAATTCTATCCTATCTCCATAACTAGGAAGCAGAAATGAGTAGAAAAATGTGCTTGTTCTTGTATGCATAAATGTATGTTAGTAACTATCTGAGTAAACCAGTGTAAGTCTTCAGATATGTCATAATTTTAACTACAATATTCAGGAAAGATTGTCATCTTATATGTCAATCATTGTTCACAAACTTGAAAATTGATGGAAGTCTCAATACAGAATGAGATATGTAAAGATTATCCAATAAAACATTATTTTGCAAACACATGCCTAAAAAAAATTCCGGTAAAACTGTAAAAACTACTTGTATAAGAATAAGAAATGAGCAAAATGCATATACACAAGGGAATGAGTAAAGTGTTTGTAATATATCTGTAAAGTGAAATACTCTATTGCAATGAAGTGCATAAACCAGATCTATGCATACATAAATGGCAAACATCTGGAATACGTTAACTGAAAAAATAAGTTATATAAATATAGGTGTACTATGTATCATTTATATAATAATTTTAGAATGAAAAATAATAGATAAATATTTATGACAAATACATATGTAGCAAAATAGGCATGATGAGTAAGGAAGGAAAATGAATCAGGGTGATGTGAATATTGAGCTTCTAAAGTTTCTTTCATGCAACATTAATTTCCAAAGCAATCTAATTATCAAAATGTTAATAACTGAAAAAAAAGTTACTGATGTACACTATTTTTCCTAGATTGTTTCTTTTTATATCATGCATTTTCTGAAAAATGAAAACAAGAATCTAATTTTACTAAATTCATGGAAGAAAAAGTTTAGGAAATATATGTGAAATTCAGAGTTCAGATTTTCAAATAATCCCTGTTTATTTTAGGAGTTTGAAAACTTATGATAATTATATTTCCACTAAAAGCCTGAATAAGATAAAGTAAATATAGCAATGGTAAGTATAAAATGATTTTCGAACTAAAATTAGTGATCATAAATAACAATTTTAAGTGATCTATCATTGAAGTCAATTCTTTATTACAGATGGACATGCCTATAATTCTCTAATTTTACCACCTGTATCTTCTGGAACTTTTATACAAATATCCAGGCCTGTCTCCATGACATTCAGGAAGGAGGAGATAAAGAGAGGCTGCATAATTTTTCCTGAGAACTATAACATAGTAGGGTTCATTGAAAACCCTCTGTAAATAAAACTAATGAGTATTTAACTGGCATACATATTCATGCCATTGTATCTTATGTCTGGAAGAATATCTTCTCACTTATTATCTTCATCATACTGTATATTCCTTTTTCAATATCTACATCAATATATCACATTACATAAAATAGGATGATTTCAGGCCAAATTTTTTGGCTCAAACTATTATAAAATGTTCAGTACCACATAGACTTTCAAGCATTTATCCATCAGGTTTCTCCAGAGAAACTGAACCAAGAGCATCCACACACATATATGCATGTAGACACAGGATACAAAGAGAAAGAGAGAGATTTGTTTAAGAAATTGGCTCACTCATTGCAGAAAATCAGCAAATCCAAAATCTGCAGGGTAGGCTAGCAGGCTGGAAACAAAACGAATACTTGTAATTTGAGCCTAAACATATCTGCTAGCAAAATTCCCTCTTCTTCTTTGGAGGTCAATCTTTTTCTATTAAACCCTTCAACTGATTGAAGGACGAGGTCCACCCACATTACAGGGGATAATCAGCTTTATTCCTAATTTACTGATTTAAATGTTGTTGTTGGTCAGTCACTAAGTCTGACTCTCTGTGACTCCATGGACTGCAGCACACCAGACTTCCCTGTCCTTCACTATGTCCCTGGAGTTTGCTCAAATTCATGTTCATTGAATTGGTGATTTTGACCAAATACCTGAGTACTATAACCTCTTTCGGAGAAGGCAATGGCAAGCCACTCCAGTACTCTTGCCTAGAAAATCCCATGGATGGAGCAGCCTGGTAGGCTGCAGTCCGTGGGGTCGCTAAGGGTCAGACACGACTCAGCGACTTCACTTGCACACACTGGAGAAGGAAATGGCAACCCACTCCAGTGTTCTTGCCTGGAGAATCCCAGGGACGGGGGAGCCTGGTGGGCTTCCGTCTAGGGGGTCACACAGAGTCGGACACGACTGAAGTGACGCAGCAGAAGCAGCAGCATAACCTCTTTACACTGACACAAAAAAATCAACCATCACAAGCAAATATGCATTTCAATTACTGCCAAAAAAAATTTGTGGTAAGCAAGGTATATGATTATATTTTTGGTAACTAAATTCGAAGTTTAGAGGTAATAATGGGTATTTATATTTCTTTTTTCATGCAGTACTACTTTTCACATTGTGGTTATTCAAGTTAATACTGAAGATCATAAGCAGTGTTTACATGTGTTTAACCATTACCAGTTAGGAACTACATTCAGTTCAGTCAGTTCAGTTCAGTCGCTCAGTCGTGTCCGACTCTCCACGACCCCATGAATCACAGAACGCCAGGCCTCCCTGTCCATCACCAACTCCCAGAGCTCACTCAAACTCATGTCCACAGAGTCGGTGATGCCATCCAGCCATCTCATTCTCGGTCGTCCCCGTTTCCTCCCGCCCCCAACCTTTCCCAGCATCAGAGTCTTTTCCAGTGAGTCAACTCGACGCATGAGGTGGCCAAAGTATTGCAGTTTCAGCTTCAGCATCAGTCCCTCCAATGAACACCCAGGATCGATCTCCCTTAGAATGGACTGGTTGGATCTCCTTGCGGTACAAGGGACTCTCAAGAGTCTTCTTCAACACCACAGTTCAAAAGCATCAATTCTTTGGCGATCAGCTTTCTTCACAGTCCAACTCTCACATCGATACATGACCACGGGAAAAACCATAGCCTTGACTAGACGGACCTTTGTTGGCAAAGTAATGTCTCTGCTTTTTAATATATTATCAAGGTTGATCATAACTTTCCTTCCAAGGAGTAAGTGCCTTTTAATTTCATGGCTACACTAATTATCACAAACTACAATACACTTAATAGTGTTCATGTTTTAATGGATATGTCACTTGGACTTTGACACAGATATTTATATACGGAATCATTTATAGCAACCATGAACATTTCCCTTTTTATCCATCTATCACAATGATCGCCAAGCTTCTTATAGCCTATGGACTTAAAGTAGTATGCTTTAACACTTTTTTGGCAAAGGTTAAAAAAAAATGGCATTTTATATTAAAATGACTAAATACATTGATAAGTGAGGATGATTTTAAAATAAAAAGTTTCAAAGATAATATTTCTTCAAGCATTTTCTTTAAAAGCAATGGTTCTGGAGAGAGGGAACAAGATTGTGAGACCACTTTTTCCCCCACAAATTCATCAAAAGAACATTTGAACGCTGAGTAAATTCCACAAAACAACTTCTGAATGCTGGCAGAGGACATCAGGCACCCATAAAAGCAGCCCGTTGTCTTCGAAAGGAGGTAGGAAAAAAACATAAAAGATAAAAAGAGAGACAAAAGAGGTAGGGACGGACCTCTGTCCCAGGAAGGGAAGCTTAAAAAGGATAGAAGTTTCCAAACACCAGGAAACACTCTCACTGGCAAGTCTGTGGCAAGCCTTGGAACCTCAGAGGGCAACATAACTGGGAGGAAAAAGAAATAATTAAAACCCACAGATTACGTGCCCAACGGTAACTCCCAGCGGAGAAGCAGTGCAGATGCCCGCCACTAGCAAGCGGGGCCTGGGCAGGGAGGAGCCGGCTGAACTGCTTAGAGAGAGGACTGGCCCTGAATGTTGCGAGAGCAATCTGAGAGAACTAACTGGGTATAGCAAAGCAGACTGTGGGATAGCTACCCCGCGAAAAGGCGAAAAGCCCTAAGCTAAGACTCCGCCAGCCCCGCTCACAGAACAAAGGACTGAGCAGAGCTGGCCGGCCGGGGACGGCCCATCCACCACCGAGAAAGGCAGGGGAGGACACCCAGAGCCAGAAGGGGGCAATCGCAGCCCCAGAAAGCCATCTGATACCAAACTGAAGGCAGGCTTCATTGCTAACCAAGACTTCTTGGGTTTCTGGCCGATTGACATCAGCCTGAGAAGGTGCGCCAGATGAACGCCCAGAAAACTGAGCAGGAGGGACCGGGGAGGCGATAAGTCGCAGCAACCACGCTCGCCAAACACCTGGTCACCTGAGCTGCTCAGACCGGGGAAGGGCAAAAAACGAGGGCCAACCAAGTCTGCGCCTTTGTGGATTACCTGAGTACCTTAACCTGAGCGGCTTAGACCTGGGATGTGCATGCAACCCAGCGCTGGCCTCAGTTCACAGCAGAGCAACCTAGACTCTGTTCAGTGTAGACTGGGATAGCACACATGCCATGAGCGGGGGCAAACCCAGTGTGGACAAGACACTGAGAACATTCCCCACAGATACCGGAGAGATTTGTCTGCAGCGTTCCTCGCTTCCCAGAACAGGATTGAACAAAGGAGACTTAAAAAGTGTCCACCACCGCCCCTTTGTGTCAGGGCAGAAATTAGACACTGAAGAGATCAGCAAACAAAAGCTAAAACAGAGGGAACCACCTTGGAAGTGACAGATGGAGCAGTCTTGAGGCTACTGCTAGAATAAGACTGAAAACCAGAGGCAGGAGGCTTAAGTCCAAATCCTGAGAACACCAGAGAACTCCTGACTCCAGGGAACATTAATCAATAGGAGCTCATCAAACAACTCCATACCTACACTGAAACCAAGCACCACCCAAGGGTCAACAAGTTCCAGAGCAAGACATACCATGCAAATTCTCCAGCAACACAGGAAAATAGCCCTGAGCTTCAATATACAGGCTGGCCAAAGTCACTCCAAACCCAATGACATCTCATAACTCATTACTGGACACTTCATTGCACTCCAGAGAGAAGAAATCCAGCTCCATCCACCAGAAGACCAACACAAGCTTCGCTAACCAGGGAAACTTGACAAGCCACCCGTCCAACCACACCCATAGTGAGGAAACTCCACAATAAAGAGAACTCCACAATCTGCCAGAAGATGGAAAGGCCACCTGAAACACAGCAATATAAGCAAGATGAAGAGGCAGAAAAATACCCAGCAAAGAAAGGAACAGGATAAATGCCTACCAACCCAAACAAAAGAGGAAGAGATAGGGAACCTACCTGATAAAGAATTCTGAATAATGATAGTGAAATTGATCCAAAATCTTGAAAACAAATTGGATTAACAGATAAATAACCTGGAGATAAGGATTGAGAAGATGCAAGAAAGGTTTAACAAGGATCTAGAAGAAATAAAAAAGAGCCAATACACAATGAATAATGCAATAGATGAGATCAAAAACACTCTTGAGGGAACCAACAGTAGAATAACGGAGGCAGAAGATAGAATAAGTGAGTTAGAAGACAGAATGGTAGAAATAAATGAAGCAGAGAGGAAAAAAGAAAAACGAATTAAAAGAAATGAGGACAATCTCAGAGACCTCTGGGACAATGTTAAATGCACCAACATCCGAATCATAGTAGGCCCAGAAAAAGAAGACAAAAAGAAAGACCATGAGAAAATACTTGAAGAGATAATAGTTGAAAATTTCCCTAAAATGGGGAAGGAAATAATCATCCAAGTCGAAGAATCCCAGAAAGTCATAAACAGGATAAACCCAAGGCAAAATACCCCAAGAGACATATTAATCAAATCAACAAAGATCAAACACAAAGAACAAATATTAAAAGCAGCAAGGGAAAAGCAACAAATAACTCACAAGGGGATCCCCATAAGGATAAAAGCTGATCTTTCAATAGAAACTCTTCAGGCCAGGAGGGAATGGCAGGGCATACTTAAAGTGATGAAAGAAAATAACCTGCAGCCCAGATTACTATATCCAGCAAGGATCTCATTCAAATATGAAGGAGAAATCAAAAGCTTTACAGACAAGCAAAAGCTGAGAGAATTCAGCACCACCAAACCAGCTCTCCAACAAATGCTAAAGGACCTTCTCTAGACAGGAAACACAGAAAGGCTGTATAAATTCGAACCCCAAACAATAAAGTAAATGGCAACCGGATCATACTTATCAATAATCACCTTAAATGTAAATGGGTTGAATGCCCCAACTAAAAGACAAAGACTGGCTGAATGGATACAAAAACAAGACCCCCATATATGTTGTCTACAAGAGACCCACCTCAAAAAGAGGGACACATACAGATTCAAAGTGAAGGGCTGGAAAAAGATATTCCATGCAAATAGAGACCAAAAGAAAGCAGTGGTAGTGATACTCATATCAGATAAAATAGACTTTAAGACAAAGGCTGTGAAAAGAGACAAAGAAGGACACTACATAATGATCAAACGATCAATCCAAGAAGAATATATAACAATTATAAATATATATGCACCCAACATAGTAGTAGTAAAGTTGCTCAGTCGTGTCCGACTCTCTGCGACTCCGTAGATGGTAGCCTACCAGGCACCGCAATATGTAGGACAAATGCTAACAAGTATGAAAGGGGAAATCAACAATAACACAATAATAGTGGGAGACTTTAATATCCCACTCACACCTATGGATAGATCCACAAAACAGAAAATTATCAAAGAAACACAAACGTTAAATGATACAATTGAACAGTTAGACCTAATAGATCTCTATAGGACATTTCACCCCAAAAAAATGAATTTCACCTACTTCTCAAGCACACTCGGAAGCTTCTCCGGGATAGATCACATGCTGGGCCATAAATATAGCCTTGGTAAATTCAAAAAATAGAAATCATTCCAAGCATCTTTTCTGACCACAATGCAGGAAGACTAGATCTCAATTACAGGAGAAAAACTATTAAAAATTCCAACATATGAAGGCTGAACAACACGCTGCTGAATAACGAACAAATCATTGAAGAAATCAAAAGAGAAATCAAAATATGCATAAAAATGAATGAAAATGAAAACACAACAACCCAAAACCTCTGGGACACTGTAAAAGCAGTGCTAAGGGGAAGGTTCATAGCAATACAGGCACACCTCAAGAAACAAGAGAAAAGTCAACTAAATAACCTAACTCTACACCGAAAGCAACTAGAAAAGGAAGAAATGAAGAACCCCAGGGTGAGTAGAAGGAAAGAAATCTTAAAAATTAGGGCAGAAATAAATGTAAAAAAATCAAAAGAGATCATGGCAAAAATCAACAAAGCCAAAAGCTGGTTCTTTGAGAGAGTAAATAAAGTTGACAAACCACTAGCAAGACTCACCAAGAAACAAAGGGAGAAAAACCAAATCAATAAAATTAGAAATGAAAATGGAGAGATCACAACAGACAACACAGAAATACAAAGGATCATAAAAGACTACTCAGCAATTATATGCCAATACAATGGACAACTTGGAAGAAATGGACAAATTCTTAGAAAAGTACAACTTTCCAAAATTGAACCAGGGAGAAATAGAAAATCTTAACAGACCCATCACAAGCACAGAAATTGAAACTGTAATCAGAAATCTTCCAGCAAACAAAAGCCCAGGCCCAGACAGCTTCACAGCTGAATACTACCAAAAATTTAGAGAAGAGCTAACACCTATCCTACTCAAACTCTTCCAGAATATTGCAGAGGAAGGTAAACTTCCAAACTCATTTTATGAGGCCACCATCACCCTAATCCCAAAACCTGACACAAAGATGCCACAAAAAAAGAGAATTACAGGCCAATATCACTGATGAACATAGATGCAAAAATCCTTAACAAAATTCTAGCAATCAGAATCCAACAACACACTAAAAAGATCATATATCATGACCAAGTGGGCTGTATCCCAGGGATGCAAGGATTCTTCAATATCCACAAATCAATCAATGTAATACACCACATTAACAAAATGAAAAATAAAAACAATATGACTATCTCAATAGATGCAGAGAAAGCCTTTGACAAAATTCAACCTCCATTTATGATAAAAAAAAAAAAAAAACCTCCAGAAGGCGGGAATAGAAGGAACATTCCTCAACACAATAAAAGCTATATATGACAAACCCAGAGCAAACATCCTCAATGGTGAAAAATTGAAAGCGTTTCCCCTAAAGTCAGGAAGAAGACAAGAGTGCCCACTCTCACCACTACTACTCAACATAGTTTTAGAAGTTTTGGCCTCAGCAATCAGAGCAAAAAAAGACATAAAAGGAATCCAAATTGGAAAAGAAGTAAAACTCTCACTGTTTGCAGATGACATGATCCTCTATACAGAAAACCCTAAAGACTCTACAGAAAACTACTAGACCTAATCAGTGAATATAGTAAATTTGCAGAATATGAAATCAACACACAGAAATCCTTTGCATGCCTATACACTAATAATGAGAAAATAGAGAAATTAAAGAATCAATTTCATTCACTGTTGCAATGAAAAGAATAAAATACTTAGGAATATATCTACCTAAAGAAACAAAAGACCTATATATAGAAAACTATAAAACACTGGTGAAAGAAATCAGAGAGGACATTAATAGATGGAAAAATACACCATGGTCATGGATTGGAAGAATAAATATTGGGAAAATGAATATATTACCCAAAGTAATTTATAGGTTCAATGCAATCCCTATCAAGCTATCAACAGGATTTTTCACAGAGCTAGAACAAATAATTTCACAATTTGTATGGAAATACAAAAAACCTTGAATAGCCAAAGCAATCTTGAGAAAGAAGAATGGAACTGGCAGAATCAAACAGCCGGACTTCAGGCTCTACTTCAAAGCCACAGTCATCAAGACAGTATGGTACTGGCACAAAGACAGAAATATAGATCAATGGAACAAAATAGAAAGCCCAGACATAAATCCATGCACCTATGGATGCCTTATCTTTGACAAAGTAGGCAAGAATATAAAATGGAGAAAAGACAACCTCTTTAACAAGTGGTTCTGGGAAAACTGGTCAACCACTTGTAAAAGAATGAAACTAGAACACTCCCTAACACCACACACAAAAATAAACTCAAAATGGATTAAATATCTAAATGTAAGACCAGAAACTATAAATCTCCTAGAGGAGAACATAGACAAAACACTCTCCGACATAAATCACAGCAGGATCCTCCATGACCCACTTCCCAGAATATTGGAAATAAAAGCAAAAATAAACAAATGGGACCTAATTAAAATCAAAAGCTTCTGCACAGCAAAGGAAACTATAAGTAAGGAGAAAAGACAGCCTTTAGAATGAGAGAAAATAATAGCAAATGAAGCAACTGACAAAGGATTAATCTCAAAAATATACAAGCAACTCCTGCAGCTCAATTCCAGAAAAATAAACGACCCAATCAAAAAATGGGCCAAAGATCTAAACAGACATGTCTCCAAAGAAGACATAAAGATGGCTAACAAACACATGAAAAGATACTCAACATCACTCATAATCAGAGAAGTGCAAATCAAAACCACAATGAGATACCATTTCACACCAGTCAGAATGGCTGCTATCCAAATGTCTACAAGCAATAAATTCTGGAGAGGGTGTGGAGAAAAGGGAACCCTCTTACACTGTTAGAGGGAATGCAAACTAGCCACTACAGAGAACAGTATGGAGATTCCTTAAAAAACTGGAAATAGAGCGGCCATACGACCCAGCAATTGCACTCCTGGGTATACACACCGAGGAAACAAGAATTGAAAGAAACACATGCAACCCAATGTTCATCGCAGCACTGTTTATAATAGCCAGGACATGGAAGCAACCTAGATGTCCATCTGCAGGTGAATGGATAAGAAAGCTTTGGTACATATACACAATGGAGTATTACTCAGCCATTAAAAAGAATACATTTGAATCAGTTCTAATGAGGTGGATGAAACTGGAGCCTATTATACAGAGTGAAGTAAGCCAGAAAGAAAAACACCAATACAGTATATTAACACATATATATGGAATTTAGAAAGATGATAACGATAACCCTGTATGCTGCTGCTGCTGCTGCTAGGTCACTTCAGTTGTGTCTGACTCCGTGCAACCCCATAGATCGCAGCCCACCATGTTCCCCCGTCCCTGGGATTCTCCAGGCAAGATCACTGGAGTGGGTTGCCATTTCCTTCTCCAATGTGTGAAAGTGAAAAGTGAAAGTGAAGTCACTCAGTCATGTCTGACTTGTGGCAACACCATGGACTGCGCCTACCAGGCTCCTCCATCCATGGGATTTTCTAGGCAAGAGTACTGGAGTGGCTTGCCATTGCCTTCTCTGATAACCCTGTATATGAGACAGCAAAAGAGACACAGATGTATAGAACAGTCTATTGGACTCTGTGGGAGAGGGCGAGGGTGGGATGATTTGGGAGAATGGCATTGAAACATGTATATTATCATATGTGAAATGAATCGCCATTCCAAGTTCGATGCATGATACAGGATGCTCAGGACTGGTGCACTGGGATGAACCAGAGTGATGGGATGGGGAGGGAAGTGGGAGGAGGGTTCAAGATGGGGAACATATGTACACCCAGGGCAGAGTCATGTCAATGTATGGCAAAACCAATACAATAATGTAAAGTAATTAGCCTCCAATTGAAATAAATAAATTAAAATAATAAAAAAAAAATCAATGGTTCTAAAAAATAAAAAGTGCTTCAGTTCCAAAACAAAACATGAAAACATTAGAATTAAAACATACTCATGTCAGTCTGCTGTTATGGATTCTGTACCTGCCAGATTCATGAAACATATGAAGCATATAGTTTCAGGCTATGATTCAAGTCACTTTATCCATAGTTTGGGTGTAACCCTTATCACTTATCTAAGG
Organism: Moschus berezovskii; assembly: GCF_049115385.1. Classification (NCBI taxonomy): domain Eukaryota; kingdom Metazoa; phylum Chordata; class Mammalia; order Artiodactyla; family Moschidae; genus Moschus; species Moschus berezovskii. The sequence goes on from NC_142464.1 coordinate 39,886,851, forward strand.
ATTTTTTTCCTTAGCTATTTATGTGTATATCTTCCCCAGTAAATTTTGAACTCTGTGGCCTTGGAATGTCCACAGCACTGGACACAGACCTTGACATGTAGTAAACTTCTCAGAGAAATAAATGTTTGGTGAGTAAAGAAAATGAAAAAGTGATACTTATATTTACTTGTCACTATTCATGCTCCACAGAGAGGTAAAATGTAAGATTACTGATGTGTGAAATCTAGAAATGATCCAATCCAGGGAATTTTTTCTTTTTATGTAATTATGTTTTATTTCTGCCACAAAATGTACTGTGAAGAGAATTACGACACATAATGAAAACAGAAGACAAAAACAAATATTAAAAGAAGTGGTACTTGGCACACTAGGCCTCTTTTTCTTGGCAAGCAGTTCCTAAAGGGACTCTGTGAATCACTGCAACTCCTCTGAGCAGCTTAAAATTTAATTCTAAAGACTAATCCTTAAATTTTGTAATGAAGGTTTTTAAGGTTGATATGATGTATTTAGATTGATAAAGATCACAAATTGAATTCAATGGCTAAGTCAGCACTTGAACTTGAGTCCTCTGATTCACAGTTTCATCCTATTGTCACTATGTATATCACAGAGACTAACAGTTTTGCAAAAATTTGCTTCCCCCAGTGTTTATTTTGGGAATAAAATGAAAAAAAGTTAAAGGTCCAAACATTTCTGTCTCATGTTATAAAGAAAAAAAATGACCATTTTTTATCCAGAACTTCTTGGCACACATAACTCAAATGCCAGTTGTGTTGAAAGAAAAGTACTTCAGGCTATTCTAACTACACAGTTCACAACATTTCATCACTTTCCTTTATGTCATCGACTCATTCTGAAAAATGGTCTCATTTACACTAGGTGCTGAAATTATTTGCAAGACCAGTATAATAATGGCAGAAATTATTATTTTCATCTCATAGAAATGAAAACTTGTAATAGATGAATTTCTTTAACAATGAAGGAGCAAGAGTACAATATAAACTTCGATATACATACTGATAAAGACCCATCATGATTTAATTTTTATTATATCTTCTTTTATGTTTTCTACATAAGCTCTTATGCCCTCTCTCTTGAAAGAAAATGCCATATTTCTTGAAAAACTCGCTAAATTTTCATATCAATCTTGAATTCACAAACGACTAATATGTTCCTAGCACAAAGATGATGCTCAACAAGTGATCCTGGGGAAAAAAATAATTTAATGAATGAATAAATAAGTAATTAATACTAATGAGACATTCCTTCTTCATGTCAGATTAATACTCAATCTGACTTGTATATATGGATAAAGCCTGCATTGTCTTTGATGTCAATAAAATTAATATATTTTACACTTCATTTTTTCTATGTGTATATACTATGCAAGGCATTGAGCTAAATGACCTAGATATAAGCCTCACTTTTAAGTTCTTTATAATGCAGCAAAGAGAGATAAATAATGTAATGTGAATTGTGATAAATGCTATAAGGGAAGTATAGTTAATATATCAGAGAGAATTATTTGATTAGAAAAAATACAATTACTTTCCATATGGGTAAGGAAAAGGCTCATGGAGTTCACATTATCTGAACTTGGCTTTAAAGAAGTTATAAACTGAGGTGACAGAAGAAATAAACAGAGGGAAGAGAAAATAACAAGCAGGAAGAATAATACAGTCAAAAGCCTGAAGGTAAGAAAACACAGAATATATACACAATGTGGTAAGAGACACATGCCAGTCACAGGGAATGTGGATAATAATCCAAGAAAAAGAGGCTGAAGATAAAATGTACTAACACCTACCACATAATGAAGAAGAGAATTATTATGGGATGTTAGGCAAATCTTGTCTAACATACCTACGATTTTAAAAGAACAATATGTATGTGCATAATTCAGATAATAGGGAGATACAAGGAATCAGATGATTGCTTAGGGAGTTATCATAAGAAGCCAGGACAGAGATGGAGAAATGGAAAATGTATTAAGACTCAACATTCAAAAAACTAAGCATCACTTCATGGCAAATAAGGAAAAAATGGAAACAGTGACAGACTTTATTTTCTTGGGCTCCAAAATCTGTGGATGGTGACTGAAGCCATGAAATTAAAATACACTTGCTCCTTAGAAAAAAAACTATGACAAAACTAGACAGCATACTAAAAAGCAAAGACATCACTTTGCTGACAAACATCCAGTCAAACATCTACTCAAAGCTATGGTTTTTCCAGTAGTCACGTAGAGATGTGAGAGCTGATCCATAAAAAAGGCTGAGTGCCATAGAATTGTTTTTGAACTGTGGTGCTGGAGAGTCTCTCAAGGAACTCTTGAGAGCCCCTTGAATAGCAAGGAGATCAAACCAGTCAATCCTAAAGGAAATGAATCCTGAATATTCATTGGAAAGACTTGATGCTGAAGCTGAATCTGCAATACCTTGGCCACCTCATGCCAAGAGCCAGCTTATTAGAGAAGACCTTGATGCTAGGAAAGATTCAGGGTAGGAGAAGATGTGGGTGACAGAGGACGAGATGGTTGGATGGCATCAGAAACACAATAGAAATGAATTTGATCAAACTCTGGGAGATGATGAAAGATAGGGAGGCCTGGTATGCTTCAGTCCATGGAGTCTCAGAGTCAGACGTGATTTAGCAACTGAACAACAACAATTTCCTATTAATGTACAGCATTTTACATATCCATGTAATTTATAAATTGTTATTCCACACATAAGGTATAAGTGCTAGTATATGACAGATTCCAAAAGTGACTCACAAATTAGATACTTTTCTTTATAATCACATCACACACACCTTTTCTGTTTCATTAATGTAAGGTGGCTTTTGGAGATCTCCAATATTTTCATCAGAATTTCATCTTCTCCCCTACCTAATGTATTCAGTAGATACCAATATTGTAATTTTTAATGTGGTGTGGGAAAAAATATCTAATCAAACTCTACTATCTTCCCACTTATTAGGTCTTACTATAAAAATAGATTTCAAAGTTGAAATGAGGTGGATGAACATAAAGCCTGTTATACAAAGCAAAGTAAGACAGGAAGAGGAAAACAAATATCATATATTAATGCATATATATGGAATCTAGAAAAATAGAACCGATGAAGTATGTGCAGGGCAGGAATAAAGATGCAGATGTAGAGAATGGACTTGTGAACTCAGTGAGGGAAGGAGAAGGTGGGATGCACTGAGAGAGTAGCACTGACATATATATATATATTAACACATGTAAAATAGCTAGCAGGAAGCTTCTATATAACATGGGGAGCACCCCGTGTGCTCTGCGATGACCTAGAGAGGCACGATGGGGAGTATGGGTGGGAGGGAGGTTCAAGAGGAAGAGGAGATATACAGCTGATTTGCATTGTTGTGTAGCAGAAACCAACACAACATTGTAAAGCAATTATCCTCCAATTAAAGTTGTTTTTTAAAAAATAGATTCCAAGGTGATATATGACTTCTCAAGATTTTCAGTGTAGAATTCGATGTTAATGCCAAATTTCTCATGGGAAATTTTCCCATTCTTATAGAACCAAAAAATCCTAAAGGTATAAAGGAAGAAAATGAGGTTCTCAATACACACTGCATAATATTTCATATAAGCCTCTAATGTGAGTTTATTTTAGATTATTTATAATTTTTCCCTACTCATTTCCAAAAATGCTAGAGGGATGATTTCTTTCTGGGAGACTTGCCAAAAAAGTTCATCTTAATGCTTCCATTGAGAAACACCTTTAGCACTTTTAAAAAGAAAACTTTCCATTGCAATATAATTTAGGAACCTGGAAAGATGAGAGAAAGTTCTAAATTTCTGATGCATCATCTACCAACTAATGTAAATAATTTCCAAAGAAGTAAGATAACCAACCTACAAAAAGGATACAATCTTTAATGAACTGCTCATTAAGATTTTTTTTTAAGGCATGAGATGGCAACAATTTGTCTTTGGTTGAAAATAAAAATCTCTGTGATTTAATCAAAAGATCACAGGCAACATAAAAGAGTATAATTTACTATTACATTCTGGCATCAAAAATTGACCTAAACTTTATTAAGTCTCCCAAAGTACAATGACATTCACCTGAAGATTATTCTTAACTAGTTACATTAGGACACCTTCAGAGACCACTCCCCCTGCTCCAAATTGGTCTTCCCCGGTGGCTCAGTGGTAAGGAATCCACCTGCCAATTCAGGAGACTCAGGAGAAACAGATTCAATCCCTGGGTTGGGGAAATCCTCTGGAGGAGGATATGGCAGTCCACTCTAGTATTCTTGCCTGGAGAAGCCCATAGACACAGGAGCCTGGTGGACTACTGCTCGTAGGTTTGCAAGGAGTCATAGGCACAGAGACCCCCAACCCTCTCTCCTGCCTCACTTCCCGTGTCATTAGTGCCAGCTTTCAGAGTCCCATTCACAGTGGTCTTCTTCACTTCCTCAAGGGTTTTCTTACGTTTTCCTCTTCCCTCTCACTGGAACACTCTTCCTACACCACTTCCTTTTCTGTTGTCTCCTCATTCTCCAGATTTCTTTTCCAATACCACTCCCTCAAGAACAGCTCCCCTGGCTCAACACTAGGTCAAATTTCTGAATTATATATGCTTTCTGACATCCTGTACTTTTCCTTTCTACATGTTTCCTAGTTGCAATCAAATAATCAATTATGTCTGTGGAATGCTTCAGGAATTTAAGAATGTTAGAAAATAAGTTTTTTGATTTAAATAATACGGGTATACAAGTTTTAAAAGAGCAGGAAAATGTTTCTGTTATTCACCTAAAAGTTAGTAGATGAGAAGTATTTTGCCTGTAAAACTCAATTAATTCTTATTGAATAAATGAATTAAATTATTACTTCAAATTTTTTAAATGAGTCATTATTTTTTCCTTCATGTAAATTCTAGGTCCTTCAAAGAAATGAGCTTTATTAGGCTTTTTCTAATTGTTTCATTGAGTAAAACTGAGAAGTAATTTCCCTTAAAATTGTTTTAATTAATACATATTTAAAGCAGTATAAAAGGCAGCACTAATTTTCATTCTGTAATCATGAAGCTGTCAAATATTGGTTAGAAGCATAGTAGAGTCTCAACCATTTAGGAAAATATATTAAATGACATTTAAAATTCAACATTTTAGAAAGGATTTATTTTTAATACCACAGTGTTGTGTTTAGTAAGTTTGGGTAACACAAAAATCTGAATATTTGAAAAGTGATCCAGACACAATGAAGAACTAAAGATTTGATGTGAATGCCCCCCATGCTATATGTAACTACAGCATTTGCATATACATAAGATTCACATTCAGCAAATTCCTCCAAGAGATAGGATAGAACACAGAAGCCTGGTAAATTGCAGTCCACAGGATCGCAAAGAGTCTGACACAACTTAGCAACTAAACAACAACAAGATTCACATAACATATTTTTAGCTATGCTCTTGATTCACTTTACTGTATTTCTGTGGAGAATCAACATTTAGTTTCCTAAAGTTTCAAAAAAATTACATCAAGAAACATGTACAATTCTGACCAAATTTATTACTTTGTTTAATGCCAATTCTGCCTGCTGTTTATACTCACTCCTCTGTATTTGTGCTATCCATGAAAATGCATGTCTCAAGTTTCCTGCTGTTCAAATCATAATTGACCAACAGCCCCAACTGCAGTGTGCTGTAACTGACCACTGCATTATTGCTAAGGCCGTGTTATTCATGGATTATTCTTAGCTAATGATTGAACAGGGCAGGATCACTAAGTCAGGCTAATTCCTGAAAGAAACAAGGCTCCTTCTGACAAGCAGCTTTGATACAAGGACTCCTGACTGGCCTGGTTGAAATTTTCTAAGAACATTGCTAAATCCAAGACTGCTAATCCAAACTTTCTTCTCTCTGTCTTTCCCATCTTTGTTCACAGGGATCAAACCTGCATCACTGTCTAATAATTCTCCCTGCCTCTTCTGGATTCTTTCCCTTTTCCCCTTACAGACATTTCCCCAATAAATCTCTTGCATAAGTAATTAGAATATGAATTTGCATTTTAAAGAACATTATCCATGTATATATACTCACATATGGGGCCTTCCCAGGTGGTGCTAGTGGTAAAGAACCCGCCAACCAGTGCAGGAGACATAAAAGACACAGTTTCAATCCCTGAGTCAGAAAGATCACTTGGAGGAGGGCATGGCAACCCACTCTAGTATTTTTGCCTGGAGAATTCCATAGACAAAGGAGCCTGGCGGGCAACAGTCAACAGGGTCACAAACAGACACAACTGAAGTGACTTTGCACACATGCACATATACTCACATACAGGCTTCCAAGGTGGTGCAGTGGTAAAGAATGCACCTGCCAATGCACCTGCAGGAGACACAAGAGACGGGTTTGATCCCAGGTTGGAAAGATCCCCTGCAGTAGGAAATGGCAAAAAAAAAAAAAAGGCCTGGAAAATTACATGGACAGAAAAGCCTGGCGGGCTATAGTCCATGGGGTTGCAAAGAATTGGGCACAACTGAGCAACTGAGAATGCATGTATGCTTACTTATATATATCACATATTCATAAGTAGATAAACAGACAAAAAGATGAATAGATATGTATAAATACAGCTCTGTAAACTGCTCGTGAATGTGGTAGGTGACAACTTATGAAACATGGCATGCTTATTTACTTCAATATATGTGTTTCTTACACACTCTACTTATATGTGGAAACTGAAAAGTGAAAGTGATAGTCATTCAGTCATATCTGATTCTCTGCAGCCCCATGGACTGTAGCCTGCCAAGTTTCTCGATCTAAAGAATTCTCCAGGCAAGAATACTGGAATGAGCAGCCATTCCCTTCTCCAGGGGATTTTCCCAATCCATGATCAAATCCGTCTCCTGCATTGCTGGCAGATTCTTTACCGACTGAGTCACCAGGGAGGTCACTTATGTGTATAACTCTCATTTTTATGCTTAAAATCACACAGAACCCTTCTTAAAACCTGCATTAATAGTCTGAGGGGACAACAATTAATTTACTCTTGGTAAATTTGTTAACCAAAGTATGATAGTTAGGCAATGTTAATACTAGTAATAGAGAACATTTCCAGATGTGCTTTAAACATTCACTTTTAGGGCATCTATATTTAGTAGCCAAATATATATATAAGTAGCTTTCTATTAGTGTAAGTTCCATGAGAGGAGACTGAACATATCTTTTGTACTACTGGGTCCTTATGGTTTATAATAGTTATGAGTGGATAATGAACTGAACGGGGACTGATTGAATGAATATAAAGAAATTCAAATATGATTTACAGATGACTCTCATTCATAGAACAACATGGTTACAACTAAGTAAGCAGAATACAAGATAAGCTAATCCTGGCTTTGCGTTAGTGTTTCATCTCTGTTTATGTTAAAGTCCAGACACCTCCAACTCATCTTTCTACACCCTTCCAACGCCTAATTTTCTAAGTTCACTTTAAAATAAATTCTTACATCTGGACTACTCTTACATTTGGGCCAAATAAAATAATTCTGAGAAAATACTCTTCAATACTCTAGTTTCTGTGAATGAACTCTGTCTTTTCTCAGCCAAGAATGTTCCAGATTGCCAATAAAAACTACCATTGAAGCCTGAAATCAAAGCTGAACTCTTGTGTAAGGCATACATTTTCTGAATGGATTTTTTCTCTTCATAACATGGACAGGATTTGCCTCTACTTTTATTATGCATTTATCAAACTCTATATTTTAACATAATTTATTATTTCTACCCTGAGTACATTCATAAAAAAATCAGGAAGTGACTGCACCTTATTACAATTCTATTGCATGTATCTGTCTAAATGTAGCAAATGATTTATATACTTTAAAAAACTGTAAATGCCTAGTGGTCAAATAATTTATTTCTCTCAGTTTTATCTTTCAAAATATTGGCCTCCAATTTCCCTGCCTTCAAATCTCTAGATGAATTCCTCTTAAATCCAGAGTGAACCTAGACAAACATTGATGACATAATGAATATCACTAATACTTAGAAGAACCTGCTTTTATGACACACCCAGAATTCATAAATCTGACTCAAATATTTATTCATTAAATAGCTGGGAGTGCTGGGATCTGGACTATTATACATTATGTCAATTTCAAAATCATGTGAGTCACTTTAGTCCAAATCCATCTTTCTAATTCTCAAAAATCAGAACTTGCAACTTCAGAATTCCTTGAACTGCCCCTATATAAGTTACAGTACTAGGCAGTTACAAAAGTTTATTGTATACATGGTGCCGAACATATGTTTGTAGCAGGTTTCTTATATGTGGATTTAATAGCAATATTCCTTATTTAAATGGTTACCCTATAATAAATTAAAATAATTTTATTTTTCACTTTCAATTTTATAGGAATATTTTCACCCATAAAAACCTGACATATCAAAATAAAGAAAATATTTACAGAAGATTCTTCAGGAAAATACCACTAAAAAGGTATGAAAAGTAAGGATAATATCTAGATAAATTCAAGTAAGCAAAAATGGTCTTATTGAGCTAAAATTCCTCCATCAAAGCCTATCTCAGAACAATCACAGTTTGAAATAAAATACAAAAGTAAAGCTGAAAAAAGAAAATAAGAGAATAGAGCACAACTAAAAAACAGGTGAACACAATTCAATGAGCAGTGAAAATCAATGAGGGCAAAAAATGGTCCATTTTCATCTTGTTCATTTTCAGGGAGAGACCAGATTTACTTCATTGATTTTCAGTGCTCATTGAGTTGTGTTTGCCTGTTCTTTCAAGAGCATATCATTTTCTATTTCTTTTTCAACTCGTAAGCAAGCCTTTTTGCACTCCTAAAGGTATTATGAAGACATGCTTAATGACTTCTCACATTCTACTGCAGGAAATCCAACCATTCACATTGTACAATTTTAAATTCTGCACATATCAAGAGCCAAGATAGGCACAGCAGATCAAATTATGAGACATTGTTAGCATATAAACTTATCATTGATGAAGTCTGATGTATGTGTGTGTGTTTAACGACTCTAAAACAACTTTATTTTCCAATATGAGAAGAACTTAACTTTTGTTTATAAGGAATAGTGACCAAACTTAGCAAGTTGTAAACAAAGCTGAAATAATTTTTCTTATATGACATATTTAATACCCAGTGATGGAAGATTAAAAACTTTGAATCAAGATGAATTATGTTTCACATGCTCATACTGTGAGCCAACATCCTAATTTTCTTTTAATCTAATTGCTTTCTCTGAGACTCAAAGCCAGCTTTGATCCAAATGCTTTGATAAAGGTGCTTCCCCACACGGAAGAACTTTCCTCACTGACTAAATTACTTCCACTAACTTTTGGTGCTCTGCAGATATGACTTATAAAACTAAATATAATCGTAGGAAAGAGTTAATGAAACATTTATAAATCTATATAAAATTTGTAAATTTATATATAAATTCTGATATATCAATGAATTTGTCATAATTTATATATACCAGCACTAAAATATAGAAAGATTAGATCATACTACTAGTAAAATCTTAAATATAATACATCAGTAAAAATAAGAAATAGGCATAATATTTTGCAGTTATGACAAATAAAAAGTTATTTTATAAAGAGCCTATATAAATGATCAGAAAAATATTAAAATTCCTATTATAAAAAAAGGAAGAGTACACCCAAAGAAATTTTGTACAAGACAATTAAAAATGCATTCTCCACATACGAAATAAATTTTCAACACTAAGTTCTTCTAAACCAAATAACTTGCATTTTGCAAAAACCTGAGAAACTGTGAAGCATCATTTTCCATAACATTAAAGAAATGAGCACCAAATAATAAGCTTTTGAACTGAATGTTTACCTATCTTTTTGGCAACACTGCAAGCAAATATTCCAAAATATGGTAATATACTAGGGATAAATGGCAACCCACTCCAGTATTCTTGCCTGGAGAATCCCAGGGACAGAGGAGCCTGGGGGGCTGCCGTCTATGGGGTCGCATAGAGTTGGATACGACTGAAGCGACTTAGCAGCAGCAGCATAAACCTCTAAAATAGTCCCATATATAATAGTAAAACCTGACAGTTAGCCATATATAATTATGAAAAAATAACCAACTAAATCATGCTATCTAATAGATTGTTGCACAATAATTTGTAATTATTTTTATAGGTAATAATATGGAAAATGTTATAATGTCAGTTGACAGAGGGTTTATGTATTAGATGGGTATTATGACTGCAACAATCTTTGCCAATAAATATCATAGAATTAACAAATGGAAGCTAAGGCTCCAGAAAGTTGGCAATGATTGAGCATAAATGAGACTGAGAATAATATTTATTATTTTGATTAAAAAAAGTTCAGTGATGTCATGCTCATATTGTGAGCCAATAAAAATTTTAATAAAATATTTAAGTGTGTTTATATTTGTATGCACTCAACTATACCTCATGCAGTTTTTACTACACCTTTTATTTGATTTCAATAATTGTATACATTTTACCAACTTCTCATTTTTAAGTTCTCTTCCATTCACATAAATATTTGTACATGTTGGTCTTCATACTGTATTAATTACTAATATACCATTTTTCTAATTGGTCAGTGTGTAATTTAGTAAGGTTATAGTAAAACAAACCTGCATTAAAATTAATTCACTAAAAATGAAAATCAGTATTGTTGTTCCTCAGAGGAGACTTATCCAAACACGTCTGCGGACCAGTCATTTTTTGTAAGTTTACTTGGCTATGGAGTCCCCAAGTATGAGAAATGCATTTATTATTTGATTATTTTTCAACAATAAGTTAAGTGCTGTGAGAACCAGCGATTTATAAAGCAAAGATTGGAAAATAATATGACTGTGTGGGCTGATGGAAATGACAACTATTACTTGGTTTGGAAAATAAAAACACGAAGGGACTCAGAAGAGCACTTGACACCCTTCAGCTGATTTCACTCACACAGATGTACGCAAACGGCCCTTAGCTGGTCTGCCAACAGTTTGCCCAGGGAGATATTACCATAGACACTTCTAAAGATAATTTTTTTTTTCTACAGGGTCTTAACCCTATAATTCTTTTACTTCACTGACAAAAGGAAATCTCATCAACAAAACAAATCTATTTTTAAGGACTGAAGAAACATATCATTACATACATATGAACTGCAATATATTTTATGTAGAGTTATTTTTGTAAACAAAATGCATTAATATCTGAAGTATATATTTATGGTTGCTTTTAAATGCTAAATATAATACCACTATTATAAAAGTGTTTCATTTAAGGAAAATAATTAATACATGAAATCTTAGGATTGCAAGTACTGTTTGGTAATCTCATTTAGTGTTTCTCAGCCCTACTGAATAGTTGAGATCCTTTAAAGAAATGAATAAACAAAACATTCTCAGGCTTTATAGCAGATCTGCTGAAAGGAATTTTTAAAAGGGATAGTACAAGAATAAATCTAGGACTCTGCATTAATTTGAAAGTTACCAGGTTGGTCTCATCATTTGCAAATACTTTCTCCTATTCCATAGGTTGTCTGTTTTTGGTTTCCTTTACTGTTCAAAAACTTGTAAGCATCATTAAGATTCATTTGTTTATTTTTGTTTTCATTTCTATTGCCTTGGGAGACTGACCTAAGAAAACATTGGTTAGATTTATGTCAAAGAATACTCTGCCCATGATCCCTTCTAGGAGTTTTATGGTGTTTCGTCTTATATCTATGTCTGTAAGCCATTTTGAATTCATTTTTGTACATGGTGTGATGGTGTATTTCAATTCATTGACAGATGAATGGATAAAGAAGATTTGGTACATATACACAATGGAATATTACTCAGCCATAAAAAGAACAAAATGAGGCCATTTGTAGAAACATGAATGTAACTAGAGATTATCGTATTAAGTGAAGTAAATCAGAAAGAGAAAGACAAATATCAACACTGTGTGATATCACTTATATGTGGAATATAAAATAGGGCACAGATTAACTGATCTACAAAACTGAAACAGACTCACAGATACAGAGAACAGACTTATGGTTGCCAAGGAGGAAGGATGGATGGACTGGGAACTGGGGGTTAATAGATGCAAACTATTACATATAGAATGGACAAACAACAAGGTCCTACTGTATAGCACAAGGAACTTATGATATCCTGGCATAAACCCTAATTGAAAAGAAGATAAAAAAGAATGAATATATATAACTGAATCACTTTGCTTTACAGCAGAAATTAACATAATGTGGTAAATCAACTATACTTAAAGAAAGCTACCAGGCAAAATTTGGAAACCTCTGCTTTATGAAGAGATGTCTATCCTTCACATTTCACCCAAATGGTCCACTAAACTTTACAAAATGTTACAGTGTGTGAGTGAGGGAAAGTTGCTCAGCCATGTCCTTCTCTCTGCGACCCTCATGGACTATACAGTCCATGGAATTCTCCAGGCCAGAATACTGGAGTAGGTAGTAATTCCCTTCTCCAGGGATCTTCCCAACCCGGGAATCAAACCCAGGTCTTCCATAGAGCAGGTGGATTCTTTACCAGCTGAGCCACCAGGGAAGCTATTGCTACAGTTCCGTTCCGTTCCGTTCTTTTCAGTCGCTCAGTCCTGTCCGACTCTTTGCGACCCCGTGGACTGTAGCCTACCAGGCTTCTCCGTCCATGGGATTCTCCAGGCAAGAATACTGGAGTGGGTTACCATTTCCTTCTCCAGGGGATCTTCCCGACCCAGGGATCGAACCCGGGTCTCCCGCATTGGAGGCAGACGCTTTAACCTCTGAGCCACCAGGGAAGCCCCTAAATATTTACAGATGTTATAGGTCACTTTGCAAGAGTCAAGTGAACACATTAAACAGAGTTAGAGTCACTAAAGAATAAATGAGAAGGCCCCCAAACCAAGGAGATATTGAGGGTACAGTTATGAATTTGTTTTAGTGAAGCCTAGCTAGGATTCCGGAGAAGGCAATGGCAAGCCACTCCAGTACTCTTGCCTGGAAAATCCCATGGACGGAGGAGCCTGGTGGGCTACAGTCCATGGGGTCGCTAAGGGTCGGACACAACTGAGCGACTTCACTTTCACTTTTCATTTTCACACATTGGAGAAGGAAATGGCAACCCACTCCAGTGTTCTTGCCTGGAGAATCCCAGGGACGGGGGAGCTTGGTGGGCTTCTGTCTATGGGGTCACACAGAGTCGGACACGACTGAAGTGACTTAGCAGCAGCAGCTAGGATTCAGATTGGATCTCCCATATCAGAGAACCCTATGGTGGAATCAGGGCAAAGAATTCACATTGAGCTCAGGAGAGAGCCAAGCAAAACTTAGCAAAGTAAGAAAGAACTATAGTAGCAACTGTTTAGTAAAGGCACACAACACTCTCTATCTCTCTTCTCTAACCAAACACACTGGAGTAGTTATACCTTAAAAATAAAGAGAGGGATATATATCTCAGCCTATGATCTACCTCCTTTCCACTCTAAGCTATCATTTTCTCAGATTAAAGCCACACAGGAAATATGGAAAAACACACAATTTAAACCAAACTTGAGACGAGAGTTATAACTGAATTTTAATGAAAAAATGGATTAGAAAAAATTAAAAATTTATACCAATGGCATTAAAGCATGGGGCATGATTTTCAGAGATGAAAATACTAATTGGGAAAAAATTCATAATTATGCCCAAAGCAAAGTAAGACTACTCAATAAATCAAGCAAAATATATTAATGCAGCCTATAGAAATTTAAGTTTACTTTTTTGGAACTACATCACAATAGGGCTAGTCTCTTAAAATCCCTAAGATGCCTGGCTTGTTTCTAAGTCAGCTCTTCCCTATGCTGTTATTATTCCATGTTTTATTGGATTTGAGCACAGTACCACACGTTTATACCTGCTATATTTATTGTAAGATTTATCCCATTGCTCTTTTTGTATCCCAAATCTGTCACTCAGCATATCACCTTTTTATCTCTCTCAGCTTTAACTTATAAGTTTGATATTGGCTCCCTCAATGCTTCCATGGCTGTTTCAAAGATTTGAAACAAATAAGAGAAAATTCAGGCAAGAGCCCTGAATCTTTTAACTGAAGGAGGCTTTCTCTACTTTTATATGCTGGTACAGGTGGCACAGAAGTAAAGAATCCACCTGCAATACAGGAGACATGTTTCAATCTCTGAGTAAGGAAGATCCCTTGACCTAAGAAATAGCAACCCATTCCAGTATTCTTGCCTGGAGAATCCCATGAATGGAGGAGACTGGCAGATTACAATCCATGGGGTCACAAAGAGTTGGCTATAACTGAGAACACATGCACTACTATTATGGAGCACAAAGGCAAAGAGCTCTATGATATCCTATCACCCTCAACTAACTGGGATATAACATTATGGTTAAAAACCTGAATTCCAGGACCAGACAATCTGTGATTAAAACTACACGCCTGCTACCTGCTGACCTGAGTTTATACAATGAAGAAAGTGATATTATCTACTTAGATGACAGAACTGTTGACAAGATCAAATGAGTTAAGAAATATGAAATAATTAGAAACATCAGGTATATGAAATATCAGGTATATAAAACTCTTATCTAAATATTAGGTATTTTTACTAGATGATGGTTATTAAAGTCCAGATACAGGACATTGACTACAGTTGCTTAATAATCACAATCCTATCACAGGCAAACAAATATAAATGTATATCTGGAAGCCTAAATTGGGCTTCCCTGGTGACCCAGACGGTAAAGAATCCGCCTGCATTTTGGGCAACCTTTCATTTTGTAAAGCCAATCCAGATTCTGGTTACTATTTTTTCTAACAATTTCTTATAGATTTGTCTAAAAAAGTTATCTTCACATTTTGGAAAAATTATTTACTTAATTGTTTAAATAGCAAAAGTTACCTCAATAAATGTATCGATTATGTAAATAAACTGTCCAACTGTTCAAAATTTTTAGAATATATTCTGGCTGTCACCATTTATTTTGTTGTTATAGAGACTGTAAGGGTATTTAAAAAGAAAATCAAAGTGAAATTCTTTTTTCATTAATCCTCATAGTATAAATGGCATCTCTACTTGAGAGGGGGCTTCCCATGTGGTTCTAATAGTAAAGAACCCACCTGCCACTACAGGAGACGTAAGAGACATGGGTTCGATCCCTGGGTCAGGAAGATCCCTGGCAACCCACTCCAGTATTCTTGCCTGGAGAATCCCATGGACAGAGGAGATGGGTGGGCTACAGTCCATAGGGTTGCACAGAGTTGGACATGACTGAAGTGACTTAGTACACATACATGCACTTGAGAGAAAGTAGAACATGCTATGAAACTCTCTCAAAGAACTGGCAGTAAGACAGAAATCCATTTTACTAGATTTGGCTGTAGTTCGATGAGATACTACTTGAATAACTACATTGCACAAGAGACGCTGTTGAAGGAGCAAGGTTTGTGTACCTAAGTATTTTCTTTCAGAAAACTTGAGGGTTAAATCATAGCAAAGAAGAATATTTGGAAATAAATATTAAAAGGCAAGGCTAGGATTTTTCAGTGAAAAGAGGACACTGTTTAAGTAGGTTGCATAGTAGCCAATGAAAAGCTGGAACAACCAGCAGGAACATATGCCTGTGGATAAAATGTAGGTATCAAAGAACACAGAGAAAAGTAATATACCATAAAAACACTGAAGACTGTTTCAGTTGAAAAGGAAATATATGTGTGTATATATATGTATATGTATATATGTGTGTACATACATACACACACAACTTCCAGGAGGATTTTATAAAGTTACAACACAGTGTATTATCCCTGTTAATATTCCATTGCACTGTAGTTGTTCAAGATTATTTGTACACTTCACAGTTGGAAATAGCAAAAGGTATTAATATAATTTAAACAAATTAAAAATAAAAACAAAGACTCCCCCCAGAAAAAAACAGGATATGCTGAATAGTAGTAGTTTTTCATAAATGAACCAAAATTAGATATTCAAAACTATGCACAGAAATTTTTAGCTCTATAATATCAATTTGTTAGAATTTCATCTTGAAAGAAGGAATGTTAGAAGAAACGTTTTTCTTTAATTACCACATGGGAATATCAGACCACCTCACCTGCCTTTTGAAAAACCTGTATGCAGGTTAGAACCTAACATGGAACAAAAGACTGGTTCAAAATAGGGGAAAAAAATACATCAAGGCTATATATTCTCACCCTGTTTATTTAACTTATATGCAGAGTAAATCATGAGAAATGCTGGGCTAGATGAAGCACAAGCTGGAATCAAGATTGCTGGGAGAAATATCAATAACCTCAGATATGCAGGTGATACCACCCTTATGGCAGAAAGCAAAGAGGAACTAAAGAGCCTCTTAATGAAAGTGAAAGAGGAGAGTGAAACAGTTGGTTTAAAACTCAACATTACAAAAACTAAGATCATCACATCTAGTCCCATCACTTCAGGGCAAATAGATGGGGAAACAATGGAAACAGTGACAGACTTTATTTTGGAGGGATCCAAAATCACTGCAGATGGGGACTGCAGACATGAAATTAAGAGACTTGCTCCCTGGGGAAAAAGCTATGACCGACCTAGACAGCATATTAAAAAGCAGAGACATTACAGACAAACATTTGTCTAGATAAAGCTATGGTTTTTCCAACAGTCACGTATGGATGTGAGAGCTGGACCATAAACAAGGCTGAGTGCCAAAGAATTGATGCTTTTGAACTGTGATGTTGAAGAAGACTTTTCAGAGTCCCTTGGACTGCAAGGAGATCCAACCAGTCCCTCCTAAAGGAAATTAATCCTCAATATTTATTGGGAGGGTTGATGCTAAAGCTGAAGTTCCAATACTTTGGCCATCTGATGTGAACTGACTCATTAGAAAAGACCTGATGTTGGAAAAGTTTGAAGGCGGGAGGAGAAGGGGACCGCAGAGGAGAAGATTGTTGGATGGCATCATGGACTCAAGGGACTTGATTTTGAGCAGGCTCTGGGAGATGGTGAAGGACAGGGATGCCTGGGTGCTGTAGTCCATGGGATCGCAAAGAGTGGGACAGCCTGAGGAACTGAACAACAGCAGCAGTATACTGCACTGAAAAAATGTTAATTAATTGTCACGTGCATTCCTGAAGTTTTCGGTCAGCTCAAACACTTAGTATTTTCATATTTATTGAATTAAAAGTATGTTCCCACCCACCAAAGGAAAGCACTTTCACATACTGATGGTTAATATAGATATTATTATTTTTGTCCTCTAAGAATCATTAATTTAAAGGCAACTGCATGATACAGGATGCTCGGGGCTGGTGCACTGGGATGAACCAGAGGGATGGGATGGGGAGGGAGGTGGGAGGGGGGTTCAAGATGGGGAACACATGTACACACCCGGGGCAGATTCATGTCAATGTATGGCAAAACCACTACAATAATGTAAAGTAATTAGCCTCCAGGTAAAATAAATAATTTTTTTTAAAAGAAAACACTATGCTCAAAATAAATAAATAAAGGCAACTGTGACTTTAATGTAATGTCTACAAATCTGGGGTATGCTTTCACAGACAGCAAGATCCACAATTATGTTAATGTTCTTTTCAGTATGAAGACATGGAAGCCAGTCCCAAATCCTCACTTGTCAGAAAACCTTCAATGTGAAGTACAGTGATTCCTAGGTTCCCCAAAACCCCACCAAATAGTGTCAGATACAATACAAATTCTATCGCAAGGGGTAAAGGAAATTTAAGGATGAAAAGAAACCAGTCTATCAGACTATTCTGACATAACCCCTCTATGACAATATCCTGAAAAAAACATACTCTAGGACTAGGTATCTCCAGTAATGCAGAATAAACTGCTTCCTAAGGCACCCCATTCTAGAACCAATCATAGAGACTTATTCCTCACAGTAAGTTAAAGTCTTCCTCTACAACTTCATTGATGAATCCTAGTTCTTTCCTCTGCAGTGCTGTAGAAACGTTAAAGCATCTTTTACAAGAGAACTCTGCTAGTATTTAGAAAAACAGTAAAAATTGTTTATTCTCCAGGACAAAGCTCCTAGCACCGTAAACAAGTCTTCATACATTGTGATACACATGGACCCACTCTCTAATTTATTCTGCTCCACATAGGGTTCAGTTTATCAAATATTTCTCATAAAGTATGCTGCTGCTGCTAAGTCACTTCAGTCGTGTCCGACTCTGTGTGACCCCATAGACGGAAGCCCACCAGGCTCCCCCATCCCTGTGATTCTCCAGGCAAGATCACTGGAGTGGGTTGCCATTTCCTTCTCCAATGTGTGAAAGTGAAAAGTGAAAGTGAAGTCGCTCAGTCGTGTCCAACCCAGAGTGACCCCACGGACTGCAGCCTACCAGGCTCCTCCATCCATGGGATTTTCTAGGCAAGAGTACTGGAGTGGCTTGCCATTGCCTTCTCCACTCATAAAGTATAATACAACATAAAAGAAGACAAGAACTAACACCTGCTCTGATTTAGATACAAATCTCATGAGAGGTGTAGCACATTGTTGTTACTCATTGTACAAAACACATTTATCTTTTTCACAGATGTGATACTGTCTTCCTGTACATTGTCTTCAGCTAGATTTGGTCCACATTTACTTTTTGATAGTTATGGCTTATTATTATTTTCTTTTAAGAATTCTGTTGAAAACTACAATAGTATCACCTCACACCAGCTAGAATGGCTATTATAAAAAAATCCACACAATAAACTCTGGAGAGGGTGTGGAGAGAAGGGAATGAAAGGTTGTGGTTGCGAGCCATGTGCTATGCCAGGATTCATGACCTCCAGAGAGGATTTCGATCCGGGACCAGAGATGAGGCTTGACCACTCTGAGCTTTTTGTATATCAATGATTTGTTAAAGTATGAAAGAGATAGGGAAAATTTCTGACACAGACATCAGAAGGGGACAAAAAAGTGCCCCCTTGCTAGTTTTTAGCAAGGCGTTTTATGTCTGTTTGGAGAAGGAAATGGCAACCGACTCCAGTACCCTTGCCTGAAAAATCCAATGAACAGAGAAACCTGGTAGGCTACTCTCCATGGGGTCGCAAAGAGTTGGACGTGACTGAGTGACTTCAATATTTTGTCTGTTAGCAAGCTTATAATCAGATAAAAGAAACACCTCAAGGCTGAGGGAGTTTCACTAGGCCCCTCTTCCACATTATGCATTTTTGAGACAGGATGGCAAGAGGTGTGTTATCCCTGGCCATAAAACAATTGACATGAACTGGTTTGTTGAGCCATTATCAGCCCAAGGTTTGAGAAAAGAAAGAAAAATAAAAAGTCTCAGGTGGAACTGATTTGAAGAAAAGCAAATTCCAAAGCAAATATATAGTTTCATTAACAGTTTAAGAAAAACATCTCCGTAAGAAAAATGCATTGGTTAGCTCAAGGTTTGAGAAAAATTAAGTTCAGGCAGAATCAGGTGTGCTCAACAGAGAAGGGAAAGGAAAAAAAAAAAAAAAGTCTTTCACTTGCATTTTATTTCCTCCAGCCTCTTGGTGACCTCTGGCCTTCCTACTTGTTAACCCTGTCAGGAACCCTCCTACACTATTGGTAGGGATGTAAATTGGGTACAGCCACTAAGTAGAACAGTATGGAGGTTCCTTAAAAAAAAGAGCCACTATATAATCAGCAATCTCACTTCTGGGCATATATCCTAAGGAAACAATAACTGGAAAAGATACATGCACCCCAGTGTTCACTGCAGCACTATTTACAATAGCTGGAATATGAAAGCAAATTAAATATCCATAAAGAAGATGTGGTACATATATACGACAGAATATTATTCAGCCATTTGTTGTTATTGTTGTTCAGTCACTAAGTTTGTTTCTCACTCTCTGAGACCCCATGGACTATAGCACACCAGCTTCCTCTGTCTTCCACCATCTCCTGGAATTTGCTCAAATTCATGTCCATTGAGTCAGTGATGCCATCCAGCTATCTCTTCCTCTGTTGCCCCCTTCTTCTCCTGCCTTCAATCTTTCCCAGCATCAGGGTCTTTTCTAATGAGTCAGTTCTCATCAGGTGGTCCATGTATTGGAGCTTCAGCTGTTGAGGTTTGTCATAGCTTTCTTTCCAAGGAGCAAGTATCTTTTAATTTCATGGTTACAGTCACTGCGTGCAGTGATTTTAGAGCCCAAGAATAGAAAATCTGTCACTACTTCCACTTTTTCCCCTTCTATTTGCCATGAAATGATGGAACTAGATGCATGATCATGTTTTTTTGAATGCAGAGATTCAAGCCAGCTTTTCCACTCTCCTCTTTCACCTTCATCAAGTTCTTTAGTTCTTCTTCACTTTCTGTCATTAAAGTAGTATCATCTGCATATCTGAGATTGTAGATATTTCTCCAGTCCATTGTTCCATGTCCAGTTCGAAGAAGACAGGTAAAGTGGTCTGGTACTGTCATCTCTTTAAGAATTTCCCACATTTTGTTGTATTCACACAGTCAAAGGCTTTTGCACAGTCAATGAAACAGAAATAGATGTTTTTCTGGAACTCCACTGCTTCCTCCATGATCCAACGAATGTTACCAATTTATTCTCTGGTTCCTCTGCCTCTCTAAAACTTGTGCATCTGGAAATTCTCAGTTCATATACTGCTGAAGCCTAGCTTGAAGGATTTTGAGCATAATCTCCCTAGCATGTGATAAGAGAACAATGGTATGGTAGTTTAAACATTCTTTGGCATTGCCCTTCTTTGGGACCGGAAAGAAAATGGACCTTTCCCAGCCCTATGGATACTGCTGAGTTTTCCAAATATCCTGACAGTGAGTGCAGCAATTTATTTACGGACATATGGAGTGCAGCACATTAACAGCATCAATGAAATAATGCCATTTGCAGCAACATGGATAGGTATAGAGATTGTCATACTGAGTGAAGTAAATCAGACAGAGAAGGAGAAATATCATAGGACATCCCTTATATGTGGAATCTAAAAGAAAATTATACAAATGAACTTAATTACAAAACAGAAAAAGACTCATAGACTTAGAGAATGAACTTATGGTTGGCAAGGGGGAAGAATAGGGGACAAGGAGAGCTAGGGAGTTTGTGATGAACATATACACACTGCTATAATAAAAATGGATAACCAATGTTATGTGGCAGCCTGGATGGGAGGGGAGTTTGAAGGAGAATGGATACATGTATGGCTGAGTCTCTTCCCTGTACACTGGAAACTATCAAAACATTGTTAATCAGCTATACCCCCAAAACAAAATAAAAAGTTGCTTCTTTTTTTTTTCAAAGAATTTTGTTGACCGCAATGCTACAGTCATGTCAAAACAATTTACACACTTCATAAAGAAAATTTGGAAAAGGTCTCAATAATCTCAACCCTGTCACAAATGAAAAAAATGCAGTGACTCTATAGCCTAAGAACATAAGAACTTTGTAGTAAAAGTGCAGGTGTGATATTAACTTGCACAGGGCTCAGTGAATATAAAAGGGAAGCGATATCTGATTCTTTGATACCCTGGTAGCTCAGCTGGTAAAGAATCTGTCTTCAATGCAGGAGACCCTGGTCCAATTCCTGGGTCAGGAAGATCCCCTAGAGAAGGCATAGGCCACCCACTCCAGTATTCTTGGACTTCCGTGGTGGCTCAGATGGTAAAGAACCTATCTGCAATGCAGGAGACCTGAGTTTGATCCCTGGATTGGGAAGATCCCCTGAAGGAGGGCATGGAAACCCACTCCAATATTCTTGTCTGGAGAATTCCCATAGACAGAGGGTGTCTGGTGGGCTACAGCCCACAGGGTCACAAAGAGTTGGACATGACTTAGTGACTAAGCACAGCACAACAATACATAGAAAACAGACATACTACATAAAAATCTTGAATATGAATAACTCCTTTCACATTCTAGTTAATCATTACAGGATTAAAGTAAGCATGTTAAATTTGAATTGGTGAAATCTACATCCATACGATCAACAATAGCAAATAATTTGCTACCTTTTCT
Source organism: Moschus berezovskii (assembly GCF_049115385.1). Classification (NCBI taxonomy): domain Eukaryota; kingdom Metazoa; phylum Chordata; class Mammalia; order Artiodactyla; family Moschidae; genus Moschus; species Moschus berezovskii. Next base: position 39,908,873 of record NC_142464.1, read on the forward strand.
AAATATTTGAGATTCTACAGTAGTAAATGGATTAGTGGGTGCAGAACTTTCATGCTAGTATTTTCTAAAATAAGCAGTAGAAAACAATTCATTTCAGAGGGATCTATCTGACTCAATATTCATATTACATTCATCTCCTTATTTTATTATTAGAGTATACTTTATTTAATTTGAAATATTTTTCTAAAAGATATATTTATTTAAACCTAAAATAATAGCATATGTGAAAACTAAGTAATATAAAATTAATCCACCTGGATTTTATTTACTTGCTTTGCATCCAAGTAGAATTAAGATAACTTCACATTAAGCTTTTGTCCTTACTGCTTACCTTACTGTTTTTTATTTATTTATTTATTTGTCTTTACTGCTTTCCTCACTGCTTTTAAGTCCTATGAATTTGATGGCCTTTTAAGTCCTGTGAATTTGATTTTACCTAAGTTCATTAGAGGCACAAGGCAAATAAGATAATTCTGAATATATTGTTAACTCAGGCATATTGATAGTTTAGCAGTGAGGGAAGTTTGCTTGAGAAATAAGAAGACTACCCAAAGTCCTAAATATACCTATACTCCTTGATCCAACCAAGAAACCCATCTATTTAACTTTACAATCTTCTCCATAAATTGCTTCTGCCGATTATATTTTGGCATGATGCCAACATAGGTTATACAAGAAAAAATACAAGAGAGTCACTGTGGAATCTCTGGGAGAATGTTAAGAACAATTTTATTTTATTACACAGTATCTGGGAGAGCCACTCTACTTGGAAAATTTCTCGTCTAATATTATTACTGTGTACAATTTTTCAATTCAAAGAATAATTGGTTGTTTTTATCTTATGGGCACCATAAGTTGTGTAACTAATTACATTTCCATTTTGAATTTTGCTGCTAAAAAAACTGATAGCTAAACCCATGACCCACCTGCAGTAAGCATATGATAGAAATTTTTCATCTCATTTTAGGTTCCACATTTGAAGTCACTGATTTTTTTTACTTGTTTGCTCTGTCTTTTATTCTTCATTTAAAATGTGTAAGACACTTAATAAGGAAGGAGATAAGTTAATGACTGAGATGATAAACTAAAATGCTATTTTAAGTATCATAGAAGCAACACAGTAAAAATAACAGTAAAAGGCAAAAAATGTGGCTCTTGGCTTCCATAGTATCTCTGACATGCATGTTTTTTCCTGCAAAAGAAAGTAGTAAACAATAATAACCTAGTTTGTTTAGTTGTTCTTATTAGTAAATAAGATAATAGATACAATATAATACAGGAGAATGTAATGGCAACCCACTCCAGTGTTCTTGCTTGGAGAATCCCATGGACAGAGAAGCTGGGTGGGGCTACAGTCTATGGGGTTGCAAAGAGTCAGGACACGACTAAGCAACTAACACACACAGTATAATACATAAAGTAAAAACATTCAATAAAAAGAAAAAGATTCAATAAAAAGATTTTATTAAAATCATGGGAAAATATATGTGTATGTACCAACTGCCCAAAAGAAATAAATTATTATATATATGCTATCTTCCTTTGTTTTCTATGTTAAAAATTTAGAAACTGTAATAAACAAAATTATCAAGGGAAATGTCAGAAGTTAAGGGAAGGTAGAGAAGGTAAGATAATAAGAACTGAGATGAATTTATTGTAATGCCTCCAGTAAATTGTTTAGAAACTTAGGAAATAAATGTCAATCAAAATGTTATTCAAAAATATTCTCTTTTATTAGCACTAATCAAATATTTAAAACAAAATAATAATCCTAATCTCCAAGGAAGCACATGCAGACCACCACTTCACTCACAATGGCTTGATTTTTGGTAACCCTTTAAAATATTTTCTATTTATCAGTTAGACTAGAAAATACACACAAGAAATTTACATTCATTGAGATAAAAAATAAGCAAAATTAAATCATTTACTATAAAACTTTGTACTTTTAAAATTCATTTTAGCATTCATTTAATTCAGTTAATTAAACTCAATAATCAAATGGAACCAAGATAACTGAGGGAAAAATACTAATGTACTATTTCTTACTTTTAAAAAATAAATCTTCTAGTGATGGTCTCTTTACTTATATTTTCTTAAAATTTATGTGATTATATAAAGAAAGATAAGATAGAGGATTTAAGGAACATTCTTGTGTCAGCTTTTCTTAGTTTATCTTTCTAATGCCTTATTTTTTTGAGATGAACCATGAAAACAGAGCGTTTAACAACAACAAAATATCTTCTACCAATAAAATGGTTCTGACATAGTTCATAATACACTAAAACTATGTAGGTTGTCCTTTGCAACATTATAGGGCCATTTCTCCCACTCTACTCATTTCTTCATTCATTTGGAAAAAAAAAATGTCTTTGGGGTAGGCTGCAGGGAACATAATAGATCAATACATGGTGGCTCAGATGGGAAAGAATCTTCCTGCAATGCTGGAAACCCGGGGTCGATCTTAGGTCAGGAAGATGCCCTGCAAAAAGGAAGAGCTACCCACTCCATTATTCTTGCCTGGGAAATCCCATTGTCAGAGGAGCCTAGCAGAGTACAGTCCATGGATTTGCAAAGAATTGGACACAACTGAGCAACTAACACTTTCGCTTTAACTTCATAATACAGTGTAAGTACTATATGAGGGTCCCCAAAATTAAAAGACACTAAAGAAGCTGGAATTGATATTGGAAAAAATAAAATTAATATAAGAATGAAAATCTAGGTTTTATCTGGAACATCCTTGGGATATTTTCTATCAGAACACAGTTCATGAAGTTTGTAAGATTTCAAGTCAATGACAGGTCAAACAAATGAAAGACCAAAATCAGAAGCAAGTCCATCAACTAGCTATTCAATATGGAGTGAGTTCCTACTAGGTAAGATTGAAAGAATATAAATCCAGTGAGTTTAGACATCATTTATCAAAACCTCTATCCAGAAAGGAACACAGACAGTTGTGTCCACCCTCCTCCATTCGAAAACACATGAGCTGTTGGTTAGCTTCCAGCTAAATATTTTTTCCTTGTTAGTTAATGTCAAAAAACTTCTTAGGAGGTAAATTCATGCTCTCTGAGCACATTACACAGGGAAAGACGAGAGGAAATAAGAATGACCCCTTCTGGTCCATAAACAAGAGCTTAAGATCACTGGAAAGACAAGGTGGAAAAATAAGGTGGATTAAACATAATGTTAGCTGCTCAGTCATGTCTGACTCTTTCCAAGCCCATGGACTATAGCCCACCAGGCTTGTTTGTCCATGGAATTCTCCAGACAAGAATACTGAAGTGGGGAGCCATTCCCTTCTCCAGCAGATCAAACCTGGGTCTCCCACATTGCAGGTGGATTGTTTAGCATCCTGGTGGCTCAGATGGTAAAGAATCTGCCTGCAATGCAGGAGACCTGGATTTGATCCCTGGGTTGGGAAAATCCCCTGGAGGAGAGCACGGCAACCCACTCCAGTATTCTTGACTGGAGAATCCCATGGACAGAGGAGCCTGGCGGGCTATAGTTCATGGGATTGCAAAGAGTCGGACACAACTGAACAACTAAGTACAATCATACATAATATACAGTCAAGTCTTTTAACTCTGGATGTTAGGCTATTGTATCATTCAAGATTCAAAGAAAATACATTTATTTTTGTTCTTTACCGTTGTATTTCCTTTTCAAAAAGTATTGAACCATTTCTATGTTACTGCTCTCCTCTGAGTGTCTAGTGTTTCAAATAACAAACACTATCTTCTGAATTCACTTCTAAATATATGCCTGAAGATTTTTCTATGATTGTAATCCTGCCTTTTACCATTAGCTCTTGGATTACTGCTTTCATGTAAAATGAGTACACTAGGTTTATTAGACATCTGAAGTTCTTTGTTACTCTCAAACTATGTCACATTTTTTAAACTATTTTAACTCAGTATTTACTTTGTCCACTTTGACTTCCACTTTCCTCTTTCAGTCATCATTCTAATGCTCCCTCTTTGAGTATCATGCAGTCACACACACTCCACACACACAAGTCCTAGGAATCTGTACTGCTGCTACAGCTGCTAAGTCGCTTTAGTCATTTCTGACTCTGTGTGACCCCATAGACGGCAGCCCACCAAGCTCCGCCATCCCTGGGATTCTCCAGGCAAAAACACTGGAGTGGGTTGCCATTTCCTTCTCCAATGCATGAAAGTGAAAAGTGAAAGTGAAGTCGCTCAGTTGCGTCCGACTCTTTGCGACCCCATGGACTGCAGCCTACCAGGCTCCTCTGTCCATGGGATTTTCCAGGCAAGAGTACTGGAGTGGGGTGCCATGGCCTTCTCTGAGGAATCTGTACTACTCTTACATATTTCAATGCTGGTCACTAGTGAGTGTTCTGGGGTCTCATTATTAGTTGCTGCTGCTGCTAAGTCACTTCAGTCATGTCCGACTCTGTGTGACCCCATAGATGGCAGCCCACCAGGCTCCCCTGTCCTTGGGATTCTCCAGGCAAGAACACTGGAGTGGGTTGCCATTTCCTTCTCTAATGCATGAAAGTGAAGTCGCTCAGTCGTGTCCGACTCTTAGCGACCCCATGGATTGCAGCCTACCAGGCTCCTTCATCCATGGGATTTTCCATTACAGTTTCATAAAAAGCCAGCCTCAATTTGGAACACATGAAATTCATAAAATATATTATGCAACTATATGTAAGATATATATTAGTATAAATTCAATAGAAAGCTGAATTGTACGTTTATATCATAAAACATTTACTGCATTTGTACTATACATTCTACACTTGCTCAGCTGCTCAACAGTTGTTGAAGTGAGATGCTGAAGAAAATGGATGGGACTAGGGTCTTCCCTGGTGGCTCAGAGGTTAGAGCGTCTGCCTCCAATGCGGGAGACGCGGGTTCGATCCCTGGGTCGGGAAGATCCCCTGGAGAAGGAAATGGTAACCCACTCCAGTACTCTTGCCTGGAGAATCCCATGGACGGAGAAGCCGCGTAGGCTACAGTCCATGGGGTCGCAAAGAGTCGGACACGACTGAGTGACTGAACGGAAAGGAGGGCATGTCTCGGGGCTTCCCAGGTAGCTCAGTGTTAAAGAACCCACTTGCCAATGCAGGAGAAGTAAGAAACATGGGTTCAATCCCTGGTTCGGGAATAAATCCTGGAGGAGAACATGGCAACCCACTCCAGTATTCTTGCCTGAAGAATCTCTTAAACAGAGGAGCTTGCAGGGCGACAGTCCACAGGGTTAAAAAGAGTCAAACACGACTGAAATGACTTAGCACACATGCACACAGGGCATGTCTCAGAGGCTAAGGATCATAGGTCTAAAGAAAGCTAGAGAAGATAGAGGACACCAGTACTGATCACAATAATACAAATGAAAATATTAGGTAGTATTTATTGTGCTGTTAAACATGGTTCAATACTTTAAATATACTAACTGAATTCTCATACCCACCTTATAAGTTAGGTGTTATTATGAACAGCTAGTTATAAATTACAAAACAGAGGTACAGAGTGGTGGATTAACTTTACCTTAAAACCCACAGCTGGGAAATGATGGAGCTATAATTTAAACCAGGGCATCTAACTCCAGTTAGATCTATTGAATCCACAAAGGAAAACAGACAGCTGCCTATACAGAATAAGCTACAAACATACTAAAGAAGGGCTGGTCCAAATTGAAACTTCATTTGTTGTTGTTGTTTAGTTGCTATGTCTGACTCTTCCTGACCCCATGGACTGTAACCTGCCAGCTCCACTGTCCATGGAAATTTCCCAGGCAAGAATACTACAGTGGGTTGCCATTTCCTTCTCCAGGGACCATCTTGACCCAGGATTCGAACTCACATCTCCTGCATTGGCAGGTAAATTATTTACCACTGAGCCATGAGGGAAAGCCTGAAACTCCATAGAACATAAATTATCTGATGTATCTTAAATGCTACTCTCCAACCCCAGGAAAGAAAGTGAAAGTGTCAGTTACTCAGTCGAGTCCAACTCTTTGTAATCCCGTGGACTATGGCCTGCCAGGCTCCTCTGTCCATGGAGTTTTGCAGGCAAGAATACTGGAGTGGGTTGCCATTCCCTTGTCTGGGGGATCTTCCTGACCCAGGGATCAAACCCAGGCAGGCAAATTCTTTACCATCTGAGCCATCAACCCTGGAAAGAAAGTATTAAATCATAAACTATCCAGTGAAAGCATAAGAGTTCAAACAGGTGAATTATTTGGATTCAAGTTAAAAGTTTTCACTTTCTGATTATCAGTCCCTTAGCTAATATATGCATATTTACTCAATTGTGTTTTTGCACTCATGTTTGACATTTTTTGGCAGTCTTGTTAATTAAGGAAAAGTTATTCCTGATTAATGGACTGTGAGCTATTCCTAAAGTACTATAAATAATACAGTGATTAATTGCCATATCTAAACCAGTCACCTTTTAGCACTCTTCAAGGATGAATTTTCTTGGTTGAATCAGCTGTTGTTGACTTAATAATCATACTCATGTGAAAAAAAATCATCTTTCTTACTTCTTTTCTACAGAAAATTATATTTAAACTACTTGATACAAGACACTTGTTTTGCTTAGTAGCCAAAAATAAATCTTGCAATTATTAATATAACCTCAAAGGTTCTGCTAAAATCAGCACAAATGAAAATTTAAATGCCTTTCTAAAATGTTTAATAACAACTTAAAACTTAACTTTACCATTTAAAACCCAATTTAGGTAGTCATGGGAATTGAGTTTAATTTTCATTCATTGTTTTATTTCTAGTAAGTACTTAACAATAGTTATTAGCTCATCTATTTACAAACAACTTTTGAGTCTTTTCTTACCTGTAAAAGTATAATAAGGCTACAAATTTGGAAAACTCAGCGTGGCCACAGGACTGGAAAAGGTAAGGTTTCATTCCAATTCCAAAGAAAGGCATGCCAAAGAATGCTCAAACTACCCCACAATTGCACTCATCTCACACACTGCTGCTGCTGCCAAGTCCCTCCAGTCGTGTCCGACTCTGTGCGACCCCACAGACGGCAGCCCACCAGGCTCCGCTGTCCCTGGGATTCTCCAGGCAAGAACACTGGAGTGGGTTGCCATCTCTTTCTCCAATGCATGAAAGTGAAAAGTGAAAGTGAAGTCACTCAGTCACTGCTGCTGCTGCTGCTGCTGCTAAGTCACTTCAGTCGTGTCCGACTCTGTGTGACCCCACAGACGGAAGCCCACCAGGCTCCCCCGTCCCTGGGATTCTCCAGGCAAGAACACTGGAGTGGGTTGCCATTTCCTTCCCCAATCACTCAGTCACTAGTAATGCTTAAAATTCTCCAAGCCAGGCTTCAGCAATATATGAACTGTGAACTTCCAGATGTTCAAGCTAGTTTTAGAAAAGGCAGAGGTACCAGAGATCAAATTGCCAACATCTGCTGGATCAACGAAAAAGCAAGAGAGTTCCAGAGAAACATCTATTTCTGCTTTATTGACTATGCCAAAGTCTTTGACTGTGTGGATCACAATAAACTGGAAAATTCTAAGAGATGGGAATACCAGACCACCTGACCTGCCTCTTGAGAAACCTGTATGCAGGTCAGGAAGCAACAGTCAGAACTGGACATGGAACAACGGGCTGGTTCCAAATAGGAAAAGGAGTACGTCAAGGCTGTATATTGTCACCCTGCTTATTTAACTTATATACAGAGAACATCATGAGAAAAGCTGGGTGGGAGGAAGCACAAGCTGGAATCAAGATTGCCAGGAGAAATATCAATAACCTCAGATATGCAGATGACACCACTCTTATAGCAGAAAGGAAAGAACTAAAGAGCCTCTTGATAAAAGTGAAAGAGGAGAGTGAAAAAGTTGGCTTAAAGCTCAACTTTCAGAAAATGAAGATCATGGCATCCAGTCCCATCACTTCATGGCAAATAGATGGGAAAACAGTGGCTGACTTAATTTTTCTGGGTTCCAAAATCACTGCAGATGGTGATTGCAGCCATGAAATTAAAAGACACTTACTCCTTGGAAGGAAAGTTATGACCAACCTAGATAGCATATTAAAAAGCAGAGTCATTACTTTGCCAACAAAGGTCCGTCTAGTCAAGGCTATGGTTTTTCCTGTGGTCATGTATGGATGTGAGAGTTGGACTGTGAAGAAAGCTGATCACCGAAGAATTGATGCTTTTGAACTGTGGTGTGGAGAAGACTCTTGAGAGTCTCTTGGACTGCAAGGAGATCCACCCAGTCCATCCTAAAGGAGACCAGTCCTGGGTGTTCATTGGAAGGACTGATGTTGAAGCTGAAACTCCAATACTTTGGCCACCTAATGCGAAGAGTTGACTCATTTGAAAAGACTGTGATGCTGGGAAAGATTGAGGGCAGAAGGAGAAGGGGACGGCAGAGGATGAGATGGTTGAATAGCATCACTGACTCAATGGACATGGGTTTGGGTGAACTCTAGGAGTTGGTAATGGACAGGGAGGCCTAGTGTGCTGCAGTTCATGGGGTCGCAAAGAGTCGGACATGACTGAGTGACTGAACTGAACTGAACTGAAAAGTATAAAAGTCCATTTTGTTGTTGCGAACAATTTTTGGTTGAAATATTAGAATAGCTAGAAATGTGTCCTTGTTCTTTCATTTAGTTCAAAACAACATTGTTACCATGTAGAAATGACAAAAAAGTAAGACTGTTACGTTAACTCACACATTGGCCTTGAGACTTTCTTCCCACATTCATTAAGTTGTATGTGGGGGGTTGTGATTGTTGCTATTTCATTTAGTCTTTTTAAACATATGTGATAGGTATTTACAACTATATATATATATATATATATTTTTTTTTTTTGCTAGTGTGTCATTGGTCATAGGCAATTACTTCCAGTTTATCACTCTAATCATTATCATAAGCAGTTAACTACCAAAAAGCTTATCAAGTTTGCAACTTAATTTTAAAAGCCAGTTTACTTCAACAAAAGGTGTCTATCTTCTTGCCATATCATACTAGGATGGCAGAGTGTTTGTAGGGTTGTCCAGTAAAACATGGGGCTTCCCAGGTTGCACTAGTGATAAAGAACCTACCTGCCAACACAGGAGACATAAGAGACACAGGTTCAATCCCTGGGTCTGGAAGATCCCCTGGAGGAGGTCATGGAGACCCACTCCTGTATTCTTGCCTAGAGAATCCCGCAGACAAAGGAACCTGATGGGCTACAGCCAATGGAGACCACAAAGAGTTGGACACTACTAAAGAGACTTAGAACACATGCACATTCCAGTACTACATACAACACCCTAAAGAATACAGAAGAAAAATAGAATGTATAGTCTAATATATATCTCCCAGATGGACAGGAAGAAAAAGAAATGCAGGTCTTTTGAAGAGAGGATAGCCTTGAACTCTTTTCTCTCTAATCATTATTAAATCCTGCTTGAAAAAGTTTCATGAAAGATTACTTGAAATAAATGAATTTTATCATGAATCAAGATGTACTACTAAAGAATTATGAACTTGTATCAGACTACTTGGGCTCCTGTAGAACTGTTTCTATTGAATTTCATTTCATAATGGGATGTCATAAAAACCCAAATGCTACGGGCCCTTCCCAGTTATTTCCAGAACAACTTTTCCTTTTTAGTCTCTCATCTATTTTTACATTTGTGAATATTAAAGATATTATAATTTAATGATTTTAATTGTGTTGCTCCTCTTGTTTTAGTTACTGAAAACAAATCTGCAGCTCATCTCTATTCAAAAATGGCAGGCTAATTTACTTTTGGTTTCATAATTTAACAACCCTGCATCTCTCCTGCACCTAAATTCTCTATGTTTAATTTTTTCAAGAGTGTTGAACTTATGATTGAAAATTAGTTCTAATATTTGTAAGTGAAAATATTTTATATTAATAGTAAGATTATAAATAAAAAGTGCTACCCACACTGTGTAAGTATATAGACCAGTATATAACATCTGTACACTTTTAAAAATCTACACCATCTTTCCTACTGATCTCTTCCAGTATTTCTATCTTTAAATACATCATGGACTCACTCACATAACTCCAAAATATACATCTCAAGTCCCACCTCTCCCATGCTCTAAACTCTCTTCAGTGTAATAGCTTAATCAACATAAAATCTCTACTCTAACTTTCAAAAGATCTTAATTTCTCTTTCAAACTCTCTTATTCCCCATCATTCCTCACCAGTGCAAATATCACTAAAATTACATTCATTTGCTCAAAAACATTAGCACCATCCTTAACTCCATTTTCTTCTTTAACAACTAATCCCACTTGATCAGAAAATTTGGTTACCTAGATCTACCTATAAAATATACTCAGGATATGACCATTTCTCACCCCATAGATGGCTGGTCTATCTTCCCAATTTGAGTGATCATTCAGTTCAGTTCAGTTCAGTTCAGTCACTCAGTCGTGTCCAACTCTGCAACCGCATGAACTTCAGCATGCCAGGCTTCCCTGTCCATCACCAAATCCCAGAGCTTACTCAAGCTCATGTCCATTGAGTCAGTGATGTGATGCCATCCAACCATCTCATCCTCTGTCAGCCCCTTCTCCTCCCACCTTCAATCACTCCCAGCATCAAGGTCTTTTCAAATGAGTCAGTTCTTCACATCAGATGGCCAAATTATGCAAGTTTCAGCTTCAACATCAGTCCTTCCAATGAATATTCAGGACTGATTTCCTTTAGGATGGACTGGTTTCATCTCCTTGCTGCCCAAAGGACTCTCAAGTGTCTTCTCCAACACCACGGTTCAAAAGCATCAATTCTACAAGTGCTCCACTTTCTTTATAGTCCAACTCTTACATCATACATGACTACTGGAAAAACCAAAGCTTTGACTGAACAGACCTTTGTTGGCAAACTAACGTCTCTGCTTTTAGATATGCTGTCTAGATTGGTCATATCTTTTATTCCAAGGAGAAAGTATCTTTTAATTTCATGGCTGTAGTCACCATCTGCCAGTGATCATTATCTTTCATTTAATCTACTACAAAAGTCTCTGTTTCCATGTTTCTACCATTAGTTCACTATAAACTACTCTCTACACAGCATAATTATTTTTGCTGCTCTTCCCACTGTTTGAAATTAAATAAAACACTTTTCCAATTATTTTTACTCTACCACTATGATGTAATATGTAAAAAGTCAGGAACACTTTCTGTATTGTTCACTCACTACTGACTCCCCAATGTTTGAAACAGTAACTTGCAGGTTTATTTTTTTGTCTACTTAGTTCAACTGTTAGTTATATTGCCCAGAGTCGTTTTCTCTTTATGGCTCTGGGTTACAGATGGACAAAAGAGAAAGAAGCAGAAAGTGGGGAGATGAAAGTCAAGAAGTGGTCATTACTCTCTAAGGGTACTCTGGTATCAAATAGAGTGACTGTTGCAGAGGTGGCCAGCAGATTCTAGCCTGTCCTCACTTCCTTCTTTTCTGTTGAACTCTTCTTTCCAACTAGCAGCACTGCTTGAAACAGCAGCCATAGGTCCACTTGCAGTGAATGGAAAGGAGATAGAGCTCACATACACAAAAGCTTCTAACCGACCCCCCCACAAGCTTCCATTTGCAGGTCCACCTCAGCAACTGAATGTGGGTTGGGACTCAATGTTCTCCTGTGAGCTCCTGAAAGTACTACAGGAAGTCTTTCTCAAGAACTCTCTTAGATCCTCTAATTCCCCTCTCCATATCTTCATTTCCCAATCTCCTCTTACAATGGTATGAGTTCTACCTCCTACCTCTCCCACTGTATTAAAGTACTAGACATGCAGAAGACACTCATTAGGTACTTATTTAATTAATAAATGTAAAACACTTCATGCATATTCTAGCACATAAATAGCCTTCAATAATGTTATTTGTCATTACTTATATAATTATGATTAATAAATGAAAATAAAATAGTAATGCTCTCAGGGGTGGTCATGCACCACACCGAGGCATTTAGAGACCAGTCATATGAAAGAATAAGTGATAGAACTGAAGAAAATCAAAAGCTTTTCTCTTTTACCTTTTTATATTCAGTGTAGTAACTGGCAGAGAAAAATGAGTTTTGAAAAATTGCTGTGTGAATGAATGCCATTTCAGCTTCATCTATTTGAAAAGCTATCATCTGTAATTGGTAAGTGATTATCATATTTATGTATTGTGTGAAGGATAAAACCAGAAATTAAAATTAGTAGGAGGCAAATCAAATATGAAAAAAAAAAAAAAACGGTATCCAACAAAAAGTACCATGTTTCAAAAGCATGTGATCTCCCATTTGTCAGTATTGTTTTATAAATGCTAAGAACTGGTCTTTAGGGATAAAAAGACTCCTGTATTAGGATAGTGCTTAGATAGACTAATCACAAAATTGTCATCAAATTCTCTGATTTTATGCATTAATAGCAACTGTGTACATAATGAGCTCCCAAGTGGTACTAGTAGTAACGAATCTGCCTGCCAAAGCAGGAGACACAGGTTCAATCCCTGAGTCAGGAAGATCCTATGAAGTAGGAAATGTCAACCCACTCCAGTATTCTTGCCTGGAAAATTACATGAACAGAGGAGCCTGGTAGTCTATATATTGTCCATTGGACAACAGAGAGTCAGACACGACTGAGCAATTGAGCACAGAAACATCATGTCACATACTAAGTTTTAAACCTTATTGTTTGTATGTTCAAGGTGATAATATCTAGACAGATATAGCATCCACACAATGAATTAACCAAGTAAAGTTTATACTATAGTTTAATGCTGCATATACTACCTAACAGAGTTATGGTATAAAATTGTCAAGGATGAGTTTGTAGTCACTGCAGAATTCTCTGAAGGAAAGTGATTTTTCCAGTTGAATGACTTTCATGAAACTGAATTTTTAAGGATGAGCTAAAGTGTAAAGAGCGACGCAGATATTACCATAAACCCCAAGAATAATAAGTCATATGTAAAGCTATGTTCGACCAAATTCACACTTAAAATTTCATGATACTCCATATTAATGACTCAGAAACTAATGAAATGCCCTTTTTATATTTTTAAAGAAGAACAAAAGTTAATTTTGAATTACTCAAGTTATTAAAATAGGTATATTTTTAAATTTTCAGATTTTCTTCTGATGATTACTACTCCAGATTCTATAAATAACTACTATGATGAGAGTTCTAGAATGGTTCTGGTAAAGTTTTTTTTCTTCAATTAAAAAAAAAGCATTACTGCTGTAAATAAGTACTTGTTATTAGAGATACTCTTTAAAGAACAAAAGGAATGAGGACAGTGTTTTGAAATTGTGCGGTATCTTATTCCTCCCAAAGTTTGTTCAGTCTCTTTCCTTTTATAATATCTAATCAACTTTAAAAAGCAGCGCAAGAAATATTCCTCCAAAGAGTTACTTTCTATTTAAATCTGCCACCAACACCAAAAGGCATCAGATACTACTTCAATATGACCATCCTCTCTTACAGTGTTTGCTAAATTCACAAATATAATATCCATGCTGTTAAAATTTATTCAATGTACTTTAGCCTCCGTCTCAATTTTTCATGATTGCCATTCAGTTGCCATTCAGATATTCAGGTTCTTTGGTTATTCATATACCTCCTGGTTCTTTCCCAAGGAAGTGACATCCATATCCATAGCTTCAGTTACCCTGAGAGGCAGATTCCTCATTTCCTGAGGTCCATGTGTCAGGAAGTTTAACCACATTCCCTTCCTCATTTAAGTTAAAGCCAACTAAGAGACCATTACTTGAGAAAAAAAATGGAGAATTAAAATGTCAGTTTCACTACAAGTAGCATGCTTCGAGTTCAGCTTATGTCTGTGACCAATATAGGTGTGTAACATACCACACTTGAAAAGGACAGACTGGTCTACGTTGTCACAAGAAGCAAGGACAACTCCATGCCTATCTCAAGTAGCAAAGATTCACCAATGAATATCTTAAGTTCTCTGGAGATAAGGAGAAATATTTCTTCACTACAAAAGAGAGACAGAGACAGAATAGGGACAGAGAGACAGACAGAGTTACAGAGAATATGCTTAGATCATTTTCTTTCCCTCCAAATTATTAACTAGATAATCTTTCCACCTACACTGAAAAGGCATGAGTAAAAAGGTATCGTAGAAGACCCAGGTCATTACTGTTTGGGAAGATTTTCCTCACAAAAATATGAGACCAAGAAAATGGAGGCTACCCACTAGCACCACTTACATAACGTACCATTTACAATGTTTCAACAAACATTACACTAATGTTCCTTTGGGTCAAGAGGAGCAGATATGAATTCAGTGAATGGCACCACCATCATCTAAGTTGATCAGAAATCTAGATGTTGTCCTTGACATCTTTTCTTTCTTGATCTCTTACAAAATCATTAGCATTCATCTCTATCTTATAATTAATAATTCTCTCCATCCATCATCTTTCTCCTTGTCCACTCATCTACTTATATTATTGTTAGCCCTCTCCAAACTTTCCTCTATACTACACCCAAAGTGATACCAAAAATGCAAATACTATTGAGTCACAATCTTCCACCCCTTCCCTGTCCTGTGCCATGGCCTCTGTACCCTTTAAAAACTTAATGTCTTTAATAGTCTGCTCTTCATCTGTCACTCAGTCTAATCTTATATCATCTCCATTTAACTCAATTCACAGACATCTGGGCCTCCCTTAACTTACTGCATTCACCAAATCCATTCCTATCATTGGGTCTGTGAAAATGCTCATTGCTATCACTCACATTCATTCTTCACATTTTAGCTCAGTCATTGCTTTTTCAAGAGAAGTTATCTCTGACCACCAAAACTACCTTAGATTCTCTTTAAAACAAAACAGTACCTCCATGTATTGCTTCTTCTTATTATTTATAACTATTGCAATTGTACATTTTTGTTATTTGATTCACAATCACCTCTTCATGTAAGACTACAAGCCTCACGAATGTATTTAACGTGACAATAGTTGAATTTTATTACATTTAACGCTTAGTACATACCTGTATTGAAAAAAAATTTGTACAATTGGTGACTAAGTGATAATCATTCCACCTTTACCTTTCTATTACAATCATATAGTCTACTAGGATGTGAGTTCCTTCAGAGTTGCTGCTGCTGCTAAGTCACTTCAGTCGTGTCCGACTCTGTGTGACCCCATAGATGGAAGCCCACCAGGCTCCCCTGTCCCTGGGATTCTCCAGGCAAGAACACTGGAGTGGGTTGCCATTTCCTTCTCCAATGTGTGAAAGTGGAAAGTGAAAAGTGAAAGAGAAGTCGCTCAGTCGTGTCCGACCCTTAGCGACCCCACGGACTGCAGCCTACCAGGCTCTTCCATCCATGGGATTTTCTAGGCAAGAGTACTGGAGTGGCTTGCCATTGCCTTCTCCGTCCTTCAGAGTAGGTGCTTTATTTTCCCTATTCAAACCCTTTATATATATATTCCCAACTACTACAATTATTTATTATTTAGAAGCCAACCCCATCAGTAGTTATTAACATGAAATACAATAAATAAAAACAAAATAGATGTATGACCACTTGTTCAAGGCAACCTATGGAACTGTTTTAGGCATTATGTTTCAGAGTATGTTCCTCCCAAATCATTTTCATAAATATTTTCTGTCAGCTATATATAAAATATTTAAATGTATTCTAACTTGTACTACTTCTGGAAGCATAATCATTGTATATTCTTCTTCTTTCCTCAAAGAGAAAATTTCATTTCATTAATTATCACATTAACATTAATAAACTTGTTGACAATTATTTTTGCTACCTTATTAGGCAATAAAATGGTCTATCTTTCCTGTAGCATTTAATGCAATTTACTATGTTGCTGCTGCTGCTGCTAAGTTGCTTCAGTCGTGTCCAACTCTGTGCGACCTCATAGACGGCAGCCCACCAGGCTCCCTCGTCCCTGGGATTCTCCAGACAAGAACACTGGAGTGGGTTGCCATTTCCTTCTCCAAAGGATGAAATTGAAAAGTGAAAGTGAAGCCCCTCAGTCGTGTCTGACTCTTAGCGACCCCATGGACAGCAGCCTACCAGGCACCCCCATTCATGGGATTTTTCCAGGCAAGGGTACTGGAGCGGGGTGCCACTGTCTTCTCCAGTAATTTACTATACATGAGATAATTGACATAAAAGTGATTTTTAACAATAAATTGATATATGAAGGTGAGTTATTGCTAATATCAACTATTTCTTGTAGGATATATTAGCAATGATACATGTAAGTAAAATAGATAAGAAGTTTATAAATCAGAAATGATTTTTTATTTGTAAGAAGTTATAAAGACAATGTTACAGGTTAAGGATGACTCACTTAATTTATCTTGTTCTTTCCCAATAAAAAATAAGGCAGAGCAAAAAGCATATTCTATTTGTCCTAAAAAACCTCTTATGTAAGATATCTGGATATAAATATGGAAAAAGATTTTTTAAGAAATAATGAAAGCTGAGACACATCATCATGACACTACACTCAACCTTGGAAATTTTAAATTCATGTTTTAAGTTTCATTGTGAAATATAGTATTCAGGGCTAGTGTTTAGTCGGATTTTTTTTCCTATATAAATATCTGTCTTGGATCTAATCCTATACATGACTGAGACTGAAAATTATTGCTACAGTAAACTAATTCTGAAAAGAAATTTCCAAGCGGAATGTACATACTTTACTATAACATATATAACCCAGATGAACCCTAGAGATATCAAAGTATTTCTGAGGAGAAGTTACTTTCCAGACTAACTGTCCACAATCCAAAGTTTGACTCTGTTCCAGCTCTAGAAAATCTCATAGCTGTCACTGATACCATCAGCCACATGATAAACTCACATCAACCCCCTTTTGCTTTAGGTCTTTGCTTCAGATTCAGCCTATTCAGATTTATCCCTTTTATTGTTATATGAATGATATTGTTACCTTATTCGCTTCTTTTTAATTTTTTTTTGCTTTTCTTTATGTTATATTCACTCTGAAAATCTCCAAATACGCATTACCATAATTATCTATCTCCCTTCCCTAGCTGCTCAGGGTCCCTAGAGAAATATCACAAAAGTTCTGCAGGTTTGTGCCCCACAGTTACAATGTGTCCAGCCTCATTTTTGAATCTTCATGACTGCCTGACAATCCTTCTATATAATCTACTCAATTTCCTCTTATGCCCACAAAAGAGCTGTTCTTGACTTTTATCATTCTGATAAAGCCTTACTTTTCCACTAGCTGTTCTCCTGAATAAAAGCATTATTTTATACTTTCATTGAGAAAAGAAAGGGGCATGATACAGCAACTTTTTCAACTTACATTCTCCACTCTACAGATTTTCTTATTTATGATACCACGTCTTCTTTACATATCACCTGTCTCAGGGGAAAGCTATTCTACTTATCAAACTATCTATGGTTTTATTTTGTTATACATTTCGATCTCCCTCTCTCTGTAGTGTTTCTTTTAACCTAACCTTAACATGCACAGGTTATTTCTAACTTAAAAAAAAATCCTCTGACAATCTCACAGCCTCGTCTACTACAATCAGGCATGCTTCTCTCCACAATCTGTAGGTACCATCTTTTTTCTTAAAATTTACTTGCCTTTCAAAAATCCAAGCTTCTTTATTCCTTGCTGAAATGAAATTACTGTCACTTAGTATCATTGTCTCTAAAATACATTTATTTAACACAATTAAAATTACTTCTTTGTGAGACTCTCTTCACCTCTCAGTCTCCAAGACAATAATCTCTCCCATTTTTTCACACTGCATACCTCATCCCATCCTTTTGGAATCAAACACAATCACTTTCCATATGTAAACTCCTTAAACTGCAGCATTCAACAAGACGCAGTTTTTGTTTCTGTAAATTTTTTGATGTGTTATCACTTTGGCCACCTTTCTTACCTTTTGTTTCATAGTTCATGTGTAATCTTTCTCTTGTGGCCCAATCTCACTATGGACTTGGGTAGGGCATTAGCATCATATATTCAAGGTCTGAATCTAAATTTCTCTACCTCTTCCACCATTGCATTTCTTAATAAGTCTCAGCATACTTTATAAGTATTTCAATGAACTAGATCATTCTTTGCCTAATAAACTTGGTCTAACTTCAGTTCAATTTATTTAAAACTCCATGGCATACAACAAAAGTAGAGGGACTGCTTTGTTAGGAGTACAGAGATAAATGAGTCTCCTCTCAAGAAACTCAAAGAAATTTAATAAAATATAATGGAATTTAAAAAAAAAAAAGACATGCAGAAGACAAAATACACAAAAATATCCAAAATAAAGCAAAGAAACGATTCCTATGACTGTCAAGTATTTATTAAAGTAACGACCTTCAATTTGCATTGTGACGGTCACATCAGATGGTTCCAGAGAACAAAAAAGAGGAGGATATTTATTACAGGCAAAGGGAAAGCAACTGCAAAGAGATAAAGTCTGAAATGCCAAGGTGTGTTTGGTGACATATAGGCAATTCAGTGTTTCTGTCTTGTAAAGTGCAACAGGGTATGTGGATAGGCTAATAATGATCCCATGTAGTATGGCAGAAATGAACAGTTATCACAAATTATTAGTTAATGAGGTTTTAAGTGTAACAAACTAATGTGAAAGTAGAAAATTAGATGTGTTTAATTCATATAATTTAATTCTAAATGTAAAATGCTTTTAGGGATATAAGAAAATCTCTGAAGTTAAATAAGAGAAATATAAAAATGATAAATCAAGTTTATAGAAACCATTATTATCTATAGTAAACTATTGATGCTTTTCTGTTTCTTTACTTTGCGTCTATATTTTCAGGACTTTCAAAAACAGAATCTAAACACAATTTAGCAAGGAGAGATAAGAAAGCCTTCCTCAATGATCAGTGCAAAGAAATAGAGAAAAACAATAGAATGGGAAAGACCAGAGATCTCTTCAAGGAAATTAGAGAGGCCAAGGGAATATTTCATGCAAAGATGGGCACAATAAAAGACTGAAATGGTATGGACCTAATGGAAGCAGAAGATATGAAAAAGAGGTGACAAGCATACACACAAGAACTATACAAAAAAGATCTTCATCAAAGAGATAATCACGATGGTGTGATCACTCACCTCGAGCCAGACATCCTGGAATGCAAAGTCAAGTGGGCCTTGAAAGCATCACTATGAATAAAGCTAGTGGAGGTGATGGAATTCCAGTTGAGCTATTTTAAATCCTAAAAGATGATGCTGCAAAAGTGCTGCACTCAATATGCCAGCAAACTGAAAAACTCAGCAGTGGCCACAGGGCTGGAAAAGGTCAGTTTTCATTCCAATCCCAAAGAAAAGGCAATGCCAAAAAATGCTCAAACTACTGCACAATTGCACTCATCTTACATGCTACCAAAGTAATGCTCAAAATTCTCCATGACAGTCTTTAACAGTACATGAACCATTAATTTCCAGATGTTGAAGCTGGATTTAGAAAAGGCAGAGGAACCAGAGATCAAATTGACAACATCTGCTGGATCATCAAAAAAGCAAGAGAGTTCCAGAAAAACATTTATTTCTGCTTTATTGACTATGCCAAAGCCTTTGACTGTGTGGATCACAATAAACTGTGGAATACCCTGAAAGAGATGAGAATACCAGACCACCTGACCTGCCTCTTGAGAAATCTGTATGCAGGTGATGAAGCAACAGTTAGAACTGGACATGGAACAACAGACTGGTTTCAAATTGGGAAAGGAGTCAGTCAAGGTTGCATAGTGTCACCCTGCTTATTTAACTTATACACAGAATACATCATATAAATGTCGGGTTGGATGAAGCACAAGCTGGCTCAAGATTGCTGGGAGAAGTATGAATAACCTGTTATGCAGATGACACCACCCTTATGGCAGAAAGGGTAGAAGAGCTAAAGAGCCTCATGGTGAAAGTGAAAGAGGAGAGTGAAAAAGTTGGCTTAAAACTCAACATTCAGAAAATGAAGATCATGGCATCCAGTGCCATCACTTCATGGCAAATAGATGGGGAAACAATGATAGACTTTATTTTGGGGGGCTCCGAAATCACTGCGGATGCTGACTGCAGCCATGAAATTAATATACGTTTGCTCTTTGGAAGGAAAGTTATGACCAACCTAGGCAGCATATTAAAAAACAGAGACATTACTTTGCCAACAAAGGTCCATCTAATCAAAGCTATGGTTTTTCCAGTAGTCATGTATGGACATGAGAGTTGGACTATAAAAAAAGCTGAGAGCCAAAGAACTGATGGTTTTGAACTATGGTGTTGGAGAAGACTCGAGAGTCCCTTGGACAGCGAGAGGTCCGACCAGTCCATCCTAAAGTAAATCAGTCCTGAATGTTCATTGGAAGGACTGATGCTGAAACTGAAACTCCAATACTTTGGCCACCTGATGCAAAGACTGACTCATTGGAAAGACCTGATGCTGGGAAATATTGAAAGCAGGAGGAGAAGGGGACGACAGAGGATGAGATGATTGGATGGCATTACCGACTCGATGGACATGAGTTTGTGTAAGCTCCAGGATTTGGTGGTGGACAGAGAAGCCTGGCATGCTGCAGTCCATTGGGTTTCAAAGAGTCGGACATGACTGAGTAATTGAACTGAACTGAAGACACAATTTATATTACAAAGAAATAATTTGATTTTATGATGAAACAAATACTCTTCATAAATATATAATAAATTAGTTGGCTCACAGTACAGTCTCCAATTTAGAAATGGGTCTTATTTCAAAACTGAATTGTACATAAAGCTACTAACATATTTCCTGAAACAATCAGTATAATGATAGTTACTTTTCTAGGCTAACTCAACAGAGGCAACTTAAAACATACGCACACACACACACACACATACTGACACAAATAATAGGATATCATATATTTGAAATGAAAACAGAAAATAAAGATATTTTAGTGAAGAAATGATGGATACTGAATTTGTCTTAGATCTGAAACTTTGGAGGCAGCAAAAACAATAAATATACTATACGCACAAAAGTTACAAATCTATTAAGAATGCCTTATTACATTTTGAAATAATATATAAAAATCCTTAAGACATTACAGATGGAAAAAAATTAAGCAACTGATTAAAAAAATAAAAAAAAACAGGTGGTGGGGAGATTGTGGGATTGTAAAAACAATACCAAGAACAAATAAAAAGTGAAGCAAGTTTCACAAACCTCTGTTTCATAATGTTTCCATGGTAAAATCCTCAAGGTCCATTTTACAATGATAATTTGATGTGAGGTCTGGTGTCAAATGAAAGTTTAAGTATAGAGTTTTCAGCTGAAATAGCTGAGTCAATAATAATTTTCACTTGTTAATGGAATAGCCAGACCGAAGCTGATATTAATAATAGATATGCACTGTTCACATGCTAGAACCTGTGTTGGGAAGACATGAACTGACTTCTTCAGTCCTAAAACAATGCTGGGGAGTAGATACTATAGATCCATAACTCTTAGCTACAGTTTTGAAACTGAAAAACTGTAAAAACAAAAACTCGTTTCTGTTGTTGTTGTTTTTTCATAAATCTGACACTTAAAGCCATTTTGGTGGCAAATATTGACCTGAACTGAGATAAGGCTATTGGTACTTTTCACTTGTTCCACTGAGAGTGAGAATCAATATGTTTCTTTGCAAAATGTACAGGGTCCTGCTGCAGACCTGCTGAGGTTACTATGTATTGAATAGATATGTACCATATTACCTTTCCAAAAACCCAATATTTCTGAACTCTGAAATCTATTTGCCCGCAGAATTTGAAATAAAGAATTATTAACCTGTATCATAAATGAAATGAGAGGCCCAAGATAAAAAATCTAAAATATACTCAAAGTAGAATTTGGATCCAGGTTTAACTTCAGACCGCAGGCTCTTACCATCCTGTTTCTGTGTAAAAATTGTGTTTCTATTCAGCTCCATGGATCCACAGATTTGGCCTAATTTGTTCAGTTTGGGGTTCCCAATGCTCAGAATAGTTCTTAGGGATTCACTGCATACAAAATAGGTACGCAATAAATGTTTATGGATGCAAGAATTGTATCCATCAATGGAGCTTTCTGTTGATACTGCTGTACAGTAACTTCGAAATATAGTCTTTAGCAAGAACAGCTAACCTATATCACAGTTACACGCACTGCTCTAGAGTCAATAAACGTGGTACAATACCAAATCTCACCATGAAGGAAAGAAGCCTGAGAATATATGCCCAAATAGAAGCCCACTCACTCCAAAAAGACAGAGTTGGAGAGTTTTCAAAGGCAGAAGAAAAGACGATTCTCAGAAAATAATATCAGATCTGCTCTAACACTGTGGTGAAGGATACAGTCACAATTAGGACAGCCTGGAAACAAGCTAAAGGGCTACACTGGGTTTGGATGTAACATTTAAATTTTCTTAAAAAAGGAATCTCAGTAGTCTAATGAACCTGAGTGGCCATACCTAGAGAACATTATAATAGCTATATCCTACTTCTCTCTTTCGGAGAAGGAAATGGCAAGACACTCCAGTACTCTTGCCTAGAAAATCCCATGGATGGAGGAACCTGGTAGGCTGCAGTCCGTGGGGTCGCTAAGGGTCGGACACGACTGAGCGACTTCACTTTCTCTCTTCACTTTCACACATAGGAGAAGGAAGAGTGTTGATGGCAGAGAAAAGATAGTGAAATATCCAAGGGTAAAGTGATGCAGCAAAGATTCCACCAAGTTAACAAAGAAAAAGAACACTACTGTTGTGATCAGTGCATATCCCCTTGAACAAATTCTAAGTATGCCAGTTGTACCTCTTGTCTTCTTTCCAGAATCTCTGCCATGGTGCCGAATATGAATACATAGGAAGGAGTTTCATATCATATAAATAAATTATTGGATTAGTTTCATTTATCATATAACACAGATATACAATATGTTTATAATGTGCATTTTAAATTTATGCTGCACATTAGTTTCCATTTTACATATTAACAAATTATTATGTTACATAAAACATATCACTCTTTTGCTATACCAGTAATTCATATATGTTAAAAATTCAAGTTCCTAAATGTTCTCTAGTCCAATTTTCAGAAAAAAAACTATCTCAGATGGCAACTTGTAAATTCACCTGCAAAAATAACATTGTCTGAAATACCATGAATTTTAAGTTGAGTGACACATGTATCAGAAAGCAACAAATATCTATATAGACATACCTCATTTTATTTTGCTTTACTTTATCAGGGTTTGCAGATACTGGCTGTTCTTTGTTTTAGGTTTTTTGTTTGTTTTTTTAAACCAATTAAAGGTTGAGAGCAACTCTGCAGAGAGTAAGTCTTTTGGTGTCATTTTCCAATCTCATTTGCTGACTCTCAGTCTCTGTATCACATTTTGCTAAATCTTGCAGTATTTCAAACTTTTTAATTATTATTGTATTAGTTAGAGCAATCTTTGATCAATGATTTCTGATGTTAATATTCATGTTACTATGCTTGGAGATGCCAAGAACTATGTCCATATAAGATGATGAGCTTAATAAATGTATGTGTTCTGACTGCTCCACTAACTGGCCATTTCCTTGCATCTCTCCCTTCCTTGGTTCTCCCTATTCCCTGAGACACTATATTGAAATTAGGGCAATTAATAAGTCTACAATGGCAACTAAGTGTTCAAGTGAAAGGAAGAGACATAGGTCTCTCATTTAAAATCAAAAGCTAGTTAATAATTAAGCTGAGTGAGAAAGCAGGTCAAAAGCCAAGACAGGTGAAAAGGTAGGCCTCTTGGGCCAGTTAGCCAAGTTGTGAAAGCAAAGGAAAAGTTCCTGAAGGAAATTATAAGGGTTACTCCCGTGAAGACACAAATGTTAAGAAAGTGAAACAACCTTACTGTGGATATGGAGGGTGTTTTAGTGGTCTAGACAGATGATCAAACCAGCTACGATACTTCCTTAAACCAAAGCTAGTCCAGAGCAAGGCCCTAACTCTGCTCAACTCCATGAAGGCTGAGAGGGGTGAGGAAGCTGCAGAAGAAATCTGAAGCCAGCAAGGTTGATTCCTGAGATTTAAGGAAAGAAATCATCTCTATAACATAAAAGTTAGGTGTAGCAGCAACTGCTAAGGCAGAAGCTGCATGAAGCTATCCAGAAGATTTATCTAAAATAATTTTAAAAGGTGGCTAAGGGGAGGAACAAGATGGCGGAGGAATAGAACGGCGAGACCACTCTCTCCTCCACAAATTCATCAAAAGAACATTTGAACGCGGAGTAAAGTGCACAAAACAACTACTGAATGCTGGCAGAGGACGTCAGGCATCCAGAAAAGCAGCCCATTGTCTTCGAAAGGAGGTAGGAAAAAACATAAAAGATAAAAAGCGAGACAAAAGAAGTAAGGACGGAGCTCCGTCCCGGGAAGGGAGGCTTTAAAAAGACAGAAGTTTCCAAACACCAGGAAACACTCTCACTGGCGAATCTGTGGCGAGCCTTGGAAGATCAGAGGGCCACATAACCCTCTTTTTTTTAAGATTTTTTTTAAAACCCACAGACTACCCGCCAAACGGTAATTCCCAGCAGAGAAGCAGCAGCGCAGATGCCTGCATACGCCATTAGCAAGCGGGGGCTGGGCAGGGAGGAGCCTGCTGAACTGCTTAGAGAGAGGACTGGGCTTGAATGCCGCGAGAACAATTTGAGAGAACTGGGGAGAGCAAAGCAGACTGTGGGATAGCTTCCCCACGAAAAGGCGGAAAACTCTAACCTAAAACTTGGCCAGCCTCACTCACAGAATAAAGGACTGAGCAGAGCGAGCCGGCTGCGGTTGGCCCATCCCCCATCCCCCGCCGAGACAGGCAGGGAGCGCAGCCAGAGCCGGAGCGGGCAACCGCGGCCCCAGAAAGGCATCTGATACAAACTGCAGACAGGCTTGTTGCTAATCAGGACTTCTTGGGCTCGGGCCGGTCGATATCCCCCTGAGAAGATGCGCCGGTTGTACACCCAGAAAACTGAGTGGCGGGGACTGGGGAGGCGATAAGTCGCAGAGACCGCGCTCGCCAAACACCTGGTCCCCTGAACTGCTCAGACCAGGGAAGGCACAAAACGCAGGCCCAACCAAGTCTGCGCCTTTGTGGAGTACCTGAGAACCTGAACTTGAGCTGCTCAGACCTGGGAAGTGCATACAACCCAGCACCGGCCTCGGACAGTTCCCGGCAGAGCAACCTAGAGCCTGTGCAGTGTAGACTGGGACAGCATACGTGATGTGAGCGGGGGCAAACCCAGTGTGGCCAAGACACTGCGAGCACTCCCCACAGACGCCAGAGATATTCGTCTGCAGCCAGAGATATTCGTCTGCAGCGTTCCTCCCTTCCCAGAACAGGACTGAACAACTGAGCCTTAAAAAGTGTCCACCCGCCACCTAGTATCAGGGAGGAAATTAGACACTGAAGAGACCAGCAAACAGAAGCTAAAACAGAGGGAACCACCTTGGAAATGACAGATAGAGACGTCTAGAGGCTACTCCAAGAATAAGACCAAAAACCAGAGGCAAGAGGCTTAAGCCCGAATCCTGAGAACACCAGAGAACTCCTGACTCCAGGGAACATTAATCGATAGGAGCTCATCATACGTCTCCATACCTACACTAAAACCAAGCACCACCCAAGGGTCAACAAGTTCCAGAGCAAGACATACCATGCAAATTCTCCAGTAACACAGGAAACTAGCCCTGAGCTTCAATATACAGGCTGTCCAAAGTCACTCCAAACCCACTGACATCTCATAACTCATTACTGGACACTTCATTGCACTCCAGAGAGAACAAATCCAGCTCCACCCACCAGAACACCGACACAAGCTTCCGTAACCAGGGAACCTTGACAAGTCACCTGTCCAACCCCACACACAACGAGGAAACTATATAATAAAGAGAACTCCACAAATGGCCAGAAGAGGGAAAGGCCACCCGAAGCAAAGCATTATAAGCAAGATGAAGAGGCAGAGAAATACCCAGCAAGTAAAGGAACAAGATAAATGCCCATCAACACAAACAAAAGAGGAAGATATAGGGAATCTACCTGATAAAGAATTTCGAATTTTGATGGTGAAAATGATTCAAAATCTTGAAAGCAAAATGGAGTTACAGATAAATAACCTGGAGAAAAAGATTGAGAAGATGGAAAAAAGGTTTAATAAGGACTTCCGTTCGTTCCATTCCATCGCTCAGTCGTGTCCGACTCTTTGCGACCCCGTGGACTGTAGCCTACCAGGCTTCTCCGTCCATGGGATTCTCTAGGCAAGAATACTGGAGTGGGTTACCATTTCCTTCTCCAGGGGATCTTCCCAACCAAGGGATCGAACCCTGGTCTCCCGCATTGGAGGCAGAAGCTTTAACCTCTGAGCCACCAGGGAAGCCCTAAAGAAATAAAAAAGAGTCAATATACAATGAATAATGCAATAGATGAGATCAGAAACACTCTGGAAGGGACAAACAGTAGAATAACAGAGGCAGAAGACAGGATAAGCGAGTTAGAAGATAGAATTGTAGAAATAAATGAAACAGAGAGGAAAAAAGAAAAACAAATTAAAAGAAATGAGAACAATATTAGAGACCTCTGGGACAATGTTAAACGCTCCAACATTCGAATCATAGGAATCCCAGAAGAAGAAGACAAAAAGAAAGACCATGAGAGAATACTTGAGGAGATAACAGTTGAAAACTTCCCTAAAATAGGGAAAGAAATAATCACCCAAGTCCAAGAAACCCAGAGAGTCCCCAACAAGATAAACCCAAGGCGAAATACTCCAAGACACATATTAATCAAATTAACAAAGATCAAACACAAAGAACAAATATTAAAAGCAGCAAGGGAAAAACAGCAAATAACACACAAGGGGATTCCCATAAGGATAACAGCTGATCTTTCAACAGAAACTCTTCAGGCCAGGAGGGAATGGCAAGACATACTTAAAGTGATGAAAGAAAATAACCTACAGCCCAGACTACTATACCCAGCAAGGATCTCATTCAAATATGAAGGAGAAATCAAAAGCTTTACAGATAAGCAAAAGCTGAGAGAATTCAGCATTACCAAACCAGCTCTCCAACAAATGCTAAAGGATCTTTTCTAGACAGGAAACACAGAAAGGGTGTATAAACTCGAACCCAAAGCAATAAAGAAAATGGCTACGGGATCGTACTTATCAATAATTACCTTAAACGTAAATGGGTTGAATGCCCCAACCAAAAGACAAAGGCTGGCTGAATGGATACAAAAACAAGACGCCCATATATGTTGTCTACAAGAGACCCACCTCAAAACGAGGGACACATACAGACTGAAAGTGAAGGGCTGGAAAAAGATATTCCATGCAATAGAGACCAAAAGAAAGCAGGAGTATCAATACTCATATCAGATAAAATAGACTTTAAAACAAAGGCTGTGAAAAGAGACAAAGAAGGAAACTACATAATGATCAAAGGATCAATCCAAGATGAAGATATAACAATTATAAATATTTATGCACCCAACATAGGAGCACCACAATATGTAAGACAATTACTAACAAGTATGAAAGGGGAAATTAACAATAATGCAATAATAGTGGGAGATTTTAATACCCCACTTACATTTATGGATAGATCAACTAAACAGAAAATTAACAAGGAAACACAAACTTTCAATGATACAATAGACCAGTTAGACCTAATAGATATCTACAGGACATTTCACACCAAAACAATGAATTTCACCTTTTTCTCAAGCGCACACGGAACCTTTTCCAGGATAGATCACATCCTGGGCCATAAATCTAGCCTTGGAAAATTCAAAAAAGTTGAAATCATTCCATGCATCTTTTCTGACCACAATGCAGTAAGATTAGATCTCACTTACAAGAGAAAAACTATTAAAAATGCCAACATATGGAGGCTGAACAACACGCTGCTGAATAATGAACAAATCATAGAAGAAATCAAAAGAGAAATCAAAATATGCATAGAAATGAATGAAAATGAAAACACAACAACCCAAAACCTCTGGGACACTGTAAAAGCAGTGCTAAGGGGGAAGTTCATAGCAATACAGGCACAACTCAAGAAACAAGAAAAAAGTCAACTAAATAACCTAACTCTACATCTAAAGCAACTAGAAAAGGAAGAAATGAAGAACCCCAAGGTCAGTAGAAGGAAAGAAATTGTAAAAATTAGGGCAGAGATAAATGCAAAAGAAACAAAAGAGACCATAGCAAAAATCAACAAAGCCAAAAGCTGGTTCTTTGAGAAGGTAAATAAAATTGACAAACCGCTAGCCAGACTTATCAAGAAACAAAGGGAGAAGAACCAAATCAATAAAATTAGAAATGAAAATGGAGAGATCACAACTGACAACACAGAAATACAAAGGATTATTACAGAATACTATCAGCAATTATATGGCAATAAAATGAATAACCTGGAAGAAATGGACAAATTCCTAAAAAAGTACAACTTTCCAAAACTGAACCAGGAAGAAATAGAACATCTGAACAGACCCATCACAAGCACGGAAATAGAGGCTGTAATCAGGAATCTTCCAGCAAACAAATGCCCAGGTCCAGACGGCTTCACAGCCGAATTCTACCAAAAATTTAGAGAAGAGCTAACACCTATTCTACTCAAACTCTTCCAGAAAATTGCTGAGGAAGGGAAACTTCCAAACTCATTCTATGAGGCCACCATCACCCTAATCCCAAAACCTGGTAAAGACCCCACAAAAAAAGAAAACTACAGGCCAATATCACTGATGAACATAGACGCAAAAATCCTTAACAAAATTCTAGCAATCAGAATCCAACAACATATTAAGAAGATCATACATCATGAGCAAGTGGGCTTTATCCCAGGAATGCAAGGATTATTCAATATCCGCAAATCAATCAACGTAATACACCACATTAACAAACTGAAAAATAAAAATCATATGATTATCTCAATAGATGCGGAGAAAGCCTTTGACAAAATTCAACATCCATTTATGATAAAAACTCTCCAGAAAGTGGGAATAGAAGGGACATACCTCAACATAATAAAAGCTATATATGACAAACCCACAGCAAACATTATCCTTAATGGTGAAAAACTGAAAGCATTTCCCCTAAAGTCAGGAACAAGACAAGGGTGCCCACTCTCACCACTACTATTCAACATAGTTCTGGAAGTTTTGGCCACAGCAATCAGAGCATAAAAAGACATAAAAGGAATCCAAATTGGAAAAGAAGAAGTAAAACTTTCACTGTTCGCTGATGACATGATCCTCTACACAGAAAACCCTAGAGACTCTACCAGAAAACTACTAGAGCTAATCAATGATTACAGTAACGTTGCAGGATATAAAATCAACACACAGAAATCCCTTGCATTCCTATACACTAATAATGAGAAAATAGAAAGAGAAATTAAGGAAACTATTCCATTCACTGTTGCAACGAAAAGAATTAAATACTTAGGAATATATCTACCTAAGGAAACAAAAGACTTGTACATAGAAAACTATAAAACACTACTGAAAGCAATCAAAGAGGACACTAATAGATGGAGAAATATACCATGCTCATGGATTGGAAGAATAAATATTGTAAAAATGAGTATACTACCCAAAGTAATTTATACATTCAATGCAATCCCTATCAAGCTACCAACGATCTTTTTCACAGAACTAGAACAATTAATCTCACAATTTGTATGGAAATACGAAAAACCTCGAATAGCCAAAGCAATCTTGAGGAAGAAAAATGGAACTGGGGGAATTAACCTGCTGGACTTCAGGCTCTACTACAAAGCCACAGTCATCAAGACAGTATGGTACTGGCATAAAGACAGACATATAGATCAATGGAACGAAATAGAAAGCCCAGAGATAAATCCACGCACCTATGGACACCTCATCTTTGACAAAGGAGGCAAGAATATAAAATGGAGAAAAGACAGTCTCTTTAACAAGTGGTGCTGGGAAAACTGGTCAGCCACTTGTAAAAGAATGAAACTAGAACACTTCCTAACACCATACACCAAAATAAACTCAAAATGGATTAGAGAGCTAAATGTAAGACCAGAGTCTATAAAACTCCTAGAGGAGAACGTAGGCAAAACACTCTCCGACATAAATCACAGCAGGATCCTCCATGACCCACCTCCCAGAATATTGGAAATAAAAGCAAAAATAAACAAATGGGGCCTAATTAAAATCAAAAGCTTCTGCACAGCAAAGGAAACTCTAAGCAAGGTGAAAAGACAGCCTTCAGAATGGGAGAAAATAATAGAAAATGAAGCAACTGATAAAGGATTAATCTCCAAAATATACAAGCAGCTCCTGCAGCTCAATTCCAGAAAAATAAATGACCCAATCAAAAAATGGGCCAAAGAAGTAAACAGACATGTCTCCAAAGAAGACATACAGATGGCTAACAAACACATGAAAAAATGCTCAACATCCCTCATAATCAGAGAGATGCAAATCAAAACCACAATGAGATACCATTTCACACCTGTCAGAATGGCTGCTATTCAAAAGTCTACATGCAATAAATGCTGGAGAGGATGTGGAGAGAAAGGAACCCTCTTACACTGTTGGTGGGAATGCAAACTAGTACAGCCACTATGGAGAACAGTGTGGAGATTCCTCAGAAAACTGGAAATAGAACTGCCATATGATCCAGCAATCGCACTCCTGGGCATACACACCGAGGAAACCAGAATTGAAAGAGGCACGTGTACTCCAATGTTCATTTCAGCACTGTTTATAATAGCCAGGACATGGAAGCAACCTAGATGTCCATCTGCAGACGAATGGATAAGAAAGCTTGGTACATATACACAATGGAGTATTATTCAGCCATTAAAAAGAATACATTTGAATCAGTTCTAATGAGGTGGATGAAACTGGAGCCTATTATACAGAGTGAAGTAAGCCAGAAAGAAAAACACCAATACAGCATACTAACGCATATATATGGAATTTAGAAAGATGCAAATGATAACCCTGTATACGAGACAGTAAAAGAGACACAGATGTATAGATCAGTCTTTGGGACTCTGTGGGAGAGGGTGAGGGTGGGATGATTTGGGAGAATGTCATTGAAACACGTATGTTGTCATATGTGAAATGAATCACTAGTTCAGGGTCAATGCATGTTATAGGATGCTCGGGGCGGGCATGCGGGGATGACCCAGAGGGAGGATAGGGGGAGGAGGGAGGTGGGAGGGGGGTTCAGGAGGGGGAGCTTATGTAAACCCGGGGCGAATTCATGTCAATGTATGGCAAAACCAAACAATATAATATTGTAAAATAATTTGCCTCCAATAAAAAATAAATTAATTACAAAAAATAAATAAAGTAAAATAAAAGGTGGCTAAACCAAACATATTTTCAATGTAAACCAAACAGCCTTCTTTTATAAGAAGACAGCATCTAAGGTTTCCACAGCTAGACAGAAGACAATTTCAGGCCTCAAACTTCATAGTCCAGGTTGACTCTCCTGTTAGAGGTTAATAAACTTCGTGACTTTAAATTGAAGCCAATTCTCATTTATCACTCTGAAAGTTCTAGACCTTTAAGAATCATGCTAAATCTACTTTGCTATGCTAAATCAGAGTTTCAGTTCAGTTCAGTCGCTCAGTCGTGACCGACTCTTTGCGACCCCATGAATCACAGCACGCCAGGCCTCCCTGTCCATCACCAACTCCCAGAGTTCACTCAAACTCATGTCCATCGAGTCGGTGATGCCATCCAGCCATCTCATTCTCTGTCGTCCCCTTGTCCTCCTGCCCCCAATCCCTCCAAGCATCAGAGTCTTTTCCAGTGAGTCAACTCTTCGCATGAGGTGGCCAAAATCAGTTTACTCTATGCTAAATCAGAGTTCCCTGGTGGCTCAGTGGTAAAGAATCTGCCTTCCAATGCAGGAGATGTGGGTTTGATCCTTGGGGCAGAAGTTCCCCTGGAGAAGGAAATGGCAACCCACTCCAATATTCTTGACTGGGAAATCCCACGGACAGAGAAGCCTGTGGGCTATAGACAACGGGGTCACAAAAGAGTCAGCTATGACTTAGCAACTAAGTAATGACAACTCTTGCTTGTGCTCCATAAATGCAATGACACATTCTGGGCATCTGTTTATAAGCAGATTTGCTGAATATTTTTAACTCACTGTTTTGATCTATTCCTCAGAAAAAATTAATCCCATTCAAACTATAACTGTTCATTGACAATGTACTTATCACAAGATGTCTAACGTAGATATGCAACAATATTCATATAGTTTTCATGCCTGTTAATGCAACATTCATTCTTCAGCCCATGGATCAAGATGCCATTCTATCATTCAAATCTTACTAGTCAAGAAACACATTTCCTAAGACTAAAGCTGCCATAGATAGTGGTTGTTCTGATAGACCTAGGAAAAGTCAACTGAAAACTTTCTGGAAAGGATTCACCATTCTAGAGGCCATTAAGAACATTCACAATTCATGGGAAAAGGCCAAAACATCAACATTTTGGGAGTTTGAAAGAAGTTTATTCCAACTCTCACAGATAACTTTGAGGGGTTCAAGACTTCACTGGAGGAAGGAACTGCAGATGTGGTGAACATAGTAAGACAACCAGAAATAGAAGTGGAGCCTAAAGGCATGGCTGAACTGTTGGAACATCATGATAAACCTTTAAGGGATAAGGAGTTGCTTTTTATGGGTAAGCAAAGAAAGTTTCTAGATATGGGATCCACTTCTGGCAAAGATGTTGTAAAGACTTGAAATAGTAACAAAAGTGTCCAGTTCAGTTCAGTCACTCAGTCATGTCCAACTCTTTGCAACCCCATTAATCTCAACACACCAGGCCTCCCTGTCCATCACCAACTCCCGGAGTTGACCCAAACTCATGTGCATTGAGTTGGTGATATCATCCAGCCATCTCATCCTCTGTCGTCCCCTTCTCCTCCTGCCCACAATCCCTCCCAGCATCAGGGTCTTTTCCAATGAGTCAACTCTTCGCAAGAGGTGGCCAAAGTATTGGAGTTTCAGCCTCAGCATCAGTCCTTCCAATGAACATCCAGGACTAGTCTCCTTTAGGATGGACTGGTTGGATCTCCTTGCATTCCAAGGGACTCGCTTTAGAATACTATATAAACTTAGCTGATAAGCAGTGAGAAGGTTTGGGAGAATTGACTCCAACAAAGGTCCGTCTAGTCAAGGCTATGGTCATTCCCATGGTCATGTATGGATGTGAGAGTTGGACTGTGAAGAAAGCTGATCGCTGAAGAATTGATGCTTTTGAACTGTGGTGTTGGAGAAGACTCTTGAGAGTCCCTTGTACCGCAAGGAGATCCAACCAGTCCATTCTAAGGGAGATCAATCCTGGGTGTTCATTGGAAGGACTGATGCTAAAGCTGAAACTGCAATACTTTGGCCACCTCATGCGACGAGTTGACTCACTGGAAAAGACTCTGATGCTGGGAAAGGTTGGGGGCAGGAGGAGAAGGGGACGACCAAGAATGAGATGGCTGGATGGTATCACCGACTCTGTGGACATGAGTTTGAGTGAACTCCGGGAGTTGGTGATGGACAGGGAGGCCTGGTGTGCTGTGATTCATGGGGTCATGGAGAGTCGGACACAACTGAGCAACTGAACTGAACTGAACTGAACTGAATACTGTTGGTAAAATGCTATAAATAGCTTTGCATGCTACAGAGAAATGGTTTGAGTAAGGAAGAGTCAATCCATGGAGCAAACTTCATTTTGTCTTACTTTAAGAAACTGTCACAATCACCCCAACATTCAGCAACCACCACACTGATAAGTTAGCACATATCACCATGGAGGCAAGACCCTCCACCAGAACAATTATTACTTGCTGAAGGCTCAGATGATGGTTAGCATTTTTTAGCAATAATGTATTTTTTAACTAAAGTACAAACATTGCTTTTTAGACCTGATGCTACTGTACACTCAATAGACTACAATATAGTATAGATATAACTTTCATATCCATGGGCAAACCAGAAAATTCAATTCGCCTTATTGCAACATTCACTTTATTGTGGTGGTCTTGAGCTGAACCAGCAATATCTTCAAGGTATGCCTGTAAAATAAATATTTTACCCACAGAGAATATACCGTAGCACACTGTAGAGTTAATCTGCAGGCCTCTAGAATCTTTAGAGACTATGTGCCTAAAAGAATGGGAGGGAATTCCCTGGTGGTCTAGTGGTTAAGACTCCGCCTTCCAATTCAAGGGATAGAGGTTTGATACAAGGGATAGAGGATAGATGGTCAAGAGCTAAGATCCCACATGTCTCGTGGCCAAAAAGTGAAACATAAAACAGAAACAATATTTTAACAAATTCAAAACATATTTTTTAAATGGTCCACATTAAAAAAAAATCTTTATAAATTAAGAACTGTAAATATATTAAGTGAAACTGGAAAGGCAATTATGTGACAACTAGAGGAAGGCTTTCTTTTCCCATGCCACAGCTCCTATGGCATACTTCTATTTTTGCATAGTAATCACAAACCATATTATAAAAAATACAAGAAAAATTGCAGAGAAACAATTCAAAAAAGAAATATCATGAGAAGACATGGCATAAAAACAAAATAAAGTTTAAAAGAATTAAAAACAAATAAGAGATAGAAAAACTTAGAAGACACTGACACTGATAAAATAGATGAGAATCAGAGAAAAGACATAATTCCCTAAAAGAAACTGTAACATACGAAAATCAGGAAAAGTTGTCAAGAAGGATATAAAGAAAAGTAAAAGCCAGGAGATTTAAAATCAGAATTCTTTTTGCATTAGGGGGATTAAGAATAAGAAATGAAGCACCAAAAAGGTAAAGCCATATTTGACTATAAAAAGCATAAATATCATATATTACAGAAAAGTTTAAAATAATGCCAAAAAGTGTTACTAGCAAAATAGAATACATGAATGCAATCCTGCTTCAATTTTGTCATGAAGCCAGTGTAGGAAGAATAAAGATTTACAAAAGGGAACATGTTTCTTTATTGAATACAAACTTTCAAAGTGATAAAAAAAAAAAAAAAAAAAGAGAGAGATAAACAAGGAACACAATCCTTGGCCATTCCTAAAAAGCTGTCTCTCAAGGGTGTGTCTGTCAGTTTCTGCTTTAATTTCTGTTATTCAGTCACTCAGTCATGTCAGACTCTTTGCAACCCCATGGACTACAGCACTCCCAGCTTCCCTGTCCTTCACCATCTCCCAGAGCTTGCTCAAACTCATGTCCATTGAGTCAGTGATGCCATCCAATTATCTTGTCCTCTGTTGTCTGCTTCTCCTCCTGCCTTCACTCTTTCCCAGCATCAGGGTCTTTTCTAATGAGTCAGCTCTTCACATCAGGTGGCTGTCAACTACAAACTGACACTTACCAAGAGCACTGCCAACAACTGAACAACAAATGAATTTGCTATCTGCCTCTACTGATGAGTGAGGAGGCTGAACCCTGTGCTGTTACAGCAGTTGACTTTCAACAATCCCTGAGGGAGTTCGGAGTGAAGTGAGGCATTCTGTGCTCCAGAGAATCTGGTAGAACAGGTCTTTGGAGAGTTGGATGTTTTTAGGAGTGCTTCTCTGATAGCTCAGCTGGTAAAGAATCCAGCTGTAGTGCAGGAGACCCCTGTTTGATTCCTCGGTCAGGAAGTTGCCCTCGAGTTAGAACAGGCTACCCACTCCGGTGTTCTTGGACTTACTGGGCAGCTCAGAGGTAAAAAAATTCGCCTGCAGTGCAGGAAAGTTAAGGTTGAACCCTGGACTGGGAAGATACCCTGCAGGAGGGCATGGCAATCTACTCCAGTATTCTTGCCTTGAGAATCCCCATGGACAGAGGAGCCTGGTGGGCTATAGACCATGGGGTTGCAAAGAATCAGACACAACAGAGCAGGTAAGCACACATTCTTAGGAACAAATGTTATGATCTCACTCCTTGCATGTCCTCATATCTAGAGAAGCACTAAATCCCTTCATGGTGACATCAGATCCTCGTGAATAACCAAAACCTATTGTAAAATGAGTAATTAATGGTACTGAACTCCCCCTTCACCAAAACCTTAAATATTGACTTTCACCCACTGCCACTTTGGAGCAGTCTCTCAGAGATATCTGAGATGCTATCTCCCGAACTGACGTTCTCATTTTGCGGCAAATAAAACAACTCACAACTCTCAAGTTGTTCAACTTTTTTAGTCGATGTGGCCAAAGTATTGGAGTTTTAGCTTCAGCATCAGTCCTTCCAATGAATATTCATGACTGATTTCCTTAGGAATGACAAGTTTGAACTCCTTGCATTCAAAGGGACTCTGAAGAATCTTCTCCAACATCACAGTTCAAAAGCATCAATTATTTGGCACTCAGCCGTCTTTACGGTCCAACTCTCACATCCATACATGGCTACTGGAAATCATAGCTTTGACTAGACGGGCCTTTGTTGGCAAAGTAATGTCTATGAGTTTTAATATGCTGTCTCCAACCAGTCCATTCTAAAGGAGATCAATCCTGGATGTTCATTGGAGGGACTGATGCTAAAGCTGAAACTGCAGTACTTTGGCCACCTCATGCGACGAGTTGACTCACTGGAAAAGACTCTGATGCTAGGAAAAGTTGGGGCGGGAGGAGAAGGGGACGACGGAGAATGAGATGGCAGGATGGCATCACCAACTCTGTGGACATGAGTTTGAGTGAACTCCGGGAGTTGGTGATGGACAGGGAGGCCTGGCGTGCTGTGATTCATGGGGTCGCGGAGAGTCGGGCATGACTGAGCGACTGAACTGAACTGAACTGAAGTTGGTCATAGCTTTTCTTCCAAGGAGCAACAGTCTTTTAAAGTCAAGGCTGCATTCACCATCTGCAGTGATTTTGGAGCCCCCAA
The DNA here is from genome assembly GCF_049115385.1 of Moschus berezovskii. Classification (NCBI taxonomy): domain Eukaryota; kingdom Metazoa; phylum Chordata; class Mammalia; order Artiodactyla; family Moschidae; genus Moschus; species Moschus berezovskii. The sequence goes on from NC_142464.1 coordinate 39,945,732, forward strand.
AAATAGTTTCTCACTGTTTCCATTATTTCCCCATCTATTTGCCATGAAGTGATGGGACCGGATGCCATGAACTTAGTTTTCTGAATGTTGAACTTTAAGCAACTTTTTCACTCTCTTCACTTTCCTCAATAGGCTCTTTAGTTCTTCACTTTCTGCCATAAGGATGGGGTCATCTGCATATCTGAGGTTACTGATATTTCTCCTGGCAATCATGATTTCAGTTTGTGCTTCCTCCAGCTCAACACATCTCATGATGTACTCTGCATAGAAGTTAAAGAAGCAGAGTGACATTATACAGCCTTGACATACTCCTCTACCAATTTGGAACCAGGCATAATTCCTCTTGAAGAATGTCACAATTCCTGCCATTACCCCTACCATAGTTTAGCCTTAGGCTATACTATAGGGAGGGAACTCGGATCCACCCATCAGCAGAAAATTGGATTAAAAATTTAATTTCAATATGCAGGCAAATTTGGAAAACTCAGCAGTGGCCACAGGACTGGAAAAGCTCAGTCTTCATTCCAATCCCAAAGAAAGGCAATGCCAAAGAATGCTCAAATACCGCACAATTGCATTCATCTCACACGCTAGTAAAGTCATGCTCAAAATTCTCCAAGCCAGGCTTCAGCAATACGTGAACCAGGAAATTCCAGATATTCAAGCAGGTTTTAGAAAAGGCAGAGGCACCAGAGATCAAATTGCCAACATTCGCTGGATCATGGAGAAAGCAAGAGAGTTCCAGAAAAACATCTATTTCTGCTTCATTGACTAGGCCAAAGCCTTTGACTGTGTCGATCACAGTAAACTGTGGAATATTCTGAAAGGGATTGGAATACCAGACCACCTGACCTGCCTCCTGAGAAACCTGTATGCAGGTCAGGAAGCAACAGTTAGAACTGGACATGGAACAACAGACTGGTTCCAAATAGGAAAAGGAGTGTGTCAAGGTTGTATATTGTCACCCTGCTTATTGAACTTCTATGCAGAGTACATCATGAGGAACGCTGGGCTGGAAGAAGCACAAGCTGGAATCAAGATTGCTGGGAGAAATATTAGTAACCTCAGATATGCAGATGACACTACCCTTATGGCAGAAAGTGAAGAGGAACTCAAAAGCCTCTTGATGAAAGTGAAAGAGGAGAGTGAAAAGGTTGGCTTGAAGCTCAACATTCAGAAAACGAAGATCATGGCATCTGATCCCATTACTTCATGGGAAATAGATGGGAAAACAGTGGAAACTGTGTCAGATTTTATTTTTTTGGGCTCCAAAATCACTGTGGATGCTGATTGCAGCCATGAAATTAAAAGACGCTTACTCCTTTGAAGGAAAGTTATGACCAACCTAGACAGCATGTTAAAAAGCAGAGACATTACTTTACCAACAAAGGTCCATCTAGTCAAGGCTATGGTTTTACCAGTGGTCATGTATGGATGTGAGAGTTGGACTGTGAAGAATGCTGATCACCGAAGAACTGATGCTTTTGAACTGCGGTGCTGGAGAAGACTCTTGAGAGTCCCTTGGACTGTAAGGAGATCCAACCAGTCCATTCTAGAGGAGATCAATCCTGGGTGTTCATTGGAAGGACTGATGCTAAACCTGAAGCTCCAATACTTTGGCCTCCTCATGCAAAGAGTTGACTCACTGGAAAAGACTCTGATGCTGGGAGAGATTGGGGGCAGGAGGAGAAGGGGACGACAGAGAATGAGATGGCTGGATGGCATCACCGACTCAACGGACATGAGTTTGAGTGAACTCCGGGAGTTGGTGATGGACAGGGAGGCCTGGCGTTCTGTGATTCATATTGTCACAAGGAGACACGACTGAGCGACTGAACTGATGGATGATTGAGGTTTGACAGAAAAACAGCTAAATTCTGTAAAGCAGTTATCCTTCAATAAAAAATAAATTAATGGAAAAAAAAGATTTACTGAGCATAGGCTGGCCCTTCAGAGCAAGACCCAGTTTGCCCCACAGCCAGTACCTCCCATCAGGAAGTTTTCACAAGCTTCTTATTCTCATCCATCAGAGGGTAGACATAATGAAAACCACAAGCACAGACAACTAATCAAATTGATCACATGGACCACCGCCTTGTATAATTCAATGATTCTATAAGCCATGCCATGCAGGGCTACCCAAGACAGGTGGGTCATGGTGGAGAGTTGACAAACATGGTCCACTGCAGTCTGGAATGACAAAAACACTTCAGTATTCTTGCCTTGAGAATTTCATGAACCGTATGAAAAGGCAAAAAGATAGGAAACTGAAAGATGAACTCCCCAGGTTGGTAGGTGCCCAATACGCTACTGGAGAAGAGCAAAGAAATAGCTCCAGAAGGAATGAACAGGCTGAGCCAAAGTGGAAACAATGCCCATTTGTGGATGCATCTGCTGGTGAAAGCAATGTCCGATATTTTAACTGTATAATCTCCCTAACTGAACATACTAATGGGTACAGATGACTGAGATGCCATTACATTTTTTTCTCTCTTTCAACCAGCTCCCACAGTTTTAAGAATGTGCATTTATAGTTATAACACCCGAGGATCAACCCCTCTACACAGAAACGTCTGTTTCCTCAGAATGAGCAATGCCTTGCCCAGCCTTGCAGGCTTCCCAACCTACCTTTAAAACCTGAATCATGTATTATTTATCCCTCTCCCTATCCCCCAACATTTTTTCTGATCTTTCTTTCATTTGTACCGTTTCCACCCCTTCCTCATTCCTCAAGGTTAAGCTAGCAAGGCATAATGAGAGCTCATCTGAGTAGGTAACGGAGGGTAAGGAGTCTGGGTTTCCCTGGGCTCCGATGTAAAGAATCTGTCCTCAATGCAGGAGACCCAAGTTTGATCCCTGGGTCAGGAAGATCCCCTAAAGAAGGGAATGGCTACCCAATCCAGTATTCTTGCCTTCAAAATTCCACAGACAGAGGAGCCTGGGAGGCTACAGGCCATCGGGTCACAAAGTGTCAGACATGACTGAGCAACTAACACACACACTTGTCAGTCAGAGAGATCCGACTTTCTACCTTACTAGATACTGGGACAGAGAAGACAAAGAGGCCACATCTGAAGCTAAGCCTAGAGTTTCATAAGTAATTCTTTGCGCTTCTACACCTTATTCTCTAGCCTTGAATCCCAAAGTCCTTTTTTTCTAGCCAAAACGTAGCCAGTGTACTAAGAATAGTGCTACTGTTCTTCATCCAAGGACCAGCTAACTCTCAGGTGTGTCTAGTAGTGGGAAGGATTGGGGAGGGGGCAGGGGAAGGTAATAATATCCTCTAAATGATATACAAGGGAAAAAATTCAAAATTTATGTTGAAAAATAAATTCCAACCTTTCAACCTTCATTGCAGAAAATTCTTTATATGTTGGGTGATTATTCAGTTCTTATACGTAGGGTGGCACTGAGCAACTAGCCTACCATTTATTCAGATTTTATCTTCAAGTATATATTATATAAGCATTTACAATCTACTTAAGGAATCACTAGTCATGTTTACTGGATATTCCTCTTTATACAGACACACACACACACACAACACACACATTTCCGTGTCCTACTTTTGTTAACACGTAGAAATGTTTCTGGGGATAAAAAATCTGCATAGGTGGATTATGAAGCAGTCCATGGCCTTGTCTAGCTCTCAGTCCCATTTATTTATGATATTTCTTTCCAAATTACTAACACTTTTTCTAGCCAGCAAGCACTAATGCCAGAATTAACAGCAGGTCAATGTGTTCTTGGCTGTGAAAAGAGAAAAAAATGGTTGTGCTTCTTTTTTCTTAATTAAAGAACATACATTTTAAAACAGAACATTATATATGATGGAGAAATTTGGGAGATGCAAATCTATATTACACTTAAAAATTTACATGAAAAACTTAGTTATGAAAGATTAGTTTTGACTTCATAGTTTCCAAAAGAGGAAGCTTAGATGTGTGACAACTCAGCAGGAAGAAGGAGACCAGACAAACCTCCTATATTTGAGGAAAGAACGCTTTAGGTCCTCCCCAAGGCAAAATATTCCTAACTTATGTATATAATGCTCTCTTGTCTTTGGTTCTTAGGCCAAGATTCTTAGGCATATGTTTCAAAATCTAGTCACTATGCCTATGTGACTGGATGTTCAACAATAACACTATAATGATGGTGACTTATTTGACTTTTGATCACTTTTAAGACAAAAGGCCTGGAATTTACAAGAATAAATGGATTTTTACTAACTTGATATTATTTAATTTGCTATTTTTAGTAGATGTATACTTTAAAACCCCTGTTTCTAAACAGAAATTTAAGTAGCTATACTAAATTTAATGGAAATATGACTTAATGAAACAATTTATATGCTGAAATTTTTCTGTATACCTGAATATAGGCTATGATGTACTTTTTAGTAGAGACTCAGGGACATTTTTATCCTAATCAAAATGTTTCTCATTATATACTGCAATGTTGAAACTCTACACATATTAAAACATGAACTATTGTATAGACATCTGTGACACCAAGTGAAAAAGCCCTTATCCTCAATAGCACAGAATGAAGAAAGAACTACTTGATTATATTGAACTATCTAATCTCTTTCATAATTTTTTAAAATTTACCATTTTCTATATATCACTTATCAAGATTTATAATTCTGCAATTACATATACAGTTATTAGTTCAATGACTGTGTCTTCTAATAGAAATGCCAATTGTATAAAATCAGCGATCATTTATAATTATATAAATATATATAACTGGCATTTTGTAGGCATTAATAATGGACCAGACACAGTTTTAACTACTTTAAACACATGAATCCATTTAATTCTCATAATGGTTCTATTATTATTATTTGCAATTTGCAAAGAAGGAATAGAAAGAAATCAATTAACTAACCAAAGTTTAAGTGTTCGGAAGTAGGGGGACAATCTTCAAACCCAGGCAGATCTCTGGCTCTTGAATTTGGGTTTGTAATCACTATGCTATTTGGTTTGTTTTCAAGAGGTTCTAAAATCAGACTGCCCACTTTTACTTTAGCTCCACTCTTTATCAACACAGTAACTGAGGGAAAGTTACTTAACTCTATTTCCTGTTGGAAAAAATTAATAGATAAAAACTACCACAAGGAACTGGTTATAAAATTAAATGTCATTATATATGCAGGTCAGGTAGCAACAGTTGGAAATGGAACAACAGACTGGTTCAAAATAGGAAAAGAAGTGTGTCAAGGTTGTATATTGTCACCCTGCTTATTTAACTTATATGCAGAGTACATCATGAGAAACGCTGGGCTGGAGGAAGCACAAACTGGAATCAAGATTGCCAGGAGAAATATCAATAACCTCAAATATGCAGATGACACCACCCTTATGGCAGAAAGTGAAGAGGAACTAAAGAGCCTCCTGAAGAAAGTGAAAGAGGAGGGTGAAAAAGTTGGCTTAGAGCTCAACATTCAAAAAACTAAGTTCATGGCATCTGGTCCCATCACTTCATGGCAAATAGATGGGGAAACAGTGGCTAACTTTATTTTGGGGGGCTCCAAAATCACTGAAGATGGTGACTGCAGCCATGAAATTAAAAGAATCTTACTCCTTGGAAGGAAAGTTATGACCAACCTAGACAGCATATTAAAAAGCCGAGACATTACTTTGCCAACAAAGGTCCGTCTAGTCAAGGTTATGGTTTTTCCAGTAGTCATGTATGGATGTGAGAGTTGGACTATAAAGAAAGGTGAGCACCGAAGAATTGATGCTTTTGAACTGTGGTGTGGAGTCCCTTGGACTGCAAGCAGAACAACCCAGTTCATCCTAAAGGAGATCAGTCCTGGGTGTTCATTGGAAGGACTGATGCTGAAGCTGAAACTCCAATACTTTGGCCACCTGACGCGAAGAGGTGATTCATTTGAGAAGACCCTGATGATGGGAAAGATTGAGAGCAGGAGGAGAAGGGGACGATAGAGGATGAGATGGCTGGATGGCATCACCAACTCAATGGACATGGATTTGGGTGGACTCCGGGAGTTGGTGACGGACAGGGAGGCCTGGCGTGCGGCAGTTCATGGGGTCACAAAGAGTCAGACTCTACTGAGCGACTGAACTGATATAGAAATACCCAGCAACATACTGTGCCAGCTTCAGGGCAGGTATCCAAAAAATATTTGTTGAATAAATTAAGGCAGAGTTACTATATGAACTACACGCAATACATCCTTCCTATATTTCTTTGTTTGCATTTTTATTTTTTAACCTATAAACAAATTTCATATAATCAACTACTTTGGAAAATTAATATTAAAAATGTAAATGAACTCCTAGAGTAAACACAAGTGCAATCTTTGTGACCTTGGATTAGACAAATGGTCCTTAAATGACAATGAATGTATAAAAGAAGTAAAAAGAGATAAATTGTACTTCATACAAATTTTAAACTTCTGTGTATCAAAGGATACCACAAAAAAAGTAGAAGACAATGTGCAAATTGGGGAAAAAATGTCTGCAAATCATATGTATGATAAGGACTTGTACTGAGAATATACAAAGGATTCTTAAAACTTCAAAAGTAAAAGTGAAGTAATTTAATTAAAATTGGGTAAAAAAACAAAATATTATTTCTCAAAGGAATATACACAAGTGGTCAATGAGTACATGAAAAGATACTCAACATCATGAGTCTTTCAGTTCAGTTCAGTTCAGTCGCTCAGTCGTGTCCAACTCTTTGCGACCCCATGAATCACAGAATGCCAGGCCTCCCTGTCCATCACCAACTCTAGAGTTCACTCAAACTCATGTCCATCGAGTTGGTGATGCCATCCAGCCATCTCATTCTCTGTCGTCCCCTTCTCCTCCTGCCCCCAATCCTTCCCAGCATCAGAGTCTTTTCCATTGAGTCAACTCGTCACATGAGGTGGCCTAAGTATTGGAGTTTCAGCTTTAGCATAAGTCCTTCCAATGAACACCAAGAATTGATCTCCTTTAGAATGGACTGGTTGGATCTCCTTGCAGTCCAAGGGACTCTCAAGAGTCTTCTCCAGCACCACAGTTCAAAAGCATCAATTCTTCGGCAATCAGCTTTCTTCACATGAGTCTTTAGAGAAAGGCAAATCAGAACTTCAATGAGATACCACTTCACACACATGAGTAGAGTTTATATATATGTGTGTATTTTTGGAGAAGGCAATGGCACCCCACTCCAGTACTCTTGCTGGAAAATCCCATGGATGGAGGAGCCTGGTACGCTGCAGTCCATGGGGTCGCTAAGAGTCGGACACGACTGAGCGACTTCACTTTCCCTTTTCACTTTCATGTATTGGAGAAGGCAACTCACTCCAGTGTTCTTGCCTAGAGAATCCCAGGGATGGAGGAGGCTAGTGGGCTGCCATCTATGGGGTCACACAGAGTCGGATACAACTGAAGTGACTTTGCAGCAGCAGCATATTTGTATTTTAAGGGCAGCCAACAACAAGTGTTAGGGAAGATACGGAGAAACTGAAGCCTTCATACATTGGTAGTGGTAATGTAAAATGGTGCAGCCATTTTGGAAAAATGTTTGGTACTTCTCAAATTGTTAAAAACACTATTATTGCAAAATCCAGCAATCCAACTCTTAAAGTATTACACAACTTAAGAAAACCAAACACATAAATTCATACAAAACTTATACACAAATATTTATAGCAGCATTATTTATAATAGCCCCAAAGGGAAAAACAATTTATATGCCCATCAGTTGATGAATACATCAGCACAAGAGGCAAGTCCTTACTCTGTGTGTGTGTGTGTGTGTGTGTGCGCACGCGCGCGTTGTGTGTATGTGCTCAATCGTGTCTGACACTCTGTGACTCCATGGACCGTAGCCATTGAGACTTCTCTGTCAATGAAATTTTCTAGGCGAGAATACTGGAGAGTGTTGCCATTTCCTACTTCAGGGGATCTTCTCAATGCAAGGATCAAACCTGAGTCTCTCGCATTGAACAGGTGGATTCTTTACCACTGTGCTACCTAGGAAATCTGAAGCAATATTCTTTGTCAATAAAAATAATATGACAATGTGGATGCCTTGAAAACATTTTACTAAATGAAAGAAACCAGTCACAAAAGGCCACATATACTATGATTCTATTTATATGAAATGTCCAGAAAAAGCAAATTCATGAAGACTAAAAGTAGATCAGTGGTGACCAGAGAATAAAGGAAGGGGTGAAGTGCTACACTCAATATGTCAGTAAATTTGAAAAACTCAGCAGTGGCCATAGGACTGGAAAAAGTCAGTTTTCATTCCAATCCCAAAGAAAAGCAATGCAAAGAATGCTCAAACTACTGCACAATTGCACTCATCTCACAGGCTACCAAAGAAATGCTCAAAATTCTCCATGACAGGCTTCAATATTACATGAATCATTAATTTCCAGATGTTCGAACTGGATTTAGAAAAGGCAGAGGAACAAAAGATCAAATTGCCAACATTCATTGGATCATTAAAAAGCAAGAGAGTTCCAGAAAAACATCTGTTCCTGCTTTATTGACTATGCCAAAGCCTTCGACTGTGTGGATCACAACAAACTGTCGAAAATCCTTCAAGGGATGGAAATATCAGACCACCTGACCTGCCTCCTGAGAAATCTGTATGCAGGTCAGGAAGCAACAGTTAGAACTGGACATGGAACAACAGACTGGTTCCAAATAGGGAAAGGAATATGTCAAGGCTATATATTGTCACCCTGCCTATTTAATTTATATGCAGAGTACATCATGAGAAATGCTGAGCTGGAGGAAGCACAAGCTGGAATCAAGATTGCCAGGAGAAATATCAATAACCTCAGATATGCATATGACACCACCCTTATGGCAGAAAGTGAATAAGAACTAAAGAGCCTCTTGATGAAAGTGAAAGAGAGAAAAAGTTGGCTTAAAACTCAACATTCAGAAAACTAAGATCATGGCATCTGGTCCCATCACTTCATGGAAAATACATGGGGAAACAGTGGAAAACAATGACACACTTTATTTTGGGGGGCTCCAAAATCACTGCAGATGATGACCGCAGCTATGAAATTAAAATACGTTTGCTCCTTGGAAGAAAAGTTATGACCAGTCTAGACAGCATATTAAAAAGCAGAGGCATTACTTTGCCAATAAAGGTCCGTCTAGTCAAGGTTACGGTTTTTTCAGTAGTCATGTATGTATGTGAGAGTTGGACTACAAAGAAAGCTGAGCGCCGAAGAATTGATGCTTTTGAACTGTGGTGCTGGAGAAGACTCTTGAGAGTCCCTTGGACTGCAAGGAGATCCAACCAGTCCATCCTAAAGGAAATCAGTCCTGAATATTCATTGGAAGGATTGATGCTGAAGCTGAAACTCCAATACTTTGGCCACCTGATGCAAAGAACTGGAAAAGACCTTGATGCTGGGAAAGACTTAAGGTGGGAGGAGAAGGGGCCGACAGAAGAGATGGTTGGAATGCATCACTAACTCAATGGACATGAGTTTGAGTAAACTCTGGGAGTTGCTGATGGACAGGGAGGTCTGGCGTGCTGCAGTCCATTCGGTCGCAGAGTCTGACATGGCTGAGAAACTGAACTGAACTGAACTTAATTGGAATTGACAGCTAATGGGTATGGATATTCTTTTTGGAGTGGTAAAAAAAAATGATCTAAAGTTAGACAATGGTGATGAGTGCACAATCATGTGAACACTGAACCATTAAAAGAGTGAATTTACAGTATGTGAATCATATCTTAATAAAGCTGTAATTTAAAAATGTAAATGAGACAATGGGTTCTAGTTGCAATACTTGTAATCACATCTATGACTATATTTATTCATTCTGAGTTTCAGTTTCTACAACTTGATATATATAGGCGAGACTTTTCTTTAAGATCTTTTCCAGCTCTGAAATTATAGTCACAATGAAATCATGTTTTGCATAATTGAAATATTATATAATGATACATACACACATATCACACATGCACACGTATATATTCCACATATAAACCTGAGTGAGTGAGTGAAGTTGCTCAGTTGTGTCCGACTCTTTGCGACCCCATGGACTGTAGCCTCCAAGGCTCCTCTGTCCATGGAATTTTGAAGGCAAGAGTACTGGAGTGGATTGCCATTTCCTTCTCCAGGGGATCTTCCCGACCCAGCGATCGAACCCGGGTCTCCCGCATTGCGGGCAGACGCTTTACCGTCTGAGCCACCAGTTCAGTTCAGTTCAGTTCAGTTCAGTCGCTCAGTCTTGTCTGACTCTCCGCGACCCCATCAATTACAGCACGCCAGGCCTCCCTGTCCATCACCAAGTCCTGGAGTACACTCAAACTCATGTCCACAGAGTCGGTGATGCCATCCAGCGATCTCATTCTCCGTCGTCCCCTTCTCCTCCCGCCCCCAAACTTTCCCAGCATCAGAGTCTTTTCCAGTCAGTCAACTCGACGCATGAGGTGGCCAAAGTATTGCAGTTTCAGCTTTAGCATCAGTCCCTCCAATGAACATCCAGGATTGATCTCCTCTAGAATGGACTGGTTGGATCTCCTTGCAGTCCAAGGGACTCTCAAGAGTCTTCTCCAACACCACAGTTCAAAAGCATCGATTCTTCAGCGATCAGCCTTCCTCACAGTCCAACTCTCACATCCATACATGACCACGGGAAAAAACATTGCCTTGACTAGACGGACCTTGGTTGGCAAAGTAATGTCTCTGCTTTTTAATATACTATCTAGGTTGGTCATAACTTTCCTTCCAAGGAGCAAACGTCTTTTAATTTCATGGCTGCAATCAGCATCTGCAGTGATTTTGGAGCCCAAAAAAATAAAGTCTGACACAGTTTCCACTGTTTTTCCATCTATTTCCCATGAAGCGATGGGACCAGATGCCATGATCTTTGTTTTCTGAATGTTGAGCTTCAAGCCAACCTTTTCACTCTCCTCTTTCACTTTCATCAAGAGGCTTTTGAGTTCCTCTTCACTTTCTGCCATAAGGGTGGTGTCATCTGCATATCTGAGGTTATTGATATTTCTCCCAGCAATCTTGATTCCAGCTTGTGCTTCTTCCAGCCCAGCGTTCCTCATGATGTACTCTGCATATAAGTTAAATAAGCAAGGTGACAATATACAACCCTGACGTACACCTTTTCCTATTTGGAACCAGTCTGTTGTTCCATGTCCAGTTCTAACTGTTGCTTCCTGACCTGCATACAGGTTTCTCAAGAGGCAGGTCAGGTGGTCTGGGATTCCCATCTCTTTCAGAATGTTCCACAGTTTATTGTGATCCACACAGTCAAAGGCTTTGGCATAGTCAATGAAGCAGAAATAGATGTTTTTCTGAAACTCTCTTGCTTTCTCCATGATCCAGCGGATGTTGGCAATTTGATCTCTGGTGCCTCTGCCTTTTCTAAAACCTGCTTGAACATCACGGTTTACATATTGCTGAAGCCTGGCTTGGAGAATTTTGAGCATGACTTTACTAGCATGTGAGATGAGTGCAATTGTGCGGTAGTTAGCATTCTTTGGCATTGCCTTTCTTTGGGATTGGAATGAAGACTGACCTCTTCCAGTCCCGTGGCCAGCGCTGAGTTTTCCAAATCTGCTGGCATATTGAGTGCAGCACTTTTACAGCATCATCTTTCAAGATTTGAAATAGCTCAACTGGAATTCCATCACCTCCACTAGCTTTGTTAGTAGTGATGCTCTCTAAGGCCCACTTGACTTCACATTCCAAGATGTCTGGCTCTAGGTCAGTGATCACATTATCGTGACTATCTTGGTCGTGAAGATCTTTTTTGTACAGTTCTTCTGTGTATTCCTGCCACCTCTTCTTAATATCTTCTGCTTCTGTTAGGTCCATACCATTTCCGTCCTTTATCGAGCCCATCTTTGCATGAAATGTTCCCTTGGAATCTCTAATTTTCTTGAAGAGGTCTCTTGTTTTTCCTATTCTGTTGCTTTCCTCTATTTCTTTGCACTGATTACTGAGGAAGGCTTTCTTATCTCTCCTTGCTATTCTTTGGAACTCTGCATTCAGATGCTTATATCTTTCCTTTTCTCCTTTGCTTTTCGCCTCTTCTTTTCACAGCTATCTGTAAGGCCTCCTCAGATAGCCATTTCGCTCTTCTGCATTTCTTTTCCATGGGGATGGTCTTGGTCCCTGTCTCCTGCACAATGTCACGAACCTCCGTCCAGAGTTCATCAGGCACTCTATCAATCAGATCTAGTCCCTTAAATCTATTTCTCACTTCCACCGTATAATCATAAGGGATTTGATTGAGGTCATATCTGAATGGTCTAGTGTTTTTCCCTACTTTCTTCAATTTAAGTCTGAATTTCGCAATAAGGAGTTCATGATCTGAGCCACAGTCAGCTCCTGGTCTTGTTTTCGCTAACTGTATACAGCTTCTCCATCTTTGGTTGCAAAGAATATAATCTATCTGATTTCGGTGTTGACCATCTGGTGATGTCCATGTGTAGAGTCTTCTCTTGTGTTGTTGGAAGAGGGTGTTTGCTATGACCAGTGCATTCTCTTGACAAAACTCTATTAGCCTTTGCCCTGCGTCATTCCATGCTCCAAGGCCAAATTTGCCAGTTACTCCAGGTGTTTATTGATTTCCTACTTTTGCATTCCAGTCCCCTATAATGAAAAGGACATCTTTTTTGGGTGTTAGTTCTAAAAGGTCTTGTAGGTCTTCATAGAACCGATTAACTTCGGCTTCTTCAGCATTAATGGCTGGGGCATAGGCCTGGATTACTGTAATATTGAATGGTTTGCCTTGGAAACGAACAGAAATCATTCTGTCATTTTTAAGATTGCATCCAAGTACTGCATTTCGGACTCTTTTGTTGACCATGAGCCACCAGGGAAGTCTAATTAGTTGCAATTAGTATTCTACACAGGGCTTCCCTGGTAGTTCAGCTGGTAAAGAATCTGCCTGCAATGCAGGAGACGCTGGTTCGATTCCTGGGTCAGGAAGATCCCCTGGAGAAGGAATAGGCTACCCACTCCAGTACTCTTGGTCTTTCCTGGTGGCTCAGCTGGTAAAGTATCCACCTGCAATGTGGGAGACCTGGGTTGAATCCCTAGGTTGAGAAAATTCCCTGGAGAATGTAATGGTTACCCACTCCATTATTCTAGTCTGGAGAATTCCATTCTACACAATAAAGTTATATTACGAAATGTAGAATTATGAATGTCTTAATTTTAAAACTGTATAAAGCAACTTTATGAAACATTTCAATTAACAGATTACAAAATATTTCTTTATTTGAAAAGGAGAAGACAGTTTAATATATTTAACACTGAATGTTGGATCTGGTCATATATTCATCACCTTTTCAATATAACTGCCATTTTTAAAGAAAACATACATAATGTTTCATGGAAAAAGGCTCAACAGTTGTTAGTGAGGTAGAAAGGTTGCAAATTTGAGAAGGTTTAGGAGAAGCTGAGACTACCTTGAGGGGTCTGGACTTAACGGGTATAGCATGAGAAGGGTGAAAGCATTCAACAGAGCACAAACATAACTATGGTTCAGTTCACAATTCTGTCCTCAGGGTCATTATTTTGAAAATATTGAAAGTGAAATCTGTGCTGTATAGCATGAAGAAAGTTGCACTAAATCAGTAATACTTTAATGACAAAACTCAAGAATCCTTTCTGACATCTGCATGCTTACTTGCTATTTCTCTTCTCATAAAAGTAAAATGTATACAGCTGAAAGAAAATGGATAATCAATAGCTTGGTCTCTGACTAAACCAGATGTAACTAGCTTTAAATGTCAAAAAAAAAAAAGAACAGAGAGTCACTTTAAAGAAATAATAGATATTTCAATTGTAATGGACTTTATGAAAACATCTAATCCTTTATTTATAAGCAAGTAAATACATCCAAAGCTCAGAGGCAGTTCAGTCTCACTGCTATTAGTAACATGCTTATTAGATGGAGTATGTTTCTTTTAATTTTACTTCCAAAAAATATAATTGAATATCTAGAAAACACTAAAAATTTATATAATCATAAATTTCTAGTCTCTTTTCTATCATTCTCACTCATCTATCTAATGCCTACATCTGTCTCTCCCAAGAATGATAAGTATTCTGAGTTCCTTAAGTCCAATTCCAGTTTTCATGCATGTACAAGAAAATACAAATAAAGGACATTCTCATCTCACACTTCAAAGACTATACATGATGTACACTGCTCTCCTGCACCCTACTTTCCTGTTAAACTGTGTTTGTTTGTTTGCTTTTATGAAATATGTCTATATCAGTAAATGGAGATTTTTCATCTTAACATTTTTGGTATACCATTCTACTTTTAAATGTTTCATAGTTTATCTAACTTTTCAGTCAGTCAGTCAGTCAGTTCAGTCGCTCAGTCGTGTCTGACTCTTAGCGACCCCATGAATCACAGCACGCCAGGCCTCTCTGTCCATCACCAACTCCCGGAGTCCACTCAAACTCATGTCCATCGAGTCGGTGATGCCATCCAGCCATCTCATTCTCTGTCGTCGCCTTCTCCTCCCGCCCCCAATCCCTCCCAGCATCAGACTCTTTTCCAGTGAGTCAACTCTTCGCATGAGGTGGCCAAACTATTGGAGTTTCAGCTTTAGCATCAGTCCTTCCAATGAACACCCAGGATTGATCTCCTTTAGAATGGACTGGTTGGATCTCCTTGCAGGTACATTCAAATTTTTGCCTTTCTAAACACTGCTGCAAATGAACGTTTGTAACTGTGTTTGTAACTGATGTGCCAGAATATCTATAAGATAAATTTCCTAGAAGAGATATTAATGGAGCACTATTTATATTTAAATGCATCACCTATATTCTGAAGCAGCTCCATTGAAACATGATTTTTGGTAAAACTCCTATTTCACCAGACCACATCAGTTTGTGGCAAACGCAACCCTCAACACATATATGAAAGAAATCAAAACTCCTTTTCTGTCGTTTACAACAATTACTGATCTGTTTTCTTTATTAGCCTTGTTCCTTCTGTCATGTGCAAAAAGAGCATATGAGTCTCAGGTTGTTCTTGTGACATTTTGCTTTTTCACTTGAGCTTTATTTCCATGCTTCTGTTGTCCTCTACTTCCCCTTGGACTTGCATGCACTTGTCTATTGCAACATTATCTTCATCACTCTAGCCTATGATAGGAAGCATTTCCTTTCTCTCTGTTTATTCCATACAGACAGGTGATATAAACAGTTTATTTTCCCATACTCTTGATCTTGAGGTTTCCAACAGTAAACAATATGTCAAACTAGAGATCACTTCTAACTATATTAATGATTCTTGACTGAAGCCAATGATAGGCTTTCTAAAAACCTAAGCTTCTCCATTATTTATTCTGTACAGGCAGGAGGAGAAGGGTACAACAGAGGACGAGATGATTGGATAACTTCACTGACTCAATGGACATGAGTTTGTGCAAGTTCCAGGAGATGGTGAAGGACAGGGAAGCCTGGCATGCTGCATGCAGTCCATGGGGTCACAAAGAGTTGGACATGACTGAGCAACTAAACAACAACAGAGAACCTGAAGAGGTATAAACACATGTGCACACATCTACACACACACGCACAATCACAAATTTTAAATGTCCTTTTAGTCACACACACAAACACACAAATTTTAATTGTCCTTTTAGTTATCTCTTTTGTCCTTCCTTCACTACAGTTATTAATGAGAGAGCTGTTACAGAGAACTTGTGACTTTTATAAAATAACTTTAACAATATTTTAGCTTATAAGTACCTATAGTAATTTACAGAAAGTATTTATAAAATAAGTGATCCTTCTTGTATTATCCATGATAATTATTATATATTGTTCTAAATTTTATGTTTTACATAGTTACTTCAAAGGGATTTAATTTTTCATAATTATATCTAATGTTGGTTTTGGACTATTTGCATTACAAGAAATAAAAAGTGTTTTACTTTTCAACCTTTATCATGTGATTCATTCTAATTTACTACTGTTTGATTTTATCCTACTTCAAATAACTAAAAATGTAGGCAGCAGCTTGTTTGTTAATGAATGGTTTGCCTATGCTTTAGGAAAACAAAGAGTAAAATAATTTTATTTAAATTGTTGATAGGTCAACACTACTGCACTTGAGTTCATTCTTTAGAATTCACCCACACCTGGAGGCACCTATTTTGCTGGACTTTTTCTTACCTTTTCTGCTCTGCAGAACTATCTTTTAGTTCCTGACATCTGCTAGGATGATAACAAAAAGTAATGGGTTATAATGATTTCATGACAATTATTTTCTTGCTTTGAATATCCATAACATCCATCAATTATATTATCCATATCCATCAAGTACTGCTTATACTCTTTCTTCACTTACATGCTATCTCTGTGGTTTTATGTACAGATCTTACCTCCATAATTAGGTTCTAATGCCTGAGGTTATATAACTGTCTCTATTGCAAGATCTCCTGGAGGAGAGCATGATAATCCACTCCAGTATTCCTCTCTGGAGAATCCCAAGGACAGAGGAAGGCTACAGTCCATGGTGTCACAAAGACTTGGACATGACTGAAGCGACTGAGAACACACACACACACACACACACACACACACACACACACTAATAATGAGTTTGAACATTTCAGACAATATGTCAAGCAACTTAAGGAAAAATTTTCAAAAATCAGTATGGCTTTAATAAGTAAAACCAAAATCTTTATAATCCCTGATTCTTTTGTCTCATTAAAAATTACATAAGCTTAAGAAATCTAAGAGTAATTGCATATTTCAAAAAAAATATGGTTTCTGAGACAAAAAGTACATGTTAGTTTTATAAAATAGTTTCTATAAATCCAAACATGCAAAAAAAGCAGAAAGAGTTTGACCTTCAGAGCCAGACTTTGATTTGAAAATAATAACTAACACTTACCAGTTACTGAACTTTCATATTCTTATCTATAATATAGGAATAATTCCACCATTGTCTAAAGGGTTTAGAGTATTGCAAGGAACAAATGTAATATTTTTAAAATACGACAAATAATGTATATTCAGTAAATGTAACTATCTTATTACAACTAAATCCCATATCTTATGGCTCTCATGCAGGTATAACTATGAGACATATTTCTACTCCCAAACAAACTACACAGGATAAATATCAGGGGCAAGAGAGCTTGCTATTGTCAAGATTAAGACTTCAAGTTTGAAGTCCTGGTTTGAGCATTGGCTCTGCCTAGTTAACATTTTATAAACCTTGCACAAATAATTTGAGGTAAATTTTACTTTTCTGGTTAGTAAAAAGATGATGATAACAGATAATATGCAGTATAGACTTTTGCTAGATCATAAGTCAATATTATTGAACACCTTCTTTAAAGAGCTATAAAATATTATTTTATTATGTATCTGCATTTCTTCATAATATTGACTACACAGATGAATTCAACAGCTGTCTTTTCTTGTAGTTCGTGAGATCCACAGGGCAGAAATCATGCTATATCCCTCCTTTTTATGACTTTTCGAAAAACACAATATTAATTTTTTTTTCTAAAAACTTCCTTGATATTAGTAAGTATACAAACAAAATATGTGGACATTAAAATTAATTTTTGAACAATTATGAGAATAAACACTATATTTTAAATAAAATGTTACCTCTGGCAATGTTCATTTGATTTAGAACTTGAAATAACTTTAATTAAAATATATGTTAGTGATTTTGTTAATATCGTCAAAATATATCACTGATAAAATGAAGTAGAGATTAATTTTCATTACCAATGAACAAGAAGAGCTGCTGGAAAAGAAACTATTGGGAAGAAGTCTAAAAGTCATATTAGATAAGTGCAAAATAGCAAAATTATATTTTAAAAGGAAAAATTTTTTTATAAAATACCATAGCTATTAAAAGATAATTATGTGGAAAGAACTAAACTGATTTACATAAACAAATTTATTTCAATTAAGGATTGCAAATTGGTAATTATATTAAGTCAAAATAAATGTTTATTGAGAGTACATACAATTATAGAAAAAAGAAATAATTCTTTCAAGTCAAAATTCAAGGAAACCAAATAAATTTTAAGAATAAAAAATTAGTATTCAGTTTAGATATTTAGAAATTCATATTTAATCAGGCTTTTCCTACAACTACTTTCATTTTTGTAAAATGTTGTGTATCAGCCCTGGTTTAAAGTATTTATACTCTAGATATGAGTATATTAAAATAGTTAAATATACTATTTTAATAGTATAAAATAAGTTAAATATTATAATATGAGTTTAAATATCAGTAGGGAGTTTTATACACATTGTAATCAGTGAACCACAGGACCCAAAACCAGCTATACTGCAGCATCTAGGACAAGACCAGGGAGTTTACTTCTGTGAGAAAAGTTTTCTAGAGTTTGTGAATAATGGATAATGTTAGTTCTTGGAATTCATCAACCCTACACTTTTAGTAGATTATTTGAAATGTATGGTGTCCTACTAACCATCAGTAAAGGATAATCCTCAAATAAAATTAGTGAAAATAACTATTTCTTCACTTTTTTGAGAAGGAAATGGCAACCCACTCCAGTGTTCTTGCCTGGAGAGTCCCAGGGATAGGGGAGCCTGGTGGGCTGCCGTCTATGGGGTCACACAGAGTCAGACACGACTGAAGTGACTTAGCAGCAAGGGTGGCTCAGTGGTAAAGAATCCAGCTGCAAATTCAAAAGACACAGGTTCAATACTGGGGCAGGAAGATCCCCTGGAGAAGGAAATGACTATCCTCTCCAGTATTCTTGCCTGGGAAATCCTATGGACAGAGGAGCCTGGCAGGCTTTGGTTTGTGGTGTCCCAAAGAGTCACACAAAATTTAGCAACTAAACAACAACAAATGTACGTAATACCAAATGAAAATAATTGAGAAAAATAACGTTATGAAAAAATGTGAAACTACAAATGGTTGTCTATATTACTACAAATACAAAAAATGTTCTGGTGGTCTTCACTAAAATAAATAATTAAAGTTGAACAATTAGGCATTGAGGTGTTACACTGTGGTTGTTGCTGTTGTTCACCCAGTCATATCAGACTCTTTGCAACCCCATGGACTACAGCACGTCAGGCTTCCCTGTCCTTCACCATCTCCCAGAGCTTCTTCAAACTCATGTCCATTGAGTTGATGATGCCTCTAAACATCTCATCTTCTGTCATCCCTTCTCCTCCTGCATCCTCATTCCCACCATCAAGGTCTTTTCCTGTGAGCTGGATCTTCACATCAGGTGGCCAAAGTATTGTAGCTTCAACATCAGTCCTTCCAATGAATATTCCCAGAGGTTATTTATTTATTAATTTATTTTTGGAATGTGTACCTCTCTAAACTTGCTTTTAAACACACAAAAGTAATAATAAATTTCTAAGAAATGATTCTAAATTTTTTGACATGCTTTTAAATAAACAAACAATGAGTAAAAAATATTGTCTATAAGAGTCTGTACTACATATTATTTCAAGCTCTTTTTTAAATTTTATTTTTATTTATTTATTTTTATTGGGGCTAATTATTTTACAATATTATATTGGTTGGTTTTGCCATACTGCCGGGAGCCAGTGAGGGAAATCCTACCCGTGGCAAAGGTCAATTGGGGAAGAGGCCTGACAGGCAAAGGCTAATCAGGACTCGAGGAACCCCCTGGACTTACCCGAGCATCTACCCCAAAGAAAACCGGAGTCTGACTGCCTTACTATCTTACGCCTCTTACCAAGTCCTCTAATACTTACGGGGGCTTCCCCCCAACCACCTTTCTCTGAAAACATTAATTCAGAGCTGTAGTTAAAAAGTTCTCGGCTTAATAGGAGTGTTCCAATCCAAGCCCCTCTGATAGCTTTCTAACTTGCCTGACAAGTTTGTCCGGGCTCTTACAACTATGAACCTGACGTTTACAGCCTCCCAGCCATGCAAGGACAGAAATTCTAATATTCTAAAATACAGGAATCTGTTGAAGAAGTTAAAATCATTAGAATAGTACTAAAAAATATTTCATTGTTGAATCAATGCTTGCTGCAGAGTTTCCATATTTTCTATTGTATCCTTGGAAATATATTAATCACATATAGAGAAAATAAGTAGTAGCCTTTGATTTAACCACATCAGATCTTAAGTTAATAAATTATTTTCTTGTAGCTCACTACACCCTTGCCTTATAGGAATGTAACCTTGTCACGTGTCTTTGGAGAATAGCGCCTGACTTTAGGAAAATCACCTTGAAAGAATATAAGCCTTTTTCTAGCTAGCTAACCTTTGTTAGGAGAGAGGGCCATAAACTGTTAGCAGGCCTCCTGGCCAGAAGATGATGTAAACCACCTAAAACTTTTGTATATCATGAGACATGCCAAAATAAGCCCTGATCCTGATAAGGGTCAAGATTTCTGACCCCGTGTGATTCTGGCATGACTCTATACCCCCCTTTCACTAATTTTTATGTGCACAACTTAGGGTATAAAAGCAGCACTGGAAAATAAAGTTTTGGGCCTTGCTCACTGAACTTTGGTCACCCTGTGTCGTTTTTTCTCACTTTCCATCCTCTTCTCTATTCTCCTTTTTCTGGTTGAGATCCTTGGAGTGCTGGGCCCTTTGCGTTTACTTATCTGCCTGGGCTTCTAAGACCCACTCGAGGGGGTGCTCTGGTGGGGTGCCTCCAGTGATTCAAGAGGGCACCTGCGGCCTAGGAAAACAGAGCAAACCCCGTGCTGGGGTTTTATTGGTTTCCTGTGTAAACCAAGGAATGATCAGCCTCTGTCTCTCTCTCTCTCGCTGAACCGACGCCGTTCAACCCAAGGATACCCTGGGTCCATATCGAGGCAGGTCTCCAGTACCATACATTGACATGAATCCGTCCCGGGTGTACATGAGTTTCCCCTCCCTAACCCCCCTCCCACCTCCCTCCTCCCCTTATCCTCTCTCTGGGTCATCCCCGCATACCAGCCCCAGGCATCCTGTAACATGCATCAACACTGAACTGGCGATTCGTTTCACATGATAATATACATGTTTCAATGCCATTCTTCCAAACTATCCCACCCTCACCCTCTCCCACAGAATCCCAAAGACTGTTCTATACATCTGTGTCTCTTTCGCTGTCTTGTATACAGGGATATCATTTTGCATCTTTCTAATTCCATATATATGCATTAGTATACTGTATTGGTGTTTTTCTTTCTGGCTTACTTCACTCTGTATATTAGGCTCTAGTTTCATCCACCTCATTAGAACTGGTTCAAATGTATTCTTTTTAATGGCTGAGTAATACTCAATTGTGTATATGTACCAAAGCTTTCTTATCCATTCGTCTGCAGATGGACATCTAGGTTGCTTCCATGTCCTGGCTATTATAAACAGTGCTGCAATGAACATTGGAGTACATGTATCTCTTTCAATTCTGGTTTCCTCGGTGTGTATGCCCAGGAGTGCGATTGCTGGATCATATGGCAGATCTGTTTCCAGTTTTTTGAGGAATCTCCACACTGTTCTCCATAGTGGCTGTACTAGTTTGCATTCCCACCAACAATGTAAGAGGGTTCCCTTCTCTCCACACCCTCTCCAGCATTTCTTGCATGTAGACTTTTGGATAGCAGCCATTCTGACTGGTGTGAAATGGTATCTCATTGTGGTTTTGATTTGCATTTCTCTGATTATGAGGGATGTTGAGCATTTTTTCATGTGTTTGTTAGCCATCTTTATGTCTGCTTTGGAGAAATGTCTGTTTAGTTCTTTGGCCCATTTTTTGATTGGGTCACTTATTTTTCTGGAATTGAGCTGCAGGAGCTGCTTGTATATTTTGGAAATTAATCGTTTATCAGTTGCTTCATTTGCTATCATTTTCTCCGATTCTGAAGGCTGCCTTTTCACCTTGCTTATAGTTTCCTTTGCTGTGCAGAAGCTTTTGATTTTAATTATGTCCCATTTGTTTATTTTTGCTTTTATTTCCAATATTCTGGGAGGTGGGTCTTGGAGGATCCTGCTGTGATTTATGTCAGAGAGTGTTTTGCCTATGTTCTCCTCTAGGAGTTTTATAGTTTCTGGTCTTACATTTAGATCTTTAATCCATTTTGAGTTTATTTTTGTGTATAGTGTTAGGAAGTGTTCTAGTTTCATTCTTTTACAAGTGGCTGACCAGTTTTCCCAGCACCACTTATTAAAGAGACTGTCTTTTCTCCATTTTATATTCTTGCCTCCTTTGTCAAAGATAAGGTGTCCATAGGTGCGTGGATTTATCTCTGGGCTTTCTGTTTTGTTCCATTGATCTATATTTCTGTGTTTATGCCAGTACCATACTGTCTTGATGACTATGGCTTTGTAGTAGAGCCTGAAGTCCAGCAGGTTGATTCCCCCAGTTCCATTCTTCTTCCTCAAGATCGCTTTGGCTATTCGAGGTTTTTTGTATTTCCATACAAATTGTGAGAATATTTGTTCTAGTTCTGTGAAAAATATCATTGGTAGCTTGATAGGGATTGCATTGAATGTATAAATTACTTTAGGTAGTATACTCATTTTTACAATATTTATTCTTCCAATCCACGAACACAGTATATTTCTCCATCTATTAGTGTCCTCTTTGATTACTTTCACTAGTGTTTTATAGTTTTCTATGTACAAGTCTTTTGTTTCCTTAGGTAGATATATTCCTAAGTATTTAATTCTTTTCGTGGCAACAGTGAATGGAATAGTTTCTTTAATTTCTCTATTTTCTCATTCCCAGGGTTTATTTCCTTTAGGATTGACAACTTCAATCTCCCTGCAGTCCAAGGGACTCTCGAGTCTTCTCCAACACCACAGTTCAAAAGCATCAGTTCTTCAGGGCTCAAACTTCATGGTCCAACTCTCACATCCACATATGACTACTGGAAAAGCCATAGCTCTGACTAGACGGACATCTGTAATGTCTCTGCTTTTTAATATGTTATCTAAGTTTGCCACAGTTTTTCCTAAAAGAAGCGACAGTCTGTTACTTTTGTGACTGCAATCACCATCCACAGTGATCTTAGAACCCAAGAAAATAAAATCTGTCACTGTTTCCGTTGTTTCCCAATCTATTTGCCATGAAGTGACTGGACCACATGACATGAACTTTTATTTTGAATTTTGAGTTTTAAACTAGCTTTTTCACTCTCCTCTTTCACTTTCTTCAAGAGGCTCTTTAGTTCCTCTTCACTTTCTGCCATAAGAATGGTGCCATCTGCGTATCTAAGGTTGTTGATATTTCTCCCAGAAATCTTGATTCCATCTTTTGCTTCATCCAGCGTGGCATGTTGTATGATGTACTCTGCATCTAAGCTAAATAAACAGGGTGACAATTTACAGCAATGACACACACCTTTCCTAATTTGGAACCAGTCTATTTTTCCATGTTTGGTTCTTAACTGTTGCTTCTTGACCTGCATTCAGGTTTCCTGGAAGGCAGGTTAGGGGATCTGTAATTCCCATCTCTGGAAGAATTTTTCACAGTTTGTTGTGATCCACACAGTCAAAGGCTTTAGTTTAGTCAAGGGAGAAGAAGTACATGCTTTTCTGGAATTCCCTTGCTTTTTCTATGATCCAGCAAATGTTGGCAATTTGATCTCTGCTTCCTCTGCCTTTTCTAAATGAAACTTTTACATCTGCAAGTTCTCAGTTCACATATTTCTGAAGCTTAGCATTGAGGATTTTTAGCATGATCTTGCTAGCATGTGAAATGAATGCAATTGTACGGTAGTTTGAACATTTTATTGGCATTGCCCTTCTTTGGGATTGGAATGAAAACTAACCTTTTCCAGTCCCATTGCCACTGCTGGGTTTTCCAGGTTTTCTGGCATATGGAGTGCAGCACTTTCACAGCAGCATCTTTTAGGATTTGAAATAGCTTAGCTAGAATTCCATCACCTCCACTAGCTTTGTTTGTAGTGATGCTTCCTAAAGCCCAATTGACTTCAGATTCTAGGATGCCTGGCTCTAGGTGAGTGATCACACAATCGTGGTTATCCACATCATTGAAATCTTTCTTGTACAGTTCTTCAGTGTATTCTTGCCACCTCTTATTAACCTCTTCTGCTTCTGTTAGCTCCATACTGTTTCTGTCCTTATCTTGCTTAGCTTTGCATGAAAGTTTCCCTTGGAATCTCTGATTTTCTTGAAGAGACCTCTAAACTTTCCCGTTTTATTTTTCCCCTCTATTTCTTTGCACTATTCACTTAGGAAGGCTTTCTTATTTCTCCATGCTATTCTATGAAACTCTACATTCAGATGAGTATATCTTTCCTTTTCTCCTTTGCGCTTCATTTCTCTTCTTTTCTCAGCTATTTGTAAGGCCTCTTCAGACAATCATTTTGCCTTTCTGCATTTCTTTTTCTTGGGGATGGTTTTGATCACTGCCTCGTGTACAAGGTTACAAACCTCCATCCATAGTTCATCAGGCACTCTATCAGATCTAATCCCTTGAATTTATCTGTCACTTCTACTGTATAACCATTAGATATTTGATTTAGGTCATTCCTGAATGGCCTAATGGTTTTCCCTACTTTATTCAACTTAAGTCTGCAATAAGTTGTTCATGATCTGAGCCACAGTCAGCTCCCAATCTTGTTTATAGAATGTCTCCATCTTTGGCTGCAAAGAATATAATCAATCTGATTTTGGTATTGGCCATCTGTTGATGTCCATGTGTAGAGCTGCCTCTTGAGTTGTTGCAAGAGGGTGTTGACTATGACCAGTGTGTTCTCTTGGCAAAACTCTTTTAGCCTTTACCCTGCTTCATTTTGTACTCCAAGACCAAACTTGCCCATTACTCCAGGTATCTCTTGACTTCCTACTTTTGCATTCCAGGCCCCTATGATGAAAAGGACAAATTTTTTCAGTGTTAGTTCTAGAAGGTCTTGAAAGTCTTCATAGAACTGTTCAACTTCAGCCTCGTCAGGACTACTAGTTGGGGTACATACTTGGATTACTGTGATATTGAATGTTTTGCCTGGGAATCGAACTGAGATCATTCTTTTGTTTTTGAGATTGTACCCAAGGACTGCATCTCGGACTCTTTTTTTCACTATAAGGGCTACTCCATTTCTTCTAATAGATTCTGCCCACAGTAGTAGATATAATGATCATCTGAGTTAAATTCACCCATTCCCATCCATTTTAGCTCACTTATTCCTAAAATGTCAGTGTCCACTCTTGCCATCTCCTGCTTGGCCATTTCCAATTTACCTTGATTCATGGACCTAACATTCCAGATTCCTATGCAATATTGCTCTTTATAGCATCAGACTTTATTTTAACCACAAGATACATCTACAACTGGGCATTGTTTCTGCTTTGGCTTAAACTTTTCTTTCCTCTGGACCTATTTTTCTACTCTTCTCTAGGGGCATACTGGACATCTACTGACCTGGGAAGTTAATCTTTCAGTGTCATAACTACCAGGGAATTTGACTTTAAAGGCCAGTGGGATTTGACTACAGAACTTCTAAAGGACTGGGGATAGTTACTCTTACAAAAACTGTTCACACCAGGACCCAGGAGAAAGGAGCAGTGACCCCAAAAGAGACTGAGCCAGACTTGCCTGAGTGTTTGGGAGTCTCGGGCAGAGATGTGAGTAAACAGTGCCCTGCTGCGGGGGGAGGGACTCTAACTGCAGTAGTCCTGGGTGGCATGCCAGTATAAGTTCTTTTGGAGGGAACACAGACCCACATACCAAGGAAGGAACACAGCCCCACCCATAAGCAGAAAATTGGATTAAAGATTTACTGATCATGGCCTTGCCCACTGGTGCAAGACCCAGTTCTCCCCACAGCCAGTACCTTCCATCAGGAAGCTTCCACAAGCCTCTTATCCTCATCCATCAGAGGGCAGACAGAATGAAAACCACAATCACAGAAAACTAATCAAACCAATTATATGGATCACAGCCTTGTCCAATTCAATTAAATTATGAACCATGTTGTGTAGGACCACCCAAGATGGATGGGTCATGGTAGAGAGTTCAGACAAAATGAGTTTCACTGGAGAAGGGAATGACAAATCATTCAGCATTCCTGCCTTGAGAACCCCATGAAAATACAGTATAAAAAACATAAAACAACATTTTTGTTGCTACTTTTTAGTCACTAAGTTGTGTCTGTCTCTCTGAAACCCGTGGGGTATAGCCCACCAGGTTCCTCTGTCCATGGGATTTCCCAGGCAAGAATACTAGAGTGGGTCGCCATTTTCTTCTCCAGGGGATCTTCCTGACCCAGGGATTGAATCCATGTCTCCTTGCTGGCAGGCAGATTCTTTACTACTGACCCACTTTAGCAGATAATATAAAAGAGATCATTAAAAAGAACACATCTGCATCAGTTCTAATGAGGTGGATGAAACTGGAGGCTATTATACAGAGTGAAGTTTAAGTCAGAAAGGAAAACACCAATACAGTATAGTAACACATATATATGGAATTCTAAAAGATGGTAATGATGACCCTATATGCAAGACAGCAAAAGAGACGCAGATAAAAAGAACAAGCTTGGATTCAGTGGGAGAAGGCGAGGGTGGGATAATTTGAGAGAATAACATTGAAACATGCATATTACCATATGCGAAACAGATCACCAGTTCAAGTTCGATGCATGAAACAGGACACTCATAGCCGGTGCACTGGGACAACCCTGAGGGATGGGATGGGGAGGGAGTTACGAGGGGGTTCATGATGGGGGACATATGCACACCCATGTTTGATTCATGTCAATGTGTGGCAAAACCAGTACAATATTGTAAACTAATTAGCCTCCAAATGAAATTAATTTGGGGCTGGTGCGCTGGGATGAACCAGAGGGATAGGATGGGAAGGGAGGTGGGAGGGGTTCAAGATGGGGAACACATGTACACCCGGGGCAGATTCATGTCACTGTATGGCAAAACCAATACAATAATGTAAAATAATTAGCCTCAAATTAAAATAAATAAATTTAAAAAAGAGAGAGAGATCAGCAGTTTTCCATTGGTTCACTGAGCAACTCTGGACAAACCAAATCACCTTTTATGCCTTGACTTCCTAATGTTTGAAAACAAAGTGAATGACATAGATAAACTCAAATTGATATTATTCCAAATGACTAACACTATTTATAGAAGTGTATCTAACCAGGAAGACATTTCATCAGATCACCAGATTTTAACATGAAAATTTCAAAAGAAATAATATCCATATATTTTTATTCTGGCTGATATTTACTCAGTTGGCAAATAGTCTTTGTTTCGTCAAATGGTTCATTACATTCGAAAGATAAATGTTTTCCAGATAGTTTCTTCTAGTTTGGGAATTATTATATCTATCTACAATTTTGAATACAGGTCAGTCAGTCAGACAGTTCAGTCGCTCAGTGGTGTCCGACTATTTGCAACCCGATGAATCACAGCATGCCAGGCCTCTCTGTCCATCACCAACTCCCGGAGTTCACTTAAACCCATGTCCACAGAGTCGGTGATGCCATCCAACCATCTTATTCTCTGTAGTCCCTTTCTCCTCCTGCCCCCAATCCCTCCCAGCATCAGAGTCTTTTCCAGTGAGTCAACTCGTCGCATGAGGTGGCCAAAGTATTGGAATTTCAGCTTCAGCATCAGTCCTTCCAATGAACACCCAAGATTGATCTCCTCTAGAATGGACTGGTTTGATCTCCTTGCAGTCCAAGGGACTCTCAAGAGTCTACTCCAGTACCACAGTTCAAAAGCATCAATTCTTCAGCGATCAGCTTTCTTCACAGTCCAATTCTCACATCCATACATGACCAGTGGAAAAAACATAGCCTTGATTAGACAGACCTTTGTTGGCAAAGTAATGTCTCTGCATTTTAACATGCTATCTAGGTTGGTCATAACTTTCTTTTCAAGGAGGAAGCGTCTTTTAATTTCATGGCTGCAAGCAGCATCTGCAGTGATTTTGGAGCCCCCCCCCCAAAAAAAATCTGACACTGTTTCCACTGCTTCCCCATCTATTTCCCAAGAAGTAATGGGACCAGATGCCATGATCTTAGTTTTCTGAATGTTGAGCTTCAAGCCAACATTTTCACTCTCCTCTTTCACTTTCATCAAGAGGCTTTTGAGTTCCTCTTCACTTTCTGCCATAAGGGTACTGGCATCTGCATATCTGAGGTTACTGATATTTCTCCCCACAATCTTGATTTCAGCTTGTGCTTCTTCCAGCCCAGCGTTCCACATGATGTACTCTGCATACAAGTTAAATAAGCAGGGTGACAATATACAGCCTTGACGTACTCCTTTTCCTATTTGGAACCAGTCTGTTGTTCCATGTCCAGTTCTAACTGTTGCTTCCTGACCTGCATACAGGTTTCTCAGGAGGCAGGTCAGGTGGTCTGGTATTCCAATCCCTTTCAGAATATTCCACAGTTTACTGTGATCCACACAGTCAAAGGCTTTGGCATAGTCAATGAAGCAGAAATAGATGTTTTTCTGAAACTCTCTTGCTTTCTCCATGATCCAGCAGATGTTGGCAATTTGATCTCTGGTGCCTCTGCCTTTTCTAAAACCTGCTTGAACATCTGGGAGTTCACGGTTTACATATTGCTGAAGCCTGGCTTGGATTATTTTGAGCATGACTTTACTAGTGTGAGAGATGAGTGCAATTGTGTGGTATTTGAGCATTCTTTGGCATTCCCTTTCTTTGGGAGTGGAATGAAGACTGACCTTTTCCAGTCCTGTGGCCACTGCTGAGTTTTCCAAATTTCCTGGCATATTGAGTGCAGCACTTTCACAGCATCATCTTTCAGGATTTGAAAGAGCTCAATTGGAATTCCATCACCTCCACTAGCTTTGTTCATAGTGATGCTCTCTAAGGCCCACTTGACTTCACATTCCAAGATGTCTGGCTCCAGGTGAGTGATCACGCCATCGTGATTATCTTTGTCATGAAGATCTTCTTTGTACAGTTCTTCTGTGTGTTCTTGCCACCTCTTCTTAATATCTTCTGCTTCTCTTAGGTCCATACCATTTCTGTCCTTTATCGAGCCCATCTTTGACGAAATGTTCCCTTGATATCTCTAATTTTCTTAAAAAGATCTCTTGTTTTTCCTATTCTGTTGTTTTCCTCTATTTCTTTGCATTGATCGCTGAGGAAGGCTTTCTTATCTCTCCTTGCTATTCTTTGGAACTCTGCATTCAGATGCTTATATCTTTGCTTTTCTCCTTTGCTTGTCACTTCTCTTCTTTTCACAGCTATTTGTAAGGCCTCCTCAGACAGCCATTTTGCTTTTTTGCATTTCTTTTCCTTGGGGATTGTTTTGGTCCCTGTCTCCTGTACAATGTCATGAACCTCCGTGAACACAGGTACTAAATTCAATTAATTCAATTATGCTGTCTCATGAAATATCCTATGAATTTGTCTCATATGCATTAACTGTCAAGTTGTAGATGCACTTTGCAAAAATAAAAACTTAAATATTACTGAATTCTGACGATGCAGAGTACATAAAACTGTCCCAAAATGGGGATAATCCATGGTCCAGACTGCTACTATTTGCTGTTAAATATATAGATGAATAAGAGAGACAAAAATCTATATCTATTCAACGAATCCCCATGGATAAAAATGATAAACATCTCTCATGTTTTGACACAAAAATAGTATTATGAAACAGGAGCAGTATTGTGGCTGTCTTTAAATTCTTTAAATTTAAACAATGTGTTATTTGTTGAAACCTATCACAAATTTTATAAAAAGAGAGAATATGACCCAGGAATTAGTTGAATAAAATAATAACAACTGTGCAGTTAAAAATTTTAAACATGGAGATAAATGAAGGAGAAAATTACATAGGACAGATATATCCCTACATAATTAAATGCAGATCACATATGTTTAGAACACATATGTGTTCTAGAGTTCTTTTTTTTATGGGTAGAAGTTTATTTTTATTTTTTTATTTAATAAATGGTACAAAGCACAATGCCAAAAACATTAACAGTTAAAATTTCACCAAATGAAAAATACTATAGAATACGCAGTTGTAAAAAGCTACATTAAGTTATTTTACAACTGCCTCAAGCTGCAAAATGAAAAAAAACCCAATGCCATACCTAAGTTATCCCTCTCTCAAAATAATGCCACTTATGTTATAAACCATGAGCACCCCATCAAAAGACGGGAACTGCTTTTGTTAATTCATTTATATATATATATATATGACTGTATCACTTTGCTATACTTTGTTTCAGGTGTATAGCAAAGTGTTCTAGAGTTCTAAATTCAGTAAAAACTGATTTATGCTGATTACACATAGGTTGAGTGAAATGAGGTTTCGGAAATAAAAATTCAGAAAAAGTAATTACCACTGGTGTGATCATGGAAGTTTCAAGACCAGTCAGTCATTCTTACTTTCCCTATTTTCAAATTCATTATATATGTTTGTGCTTGTATTTTCACTTTTAGCATATGAGAATTTTTGTTGTTTTTCTGTCACCCAGTCATGTCCAATTCTTTGTGACCCCATGGACTGCAGCACACAGTCCATGTCCCTCCATGTCCCCCCATGTCCCTCACCATCTCCTAAAGTTTCCCAAAGTTCATGTCTTTTGTATTAGTGATGTTATCCAGCCATCTCATCCTCTGACTCCCTTTTCTCCTTCTGCCCTTGTTTTTAAAAGGACAAAAAGATATGAGGGTTATCACTCCTCTTTACTATATTTTGTTCCTTCATTATTCTCATTTACTTACTAACATTCAGTCATTATCTAACCATTCATTTGCATATTTCCATCCATTCTTTATTCTTTTGTTTACATGCTGAGGACTTGGGCTTTGCCTCCATTGTTGATCTTATTCCTCCTTTTTCACATTTCCTTTGCTCACAGAAATTCCCTGTTCCACTACTGTTCTGTCCACACACCTATGTGTATTTTTGCAGATATTAGGTTGTGCAGTATAATGTGTCACAATAAGATCAGAAGAGGAAGGAATAATGATGTCACCAGGTGAATGAGGAAGATCTAGATTTAGAGAAGTTAGGTCTTAATTTCTTCAACAAAAGTATCAGAAAGTATCATTTTGATACTCAGCCATAAAAGAATGCAATTCTGCTATTTACAACAACATGAGTGGACATAGAGACTATTTTGCTCAGTGAAATAAATGAGAAAGAGAAAGACAAACACTGTTATCACGTTATATGAAATCTAAAAAATAAAGGAATGTATATAACAAAACAGAAATTGACTCAGATATAGAGACCAAATTAGTGGCTATAAATGGGGAGAGAAAAATGGAAGGGGCAAGATAGGGTTATGGGGTTAAGAAATATTAACTAAATACTATGTATAAAATAAACAAGTATCAAGAATATATTGTACAGCAAAGAGATATATACCCATTATTTTATAATAACTTTAAAGGAATGAATCTATGAAAATATTAAATCACTATGTTAAATGGCTGAAATAATACTGAAATCAACTATACTTCAATAAAAAGAATAAGGGTTAAGCAAAAAAGAAAGTATAATTCTGAGAACTGACTCTATTGATGTTTTCCTTAGCACCAGCTGTACTAAGTTACAGACAATATTTCAAGATTTCAGACTTCAATGAAGAAAATATTTTCATATAACCATGTGTTGCACTGAGGCACTTAATGTGCTCACTTTTCCTATTCATATTACACTGTGTTCTTCGTATCAAAAAACAGAGTAGGTCATTTACATAAATTTGTAAGTAACTTTAAAAGAAGAGTTCTTTACAACTTCTTGTTCCCATAATTACAATTTCTTACAGTTTCTACTATGGTTTAAAACTCTAATGGAAAATTATAGCTCTGTTGATACTTCTGTCTTATCCTTTAACTGAACTTTAGCTGAAGAACTTAGATTTAATCACACACTACATTTCAAGCCAATGGGGCCTGAAAGAAGAACTGTGCAATCTGGCACTAAAAGGATTAAGAACTATGCCATTACTGGCTTGTCAAAACATTGTTTAAATAAAATCATCAATCAAAAGGGCTAAAAGTACACAGATGCATGATGACAACACTCTTAATGTTTTGTTGCTGCTTATCAGATGAATAATAGCAGTATGTATACAATGAAACATTTTGATCAGTGTTAAAAAAACCAATAAATCTGACATTTTTAAAATCTGATTAGGAAAACTATCAAGACTATAGGTAAATTCCTTGAAAATATATTTCAAAGATGCAGTTATTGAAAATAAGTTCATTAAAATATGGCATTTGATATAAAATAATTTTATATCTCATTTTAAGATTTTTACAAGGCATTTTCAGGGTAATTACAATATCTTAACAATGTCATCTGTTTTAAAATGAATATATATATATATATATCTGTATGTGTGTGTTCAAGTGAAAGTTTTCCTTGGTATATTACTAAATGTATCCTTTAATTATGTAAATAAAAATATCTGTTAAGTCAAAATTACAAATAGCTGAGAAAAGAAGAGACAAGAAGAGAAGGGCAAATGAGAAAAGGAAAGATATACCCAACTGAATGCAGAGTTCCAGAGACTAGCAAGGAGTTATCAGAAAGTCTTCTTAAGTGAAGAATGCAAAGAAATAGAGGAAAACAATAGAATGGGAAAGACTAGAGATTTCTTCAGGAAAATTAGAGATACCAATGGAACATTTCATGCAAAGATGGGCTCAATAAAGGACAGAAATGGTATGGAACTAACAGAAGCAGAAGATATTAAGAAGAGGTGGCAACAATACACAGAAGACCTATACAAAGAAGATCTACATGGCTGAGATAACCATGTTGTTGTGATCACTCACCTAGAGCCAGACGTCCTGGAATGAGAAGTCAAGTGGGTCTGTAAGAAGCATCACCATGAACAAAGCTAGCAGAGGTGATGGAATTCTAGCTGAGCTATTTCAAATCCTGAAAGATGCTGCTGTGAAAGTGCCGTACTCAATATGACAGCAAATTTGGAAAACTCAGCAGTGGTCACAAGATTTGAAAAGGTGAGTTTTCATTCTAATAACAAAGAAGGGCAATGTCAAGGAATGTTCTAACTACCTTACAATTGCATACATTTGACATGCTAGCAAGGTCATGCTCAAAACCCCCCAAGCAAGGCTTCAACAGTATATGAACTGAGAACTTCCAGATGTTCAAGCTGGATTTCGAAAAGGCAGAGGAGCCAGAGATCAAATAGTCAATATACACTGGACAATAGAAAAAGCAAGAGAATTCAAGAAAAATATCTACTTCTGCTTTATTGACTATGCCAAAGCCTTTGACTGTGTGGATCAAAACAAACTGTGGAAAATTCTTAAAAAAATGGGAATAGCAGACCACCTGACTTGCCTCCTGAGAAACCTGCATGAAGGTCAAGAATCAACAGTTAAGAACTGAACATGGAACAACAGACTGGTTCAAAAATGGGAAAGGAGTATGTCAAGGCTGTATATTGTCACCTTGCTTATTTAACTTATATGCAAAAACATCATACAAAATGCCAGGCTGGAAGAAGCAAAAGGTAGAATCAAGATTGCCAGGAGAAATATCAATAACACCAGATATGCAGATAACACCACCCTTATGGCAAAAAGCAAAGAGGAACTAAAGAGCCTCTTGATGAAAGTGAAAGAGGAGAGTGAAAAGGCTGGCTTAAAACTCAACATTCAAAAAACAAAGATCATGGCCTCTGGTCTCGCCACTTCATGGCAAATAGATGGGAAAAATGGAAACAGTGACAGTTTTATTCTCTTGGGCTCCAAAGTCACTGTAGATGTTGACTGCAGCCACAAAATTAACAGACCACTGCTCCTTGTAAGGAAATTATGACCAACCTAGACAGCATATTAAAAAGCAGAGACATCAGTTTTCTGATAAAAGTCCATACAGTCAAAGCTATGGTTTTCCCAGTAGTCATGCACTGATGTGAGAGTTGAACCATAAAGAAGGCTTTTGAACTGTGATGCTTTTGAATTGATGTTGGAATTGATGCTTTTGAACTGTGATGTTGGAAACTTTTGAGAGATCCTTGGAATGCAAGAAGATCAAAGCAGTCAATCCTAAAGAAAATCAATCCTGAATATTCATCGGAAGGACTGATGCAGAAACTGAAGCTCCAATACTTTGGTCACCTGATGAAAAGAGCTGACTCATTGGAAAAGACCCTTGTGGTGGAAAAGATTGAGGGCAAGAGAAGATAGGGGTCAACAGAGGACGAGATGGTTGGATGGCATCACTGACTCAATGGACGTGAGTTTGAGCAAACTCAGGGAAATAGTGAAGTACAGGGAAGCCTGGCATGCTTCAGTCCATGGGTTCGCAAAGAATCGGATATGAGTTAACAATAGAATACCAACAAGAACCCTAAATTAAAACCATACTTAAAATTATGAAAGGATGCAACAATTAAAATTACAAGACTTACATGATCATATTACAATGAATTTTAACTCCATGTTATAGTTATCAATATTTTGTGGGTTTAGTATTCATGTGTCTCTAATTTTTATACAAGAACTATACATTTACATGGAATTTGTTCTACACCTTAAAAAAAGTACAAACATTAAGAGAGAAATCTTTTAAGCTTACATGCATGATTCTATGGATTGCCTACACAAATGATGTAGGAAAGATAATGATATAGATGAATATGACTGGCACTAACTTTAAAGCAAATGTCACTAAAAATAGTTTTCAATAATGGAAGATAGGAGAGACAGCAGGAAAAACTCAGGTGAAATAGTATTCCCCAAATGTACACAGTTCTTTTCCGTTAGCTATAAAGGAAATGTTACTGATAAAAATGACAATATTTGAATAATGCCTATAGTTTCAATAAGTATTATGAGTGTTAATCGCTTAGTCGTGTCCGACTCTTTACAACCCCATGGACTGTAGCTTGTCAGGCTCTTCTGTTCATGGAATTCTCCAGGTAAGAATACTGGAGTGCATTGCCATTTCCTTCTCCAGGGTATCTTTCCAATCCAGCAATCAAACCCAGGTATCTTGCATTGCAGGCAGATTCTTTACTTTCTGAGTCATCAGGGAAGTATGGTGTCAGAATTAATGTTCTAATTGGTAACTACCGCAGCTATGTAAATTGATAAGAGATTACTTTTGTATTTTCTGGAAATGAACACTGAAATATCTGGAATTAAACAGTTATCATGTATGCAATTTATGCTATACGGTTCACAGTAAAACATGTGATTTTTAAAAAGGAAAAATTTTAAAGAGATGACAAATGCTCAGGCTTTGCAAGTGAGGCATACCATAGGTCAAACAACATAAATTTGCAATGACTGAAGGCATATTGAATCCTATTGGTATTTATCAGTGTTATGTTTTCATAAAACAGAATAAAGTTTCTCACACACACGCAAAAAAAAAAATTAAGGATTTTTCAAAAAACAGAGTGAAGACAAAGAACCACGACAGATTTTCATGGCCTGAGGGAGGGTTGTTTTTTTTCAAATGACTATTTCAGAATCTATTTCAGCAGCAGACAGCAGTGTGAGAATCTTTTCAAAAACACCAGGAAAATACTGTAATGGGAGAGAGTATGCTAGTCTTCTACAGCAAAGCTACCAGTGGCAACTCCACTCGGTATTATGCTTCAATCCTCCAACAGAAAGAAGGGAAGCACAGAAAAGGGGTTGTACCTAAAAAGTTGGTAGATAGAGGATAAAAATGGGTACAGAGACAATACATATTACTTGAGGACATATTTGTAATCCATTCAGTCTTCTCTTTATCAGTAATTCTAATATTTTGCTTTTATATATAAAGGTCAAAAGAACTAGAGGTTTTTAGGGCAAAGCCCCAGGAAGCAGTTATAAATGGTAAATGATTATTATAAACTTCAGTATTTATTATTTTAAAGAGTTTGAAGAGTAGTCATAAGAGTTACACTATTATTTACTACTAATATGGCTAATAAAGGACAGAAATGGTATGGACCTAACAGAAGCAGAAGATATTAAGAAGAGGTGGCAGGAATACACAGAAGAACTGTACAAAAAAGATCTTCACGACCAAGATAGTCACAATAACGTGATCACTGACCTAGAGCCAGACATCTTGGAATGTGAAGTCAAGTGGGCCTTAGAAAGCATCACTACGAACAAAGCTAGTGGAGGTGATGGAATTCCAGTTGAGCTATTTCAAGTCTTGAAAGATGATGCTGTGAAAGTGCTGCACTCAATATGCCAGCAGATTTGGAAAACTCAGCAGTGGCCACAGGACTGGAAGAGGTCAGTCTTCATTCCAATCCCAAAGAAAGGCAATGGCAAAGAATACTCAAACTACCACACAATTGCACTCATCTCACACGCTAGTAAGGTCATGCACAAAATTCTCCAAGCCAGGCTTCAGCAGTATGTAAACCGTGAACTCCCAGAATTTCAAGCAGGTTTTAGAAAAGGCAGAGGCACCAGAGATCAAATTGCCAACATCCGCTGGATCATGGAGAAAGCAAGAGAGTTCCAGAAAAACATCTATTTCTGCTTCATTGACTATGCCAAAGCCTTTGACTGTGTCGATCACAATAAACTGTGGAATATTCTGAAAGAGATGGGAATCCCAGACCACCTGACCTGCCTCTTGAGAAACTTGTATGCAGGTCAGTAAGCAACAGTTAGAACTGGACATGGAACAACAGACTGGTTCCAAATAGGAAAAGGTGTACGTCAAGGTTGTATATTGTCACCCTGCTTATTTAACTTATATGCAAAGTACATCATGAGGAACGCTGGGCTGGAAGAAGCACAAGCTGGAATCAAGATTGCTGGGAGAAATATTAGTAACCTCAGATATGCAGATGACACTACCCTTATGGCAGAAAGTGAAAAGGAACTCAAAAGCCTCTTGATGAAAGTGAAAGAGGAGAGTGAAAAGGTTGGCTTGAAGCTCAACATTCAGAAAACAAAGATCATGGCATCTGGTCCCATCACTTCATGGGAAATAGATGGAAAAACAGTAGAAACTGTCAGACTTTATTTTTTTGGGCTCCAAAATCACTGCAGATGCTGATTGCAGCCATGAAATTAAAAGACGCTTGCTCCTTGGAAGGAAAGTTATGACCAACCTTGATAGTATATTAAAAAGCAGAGACATTACTTTGCCAACCAAGGTCCGTCTAGTCAAGGCAATGGTTTTTCCGTGGTCATGTATGGATGTGAGAGTTGGACTGTGAAGAAAGCTGATCGCCAAAGAATCGATGCTTTTGAACTGTGGTGTTGGAGAAGACTCTTGAGAGTCCCTTATACTTCAAGGAGATCCAACCAGTCCATTCTAAGGGAGATCAATCCTGGGTGTTCATTGGAGGGACGGATGCTAAAGCTGAAACTGCAATACTTTGGCCACCTCATGCGGCAAGTTGACTCACTGGAAAAGACTCTGATGCTGGGAAAGGTTGGGGGCGGGAGGAGAAGGGGACGACGGAGAATGAGATGGCTGGATGGCATCACCGACTCTGTGGACATGAGTTTGAGTGTACTCCGGGAGTTGGTGATGGACAGGGAGGCCTGGCGTGCTGTGATTCATGGGGTCGCGGAGAGTCAGACATGACTGAGCGACTGAACTGAACTGAATATTGCTAATATTATTTCATATTTATACTCACTTTTTTACATACATTATAGATTTATTACCTAACATAATTTAATGAGGTATATACTGATACTTTCATTTAAAGTAAAATTAATCACAAAGTATAAATTGGTCAAGATTACATAGCTAGCAAGTAAAATGATTGGCAGTTTAACTTCAGAGCTCACTTCTCTATGAAACAGTTGGATGAAAATAGGTAAAATCACAATGTATAAAAGGTTTCAAATTTTATTCCATATCAGTTCATTTGAGTCTCTCTTTGCAACCCCATGGAATGCAGAATGCCATGATTCCCTGTCCATCACCAACTCCCAGAGCTTGTTCAAACTAGTGTTCATCAAGTCGGTGATGCCATCCAACCATCTCAACCTGTCGTATCCTTCTCCTCATGCCTTCAATCTTTCCCAGCATCAGGGTCTATTCCAATTAGTCTGTTCTTTGCATCAGGTGACCAAAGTATTGGAGTTTCAGCTTCAGTAACAGTCCTTCAATGAATATTCCCGACTGATTTTCTTTAGGAGTTACTGGTTTGATCTCCTTGCAGTCCAAGGGACTCTCAAGAGTCTTCTCCAAAACCATAGTTCAAAAGCATCAATTCTTCAGCACTCAGCTTTCTTTATAGTCCAACTGTCACAACCATACATGATACTGGAAAACCATAGCTTTGACCAGATGGACCTTTGTCGGCAAAGTAATGTCTCTGCTCTTTAATATGCTACCTAGGTTGGTCATAGCTTTTCTTTCAAGGAGTAAGCGTCTTTTAATTTCATGGCTGCAGTCACTACCTGCAGTGATTTTGGAGTCCCCCAAAATAAAGTCTGTCACTCTTTCCATTGTTTCCCCATCTATTTGCCATGAAGTGATGGGACTGGATGCCATGATCTTAGTTTTCTGAATGTTGAGTTTTAAGCCAGCCTTTTCACTCTCTTCTTTCACTTTCATCAAGAGGCTCTTTAGTTCTTCTTCCCTTTCTGCCATAAGGGTGGTATCATCTGCATATCTGAGTTTAATGATATTTCTCCCAGCAATCTTGATTCCAGCTTCTGCTTCATCCAACCCAGAATTCCTTGTGATGTACTCTGCATATAAGTTAAATAAACAGTGTGACATTTTACAGCCTTGACTGACTCCTTTCCCAATTTGGAACCAGTCCATTGTTCCATGTCCAATTCTAACTGTTGCTTCTTGACCTGCATACAGATTTCTCAGGAGGCAGGTCAGGTGGTCTGGTATTCCCATCTCCTGAAGAATTTTCCACAGTTTGTTTAAACTGTTTGTCCACACAAAGGCTTTGGCATAGTCAATAAAACAGAAATAGGTTTAAGAGTATACATAGTAGGTGCTCAACAAATTTATTGAATGAGTGAGTGAATGGAAAAACTGCTTGGGAGAGTTGAAAGTGAGTAGGAAGTCTCCTCAATTTCTACTTTTGTCACAAACCACATTTGGTTGTAAATAGCCAAATGGCAACCCACTCCAGTGTTCTTGCCTGGAGAATCCCAGGGACAGGGGAGCCTGGTGGGCTTCTGTCTATGGGGTCACACAGAGTCGGACACGACTGAAGTGACTTAGCAGCAGCAGCCCTTTCTCTGGCAATGGCAACACACACCAGTGTTCTTGCCTGGAGAATCCCAGGGACAGGGGAGCCTGGTGGGCTGCCATCTATGGGGTCGCACAGATTCAAGACACGACTGAAGTGACTTAGCAGCAGTAAGTGTTTTTCTGGAACTCTCTTGCTTTTTCGATGGTCCAACAGATGCTGGCAATTCGATCTCTGCCTTCTCTGCCTTTTCTAAATCCAGCTTGAACATCTGAAAGTTCACTGTTCATGTACTGTTGAAGCCTAGCTTGGAGAATGTTGAGCATTTCTTTGGTAGTGTGTGAGATGAGTGGAATTGTGTGGTAGTTTGAACATCCTTTGGCATTGCCCTGCTTTGGGATTGGAATGAAAGTTGACCTTTTCCAATCCTTTGGCCACTGCTAAGTTTTCCAAATTTGCAGGCATATTGAGTGCAGCACTTTCTCAGCATCATATTTTAGGATTTGAAATAGTTCAACTGAAATTACTTCACCTCCACTAGCTTTGTTCATGGTGATGCTTCTTACAGACCCATTTGACTTCTCATTCTAGGATGACTGGCTCTAGGTGAGTGATCACAACAACATGGTTATCTCAGCCATGAAGATCTTCTTTGTATAGGTCTTCTGTGTATTGTTGCCACCTCTTCTTAATATCTTCTGCTTCTGTTAGTTCCATACCATTTCTGTCCTTTATTGAGCCCATCTTTGCATGAAATGTTCCATTGGTATCTCTAATTTTCCTGAAGAAATCTCTAGTCTTTCCCATTCTATTGTTTTCCTCTATTTCTTTGCATTCTTCACTTAAGAAGACTTTCTGATAACTCCTTGCTAGTCTCTGGAACTCTGCATTCAGTTGGGTATATCTTTCCTTTTCTCATTTTCCCTTCTCTTCTCGTCTCTTCTTTTCTCAGCTATTTGTAAGGCCTCCTCAGACAACCATTTTGCCTTATTTCTTTTTCTTGGGGATGGTCTTGATCCCTGTCTCCTGTACAATGTCATGAACCTGGTTCATGGTTCTTCAAGCACTCTATCAGATCTAATCCCTAGAATCTATTTGTCACTTCCACTGTATAATCGTAAGGGATTTGATTTAGGTCACACCTGAATGGTCTAGTGGTTTTCTCTACTTTCTTCAATTTAAGTCTGAATTTGGCAATAAGGAGTTCATGATCTGAGCTATAGTCAGCTCCCAGTCTTATTTTTACTGAATGTATACAACTTTTCCATCTTTGGCAGCACGAATATAATCAATCTGGTTTCAGTACTGACCATCTGGTGATGTCCATGTGTAGAGTCTTATCTTGTGATATTCCATATAGTGACTGATTAATAATCATTATGGGTCACTATTTCTAATATAACTCTTAGGGTATCCAATGTTCCTTGACATTAAATTACATAATTTTTGTGAGTTTACAATTTCAAAAATTATTTGAATATTTCTTCAGTTAGCAATAAGGAAAAAGCTTTTTATTAATAAAGAAAATGTTATGTGACAGGGTAAAAACTGAACCCCCAAAACTTCTGGTTGATTTTATTCATTCACAAATTTTATTCACTGCCTGTTTTATCCCAGGTACTGTTTTTTGTACCAGACAGGCATGATTTGTTTTTGTTGTTTAGTCACTAAGTCCTGTCTGACTGACTCTTTGCGACCCCATGGACTGTTCCCCACCAGGCTCCTCTGTCCATGGGACTTCCCAGGCAAACACCCTGGAAGGGGTTGCCATTTCCTTCTCTTGGGGATCTTCCCAAGCCAGGGATGGAACTCACGTCTCCTGTATTGGCAAGGTTGCTGCTGCTAAGTCACTTCAGTCGTGTCCGACTCTGTGTGACCCCATAGGCGGAAGCCCACCAGGCTACCCCTTCCCTGGGATTCTCCAGGCAAGAACACTGGAGTGGGTTGCCATTTCCTTCTCCATTGGCAAGGTTGCTGCTGCTGCTGCTAAGTCACTTCAGTCGTGTCCGACTCTGTGTGACCCCATAGACGGAAGCCCACCAGGCTCCCCCGTCCCTGGGATTCTCCAGGCAAGAACACTGGAGTGGGTTGCCATTTCCTTCTCCAATGTGTGAAAGTGAAAAGTGAAAGTGAAGTCGCTCAGTCGTGTCCGACCCTTAGCGACCCCACGCCAATCAAAAAATGGGCCAAAGAACTAAACAGACATTTCTCCAAAGAAGACATAAAGATGGCTAACAAACACATGAAAAAATGCTCAACATCCCTCATAATCAGAGAAATGCAAATCAAAACCACAATGAGATACCATTTCACACCAGTCAGAATGGCTGCTATCCAAAAGTCTACACGCAAGAAATGCTGGAGAGGGTGTGGAGAGAAGGGAACCCTCTTACACTGTTGGTGGGAATGCAAACTAGTACAGCCACTATGGAGAACAGTGTGGAGATTCCTTAAAAAACTGGAAACAGAACTGCCATATGATCCAGCAATCGCACTCCTGGGCATACACACCGAGGAAACCAGAATTGAAAGAGACAAATGTACTCCAATGTTCATTGCAGCACTGTTTATAATAGCGAGGACATGGAAGCAACCTAGATGTCCATCTGCAGATGAATGGATAAGAAAGCTTTGGTACATATACACAATGGAGTATTACTCAGCCATTAAAAAGAATGCATTTGAATCAGTTCTTATGAGGCAATGAAACTGGAGCCTATTATACAGAGTGAAGTAAGCCAGAAAGAAAAACACCAATACAGTATACTAACACATATATATGGAATTTAGAAAATGGTAACGATAACCCTGTATACGAGACAGCAAAAGAGATACAGGTGTATAGAAGAGTCTTTGGGACTCTGTGGGAGAGGTTGAGGGTGGGATGGTTTGGGAGAATGGCACTGAAACATGTATATTATCACATGTGAAACGAATCACCAGTCCAGGTTCGATGCATGATACAGGATGCTCAGGGCTGGTGCACAGGGATGATCCAGAGGGAGGATAAGGGGAGGAGGGAGGTGGAAGGGGGGTTCAAGAAGGGGAACACATGTACACCCGGGGCGGACTCATGTCAATGTACAGCAAAACCAACCAATATAATATTGTAAAGTAATTAGCCTCCAATAAAAAATAATAAAAAGAAAACATTTTATAAAGGTTTTAAATTTGCCAGCCCCATGCTGTCTCTTATGCACACTTCTGCTATGTATGAGTATAGTAGGACCAAATAAATGAGCATTTTTAATAAACCATAATTTCCATGTAAGGATCTCAAGTACTGGTGGCCATAACATAATATTGTTGAAGTTACTTTTACAGATAGGCATTTCTCTAATTGCCTAGTTCAGAGTTTCTTTCCAAAACAGCAAGCTTTCTACAATATCAATCAACTGGTAAAGATTCTGCATGCAATGCAAGAGACCCTGGTTCCATTCCTGGGTGGGAAAGATCCCTGGGAGAAGGGATAGGCTACGCGCTCCAGTATTCATGGGCTTCCCTGGTGGCTCAGATGGTAAAGAATCCACCTGAAATGCTGAAGGCCTGGGTTCGATACCTGGGTTGGGAAGATCCGCTGGAAGAGGGCATGGTAACACACTCCAGTATTCTTGACTGCAGAATCCCTAGGGATAGAGAAACCTGGCTGGCTACAGTGCATGGGGTTGCAAAACGTCAGACATGACTGAGCAACTAAGCACAGCACAGCACAGGATTACTCAACAGGAAAATGACTTGGAGAGCAATGCAAGATCCCAGTGATACGAACTAAGAGTCTTAGAGGTAGGGTTCTTACTGCTCAATCTAGTACGTAGCATGCTGATTTTGATTTTATTTCCCCCTTTCCTCAGGGTGAAGATGACAAT
Source organism: Moschus berezovskii (assembly GCF_049115385.1). Lineage (NCBI taxonomy): Eukaryota > Metazoa > Chordata > Mammalia > Artiodactyla > Moschidae > Moschus > Moschus berezovskii. The sequence continues at coordinate 39,988,693 of NC_142464.1, forward strand.
GACCTTCAAAGATGGACTTGTGGAGGTGTGAAAGGCAGACGCAACCTAAATGAGGTACTTGCTGGCTAGAGAGAGACACAGGGATACTGTCATAACTAAAGTATTGGGAATACTATTGAGACCCCAGGAAAATATTTAAATTGCACACAGGATATTGAGAAAACATAAAGTCAAAGAATCCAAAGCTTTCTTCTGATTTTTCAGTACAGCCAATGACCTAAGTTAACAAATACTCTTTCACCTACACAAAACTCCTCTTTTTTTCTGTCTGCAATATCAACAATTGCCCTCAGCAAAATGATCTGGGAGAAAATTGATCTCCTTTAGAGTTTTCTGGCAGAAGATGAACAAACATTTTTAAGCACTAGATAGTAGCTGGTAGGAAACAAATAATACCTGTTCCAACAACAAAACCAACAACTGAAGTTTTTTAAAATCAAACAAAATATTTAAAGGTGTGTTTTCTTTTACTGTTTATATGTTTTAACTTCAACAAATTTGTTTCACAAAGGAAGGAGAATGTCAAATTTCTGAATTAATGAAGAGAAATCTGATTTATACCACAAACTTCAAAACATCTTAAAGAAAATGTAAAAAAAAAAAGAGTTCCTAAACTGAGAAAGTTCTTAAAATAGGTAACCTATCATCTCCAGGTTCTATTAATTACTCCTGAATTTTCATTAAACCAGTAACCACCAGACACAGCCTTCTGGGACCACTTATATTTCCTACTTCCTTCCTCCCACTACACACACCCTATTCCTGTTTCTGCACCTGGGGAAAACTACCACAAAATGACCCACTCTCTTCCTTACCCTAGTAGTTCAGTCAGCCAGGAAACAGCAAGAGAAGGAATCCTTCCTCAAGTGATGAATATTCCTCTCTTGTTCACTGAGGCACACCCTGGGAGACATGATCAGGTCTTATAAAATACACTTCACAGAGTATCTCCTTCTCCACACAACTTGCCTGCTCTTCTTTTATGCACAGTTGTTTTTACTGTGCTGTCTTTCAAAATATCTTCTATACAAAATAAAGATGCACATAAAATAAATTAGGGATATAAGGATGAAAAAGATCAGAATTTACCACTTCTGGATATGTCTAGATATCATCCCTCAATCTCCACTACACTTCTTTATTCCTAGAGTTAAGATATTCTTAGGACAGTGAGAAAATGACCTTATTTGAGTATCTAACATACATAGCTTATGTTAATATAATTGAATCAGAAATATATATGGGTAAATTACTATTAACTATTCAGTTACACTAACAGCCTTGGATCAGTAATAGTGTATGATGAAATTATTCTGTTCCACCAAAAAATGTCTGCTCTGTTAGGTTTTGTTAAAGCATATTACATATACAATTAAGAAATAAAGATATCTTCCATTTTACATTATCAGCAGTATCAAAATAATGATTATATATACAGTGTGAATTATTTTCTATATCACATTTCTAAATATGAGACCAAATATCTCAAGTTAATTAATTTTTTTTCTAGTTGTCCATAACTTTAGCTGATTTTTCTTCCCTAGTCTCTGAAACTGTATTCATAATATTTGGTAAGAATTCAAAATTATTCAATAAACAATGTATTTATCTAAATAACAATTATATATAAGCAACTGATACATGTTTTAATATCTATAATGCTTTGATTTAATAATATCTTTTAAAAAATATTTTCTTTACTATCTGATTTTTCTTCTCAATATTTTTTTTAATTTTTCAGTAAGCAATGTTAAAGTACATAGCTACCTACTAAAATTAACTCACTTATTTCAATACTATATCTTTGTCATTACTTTGCCACTACTGAAACAGAGTGTTGACAGCTTAATTAATTGTCATATATTAGGACTTTAAAATTATTACAATTCTAGATTTCCCTTAAGGAATATACTGTAGAATACGTGGTGCATATCACTTTGGTGATCAGTAAACTGAGTGTGAATATAAAACATAGATTCTGGACAAAATCTAGCTTATAGATCAGAAGGAAATCATGATAAAATAGTAAAAATGATAGACGTGCTTCCTAGTCAGATTAACTCTATAAAAACAACAACAACAAAAAAGATGCAGACATTATGGTATCAAGAACAATTCAGTCTCATTATAGACTCTTACCTGAAAGATGTCATTGAACAAATATATTTGTGTCATAACACAAAATCCTACCACATAAAAATAACGGTCCGATCACAAAACAAACCCTTCATTACCTGTGGTGAGGAAGAAGACATTTCACAAAGGGCATATTTTACATATTGAAGTTTTGAGGACTTAGTTCAAGGTAACTTAGCTACATGTGCATGCTCAGTTGCTTCAGTCATGTCTGACTCTTTGCGACCCTATGGACTGTAGCCTGCCAAGCTCCTCTGTCCATGGGATTTTTCAGGTGAGAATACTGGAATGGGTTATCACATCCTCCTCCAGCGGATCTTCCCAACCTAGAGACGGAACCTGTGTCTCCTGTGTCCCCTGCATTGCAGGCCAATTCTTTACCTGGAAACCCCTTTTAAAGCTATACTCAACAAAAATCCCTCAAGGGCTGGGGGAATAATAAGCCTGTCTGTCTGAGGTACTTCTCTGTGCACTAACAGTACAGAAGTAAACAAAAATAACAAAAATCCACAAAAGTTCTGAAAGAGTTGCATTCAAGTTGAGAACATAATTCTATATACAGAAACCTTCATTCCAACTAAAATACCTTTATACATTTTTATGCTTAGAATAACAATAATATTTTGATTAAAGACAAGATTTAGCAACTAAAAAAAAAAAAACTTGAGACCACTGTACTAAGACATCATTGTTGTTGTTCAGTTGCTCTGTAGTGTCCGACTCTTTGCGACCCCATGGACTGTAGCATGCCAGGCCTCTCTGTCCCTCAACATCTCCAGAAGTTTGCTCAAGTTCATGTCCATTGCATCAGTGATGTCATCCATCCATCTCATCCTCTGATGCCTCTTGTCCTTCTTCCCTCAATCTTGCCCAGCATCAGGGACTTTTCCAATGAGTCAACTCTTCACCTCAGATGACCAAAATTCTGGAGTTTCAGCTTCAGCATCAGTCCTTCGAACCAGTATTCAGGGTTGATTTCCCTTAAGATTGACTGGTCTGATCTCCTTACTGTCCAAGGAGATCTTGGATCTCAGGAGTCTTCTCCAGCACCACAGTTCAAAGGCATCAATTTGTTGGCATTCTGCCTTCCTTATAGTCCAGCGCTCACAACTGTACATTGTGAGATAATAGCCTCACAACTGGGAAGAGAGCCTCACTGGGAAGATCATAGCCTTCACTATATGGACCTTTGTCGCAGAGTAATGTCTCTGCTTTTCCACACACTGTATAGGTTTGTCATAGCTTTCCTGCCAAGAAACAAATGGGGCATTTCACAGCGGCAGTCACCATCTAGAGTGATTTTAGAGCCCAAGAAGAGGAAATCTTCACTACTTCCACCTTTTCCCCCTCTATTTGCCATGAAGTAATGGGGTTGGATGCCATGATCTTAGGTTCCTTAATATTTAGTTTTAAGCCGGCTCTTTCACTCTCCTCTTTCACCCTTACCAAGAGGCTCTTTAGTTCCTCTTTGCTTTCTGCCATTAGAGTGGTATCATCCGCATACCTGAGGTTGTTGATGTTTCTCCCCTCATCTTGATTCTAGCTTGTAACTCATCCAGCCTGGCATTTCTCAAGACGTGCTTAGTGTAAAGATTAAACAAACAGGGTGACAGCAGACAGCCCTGTCGTACTCCTTTCTCAATCTTGAACCTATAAGTTGTTCCATACAGAGTTCTAACTGTTGCTTCTTGACCTGCCCTGCATAGACGTTTCTCAGGAGACAGGTAAGACTGTCTGCTATTCCCATCTCTTTAAAGAGCTTTCCACAGTTTATTATGATCCACATATTCAAAGGCTTTAGTGTAGTCCATGAAACAGTGGTAGATGTTTTTCTGGAATTCCCTGGCTTTTTCTATGATCCAGAAAATGTTGACAATTTGAACTCTGGTTCCTCTTCCTTTTCTAAACCTAGCTTGGACATCTGGGTTTAGAAAGATATCATTAAGATACATGAGTATATTATATTTTTAAGAAAATAATGGATATAAATTTTATTAACTTTAACAACTACAAGGAAATGTGTATAGGCTTAAGGCATAATTAAAATTCAAAAATACTCCTGATTTTAAGCTTAAGCATTATTCAACAGCAAACTGATATATAACAGTTGAATTTCACGCACCCATTTTTATAGTAAGGCTTCAAATCACTCATGTAGTAAGGCAAGCATTATTAGAAGGAGGGGGGGTTGAGATGAAAGAGCCAAAGAGAAAAGGGGAAAAAAAGAAGAAAAAGGAGAAAAAAAGAAATACACAGAGCAAACACTAAGCCTCAGACCAGCACAACTAAAAGGATCAGAAAACATCCTATTATTTTGAATAGTAGGAAAATTAATCCCTTCAACTTTAAATTATTTTTAAGAAGTTTTATATACATTACCCATTTAATAAATCCCAAAGTCCTCTAGGAATAAGTGGAAAACAAAATACTGGATTGGGATGTTTTTACAGCAGGAGTAAGGCAGAAGTGGGCTTAAAGGGATCTTTTGCCTTTGGAGCTTAGATACAAAACTTAATGACTAGATTTGAAAAGAAATTATAACATTTAAAATGTCAAAATTTTAACATATAATTTTCAAAATTTGCAATTTAGTTTATTGTAAATGATTTGCTCTAAGACTACACAAGGGCTTCTCAGGTGGCAGTAGTGGTAAAGAACCCACCTACCAGTGCAAGAGACAGAAGAGATGCAGGTTTGTTCTCTGGGTCTGGAAGATCTTCTGGATTAGGAAATGGCAACCCACTGTGGTATTCTTGCCTTGAGAATCCCATGGACAGAAAAGACTGGTGGCCTACAGTCCACGGGGTCACAACAAGTCAGACAGGACTGAAGTGACTTAGTAGCAGCAGGACCACCTAAAATGTTCACATGTATCTCCTACCATGGCCAAAATATATGATAACTGAAGGAAATGACTTTCTTCTAGAAAGAAGCAGGGCTTTTGCACATATTATATTAAAAGTAAATATATACATATATGAAAGTGAAAGTGAAGTCACTCAGTCATGTCAGACTCTTTGCGATCCTATGGACTGTAGCCTACTAGGCTCCTCAGTACATGGAATTTTCCAGGTAAGAGTACTGGAGTGGATTGCCATTTCCTTCTCCAGAGGATCTTCCCAACCCAGGGATTGAACCCAGGTCTCCCACATTGCAGGCCGACGCTTTACCATCTGAGCCACCAGAGAAGTCCAAAATATATATATGTAAATATATGTACTATATATATATATGTACACACACAAAGATGTATATATGCACATTTTCACATTAAGTTAAATTTTTTAAATTTCACATTAAAATTATTATTCTGTAATACACACAATGAGTCATACGTTTTTCTTGATTAATATGCTTTTAGTTTCTAACAATATATACCCATACTGATACAAACCTTAAGTGCACATTTGTTGATTTTATACCACAAACTAAATTTCCTTAACTGTTCTTTTTAATTAAAATGACAAATATGATGTGTATGAGACTACAGAAGGCTAAAAAAGTCAATGGGGTTTATTAATGGCTAACTCTAACAGATTCATAAAGCCTACTGTAGTCTTTGTTCAAAACTTTTCTTCCTTCTCCCCTACTAGCCTGCTGTTGCTATGCAGCCATCTAGCCAAAAGACTCTTGCTTCCTTTTGTATGGCTGTTATGCTGTTGTCATGGATATAGCTATTTGTCTTTTTTTTTAATCTCTTCTTTAAAATATGGTACTATCTCCAACCTCAGGAGAAAATGTAATGTCATGAACTCAATATAGTCATTTAACAGAATAGAAAATTCACATTAAATTCTATATTTCTAAATCATTTCTTAGCATAACCATAAATATATTCAAAATCTAATCTGTGGAGAAACCTGTTGCTGCTGCTACTGCTGCTAAGTCGCTTCAGTCGTGTCCGACTCTTAGCGACCCCATGGACTGCAGCCTACCAGGCTCTTCCGCCCATGGGATTTTCCAGGAAAGAGTACTGGGGTGGGTTGTCATTGCCTTCTCCAGTGGAGACACCTACCACTCTTTTAATACTAATGGACTATTCAAACACCTAAAAATCCATTTAAAAAAATGTATTTCAACCAAGGAGGAAAAAATCATAAAATAGGTGAAAAAAATAGTAATAAGTTAATCTCCTGATCTCCATTGCCTATATCATCTCCAATGGTTGTATAAGAATGAAAATTAAGTGAGATGGTAAATGACCACTGCCAACTTTAAGACCACTGAGTAGACTTAGGACTACATGTGTTAAGTGAAAATGAATCTTTACACTGATTGACAAGTGCTGATTCAAATTTCAATGGAAACAGTGAGACACTTTACTTCTGGGGGGGCTCAAAATCACTGCAGATGGTGACTGCAGCCATGAAATTAAAAGATGCTTACTCCTTGGAAGGAAAGCTATCATCAAACTAGACAGCATATTAAAAAGCAGAGATTACTATGCCACAAACATCCATCTAGTCAAGGCTATGGTTTTTCCAGTAGTCATGTATGGATGTAAGAGTTGCGCTAAAAAGTTGAGCGGTGAAGAATTGATGCTTTTTTTTAAATTTATTTATATAACTGGAGGCTAGTTACTTTACAATATTGAATGGACGCTTTTGAACTGTGGTGTTGGAGAAGACTCTTGAGTGTCCCCTGGACTGCAAGGAGATCCAACCAGTCTACCCTAAAAGAAATCAGTCCTGAATATTCATTGGAAGGACTGATGCTGAAGCTGAAACTCCAATCCTTTGGCCACCTGGTGCAAAAACTGACTCATTTGAAAAGACCCTGATGCTGGGAAAGATTGAAGGAGGAAGGATAAGGAGCCAACAGAGGGTGAGATGGTTGGATGGCATCACCAACTCAATGGACATGTGTTTGAGTAAACTCCGGGAGTTGGTGATGGACAGGGAAGCCAGGCGTGCTGCAGTCCATGGGGTTGCAAAGAGTCGGACACAACTGAGCTACTGAACTGAACTGATTCAAATTTCAGAATTGTTTCACTGATATTCCATGGTCAAATTTTTCATACTTTGAAATTAAATCCACAGCATTTCCTCAAGGGTGGTGGTGAATTCCCTTTAGAGAATGCACTGGAATAAAGAAACTTGAATATTATGGTGAAAATGTATATTGTCCAAATAAATGATATGAATACAGAATTGAATAATCAGCATGATGAGGTCACAGCATCTTTTAGATTATTGGCACAGCAGGAAAAAGGAAACTTTCTTTATACAACCATAGAGTTGACACATCAGTATTACTCAGCTGCCAATCTGCCTTCCTGGGATAGGAAAAAACGGTCATCATTCATTATAATACACTACCTCTAACAGAAAAAACATACAAGTAGGGTACCCTACTTGTCCCTGCATATAACATACTACAAGTGATAGAGATGATACAGAATATTGGTTAAAAGTGTAGACTCAGGAGCCAGACCTCTGGACCCAGATTCTGGCTCAAGCAACTCAGTCACTGGGTACCTTTAAGTGAGTCCATTAATTTATTCATGCCTCAGTTTTCTCATCTACATACTGAGAAATAAAGTTGATGCTTGAATAAATAAAATGTTACTAGATGCCTGTCAGGGAGATCCTCTGGAGAAGGAAATGTCAACCCACTTCTGTATTCTTGCCTGGGAAATCCCATGGACAGAGGAGCCTGGCAGGCTACTGTCCACAGGGTCACAAGAGTCAGACATGATTTGGCTAATAAACCACCACAAGCACAGTTATTACAATAAGCTCTAGAGATCTTTTTCAAACTTTTCCCAAATTATGATCAGTTTTCAACAGTGAAAGAACAGAAAGTAGTATTGTAGAACTCAGGCATTGACAACACTTGGGTAATTCAATGAATCTCTTCTGGGGCTTTACTTATTTAGTCTTTTACTCTCTCAGAGCCAACAATGACTACATTGTAAGCGATTATAGGTTTTCTTCTCGTAAAACAATAAGTTGTAGAATGTATTGCCCAACCTCACTTTATATCTCCATTATTCAGTTCAGTTCAGTTACTCAGTTGGGTCAAACTCTTTGCGACTCCATGGACTGCAGCACACCAGGCTTCCCTGTCCATCACCAACTCCCGGAGTTTACTCAAACTCATGTCCATTGAGTCAGTGATGCCCTCCAACCATCTCATCCTCTGTCGGCCCTTTATTCTCCTGCCTTCAATCTTTCCCAACATCAGGGTCTTTTCAAATGAGTCAGTTATTTGCATCAGATGGCCAAAGGACTGCAATTTGAGAGTCAGCATCAGTCCTTCCAATGAATATTCAGGACTGATTTCCTTTAGAATGGACTGCTTGGATCTCCTTGCAGTCCAAGGGACTCTCAAGAGTCCTCTCCAACACCACACTTCAAAAGCATCAATTCTTCGGTGCTCAGCTTTCTTTGTAGTCCAACTCTAACATCCATACATGACTACTGGAAAACCATAGCTTTGACTAGAAGGACCCTTGCTGGCAAAGTAATGTCTCTGATTTTTAATATGCTATCTAGGTTGGTCATAACTTTTCTTCCAAGGAGTAAGTGACTTTTAATTTCATGACTGTAGTCACCATCTGCAGTGATTTGGGAGCCCAAAAATGTAAAGTCTGTCACTGTTTCCACTGTTTCCCTATCTATTCACCATGAAGTGATGGGACCAGATGCCATGATCTTAGTTTTCTGAATGTTAAGCTTTAAGCCAACTTTTTCACTCTCCTCTTTCACTTTCATCAAGAGGCTCTTCAGTTCTTCTTCACTTTCTGACATAAGGGTGGTGTCATCTGCATATCTGAGGTTATTGATATTTCTCCTGCAAATCTTGATTCCAGCTTGTGCTTCATCAAGTCCAGAGTTTCTCATGATGTATTCTCCATATAAGTTAAATAAGCAGAGTGACAATATACAGCCTTGAAGTACTCCTTTCTCTATTTGGAACCAGTGTGTTGTTCCATGTCCAGTTCCAATTGTTGCTTCCTGACTCACAAACACGTTTCTCAGGAGGCAGGTCAGGTGGTCTAGTATTCCCATCTCTTGAAGAATTTTCCACAGTGTTGTTATCCACACATTCAAAGGCTTTGGCATAGTCTCCGTCATTATAAGGTTTAATCACTGAAGTTTAATTTGTAAACAGCCAGTGCTTAATCTCTTAGTTATCCTTTTAATAAGTAGCAATATTTAACATCTCTGAACAAGAGTTCAAAATACAGAAACATTTTTGCCTCTTTTTTTATTATTATTAGAGTCTACTAGGAAGTTAAGACTCCCTTCTAAACTTTGCAGAGAATTGTATCAAGGTGAAACATACATCTATACCATTACTATTAATATGTTTATTTTATATGAAAATTAAATTTAGTTGATTTTTGAATACTATTCTACAAATATTTTTAAAGAATGCAGAATATAATTTTATATATTTAATATATGTTAAATACAAATACAATTAATTTATATTTAGGATAGAATACTGGAGCAGGTAGCTTTTCCCTTCTCCAAGGGATCTTCCCAACCCAGGTCTCCAGCATTGCTATCAGATTCTTTACCAGCTGAGCCACAAGGGAAGCCCAAGAATACTAGAGCTGGTAGCCTATACCTTCTCCAGCATATCTTCAGACCCAGGAATCGAACCATGGTTTCCTGCATTGCAGGCAGATTCTTCACCAACTGAGCCATCAGTGAAGCCCAGTTAACATAAATATATCTCAATAATTTCATGTAGAAAAAATAAAATCAGAGTTAATCATTAAACTATAGATAAATGAAGACATAAAAAGAACATACTTTTTATTTTTTTAATTTTATGTAAATTGAGACAAAATACATAGAACATAAGTAATGTAGGTATAAAAATATATTTTAATAACTAAGATTAGTAGACATAAGGTAAATAATAGACAGCATTATCATATAGCAAATAAAATACTTTGATCCATGATCATGATGTCAAAAGAAGAGGCCAGCAGAGGATGAGATGGTTGGATGGCATTGCTGACTCAAAGGACAGGAATGTGAGTAAATTCCTGGCGACAGTAGAGGACAGAGGAGTCTGGCATGCTGCTATCCATGGGATCACAGAGAGTCATACACAGCTTAGCCACCAAAACACATGATGTCAATTAGGCATAAGGTATTCCATTTCCCAACATCTTTATGATAAATTAGTTTAAGCATAACTTGATAACAAGAATTTTATAAACTTTGAAAAATTAAATGTTTTTCAAATCTGAAAAGAATAAAAAACTCTGATTCCCTGTATACACCAAATTAACCAGGTGAACTATATGTATGTACATGTATGTTTAAGAAAAGGATGTTAAATCTTAAGACATATTCTAAATATCCTTTTGAGTCAATGGATAGAATAAATATAAACAGTTGGATATTTGTAAATAATCTAAACATTCAACATAATGTGAAAAATAAAAGCTAAATGATACAATTTTATTATGTCAAGGAGATACAAAATGATAGAGTATCATGAAAAATAATTCCTAAAATGGTGCCTTTTTTAATACAAATATAGTAATCCAGTCCTTCAAAGTATAACCACATATATATTCTACATATGTTAAAACAAATCTTTTAAGACTAGTTTGAATCAACACTTGATAGTTTAATATCTCTGACTTTTTAACAAAATTTAGTTTGCTCTACAAGGCTAAGGTAATTGCTTAAACTGTCCTTAAATTTTCAGTTTTCCAAATAAAATACACTACCTTGAACAAGTCATTAAATCTCTCTCGGCCTCCTTTCTCTAATACCTAAATAAATGGTTCAAAATGATTTCTATAATCTCTTCCAACTCTAAAATTATATGATCTAAGACATTAAAAGACAGTAATTATTAAGTGTGCTTTAGATATAAAAATAAAAGGACCAATGATCTCAAAATTGTACCACAAAATTCTACTAACCACATTATGTTGAGAGTTTGAATAGAAATTACAGTGATTATTCATAACCACAAATAATTATTATCCTTATGGAATTATTTTAATATGGCTTCTTAAAATGCTTTAATGCATTTAAAATATTTAATTTATATCTCTTCAATACACATACAGCTTTTTACAATCATAAATCATTTTATTTTAAACTTAAGGGAATTACAAACCTAAGAAAGTGAAACATGTAGGGTAGTCACAAAATAGGAGCAGATCTTGGAGAAGTTTCTAGATTTATTTAAATTTCAGAACCATCTGAAATGAGCACTTCTGATAAAAGCATTTTGTATATAGTGATTATAAGCTGAGTCTCTTTACTTGTAACTGTTAAACACATGTGAGTTTTGTTAGGTGAGAAAGTCTGTGACGGTGATTGTGTTGAATACAAATTACCTTAGCTAAATGAGAAAGTTTAAGTTAGTCTTGTTTTGATTTTTTGCCACTACAAAAAAAAATTCACTAACAGCAATTCAAGCAACGGAGGATAAAAATTAATATTTGTTCTTAATATTTCTCATTTATTAAAATACAGTAGTTAATATAATAGAAAAACATAGTATTTAAGTCATTTTTAAAACATTTTAAAGCCAACAGTTAAGAGAAGATAAAATTTAAACTCTAGAACTCATTTCAAAAGGTTAACTCTCTTCAGTCATCAGCATACACTGAGAAAATAAAAATACACAGTCATTTGAAAGAAATCCAGTTGAATCAAAAAATTCTTTAAAAGATGTATATTGTTTTTGAATTGTTATTTGTGTGATAAATGACAAAGTTGAGGAGAGGTCAAATGATCTCATATAGGAAGTGTCACATATATGCAAAGAACTAAACTTTGTTTAAGGTGAGCTGAAGAATTGATGCTTTTGAACTGTGGTGCTGGAGAAGACTCTTGAGAGTCCCTTGGACTGCAAGGAGATCCAACCAGTCCATTCTGAAGGAGATCGATCCTGGGTGTTCACTGGAAGGACTGATGCTAAAGCTGAAACTCCAATACTTTGGCCACCTCATGCGACGAGTTGACTCACTGGAAAAGACTCTGATGCTGGGAGGTATTGGGGCGGGAGGAGAAGGGGACGACAGAGAATGAGATGGCTGGATGGCATCACCTACTCGATGGACATGAGTTTGAGTGAACTCCAGGAGTTGGTGATGGACAGAGAGGCCTGGCGTGCTGTGATTCATAGGGTAGCAAAGAGTCGGACACGACTGAGCGACTGAACTGAACTGAAGCAGGAAATAACTCCCTCCCAAGAAATTGAAAACTCCTCTTTCACACAGAAGTGGATAAGAGGCAGCCGATCTTGCCTAGGAGAATTCCAACTCCAAGGAAAGCAGTGATTGACAGTAAATGCACTGCAGATGCACAGGAGAGCTGCCACCTCATGCAGTTTTGTTATTGGTATTTTCTCAAATAAAGCCGACTGACAATAATTTAAAAGCATTTAATAGTGAGGATCAGAGCCATCTGTAGAAATCAACTGATGAGAGACATCTACTAAAAGGCTATGCTTTGAGCAAATGGCACAAATCTACTCAGTATTAACATGTTGCTTCGTTGCCTTGTGCATGCAATGCGTGCTCAGTTGCTTTAGTCAGGTTCGACTGTTTCTGACCCTATGGATTGTAGCCCACCACGGTCCTCTGTCCACGGGATTTTCCAAGCAACAATACTGGAGTAGGCTGCTAGGCCCTCCTCCAGGGGATCTTCCCAAACCAGGGATCGAAACCAGGTCTCCTGTATTGCAGGCAAATTCTTTACTGCTGAGCCATTGGGGAATACCATGTTGCCTCATTGGGGAACATAAATATATTAGGCCTAATTCTGGCATGTAACATAGAGGTGAACATAGGTAAGTAAAAACTATCCCCTTAGCCATATATTTAAGGTTATTACAAGTTCCTTAGAATAAGGAGAAATGTTATAAAGTCCCAAGAAATCTCCTTTTCAGCTTCTTATATTTTCTGTTGTTTTTACCACAGAATTTAAGTTCAATGCATTTTTCAATTAAAGTTTTATCTTCATAAAATTCATAACTAAAAGTCCTGGTAGGTAATATTATATATTGTTACTCAGACTATATGGTTTCTACCTGGATATTACTAGGAAGTTTCTGAATTCTGTAACATACTAGTTATAATTACCAGTAATGGAATACAGAATTCAGCTGCTGCCAAGTTGTTTCAGTTGTGCCCGACTCTGTGTGACCCCATAGACGGCAGCCCAACAGCCCCCCTCACCCCCCGTCCCTGGCATTCTCAAGGCAAGAACAATGGAGTGGGTTGCCATTTCCTTCTCCAATGCGTGAAAGTGAAGTCATTCAGTCGTGTCTGACTCCTAGTGACCCCATGAGCTTCAGCCTACCAGGCTCCTTCATCCATGGGATTTTCCAGGCAAGAGTACTGGTGTAGGGTGCCATTGCCTTCTCCACCATTAGTGTTATTCATCTGGTTTACTCATATATCTAATATACAGGTGGAAATCATATAGTCTGGATTTTTTTTATATCTGCTGAGGTTTTTTAGTTCTGAATTTTAAAAAGACTAAAGTTGGACTGTGAAGAAAGCTGATCACTGAAGAATTGATGCTTTTGAACTGTGGTGCTGGAGAAGACTCTTGAGAGTCCCTTGGACTGCAAGGAGATCCAACCAGTCCATTCTAAAGGAGATCAATCCTGGGTGTTCATTGGAAGGACTAATGCTAAAGCTGAAACTCCAATACTTTAGCCACCTCATGCTACAAGTTGACTCACTGGAAAAGACTCTGATGCTGGGAAGGATTGAGGGCAGGAGGAGAAGGGGACGACAGAGAATGAGATGGCTGGATGACATCACCGACTCGATGGACATAAGTTTTAGTGAATTCCGAGAGTTGGTGATGGACAGGGAGGCCTGGCGTGCTGTGATTCATGGGGTCACAAAGAGTCGGACACGACTGAGCGACGGAACTGAACTGAACTGAAATTCTATAACTAGATTGCATCATTGCTTTCCCCAAATTCCAACATTTTCATGAAAGACAAATCAAATAATATTTTTTTTATTTGAGCTATAACTGACAGTTAACATGGTATCACTTTCAGATATAACAATTTGATGCATATATATATATGTATAGTTAAGTGATTACCACAAGTTTAATTAATATTCATCACCAAACAGTTAACATTTGTTTTTTCTTGTGATGAGAACTTTTAAGATCTACTCTTTAAGCAATAAATAACTGAACTGAACTGAATATTTAATTAAATGGAATAAATATCAGTGTTTCTTTTTGTGTACTTATAGAGAAACATGCTATATATGCCTTGAATAGCTTATTTAGAATTATTCTATTTATATTATAGACTATTGTTTTTAACAGATGACAATCAATATAATACACCCTACGTGTCTGTTAATTTTGTATCTTCTTAAATAATAAAATTAATTGTATATTCATCAGACATTTTTCTAACATTAATAGGTAACTTCCTGATACATTTGGATTCCAAAAATAATACAGTCTATTTCACAATGGACATCACATTTGCAAGATAACAGGACAGCAAAGAAAATATTTATTAATGTGATATTCCCGAATATCTCCAAAGTAACTGAATAAGTGGTACAACAAGAAAAGTTGTTAAATACAATTCCTTCTCCCTCATTTTTTATTATTTATAGCTAGTAGTAAAGGCCAAGATAAATGGAAATGTTTCAGGCATGACATGGTATAAAACAATGCCTTTGTTTTTCTCTTAATGAAATGAACACAGGTAACAGTGGAAACTTACTTTCATAGAGCACATCACAGTTTCCAAAATTTTAAATACTAACACACTAAATTCACCTGTGTGTGCTTAGACACTCAGTTATGTATGACTCTTTGCAACCCTATGAACTGTAGCCTGCCAGACTCCTCTGTCCATGGGGATTCTCCAGGCAAGAATACTGGAGTGGGTTGCTAGGCCCTCCTCCAGGGGATCTTCCCAACCCAGGTCTCTAGCACTGCAGCAGATTCTTTACCAGTTGAGCCACCAGGAAGGTCCAAGAATACTGGAGTGGGTAGCCTATCCCTTCTCCAGGAGAACTTCCCCACACAGAAATCAAACCAGGGTCTCCTGCATTGCAGGCAGCTTCTTTACCAGCTGAGCTCCCCAGGAAGTCTAAATTCACCTATAGATGCATAATATCACAAGTTGGTTAACTCCATGAAGTATGTTTTCATGAGCATGATTCTTTGTTCCTCTTGTAGATTTTAAGCAATAGAACTCAGGCATAAAACCAAATATCATTTGTAAGCTCCAGGAAAAAGGAAAGAATTATTTTCTGAATTTTTACTTTATAAATACTGTAATAGTACACATTATGGGGGAAAATGAACAAAATGCAAATTTTAAACTACATTAAAAAAGAAAAGCTGCCATTTACAAGCAAAGGACTAAATTGGAACATAGATCCAATGACTTGGCCTGAAAAACTTTACCAAATCACAGATATTACAGAGAGGCAAAAAGTAGTCTGGCCAGTTAATAAAATACCAACATTGATTTAGCAATGCTTTTCCCTTGCAATAACTCTGGTGCAGACTCTGCAGTCTTCATCCATGTCTATATCATTCTATTCATTCAAAATCAGCCATAGGTGATCACTGTCTTTCTGGAGAATTTTTTGCTAGTTGTGACTTCTGGTTCAGAGTCTTATGAATGAAATCATTTTCTCATTTCATCACTTATTAATTTTAGGTCCTTGCAGTGATTTTTACGGAGAAGGCAATGGCAACCCACTCCAGTACTCTTGCCTGGAAAATCCCATGGATGGAGGAGCCTGGTGGGCTGCAGTCCATGGGGTCGCTAAGTCGGACACAACTGAGCGACTTCACTTTCACTTTTCACTTTCGTGCATTGGAGAAGGAAATGGCAACCCACTCCAATGTTCTTGCTTGGAAAATCCCAGGGACGGCGGAGCCTGGTGGGCTGCTGTCTATGGGGTCACACAGAGTCGGATATGACTGAAGCAACTTAGCAGCAGCCACAGCAGTGATTTTTAAATAAAAAGATTAAGGATTGTTTGAATGGTATGTGTGCTGTGTTACTTCAGTCATGTCCGACTTCTTGTGACCCTATGGACTATAGCCCACTAGGCTCCTCTGTCCATGGGATTCTTCAGGCAAGAATACTGGAGTTGGGTGGCCATGTCCTCTTACAGGGGATGTTCCCAACCCAGAGATCAAACCTTTGTCTATCTCCTGTGTCTCCTGCATTGGCAGGTGAGTTCTTTACCACTAGCGCCACCTGGGAAAACTTGAATAGTATGAATGATAATAAAAAAGCATCTTTCAGACAATTCCATCTCTCTTTTCCATTACTGTACTGTTGGCATTTAACACAGTACCTGATACATATTAGAAGCCAAGATATACTTGACCAACACACTTTCTGGTCCATAATGCCACAGATTCAGTTACAATGTTAAAGGAAAAAATATGTCCTTGGGTACATTCTCCTTATATGCATTTAACCCTCCAAGGATGCCCTCTACATTGTTCCAGCTGCCTATTCTTTGGGTCATAAATTGTTTTACTCATGTACATCCTTCTTGCTCAGCCATTTATTCTCTTCTAAGGTGGCTATTTATTTTATGTGAACCTTCTTCAGGTGTGGTATATTAAAAGCTTCTATTGTATCCACCTCTTCACATTTGAAGCCACATTTCAAGCCACATTTCTGAACTCTCTACGTTTCATCCTTAGACACTTCATTTACATAGATTCAGAATTTAACCTACTTTCTGTTGTTGACTCTGTCCTCTTCAAGGGTACTTGCTAAATTGCTGAACAACTTGTTCAACAACTCTGAGAGAAGCTTTGCTCTGTTCTCAAACCCATGGCCTCTGCTTTTGTGAGTTTATAATCCAGTGATGGGGATAGACAATTACAGAATATGGAAGCAAGATGTACATAGTTGAAAAATAATCACATTACACATGAAATAATTTTTCTATGAAATATATAGTTAGAAAAATATGTTATGATATGTAAGAAAGAGAAAGTAGCCACTGACTGCTGCCCATTGGCCTTGTACTATCAGGTTAAACCCAGATGTTGCTAGAAGTTACTCTAATACACTCAGCTAGGCCATGATATCCATTTATGGAACACAAACATTTTCACAGGAAACCAACATCAGACAAGGTCATCTTGTGTTTGTAATGGATCAAGACAAAATAAGACCATGCTGTAAAAATGTCTGAGCAGAAACAATAAAAAGAACATTATCCAAACTACAAAAATCACCATATACCTCCTCTCTAGGCTATTGTGGTTGTTAATTCTTTACTAATAACAGCTTCAGCTTTAATAATAATGACTAAACCCAATGACAGAATTACCTGACAGCATCCAAAGCAAAGACCTGCAGCAGCCTGAACCTGCTCCCAAATTATCTCACACACATCCATATTCCATAACATATTCCATTTAGCACTCTTTGATGGAGACATACTGAGTCCTCTTGTGTAGTCTCCCTTATTGCAATGTACCAGAAATGCGACCTTGTTTATTTGAATAAAGGTATATTTCTGGTTATAAAGCGGAGACATTACTTTACCAACAAAGGTCCAAATAGTCAAAGCGCTGGTTTTTCCAGCAGTCATATGTGGATGTGTGAGAGATGGACCATAAAGAAGGCTGAGCAGAGAAGAATTAATGACTTTGAACTGTTGTGTTGGAGAAGACCCTTGAGAGTCCCTTGGACTGCAAGGAGATCAAACCAGTCAATCCTAAAAGAAATCAATCCTGAATATTCATTGAAAGGACTGATGCTAAAGCTGAAGCTCCAATACACTGGCCACCTGATATGAAGAACTGACTCATTAGAAAAGATCCTGAAGCTAGGAAAGACTGAAGGCAAGAGGCGAAGGGGATGACAGAGGATGCGATCGTTAGATGGCATCACCAACTGAACGGACATGAGTTCGGGCAAGCTCCAGGAGATGGCTATGGACAGGGAAGCCTGCATGCTGCAGTCCATGGGGTCACAAAGAGTCAAACACAACTGAATGACTGAACAACAACAAATGTTTCTGGTAGCCTTTAACAGGAGAACATTAACATGCATTTTAATATTTTTCATGGAAAGGAGCAATTATTTGAATAAAATTTCTCATTTATGAATTGAAGTTTCCTGGCAGATAAATTATATAATATCAGCCTATTAATTAATCTCTCAATCCATAAATTTTTCTGCTTTCCTGTATACACAAGTGGCTATTATATAAAAATAGAAAGGTTCCCTTTATGTACATTTGTTCAGTGACTCAATACAATAAACATAATATTTATATTTATTTTGAAATACTTGTCATTGCTGCATAAATGTATGTTCATATTCAATATCTAAAAAGCATTTATGACAAAATGTTTTACAGTTACTTTTGATCAAGATTTTTTAATTAATAAATATATTTATGGGAAGCTATTTTCTTTGTTAGAAGGGAAAGAAATGTGTTCCTTGCTTCTTAGTGTGAAATAAGATTTCTGAACTACATTCCCCAAGGTCCTTCAACTCTACATGATTCTCTGTTAGAATCCACAAGTTTCCAAGATCCTAAACATATCCCAACATCTGAAAATGTATTCAACATTTGTTAGACCATATGCTCTGAATAAATCAGTTTTTGCAACATATTAACTAAATAGATACTGAACTATGTTAATAGAAAAATGGAAAGGTATTTCTAAATATGATCCTACAGCTGAGGAACATTACAGATATGTAGTTCAGTCTGCAATATTAAAAGCAATTAAGTCAGTCTTTTAAACAAGCAGCTGTCTTTGTGCCCAGAGAATGTGATGGGAAATTAAAAGTTATAAACTTTAAGGAGTAGATGCCTTGTATTTGTTTCATTATAATATTTAACAACTGGATTGGTTTTGAATTCAGATAAGTCACCTTTCTCATTCTTTTCCACAGTTACAGACCAGCTCTTTGAAATATGGCCATTAGGCAAATCTCTGTGAAGAGAATATTTATTAGGGGACAAATTCATCCTTTACTATAATAGAAAATATATTTTTAGTTCTGTCAGTCAACAGAGGTAAATTTTCACCCAGAAGACATATTTGTAATATTTTCACAAGGTATAATATTGGTTCATTATTTCAATTAGTAAAAGCTAGGAAAAATGATAGCAATTTAGTCAAGTTTTCAGGACAATTATATAAGGTTTACCAGATCAGTGGAAATAAAGTATGGGAATAGATTAGGCCCTTATGCAGTCTTTTGAAACTCTGTAATCTAATAATATTTCTAATTTTTACTTTTTTACAACTTGCCCAATCAATTTTAACAAGCTTTTCTAACTACCATAAACCTATACCAAGTCAGGAAGCAACAGTTAGAAGTGGACATGGAACAACAGACTGGTTCCAAATAGGAAAAGGAGTACGTCAAGGTTGTATATTGTCACCCTGCTTATTTAACTTATATGCAGAGTACATCATGAGGAACGCTGGGCTGGAAGAAGCACAAGCTGGAATCAAGATTGCCGGGAGAAATATCAATAACCTCAGATATGCAGATGACATCACCCTCATGGCAGAAAGTGAAGATGAACTCAAAAGCCTCTTGATGAAAGTGAAAGAGGAGAGTGAAAAGGTTCGCTCAACATTCAGAAAACAAAGATCATGGCATCTGGTCCCATCACTTCATGGGAAATAGACGGGGAAGCAGTGGAAACAGTGTCAGACTTTATTTTGGGGGGCTTCAAAATCACTGTGGATGCTGATTGCAGTCGTGAAATTAAAAGACACTTACTCCTTGGAAGCAAAGTTATGACCAACCTAGATAGTATATTAAAAAGCAGAGACATTACTTTGCCAACAAAGGTCTGTCTAATCAAGGCTATGGTTTTTCCAGTGTTCATGTATGGATGTGAGAGTTGGACTGTGAAGAAAGCTGAGCACCGAAGAATTGATGCTTTTGAACTGTGGTACTGGAGAAGACTCTTGAGAGTCCCTTGGACTGAAAGGAGATCCAAGCAGTCCATTCTAAAGGAGATCAATCCTGGGTGTTCATTGGAAGGACTGATGCTAAAACTGAAACTCCAATACTTTGGCCACCTCATGCGACGAGTTGACTCACTGGAAAAGACTCTGATGCTGGGAAACGTTGGGGGCAGGAGAAGGGGACGACCAAGAATGAGATGGCTGGATGGCATCACCTACTCGATGGACATGAGTTTGAGTGAACTCCAGGAGTTGGTGATGGACAGGGAGGCCTGGCGTGCTGTGATTCATAGGGTTGCAAACAGTTGGACACGACTGAGCGACTGAACTGAACTGAACTGAACCTAAGTGTCAGTTCCACTGAATAAGCACAAGTTTAGGAATTGTTCACACTACACATGTCTTTATTAGAGTTCTTGATTTTTTCCTTCCAGTCTCTTTTAACCTCCTTTATTTTCTAACTTGTGCCTATGTGCATGTCACTTCAGTCATGTCTGACTCTTTTGTGATCCCATGGATGGCAGGCCACCAGGCTCCTCTCTAGTTCATTCTGTGCTAAAATAAAAAATAATGCTAGAATCATTAAATCATTAAACCCTAAGTAGGATGAGACCTTGGAAATCATATAATACAACCTGCAACCAAATACAATAATATCTTATATGATGCCTCTTCACATATTTATAATTAGATTATAAACTCTTAATGAGTTTGGGTTTTCCATAAAACCTAAAGAACTTTAAAAATGTAATCCAAGCTCAAGTAATAAATAAAAGTAGATAATATGAGTCACAGCAAAGTATATTTATTAAAACTTTAAATGCACTGTTATTGTGCTGTTGGAACATGAAGTGCCAACACTACAGCATGAGACACCACAAGGAGTCACCAGTAAAGAAGTCAATAGCATTCAGAAAGCCTCAGGCATGTCTTTGAAACCTCTCACCTGGTTCACCCCCTACTTCTCAATTCCCCTCCAATTCAGCTCTAAGCTCCATGCCATAAAGAACAGTATTCAGGACCACAGGACTAGAATTTTTAGACGACCCTCTTTAAATCCATGCCATTATGTTCCACTATAGGGCAACCAGAAGACATGCCTGCTAGGCACCTAGTAATATTTAGACTCTGGCCACCTGATGCGAAGAACTGACTTGTTGGAAAAGACCCTGATGCTGGGAAAGATTGAAGGCAGGAGAAGAAGTGGATGACAGAGGATGAGACGGTTGGATGACATCAGCGACTCGATGGACATGAGTTTGAGCAAGCTCCGGGAGTTGGTGATGGACAGGGAATCCTGGCATGGTACAGTCCATGGGGTTGCAAAGAGTCAGACATGACCAAGCAACTGAACTGAATTATTAAGTATTTAAGTGCAAAAGTGATATCATGTCCATAACTTACTTTTAAACAGTTCTAAAAACTATCTATCTAAATACACACACATATAAATATACACATATATGCAGAGAGGGACAGACAGAAGTATAAAGTAAATGTAGCAAATGTTAACATTCAGTAAATATATGTGAATAGTTTCTAGAATTGTTTATCTATATCTGCAACTGTTTTCTAAGTCTCAAACTATGGAAACACAAAACAAAAAATGAAAACTACTTTATTTTTAGTAAATATCTTTGTTCTTTTTAAATTTGTCACCTCGGATTTATATGTGCGATGACACACAATTTCTGAAATTCTAAACCTTGGGGCAAGTTACTTAACTACTTTTTGCCTGAGTTTGCTCATCTGAAAAATGGCAATGAAAATAGCACTTACATCATAGGTTTGTTATGAGCATTAAATTAGTTAATAAACAGAAAGTCTCAGTTCTACTCTCTCTCTTTTTATATATGTGCTTAGTCGCTCAGTCATGTCCAACTCTTTGCAATCCCATGGACTGTAGCCAGCCAGGCTCCTCTGTCCCTGGGGATTCTCCAGGCAAGAATACTGGAGTGGATTGCCATGCCCTCCTCCAGCGGATCTTCCCAATCCAAGGATTCAACCCAGGTCTCCTGTATTGCAGGTTGATTCTTTACTGTCTGTTCAGTTCATTTCAGTCACTCAGTCGTGTCCGACTCTCCACGACCCCATGAATCACAGCATGCCAGGCCTCCCTGTCCATCACCAACTCCCAGAGTTCACTCAAACTCATGTCCACAGAGTCGGTGATACCATCCAGCCATCTCATTCTCTGTCGTCCCCTTCTCCTCCCGCCCCCAATCCTTCCCAGCATCAGAGTCTTTTCCAGTGAGTCAACTCTTCGCATGAGGTGGCCAAAGTATTGCAGTTTCGGTTTTAGCATCAGTCCTTCCAATGAACACCCAGGATTGCTGTCTGAGCCACCAGCAAAGCCCATGAATACTAGAGTGGGTAGCCTATCCCTTCTCCAGGGGATCTTCCTGACCCAGGAATTGAACTGGGGTCTCCTGCATTGCAGACAGATTCTTTACCAGCTGAGCAATCAGGAAGCCCCCATACATATATATATATTCTGATATTCACTCATTTGATATCTAAGCCATTCTGTACTAAATGCTTTAGCAAGAGAGAGAAAATCAAGTGATTTGGGTACACTGAGGAGAAGGAGGTCATAGAGGACAGAACTGAAAATGAAATAAAAGATGTGGCAAATCTCTCCCTTATCTTCCAATAGCTAAGTCAGTCCTTAAGGGACCCTAGAGGTTTAACAAAAGAGAAAACAGAGTTTGAGAGTAGAGTTTTCTGCATCTTCTCCCACTGCCATCTTAGAATAAAAGAAGATTGCTAAGGATACACAAAACAATAAAAAATATACAGATGAAAATTTAGAGAGCCACTGTGCAAGCCTGCTAAATCACTTCTGTCATGTTTGACTCTCTGCGACCCTACACACTACAGCCCACCAGCCCTCTGCACATTAGGATCCTCCAGGCAAGAATACTAGAGTGGGTTGCCATGTCCTCATCCAGGGGATCATCCTGATCAGGGACTGAACCCACATCTTTTACATCTCCAGGACCGGCAGATGGGTTTTTACCACTAGCACTACCTAGGAATCCACTGTTCCCAGGTTAAAAGAAAAAAAATAAACAACTTTAGGCCCCTTCTCATTTATGAAACGATGGATGATTAGTGACTCTAGGCAGACAAAGCCTTTGTAATCCATGCTCAACTGCACTGACACAGCAGCATGGTTCCATGGCCCCATGTGCAGTGAGAAGTAGCAGGCAGAAGAGATCAGACAGAGAGGAACCAGGATATCTCAAAAGTAGATGACCTCCTCTTGGGAGTTGACAGAAGGTAAAGCAGAGCCACAGACATATTAACAGATATCTATGAGGTTGAATTGGAGAAGGCAATGGCACCCCACTCCAGTACTCTTGCCTGGTAAATCCCATGGGCGGAGGAGCCTGGTAGGCTGCAGTCCATGGGGTCGCGAAGAGTCAGACATGACTAAGTGACTTCACTTTCACTTTTCACTTTCATGCATTGGAGAAGGAAATGGCAACCCACTCCAGTGTTCTTGCCTGGAGAATCCCAGGGACAGAGGAGCCTAGTGGGCTGCCGTCTATGGGGTCGCACAGAGTCGGACACGACTGAAGCGACTTAGCAGCAGCAGCAGCATGAAGTTGAATAAAGACTAGCTAAGCATTCAGCATAATACAGCGGTTCTAGGTAAGCCCTCTGAAGTGAGAATCAATGCTGTGGATGGGTAGTTGACTGAGACTAGTTATCTACCATTTCTGTGGAATGGAACTCAAAGTGGAAAGAAGACAATGTACAAATAGATACATGTATAATTCCTGTCAGAGAAGGAAATGGCAGCCCACTCCAGTATTCTTGCCTAGAGAATCCCATGGACAGAGGAGCCTGGTAGGCCGCTGTCCATAGGGTTGCACAGAGTCAGACATGACTGAAGCGACTTAGCATGCATGCATTGGAGAAGGAAATGGCAACCCACTCCAGTGTTCTTGCCTGGAGAATCCCAGGGACAGAGGGGTTGAACAGAGTCGGACATGACTGAAGTGACTTAGCAGCAGCAGCATAATTCCTGTACTCTTAAACTGAGTCTAACATTTGTATCTGCTAAATAAGATATAAAGTACCTCGAATTTACCCTGAAATATGGCTTCTTGTTATTCCCTGATAGCACTTCTTAATACGGTGTGCTGTGCTTAATTTTTCAGTTGTGTCTGACTCTTTGCAATCCTATGGACTGTAGCCCACCAGGCTCCTCTGTCCATGGGGATTTTCCAGGCAAGAATACCCTACTCCACGGGAATCTTCCCAACCAAGGGATTGAACCCAGGTCTTGTGCATTGCCGGTGGATTCTTTACCATCTGAGCTACCAAGGAAGCTCACATTTACTATTACTCATCCCTTATCTTCTTGTACCAGCAACACTAGCTTCCTCATCCATCTTCAAATACACCAGAACTCTCTCCCCTCCAAAGTTTCACAATTGCTGTTCTGCTATCTGTAGTATACTTGCCTGAGGCATCCATAAACAAATCTTCCTTATTTTTTTCAGTTTTTACCCAAAAACCACCTCTTATTGAGGTCCTTTGTATATATTTTAATTTGAAAGTTTCAACAGCCTCCACATCATTTCACACCATCCAACTAACTTATCATCATCTAACACACCATATATTTACTCATTTATGTTGTCTGTCTACCCCATTGAATGATGGTAGCAATAAGTGTCTTCTTTTCTACTGCTATAACCTCATATTATTAGAAAAATACTAAACACATTAGCCAAAGAATACACATTTACAATGAATAGATAAATCCATCGTTAAATAAGTATAATCTATAGTATAACTTACTAATATGGAATAAAATAAATATTAACTGTCCTACCATATTTGTATTTACTAAGGTGACTACCTTATTTTTTTAAGCTTTCAGTAGTTTGATCAACATGATTTTTCCCTTCCTTGAAAAAGAAGCATAATATGTCACTCATGTCTAAATAAAGGGGTAATATTATAGGTAGAAGGTCTAGGAAAAGCATACCTGCAAGGTAATGCTGCCAGCCTCTTACAGAACAGCCCCAACTTCCCTACTAATCCACTGTCTAGCTCTAACCATATGAATGATTTTAAGAGTTCTCAGTTCAGTTCAGTTGCTCAGTTGTATCCAACTCTTTGCCACTCCATTGAGTGCAGCACACCAGGCCTCCCTGTCCATCACCAACTCCCGGGCTTTACTCAAACTCATGTCCATTGAGTCGGTGATAACATCCAAACATCTCATCCTACATAGGCCCTTTTTCCTCCCAATGTCAATCTTTCTCTGCGTCAGGGTCTTTTCAAGTGAGTCAGTTCTTCGCATCAGGTGGACAAAGGATTGGAGTTTCAGCTTCAACATCAGTCCTTCCAATGAACACTCAGGACTGATTTCCTTTAGGATGGACTGCTTGGATCTCCTTGCAGTCGAAGAGACTCTCAACAGTCTTCTCCAACACCACAGTTCAAAAGCATCAATTTTTTGGTGATCAGCTTTCTTTATAGTCCAACTCTCACATCCATACATGACTACTGGGAAAACCATAGCCTTGACTAGACGGACCTTTGTTGGCAAAGTCAAGTCTCTGCTTTTTAATATGCTGTCTAGTTTGGTCATACCTTTCCTTCCAAGGAGTCTTTTAATTTAATGGCTGCAGTCACCATCTGCAGTGATTTGGGAGCCCCCCCAAATTAACTCTGCCCCTGTTTCCACTGTTTCCCCATGTGTTTGCCACGAAGTGATGGGACCAGATGCCACGATCTTAGTTTTCTGAATGTTGAGCTTTAAGCCAACTTTTTCACTCTCCTCTTTCACTTTCATCAAGAGACCTTATAGTTCTTCACTTTCTGCCATGAGGTTGGTGAAATCTGCATATGTGAGCTTATTGATATTTCTCCTGCCAATCTTGATTCCAGCTTGTGCTTCATCCAGCCCAGCATTTCTCATGATGTACTCTGCATATATGTTAAATAAGCAGGGTAATAATATACAGCCTTGACATACTCCTTTCCCAATTTGGAACCAGTCTGTTGTTCCATGTCCAGATCTAACTGTTGCGTCCTGACCTGCATACAGATTTCCTAGGAGGCAGGTCAGGTGGTCTGGTATTCCCATTTCTTTCAGAATTTTCCACAGTTTATTGTGATCCATAGAGTCAAAGGCTTTGGCATAGTCAATGAAGCAGAAATAAATCCTTTCTGGAACTCTCTTGCTTTTTCAATGATCCAGCAGATGTTGGTAACTTGATCTCTGGTTCCTCTGCCTTTTCTAAAACCAGTTTGAACATCTGGAAGTTCATAGATCATGTACTATTGAAGCTTTCCTTGAAGAATTCTGAACATTTATTTGGTAGCGTGTGAGATGAGTGCAATTGTGCAGTAGTTTGAGCATTCTTTGGTGTTGCCTTTCTTTAGGATTGTAATGAAAACGGACCTTTTCTAGTTCTGTGGCCACTGCTGAGTTTTCCAAATTTGCTGATATATTGAGTGCAGCACATTCACAGCATCATCTTTTAGGATTTAAAATGGCTCAATTGGAGTTCCATCACCTCCACTAGCTTTGTTCATAGTGATGCTTCCTAAGGCCCACTTGCCTTAGGAGTTCTAGGCATGACTATACTACACTTAATAATAAGCTAGGCACATCTTCAAATCTTTTAGTGTTATATTGGATAAAAGTAAAGCCAACTATATTTGACTTTTGAATTTAGATAACTATTCTGAATAATTTTGTAATCATTTGTAGTGATTAAAAACTGAGGTATGGTAGGAAATATCGTCTTTATTAGAAAGTAAAACTTAGTTAAATATAATTATATAGAAATTTTTTAAAAATCATATTAAGAATCTATGAATAGGGACTTCCCTGGTGGTTCAATGGTTAAGACTCTGAGCATCCACTGCAGAGGTGTGAGTTCCATTACTGGTTGGGAAACTAATATCCCACATGCCTTGTGGTATGGCCAAAAAGATTTTTTTAATAAAAAAATTTTTAAAGAATGTGTGAATAAAAGAGTTCAAAATAAAACTTTGCTTAAAAATAGCATAGGTAATAATGCTGTTTAGGTGTCTCATAGCTTACCTTCCAAGGAGCAGGTGCTTTTGTTTTCATGGTTGCAGTTACAGTGATTTTGAAGCCCAAGAAGATAAAATCTGTCACTGCTTCCACTTTTTCACCTTCTATTCGCCATGAAGTGAGGCCATGATCTTCGTTTTATGAATGTTGAGTCAATCCAGCTTTTTAACTTTCCTCTTTTACCCTCATCAAGACGCTCTTTAGTTCCTCTTCACTTTCTTCCATTAAAGTGATATCATCTTCATATTCGAGGTGGTTAACATTTCTGGGTTTAGAAAAGGCAGAGCAACCAGAGATCAAATTGCCAGCATTCATTGGATCATGGAGAAAGCAAGGGAGTTCCAGAAGAACATCTACTTATGCTTCATTGACTATACTAAGCCTTTGACTGTGTGGATCACAAGAAACTGTAGGAAATTCTTAAAGAGATGGGAGTACCAGACCACTTTACCTGTCTCCTGAGAAAACTGTATGTGGGTAAAGAAGCAACAGTTAAAATCAGATATGGAATAACAGACTGGTTCCAAATTTGGAAAAAAGTATGACAAGATTACATATTGTCACTGTTTATTTAACTTTATATGCAGAGTATATCATATAAAATGCTGGTCTGGGTGAACCACAAACTGGAATCAAGATTGCTAGGAGAATTATCAACAACTTCAGATATTCAGATACCACCCTATATGGCAGAAAGTGAAGAGGAACTAAAGAGCCTCTTCATGAGGGTGAAAGAGAAGAGTGAAAAGGCTAACTTGAAACTTAACATTTACAAAATGAAGAAAGATCATGGCATCAAGTCCATCACTTCATGGCAAATAGAAGGCGAATAAGAAGAAGCAGTGACAGATTTATCTTCTCAGACTCCAAAATCACTGCAGACAGTGACTGCAGCCATGAAATTAAAAGACACTTGCTCCTTGGAAGGAAAGGTATGACAAACCTAAACAGCATATTAAAAAGCAGAAATATAACTTTGCCGACAAAAGTACATACAGTTAAAGCTATGGTTTTTCCAGCAGTCATGTACAAATATGAGCATTGGACCATAAAGAAGACTGAACATCGAAGAATTGGATGATTTTGAACTGTGATGCTGGAGAAGACTCTTGAGAGTCCCTTGTATGGCAAGGAGATCAAACCAGTCAATCCTAAAGGAAATCAACCCTCAATACTCATTGGAAGGACTAATGCTAAAGCTGAAGCTCCAATACTTTGGCCTCCTGATGCAAAGAGTTGATTCACTGGAAAAGACCCTGATGCTGGGCAAAACTGAAGGCTAAAGAAGAAAGAGTGGCAGAGGAGATGTTTAGATATCATCACCTACTCAATGAACATGAATCTGAGCAAATTACAGAAAACAGTAGAGGACAGAGGAGCCTGGCATGCTGCAGTCCATGGGGTCTCAAAGAATCAGACATAACTTGGTGATTAAACAACATCAACAAATAAATAGAGAGCAAAACTCCTTCCCCATTATTATATTTTAGAAATGTAGTATGCTGTATTCAATTCACACTAAAACAGAAAATCTAAATTAATAAAATCAATTAGAGGAACAATAACAGATCTAAAGACTGATATCTAGAAAAATGAACAGCTCTTAACTGTATGTCATAAATCATTAGCATTTCACCCCAGCATTACTAACATTTTTCTGAGTTGCTATGGATCAATGTTGAAGAATATAAGGCTGTTTCCACAGTATGGTAGTTTTTTGCTTTTTTGGTTTTTTCCTTTGGAAAATACATCCAACTTAAAAGTTCACCACTTTCACATCCTTTAAGTAAAATGCTTGGAATCACCTTCAAGGGTCCTTACTGTTCTACAGTCAAAATGTATTCATAGTTATTTATGAGTTCATACTTCCCATAGCTGGAAAATGTTGACTGAAAAGAAAGGCAAACTATTTTCAATAGTTTGAAAGCCTGAAAAGAATGTAGAAGACAGAAAATGCCTATGAACAGTACTATAAATCAACTTATTTGGGAATTTTATTAAAATATAGCTTCTGATTTCAGTAAGTCTGGGATTTGTACCTGATATTTTCCATCACTCATCAGCTTGCCACGTGATACTGATGCTGCTGGTCTGCTGGCCACACTGTGAATAGTAAGATTTTAGAAACAATGCCCTCTCAAGTACATTCAATGAAGAATGTAAAAATGTGGAAATGAAGAATAACCATGACTGTAACTTTTGGCCTCTTCCTTCTCTATTTTAATGAATGCAAAGAAAAAAAAGAGGTAGTGAGTCAAGGGCCAAAACATGGAAACAACCTAAATGTCTAAAGACAGATGAATAGATAAAGAAGTGGTACATATATACAAGGAAATACTCCTCAAATCATAAAAAGAACAAAATTAGGCCATTTGTAGCAACATGGATTCAAGTAGAGATTGTCATACTAAGTAAAGTAAGTCAGAAAGAAGAAGACAAATATAATATAATACCACTTATATGTGGAATCTAAAATATGGCACAAATGATTCTATCTACAAAACATAAACTCACAGACAGAAAGAACAGACTTGTGGCTGCCAAAGGGGAGTGTGGGGGGATAGGGATGTATGAGAGTTTGGGGTTGGTAAATGCAAACTATTGTTCTTAGGATGGATAAACAATTAGGTCCTAATATATAGTATAAGGAAATATATTGGATATCCTATGCAAACCATAATAGAAAAGAATATTTAAAAAATAATGTATGTATGTGTACCACTGAGTTACTTTGCTATACAGCAGAGATTAGCACAGCATTATAAATCAACTATAATTCAATTTTTTTAAATGCAAAGATATAAAAAAGAAGAAAAAAAGAGGTATTGTGTTAAAATTGAGCAAAAAGCTCTGGAATCAGACAGAAGAGTTTGAATACTGACTTAAAACTTGGATAATCTGCTAAAGTATAAAATAATATTTACAACAAAGAGCTGTTATGAGAATTAAATAAAATAATAAATACAATGTCATAATAGCATTCACAAATACTAGTGTGAGTAGTTTTTCTCCTTACTTCGTAATCATCTTACGTTGTTTTCCTAGATGAGTGCTAAGTGTTTTTTCTCATTTTTTTGCCTTGAGTTTAATTTCTTAGTCTCAAAATTATCCTCTACTTCTCGAAATACTTCCTATTAGTTTGGGACCAATTTGGTGTTAGTTAATTTTAAACCATCTAAATGAAAAGTTTTAAAATATATATAATATCATTCAACAACAAAAATTTTAAATATGTTTGGCTCAAAGTTAAAAAAGTATATTGTACATATACATACCAGAATCTATGTATTCAACTAATAACTGGAAAATACATACTACAGTGATGCTATACAATCTCAATTTAGAAATATTATTTTGGAATAAGCAGAGCCTGTTTATAAAGCATGATTTTTCAAGTTTCATTATTTTGTAATCTCATTTTATTTTTGGCCAGAAATTGTATTTCTACTTTGATCATCCACTTTATACATCACATTTGGCACATTTTAACTTCTTTTAATGGCAAAAACAGAACTGACTCTATAAATTTGAAGATTTGCCACTGTTAAGAATTTTTCAATGTACACCCTATAGAATGCAAGACAACGCCCACAAAGGAACCTGAAACAGTATGAGCAATGGTGATATTACTGTATTTTTTGGCTCCTATTGTAACTACTGCAAAGGGAACATCATTCATGCCAATAAACCAGTTTGAGTATGCTGTTCAATCAATCCCATTTTCTAAGTGTCACACCTCATATGTTTTCATGTAGATTTTAATGAGAAATAGGAAGACTTGGATTTTTTTCT
Organism: Moschus berezovskii; assembly: GCF_049115385.1. Taxonomy (NCBI): domain Eukaryota; kingdom Metazoa; phylum Chordata; class Mammalia; order Artiodactyla; family Moschidae; genus Moschus; species Moschus berezovskii. The sequence goes on from NC_142464.1 coordinate 40,019,611, forward strand.
ACCCATCCTATTTCCAGCACAGTCTGCACCAATAACATAACTGTACAGCATTTGCTATCATTTTAACCCACGCCACACCTCTAATTAACTTAGCTGATGTCCCTAAAATGGAAAGGGAAAGCTGAATTAAAAGGCAGATGCTCACTATGCCACATTACTGTTGCAAATTCACTGGCACATATGGGAGCCAGAAGCCCAGATCAAAAGGATCATGAATTCTGGAAGTCTTTCCACTAAAACCAGGACATTGGCAACAAACTTTTGGAGTCTGAAAAAATTTACAATGTACTGGCAAACTTTTTTATATTCACTTGCTCTTCCAAATGCTTTGCCAACCTTCCCCCAACACACCTGCTTCCTCTGGGATTGTCCAGGTAGCATAAGCTACAGCAACTCTGCTTTCTAGAAAATGACCAAGCCAGATGACACCTTCAGCCTAGGCACACCTGAATCCTAAAAGCACGGAACAGATACAGTGCTACAAGGTGGTAAAATCATCTTCAAAAACATTTTACTGCTCCATTTATTTTAAGGTTTTCCAGGACTTTTCTCTGAATTTACAATGTATATTATCATACATTGATATTTTCTTCATTGAGTTACTGAATTGCATTAATTTGATTTTTTAAGAATTGTTTTGTTCATTTAGCAAATATATGTGGAATGACTTGTGAAGGTGGTAGTGGTTTAGTCACTAAGTCATGTCTAACTCTTTTAACCTCATGGACTGTAGCTTGCCAGACTCCTCTGTCCATGGGATTTCTCAGCAAGAATACTGGAGTGGGCTGCCATTTCCTTCTCCAGGGGATCTTCCAGACTCAGGGATCAAACCCAGATCTCTTGCATTGCAGGCAGTATTTCAGGTGGATTCTTTACTGACTGAGCCACCTGGGAAGCCTATTTGTGAAGGTAGGATAATGTATTTATTAAGATTTATAGTTCTGTAGTCACATCTTTTGAATTAAATTCATTCTTAGGAAAGTCATTTGATTCCACTAAGCATTGTTTTATTTAATTGTGAGTAGAAGCAGTAATCTCATAGAGTTATAGTTGGAGTTAAAGATATAAAAAATATCTATTTCTTAGCAGAGTTGTTGGTACATAGTAAACAATAAAAAAATAAATAAACATTACTAGAATTCTCAGTTATGGGCATTTTAAAGAGCAATAAAAAGCAAGGAAGACCCAGTCCTTAGTTTCAAGAAATTGAACACCCACCAGGAAAATTAAAAATGGAACACAAATATCTAATCTAGCTAAATACCTATCTTTTACCTATAAAAAAAGAATGGCTTACATGTGAAAAAAGGGAGGAAAACACACAAAAGTTCAAGCAGGGCTCACCTTGAGTCAGGATTGTTAAGGTGATATTTTGGAGACCTAAACTCTAAAATACTAATGATTCCTCGTGTCAATATGGACTTGCTCATCTGCTGCTCCAGAGCTAGAGAGTCTTCTTCCACTCTCTACCTAACAAACCTGTTACCTTTCAAGAACTCACTCAATGATCACTGCTGTTACTTTCAGCGCCTCTATGACCTAGTCAAACACTGCTGATAGTGTTTGCTTACGCCTCTATTCTCATACTGTTCCCACTGCATTGAAGTTGTATGTATGCAGCTGTGACCTTTTTCAGAAACAGAGCCATGTTTCATTTATTATTCTATGACCCAGCAACTTGCATTCAGTACTCCATAATGGCTTCTTTGTTGTTTATCTGTTTTTGTTTGAGCTTTTGAATATATAAATGAGTAAAGGTGACACACTGGCTGGACTTGGGATGAAAATAATTTTATAGACAGAACTTGGCAGTGTAGGCGTGTATCACAGGTGAAGACACAAAGAAGAGAGAGGTAAGGTATGTTTACCAAAATCAAGTTCTTGGAATAGCAGGAGATTGAAAATGGAAGCCAGACCCAGTAAAAATTTGAAACGGCACAGGTGTAAATCCAAAGGCAATTTGTTGCTTAAAAATAAAAACAGTCAGGAAAACTAGGTAAAGCTCTATGCTTAATTAAATCTTTCTTCTTTCACCCCCCCCCATCTTAAAATGCTTGCTGTGTTCATAGAATTTCTTTTTTATCTCCAGAGGGAGATTAGGCTACCCAAACCACACTATTAAATGCAGTTTACAAAGAAATACAATTCAGATAGATGAGAATTCTCTGCTTAGCAAGGGATTTAGAATCACAGGGCTGTTTGCTGCCTCTGGTACCCTTCTATAAAGATTTTTTTTTCCAAAAATAGTCAATATCAAAGGTCACACATTTAAAAAGTCACTTGGAATTAGGAGCCTGAGAGAAAATGCTTAGCAGAAAATGTTTTGGCAAGCTTTTAAAGTCTTTCATTGAGTTGGCAACGAGACAGACCATGCTGGCCTCCTAAGCAAGCAGAGCAAATGTGTCATTTCAGAGGTGACAGAAAAGTTTTCTGTCCCTAAATATCACTCTCACCTGTTTCTTTTTCAACAGCAGAGATTCATTCCTTATTGTTGAGGTACCAAGTTCTACTGAAATGCACAAACCTCTGAAAGGAATGGGGCAAGGAATAAAATTAACACATGCTTAGTGACTACAGTCATGCATTGTATTGAGCTTTTCATACATATTTTATTATTAAATCTAGATATCGCATTTGAGGAAAAAATTCTAGTTCAGAGAAGTTAAACTATTTGGCAAAAGTTATACAGCTAACCTAGCGTGGAGACAGAATTTAAATTTAATCTTAGTTCTGATTCAAAATTGCTTTTATGTTATTAATTTACATGGCATAACTGACTGGCTCAAAATTGGGAAAGGAGTATGACAAGTCTCCATATTGTCACCCTACTAATTTAATCTATATGCAGAGTACATCATGGACAGGTTGGATGAATCACAAACTGGAACCAAAACCTCAAGGAGAAATATCAACAGTCTCAGATATGTAGATGATACCATTCTAATAGCAGAAAGTGAAAAGGAACTAAAGAGTCTGTTGATGAGGGTGAAAGAGGAGAGTGAAACAGTTGGCTTGAAACTCAACATTCAAAAAACTAAGATCATGGCATCTCATTCCATCACTTCATGGTAAATAGGGGAAAAATGGAATCACTGAGGACGGTGACTGCAGCCATGAAATTAAAAGACACTTGCTCCTGGGAAGGCAAGCTATGACAAACCTAGACAACGTAGTAAAAAGCAGAGACTCCACTTTGCTAACAAATGTCTGTATAGTCAAAGCTATCGTTTTTCCAGTAGTCATGTACAGATGTGAGATTTGAACCATAAAGAAGGCTGAGCACCAAAGAATTGATGTTTTCAAACTGTGGTACTGGAGAAAACTTCTGAGAGTCCCTTGGACACCAACGAAGTCAAACCAGTTAATCCTAAAGGAAATCAGTCCTGAATATTCATTGGAAGGACTGATTCTGAAGCTGAAGTTTCAATAGTTTGGCCAGATGTTGTGAAGAGTCGACTCATTGGAAAAGATCCTGATCTTGGGAAAGACTGAAGGAAGGAGGAGATAGTTGGATGGCATCATCGACTCAATGGGCATGAGTTTGAGCAAATTCTGGGAGACAGTGGAGGACAGAGGAACCTGGATTGCTACAGTCCATGGGGTTGCAAAAGAGTCAGACATGACAGTGGCTGAACAACAATACCTGTCCTAAACTTACCAACTGATCACTAGATGAAAGCAAAACTTGGTAAGGAAAAGAACAGAAAGCTTTTGAGAGCACTGCATACTGGTGAGGAATTAAGGAAGAAGGACTACGATATGCCAAATGGAAAAATGAGAAAGCAAAACACAAAAGATCTCACAACCGAAACATCTGAGAGTTAAATTAAGACCAGCTCCTTAGGAAGTCAGCTTGCCTCTAGTACAAAGGAATTTAACTACAATAGTTGCATATATTTTTTGGAAGAGGATAAATAATTTTTCCTCTACCCTTCTAAATTCTTGGCCTAGATCTCCCCTGTAATAAAAAAACAGATGAATATGAGAAAAATAAACAAAAGTTTAATAACATCTAATCTCTCATATACATGGGTGATACCCAGGAAAACTGAGGAACTCCCTGGAATGTTCCAGACCACCACACCTTATTTATCATCTTCAGTCAAAGACAAAGGAAAAATTTATGGGTTAGACAAAATATGTCTTTCATCAAAGTTGTTTTCATTTCAGGGAGTGATCCTAACTTTGTATGAATATACAGAAAAACTTTTACTATGTATATATTTTGATAAGAAATATAAAACAGATAAATTCAACTTACTTAACAATCATTTTAAACAATATGATTGTAGTCAAAAGTATGAATGGTAGTTATGTATGAAAAAGTATGAATGGTAGTTAAAAGGCAAGTGCATATCCTTTCCTTGTGCAAAACATGTGACTGCTTTGAAAAACAGGTGACCTAGATGGGAAATGTAAGAAGAGCAAACTTCAAATTGTCTTCAAAATTTCAAACTTATTTTTTGTTTCTACTTCTGTTTGTTTGAATCAGATCTAATTTGTTGCCATAAATATTCTGACTATTGGTAACCTCTACCACTAATTCGAATACAGTTTTCATAAAATATGGTATGTTTGAAAGACTAATGTTGTAAGTCTTCCTAGATGATTTAAGTTTTCAGAACTAAAATGATAACAAATTAGGTCCCATTTGTTTAATTTTGCTTTTATTTCCAATATTCTGGGAGGTGGGTCTTGGAGGATCCTGCTGTGATTTATGTCAGAGAGTGTTTTGCCTACGTTCTCCTCTAGGAGTTTTATAGACTCTGGTCTTACATTTAGCTCTCTAATCCATTTTGAGTTTATTTTGGTGTATGGTGTTAGGAAGTGTTCTAGTTTCATTCTTTTACAAGTGGCTGACCAGTTTTTCCAGCACCACTTGTTAAAGAGACTATCTTTTCTCCATTTTATATTCTTGCTTCCTTTGTCAAAGATAAAGTGTCCATAGGTGCGTGGATTCATCTCTGGGCTTTCTATTTTGTTCCACTGATCTATATTTCTGTCTTTATGCCAGTACCATACTGTCTTGATGACTGTGGCTTTGTAGTAGAGCCTGAAGTCCAGCAGGTTAAGTCCCCCAGTTCCATTCTTCTTCCTCAAGATTGCTTTGGCTATTCGAGGTTTTTTGTATTTCCATACATATTGTGAGATTATTTGTTCTAGTTCTGTGAAAAATATCATTAGTAGCTTGATAGGGACTGCATTGAATGTATAAATTACTTTGGGTAGTATACTCATTTTCACAATATTTATTCTTCCAATCCACGAACACGGTATATTTCTCCATCTATTAGTGTCCTCTTTGATTGCTTTCAGTAGTGTTTTATAGTTTTCTATGTACAAGTCTTTTGTTTCCTTAGGTAGATATATTCCTAAGTATTTAATTCTTTTCGTTGCAATAGTAAATGGAATAGTTTCCTTAATTTCTCTATTTTCTCATTATTAGTGTATTGGAATGCAAAGGATTTCTGTGTGTTGATTTTATATCCTGCAACTTTACTGTATTCATTGATTAGCTCTAGTAGTTTTCTGGTAGAGTCTTTAGGGTTTTCTGTGTAGAGGATCATGTCATCAGCGAACAGTGAAAGTTTTATTTCTTCTTTTCCAATTTGGATTCCTTTTATGTCTTTTTCTGCTCTGATTGCTGTAGCCAAAACTTCCAGAACTATGTTGAATAGTAGTGGTGAGAGTGGGCACCCTTGTTTTGTTCCTGACTTTAGGGGAAATGCTTTCAGTTTTTCACCATTGAGGATAATGTTTGCTGTGGGTCTGTCATATATAGCTTTTATTATGTTGAGGTATGTCCCTTCTATTCCCACTTTCTGGAGGGTTTTTATCATAAATGGATGTTGAATTTTGTCGAAGGCTTTCTCTGCATCTATTGAGATAATCATATGATTTTTATTTTTCAGTTTGTTAATGTGGTGTATTATGTTAATTAAAATTAAAAGCTTCTGCACAGCAAAGGAAACTATAAGTAAGGTGAAAAGACAGCCTTCAGAATGGGAGAAAATAATAGCAAATGAAGCAACTGATAATGGATTAATCTCAAAAATATACAAGCAGCTCCTGCAGCTCAATTCCAGAAAAATAAATGACCCAATAAAAAAATGGGACAAAGAACTAAACAGACATTTCTCCAAAGAAAATATAAAGATGGCTAACAAACACATGAAAAAATGCTCAACATCCCTCATAGTCAGAGAAATGCAAATCAAAACCACAATGAGATATCATTTCACACCAGTCAGAATGGCTGCTATCCAAAAGTCTACATGCAATAAATGCTGGAGAGGGTGTGGAGAAAAGGGAACCCTCTTACACTGTTGGTGGGAATGCAAACTAGTACAGCCACTATGGAGAACAGTGAGGAGATTCCTCAAAAAACTGGAAATAGAACTGCCATATGATCCAGCAATCGCACTCCTGGGCATACACACCGAGGAAACCAGAATTGAAAGAGACACGTGTACTCCAATGTTCACTGCAGCACTGTTTATAATTGCCAGGACATGGAAGCAACCTAGATGTCCATCCGCAGACAAATGGATAAGAAAGCTTTGGTACATATACACAATGGAGTATTACTCAGCCATTAAAAAGAATGCATTTGAATCAGTTCTAATGAGGCAATGAAACTGGAGCCTATTATACAGAGTGAAGTAAGCCAGAAAGAAAAACACCAATACAGTATACTAACGCATATATATAGAATTTAGAAAGATGCAAATGATAACCCTGTATACGAGACAGCAAAAGAGACACAGATGTATAGAACAGTCTTTGGGACTCTGTGGGAGAGGGCGAGGGTGGGATGATTTGGGAGAATGGCATTGAAACATGTATGTTGTCTTATGTGAAACGAATCTCCAGTTCAGGGTCGATGCATGTTACAGGATGCTTGGGGCTGGTGTGCGGGGATGACCCAGAGGGAGGATAAAGGGAGAAGGGAGGTGGGAGGGGGTGTCAGGAGGGGGAACCATGTACACCCGGGGCGGATTCATGTCAATGTATGGTAAAACCAACCAATATAAGATTGTAAAATAATTAGCCTCCAATAAAAAAAATAAATTAATTAAAAATAATAATAATAAAATAAAATGATAACAAAATAACTTCATTGACCTTGTCCATATTCACTTGACATTCTTGTTAGGCACAATTCATTTAAAATTCTACAGAAATGTCCTTTTCCCATATATAAATATCCTTAAATAGACACTTGATCCAAAGTTTGGAAATACTGGCTCAGCCTGGCAGCACTGCCATAATCCTCTTTTACACTGTATATAATATAGATAAAGATTCACAAGGTTTTGTGTATGTGTATCACAATGACTTGGCCATTTCTGGTTAAAGATAGCATACAATGTTACAACCTTGGCTAGACTGTATTTGCTTACAGAGCAATGATTTCATTTTGTTTTAGCCACTTCTAAGAGGCATGACCCCAGACAAATAACACCCACCTGCTCATCATTTACTAAGCATGTGATTTTGTTGGCTCTTTCCAAAGCTTTCTGCTTTGATTTTTCCAGTGCAGCAGTTACTATAGAAACAATGTCATTGAAATATAAAGGGTAGTGACATATCAAATCATAGTAGAACATATGTTAGATAACATATGTTAGATATGTTAGATGCATGTGTGCTTGTGTATAGTTGTATAAACTTGTATACACATGTATGTACATCTATGCATGTATATATGCTTTCTGAATATGCATGAGTGTGTATACTAGTGCATATACCAGTTTATAGTACAGATCTACATGTAATTTGTTAACATAAACATATCATAAATATGTAATATACAAACATATTAGGTTGAGAATATCATAAATTAGAATATAGGTAGGGTTTTACCATATGAAAAGGCATAGCCAGTAAAAATAGATAATATTAAAATAGAAATTTTCCTAAATTTTAGATTTTTAAAAATGTAAATATATAGGAAAAAAGCAGAGAACAGTTTGCTGAATGGTTAAAATTCTTAGTGCTAAAATATATGTATAAAGCAGAATTCAAAACTCTTTTTCAAACACTATAAATTTCCATTTCGGGACAAAAGAAAATGAAAAATTTGAGGAAAATAACTCTTTCCTCAGCTTTTTCATATGAAACCTAACTATTTAAAATATATGTTTTTCATGAATATGAACGTTAATAAATGAATTAACTTAAACATCCTGAGTGGGAGAAATGAAATACTGTGACCAAGTATAACCATACGATCAATACTTCAATATATTACAAATAAAGCAATTTTACTTTGCATTTTAACTTTTGAAAAATTGTTAGAATTCTTGTGAAGTTCAGTAAACAGAAGAATGATCTCAAAAAGTACATAACCTTACTCATATTTCTCAGTTATATTTTAGGTATGAGAAAACTCCTCTGTGCTTTAGAAAATGCTTAAAAATATTAAAATGAGTATTATTTTCTTTTCCTGTGAGAATGTTGTTGTTGTTACATAAAACAGAAATACAGCCAGATAAACAGCAGAGTTTGAATATAACAAACCTAGATATTATATTAGTATAAGCCAGCTCTATTAACACACGTTGGCCTTATTCTCTTTTTTCTTTATAATATGAAAATTATTCTAAAAGAAATTTAAAATTTGACTGCAATCTAATGCTACTTAAAGTAATATCTTTAATAGTTACCTCATGGAAACCTGTATTTTAAAATCTAAACATTGTTCAAACATAGAATAATTCCTGGTTTACTAATAAAGTAGTATAGTTTTTCAAGAAACTAAAATATCAATTGGCCCAAAGAAACAGTAATGGCAAAATACATTCCATACAGAGAAGTGAAACGTCTACAAGTATTTTGAGGTACATGTATTTTTGGAAACTGGATATGAGCTGGATGTCATGATTGAAAGAATCTCTGAAAAAAAAAGAAGAGAAAGAATCTCGTGAAATAGAGGAGTTTACACTCTGGAAAGAAAAGACAAACCACAGACATGTCAGCAAATACATTCAAAATAATCTAAGGTTAATAAAAGACAGTAATAAAAGAAAGCAGCATTGTGTGTATGGATAATTAAGAGGACAGCTTGAACTAAAACGATCAGAGAAGGCTGCCATGAGTAGGCAAATATCTGAACTGACTCTAAAATGGTGAGAATGAGGCAGGATAAAGATCTTAAAAAGAGAAGCTTCTTAGCAGAAGTTTGAGAACAAACTTTGCATAGAGAAATTCATAAGTAATTTTCTATTTAATAAAATCACAGCAATAATAAAGGCGGTGGTGTTATAAGTAAAGTCTCACTGACTTAGTACTCCCCTTATGATTGCCTACCTCTACTCTAATCATGGCAAGCCACTCCAGTACTCTCGCTTGGAAAATCCCATGGATGGAGGAGCCTGGTAGGTTGCAGTCTGTGGGGTCGCTAAGGGTCGGACACGACTGAGCGACTTCACTTTCACTTTTCACTTTCACACATTGGAGAAGGAAATGGCAACCCACTCCAGTGTTCTTGCCTGGAGAATCCCAGGGATGGGGGAGCCTGGTGGGCTTCCATCTATGGGGTCACACAGAGTCGGACACGACTGAAGTGACTTAGCAGGAGCAGCAGCAGCAGACAATCACCACAGCAGTTTCTGCTCATCCGTGAGAGAACTGGTACTATCATCCTGGCAACTGACAAGTACATAGTCTTTAAAATCGGGCAAGTTTACTATTCTGTGATATTATGGAGTTGAACTCCCTCCTTTTTACTTCCTTCTGTTTGGAAAATAGTAGCTATTTTACTATTGCTATTTTAGTCACTAAATCACGTCCAACTCTTTTGTGACCCCATGGACTGTAGCCCTCCAGCCTCTTCTGTCCATGGGACTCTCCAGGCAAGAATACTGGAATGGGTTTCCATTTCCTTCTCCAGGGGATCTTCTGACTCACGGACTGAACCTGCATCTCCTGCACTGGCAGGCAGATCCTTTACCTCTGAGCTACCGAGGAAGTCCATACTACCTTATCTTTAACAAAATGGACAACTGTATTATTTTCCATTGTCCAGATTTTCAATTTATCATTTTACATTACTTCAGAAATCTACTTATTAATTTTTTTAAATTGACGTATAGGTGATTTACAATGTGTTAGTTTCAGGTGTACAGCAAAATGATTCAGTTATACATTTTTGTCGTATTTCTTTCCCTTATAGGTTATTATAAAATACTGAGTATAGCTCCTTGTGCCACACAGTAGGTCCTTGTTTTCTATAAATAAAGTAGAATGTATATATATATGGTAGTATGTATCTGTTAGTCCCGAATTCCTAATTTATCCACCCCTCCTTTCCTGTTTGATAACCATATTTTTTTCTCTGTCTGTGGGTCTGTTTCTGATTTGCATATAAGTCCATTTGTATCTTTTCTTTAGAGTCCATATATAAGTGATATCATATGATATTTGTCTCTGTCTGGCTTACTACCACTTTCTATTGGTAGTTTCCCAAATGTTCAATGAACAGATATTTTCAGATTATTCTCCTAGGTCCACCAATTTAAGGTCAACAAAGACTAATACTTCATTTGGTATCTTTGATTTCTTTCTTTGTAATCTATGCTACTAAAATTTCTTTCTATTCTACTTACAGTTTGTTTACCTAATTTCTATTGGGTAACATTTAGTTGTGACCCCTGCTTTACTTAGCAACTTTGAACATTATGTGTTTGAATGCACTGTCTCACAAACCATGTCTTAATCTCTGAAACTTCCTTACAATATGCTTCTATAATTAGTATACTTTTACAAAGTAGATGAGTGAACTGTCATACCCATTCTTTGTATTCCCCTAGCCCTCTTCCTTTTATTTATACCTAGTTCAATTGGTATAAAGCACTAATTTAGTTAAGAAAAAGTGGGAACTAACTACTGATTCTTTCTGAAAGATAATTTAATTGAGTACATTCAAAATTATGCCCTCACAAACCCTGAGTTCTAATCTTTTCCTAATACTGAATATCTGTTATTATATCATTTTTCCTTTGAAATGAAAATTTTGCACATCTATCAGGGAAATAATTTGAAAATTATTATACCCTATAAACAATATCTCAGGTGGCACTAGTGGTAAAAAAAAAAATAAACCCACCTACCCATGCAGGAGACACAGGTTTCATCCCTGGGTCAGGAAGATCTTCTAGAGAAGGGCATGGATACCCATTGCAGTACTCTTGCCTGGGAAATATCATGGATAGAGAACCACTCTGGTGGTTTACAGTTCATGGGGTTGCAAAGAGTTGGACACAACTTAGAGACTAAACAATAACCGATTTATGTAAAAATTAAATTTGATAATGTTGAAACTTCAATAACGAGAAATACTTGCATAAAATAATGTCTGCTGTGTTCACTTTTATTATAAAGCTATTTCTGTTTTCTGAAGATGATTAATTTATCTTATAAATGAAAACTTTTTTATTTGGACTAATGTATCAAAAGAGTTTCTTTTCATAAATCATTTCAAATTGATCGTAAAACCACATAAGCTTCAGCCTCTTATTTATAACCACTGTCTCTCAATTTTGCCTTACTATAGATTTTCACCCTAAAGTTTCACCTAATGAGATTTCTGAGCACATATTATTGTATAAATGCTTCCAAATCGCAATTATATTATAAAACACAATATTCTGGATTGTTGGCAAATGTAGACTATACTTGTCTATTTAAAATAGGGGTCTGTATAAATTTGAAATTAATGGCTCTGTCAGCCTACTCTTAAAGTATAGCTAGATCTTCAAAACAATTGTTATTCAATATATTTCTGTACTTTATTAAATAACCAAAGAAGGAAATGGACTCATCTTAAATATATTGATTAGGCACTGCCTAACCTTACGAGTGGAGAAGGCAATGGCAACCCACTCCAGTACTCTTGCCTGGAAAGTCAAAATGGACGGAGGAGCCTGCAGTTCATGGGGTCGCGAAGAGTCGGACGCAACTGATCGCCTTCACTTTCACTTTTACCCTGTCATGCATTGGAGAAGGACATGGCAACCCACTCCAGTGTTCTTGCCTGGAGAATCCCAGGGATGGCGGAGCCTGACGGGGTCGCACAGAGTCGGACATGACTGAAGTGACTTAGCAGCAGCAGCAACAGCAACCTTACTGAGTCGGACACAACTGAGCGACTGAACTGAACTGAACCTTACAAAGTGGATTCATGTTGTTTATTTTATCTAATCCACACAAAATCACCAACCTCATACCTCAATATGGAAGGATACCTGCACACGCATACACACACACACAACATATTCATGCACATCTTCACTCACACTCTAATCTAAAGGACTAATCATCTCTTTATACTGAGCCATCCAATACTTGAATCTCACATCTGGTCACATACAGTAGTCCCTCCCTTATCCCTGGGTTATAGGTTCCAAGATCCCTAACGGATGCCTGAAATCAAATATAGTACAAGCCCCTATACAAACTTTTTTTTTCTTATATAAAATACCCACGATAAATTTTAATTTATAAATTAGACATAGGAAGAGTATATCTGAAATGCCAGCATCACTACTCTTGTGCTTTGGGACCAAGAGTAAGTAAAATAAGGGTTAATTGAACACAAGAACCGTGATATTTCCACCTGATAAACAAGACAGTTACTATATGACCAACAGGCAGGATAAAATAGACAAAGGGATGATTCATGTGCTAGGAGGGATGGAACTGAAGGGCATGAGATTTCATCTCTATGTGTGCAATATAAAACACGAACTTTTACTTCTGGAATTTTCCATTTAATATTTTCAGAACACAGTTGACCACAGGTAACCAAAACCATAAGAAGTGAAACTTCAAATAAGGATTCCTGTATTTATTTAAAATGAATTTATTCTTTGGCCACAATTCTTTAGTTTGGGGCTAAAAATAACTAATACAGATTGGCAAAGTGTGTCTTTCGTCAGAAAATGAAAATTGTATATAAGAGATATTAATTGTACCTTCCAGCTTTTAGGAGTGGAGTGGATAGGAGTAAAGCTGTTGAAGCTGTTTGCAATGGCCATTTATGCCCACGTTGAGTTTGAGTGAACTCCGGGAGTTGGTGATGGACAGGGAGGCCTGGCGTGCTGTGATTCATGGGGTCGCAGAGAGTTGGACACAACTGAGCAACTGAACTGAACTGAACTGAACTGAAGATGGAAAGAAAAAAAATGCTTGTTTGGAATAAGAGAAACAGTGAAGCAGTAAGCCAAAGAGAAGCAGAGTAAAGGATGAAACAAGTGTGTTTCCTATATTCTGCTCGGGACTGCTCCCGTCTTTCCTTAGTTCAGCACTGCCCTGATCCTTTGGTTCTATTAAATGTACTGTATTACTATAATAATACTTCAATGGTTATGGTTAACCTTTCAATATATACACAGGTGATGGGTAGGTAGATAAGGACAGAGACACAAATATACTTATATACTTGGAAATAAAATATTCTGAAATAAAATATGAAATCATTAAATAACTTTCTGTTAAAAAAATTTATAGAAGACAATTCCTTTAACATTAACAAGAATTTGTAACAGTATAGGAAATTGTCTTTGCTCTGATTATTTCCATGGAATGAGAAAAGAGTACAAATGGCTAGCTGAATACCAAATCTTTTTACAAAATATTGCTCATTTTCTTCATGATGTTGTATTTAAAATTCAGAAAATAAATATGAGCTCAAATTTTACTAAGAACTAAATATAATTTCATCATGTCTGTTAGTCACAAGAGAAGCTAATTTTGTTTTCTCAGATTTATCTCTCTACACAAGATAAAAAGGACAAACCAAAGGAAATTAGACTTCTACTTCTTTGATTTGACGTTAGAAGGATTTAAATTAATAAGGCAAGGATCCTGATAATGATACTATGACTTATGAAGGAATAAGGAGCTTGTGTTGGTTCTGATAGGCAAGAAAAGGCAACACTAAAATTAAAGATCTCCTTTCAGTAGTGGCTACTGAAATGAAGATCCTGTTTGTTCAGATGATACTTTTATCAAATGCTGACTTCTTCAGTAAGAGAAGCCAACTACCTGGTAAATCAGCAATGATATATTCTTTAACTTAGTATCATTTTCATTTGTGTACTAAAAAGACGGGTAGCTAAATAGGTTTAGAGCACAAGGCTATTTTTAGGAAATAAAAGCAGAAGACTGAATGTGTGTGTGTGTGTGTGTCTGGCTCAGTTGTGTCTGATTCTGTGTGACCCTATGGACTATAGCCTGCTAGGCTCTGTCCATAGGGTCCATGGGATTCTCCAGGTAAAAATACTGGAGTGAGTAACCATTCCCTTCTCCAGGGGATCTTCCTGACCCAGAGACCGAACCTGGGTCTCCTGCATTCCAGGCTATTCTTTACCATCTGAGCCACCAGGGTAACCCTAGATAACAGAATATATTTCATTTAAATAGTTTCTTGCTTTTAATTTACAAAAGACATCAATATAAACTTCTTTAAGATCAAAATATTTTTAAAATATAAGTATTGTGGCATTTTTTCCTTTATAAATCAACAGAAAATATGCAGAAATTGTTTCCGAATAGCAAGAATTTATTATAAATAAAAAGAAATATGTCTCTGTGAAATTTCAAAATCACCTTTACCCTAACATCATTTAAGATTTAGAAAGCTATGAAGACTTCTAAACATGTCTGCAATCTCTTTGACACTTTAATCATCAAAAGTGAGGTCAATCTTCTTATGTCCCAGAAAGGGCTAGCCTTAATGACTTTCTTCTAATAAATAGAAAGTGGCAGAATAAAGGCTGCTTGACTTTTGGAACAATTCAATTTCCCCAAATTCTGTATATTTTGGGACACTCACCCTGGGAACTCAGACAATGCATTGTTTGGAAGCCAAGAAAGTACATGGAAAGGCCAGAGACAGGTATCCCAGCCCCAACCCAGTGGAGGTCCTGGCTTGTCCTAAAATTCAGCACCAATGATCAAGATGTAAGAAGTTCTGTAGGCCGAACACTCTTTGACATAAACCCCAGCAAGATCCTCTTATGACCCTCCTCCTAGAGTAATAGAAATAAAACAAAAATAAACAAATAACCTAATTAAATGCAAAAGCTTTTGCACAGCAAAGGAAACCGTAAACAAGATGAAAAGACAACCTTCAGAATGTAAGAAAATAATCTGCAAAGGAAGTAACTGACAAAGGGTTAATCTCCAAAATATTCAAGCAGCTTATGTAGCTCAATGTCATAAAAGCAAACAACTCAATTAAAAAAAGGGAAGAAGACTTAAACAGGCATTTCTCCAAAGAAGACATACAGATGGCTAATAAACACGTGAAAAAAATGCTTGACATCACTTATTGTTAAAGAAATGCAAATCAAAACAACAATGAGGTATCTATCACTTCACACTGGTCAGAACGGCCATCATCAAAAAATCTATAAACAATAAATGCAAGAGAAGACATGCAAAAAAGGGAACCCTCTTGCTCTCTTGGTGGGAATATAAGTTTACATAATCACTATGGAGAACAATATGGAGATTTCTTTAAAAACTAGGAATAAAACTACCATATGACCCAGAAATCCCACTACTGGGCATATATTCTGAGAAAATCACAATTCCAAAAGATATACCCCAATGTTCACTGCAGCATTATTTACAACAGCCAGGACATGGAAGCAACCTAGATGTCCACTGACAGATGAATGGATAAAGAAGTGTGGTACATATATACAATGGAACATTACTCAGCCATGAAAAGCATCGACTTTAAGTCAGTTCTAGTGAGGTGGATGAACCCAGAGCCTGTTATACAGAGAGAAGCAAGTCATAAAGAAAAAAACAAATATGGTATATTAACAGCATATGAAATCTAGAAAAATGGTACTGATGAACCTGTTTGTAGGCAGCAACAAAGACGCAGACAAAGAGAACACATTTGTGGACACAGCAGGGGAACACTGGTCTTAGGAAAACTGAGTTCCTCCCTAAGCTGAGGAAAATAATCAAAATTGGTCCAAATCATGAATGATATTTCCATTCCCTTTTTAAAAAAAAATTTATATTTTTAGATCTAGAATTCAAAAAAAACTTCAGGAAGGTACAGAGATTCTCCATACTTCTCTTGCTTCCAAACATGCATAGCCTCCCCCAATATTACAACACACACCATAATGGTACATGTTCCACTAAGGATGAACCTACAATGACACGAAATAATCACCCAATGTCTGCAGGGTTCACTCTTCATGTTTTACTCTCTTTAGATTTGAAAAAAATGTGTGCTAACATATATACATCATACTATTATACACAGAACTTTCACAGTATCTCTTGTTATTGTCTTTAAATCACAATGGTTTTATTTACAGAACAAAAGGTTTTAATGACGATGAATTCCAGCTTATGAATTATTTCTTTGATGCACTGTGTCCTTGGTGTTATATCTAAAAGTTATCATCATACCATATCATATCATCATACCATCATACCATCATCTAGTTTTTTCACCATGTTACTTTTTAAGAATTTTATAGTTTTGCATTTTAAATTTAGATCTATAATCCTTTATGAAGAGTGTAAAGTCTGGGTCTAGATTCTTTTTTTTTTTTGGTACATGAATACCTAGTTGTTCCAGTATCATTTGTTGAAGTAAGTATCTTTGTTCCATTGGGTTGGCTTTGCTCCTCTGTCCAAAATTAAGCCTGTATTTAACAAATCTATTCCTGGGCTTTCTATTCTGTTCCACTGATCTGTCTACAATTTTGTCAATACCACTGTCTTGATTACAGTAGTTTATAATAAGCCTGGTAGTATCAGCCTTCCAATTTTGTCCTTCTCCCTGTGTTGACTATTGTGGATCTTTGTCTCTTCACATAAATTTTAGAATCAGTATTCTGTTCAGTTCAGTCACTCAGTCGTGTCCGACTCTTTGCGACCCCATGAATCACAGCACACCAGGCCTCCCTGTCCATCACCAACTCCCGGAGTTCACTCAAACTCATGTCCATCGAGTCGGTGATGCCATCCAGCCATCTCATTCTCCGTCGTCCCCTTCTCCTCCCACCCCCAACCTTTCCCAGCATCAGAGTCTTTTCCAGTGAGTCAACTCGTCGCATGAAGTATTGCAGTTTCAGCTTTAGCATCAGTCCTTCCAATGAACACCCAGGATTGATCTCCTCTAGAATGGACTGGTTGGATCTCCTTGCAGTCCAAGGAACTCTCAAGAGTCTTCTCCAACACCACAGTTCAAAAGCATCAATTCTTCGGCAATCAGCCTTCTTCATAGTCCAACTCTCACATCCATACATGACCACGGGAAAAACCATAGCCTTGACTAGACGGACCTTGGTTGACAAAGTAATGTCTCTGCTTTTTAATATACTATCTAGGTTGGTCATAACTTTCCTTCCAAGGAGTAAGCGTCTTTTAATTTCCTGGCTGCGATCAGCATCTGCAGTGATTTTGGAGCCCCAGAAAATAAAGTCTGACACTGTCTCCACTGTTTTTCCATCTATTTTCCATGAAGTGATGAGACCAGATGCCATGATCTTTGTTTTCTGAAAGTTGAGCTTCAAGCCAACCTTTTCACTCTCCTCTTTCACTTTCATCAAGAGGCTTTTGAGTCCTCTCCACTTTCTGCCATGAGGGTGATGTCATCTGCATATCTGAGGTTATTGATATTTCTCCCGGCAATCTTGATTCCAGCTTGTGCTTCTTCCAGCCCAGCATTCCTCATGATGTACTCTGAATCAGTATACTGATATACAAAATACCTTGGTGGGATTTCTATTGCAATTGCATAGAATCTAGATATCAAGTTGGGAAGACTGACATCTTGACAATACTGATGCTATCCATGCACATAGAATAGTTCTGCACTCAGTTATTTTCCTTTCATCAGAATTTTATAGTAGTCTTCATATAGATGTTATATCTATTCTGTTCCATATATATATGTATTCATTTGGGGGGATGCTGATGTTAATAGGATTGTATTATTATTTTCAAATTCCATTTGCTCTTTGCTGGTATATGGGGAAGTGACTGACTTTAATCACTAAACTTGCACTTGCAACCTTGCTATCATCAATTATTGGTTTCAGGATTTTTTGTTAACTATTCTAGATTTTCTAAACATATAATCATTTGAACAAAGGCAGTTTTATTTCTTCCTCTGCAATCTATATGCCTTTTATTTTCTCTTGTCTTACTGCATTACCTAGGCCTTCGCATATGATGTTGAAAAGCAAAAGTGGGAGAGAATATCCTCACTTTCTACCTGATCTTAGTGGGAAGACTTAAATTTCACACCATATATGTATGATGTGGGCTTTTTGTAGAATATTCTTTATTATATTGAGGAAGTTTCCTTCTACTCCTAAGTTATTGGGTTTTACTCACAAATGGGTGCTGATTTTTCAAGTGTGTCTTCTGCATCTACCATGTGTTTTTGTATTTTTTCTTTTTAGCCTATTCTTTTGATGGATTACATTAACTGATTTTTTAATGCTAAATCAGTCTTGTATAACCAGGATAAATCCCACTAGGGTGTGGTGCATAATTATTTTTATACACTGTAGGACTCAATTTGCTAAACTTTTTAAAGATTTTTTGCATTCACGTTAACAAGAGATATTAGTCTCTAATTTTCTTTCCTTGCAATGTCTTTGCCTGCTTTTGCTAAACTTTTTAAAGATTTTTTGCATTCACGTTAACAAGAGATATTAGTCTCTAATTTTCTTTCCTTGCAATGTCTTTGCCTGCTTTTGGTATTAAGAGTGATACTGGCCTTCCAGAATAAGTAATTAAGTATTCCTCTGCTTCTAACCTCTGAAAGAGACTGGAGAGAACTGGTATAGTTTCTTCACCCATCTGGGCCAGGTGCTTTCCATTTTCAAAGGTGATTATTAATTCAATTTCTTTGATAAAAGCCTATTTGGACCATCTATTCTAGTGTGAATTTTGGCAAATTGTGTCCTGCAAGGAACTGGTTCACTTCATTTAGCTTATCAAACTGTGGACACAGACTTATATGGAGTATTCTTTTTTAATCCTTTCAATGTACATGGGATCCGTCATTAACATCCCTTCTTTCATTTCTGATATTAGTAATTTGTGTCCTCTCTCCTTTTGTCTTAGCTTAGCTGGAAAAACTGATTTTATTGATCTTTTCAAAAAGATAACTTTTGTTTTTTATTGATTTTTCTCTACCGAATTCCTGTTTTCAATTTCATTGATTTCTGCTCTAATTCTTATGATTTATTTTCTTATGCTTACTTTGGATTTAATTTGCTCTTCTTTTCTAAATTTCCTGAGGTAGAAATTTAAGTGATTTTTTTTTACACTTCTAATTTTATATTGGAGTATTAACAATGTTGTGATAGATTCAGGTGGACAACAAAGGGACTAAGCTATACATGTATGTACATGTATTGATTCTCCACCAAACTCCCTTCCCATCCAGGCAGCCACTCTGCTCAATATTAGATGATTAATTTTAGATCTTTCTGTTTTCCTAATACATACATTCAATGCTATGAATTTCCTTTTTAGTGTTGCTTTTCCTATATCCCACAAATTCTGGTAAGTTGTGTTTGCACTTTCATTTATTTTTAAATTTATTGAGCCATGTGTTATTTAGAAGTACATTGTTTAATCTCTATATATTTGAAGATTTTTGAGTTTTGTTTGTGTTATTGGTTTCTAATTTAATTCCACTGTAGCATAAGAACAGACATTATACAATTTCTTTTCTTTTAAATGTTAAGGTGTGTCTTGTCGCCCATACTGTGCTTAGTTGCTAAGTTTTGTCTAACTCTTTGTGACCACATGGACTGTGGCCTGTAAGGCTCCTCTTGTCCATGGGGATTCTCCAGGCAAGAATGCTGGTGTGGGTTGGCATGCCCTCCTCCAGGGGATCTTCCGAACCCAGGTCTCCTGCATTGCAGGATTCTTTACCATCTGAGCCACCAGGGAAGCCCTGTGGCCCATAATGAGGTCTATCTTGGTAGATACTCTACAATAACTTAAGAATGTTTATTTTGCTGTTGTTGGATAAAGTAGTCAATAGATGTAAATTATTGATTTATTATGTTGCTGATTCCAACTATTCTCCTCACTGCTTTTCTGCATGTTGGAGCCATCTATTTTTGACAAAGCTCCAACTGTAATAGTGGATTTACCTATTTCTCTATGTCATTCTCTTACGTTCTGCTTCACAAAGTTTGACACTCTTGTTTATAGACATTAAGGATTGTTATGTCTTGGACAACTGACCCCTCTATGATTATATGCCCCTGTATCCCTTGTAACTCTCCTTAATTAAAATTAGCTCTATCTGAAATTAATATATCTACATTTGTTTTCTTTTGGTTAGTGGTAACATGATATATTTTTCTCCATTCATACTCTCTTTATCTATCTATGTATTTTAAAGTATGGTCATTTAGGCAACATATGGTCCTTATTTTTTCATCCAATCTGACAATCTTTTAATTAGTTCATTAAGAAAACTGAGGTTCAAAATTATATCGATACAACTGGATTAATATCTATCATATCTATTACACTTTTCTATTTGCTGTCCTTGTTCCTTATTCTTATTTTTGTCTTCCACTATTTTTTTTTGCCTGTTATGGTTTTGAGAATTTTATATAATTCCTTTTTATCTTCTTTCTTAGCATATCATTCATTGTTTTCTCATAAATTTTAATGGCCACCCTTAAATATGTAATACGTTAACATTTAATGCAAATCCACTTTCAAGTAACACTATACCACCTCACAGCTAATGTGAGTACCTTATAATAACAAAATAAGCTAGACAAAGACAAATACTGCATGATCTCCCTTATATGTGAATCTTTTTTTTTTTAAGTCAAACTCATAGAAACAGAGAGAACAGTGGTTACGGGGGCTGGGGGTAGGGGAAAGAGGTAGATGTTGGTCAGTGGGTAGTAGCCTTCGTTTGTAAGATAAAAAATTCTAGGAATCTAATGTGTAGCGTGTGACTATAGTTAAAACCATATTGTGTATGTTGGAAATAGTAGGAGAGTAGATCTCAAGCATTCTCACCATGAAAAAGAAAAATTAATTCCGTGAGTTGATGTGCTACTTAATCTGATTATGATAATTATTTCACAAAATATATACATATATATGTACATATATAAATCACTGCACTGTATAAATATATACCATTTTATATGTCCATTAATGACTAAATAAAGTTGTGAAAATGAAGAAGATTCAAATCTCCAGGCTTTGCTCTGTCCCAGCTGACACTGAATCGAGAAAAGACAAAACTATCCCTGGTAAACCATACCCTAACCACAAATTCATGAACAAAATAAGTGCTGTTTTTGTTTTGAGTCATTAAGTTTGCAGGTGAAAGAAGTTTTACACTAATAGATAACTTGAACAGGAGCCAATGTCTTAAAAACATTAAGTAACCAAGAGAAAAAAATAATTTAAGATATGATGAAGTAACAAGGAATAAAAGCAGTTGAGAATTTATAATTCCTTTCACAATTGTCCACAGTTAAATTTCAGACTCTAAATATTTTTCTTTATATATACTGAGCACAAAACACTTTTATTTTTCTCCAACTGAAGCAGGGGAATTGGTGTGCATAAAGAATGTCAGATGGATATTCCTATAGACAACAGTGTCTCAAATAAGTGAGCTAGCTGACCTTGCTTCCTTTTGGAACTTAAAAAAAAAATCTCTGTTATAATGTGACTCTGTGATAGATGTTTATGATATCATTCATAGATAAAATTTATAAAGTATGTTGTGTGTATTTATAGTTTTTATACACACAATAACGATGGCAATATTAAATAAATCTACACATACAAATATGCCAAGGTTGATTAGTTTGAGCCTTTCTTCTCCAGCTGGTAAAGTCACTCCCTATATAGAAAACATACAGGAAAGATAAATCAGTTTCACCAAAAATTTTTCTAAATACAAATCACAGTAAACAAGTAGAGAAAGGATCAATTTGAGAATCCAATAAATAAAAACAAGCAATAATAATAATGATTATTCTTTATTCTTATAAGGAAATACATAAAATAGGCTTTCTTCAGTTTATATTACACCTTTTACTCATTTAACAAATATACTTACTGGATGACTATTACATAATGCTATATTTGCTGATGACTTCATCCACAGGATAAACAGTGACCACTGCCTTTCTACAGGCAGTCAACTCATTTCCAGAACATAACTTCAGTTCAGTTCAGTTCAGTTCAGTCCCTCAGTCGTGTCCAACTCTTTGCAACCCCTTGAATCACAGCATGCCAGGCCTCCCTGTCCATCACCAACTCCCAGAGTTCACTCAAACTCATGTCCATAGAGTCGGTGATGCGATCCAGCCATCTCATTCTCTGTCGTCCCTGTCTCCTCCCACCCCCAACCTTTCCCAGCATCAAAGTCTTTTCCAGTGAGTCAACTCATCGCATGAGGTGTCCAAAGTATTGCAGGATTGCTGGGAGAAATATCAATAACCTCAGATATGCAGATGACACCATCCTTATGGCAGAAAGTGAAGAGGAACTCAAAAGCCTCTTGATGAAAGTGAAAGAGGAGAGTGAAAAGGTTGGCTTGAAGCTCAACATTCAGAAAACAAAGATCATGGCATTTGGTCCCATCACTTCATGGGAAATCGATGGAAAAACAGTGGAACATAACTTAGAAACAAGCAAATACAGCATTAGGATATTGGGAAATAGCTGCCAATTTTCAAGTATTTTAAGGCATCTTTCAATGAACAGACTGCCTTAAATCTGTATGTTTTTCTTTTACAGTAACAATCAATGTACTTCATCATGTAACTGAAAACTCCTTGTACCAAAACTGTTGTTTGTAAAGGAAATCTATGAATGAACACTCATACTTGAATCTTAATTGATTGATCAGATTCTGTTTAATGAATTTCATTTTAAGAAGACTTTTCTACAGATGTTTATTGATTATGAGTAAATTCACCCAAAAATTCTAGTGGGCTAATATAAGACTGTTGCTTCTAAACACTTTAACTCAAATGAGCCATTGATGAGATCACTGACCTCACTAAATATATGGCTTTTTCAGACTTATATCCCACTTCCTTCAGTAAATCTTTTAAGCTGAAGTGATCACAGCCTCTGAATTCATACTCATTTTTTAAACTTAGACAGCACTTAAATCTATGCTCTCTGTGGAACTTCATATAGTTGGTTTTACATTATTTAACTCTTACGTTTTATTTAACATTTTTCCAACTTGATTTTAAGTCTCTCAATAATAATTACTTTAATTCATTTTTAAAACATTTTTATTTTATTATCTTTCCAACTAGATCATAAATTCCCTGAAGTGACTTGTTCTTTTCTGCTTTTTAATTCGAAGTACCCAGCACAGTGCTACAAACACACAATAAATATCTGTTAGTTAAACGAATAAAGTACACAACAAGCAATAGTGAAAATAAAAACAGTACCTGACAAGGTACAAGGAGGATTCTGATATTCTTCAATTTGTTACATAAACTTAAACTTTAAAAGAAATATCCAAAATATTCCTTAATTCATATTCTAATGATAAACCTTGACTCTCAAGTGTTTATCTGTTTGTAACAGTTGTGAGGACAATTTTGTATGGTTTCCACATTAAACTGTTATCTAGCACTCAGCATTAACCAAATTACCTCTTAGATGCTTAGGGCTCATATTTCTCCACATGCAATCTCAGACAGCGTTTGCTAATAGTCTCAAATAAAGAAATAAGAAATACTTTGAAATATTGTCAGTTAATGATTTGGGATTGAAAATTTTGACTTTGTTCATAAATCAAGGTTTTATTGATATGATGTATAAAGTGTTTTACCAAAAGAAGCTGTCAATAGTTTGTGTCTAGGTAAATCTGGAAAGTCACCATGGAATAGTACTTGCCCAGCCACTTTTGCAAATATAGCTGAGTAGGCAACCATTGTATTGGTAGAAGGTATAACTGGATCTCTGATGGCCTGAAAAGACAGTCTCATAAATTCTTGGTATGTAAAGGTAATTCCCCAGGGAAAAGGTGGGTAGACATTTACAAGGCAAAGGACTCTCCTCAGAGGAAAGGATGGATAATCTAAATACTTCCCCCAGAGGCCTTTAAGTGTCTTTATAATCTATGTAATTGAGGTCCTAAGATAACCCTAAATAACATGGTCCAGTCTAATGTGGTCCTACTGACAAGAGCTCAAAGGTCCCTAAAAGAAAGGTAAGTCAGAGTGAGGTGATGGAGGAGGGCCTTAGAAAAGTTGTGTTGAAGATAATTATCCACAGGTTGTGGATAATTGTAGAAGCCTTTCTAGACTTATTAGTAGCATCATTTTGCAGAGAAATAGCTGAGCATATGAATATAAAAATAAAACTGAAGCTTTAGAAAATAAACTGTGAATTGCCATCTCTTTCTGTACAGGAATCTAAACTAACAAAGGAGACACAGTAGACAGAATACACTGGACCATATGGGACTCATTTTCAATACTAACATAATGCAGCAGTGACAGAAGCAATGGAAGCTAGAAACTGAAGTGTACTGAAGGACTGATGAGCCTTTCCAATCTGATTTGAAAAAGCAATTCCAAGAAGTACATTAGCCACATATATTAAATAAAGACAAAGGACATAATCTTAGATGAAGCAACAGTCTTTAGAACTTGTTACAGTACTCATTTTCTTATTGATTTAATATTTAACTCATGCGCAGAGACTGGTTTTAAGAACCACGGAGAAGGCAGTGGCAAGCCACTCCAGTACTCTTTGCCTAGAAAATCCCATGGATGGAGGAGCCTGGTAGGCTGCAGTCCCTGGGGTTGCTAAGAGTCGGACACGACTGAGCGACTTCACTTTCACTTTTCACTTTCACTTTTCACTTTCACACATTGGAGAAGGAAATGGCAACCCACTCCAGTGTTCTTGCCTAGAGAATCCCAGGGATGGGGGAGCCTGGTGGGCTTCCGTCTATGGGGTCACACAGAGTCGGACACGACTGAAGTGACTTAGCAGCAGCAGCAGCAGCTGTTAGCTCACAGAGACAATCTACAATACTTGACACACTGTTTTCTGCTTTGTGGCCTCAGCAAAAACTCTTAGGACAGACAAGTCCCATTTTAACTTTTGGAACACTAATTTAGCACTGCGACAGTCATGTTGAACAAGACAAATAAGCCACAGGCACAGACTTTATGTAGTTTACAATAAAATGGAAAAGGGAATAGTAAACAAGTAATTTCAGTGTAATATACTGAATAAAACTGCAATACAATACAGCAAATAGAAGGTGAGTACCTAGGAAGGACAAGTATCTTTCTTTGTCGGAGCAGGACAGAAACACTTAACAGAGGAATTATTTCTTTGAGTTGAATCTCAAGACATCGATAGGTTCATCATATAAAACACTAGGTAAACACCATGATCAAAGGCACCAAGACATGAACCAGTGGGTAATACTTATCCAGGGAGAGTTAAAGATCGGGGAGAACATCTGAGAGTGGCAGGAGATAAATGTGGAAATTAAGCAGGTGCCAAATTAAGAAGGGCTTTGTGCACAAAGAAGAGTTTCAAAGATTTTGTACAGTGTCGCTAAGCCTCTGTGCCACTCTAAATAGAGAATAACATTATTCATATTTGCTTCAGGACATCCAGCTGGAAAATATGGTAAATAGATTTTTTGGGGGGTGGGGTATAGTAAGAATAAGTAGACTTCAATTTACTGTTTCAAAAATTTGATTTATATGAATGGTGACTGTTGTGTATGCATGAGAAAGACAGGAGAGGGTGTGAAATAAAAGAGAAAAGAGATGCAATTTCTAAATTAGATATAAGTTACTACAAATTTTCAGAAGAAATAGCTTTATTTTATAATCTTCTTAAATTATGCTTTTTAAATTATTCATTTAAAAATTCCTTCCAAAGGAATTTTTAGTCTCTTTATGGAGAACTCATATAAAGAATTTTGTTTCCCAGATTCAAGAAAATGCCAGAGACTATCATTCTTAAACTCAGTTTACTTGTGCTGAGTTTTTAGCTATGTGTTTTCCGCATGAGCCTAACAAAAAATGAGCTTTGTGTGTTGGATTCTTCTCCTAGAAATTTCAGTGTTTATGCTTACTAGTTTGGCAAGAAACCAGATAAGCGGTTCATGTAGAAAAACTTGGCAAAGGACAGCTCTGCTTCTCCTGAGAACTCCTTCAAGTATCATTTTGTTATTAAAATTATCTTGATATATATTCTAGATTCAGTCAAATCCGTAACAGTGAAATAGGAAGGACATTGGAAAGGTAGTATTTTGGGAGATTTGGTATTGTACAGAGGCTAAAGAATAAGCTCAAGAGTGACACTGCTTGAGCTTAAATTCTGGCTCCACCTACAAGCAGCACTGTGACCTTGAGATGGCTAACAACCTGCTTTTTGCCTTTTTCCTCATGTTTAAATTCCAGATTTTCACCTCTATTTCACATAGCTATTATGAGGATCATAATAATGTATGAAATATGAGCCCCATGCCTGGCAAATATATATAGTCAGTACACGGTACCACTATTATTGTATAAATATTAAAAATATCACTGCAATGACTATTTTCTTCCTTATTACATGATAATTAATGAATATATAACCTTTTAAAGCCATATATTGAGCATCATATCTGATCTCTTTTCAAACTCTTTAAAAATCTTCATTTTCTTCTTACACCTCATGTAACAAAAGATTCTGGCAGCAACCTAGATAGTACAGCATAATGGATCTTCATTTTAAATCATCTTAATGTTTATTATATCAGTAAATGAATAATGGAAAATAGTCAGATGCTGAATATCTAAATGTAACACATATACTTAAACTATTCTTTTTGATACATGGTAATGACCAGAGAATCATAATGGTCCACCTAAAATTATGCTGTCTCATATAACAATTGTGCCAGGTATTTCAGAAGAAGGTATAAATCTCCAATAATGTCCCTGTGGCAATGGGAAGTAATTAGAGTATTTCACACTTAAAGATTAATATTTTGAATTTATATTGTACCTTTCATCTAAAGACCTCAAAGCCTCTATAAACATTAACTCATTAATTTTTCAATTGCCACCCCCTCCCAAGGTTAGGAGGCATCCAACAGCATTTTACAAATGAGGAAAGCAAATTGAGAAGAACTAAATAATTGTATTTATGATTAGTAATCATAGTACACTGCAAGATTTTTTTAAAAAGATATTAAATAATGCTAGTGGACTCAACAATATTATAGATGTAAACAAAATCCTTGTATGTTTTCCACTGCACTGTTTTTCCCTGGTATTTCTTCTAAAAAACACTTCTCAATTTTGTCTATGGTATCTAAAAACTTAAAAGTAAGATGTTTTAGAACAATATCTTCATACAACACATTTAATCAATATAAAGCAGAGAGAGATAGAAAATTTGTGTCCATACCTTTATATGTTTTCATATTGCAAGCTTCTCAACATTAAGCATGACATTATTTTTTCTTTACCAAAACTAATACAACACTCAATTAAACATGTAAAGTTAAGATGTTTTGCCTTAGCAGAAAAGATGTTTACAGATACACAGACTTTTTAAAAGTAACCTCAAATTACACACATACAATATAACTTCATTGAGCAATGTATATTGTATATAGGCTTGGAATTTAAGATCTTTTTAAAAATAATTTTATTTATGTATTTGTTTTTGGACACGCGAGGTCTTCATTGCTAAGCAGGCTTTTCTCAAGTTGTGGCAAGCAGGAGTTGCTCTCTAGTTGTGATCATGGGCTTCTCACTGCACTGGCTTCTCATGCTGCAGAGCATGTGCTCTAAAGCACGTGGGCTCAGTGGCTGCGGTTCCGGGGCTCAACAGCACAGGCTCAATAGTTGTGGAACATGGCCTAAGTTGCTCCATGACATGTGGAATCTTCTTGGATCAGGGATCGAATCATGTCTCCTGCACTGGCAGGCAGATTCTTTACCACTGAGCCACCAAAGAAGCCCAGAATTTAAGATCTTTTGTGATATAAGTCCAATTCATTTTTCTAATCTTATCTCCAAATATCTATTCCTCACTTAGCCTTCATATTATTTATAACAAATAACTCATTTCCCCCCCAAACATACACAGTACTTTCCTTACTGTATTTTGTTCCTTCTCAGAACATGCTTTCACTGTAAGTTACATATCAAAATAGTATTTAATGCCTTCCATGCAACTTCCTAGATCTTCTGTATACCAGTTGCTGTTGCTGCTACACCTAGATTCCCAGTCCAGTTAAAGCATTTTTGGCAGTTCACGGATAAAGACTAATGGGTATAACAGTTCAGACCTATAGTTTTCAGGTGTCACAACCTCTGTGGTGTAGTTTTCATTCCAGAGAACACTTTGGAATCAGGCAGAAGATAGCATTCTGGAACCATGCTTCTACCTACACCCTACACTGCTTGCTCACTCCCTTCAGTTTTCTTGTGGGAACATTTCCTCAATAAACTACCTGCACAAGAATCCCTATCTCAGGCTCTGCTTCTAATGAATTCAACCCACAATACCCACAATTCAGTGAATTCCTGAATTCCTTGTAACTTTATTTATAATAGTAGACAATAAAAAAATTTTAAAGTCTAATAATAGGGGCTGGTTAAATAAGTCACTTTCTATTTTCACGGTAGGATAACACATACACATTAAAACATTATTTTATAAAATACTGAATAGAGTTTCTGATATAATAATGGTACTAAATACTGTGTATAGTCTTATGCTCAAAGTCCATGCTAAACAATGGAGATATGACTTTTAAAAGATAAAGTACATTATCCAACTCTGTGAACTGTACAATAGCATAAGACACATATCATATATATCATACACAATCACCATTTTAACTTCCACAGAGATATGTGAGGGATAAGCATGGTTCATTAAAGATAAGAGATCTAACTTGGTCTATAGAGCTAAGAAGACTTGAATGAGGAAACACAGTTTAATTAAAAAGGTAAGGCATGATGGGGTGTGAAGCTGGAAAAGTCATCTACATAAAGGAAGTAGTAAACCCAATGATACTAAGGAAGAAGGATCATGACACATTTAAGTAAAAAACAGAAAAAGCCAATGTGGTTTAGGCAGCAAAGACTGATGAGGATACAGAGGTCTGAAAACCCAGAGCCTTATAAGTTGTGGTAAAGGTTTTAGGTTTTATCTTAAGATTTGTGGAACTCATACAGGAACATAAGAGATATTAAGCATAGTAGGGACATGATATCTTTTATGTTTTAAATAGTACTCAAATGACTCTAAATAGTAACACTACTAACATCAGGGGGAGTAGAAGACACAGGTATTTTCATGTTACCAGGTTAAGTAAGTTGTTAGTTGAAGTAAGAGATGATGGGCACTTGAGCTAGGGAGTAATAAAGAGATGGATAAATACTGATAGATTTGAGATATTACAAAGCAGAAACAACTGGACTTCTGTTTGAGTGGTTATGTGAATGGAGATTAAAGGAGACATCAAGCATTACTCCAGGGGTTCTGGCTTTTCCAACTGCCAGATGGTGGTACTACTCACTGAAATAGACATTATGATGAAGCACTGGGTAGAGAGAAAGTTAGGAAAGATTTTGGTTCTAAACATATTAAGTGTGAATTTATGACACCTAAAAAGAATGATTAGATTATTAAAGAATAATAAGAATGATTAAATACAAATGACTCCAGAATCCCAAATTATTCATAAATAAATGTATCTATATGCATTATGAGTGTGCATGAACAATGCAGGTATAAATAAAACTACAATGTCTGGTGTGTAATGAAAATGAAGTCCATACATTATAATATTAACAATGTTTGTTCTTTAATAATAGAATTACGAGACAACTAATACTCGTGACGTGTGTTTTTTTACTTAGTTTTTGCAGTATACACCAAATTGTGTCCTCATAAAATAAGTTAATAAAATCTAACCTGCTCTCCAGGAACTACCACAGCTCTTGAAGAATACTTACAGTCTTCTACAAATATTAGAGAAAACAATCACTCAAAATACATATTTAAAATAATATATATAATTATGTATGTATTTGCCATTTCACTTTATATGACCATTCAAATTTCAACATTCAACCATCATTCTGTGTAGCTATTTTTTTCTATTTTGTAGGCAATATTCCCGAATAACTGTATACCTTCTAAAACATAAAAAACAATTTTACTGCCTACTTCAGCCTTCTTTTTACTGCATGAATAAGAAAAAATGATTCAAATGGACTCAGAAACACATTGACTTACTCATAATATGTATGTTTTAATCCTAAGATTAAATAAATCCTTAATATCACCCTCCTACAAAGTCAGAATAAAAGCAGACTAATAAAAATGATTACAATGATCACTGAATGCTTGTTAAACATGCAAAATTCAATATTCAAAAAACATTCAACATTCAAAAAACAAAGATCATGGAATCTGGTCCCATCATTTCATGGTAAATAGATGGGGAAAAAAATGGAAACAGTGACAGGCTTTATTTTCTTGGGCTCCAAAATCACTGCAGGTGGTGACGGCAGCTATGAAATTAAAAGACGCTTGCTCCTTGGAAGAAAAGCTATGACCAACCTAGACAGTATATTAAAAAGCAGAGACATTATTTTGCCAACAAAGGTCCATCTAGTCAAAGTTTTGGTTTTTCCATTAGCCATGTGTACATGTGAGTTGGACCATAAAGAAAGCTGAGTGCCGAAGAATTGATGCTTTTGAACTGTGGTGCTGGAGAAGACTCCTGAGAGTCCTTTGGACTGCAAGGAGATCCAACCAGTCCATCCTAAAGGAAATCAGTCCTGAATATTCATCGGAAGGACTGATGCTGAAGCTGAAACTCCAATACTTTGGCCACCTGATGCAAAAACTGACTCATTGGAGGAGACTCTAATGCAGGGAAAGATCAAAGGCAGGAGGAAAAGGTGATGACAGAGGATGAGATGGTTGAATAGCATCACTAACTCAATGGAGATGACTTTGAGCAAGCTCTGCAAGTTGGTGATGGACAGGGAAGCCTGGCATGCTGCAGTCCATAGAGTCACAAAGCATCGGACATGACTGAGAGACTGAACTGAACTAAACTGAATGCTTATTATGTAACAGGCAAAGCCTTTGGAGGCTTTGTGAAGATTATCTTCTTCAACAGTAAATTATAGTAAAAAGATTCTCTTTTTTGTAGTAAGAAAACAGGTTCAGCTATGTTACATAAGTTTCTGTTGGGCATGTACCTAGTAGCTGAAAGGGCTGGGATACCAATTTAGTCAGGCTGACTGTGGCTTCATGCCAAGCCTCATAATATATTACTCTCATTATGAAAAGGGTGTGGTTTAGTATTAATTTTGGAACTGAGATTCGACACATAATTTTTTCTAGACCATAGTTCCTTCAAACAAGAAGAGAAAAAGCCATAAGGAATATGACCCTCTCCTGTGTAGTAATCAACTCTCAAGGGGTTCATGAAGCTAAGATTTATTGACTACCTACTGTTATCAGTTAGGATACTTAACATAGAATAAATAAGAAAACCTAAATCAACTTTAAATAGGAAACTGTTGGCACACATAATGAAAGTCTAAAGGGAAGGCAGGCTCTAGGCACAAGTTGATGCAGAGGTTCACAACACCTCCAAGGCTTGGCTCTATTTTGCTACAATTCTCTTGGCTCTGCTTTGTTCTGCTTGCTGCTGGCTGAGAACCAAGATAGCTATAGCAAATCTGGGTTCCTCATTCACATACAGTACCATTACAAAAATGGCAAAACCTTTGTTCAACTTTCTAAATTCCAACGATGAGGACTGAGACTTTCTAATTAGGCCATTTTAGGTCAACCTCACCAATTACCATGAGCAAGAGGACTGAATACACTAATAGGCTCGGCCAGGGTCACATGCTTTATTCTAGTGCTACAATATCCATAGACATTCAAAGATATCCACAATGAAATCAGAATCTACTGGGAACAGATAAGCGAGGCAGGCTCAAAAATCAAGCAGTATGTGTTCCTGCTTCATTTGTGATAGCTTTTTATGTGGATCATCTTATTTAAATTAAGTGAAAACATCAATAAAATAGGAATTATTAACTCTGTTGTATAAATTATTATTTTTATCTTCCATTTTATTTTTTTTTATTGGAGGCTAATAATTATTTTACAATATTATATTGGTTGGTTTTGCCATACATTGACATGAATCCGCCCGGGTGTACATGAGTTCCCCTTTCTGAATCCCCCTTCCACCTCCCTCCTCTCCTTATCCTCCCTCTGGGTCATGCCCCCACACCAGCACCAAGCATCCTGTATCATGCATCGACCCTGAACTGGCAATTCACTTCACATATGATAATATACATGTTTCAATGCCATTCTCCCAAATCATCCCACCCTCACCCTCTCCCAGAGTCCCAAAGACTGTTCTATACATCTGTGTCTCTTTTGCTGTCTCGTATACAGGGTTATCATTTCCATCTTTCTAAATTCCATATATATGCATTAGTATACTGTATTGGTGTTTTTCTTTCTGGCTTACTTCACTCTGTATAATAGGCTCCAGTTTCATCCACCTCATTAGAACTGGTTCAAATGCATTCTTTTTAATGGCTGAGTAATACTCCATTCTGTATATGTACCAAGGCTTTCTTATCCATTTGTCTGCGGATGGACATCTAGGTTGCTTCCATGTCCTCACTATTATAAGTGCTGCAATGAACATTGGAATACATGTGTCTCTTTCTGTTCTGGTTTCCTCGGTGTGTATGCCCAGGAGTGTGATTGCTGGATCATATGGCCGTTGTATAAATTAAAATACAGAAGATTACAGTATTATGCAAACTACATTTTTTTAATTTGGTCTGGTTTAATAGCTTCCGCTTTTTCCAAACTAGCAATTTGACTACTTTACATAGAAATCATGTCAGCTATTGAGCTACATAGTGGCAGTCATCATGGGAACAAGATATGTAAGGGACATTCTGATCCCCTCTGCTGCTGCTACTGCTGCTAAGTCACTTTAGTTGTGTCCAACTCTGTGCGACCCCATAGACGGCAGCCCACCAGGCCCCCCTGTCCCTGGGATTCTCCAGGCAAGAACAATGGAGTGGGTTGCCATTTCCTTCTCCAATGCATGAAACTGAAAAGTGAAAGTGAAGTTGCTCAGTTGTGTCTGACCTCAGCGACCCCATGGACCACGTTTTTCCAGGCTCCTCCGTTCATGGGATTTTCCAGGCAAGAGTACTGGAGTGGGGTGCCATCACCTTCTCCGCTGATTCCCTCTGGGGTTATTTAAAAACAGTCATCCCTGAGTATCTGCAAGGGATGGATTCTAGGACCCCTGTGCATATCAAAATTCATAGATGTTCAAGTCCCTTATATACAACGGTGGGGAATTTGCATACAACCTAAGAATATCCTCTTGTATACTTTGAATCATCTCCAGATACCTTATAATAATACATAATATACTGTAAATGTTATATAAATAGTTGTAGATCTAATGCAAACACTATGTAAATATTTGCCCTGGTGGCAAATTCAAGTTTTGCCTTTTCAGAACTTTCTGAATTTTTAAAAAAATATTTTCATCATCAGTTGGTTGAATCAAAGGATGTGGAAACCACAGATATGGAGGACAGATGCTCAGCTAATTACGAAGAAAGCAGTACATACTGGGTTAAGTGCTCTAACTTGAATTTACATCTAATAGCTAAATTTCAGATATTGCTTATTCAAGTGGCACTTAGTGTGGCTGCCATATGTCTTCTCTTGCCTTCTTTTAAATCAATAAACAGTTTGTGTTAGAAATTAAATACATTTTAACCATTTTCAAAGGACTGCTACATAAAAATAACAAGAAGTCAATTTAACATATGATTTGGAAGTAATAGTTAAAACTGCATGGACTGTCTTGTAATAATTCCTCATTCACGTCTCAAAATCCCACATGCTTTAAGTTAAGGACTCTACTAGTTAAGATTGTGAAGAACCTCTATATCAAGTAATAAAGGGCCTTAAAGTAGTATTAATACTTTCTCAATAAAGACTTGCAAAATGAATCTTGATGAGTGAAAGGAGTTGCCATGCATACTGTTAAAGTACACTTTTTTCTCCTAGAAATGTAAATATCCTGATTGGGGTAACTTTTATATGTTAATATATTTGGAGAAGATGAGCTTGAAAAAAGTTCAGAACTTCTTCACATTGTCATTTCTTTTTAGTTAGTAGCTTGAAGGGTTTTTTTGTTTTGTTTTTAAGTGCGTATGACTTCAGCTGTAATTTACATGCTACGTGCAACATTTCTGATCATTTCAAAGCAGTTTGTCAGCAGTCTACATTTCTAACAACAATCAGTCCCCATTGAAATGTGTGGATCTCTGTAGCATTCCTGCTCCACTCTTTACTCACAGTCATTTCAATTCAATACTCAACAGCACTTTAGATACCCTGTTGTGACTTTCCAATGTGCAGACTAGTATTAGCAAGTCTCCCTTCCAAACGCCTAGATTTAAGTATAAATATTATTTCTTTCATGAAAAATCATTCAATGTATGCTATGTGGAGGGTTACTTTATTTATAGACACCACAAGAATTTTCATGGATTTGGTTAGAAAAAATAATAAGACATTTTCAAATACTGTATCCACAAATTAAAATGTGTCTTAAGAGTTCTTCACAAGAGAGAGGAGAATTCATCAAAAGGAAGAATTCTTGAAATCTTATCAACACTACAGTATTATCTCTTAATATTGTCACAATTTGGTATAATATATTGAATTTACAAATAAAGGTATTTAAAATCAGTACCTTATGAATGATCAATGTAAGGCGACATACATTTATATAGAGGTTACAACTACTAAAACCAGTCATGCAAACCATAGCACGTTCTCTGGTTACTGCTGCCAAGAAATCTCTCCGGATGGGAAAACCACCTCTAAAGAGGGTACTCTAGCCCTCAATCCCTGGCTCCAGGGCTCTAATCAATCCCCACACACTCCAGTCTTTGTTCTGGATCACATAGTAAAATTCTTCCCTGTAAAATAAGGCCCTTCTTGACCCAAAGAATCCTACAATTACAAGAAGCTGGGACCAACTAGTGTGAGCTGGACAATGGGGAAGATCTAGCAACAACAAGAATCACCCTTAGACAAGAAGATCCCCAGTCATGTTGTCAGGATGGGCACAGAGATTTCTGTAACCTCCAACAGTAAAATGAAGATTAGAGCAGTATCTTCTCACTTAAAAAGTTAAACATTTAAAATAATTGTGAGAGTCTACACTAGACCATTCAGATATGACCTCAATCAAATCCCTTATGATTATACAGTGGAAGTGAGAAATAGATTTAAGGGACTAGATCTGATTGATAGAGTGCCTGATGAACTCTGGACGGAGGTTCGTGACATTGTACAGGAGACAGGGACCAAGACCATCCCCATGGAAAAGAAATGCAAAAGAGTGAAATGGCTGTCTGAGGAGGCCTTACAAATAGCTGTGAAAAGAAGAGAGGCGAAAAGCAAAGGAGAAAAGGAAAGATATAAGCATCTGAATGCAGAGTTCCAAAGAATAGCAAGGAGAGATAAGAAAGGCTTCCTCAGTGATCAATGCAAAGAAATAGAGGAAAACAACAGAATAGGAAAAACAAGAGACCTCTTCAAGAAAATTAGAGATTCCAAGGGAACATTTCATGCAAAGATGGGCTCGATAAAGGACAGAAATGGTATGGACCTAACAGAAGCAGAAGATATTAAGAAGAGGTAGCAGGAATACACAGAAGAACTGTACAAAAAAGATCTTCACGACCAAGATAATCACGATGGTGTGATCACTGACCTAGAGCCAGACATCTTGGAATGTGAAGTCAAGTGGGCCTTAGAAAGCATCACTACGAACAAAGCTAGTGGTGGTGATGGAATTCCAGTTGAGCTATTTCAAGTCTTGAAAGATGATGCTGTGAAAGTGCTGCACTCAAAATGCCAGCAGATTTGGAAAACTCAGCAGTGGCCACAGGCCTAGAAAAGGTCAGTCTTCATTCCAATCCCAAAGAAAGGCAATGCCAAAGAATGCTCAAACTACCGCACAATTGCACTCATCTCACACGCTAGCAAAGTCATGCTCAAAATTCTCCAAGCCAGGCTTCAGCAATATGTAAACCGTGAACTCCCAGATGTTCAAGCAGGTTTTAGAAAAGGCAGAGGCACCAGAGATCAAATTGCCAACATCCGCTGGATCATGGAGAAAGCAAGAGAGTTCCAGAAAAACATCTATTTCTGCTTCATTGACTATGCCAAAACCTTTGACTGTGTGGATCACAATAAACTGTGGAACATTCTGAAAGAGATGGGAATCCCAGACCACCTGCCCTGCCTCTTGAGAAACCTGTATGCAGGTCAGGAAGCAACAGTTAGAACTGGACATGGAAGAACAGACTGGTTCCAAATAGGAAAAGGTGTACGTCAAGGTTGTATATTGTCACC
Organism: Moschus berezovskii; assembly: GCF_049115385.1. Classification (NCBI taxonomy): domain Eukaryota; kingdom Metazoa; phylum Chordata; class Mammalia; order Artiodactyla; family Moschidae; genus Moschus; species Moschus berezovskii. The sequence continues at coordinate 40,056,142 of NC_142464.1, forward strand.
CTGCTTATTTAACTTATATGCAGAGTACATCATGAGGAACGCTGGGCTGGAAGAAGCACAAGCTGGAATCAAGATTGCTGGGAGAAATATCAATAACCTCAGATATGCAGATGACACCACCCTTATGGCAGAAAGTGAAGAGGAACTCAAAAGCCTCTTGATGAAAGTGAAAGAGGAGAGTGAAAAGGTTGGCTTGAAGCTCAACATTCAGAAAATGAAGATCATGGCATCTGGTCCCTTCACTTCATGGGAAATAGATGGAAAAACAGTGGAAATAGTGTCAGACTTTATTTTTTTGGGCTCCAAAATCACTGCAGATGCTGATTGCAGCCAGGAAATTAAAAGACGCTTGCTCCTTGGAAGGAAAGTTATGACCAACCTTGATAGTATTTTAAAAAGCAGAGACATTACTTTGCCAACCAAGGTCTGTCTAGTCAAGGCAATGGTTTTTCCCATGGTCATGTATGGATGTGAGAGTTGTACTGTGAAGAAAGCTGATCGCCGAAGAATCGATGCTTTTGAACTGTGGTGTTGGAGAAGACTCTTGAGAGTCCCTTATACTTCAAGGAGATCCAACCAGTCCATTCTAGAGGAGATCAATCCTGGATGTTCATTGGAGGGTCTGATGCTAAAGCTGAAGCTGCAATACTTTGGCCACCTCATGCGACGAGTTGACTCACTGGAAAAGACTCTGATGCTGGGAAAGGTTGGGGTAGGGAGGAGAAGGGGACGACTGAGAATGAGATGGCTGGATGGCATCACCGACTCTGTGGACATGAGTTTGAGTGAACTCCGGGAGTTGGTGATGGACAGGGAGGCCTGGCGTTCTGTGATTCATGGGGTCGCGGAGAGTCGGACACGACTGAGCGACTGAACTAAACTGAACTGATGATACCATTATCATACTACAATATGTAATTCTTAAAGAGTTAAAAGTAATCTTTTATCTTTCTCCTTGAATTATTCTTCTACCATCCCCTTGCTTTCTGCACTACAGCTACAGTACTATCCTTGCCAGTCTCTGAACATGCCAAGCATGTTTCTCTCTCCTCTCCTATTCTCCTCTTTTCTTCTCTTCTTCTCTCCTCTTCCTTTCTCTCTCCTCTTCTAGAATGTTCTAACCCCGTCACTTCATTTTAGTTTCTGCTTTGTTACCTCCTCAGAGATAATGTCAATGGCCTGTCATTTATCAGTAAATGCATACTCTCCATCATTCTATGTCCCTTACCTTGCTGTCTTTTTTTCTTCATATGTCTCTATACTTTCAAGTCTTTCTCTACTGTTTGTCTTCCACTTTAGAAGTTTCAGGAAGATGATACTTTCTATTGTTTCCCCTGTTTTATTTATCACTGGGTACTCAGGATAAAAGAACACCTGATACATTTAGATATTCCACAAAAATGTAAAGAATATTGTAAGAATTAATATATATTATTATGCTTTGCAATTTTTCATTTGAGCTTCCAAACAAACCTATCTAAATAGATAGCATGGAATTTTACTTAAATGAGAAAAAGCATATATATATTTATTCACCAATTTCACCCTTCAGATAACTAAGCCAATGATAACTTCATTCCAACAATGAAGCTCCTACAGAGCAAGAATTTTGTGATGTGATACAGTTACTTATTCCAGCTTTTAGAGTAAGCACGCTGGAAGAAATACAAATATGACTGAATTGGGTTGATACATGACTGTGAGAAACCCATAAAAAGTGAAATAAGTATAAAACATCATCGTTTTCTTTTTCCTCTTTCTAATAAATGCCAAAGTTTCTATGTAGAGGGTTAGAAAGAAGCCAGATGGCACAACTCTACTAACAGCTTAATAGATAATCAGAGCCCACAGAAAAAAGCATTTGAAACTTCAGGTTCTAATCCACTTGTGATACCTAACCACTTAGGATATTATCCTAGAATATTGATTATGTAGAGTTAACATCATGGACCATAAAGTACAAATGTAAGAACAATGACTATTATCTAGTACACACATAGATACACAAAGCAAACCTCTACCCAAGATTAGAATCTTTTAGAGAGTGAGAATTTTGTGATGTGATATATTTACTTATTCCAGCTTCAAGTCCGATTTCCTTTTTCAGCTTCAGATAGAAATTATTATAGAATAATTAGCAAGAACATAAAGATGAAACATGGAAACCACAAATTAATACTGACAGAACACTTTCCAATAGCTAAGTGTTAGTACATAAACTAATTTTGGCTCCAGGAGTTAGAAAAGGACATTCCTGATTCATTTTTTTATATGTATTTCTGCTTCATACATTTTATTCTGAACATCCAGAAACAAATATTAGTTTTAATATCCTATGATAACAAAGGCTTTTCTCAGGTTACATTTTATTATGTTCTTTGTAACTATTATCATAAAACTACTTTTCAAACAATAAAATACAAAATCACACAAAGGAAAAGTGCAAGTTCAATACTATAACAAAAGTCAGTATTCAATACATCCTTTTTAGTGTAAGAGAAACTAGTGTCTTTGGTATGCTTAATCGAGAAGCTAACAGAGGTTACTACAACTGCAGTAATATAATCACACATAACCAAAAAAATTGCCATTATTTTCCTAATGAACACAAGTGGATTAGGCTGTTATTTCTTCTAGATGTTTACTTTAGATCATCCTGGTTGAAGTTCATTCAGCAAACCTCTGGCCTACTGAGTCACGTATCTGGCTGACATTAGCTGAAGTGACCTATTAGTCACTTTTATGCACCCTTTCCCTGCATCAGTGTTCCTGCAGAGAAGAACATTGAACATGGCACAGGAGGCAGTCCTTGTCCTGTTCCAGCAGAGACCTGGACTGCATGCAGCTGTTAGGCATTCTATAAAGGTCATTCTCCCTCTTGAGTCTGTGTATTATTTGTTTTTGTCCTTATTCAACACTTGACATTTCTCTCTGTCTCTACCTCTGTATAGCTCCTTTTCAAGCAGATGAACATTTATCACTTCATTTATCACTTTATATATTAACATACACAAGAAGCACTTTTAAAGTATGTTGGTAAAAGTCAACTTTTATTTTTCCTTTTTTTCTTTCCTGGTGGCCCTTACCTTAACACAGTACATCATCCAACCAAAGATAAAAATGACATTGCAAATAACGTACCATGTCTTCCTTTTCCCACTCTGCATACTGCTTTAATCATTATAATTTTCTTTTAACTCCTTTCTATTCCACACATGAGAGGGAAAAAAAAGGGTAAACGTTCAGAAAGAGTGCCCGAAATGTCTTCTGGATTCAAAGAAAACAAAATTTCAGGAAAGAATACATTAAAACATATCTAAAAATTTCATTTATAAAAGGTGAAACCAAAACAGGCATGATTTTGTGGAATAATTAATTTATTTTTCATAAGAGAAGAATATTGGCCAAATGCTTTATGTAGGATCTGGCTACCTTAACTTAAAGATCTAGCTGACTAATTACTAATTACTAATCATGACTGACTAATTACTCCACTTTCTCAGTGGAAAATAAGGTAAAACAGGAATATATGTGAAACATGCCTTGTTACTCCCTGGTATATGATGTACTCTAAAATAAGTTTCTGAGTGAGTTTTTCCCAATGGGGACCAGAGATTAAGAGGGCACAAAAACTCTATTTAGAATTATAGGCAAGAATGTTGCTAAGCACAGATAATACACTAGAAATAATGTGAAATGAAGAATTATGCCAACTTCAAGTAATTGTATAATACAATAATAGCCAATTAAAGACAAGTGAACAGACACTTTAAAAGATGTAGATATTAAGCCTAATAATGCCTTTTTTATTAATGATGCTGTGTGACTTAGGAAAAAAAAACACAATAATAGCCATTTTAAAACACCAACAAAACTATGTTAATTTTTTAAATAACAACTCACTAGAAGAGATTTCAGTTTTTTTTTTTTTCAAATGGATGAAAAATCAAATTCAAGGCTACAATAGTTTTATAGAATGTAGTGAGAAATGGCTTCCCAGGTAACACTAATGATAAAGAACCAGCCAGCCAATGCAGGACATGTAAGAGACATGGGTTCGATCCCAGGGTTGGAAAGATGCCCTGGAGAAGGGAATGACAACCTGCTCCAGTATACTTGCCTGAAGAATACCATGGACCAGAGAAGTCTGGCAGGCTACAGTCCATGGAGTCGCAAAGACTTGGACATGACTAAGCAACTTAGCATGGTGAGAAACGCATGGGGTTCCCTGAATCACACTGATAAGAAAACCAGAGAGGGCTCTTAAGAAAGTAACTGGCTTCTTGTTGGCAAAGTGACTATCAGCGGGGGAAAGAGCACGGGATGCATGGAATAGATAGAAACCCAGTGGAAACTATTCTCTAGACACAATAAGGGAAGAAATGAGGACAGGTGTCAGACCCTATTTGTATTTACATTCTGTGACTGAGTGCAACTGGAAGAATTAAAATGCAATGCTAAACTTCCCTTAATCTCATCTGCAAAATGGGAATAATGATAGTACCAGCGTTATTAGGGTCACTGTAACAATTTAATGAGATAATATCTACAAAGTTCACAACAATGATTGGCATATTGTGAGTACTTAATAAATGTCACTCATTACTGGTTCTTATATATAATTATGAATAGCAAGTAACATATTATTCTCACTATAGGGAATGGATTTAGTCACTTTCACTATGTCCTGTTGTTATACTCTATAGTATCGTTGGGGCAGAAAATCAAAATGACATGACTGCCAGGTGACCCCCAAGCAGGACAATGGGAAGTGCCCTACCCACTTCTCCTGTCCTTGGAATGTATGTTCCACTTGCCTTCCCCCTCCCAGAGGCTGCTCCAAGGATAGAGCCTTGAAATAGACATGTGGTGTTGAGGTTATGTGTACTGGGTATGTAACTGAACTCAGTTAAGGCCTCTGGTATGCGGACCTGAGCCCAGCAAAGGCATACAGGCATATCTCATTTTATTGGACTTCACTTTAGTAAACTTTGAAGGCATTATGGGGTTTTGTTTTTGTTTTCACAAACTGAATGTATGTGGCAACTCTGCATCAACCAAGTCTACAGTTCCTTTTTCCAGCAGCATTTGCTCATGTCATTGTCTCTGTGTAACAATTTGGCAATTCTGACAACAATGATAATATTTGATCTGTGATCTGTAATGTTTGATGTTACTATTGCAAAAAGACTATGACTCACTGAAGGTTAACATGATGGTCAGCGTTTTTTAGCAAGAAAATTTTTTTGGATTAAGGCACATACACTGTTCCCTTTTTAAGACAAAATGTTACTACACACTTAATAGACTAGTACAGTATCATGTAAACATAGCTTTTATATGAACCAGAATCCACATTCAGGGACTTATTGTGATACTTGATTTGTTGCAGTGGTTCTGAAATCAAACCCACAGTATCTCCTAGGTATACTTGAAAACTTTTAAGATTCTAGGGGTTGGGTGCAGCCACCCAAGACAAACCTGAAAGTAATCTCCCTTGCTTATTAACCTACCATCTAGCAATCTGCAGTGGACAGCTTTTTTTTTTTTTTCAGTCTCTCTCTGCCCTTAAATAGAGTGGCTACTTTCAGATTAAACCAAAGGCTTCCGAAATGTGTGAGAAGCAATAAGTATCCTCTAGGTATTTTTAGAGATGAGGCAGGACCAGGGGGACGATAAATTATTAAAATCTTAAATTTATGAAAGTGGTGCCAACAGTGGGCAAACTAGTTCAGTGATCCCTCCAAATTCTGTAAAAACAAACCAGCTGTACCCTTTTAAGATATTATTGGAGTACAGTTGTTTTAGGGCCTCTTTGGTAACTCAGATGGTAAAGAATCTGCCTGCAATGTAGGAGATCCAGGTTCGATCCTGGGTCAGAAAGATACCCCAGAGAAGGGAAATGACTACCCACTCCAGTACCTTACAATGTGTTAGTTCCTGCTGTACAGCAAAGTGAATCAGCTATACATACATATGTATCCATTTATTTTGAATAATCATAATTCTAAATATACAGTACAATAAAGTCTTTTTTCACTAAAGAACTTTTAAATTAAAATTTATTTGTGGATTTTACATTCCGGGTTCTATACTAATTGTGCTGATTTAGTCTCAAATGCCCAAATAATTTACTGACTTTTAATCAGTTATAAACCTGTGAGGCTGGCTCTATTGATTAAACCCATATTAACAGGTCAATTTTAGAAGACAGGTCTACTTTAACTGAAAAAAACAACAATTAGTAAATCAGTACTGATATGTAAAACGGTCAGGATAATTAAATGCTAACCAAATCACCATGACTTCTCTTTCCCTTTATTTTCTCATCAGCACACAATTTTTCTCCACAGAATTATTTTCCATAAGCATAGGACATGCACAATAAACATTTCAGTACAGTATTAGGAAGTTTGGACTCTGTGGGAGAGGGTGAGGGTGGGATGATTTGGGAGAATGGCATTGAAACATGTATATTATCATATGTGAAACGAATCACCAGTCCAGGTTCATTGCATGATACAGGATGTTCGGGGCTGGTGCACCGGGATGACCCAGAGGGATGATATGGGGAGGGAGGTGGGAGGGGGGTTCAAGATGGGGAACACATGTACACCCGGGGCGGATTCATGTCAATGTATGGCAAAGCCAATACAATATTGTAAAGTAATTAGCCTCCAATTAAAATTTAAAAATTTTTTAAAATAAATAAAATAGAAGTGGATGATGATATTAAAATAAAATTAGAAGGCAATTAAGTAATTGATTATTACTGTATAGAACTGAGAATCATAAAGTAATTTGAGGTGACGATATTATGACTTTAATGACATAAAAAGTATAAAGTTAGCTGGATTTGAAAGAAGACTTAAAGAAGGGTTGTTTTTCAAAATGGATCCAAGCACCAAAAAGATGATAACCTTATAAACAACTAGAAATAAATCTCTATTTTATAAAAGTTCTGAAGCAAATAAAGAAAAAGGATTTTAAAATCCTGTTTGTTTTAGGTGTTTTTGTCATATTAAGTAAACAGCAAGTCTCTCTGAGTTTGTAAATGAGAATATAAATAACCCATATTTTCACAGATAGTTTTCCTCTCTACTTGACATAATTGAAAAAATCAATTAACTCTAGCCTCAAGATATTTGGCAAATGTGCACAAAACAGAAATAAAACGTAAAATTAATCACAACTGTTTATGAAATTTTGAGGGAAAGCAGAGAAGAAAAAGGAAAACAAAGTTTTATTGAAAACTCATCCTGTGCCAGTCTTATTTTATTTTTTCCAATTTATCTTATATAATTTACTTTTCATTTGTCTCTTTATTATAGGTGGCTACATTTACATTTTGCATATGAAAACTGTAAGGTTGAAAACGTTGAAATAAACTGTCCAAGAGTGATTAAAAACCAAGTATAAATACATGCACAGTGATACAGTTTATTAGATACAGTTTATTAGAGACAGAATTAACTTTTGCAAATTTTGAAGGAAACAAGTTCCAACTTGAGTCTGGTAGAGGAGAGGAGAGGAATGAGCCTGTGAGGAAGCAAGAGTAGAGTGCATAGGCTGCGGAACAGGGTTTGTATCTGGGCTAGACTGCTGGGCTCTAAAATCTGGGAGAATTCCTAGAAGATGGTACATATATTTCCTGCCCCTAGTAGCTGTGGGAATAGTGTCCCAACAATTGTGTTAGCTACCTCTCACGTTATATTAGCAAGCTTCAGAGGAATTAATTACAGTACTCTAAAGCAATACAGTAGAGCACAAGTAAAATGGACCTTATGTTAATGAAAGCAATTATCCAGTTCTACATAATTGGACTATTTCTATCTCCTGGCCAATAACCTACATTAATACGTCTTTGATGATGTGACTACAATTACATTTTTAGTAAAAGTTATGCTTAATATACTATTTTAAAATGCCTATCTATGCAGCATTCAACTCACTTAACCTCTCAATTTTCTCATCAGCAAAAGGACTCTGGACTATATACAATTTCTAACCTTCCTCCCAACTATGAGAATCTATGACTATGCAATTTCTACACTGAAGATAACCTAAGGAACAGGGTCAGCCCAAGCCTAAAAACTGGCACTGATAAAGAAAAGAGGAAGGCTGAAGTCTTCTTTGGACACAGAGTGAGGAAAATGCTCTCAAAGTCAGTTCAACACTTGAAAATCACAGAAAGTAATAACCAGGGTGCCAAAAGTGAAGAAAAGAAGATAAGATTTATATGTACTAGGCTATCAAGGGAAAAGCGAGAGTGTGAAGGTAAGAGGCCAATGCAGAGTATCACATGATCATTTCTTCAGGTAAAACTAGACTTCAGAACAGAGAAAAAGGAAAGGAAGGTTAAGAGAATCTAATGAATTTTGCACCAAACTAATGCGTATACCTCTGACAGTGAAGTCTGTATAGGTTGAATCTATTAAACACTAGTTATACAGTGGAGAGGGCTTCCCTGGTGGCTCAGATGTTAAAGCGTCTGCCTCCAATGCGGGAGACCCGGGTTCGTTCCCTGGGTCGGGAAGATCCCCTGGAGAAGGAAACGGTAACCCACTCCAGTATTCTTGCCTGGAGAATCCCATGGACGGAGAAGCCTGGTAGGCTACAGTCCACGGGGTCGCATAGAGTCGGACATGACTGAGCGACGGAAAGAAACGGAACGGAACAGATACATTGGAGAAGAAAATGGCAACCCATTCCAGTGTTCTTGCCTGGAGAATCCCAGGGACGGGGGAGCCTGGTGGGCTGCCGTCTATGGGGTCACACAGAGTCGGACACGACTGAAGTGACTTAGCAGCAGCAGCAGCAGCAGCATAGTCTAATTAATTTAAAATCACAAGTCAATATTTTATGCTTATCCCCTCTAAGAAAAATACATTAAATATGCACCTTTGAAACTTTAATTCTTAAGGCGAATTCTCCTCTTATTTGGAGGGGAGAATATCTCTTATTTGGTATTAATAATAAGAATACCTCTTATTGGGTATATTTCTATAAAAAATAAAACTTGTCAATAATTTGTTTAGGTGATGCTTTCTTCTTTTATGATGCAAAAATTAAGCAAGTCTAAATCTTTGCTGTAAACTTTATGTTTCTGAGAACAATTCACTCCATTTGAGAATGTGTCCTTTATTTATATAGTTCCAGAGACAAAGCATCTGAGGTTAGGTGTGAACTGATACAACTGCCAATATCCAGTGAATTCTGTTAACAGCAGCAATCAAACAGTAGATAGGGAGAATAGATACAGAAGAATAAAGGGAGTGATGACAGATACTAATGTCTGATATTTTAAAATTCAGTTAAATATGTTTGTCTGAACAAAGAGAACCTATACTTAGCTATTTTTCCTCTTTTCTGCTGCCTGTGGAGAAAAGTGGTCTAAGTAATTAAAAATAAAATAAAAACAAAACCTCCTTTAGACAAGAACAATCTGTTGCTAAGACAGAACCACTGCCTATGTTGGCTGGACCAAAATACAAGCCAATCACATGCCTGCAGGTAGGATTTTGAAATGAGTGCAGTCTTGTCCCTGTTTGCCTCCAGTCAGCTCTAGTCTGTCCCTTTCACCCCAGGGAAAATCTTAATACTGTCATTTTCACTTTCAAAAGACTCCCAGTTTGGATAATAAATTACAAGATGACCCTATTCCAGATGAATGGGTGTGGCCGGGCAAAACAAAACTAAACATCAGCATCAGTGATAACAACATGTTAGCGACCTATTCCATGTAATTTGAGAGGGAAATGTCACCTTTAATGGAACACTTAACCTTAAATTCAGTTACTTTAATAAAAACTTTCAACTTTGATTAATATGTTGTAAAAAAGCATAGATGTAAACCTGAATTACGATTTTAGGAACAGAGGATAAACAGGAAACTGTATCTAATGTCAGGCATGGGATCCACTTTCTAATACACAACCAGGACACTGACTAGCAGTATAGTTAAATTGCAAGTTATAGATCCTTAAGTATGAATACTATTTTCATAGTCCATAAGTTCATATTTTAAATGTTACAACAGCTTATCCTTATAACCAATGAAGTGGAGAAGCAGCAGAAGCAGGAACATTTGAGATGGTGAAAGTCTCATTACTTATCCAAAGACTTCAAGCTATGAAGTGGCAAAGTGAACAAAACAAGATTTGAATATATACGTCTGACATCAAATCGAGTGCTTTTATTTTTGATACTATACAAAAATGACCCTTTAAGAAACAAAAATTACCAATCATCGCAATTTTTAATAACTCAACTGACTCAGGTTATCCTTCATCGATTTTAAATTTCTCATCCCTTGGTCTACTCTGAAACTAATAAGAGAGCCTGAGAGCAAGACTGAGAAATGCCGGCAGCCTTCCTCCCCACTGGAGCACTCCATTTTCCATCCTGAGCGTTCACACACTTGATCAACTTACTAAAAACAAAAATGAGCAAGATGGCAAAATTAGGTTCAAATAATATCACACCTAAACTGTTTCTACTGGATTAAGCATTGGCAGTACATATTATATAAACAGCCTGAAAAGCTAGACTATAAACACAGACAGAGAGACAGAAAGAAGACTGGCTTATATGGATCTACCCCATTTCACTCTTCAGTTCAACTAGCGTTTTCACACACATGCAGACACACTGCTTCTGCTTTCACATTTTCCTGACTGCAAATCCATGTTTCCAAACATTTCTTATCTGAGAACACAGATCCTTAACCATAAAATAGAGTCTTCTGAGACACTTATAAAATGAGACCTGAAGTCTCAACAAGACCCCTCTAGTCCCATTTCAGGATTTTCTTCACCATCCTAGGAGGACAATTTCCCCCCCTTCAGCTAATTGTTTGTAGATAACATTTAATTAAAGGATACACAATTTTATGGAGATATTTTAACCCTTCCATGTAATTCTATAAATTTATATAAGGAGATTCTACTTGCAATATGAAACTACAAAAGCAATCATGCACAAGTAATTTAAATTATCATATTTTTATTTTACTTTGAGCCAAATGAGACCATTAAGAGGGGTAAAGATGCAATCAAGTCAGGATTAACATGCCTGGGCTGATGACCCAAAAATGAGAGGGATATCTCACCCGTAGAGCTCCTCCCTGAGAAGCAAAGGGTCTAAACCCCCATCAGGCTCCCCAGCTGAAGGGTCCTGCACTGGGAAGATAAGTCCCACGGACATCCAGCTTTGAAAAGCAGCAGGGCTCACATTCAGGAAAACCAGAGAGCTACTGGGAAGAAAGACCACTCTTACACTTATATGCAGAGTACATCATGAGGAACGCTGGGCTGGATGAAGCACAAGCTGGAATCAAGATTGCTGGGAGAAATATCAATAACCTCAGATATGCAGATGACACTACCCTTATGGCAGAAAGTGAAGAGGAACTCAAAAGCCTCTTGATGAAAGTGAAAGAGGAGAGTAAAAAGGTTGGCTTGAAGCTCAACATTCAGAAAACAAAGATCATGGCATCTGGTCCCATCACTTCATGGGAAATAGATGGAAAAACAGTGGAAACAGTGTCAGACTTTATTTTCTGGGGCTCCAAAATCACTGCAGATGCTGTTTGCAGCCAGGAAATTAAAAGACGCTTACTCCTTGGAAGGAAAGTTATGACCAACCTAAATAGCATGTTAAACAGCAGAGACATTACTTTGCCAACAAAGGTCCGTCTAGTCAAGGCTATGGTTTTTCCCATGGTCATGTTTGGATGTGAGAGTTGGACTGTGAAGAAAGCTGAGCGCCGAAGAATTGATGCTTTTGAACTGTGGTGTTGGAGAAGACTCTTGAGAGTCCCTTGTACCGCCAGGAGATCCAACCAGTCCATTCTAAGGGAGATCAATCCTGGGTGTTCATTGGAAGGACTCATGCTAAAGCTGAAGCTGCAATACTTTGGCTACCTCATGTGACGAGTTGACTCACTGGAAAAGACTCTGATGCTGGGAAAGGTTGGGGGCGGGAGGAGAAGGGGACGACCAAGAGTGAGATGGCTGGATGGCATCACCGACTCTGTGGACATGAGTTTGAGTGAACTCCAGGAGTGAGTGATGGACAGGGAGGCCTGGCGTGCTGTGATTCATGGGGTCGTGGAAAGTCGGACACGACTGAGCGACTGAACTGAACTGAACTGAACTGAACCTAAGATAACATCAAAGATCACTGCATTTTAAAGTTTTTTTGATTGGAAATGGGTATCAAATAAATTAACAGCACTAGTCTCTTAATATTGGTCCCAGACCTTGACTAAAAATATGTATGGTCATATTATGAAATGAGAATGAAGATATACACTTTTTAAAAATCAGTTAGATCATTTAGAAGAAATAATTCTGAACTGTCAAATAAGTATACACATAAACTAAGAATCATAAGGCCCTTATGCAGAAATATTATTTTCTGACTGTAAATAGTTGAAAATTATTTTAAATGATTCACATATTAAATAGGAAATAACACTATGTACATTGGATCTGAGGGAAAAGTTAAAAAAGAATGACCAGAAAAACACGGTTACCGTTTTTAGATCAAAACAGAATTGATCACTATGGAGAATGGCTTTTGTTTCCTCCATTTGAGGCAGGAAGCGGAAGGGTATTGGGGAGCTGCTGTCTGGGATATAACACTTCACAATCATGCCAAAATAATTTTGAATTCAGTCCAAACTCAAGTTTCTTTCCTCTTTCTCGGTCTCCTGTGTTGGTGAACATCATGAGCCTCCACCAAGTCACTCAAGATAGTACTTGAGAATGATGTTAGACTTTCCTCTTTTACACCCACTTCTAAAGAATGACTGAGTTGATAAATTATTCTCCCCTCTAAGCAAATTCTCCTCTCCATTCCCATTTGCAGTGGCTGAGCACAACCCTTCACCAAGAATCACCCAGAGTACTGCCAAAGTTTTCTCTGGTCTCCATCTACCACACTACCACTATAAACAGCTTTTAACACAAAGCTAGGCATCTCTTAGCAAAATTAGTTTCTGCAAAATTATCTAAAATATTTAAGAAGTATAGCTGAAATCCATATTTTCTCTGTAAAAAAGTCACTGTAGACATGGTACTTTGAACTGAGCTAGGGGTCTTGGCTATCAGCAGCATTACCCCTAAAGGACATTCTTTTCCCAATAAAAATATTTTTCATCCTGCTCCAAGACTGTCATTCAGAGTATTCTTCCTTGGTGGCCTGGAAACTTCATTCCTCTTATAATCTCAGCAGCCAAGAGCAAGCTCCAGCCTTAGAATCTGGGCAATATTTTGAGAAAATAAAATGATTTCTTCTCAGCAAGCCTGTGCATATGAGCATTCAGGGGCTGATTTTCCGGTTTATGGATTATCTAAAACCCTTTGCTCCTTCCTTGCTTTTGGCCATTTTACTGCTCATTAGCATTGCTACTGAAGGATGGACAGGAAAAATAAAAGAAAGAATCAGAGCAGCCATTTTGCTATTTATTAACCACTTATCAACCACAACAAGAACCCTTGTGGAGAAAAATACAAATATTGGAGAGTTAGTTTTCAAACTGTTATTTTCAATTTTCAATGTTTGTCCTATTCTCAGTGATATCCACAGAATTAAAAGCTGGCATAAATATGTTTTCCCAACAAAATTTATTTGATTTGTAAAGTTAACTAGTTTTACTTTTTCTATTAGGAAATTTTCTTCTTTTGTTTGCTACAGTATACAATTGTCATTTTCACTGAGGAGGTTATTATACATTTAGAAGAAAATACCGGTTAGTAATATAAGATAATAGTATACTAATAACTCTAAAACTAAAAGAAAATAATAAATGTAATTTAATTTCTCCATACCCAAGAAATCAAGCTTAATAATATAATATGTAGCATTAAATTTAGAAAGAATTTCATTCATTTTATTAATTACAATATAGACAATGAAAGTTGCTCAGTTGTGTCCAACTCTTTGCAACCCCATGGAATTCTCTAGGCCAGACAGAATACTGGAGTGGGGAGCATTTCCCTTCTCCAGGGATTTTCCCAACCCAGGGATCGAACCCAGGCTGTCCACGTTACAGGCATAGTCTTTACCAGCTGAGCCACAAGGGAAGGCCAATTACAAGATAACTAGATATAAAAGCCATATCCTCTTTTACTTGACTTAAAAGTACAACTACTGATATCCATAGAAGGAAAAAAAGGAAAAGAGATAAAAATAACAGAGAACTTCCCTTAGCTCTGACTATGGCATGACTGCATTGACTTTGTTTTTTTTTTTTTTTTTGACCATGCCGTAGAATTGAGGCAAAATTAAAAAGAGTTTATTCATGCTAAGAATTTATTATTATCAGATATTTGAAATGAGATGAGTTATTTAATAAGTTAGTAGAAAGAGAGAGGTTAAAAAGGGTTTGTTCATGCCAAGAACTCATTATTGTCAGAAATTTGAAATGAGATGATGAGTTACTTATGATGGAGGAAGAATCCATCTTTCAGATGGACAGAAATGAGAGAAAAGGGTTCTTTGTAAAAGTTCACAGAGCAGTCTGCTAATCATTTGCTCTGAGGAAGACAGGAGGTAAACCTCAATGAGTTCATAGAATTTTTCTTATTTTTTTTTTTTTTCCTCTCCCCTCTTCCCCCTCCCCTCTGGTAACCACTAGTTTTTTTTTTGTTTTTTTTTTATGTCTATATAATAACATTTATTTCTTTTTTTTTTTTGAACAGAGGAAAATTTATGCGTCGAACCTGGACTGGTCACTTATGATAATATACATGCTACAATTCCATTCTCCCCAATCATTCCACCTTCACCCTCTCCCACAGAGTCCCAAAGACTGTTCTAAATGCCTATGTCTCTTTTGCAGTCTCTTATACAGGGTTCAGGTTACCATTTTTCTAAATTCCATATATATGCGTTAATATACAGTATTGATGTTCTTCTTTCTGGCTTACTTCACTCTGTATAATTGACTGCATTGACTTTGTAGCCTACGAGGTAAACAAGGTTAATAATTAGCCATCATGAAGCTGAGGAAAGAGATTTCTATTATAAATGAAGACTTTCTATAGGTGGTAATCTCTTTATCCCATCCATATATCTTTTCTGAAATATATGTTTGCTTTATGGCAACTTAAGGGCAACATAATAGTGGCATTTAGAAAATTATCACATATTCCAGTGCCATAATAGACCACAGTCATCCAATGAGTCCTAAATTGCTCTACATTCAGTCTCCAAAGTATTATCTCAGAAAGCACATATACTTCAAAATTCCTAAAGGACGGGAAGCATGTCTTAGGTGTGTGTATTAGCAGCTTAGTTGTGTCCAACTCTTTGCAACCCTACGGGCTATAGCCCACCAGGTTCCTTTGTCCATAACATTCTCCAGGCAAGAATACTGGAATGGGTTGCTATTTCCCTCTCCAGGGGATCTTCCTGACCCAGGGATCGAACCTGGGTCTCCTGCATTGCAGGCAGATTTTTTACCATCTGAGCCACCAGGGAAGCCCAGGTCTTACATGAATACATATTGAACTGTGTACACAATAGGTGTCCAGTAAAGTCAAGGCTATGGTTTTTCCAGTGGTCATGTATGGATGTGAGAGTTGGACTGTGAAGAAAGCTGAGCACCGAAGAATTGATGCTTTTGAACTGTGGTGCTGGAGAAGACTCTTGAGAGTCCCTTGGTCTGCAAGGAGATCCAACCAGTCCATTCTAGAGGAGATCAATCCTGGGTGTTCATTGGAAGGACTCATGCTAAAGCTGAAACTCCAATACTGTGGCCACCTCATGAGAAGAGTTGACTCGCTGGAAAAGACTCTGATGCTGGAAAGGATTGGGGATGGGAGGAGAAGCTGACGACAGAGAATGAGATGGCTGGATGGCATCACCGACTCGATGGACATGAGTTTGAGTGAACTACGGGAATTGGTAATAGACAGGGAGGCCTGGCGTGCTGTGAGTCATGGAGTCGCGGAGTCGGACACCACTGAGTGACTGAACTGAACTGAAGCACTGAATCAAAAAATTCACATGATTTTCATGTAACATTTAAAATGTTTTTTTCTTGCAAAGAGAATATGAGGATGTAGATCATGATTTCTCTGCTTGAAAATAATGACATTATAAAAAAAAACGTACAAAACCCAACATGACTGCACCACCAGGAAACCAAAGAGTAATCCCTCTCAAGCCTGGGCATGAGTCACCTTCCACACTAATGACTAGTTAATTTTTTTTTTCACAATTTTTTTAAGTAGAAATTTATAATGATTTTTATAAAGGACATGCCTCCCTTGGGCTATGCTGAGAGTTGCTGGTATTTCTAAGAAGAAAATTCACTATTTTCTGTTACCACCTTCAAAGAAGTAGCAAAGAAGAAATCTGGTCTGAAGAGCAAGATAGTAATTGCCACTACACCACTAACACAATTGTATTGGTTGTCAGATTGCAGAAATTATAGAAGGAAGAACCAGTCTTTCAGATTTCAATTCACCATGAACTACATGCCACAGAACAATAGAACTCTCTTGTCCCAATTAGTTCCAAAGGTATTACCTAGCCTATGGTTTTTAAGATAATAAGCCCATCTAAAATGTGCTCCTGGTGGGGCCTGTCATTTTAATGATGTCAAGGTTAAGTATATTAAGCATGTCACCAATTTTAGGGGCTCATCTCATTCCAACTTAAATTTGAATTTAAACCTGTTAAGCATTTCTTTCAAATGATTATATTTCACCACCCAGGAAGGCAAGTACTAGCAATTTTAAAATATCTTTTGATGTTATATACTTCATTAATTATATTTCTCAGCTCCAGCCATAACACAGTTTGCCTTCTTTATCAGTCATTGCTGTGCCCAAACCACAGGACTCCTATCCCCTCACTGTTCATGTATTCTATGGTTATACATCAATAGGTGTAACCAAGCAGAAACAAACGTGATAGTTACATTACATTGTTCCATAAGACAAATATTTTTATAGAGGAGATACCACTGTAAATGACAAAGAACACAGAACAATAAAATTTATCTGTTATTGGCATTCTTATTTTAATACAAATATTCTTATTTTAACTAAAAAGTCAATACATAACTTATGTGTATTAGTAGGAGACCAGTAAAAGAACTGATTCATTTTCAGAAGGCTGAATTCTGAGGTTAGAAAATGTGGGACATTTTCTTTCCTCATTTTCACCTATGACTAAAGATCTGTCAGCTATGGTATAGCACAAATAGAAGTGAAAGTTCCATAAAAGGAAATATTTAAATGTGTTACTGAAAATTAATATCACATGAATTTATTTTATCTATTTAACTTCTATGTGGCAATATGTACTGCCTTATGAAAAAACTACACTCAATAATGGTTCCAAACTGATTTAAGTAAATTGAATGCATAAT
The DNA here is from genome assembly GCF_049115385.1 of Moschus berezovskii. Taxonomy (NCBI): domain Eukaryota; kingdom Metazoa; phylum Chordata; class Mammalia; order Artiodactyla; family Moschidae; genus Moschus; species Moschus berezovskii. Next base: position 40,073,531 of record NC_142464.1, read on the forward strand.
AAAATTTACTTAGAGGAAACTTTTGTTCAATTCAAATGTGTCTATTATAATGAGAGGGTTTTATGCTATTTTAATGTTACTTTAATGCCATTTATATAGGAATATGGTGTGTTCCTAAAATTAGCAAATACTAAAATACTAAATGCTGATTCTACTTGTAATGGTATATCAATACTGCATAAAATATAATACATTCATAATTTCAGGTAAAAAATTTTTTGTCTAAATTTGAGTGCTAACATGGGAAACTACATGAAGCAAACCTGCAGAACAACTGATTTTGTTTCAGAGAGGACATATTAATATGTTTCTTTGTCTAATTCCACTGGCATTGGCCCAGTATCACTTGACCAGAGATTACAAAACTAAACAAAAAACATAAACAACAATCAAAAACAAAAACACAATGCTATTTGAACATGTGTTATCTAAATTCAAGAATCCAACAGGACTGAATTAAAATGAATATTTTGAATCCTCTTACTGAAAATTTTCTTATGATTTAAACTTTAAAAAAATTACTAACTATCCCAACTCTGATCATTAAAAACAAAATCTTCCCTTTACCTCATATTCCCACCACCACCATACCCTTTTCTCCCTTAAAGAAAAGCTCATAGAATTCCTCAAGTCCCATTAAGTCTCTGATTCCTTGCCAATCTGTATGTTGTCACTTCAGTGCACTGAAAGCAATTTTGTCAAAGTCACTTTTGTCCTCAACATTTCTAAACCCAGTAGTCAAGTCTCAGTTTCCATCCATAAAATTTGACAGAATTTCTGGTTTTCTCCTTGAAATGCATTCTTCACTTGGCTTACAGAACACACCATACTCCTAGCTTTCTTCTTAACTCACAGGTCACACATCTTTCTCTTCTCCTAGATTCTCACCCTGACCTCTACATTTTGAAACGCCCTTTGGTATATAGTCTTGGACCTCTTCTTTTTGCATAATTATTCCTTAAGTGTGCTATCCTCTACCATTGCTTTAAAGATCATGTCTGTAATGATGAATTCTTAATGTGCAGCTTGAACTCCTAACTCCCCCCGAAATTTCAGACTAATGTAATCAATTACCAACTGAAATTCTCAAATTTGATGTCGAAAAGAAACATCAAATATAATAAATGTAAATTTTTACTTTTATCTAAAACTTACTCATTGCCCCATGTTTGCAATTTTAGTCACCTGCTTGCTTAGGTAAAATACTTCGGAAACCTCATTATTGTCTCCGGATTTCTCCCAGCAGAAGTTTCACTGGAAAATCCTATTTCTTTTATAAGCTTCAAAATACATCCACAATCTTAAACTGCTCAACTAACTCAGCAACCAACTATTAGAATAGTACAATTTAGTACTGTCAAAAGGTAGTAAATAATAATTTTCCTATGACTACTTCAATCAGTTCAACCAAGCAGATATACTTATCTTTCTAAAACACAAAGTATTACATATCATGTGTTTGATCTCAACTCTCCAGAGGGCATCCTATATACTCAGATCTAAATACCATACCATGACTTATAAGCTATGATAGGATCTTCCCAATATGCCTCTTAGACCTTATTTCCTTCTACTTTCTGCTCTCTACACATTTGTTTCACACTGACTTTTAAGATGTTCCTTAAATGAATTAAGCAGATTCCTTAGTGTCTTATCTCAGGGCAGTTGCCTTTGCTATGCCCTCTGGCTGAAATCCTTTTTCATCAGATACCCACATGGCTAATTTCCTTTTTTGGAATCAAGTCTCTGCTCCAATAATCATCTCTTCAGGAGGTCTTACCAGACCACCCTATACAAAACACAGTGCCATTCCTTCATTTTTCTTAAAAGCATTTATCACTACCTGACATTACAACATGTATTTCCTTATTTATCTGGTTGCTATCCCCATGAGAATGCAATTACTTAAATATAAGGGCATATTAGTTTACTTGTCCGACATTTTAAATCCAGGACCTAAAAACAGTAGTTCGTAGAGAACAGGTCCAGAATAAATGTCTGTTGGATGATATACTATTCTCCCAAAAAGCATACATACAGCATATTGATAATAATATATACCTTACCCTGTGGGTTCAGGTAACTAACTTAAAGAATTATAATGATTTTGATAATGAAGCAATCACCTTTTCAAGATTACTTGGGAAAAATCAAGGATTCAGGGCAATAAAATAAAATTCAGAGCAATAAAATTATTT